>NC_135303.1:64168198-66568198 GCF_051311805.1 Agelaius phoeniceus
CAGAAATCTCTAACAATTCCTTCTAATAAATGTAATTGCAGGGATAAGTAGCTGACTTAACAATAGTCTCTCTCATAATGCAAGAAAAAAAATATTTTTTTTCTGGTAGCTTGATAGGTGGGAACAGGTTAGTTTTATCGGTTCCTGGGTCTACGTCATAAAACACACTGGCTGCTTGTCGAATATAGAGACTATAAAATCAACATGATCTAAGGAGCCCTTGGGCTTTGTACTCACCAGAAATCAGTAGCAAGCTCCATGAAAAACCTTCAGTGATACTGCATTATAATTAGATTCTTGGAAATGTGCTGGAATGATGATTAGGGAGAGTGAGAAATAACACTGAGACATTTTTTTCTGTTGAAACAGATCAGGTGATGTTTAATGCCTCTTATCTAAATGGAAATATTATTCTTTATTTATAAGTGAATTCTTGTTACGTGATCATGAGCCAGTGTCATTGGAGAGCAATTGAGTTGGTTTTCAATTCCGTTTAGGATGCTGATTCTCCTTATAGGCTGCTAGTCATTCCCATGGCACATCAAATCATATTGTAAACACAATGGAAGTGAGGCCAAATATGCTGCAAACATGTCTCTTTTATAGTAAGACTCTAAAAAGAACGTTTTGTGCTTTTGTCTCCTGGATTGTTACTATGAAACCTATAAATTATTTGAGACCTTGGTTCCAAATTGATTTCAGGGAAAAAATTCCTTAAAAGACAAAGTCTTTACTTACACTTTTTTGAATAAATGGGTGATTATCTTCCTTTTTGTTGTTGTTTTGCTCCATTATCTTTTTTTATTCACGTGGGTGTTGCCTATTTTTACTTGTGCTGTTAGAGTGCCTTGTTTAGAGAAAAGAGTTTATGGAACTTTAAAAGATCACTCAGCAATTTGAAGTACTGAAGGATTGTGAATAATTTTTACTTAGACTTGCAAATAATTTGTAGTTTGGCCCATAATTTGGGAACACAGATTAAATTAATTTATATACAGGAATTCTTGTGTTAATTAAGACTTCAGTTTAAGCAGAAGGTCCTATGCTGTTTTTCAAAGGTCACTTTTAAAAAACATGAATTATAAGAACTGGAAAGTATGGAAAGCATGATTAAAATGGATTTTTTTCCAGTTGAGGTTGACATATGGTTTGAATTATAAATCATGAAATCTAGTATTATTTAAGTAATTTAGACAAGCTGTGCTAAGACCCTGAAACAGGAGTGTATATAACTTGTTTTTTTCTTTTCCCTCATAAGATGGAAGTAAAATCTTCATATATTTACCTCTTTGAAATGCAAATTGTAAAATAAGTAAATAGCTTATTTCATATGTTTTTCTTCAAAATAGACTTTATCTTTCAGTGTAGAGACATCAAACCCTTGGATCCCTGGCACTGTGGAACTATGACACCTTCCATTCAGTGATGTGATCAATTTAATAGATCAAGATCAGAAAAAGGCAAGGCACTTGCTAATTTTTGCTGTTAGTCACTGAACTTGATAGTTATCAAATGACTTAGGTAAAACTTAGGTAAAACTAGGCTGTTTATAATAACTGTTTATAATAATTTATAAACAGATGTTTATAATAACTTGTTAATTTCAAAATATTCTCAAACTGGAAAGAATATTTCTGTCTCAAAAAAAGAACCCTGTGTTATGCTATCCTGCAAATAAACAGTTTTAAATAGCAAACATGGCTCTTAAGTAATGTGTACTGCAGCAGGCTTTTGTATGCAAATCTCCTTTATGGTTTACATATATTAAAGATGCTTATGCTTTCTATACAAATAGAAAAGGCAGAGATGAAATAATGCAGTGTGCAGTAATACAAATCAGTACAAATTGGCTTGCAAGCAATTTTTGGTGGTGAGACACAAATTCAGCTGATAAAAAGTTGCATGTATTTTGTTTTTTGGGGGGTTTTAATAGTTTTTTTTTTTTGTTTTAAGAGTGTTTGGTATTCAAAAATGGGTTTAACTGCTAAAATAGGAGGCAAAATATAATTCTCTTAAATGCATTTATCTTCAGTTGAAGATGACATCTGACATCACTTTTGACTTAATGACCCTGAACTAACACTGAAGTATTGATTCCTGGTGGAAATGCTGAGAATAACAGTTGGAATTTTAGAGTTCCTGATTAGATGTTACTTCTTTTATTCAAGATAATCGTGTCATAATATAAAAAACTGAATGCTTTGTTATCTTCAGATAAAATGTGTTGGTTTTCTTACATGAAGAAATAAATGTAAACTTGCTACATATGATAGTCATGGCTTTTTTTTTGAGCATGTATGAATTATTTTTCACTTTGTTCATATGTATGTAGACATATTTGCAAGCAGAATGAAAACAGGTAAAATAAATTTAAAAAGTAAAAGCAGGCAAACATATTTGCACTGTCAGGAAACAGCTTTCTGATTGTCTTGCCACTATAGAATACAAAATTATGTACACTGAAGATACTCAGCAACTTGTTGTGTGGGGGGTAAATATCTCTTATGAAGCTATATGAATGCAAATGTGAGTGGACCCGGAATTGAATGGAAGACTTATGAGATTAGAGCCAGTGGTCTCAAGTGTTCCGTGGTTTTCTGTTAGCAGGACACATAGTGTAATATTTAATTCTTCAAATTTATCTTGCTTCTAAGATGCCACAAATTAAATGGGAAAAGGAATGTTGAAATAAAGTCCCTGTTGACAGTTTCTTCCAAAGAAGAGTGGTTCAGAAGAATGAGATGTGAACAGGAGAAGTTAATTTAATACAGCAACCTTCCTGAAATTGTGTGTCTCTGTGTAAGGGTTTTGCACATAAATGTACGTGGGGTCCCCACTGACCTCATCTGCATGTGGTGACATAGTCATATGGGTTTCTTGATGTTGTCTTACAAAAGAAAACAGATAAACATATATTTTATTATGTAAGTATTTTTCCCATCTGCATTATTTGTGTGGGTTTTTATTTTGTTCATACAGTCTGGGGTCCTGACAGAGCCACAGGATTCTGTAAGCTATTTGACAACATACTTAGGGCCGAATAGGAAGGACGTTAAAAGGTTGTATATCCAGAACTCCAAATCTCTTGTATGTGACTTCTCTTTGTGGTGCAGTATTACTTTAAATCCCGAAATAGATGTTTCCAAAACAGTAGACAGCTTGTTTAAGCCACCTGTCTAAACCAGTGATATGTGAGTTGTTAAGCAAACCCAGATGCAGGGTTGAGGGTGTAGCCCAAATTCTGCAGGTTTCTAATAGGCAACAGAAGAATGGTTCTTGATGATGATGATTAATATCTAATGTCTAATATCTAATATTAATATCTAATATCTGTCTCATTTGTTCAATTTTTCAGCCTAAAAGGAATGAGCCAGAACATACCAAAAACAGAGTAATAGATCATGTAATCTCCATACAAAGTTTATTCTTTGATAAGAAATGTAAAAAACAAGAAGTTAGTCTATATATGAGATTGTCCTGGCCTCCTCTTGTCAAAAGTGGGAGAAGAATATGATTTTTTTTCTTCCAGACTTCACAGGTTAGGTGTATTATTTAACAGGGACACCTCTTCTATGAAAACAGGCTGAGATAGTTGAGGTTGTTCACACTGGAGAAGAGAACTCTCCAGGAAGACATTATTCCAGCCTTCCAGCACCCTGAGTGCCTACAGGAAACCTGGAGAAGGACTTTTCACAAGGTAGCTGTCATGATAGTACAAGGGGCAGTGGCTTCAAACTGAAGGAGGGTGGGTTTACATTAGATCTTGGGAAGAAATTCTTCACCATGAGGGTCGTGAGGCAATGCAACAGATAAGGTAGAGAAGCTGTGGAAGCCTGGAAATGTTCAAGGGCAGGTTGGATGCAGCTCTGAGCAACCTGGCCTAGTGCAAAGTGTTCCTGCTCATGGCAGGTGGGTTGGATTTTACAATTGTTTCCAACCCAAATTGTGCAGTGCTTCTGTGGTTAAATTTTTTTTCATAATTTCCTCTACTACCAAATAATATTTCTGAAGTTAGTCTGTTTGATTGATAAGTATGGATGTGTTAAATCACTTCCTTATCCTTTTACAAAACTTGAGGGATTTAAATTTGTTTATTTTTCAGATTTATTTCAAATTCTCACCTATAAAATGAGTCTAATTTCACTTTTATCTCTAATGATTAAGTGTGAAAAATACATTATTTTTAATGTCATGATGAAAAGTTCACAGAATATTCCAAGAGCTTGCCAGATGAATTTGCAACATGACAAATCTGAAACCTGCAATTCTAAAGAATTTTAGATTGCTTCCTTATCTTGCTTTGGTATATCTAAATGAATATATGAAATATACACCATCTTTTTTTTTGTGGTTTACTATAAATCAGATTTCTTGTTTTAGTATAAATCTTTTCATATAATGTCCAAGTTTACTATTTTCATGTTCAGTTTTTAGTGTTTCATATTTGTGAACATTAAATTTAAGTTTCTGCATCTCAACTGAGTTACAGAAAAAAATCAGGATTAATTTAAACTTGTCTCACTACTTGCTAAGGATGCAGTTTTCCTCCAAATTTTATATTATCAGCAAATTTACCAATCTAGGTCATTTGTAAAAATTAAAACCCAGCAGAAGTCTTCACAGAGATGACCCTAGTGAAACCCCACTAGATCTTTCTGTATTCAGCACTTCCATATGTCAATAAAAGAATTTTTGTAGTGTGAAACACATTTCTGAGCATCTTAAGCAACTGGACTTGACTCATCTGTATGAAGATAACAGAATTCTGATTTTTGAATGATTTGTAGTCAATGAAATCTTTATTTCTTCATTTTGAGGTATTACTTTCATCATACCTGAGATTATTTAAAGATGTAATATTAATTTTTTGTTAACTGTATTTTAAGAGAGATTTATGCAGAAACACATTTTTATATATAAAACTGTATTATATAAAGTATCATTATCCTATTAATACCATAATATATAATAATATGTAACAGCACTATATATCCCTCCATGTCTTAACTTATAAATTAGACTGGTCTTGTATTAATATTTGAAATTCTGTAGTATCACATTAGATATTCACAAGAAAAGATTTCTACAGATTCCTCAGCTGCAGCAGATCATTAGATGAAAACCAAATGCATTGTATATTCTTAACTCTGTTTATAGCTACTGGCATGTTGTGCTACGTAAGGCAGATCTGTATTCCGTGTTTGACTCCTAAGAGTAGTTCATATTTTTTTAATCATATTTATTTTATGTAAGTATAATCTCTCAGGATATTTCATCTTAATTCAGTTCTGTACTTGCTGCTTCGCCCACACCTCTCTTCACCCCTTATCCCCCTTCTCCCTTGCTTGTTATTTTGGAAGTAAGAGTAGTCACTACCTTGTGCACACCAGGAACAGTACATATTTGCTAGGGAAGTCTTTGTTAATCAGATACGCTTACTTAACTGTGCCGTGTTGACAAGAAGTGATTCACTTCCCAAGTTTAAGGCAGGTCATAACCTGCCATGTAATATCCAGTGAGATGTCTATATTTAAACAGCCTCAAATATCAAGACATTCCTTTCTCAGATGTTCCTCACTGCCAGAACTATGGAAAAAGTTTAAGACCTCCAGCCTATATTTATTGATAATTTTGGAGAGAATAAGACATGCTGAGTATAGATTGGTATGACTCTGACTGTCCCAGTCTGGCCTTTGGTTTCAGACAGTGTGGGTGTCCTGAACTGTGTGAGATAATCTCTCATTTGAGAAGGTGTAATCTTTTGGGTATTAATGGGACAGTTGAGAAGGTAGGAGTGTTTCATTGCAGCTGCTGGTGTTTAGTGCTGTTGCTTGTGGTGAGACTGTGTTGACAGGGATTCTTCCTTGTGTTAGGAGCTAACATCCTGATTTGTTTTTGTCTTAGAAGCTAGATTCAAATGGGAAGGAGAAGTGAGACTCTCCCCACTCTTTTAAGACATCTATTGTTAGTATGATGTCTGTTCTGTATCAACAACAGAATGACTCTAAATCCCAGGAAAGACAGAAGAAAACTATTATATGGGCTAAATTTGAAGTGTTGTATTTCATTTTAAAATATACAGACTTGATTTTACACTTTGAAGTGATACCAGCCAAGAAGGGGTGAATTTCCCCCTTTAATGTATTGACATGCCCATTATTTAGAGAGAGGCTAAAGCTCTGGCAGTTTTAAAAATAAGAGTCTGGAATGTCAGCCTCAGCTTCTCTGATAGAGTAGGTGTATTGATGTACAATTTTACTGCACAGCAGAGATAGCTCGCTAAAAAAGAAATCCCCAGACCATGGAGGCATGCAAAATCTGTCATCTAAATTATTGTATCACATATATTTACATAGTATTTGAGCCATAAAGAATCTAATCTTGGTGCATCATTTCTATAACAGTCATGGTCATGTCTAGCTCTTGTCCAAACAGGACTTGTCAGTCCAATGAACTATACAAAAATCTATTAAGCCCATTCTTAACATAGGATAGTTTTGTCTAATTATAATATTTAATTTTTTGCATGACTTTATTTCAACTACTTGTGTTTCAAATCTTGTAGGTATAATAGTGCGGTTTAAAATGCTATATGAAACTCCTTTTCTGGTATTTACATTTGTTTAAGAGTGGGTAATCCCAAGCACCAACCTCCATAAACCTCCATAAAAGTTTTTAGACAGGTTAATGGTTTAGTGCACTTAACATTTTTGTTCCAGATGTCCAATGTGCTGGACAAGCATTTAGCATAAAAATGTGTATTTTATCAGAAAATTTTGACTGTGTAATGGAAATACTTGCTCTATAATGAAAAAAGAAGAAAAAACACAAACACCACCCCGCTCCCTAACAAGCAAACCCCCCCCCAAACAACAACCAAGACACCTTTTCTAAGTAAAGTAAGCATACAGCCACAATGATGACAAAACCAAAAAAAGTCCTGCAACTGACTGAGTATGAAAAGTTGTGTAGGTGTTTTGTGTGAATTGTGGTGCAGCTACTTCAGACCTGGATTTCTCTGAGGTCTGTTCTTCAGCTCAATTTATTTTCCAGGTTTCAAAAAAGGAAAATATGGTGACTTGACTAGATGTGAGATGTTCCTTAATGTGTTTCCAGCATCTCTAATAAGGCCCTAACTGTGAAAGAAAACCACAGAAAACAAGAAACTGGCGATTCTTGCAGCTTTCTGCAAATCTTCAGAAATTAAGGAGGTAGATACCTATCAGAATATTGTTTACTAAGAAGAGCAGTCAGCAGGCTTTATGCTGTTTAATTGAATTGAATTGAATTTTATTTTTTATTTTAATTTATTATATTGTATATTTGTACATTTTTTCCATCTCTATCTACCAAACCCATGACAAAGTGAAATAAGTAAAAAAATCTCTTGTGTGGAACACAAGGACTTGAAAACCTCTGCTTTGCTTACTCTGGCACTCAGTTTGTGTCATAGTCTGTCACACCAGTTGTTTTCAGACATATTCTCTGCAACTTTAGTGATGATACAATTGTTTTGAATGAAAGAGTCAGCCTGCAAGTTTTCTTTTTCCAGGACTCTTGTCATATTTTTTTGATGTAGGATATTCTTTGTCCAGCATAACGAAAATAATATGACAAACTTGAAGTATTTGGGATAATAAGAGTGTCAGTCTTCAGTAGCATGTCATGCACTGTAGCCTGCATGACAGAAATGGTTTTGTTTTTTTGGGTCTCTCAGTTGTATTCTTTCCTTGTTGCCTGTTAATTTTTAAGCACTATTTTCAACTCCAAAATTAGATAGCTTAATTTTGGTTTCCAGAAATGTTGATGAAACTGGATCACAATATTGTCCTCATGAAACTGTTTAAGAAAGTAACTTCAGGCCATCCAATGGATAGTGAGATGGCATAGAGTTTTCAAAATCTGCCTATCAAATAGACAGATTGAAGGTTTTTAGGAATAAGTCCTCTATCACTTGAAGTTACTATTGCTAAATCATTCACATCCTTTTTTCTCAACAGTAAAAATTCTTATGAGATATCATTAGACTCCTACAACTTATAATGGAAAAATCAATGCTGTAAGAAAATTAAATTTTACTGAGAGCCTTTAGGCAAAATGCAATGTGAAAATGCATTTTAGCTTCCCTTGTGGTTCAGAGGAAAAGGAAGAAATGGAATCTAGGTTAGCTGTCAGTGCACAACAGTTTTTAGAAGCCAGCAAAACAGCCTGTGAACTAAACTCTTGCTTAATGTATTTCTTCCCTGATTACTTAATAATGTGAAAATAACCACCTTAATCTGATCATTTGAAAGGTCAGAAGTCTCTTCTACCCTTTTTAAAACCCAGTCTTTGGTCAAAATCAATGAGTAGATTCATCTTCCCAGGAAGAGGATTTAACAAAAGGAAAACTGATTCATCTGCTAAGGTATACAGCAATGACATCTGAACCCCTGGAGAGAGAGCAAGAGTGAGAGTAGCTAAAGTGGAATGAGGTGATTGTGGTGTAATCAAAAAGAAGTCGATCAAAGCTGCCAACAAGCTCTTGTGGAGAAATGACATACATACTACATTTGGTGTACTTTGTAATCACTGTAAGTGGTCACTGTCTCTTGCTGGCAGAGAGATACAGCCAACACAAACTGACATGACAATTACAGATTTAAAGCTTATTAGAAAAATAAATCTATTAATTCTGTTCTTCAGGTTTGCTGTTTCAAAGTAAAAAAAAAATTCTGTTTCTGTTTTCTATTTCACACAAAATTTGTTTATACAGAATCTATAGTTAGATTCTAAGTAAGGCATAATTACATTTTTTAAAATTAAAAATTGATTAATCATTCATAAGTTGTACACATGAATGAGAGTAATCTGTTTTAGAAAGATCCTTGAAAGCCTAGAGTAAGAATCATTCACAGGCTAGTTGCTTAACATTTTGTCAACTTCTCCAGCCTTCCAGGTAGTAGCTATATTGTCTGGGAAAAGTGTGTGGATATGTTTAGATAATATGTGTGTGTCATAATATATTTGGAAAACTTGTATTTGTATATTAAATGCATAGAGACTAAATATTGCAACCGAAACACTTTTCTTTCTGGAACTTTGATTTCTGATCAAATGCAAATACGTTGCTTTGCTTTGCAAAGTCTAATCTGATTTTACATAAATTCATTTATTTTGGAAGTTTTTTAAAATAGAAATATTGCAAATGTTAAAAAAAAATGGACAATAAACAAAACCAAACAACAACAATCCAAATAAACAAAAAAAACCCAATACTAAGCAAGTTATTACTGGTAGCTTAAAACTTTGCATTTCTTTGAAGGACTATAAATAGAAAGCTCATTACTAAACTTGTGTAGGCTTAAAAGAATGAATATTCTTGATAATTCTGGTGTTTGATGGGGTCTCCTGTGGTTAACTTTTAAGATTGCATTTTTCAACCTTTTTTAAATTAAATTTTTTGAACATACTGACTTTTTTTCTCCAAGTAGAGACCCACATGTCATTGGTTTTTTGGTTCCATACATTTTGTCATCTAAAAACATGTACAAAAAAGAAGTCTCCCAAATCTCTTTTGTATAGTTCATAGAAGAAAGACATTAGTTAGCAGCCTCTAAAGACTTAACTAAGTCTGAATTTTCTTTTATGCTGCACATTAAAGTCCATATCTATTTAGAGTATTAAGGCACCAGGGAAGAGGCCTATTTAGAAACCAGTATCTCATTTACGCAGAATATTCTGCACTGGTTGTCCAGATTCTGTGCAAGCCCAGGTGTGACAGGCTAACTGAGGAGCCGAACTTCTCCCAGAGGAAGAAAAGCTGGTAATGGAAATATGAGAAACATACTGAATGATGATTTTTGCCAGATGTGATGGAAGTCTTGCTTGTGTTTGTTCTGACAAGAAGAATGCCATGCACATGTGCTAGGAGCAATTCACCCAAAATAGATTTTTTTTTCTGATTTAAATTTACTGGCAAAAGTATAATCTTTATTATCAGAAATAATCTATATAAATCAGCTTCCTTCAGAGGGAGGAACATTAATTTTAGAAACCTTCTGTGTAGAATTTCTGCTTTCACAAAGAAAGGTATATCAGTTTCCCCAGTGTATTAATTATGTGTTTCACCACAACTGTGAGGAGTTGTTCCATATGTAGTGGGTTGACCCTGGCCGAAAGCCAGACACCCACCAATGTGGCTCTACTTCTTCCTTCCACATCCAGACAGGGGAGAGAAAATATAACGAAGGGTTCACGGGTTGAAATAAGGACCAGGAGGGATCTCTCATAAAGTACCATCATAGGAAAAACAGGCTTGAAATTAAAGATATGAATTGGATTTATTACTAACAAAGTCAGATCAGGGTAATGAGAGGTAAGGTCAACTCTTAAGAACGGCTTCCCCCAAACCTCTTCCCAGCTCTACCTCCTCCCACCAGCAGCACAGGGAGACAGGAATTGGGGCTTAAGGTCAGTTCATCACATGTTGTTAATGCCCCTGCTCAGGGAGAGGAGTCCTTCCCTGGTGAGACCATGGGGTCCCTCCCACAGGAGACAAATCTCCATGAAGTTCTCGAATGTGAGTCCATCCCATGGGCAAAAGTCCTTTACAAACTGCTGCAGCATGGGTCACTCTTCTGTGGGGTGCAGTCCTCAAAGGGCAGGCTGCTCCAGCCTGGGAGCAGAGGCCCTCTCTCCACAGGCCTCTCATAGGGTCACAGCCTCCTCTCAGGCATACAGCTGCTCTGGGGTGAGGCTCCTCCACAGTCTGTGGGTAGATCTCTGCATCCCTGTGGCCATCCATGGGCTGCATAGGCACAGCTGCCTCACCATGGGCTGCACTAGGGGCTGGAGGGGAATGTGGGCTCCAGTGCCTGGAGCACCTCCTGTTCCTTCTTCTCCACTGACCTTGGTATCTGCAGAGTTGCTCCTATCACATATTTTTGCTCTACTCTTCTCTGGCTGCAGTTAAAACTGCAATAACTAATTTTTTTCTTTGTTCTTAAATCTGTTGTCACAGAGGCATTGCCACCATTTCTAATTGACCCAGCCTTGACTGTGGTATGTCCATCTTTAGAACCACCAGGGATTCTGCTGGATGTAGGGGAAACTTCTGGCAAATTCTCTCAGAAGCCACTCCTGTAATTCCCCTGCTACCAAACCTAGGCCATGCAAACCCAATAGTCAATATTAGTAATTGTTTCAGTAGGTAAATAAGATAGGAGAGATGAGAAATGTATGTCATCCTTCCTCTGCTTCACAGACTTTTACCTGGATAATGTATGGATTTTTATTAAAACAACGTAGTGCTTTTTTAACCTCAGATGCAGTCTTGTGAAGATTGCTGTTTCCATATTTACTATTCATCGCAGCTTCTCTGATGAAAGAAGGTGAGAAAATGTATATAGCTGAAGATATAGCAGCACCTGGTGCTTGTTCTGCACTCTTGGAGGAGATGTTGTCCTCTATGAGCAAACCACGCAGAATTTCCCTGAAAAATCTTCCCTGGAGCAGATTTCGGCAAGAGATGAGGCAAAATTATCTGTTTAAACATGTTTGTTACCAAGTCTTAATTTTATTAATTAGATAAGATCTTTACTGGTAGCATCATCTCTGGATGGGTGGAAATAGCTTCCATTATGTAATGCCAATGCCTGCTAATAATTATAGTCATAGTTTTGTCAGTAAAATAAGCTGAATATTACATAACAATAAGCTACCTGTTATTCTCTCCCCTGACTCCTTTCACTAATGTTAGTGTAATAATTTATTACATAAATACTTATATATTGTGTAATCTAATTTTTATAGTTGTGGTAAAGGATCAGAGAATCTTACAGTGTTTTGGGTTGGAAGTGACCTTTAAGAGTTAGCTAATGCAACAGCACTGAAATGACCAGGGATGTACTCAACTAGATCAGGTTGCTCACAGCTCTGACCAACCTGACCTTAAGCGTTTGCAGGGACAGCACATCTGCCACCTCTCTGAGCAACCTGGCCCCACTGTCGTCATAACAATTTTTTTCTTCACATCTAGTTTCTGTCTACCCTCAACAATTTAGTAACAATTTAGTCCAAAATTGTTACTCCTTTTCCCATCTTATAAACACCCTATTTAAGCATTGAAAGGTCCCAATAAGGTCCCACTGTGCCTTCTCTTCCCCCACCCTACCAACCATTCCTCATAAGAGGTGCTCCAGCTCTCTGATTGTTGCTGTGGCCCTTATCTGCACCCTCTTCAACAGGTCCATGTCCTGTCTGTGCTGGGGACCTCAAAACTGAATGCAGCACTACAGGTGGGGTCTCAGCAGAGCTGCTTTTAATGCAGCCCAGGACAGGTATGGCTTTCTGGGCTGTGAGTGCCTGCATGGCTGGGTCAGGTCCAGCCTCTCACCCACCAGCACCTCCAAGTCCTTTTCCCCAGGGCTGCTCTGATCTGCCCGTGTTGGTACTGGTGCTTGCCCCAACCTAGGTGCAACACCTTGTCCTTGGTCTCATAAGATTCCCATGGGCTCACTTCTAAGGCTGTTCCAGGTGCCTCTGAATGGCATCCTGTCCCTCAGGTATGTCAACTCTTCCACAGACTGTTGAGAGCTGATTATCTAAAATGTAAAGACTCTTGATATAACATTTGCTGAATTATCCATAAGACTGTTATTCAGGCTAATACTGAACTTCTGGCTAGAGAAGAGAAATTTGCTTGACTCAGCTGTGAGTTGAGGATGTTTTAAAGCCATGCGCAGCTTTGGGTTTTATTAAAGGATGAGTAAATATCTCTATAGAACCAGAATCTCAGTTATAAAAGACCATGCCACCTAAATATTTTAAAATTTCTGGTAATGAAATGGCTAATCATTCTGCATCTGCAAGATTACAAGATCTTCAGACTCATAATGTTTAGAGAATTTGAGAATTGTTCATCCCAATAAGCTCTATTGCCTCACTTTCTACTCTTGATTTACAATTGTAATGTCATTTGCGGTATTTTAAGTATCTAAAATTTGTTTAAGCTATAACATGTCTGATATACTGCTCACCCACTAGTTATAAATTATTATGTGTCAAATCCATCTACAGAAATTTTGTTTTCCTGCAGTGTTGCCTAACTGTTGAATATAACAAAAGATGAGATAGAGAGAAATAATGGAGGTTGAAGCAACATATTCAATTTAAATGGTAAAAAGGCACTACTTCAAGCATCCAGTTATTGATGCAATATTAAATATTTGTATATACTAGTTTGATAACTTCCTTTAGGTGCCACCTCAAGTAAAAGAGGTAGCAGTCCTGGATCACTTTGTGAGAGGTGATGAACACCTGAGTTTGATGTGTAATCTCACGGGTTAGCCAGAGGTTAATGATGCTTCTTAGTATACAGAATTTTGTGCCACTGTTTTCTCTGTATAAGGTATTATTAAAAAAATTATAAAAGGTGGTATGATATGGTGCTGCTCAGTAGCTACTCTGCTGATGTAGGGGAATTTTGTCTGAAGGTAAATGCTGAATAAAAGTTAAGAATAGAAAGTGATGACTATGATGGGACAGACTAGTATACTCTGCTTGGAAGGTTCTGCATTGGTGAATCCAAAAAACAGATATATACTGATATCATGCTGTTTCTTAGATATGCACGGTTAACTATCTGGTGAGAGGCCCACAATGAGCATCACCATCAGACCACATTAACAAGCAATCAAGAACTAATGCACAATATTTATTTATCTAAGATTTCTGATTAGTATTTGATATATATTGATGCATTAACCATATATTGATATATATTGATTATATATTGATATATATATATATTATATGGATATATATTGATCCATATTTGATGGAATAATGCTATTTGCTATATTTTTGGTATTTTAAATGTGTACCTATGTGAGACTTGTGTATTTTGGTATTTTAAATATGTACCTATGTGGGACCTACTTTTAACATGCATATTTACAAGACTTGCATTTCTTTTCAGAAAAATTATATATTATAATTTTTATAATTATATTATATATATATATATTATATAATACTGTGCCTCTATGTGATGTCTCAGTATGTCAAGTGTTCAGCAGGCTTCATGATACATACACTGAGTCTTTCAGGCTCTGTGGCGCATTTCAGTTGAATTTGACCAAGAATATGGCAAAAACTGTTGGGAAATAATGGCAAAATTTCACTCTTGAAGTTTTACATTGCTGAGAAACAAAATTAAAGTTCTTATTTCTCCCATAATTCACCTCTTGAAAATATGACAATTGACCTAACAGACACTATGGATTCAATCCTTTTAAAACAATCAAGAAATTTTGTTTCAAGTGACAAAATGAGTGAATCCTAAATTATTTGTTATAATAATGTTATTGAAAATAGCTATGTACAAAAATACCCATGTATTATTTCAAAAAGTTACAAAAAATACTGAGCTAATTCAATAGCATATATGAACTACTTACTACTTTCTGCAAATGAAATTTCTTTTTTGGATTCAAAACCTTTTTGTGTACTATTACAATGTATTTTACAATTTTAACTTGTTTTCATAAGTGGTGCAAAAATGAATTTCTAACTCAGTAATTAAGTCCTTAGTGTATTTATGTCCATCAAAGATTGACTGAAAATCTTTAATTAGACACCTTTAGAATAATATAGTTTTTATTTTTCTATTTTAGGTAATCCTTTCTAATAAAATATCTGCTAAAAACTGAATCTCATAGTTGGAATAAAAAATTAAATATGAATCACAATTTTTTTCTTCCTGAAACTTCAATACATACCACTTATATGTCAAGTCTTTACTAGTTTATTAGGTAGAATAATTTCATTACAGCTTCGTGCTTTATTAATGTATAGAAACATTTCTAACAAAAAGTGATACTCTTTCTTTTTTCTTAGAATATGTATAGGAAGATACAGGAGATTTACAAAGAAGTATATGGCAATCATGAATCCCAAATTTTACACACTGACAAGCTGTAGAAGACACTGACACTAACCCCAAACTGGGATCCTGTGGATTTTTATGGTCTTCTTGGGCTGTTTCCTCCCTAGGTCTTTTTGACTTCAGAAGCACAAGGGTCATGCATGTAGGGATCCATATCAGAATTTAAACCTTGTTTTTGAACTGTTGGGCAATCTGCCCTTAATTAAAATTAAATTAATTCAGAACTCTGATCTGAGCTTAGGCACTGAAATAGGACTTCAGTGTATGCGATGTATGCACATTTTGTGCAATGAGTAGCAACCTCTTCATAGACCACCCATCACCAGGGCTGTTGTGAGCCAGGGGGATCTGACTTTAGCAGTAAGGGAATACCAAACTGTAGACTTAGAATGCATCTTGATATCCTGAAGTAATTTTTTGTCTATGTTCTGTTTAAATGCTTCCTAAGATTTCAGTTTTATTTTGATCTACAGGTTGCATGGGTAAAATCCAACATTTGGTCCTATCTACCAACTCCTCATAATTCCCCAAAAAATTACACCTAGGAGGACATTCTGCAGTTCTCTGTTTAGTGTGATATAATAGTGTTAACCAGTAGCAGTACATAACTTTCATCTCTTTCTGCTTTTTTCTTATGTCATGAATTTGCGCATGTTAAGAGTTTTCTGGTTGTCTTCATATTTAAGGAAAAATTACTACAAGCTTAAATTCTGAGAGCAAAGTGGCAGTTCAGAGAATTTTGATTCATTGGCTTGTCAGGAAAACAGACCATTTCACTTTCACTGTTGATGGTAATGTCCAAATGTTTTCAGTAAAGTGACAGATTCTACTGTATGGATCAGAAATAAAGGTATTGTGATAGTGCAGTGATCTTGCTTCAGACATTTCTTTAGAATTGTAATGTGGATTTCTGGTTTTTAATGCTAAATAAACGGCAGCTAAACAAAAAAACGCCAAACTTGCTGTGCAAGCTTCCCCCCACCCTCCCCTTATCAGATAAATAGCATGGACAAAATAAAAGCAGAGTAAGCCAGAAACTGGCTGGTTTTGGATGCATATCTGCTCTATAGCTCCTTTGAGAAAAGCAGCCATTTCCTAGTACTAGGAAGAGTGCTGATATTTTGCTCTTGTTTACTGGCTTTTGTTAGGAAATCTCAAAGCTCACAGAAACTCAGTTTTTTTTTTAACAGCTATCAAATGTGAACTCAAAAGGTTCCTCATCAAACAGATGAGAAAGATGGCACATACATGGAACAACGTCTGTTTCATACAATCATCTCTTATCTAAGATATAAAAATATCTGTGTGAAATATCAGTGATACTGTGAAAGAGCTAGGAATAGCAACTGGGCTCCTTTTTCCTTTTCTTTCTCTAGGTCCACAAAATGACTGTTTTGACAATGAGAATAGGAACAATTAGGACTGTGAAGTGATGTGAAGTTCTGTGAAAGATGAATTTTGAGTGAACTGACTACATAGGAGTATGGTAGACAGTGGCATTACCACATGTAATTTCCAAAATTCACCTGAGGTCTCAGAAAAGATGGATCTCTTCAGACACTTTATTTTATTTTTTACCTTTGAAGCTAGTTAGCTTTGAAGGTAAATGGCACCAGAAAAATTCTGCCCCAAAAGATCAGTTCCATTACAGTCCTTCAAATTAGCGGTGATTAAAGCAGGTTTCAAAACAGTTGTAATATTTTATACAGTTGAAGTATTTCTTTTCTGAACTTAACTCTCCAACTGTTCTCAGCTCTCCAAAAAATCTGCCTAACACCTATGCAAAAACAATTAGTAAAATAAACAATGTGGACAAAAAAAGAAAACAAAAATCAACCTCAGACCCAGAAAATTGATTTCAAGCTTCTTCCTATTTGTACAACAAATAAAGGACTGCTTAGACATAAAGTGGTTGTAAGAAAAAAATTCTATGTGGATTAACTCATGGCAACTCTCAGTAAAATGAAATCTATTGAAAATACAAATCTTAGATGTGTTTTAGTATGTTATTAATTTCTAGTTGTCATGATGGGTGTTTGTACTCCTACATAAAACTCAAAGATTGTATGTTTCTGCAGACTGTATCAGCACAAGCTTTATTTAATGTAATTGATAAAGTGGTAATAAAATCAAAGATCTCGAACTTGAAGGAATTAAAATGCATAACCATCCATAGCTGGATCACGGATTATCCAATAGCTGGATCATAGCCTTTGATATTTTTAATGAACTATTTTAAGAGGTAATATTTTTACTAAGCAATCAGAAATCAGCAGTACATTTTTTACTTTGGTGAACCCATTTGGTTCTTGATGACTTTTTGTGTTTGTCACTGAGAACTGGGCTAGAATGTTTCTAAGATGCTACATTTGAGTATTTGAAAGTTGAGTCAAAAGCCTTGTGAGTTTTTTACTGGATGTTTCTATACTATGCTTCTCACGAGTCACTGTACATTATTTGATAGAATAAAAATTATCTGTATATACCTTGTTTGGATGTCTTCTAAATGAAGTAAATGTATCTGTGAGTTTATTTATTCTGATTGATTTAACTGGTTAGACAAAACTTTATGGTGACTAAATAAAGGTCAGAATTAAGATTCAATAAATAATTAAATATTTTCAAGTTATCAACATAATAGATTAATAGAACAAATTATCTAGTGAACGTGAGAGGTCAACATTAAAATAAACTGTTTTGTATTGTCTTGAGTAAAAGTAGAGGGCCAACTCCCTATGGAGCGAAGTCTGTGCTTATGCTGTGACATCATTAGATGTGCTGTTTCTGCACCACTACCCTTGATCTACATCAGTTCCTCTGTAATGGAGATAAATACATCTATGTAATTTTTTGTATATAGTTCCTATGAGGAAGTGTCTGAAGCTGGTGAGGTAAATCGCAGTTTTGAAGTATGTATTTATTTCCAACAAAAGGGAGCCTAGAGACACTAATTCTGTGAATACTACAAATATGTATAGTCAAATTACATTAATCCTATTTATATTAATTTTATTATTTAACTCTAACAGAGTGGAATTGCTCTAATAAGCAATTTTTATGCTATTTTTAAAATGAAGGGATCAACTGAAGAGAATGCTGAAAGAAAGATAAGACATCTGGTATGATAAATTTCAAGAGACTTAATATAGTAAATGGCAAGAAACTACCTACAGGCTTGCCCTTTCCAAAAACGGAGGCGTGAAATCAAAGAAGGTCTTGAGAATTATAAAAAGATCCTTCAGGAGGGTAGGGGAGACTGCTCTGTTGGCTCACAGCCAAGAACATACAGACTTAGATGGAGAACTCTAAAGACCAGCTGAAACTTTCACAACAGCAACAGTGAAGTTGTAATGGTACAAATAGACATTGTCATACTGATACTATTGAAGAAATAGTACAAACATCAGTAGAACCCTAGAATAGGAGGCTATGCACCTAAAAATTCTAGCACAGGGTTAAAATAATTTATTTGATAAAAAGAGTATGTAAAACTACCTTGGTACTTGAGAATTGTGAGATGGGAATTGTGTTGCCAGTGTTCGGAAAGATGTCTGTATCTGTATGCCTCACATCTTTACTGAGCCTGGGACTCAACCTGGTTATAGTCAGGGAACCAGTTGGTGAACATGGGATAAATAAACTTGAAAAAGAACAAGCTTTGTTTAAAAAGAAATCTCACTTTAAATTCCTTTTGAGTGTTTTGAATGTGTTATGAAATACACTTGTAAGTTGTGGTAGATATGTGAATTCCCAAAGGGCTTTTTAAGGATTTCAACATCCATGTAGAAAAATGGAAGGTCTGATATGGATAAATAATTCATGGCTTGGCTTAGAGGGTAAATCCTTGCAGTGTGAGAAGCCACGGTGATAGTTCTGCAAGTATTCTTGTATCTTTTAACATAATAATTCATAAAAATATCAGAAAAAAGATCGATCCAGTGAGGTGAGAAAGTTTGTGGATGATACAAAACTACAGAATGTAAAAAGGGTGAGAGGTGACTGGCAAGAATAACAGAAGAACCTAACAAATTTGAATGGCTGGACAGTAATATGGCAGGTGAAATTCAGTGCATTTCACATTCATTAACTGAGGCATAACAGTCATGATAACATTTTTTTAGTATAAAGTGATGGGTTCAATGCATTGTTACTACTCAGGAAAAAGGTCTAGAAATTGAGATAGATGCTGCATGGAAACAGCAGATCAATGCTTGACAGCAGTCAAAGAAACAAGTGGCATATTAGAAAAGGAGCAAAGAAGACAACAATTAATACAATTTATGCACCTGCATAAATCCATGGTTTGCCACAGCTTGAAGACTATGTGAGGAGTTCTGGTTGGCTTTTTCAAAAAAAGAATGCACAAAGGTGGAAGAAAAAAGATTCTGAGAAAAGACACATAGATAACCAGAAATATGGACTGCATCTACTACTTCAGGTACAGGACTATTGCAGGTAATAGGACTCATTGTTTTAGCAAATAACTAAAAGAGATAGGAGAAGTCTGCAGAATTATTGTCAAAAGAGAGTAGACTGCTCAATGGCTCTTTCATTGGCACAAGCAGGGTTTGTTAAACACAAATTATGGAAAGGAAACGGGTTTAAAACAAAAGAATGTATCTTCATGATAGATGGTGATAGACTTTTGCAAGTCTTTGCAGGTTGAATGCACATTGATTGCAGATTGGATGTACACATTGATGCTGTGAGAACAGAATGTTTACATGTATTTGAGCAGACATGGGACAAGAACTCAGAGGAGAGATTAACTGGACCATACTGCATAGTTCCCATCACACTCTGGAAATCTCATGAACTGAAATACTTGTGGTCTGGGAAAAAAATACGGGATAGCATCAGAATAGTGCTATTCTTACTCTTTCCAAGGCATAACTGTTAGAATGTGGATATTGTACTAGCTGTGCTCTTCATCCAACTTAGTCATGGAAATGCAAATTTCCCCTATTCAGAAGAAGTTTCTCTTGAGTCATGAATCATCTAGTAATGATATATATATTATGGAAGGATATGCTACATATGTTTGGAGAGCTAGCTAAAGACAACTGGGCTGCATCCCAAAGATCACCTCTTTGTGAATGGATGGCAGAACTCTTTCAAATTTTTGATGCAAAAGGTTTGAGCAATTACCTGAAGGCTTTACAGATGAAAAGCAAAAGCTGCTCCAAGGTTTTCTTTATCTGGCATTGTAGTAGAGAAGTTTGCTTTACTTTTTCTCATAGTTATATTTGCTAGCCTGTAGACCAGAAGAGCATGTGATAATGATAATGATATCATTATCATTATAATGTGATAATGTGGCTTAGTGTCATATTTAGGATTTCCACCACGGAGAGACTAATTGCTTTAAGGCTAATATTCTATCTTATTGTCTGTTATATGCTAGAAAAGGCTAGCTGTCTTTATTTGGTGATGAACTGGATACAGTATCATCAGTTACACTGAAGCTTACATGAAAAACAAAGAAATAACAGTACAATTTGTGTGTTTGGTTTTTTTTAATTCATACATCACATTTGCCCTTTTACTCCTTTGGCTTTGTGAACTATTTTCTAGCTCATATTCTGAGCAATTCTATAATGCAGTTGTCTTTGATTTTTCCAGAAATAGCTCATTAACCATTTAATTGATATCTTGACCTTCCAATTGACTTTCTAATTGATGTTTCCTTTCAGTGCACCTGTTCAACAATTCATTTTTATGTGCTTATTACACTGTAATAGGTTGCCTTATCTAATGCTATATATATTTTATTAATACATATGGTGCTTGGCATTTTAAATTAACCACATGTATATTTCCGAATCCCTTATTATTTTCTTCCTATTAAGTACAGTAGTCTGAACTAGAGGGGGAAAGATTAGGCTAAATGAAACATGATGCAGGGTTTGTTTTTACTTTTTTTTTTTTGGCACCCAGTGACAGGCATCACTAGGATACCGTGATAATGTTGTAATCCTGAGTGCAAGTTTTGCAAACCATATGAATGTCATTATTTACTAGGGCAATCTTGTATTATACTGAATGCTGACCAGGCTTATATGCACTTGAATGTCTTAATTTTTCCTTTCCATGACCTTGCAGTGCACCAGGGAGGGAATAACTGGGTGTGAGGGAGCAACAAGAACAGACAGTGGTCTGTGAGATGAGTGAGAAGATGAGCATCACAGCAGGGCAAAGGCAAGGGTGCCATCCCCCAATACCTGAGCCACAGAAATAGAACAGGTCTGTGATGATGGTTTGGGTAAACCAGTTATCCATAGCAACATCAAGCCAAGAAGTCAAGCCCTTAAGTCAGGGTCAAAGTGCTGGTCTGGTGTGTCCAGGCATACAGAGAACTGCAAGCTCAGGCAATGGGAATGTGACAAGCCTGTCCTTACAAATAGCTCCTAAACTATTAGAGGGTAGGCCCACATTGAGGCTATCTGAAGAACTGGTCACCTGCATTGTAACTGGTCCAATTTCAATAGGAGCCAAGTCCCTGGACTAAGAGGCATGCACATCTCTGACGCTCCAGCTCTTCCTTTCTCTTCCTGTTCGTGTTCCCCTTCTGTTCCTGCTTTCCCTTCCCTTCTGCTCTCCTTCTCCTTTCCTTGCTGTTTCCCTTTTCAGTTCCCTCATCCTTCCCTTCTTCTTTCCCCTGAAAGGGTTGCTGTAGAGCGAAGTGAGCACACAGCTGGAGATAGCCAGAGCCTTTGGGGGCAGGACTGGCTGTGCAGGGCATGTGCTAGCTTTCCAGCACCTTTCAGCAATCACCTCCTGGGTATCTGAAGGACAGGATTGTGCTGAAGCGAGAAAGAGTGATCTCCTCTATCTCCAAGTCCCATTGACCTCTTTGCAATAGATTCATTTCCATTCATATGTTTAATAATGCAATAGTTGTTTCAGTGAAATAGTTGAGATGGCATCAGTCATCATCACTATATAGTTAATTGTGTATTTTTACTATCAATTTTTAATTACATTGTTCACAGGCTAAAAAAAGGAAAAAAAAAAACCCACAAGAATGAACAGACAAGAGTAATTATAAACAAGTACCAAAGGCAGTCATGCAGTTTGGGAAAGAACATATATCACAGAAACATCTTTTGCCAAAGATGTATTTTGTAGGACATGACCATAAAATGTGTCCTCCTCATAACTCCATCCCTCATAGGAACATTAGACTTCACCAAACTCAGTTATCATTTACTCTTGAGTGCCTCAGAGTGCTCAAGTTGTTCAATAAATTTCTAGGCACTGTGTCTGAAAAAAGCTATTATGAAAATTTTCCTGTTTTGCTATTAGAGTAATATTTTAAGATGCCGTATCTGTTCCATTGAAACATTCTCAGAAGCATGAAATAAGTAATGCAAAATTTTTGCTTTTTTATAAATCCTGAAAAATGTTGACAACTTCTTTTAATGATACTACATTGTAGCAGCATCTGTCCTGAAAAAATAACACATCTTTGGCTTTAGAAGTAGATTGGATTGATTGATAGGTCTGTAACACTCAGCTAATTACATTTATCTCCCATGGAAATAAGGGCTGATTGTTCATAAAAGTGTTATAGTAAATCTGAATTGTAGTTGTTCTTTCAACTTCTTTCAGTATTTATATTTCAAGCTGCCAGGCAATGTCTTGAAGTTTTCAAGATGTGTAGCACTTGGGGTATATGGTTTGGGTGGTGCTTATTGTGATACTAGGTTGATAGTTGGACTAGATGGTCTTTGAGGTCTCCTCCAACCTTGATGAATCTGTGAATGGCATCATGCTCAGCAGGAAAACTAGGGGGTGGAGGTTGGGATTAGTTGGGCCTTGGAAAAGTAAGGTTTTCTTCAATGCATTATTTTTCTACAGTTTTGTAAGAGAGACATAGGAAAAAGAAAGACATTATGGTTGGAAGCCTGAATCGCCATACTTTATGGTAGCAGTTAAGGTATGATTATAATGTAGTCTCACTTTAATGCAAAATTATGTGACCTTATTAACATAGGAAACTAACTTGCTCTTGTGACCAACCTTACTCTTGAATTTGAAGCTGAAATATCTGGCTGACTTTTTAGAAATTTCATAAATTGCCTTCTGTGTACAATTCCTCTTTAGGGGTGGCCTGTGTAAAAGACTTGAAAAATGAATAGCATTCAAATTTCCTTTCTTGATGTCTTCATACTCATGAGTGCAAAATGGTCATCTGTAATCTTCTGCTTGGTCTTATTTTCCTGATAATAAAAAATTCTTCTTCTTACTTATCAATCTAAATCTTACATTACATTCATGGAATGTGATGCCAAAGAGTAAAAACTCTGTAAGCAGAGAACTACTACTGTGGTCTAAAACTCTGTGAGAGGCTATATTACTTTGTGCCATAAATAAAGGTTTATTATACTCTGAGAAAACACTGTTAAAAATAAAAGGTAAAAAATTCTTACATTATCCTTAAACTCTGCTTGTTCAGAAATGTAATCAGATAGCCTGATAGCCTGAATAGACTTCTCACAGGGCAGCTACATCTTCATCTAGGAAAATGTTTTGCAAACCATCTAAGACAAAATAAATACGCTACACTGAGCACAGTGCATGAGAGACTATCTAACTAATACTTAAGAAAATTTTTATTCTGGTTTGATTTAGAGATTTAAAAGAAGGTCTTAATATCCAGAGTGTATTTATATCATGGCTGCTGCCATTACATAGACTTCGTCAATAAACCTTGGGTACCAACAATGTCTGTACCTTTTGAGGTATCTGCATGCATTGTTTGTGGACAATTTGGTACCTCTGAGATAGAAATTATAACATCTATTCTTTTTTGGCAAGCCGTGTTACATCCCTGAATAAAAATCTAGATAGTAATACTTCTTTCTTTTCTATTTTTCTTTTAATTCCTTTGCTAAAAATACCTTATTTTTTGCAACTTGTTATTTTTTTCTGCAACTGACATGTGGCTGTCACTCCTAACTCCTCAAAGGCTGACAGAAAAAAGAACAACAAAGAGCTTTTGTATGTCTTCTCCCCTATTACAGCACAGGATTTGATTCACAATCTGAGTGATCTTTCTGACTGTTTCCAAGAGAAAAATATCTTGATTATCAGGAGCTCATAATAAATATGTTTCCACCTCTGTGATGAAATATCTGTTAACTGGATCAAGAAGACAGTTTCTCAGTCCAGGTGGTAGGAATGAGAGAAACCTTACTGTATAAAAATTAGTCCAGCCAGCTTGATGGAATGAGAAAATTTATTGCCTTTCTCTTTTGTGGTAAATTCATAATAGTAGCTAAAAGTGAGTTTTCTGAAATATTCAGTAACTGGCACAACTTTCTTTTCTGCATTCTCTGCTGCAGTTTAAAGTGAGATTGAAGTTACAAATCCACAATTGGAGGCCATTTAATAATTTGGTGTATGTTGGCAGTATCCTGAAAATCATTTGCATGATTTCATCAAGCTGTTTAGCTTTTTCTACCACCTCTAAAGATTCTGTAATCATGTTGAAATGTATTGTTTCAAACATTAGTAGATGTCCTATGGTTCCTAAAAATCATACACATTTTTACGCTTGTATACACTTCAAATAAATATGGCACTTATTATGACTATATTTTTAATTATACACTCAGACATAAAGTACAGGGGCATATCAAGATATTAATAGGGCACTTGCCACTGAGACTGATAAGTGGGGACAGAACTGGCTTGAAAGGAGTAGCAAAATATTTGTGCAACATGCTCCATGAAACCTTATTTCTCTGTTTTTGTTTATTTCCTAACCTAATAAGTCAGTTGCTTCCTTTTAATTTTGTAGCTTGTGGAAAAAAAAATTCTACATATTCTTAGAAGATCTCCTTCCACTAATGCTTACACCTGTAGTGAATGTAGTGAATAGTAGGCTGCAATGATCTCTTTGTTTTTTCTCAGTCTAGTAGAATCTAACAAGATTCTCTCAACCCATCATTAACACTCATTGAAATACTTGAGTAGAAAGTGTTTATAATTATTTTCTGAATGTTTGTTGATATTATTCTGCTACATGTTTTATATGTGGCATGATAGAGTGAGCTTCTCAGTCTTTTAATATTACAATTTCTATAGAAAAAAAAAATTCCCCCTCAGGTTTCCTTCCCTGTTTTCATTGTCTAATTAAAAAATTCTTTCATAAACATATCATATCAGACATGTGCAAAATTTGGAAATTCATGTTCTTGTATTTCTGAGTGGGAAGAGGTCACCCATTGTTTTTTTACCATTGAATACTGCAGCGGAATGACGAGTTTTGGATTTTTTGCTTTTTAGTTGCAATACAGTTTGCAGAAGTGGAAGTGTGTATCCTTTGATTTTAAAAGATTTAAGTCATTGTCATCCTAAATGTTTGGGGTTTTTTTGATTTTCCTTTTTTTTTTTAAAGTAAAGTATTCCAGAGAAGCTTATAGGGCTTTTCATTATGGGGCTAAGTGGTAAATTTATAAGCTGTTTCTGCAGTACATTTTTGTAACTGTATTTTTCTACTTTGGTTTTGGAAGGAATTTTATTCCTCTTTTTTTTCACCCATCTTGATATCAGAAATGATATAGTATAATTCTTGATATTTTTTAGTGGTTTTGTTTTTATTCTTGTATTAGAAACCTATAACAAAAATACATATACAGTACAATTTCTTTTGCACACCCTAAAGCAAGACATTTAGAGAGTCTGCTTGCATTTGCTAAATAGGACAGAAGCCATATGGAAAGCAGATATGCACTATGGACAATGTGGAAGAAACTGTTCCATAAATTATGCTACTGTAAATCTGTAGAAACTTGTGCTCTCCCTACTTCCCCCTCTTTAATTTCTTTAATATCTCTTGTGCAGACAGGTATATGTCATTGATTGGATTTTGCTTGTTACAGGCTTACATAAACTAAAAAAAGGATGGTCATACAAATGTCGCCATATATTATTTTACTGGTTCCACTGCAGGGAGATAGAGGGGGCAGAACTGCTGTGACTGCAGTTAGCAGGACATCTTGCATTGACTTCTGTGAGATCATGATCAGAGATTTTATCCTTCAAAAAAGTCAATGCTTTTATATTGTCCTCTTATCTATCCTACTGAGGGTCACTGTCTAGCAAACAGCATTTTAATATACAGTATACTTCCTTCAGCTAAAAAAAAATCCAAACCCCAAACCTCGATATTTATGTGGTTCACTTTTCTTCAAATCATTACGTAGCAATTAAGGAAAGCAATGACTGGGGACTAAGTAGAAAAGTGTATTTCATATCCTTTCAGTAAACTAATAAAAAATTTATGCCCTTTTATAACACAGTATAAGCTGATGCAGGCTTACAAGGGAGTGGAAGTAGGATGTTATTCTTAGTACAGAGCATCTGTGTTTATAAAGCAAATTTTGTCATTATATCAGCAAGTATAGTTTACGCTGGTTTGTATAGATCAGATGTATTATATACTAACCTTTCAGTATTAAAAATGCAACACAGCAGACTGCTGAATTTTAAGGTGATATTAGAATATAATAACCTAAAAATTAATAGCTGGTTTTGAAATAAAATCAGAAACTTCAAGAAAGATATTTACTCATATATATATTACATATATGTATATAAATGAATGATAATAAATAAATCAAGATGGATATGAAAATCAATAGGATCTCAGATCTCTTTAGCACAGACAACTGCAAATTGCTTTAAAAAAGTGTAATTATTCTTCATGGTTGCAGTTTGTTTTTTTTTTCCTATGAGATTAATTCTTCCACTGTTTCCTATTGCTACGATATTATTCCTGTACGTTATTTCTTTCTCCTGTCACCCCTGCTTCCACCTGAATCTCCTAGAAATGGTGCCATTTGTTGTTGTTTGATTGAATCTGCTATACGATGTCTTCATGCTGGCAGTGTAACGTTTTGTATCCTTTATTATTTTTACTTGGGGAGTCCTGTCTAAGATTTAGGTTGTGTCTAAAAGATAGTGTATGTAGCATGGTCTATATAATTTTCTAAGCTTGTCACACACCAAATCAACATTCTTTTAAGATATTCTATGACCTTTCTCTCTCTATATATATATTATTTTTTAGCTCTTACTTCAAATATATTTAGTGAGATATTACTATAACCTCAGCTGGATTAATTAGAAATTGTACTCTACATGTTTTTAATCCTTACCCCAATTTTCAGTGCATTGCTGTGTATTGTAATGGTGTAGGGAGCTAGCAATAACTCCAGCAGTTGTAACCAAATTATTCCATCCAAATCGGTTGTCTGGTTGCCTGCATTCTTCAGTCAGTGGATTACTAGTTATGGATTGTATGTAGGCCAAGGAGCACCATGAATTTACTCTTAGCACTGTTAAAATCTTGACAGTCTAATGAAGGTACTGCAGTCATCGTGTATTAACACATATTTTTCAGATTGGCTAATTATTGTAGCTTATTTGCATTCACTTTCTAATCACAAATAGCTAATCACTTTCTAATCATAAATACCTCCGAAGTATCTTGGCAGTTGTGATCATTTCTCCACTGCTTCTACAAAGTACAGGCAATAATTTCAATTTTGGGGTGTGAAGAGTACAGTGAACTGCCACTAACACATGTCCTTGACTCAAATAAGTTTGATACTAACTTTGGATAATGTTGTCTTACTCTTGGATCCATTTTGTGCAAATTTTAAGTTCGTCTTGCAATCTACTAACTTGTTTCCTCTTTATTAGTTTGCAATTCTCCTTCATGTATTGCACTGCATTATGTGAATGATTAACTATTGAAATGATTTACTACATACATATGGCATGATTTTCTTAAGCTGGATACTTACTTTTGTGCACTTTGTTGTCTTTTAAGCTGTTTTCTCTATTTCCCACGTTTGCATTTGTTTCATGCTTGCTACCTGATTGTTTCTGAGTTGCTTGTAGCCTGAATCCTCCTCTACTGCCAGGCGCCTGTACCTTCTAAATCTTAGTGTTAGGCAACTGTCTTTGCCTATACTCTTGTACAATGCATTTTCATTTTAGGGTGACATGTAGTTCATCCCACACAGAATTCTGCTTATTATTGCTATTTTATTTTTTAGAGATACATAAATGATAATTAAAGTTGCATAATACAGTGGTAAAAAACTAAAAAGCTTTAGTAAAAGCTAAAGCAAAATGCTTAATAGTCATCTGGTGGTTACACAATCTCTGTTCCTGGTTTACAAGACAAACAAGAGGTCAAGACCATCTAAAACAAGTTCAGCCTTAGAAATCCTGAGACTCTTACTTTTTAGTTTAAGAGAAAATGTTGACTTCTTACAGCAACAATGACAACAACACATTTATTAAGATGTATGACTGCATTTACCTGACAAACATATGAATGAAAGAGATACATATCTGTAAACCTATGATACTGAGTACTGAAATTGAGGGTAAGCTCTTTAAAATAGCTTTTTTATAATAAAAATAACAGGTCAACTTTGGAAACCCAAGATAGCCACAGCATATCTCAGTTTCCTAATGTATTTCAAGTATATTGCTGTAAGATACTGATTTTCCTTATCACTGTTGTTTTTTCCTACCTAATATCACTAACTGGAACTGCTAAGCCACTCTCTAAAAGGTCACTGAGAGGAGAAGTGCTTTAGGACTAGATGAAAAGCAGTGTCACTATAGCCTTCAGAGACTGCAAGCTGGAGGACCCAGGAATCAGAATCACAGAATATTTCAAGTTGGAAGGGACTCACAAGGATCAGCAAAGTTCATTTCCTGACCCTACACAGGACAGCCCCAAAAATCACACCATGTGACTGAGGGCATTGTCCAAACACTTCTTGAAGTCTGTCAGGCTGGTGCTATGACCCCTTCCAGGGGAGCTGTTCCAGTGCCCAGCCATTCTCTGGGTGAAGAATCTTTTCCTGGTATTCAGCCTAAACTTCCCATCACACAGCTTCAGACCATTTCCTCTGGTCCTGTCACTGGTCACAGAGATCAGTGCCTCCCCCTTCTCCTAACGAGGAAGTTGTAGACTGCAAGGGATTCTCTCCTGAGTCTCCTCCAGGCTGATCGGACCGAAGGACCTCAGCTGCTCAGTGTATGGCCTCCTATCAAGGTCCATCTGCATCATCTGCATGGCCTTCCTTTGGTCATTCTCTAATAGATTAAAATCTTATATTGTGATGCTGAAAACTGCATACAGTATTCAAGGTTAGGCCACATTAGTGCAGGAAACTACAGGCCGGGAAGCCTTACATCCATGCCTGGAAACATGATGGAACAACTCATGCCAATTGTCATATCTCAGTACTTGGAGGCAAAGAAGTTGTCAGGAGTAGTCAACATGGATTCACCAAGGGGAGATCATGTTTGACCAAGCTGATTACCTTCTATTGTTGGCATGGCTGTCAGGGTAGATGAGGAGAGGGCAGTGGGTGCCGTCAACACTGACTTCAACAAGGCTTTTGACCCTGTCTCCCATTACACACTCCCAGGTAAGCTCAGCAAGTGTGGGTTAGATGAACAGTGAGGTGGATCTGGGGAATGGCGGAGCTCAGGGGCCGGCTGTGGAGGCCGGCTGGAGGCCCACAGCAGTGTTCCCCAGGGGTCAGTGCTGGGTGCAGTCTTGTTCAGCTCATTTATCAGTGACCTGGATGAAGGGACAGAATTGCCCTCAGCAAGTTTGCAGATGACACAAAACTGGGAGAAATTGCTGATACCCCAGAGAGCTGTGCTGCCATTCAGAGAGACCTGGACTGGATGGAGAGCTGTGCAGAGAGGAACCTAATGAATTTTGACAAAGGCAAGTGCAGGGTCCTGCACCTGGGGAAGAATAATCTACACACCAGCATAAGATTGGGGGCTGACCTGCTGGGTAGGAGCTCTATGGGAAAAGACCTGGGGTTCCTGGTGGACAACAAGCTGTCCATGAGCCAGCAGTGTGGCCTTGTGGCCAAGAAGGCCAATGGCGTCCTGGGGGCCATTAGGAAGAGCATTGCCTGCACATTGAGGGAGGAGATGCTGCCCCTCTACTCTGCACCAGTGAGCCTTCACCTGAAATACTGTGTCTGGTTCTGGGCTGCCCTGTTCAAGAAAGACAAGGAACTTCTGGAGAGCTACAAAGACTATTGGGGGACTGGTGCATATCATCTTATGAAGGAAGGCTGAGGGAGCTGGGCCAGTTAAACTTTGAAAAGAGGTGACTGAACAGGGATCTTACCAATGTGTACAATTATTTTTAGGGCAGGTGCCAAGAGGATGGGATCAGACTGTGTTCAGTGATGTCCAGTGACAGGACAATGGGCACGAACTGAAATACAGGACTATGAAGGACTATGAAGGACTTTGAGGACTATGAAGACATACTGAATATGAGGAAAAACCTTTTTTTGAAGGTGACCAAGCGCTGGAACAGGCTGCCCATAGATGTTGTGAAGTCTCCTCTGGATTTATTCAGAACCTGCATGATCTTAATTCTGGGCAACCTCCTTTAAGTGAACCTTCTTTAACAGGTCTAGCTGGACTAGATTGTCTCCAAAAATTCCTTACAACTTCAACCATTTTGTGATGCTGTGAATTTAGGAATTTGTAGGAATTTGTCATTTTTATGATTGGAGCATTTCCACACTCCCTGCTAAAGTAACAGTATAATGCAACCAGTTTCTGAGGCTTTAGTTACACATTTGCTGATTCATTACTCTGTAATATTATTTAATAATAAACAGATTAGAAAATTATGCATGCAACACATTAGCATTTCAGCAATGGGGATATTTTTCCCATTATAAAGCTTTCAAAACTTGGTGTTATTTCTGGAAGAAGATGGGGAAATAAATTTAGAATACTTCTATTTCCTTCTGTCATCAACTTTGAGCAATAAGTATCTTGATGATTTTTTTCCTGTTAGCTTTTTTTATTTGGTTGCACTTTATTTCACATGAATATAAACAACTTATAGCATTTCCAAAGAGAGAAACAAGCTTTCCAATATAGTTCTGGCAAAGCACTGACCTGCAAAACCCTTGGCATTTCATTCTTTGGTCTCTCCTGAGTAGAAGTTGCCAATCATTCAGAACAGTGCCAAATTGTGTAGTGCTTTTGTGATGTGAAAAAGGATCTATTAAATGCTGGTGGGAGACTACCCAGCTGACTTATTTCATTTCAGTTACAAACAAAGTAAATGAAGTCACCAGGCATAAATCTAGTTTTTCTCAAGAACAAAAAGCTACTCAAGTCATATTTTGCTTGCAGCTAGTGAATTTACTGGTTTTTGTAACTGGTTTGATACAAATATAAATGGTTTAATTTTTTTTCCTGTATTGTGGTCAAAGAAAATAAAGGAGAAAAGAAAAAAGGTGTAAGATCTTTCCTGGCATTAACCGAAAAAGACAAAAATAATGACTGCCAAGTCTTGACTGCTAGACTGGGGAAAAAAAAGGAAACAGTGCTGATTTTCTGGGAAATTAAAATATCTAAGAATGGGAATACAGGGGAAAACGAGAAACCTGAAGTGGAACATGGCATTGGCAAATCTTTTAGTCTGGTTTATGGATGAAAAGGAAACACTGAGCTGAGTTTAAAATGTGCAATCTAATTGCCTTAGAGGAGAATAAATAGTGAATTAAAGATGGAAAACTTTCACCCTCAAGATTGAGTTTGTCTGACATGACCATGAAAACCAAACTGGAGAAAGAAAGAGAGACAGAATGCAGCTTCAAAATTGTTATGTCAGTGGAATCTGGCTAGAGGGATAATAGCCAACATAATACAGACAAGAATTTATATGCATGCATCTTTAAGTATATTAAAGGCTATGAATTCTTTCTGTGTAAAATGCCCATAAATTCAAATAATCTTGAAGCAGCTAGCTAAGAGCCTGTCACTTTTGAAAATTCTGGAATTTGTGTTTCATGCTTTTATTCACCTCTGAATAAAATTTCTTGTTTTTTCAGATGTAATTGACATAGGGAAAAAAAATCTTCTTTGACATTATGCTTTGTGTGAGGTGCTTGGTCAGCAGAAATACATCTGACCAGGATGCATCATCATTCACTATTTCTCATTCTTAAGAACATTTTGCTTTAACAATAAGAAAGCAACTGGAAGAATGTCTCAGTTCTGAGCCTGGCTCAAGCTGAAAAAGCCTTTTCAGGAGATGTCCATGCCTTTGCCCTTGAAGTCAGAAAAGCATTCCAAGAGTTTTAGATACATTATGTGGTTGGCTAGTGCAAGCAGAAAGAGATGAGTTGTGAATTTCCTTCCTAGGACGGCCCAGAGCATGGTAACAGATTTCCAAAATAAATATAAGGTGAATGAAAGGAATGCAGAAATGCCCTTATTTCCATACAGTACCTTAGATTTATATTCCTGAAGGTGTTGCCTTGTGTAGATATTGACATTAAATCAAGGAGGTATCTTGTTGGCAGCCTACCAGTGTGGTCCTGTGTTCCTTTTGCTCTACCTTAGTTGAAAAGTTCAAACTTTTTGAATGTTATTGATGTGTCAACTTTGAAAATAGTTTGCTGATGTTGATGTAAGCACTGCTTCAGCACAAAATGAAAGAGTTTGTAGTGGTGTTGAATGTCCTGTTATTGCTAAGGAAACCTTTTCTAGGCTATCATTCAGATTTTCCAATCAGTGTTAGATTTTTTTAGAATTAAAAAAAAAAAAGTAGATGAAAGAGCTAAAAAATGCAGTTAACTTATGAGGTGATTATTAATTCAAACTATAGTATAGGGAATATAATATGAACAAGGGAAGATATTGCTTGTTCATGAATGCAAAAGAGCCCTAAAGTAATTTATGGTGCAGTTCCCTAAATATATAGGAATGTGGAATTTGGAATATAGTGTATTTCTGGTTTTTTGTTAGCAAGTATGTATAATTGAGTAAGATAAAGACTCACTCATAATGTAAATATCAAATTAACATTGTCCTTAGCTAGATCGCACTTACTGCAAAGTCCTCACCATAATATAATCTCGTTTTCATTAAAATAGCATTTCTGCTCTATTCTTTCTTGATATTTTGAATGAAAATTTCCTTTCTCTTGTGTGCTTATTTTATGTTACTTACTCTTTACAATTTAGAGCTATTTTTTTGACTATGAAATAAGCCTTAAAATGAAAGTCATAAAACTAATTTAATATGTATTCTATTCTATCATATAGAACTTCTAATTTCAATATGTGCTAAAATTCCATGAAAGTTGTTTTAGCTTTTCTCTTGCCTACCTTTTAAATGTTTAAATATTCTTATTCTATGATACGTTTTGTACTGTATTTTGTTCCATCATCCATATTGAAAGCATTAAATTTAGGTAGACAGACTATTCTCTCTGTTTTCTGTTTTCCTGGGCATCCAGAGCAAAATAATTCAATATCTCACTAAAGTTTTCACTCCAGAATTATTGCATCTCAAAAGCTTCTCTTACACCACAATAAGAATTTGAGTTATATATTCTTTACTTGTGCGCAATTAATCTGCGAGTTGTATCCCTTTACAATTTTTTCTTTATGCCTAATATGATAAACAAACCTATGGTTGACCTGTGTGGTCATTTTGTAAAATTTGATCTTATATTCCACTATGAAAAACTTACTTGTATGATTTGGCCAATCCAATTTTATTTAGAACTTTAAAAATCTTAATGATTATGAGAATATACTTTTACTGTCTTGGGAAAGTCAAGGTTTCAGATTCAGAGAGGCAAAGATTCAAAAACAGGCAAAGGCTTGAAAATTGCTAGGCAAGTATAGATGCAGTGATCCTACACAGGAAATACTGGCCTATAGCACTGCTGAAAATTCGAATGTCCTTGGAAGTGGTGCTTAAATAATCATCCCTCAGCTACAAACTTGGAAGAGTCCAAACAGCTATGTAATGTTTTCAGCCAAGTATGTAATGTGAAGGGAGTTATGCTATTGAAATTTTGCAACTTGTGTAAAATATTTTCCGAAGCCTTTCAGAAAAGGATCTTGTGCTATTTGATCTTGCCTTAAGTAGCTTCAAAAGTGTTAGTTTGGAAGCAAGACTTAACTGACAGTAATGTTAGATCTCTGTTGTCATCTCACATTTCCTGTCAGTATGGATTTTGTGTAATTCTGTGGAGTTACATTAGCATGAAATTTGTATTAGTGGAAAGTAACTAAGTTTTAGTTCCAAATTTAAATTCAGAATTTCTATGCAAACACTCAACATCTGACTTTACATTTGCAACCAGAATTATGTATTACATGTTTTACAAAGAGAAAAGGCAAAGGAAATAAAATTATATGTACCCATCTCATTACCATCAGGGGCTTAAGGAAATGGGTGACTACTTACTGGCTACTTACACAGGTAACAAGGCAATAAAAATATCAGTCTGTGCACTGCTGCTCTGCTCTTGAAATACTCTTTTTTCAGTATGGGAGTACAGCTGGATTTTTGCCTATTAGTAGCGTAAAATGTGGGGTTTATTATTATAGACTGGCATACATGCAGTCTTCACAAGCAGATTTAACTGCATACAATTAAATAACATTGATATAGCATAAGAGAGCAACTAGGTTTGTCTTTTTTAATAAACTATGCATAAATCACACAACAGTTGCTTTTTAAAAATGGAAAAATAGGTATTTAAAATAGATTTGCTATGAAGAAATTCCAGAATTAACATGATGAAGTGAAGAGAAGCTAGTACAGCCTTTGATTCCCCTCCCTTCTTTGCCTGAGCTGATATGTGGACTGAAATCCAGTATTCAATATTAAAGCAGCAATCTGCAGCAGAGTGGATGAATTTGTGATAAATTGTCCCTTGAGGTTTATAAAACATATTCTCTATAAAACCAGCCACTGTATGTTTCTCCACATTAGTCAGTTTCTGACATTCAGGCTGCTGAAGCTTCTAGGCCAGTAGTGGTATCTGCCATCCCAAAGCTGTAAACAACTCTTTGTTTATAGCAGCAGTGCTCATACATCCATTTCAAGGTTTTACAGCGATAAAAGGCTGACTGCCTACATAAACTGGAGTGGGCTGCAATGTTGTTATTTTGTTTATTGCTCTTTTACTGCAGTGGTCAAATAGTTCCTCTGAGACTAGACACTGGTACTCTGCCATCTGTACAGTCAGTGTTAGACAACTTGTGTCAACTAAACAAACCACTATGACAAACAATTATAATGAGCATACTAATTAAATAAAATCTTGCCACATTAAATTGTGGGGGAAATGTGGAAGATTAATAGCAAATTAAGAAGAAGTTGTCAGTTACCTTTTAATGGATAATGACAGTAGCCCCGAGAGGGGTTTTGATTATATTCATGCTGCTTCATTTCTTCAGTCTGAACTATTGCTATAATTCATGTCATTTTATTACACCAAGAAAATAAGGGTTTGCTACTTAAGACAGACAGAAGATTTTTGCTATGTCTGCTTAACATTAAGTGTTGTCATTTTATAATAGAACAAAAGAAGGTTGAAGTTTATGTGGCTTTCATTCCTGTGAAATTCACTGTTGGAGGCACAGTGTTTTCTCATCTCTTCTTAATGCTCAAAATTTTCTTCAGTTATTAATAAAATACACATTTACTTCATTTACACATTACTACTGTCTTGTAGTTTACTTTTCGTTTGAAAAATCATGTTAATAAGTGGAAGACCAAGTAAGGGAGGCATTTAATCTCCAATTTCAAATATTTTAAGAGGGGTACCCCAAATTTAAAAAGCTTAGACATAAATTCTGATTATTTAATCAGGGATGTATGCCTTACTGTCACACCGTATTGTGCCGGTATGTTCAAGGAGTTCCCTTAATTAAATAATTATTCCTTATTTGACGTACCATATTTCAAGTCACTGAGCACTTTAGCATTAAAAAAAAAAGAAAAAGAAACATGCAGCTTAATTGCTTTTAAGTAATATCAGGTTCTCACAGCAATGAGGAAACAGAAAATCACATGGGAATGTAACAAACATCTGCAAATATGTGTTTTTATTGGTCAGTCCAAAATGTGCCTTTAGCTTCAGTGGGAAATCTTTAGCCACATACTATTGCCATTATTAAAGGGAAATAGGGAGAAAATGGACCATGGGTTCATCTTTTTCTGTTACTTGAGTAGCTACATTATAAAATTGGAAGCCTGAACAGATTATTTCTCCAATTAAGCCTAGGTTTATTGTAGATAAGGTAATTATGGGAATATCCCATGGTTTAATCCTGACTGGTTTTGATAACATGGTGCTAAACTCAAAGCTCCCTGACCAGCATTTTCTGGTAATAAGGCAAAAGACTGTCTGCTTTGAACTCAGCCTTAATGAAGAGCTGTTACAAAACCCGAACTTTTGCTGAGCACATTAAAGGTCTTGCTTAATAAAAATCTTTAGGGAGCGTACCCAAGAATTTTAATCTGCTATGAAAACATTGTCGACTGCAGTGTGTTCCTCTTTTCTAAGCACAGAATTCTGATGTGAGGTTTTTTTAAGAGTAAATAAAAGCAGTGAATACACTTTTTGGTGGTTACTATTCAGTGGATTTTCTTCTTTGATTTAGTTGATACAGAAAAGATGCCTAGAAAGGTAATAGACATTTTGTTGTTGCTAATAAATAGTACTTACTGTCTACTACGAAGAAATGATACTTAAATATTTTCACACTTAAACAAATTTCTAACAAGGGACTTTTCTCTTACCAATATGAGGAGTGTAGGAATAAAGGAATTGCTTGTCTCCAGAGAAATGAACACTACTTCTTTCTCCCTAGGGAGCCCAAGGTAATGTTAAGTGAAATAAAAAGCTATGATAAAGTCAAGTCATCCAAGAACACTAGTACATGAAAAAAAGTATGGTTCATTATACTCAGTGGGTGTGGATTATTTAGATTAAATTAAAATGGCATAAATTTAACCAGAACTGTTTGTTTTGCTGTGAAGTTAGGAAGTTGCTGGCAATTAACTAGACAAGGAAAACAGTGCTTAGGTAGCTGAAGCACTTGATGGGAAATCAGCAGACCTTGCTTCAGAAATTTCACAAATGTTTCTGTATATTGTGATGTAAGGTATGTAAATTCGGATGTGCAAACACTGTGCCTCCCACTGAATCTGTGATGTTAGATTGTCTGTTTGCATTGAAAGGGTTGGCAGTGGTGGGGAAAGAGTCAAACTCATGGCAGGAATGTATAATATCCAGTAAAAGAGGACAAAATGGAGAGGTTTTGTCCATTTTAAATGCTGACATTTTGCCATCGTATTTCTTAGATATTACACTGCGTATAGCTAGAGGCATGACTGAAAGGTATTGCTGGAGCCCTTCTATGATGACCCGATGAAGTCACAGTTTTACCTCTTTTCAACAGTGCAGCCATCCCTGATCTATGCATTATAAAAAGAAAAAGGAAAAAAAAGGAAAAATGCTTTATTAGATAGTGTTATCAGATGTAATGGTAAATAGACAAGTGTTTGCATGTCTGTGGGTATGCTTGTGCATGAATGCAAATCTACATACCTGAACAAAAAAGTCTTTTGTAGCATTAACTGTTTTTCTTAGTAACTCAACTTTTCCTGGGTTTAAAGATTCTGCAGTTGACATTTGTATCAAAGGGTTAAGGTCTTTGTTGTCAGAAGGATGGATTACTTCATTATGACTGCAGTGCATGACTGAGAAAACAGAAAGGTTGAGATGGGAGCAGTCACAGAGTTGCTGAGCTAAGAGGCTAAGTGCTGCTTGGGACAGCTGATTTGTCATTGACACCTAATATATTACAGCAAGCAGGAAACATGCTTTTCTGGAGAACCCTGGTAAAAAAGGCAGGTGTTAACAAAGTAAATCCAGTTGTTAATATGCAGCAGTAAATTGTTACAATTACTGCATGATCCATGAGAGTTGATGTAATTGGTTGCAATGACTCATTCAGCCAGGAATGCTATTGAAGGTGTCCAAGCCAATGACAGTGGGTTGGACTCAATGACCATTAAAGGCTGCTTCCTACCCAAATGATTATATGATTTTATGAAAACAATTTTATATCTTGTACTTAATACTTAAAATGCTACTTCTATCTGTAATTAATTAAATAACACAAACTTTTTTTTTTTCTCTTTGTTTACATTAAGGTGAGCTTTTGACAAACTACATTAGATTTCGTTAACTGGTTATGGTCTGTAGAGCTGGCATTTCTCACTAGGAGGGGTTATTTACTACAAAAGATCTTATAGTTGTTGATTATGTGATATAATTGATGAACACAAATTGAAGCATTTAAAAGTATAGGTTCAATTTTTGTCTTAATAAACTACCTCACTATGGATGTATGAAATTTCAGTCAGTGACTTTTATTATGTATTTCTGCCTTTACAACCATTAAGTCTAATTTTATTTAACTAGGCTATCTTTGCAGACATCCTACAAGTCTTCAAATTGTCCCAAAGACCTCTTCTGTATCTTCTCTGTTCTCTGCAATCTCATGCCAAGCAGATGTAATATGTTACCATTTTGATTTGGTGGAGAATCATTCTTAGCCAATTCAGCAGGTGTAAAGGGAAATGGGAAATTAGATTATGATATCACTTCTGGTCTTCTTTAACTTGACCTCAATTGTTAAGTTTTCTTCTGGATAGTGACAGGACTTGCAGTAGCTTTTCTGTAGTTGGAAGCCTTAGTTAATGCCATAGAGAGTATAAATGTTAGTCTAAAATGTAGACTCTTTCTTCATAAATTCTAAGGTTTTGATCTTTCATTACTAATATTAGACAACCCTAGATGATGTAGAGACAATCCTGGTCTCCTGGCTAGGTTAATGTGTCCTTCATAGCACCTGTTTTTAAACTGATTTAACAGTAAACCACTGTTTCTATGGTTACACTGCTATTTTTTGACCCAAGAAGTATAATCTGAATATAGTAATATTGCTTTGAAAACTTCACCATTTTCACAATAAAAACCATAAAAATTGAATGTCTTCCATCATGTGTATGTCTGTTATAAATAACTGTTTTATTTTAACAGGAAGAAAATATTTTCACAGGATGTTTTACTAGTACTGTGGTAGCACCAAAAATCCATATAATGATCTTCCTGGGATTAGAGTTCTCCTGGTTTTTAATTTGGCTGTTTTCAATGTGTCTTCTTGTAGGAGCTTGTACAGTAAGGAACATAAGAACTTTTTTCTTAAAGCTGAAAAATATATGCAAAAAATACATATAATAGAATCATAGAATAATTTATGTTGGTAATGACCTCTGAAAGTCATCTAGGCCAAAGCATCTCTGTTAGACTGGATTGCTCATGACATAGTCTGGTAAGGTTTTACTATCTCCAGGTACAGAGTTCCATAACCTCTGTGGGGAGCCTGACCACCTTCACCATGAAAAAGTATACATAACTTTCATAAAAATTTATTTATTTCAACTTGTAATTTTTGTCTGACATCCTCTAGCCGTGAACATTTGAGAAGAGCCTGCCTCCATGTTTCTTTTCTATCAAGTATCTGTAGATGATAAGCCCCCACCACAAAGCCTTCCCTCCCCTGGCCAAACAGACTGAGCTCCTACTGCCTCTTGAACATTTGTTGCTCCAGCTCCAGCTCCAGCTCCATATAGACCTTGGTGGTCTATATGCAACGCACCAGGATATCAGTGTCTGTGCCATATAGGCAAAACAATAAACCTTCTCCCAGAGGGTCAGGCAGAGTATCACATGGATCTCAAGTATGGGAGCAGGATCTGTCTCTGGACCTTCTGGTTTCACTCTGCTTGCATAGCTCTGGAGATGGGAGTCTCCATTGCTGTCTGGGGGACTCTGCTGCCTCATTGCCACCTGTGTCCCCCAGTGTCTGCAGAGATGTTACTAACCAGTCACTGCCCAGGCTTTATGAGTGCTTGGGACTGCACATTTCATTTTGAATCTTCAAACAAAACTTTATCTTTCAGATGGAGTAGAAGGAAGTTGGAGTTTTAAAAATTTATTTTGGTTCTTAGATGCTGTGCTTGTGTGGAAAAAAGCCCACCAGTTTTGTGCTGGTTATCCATAAGATTGTCAGTGAATGAATGATTGAGCTACTAAAGTGGGAAGAATATACCTGAAATACAAACTTTAATACTTTCAAAAGGAAAAGTAACAAAAACAGTCCAGACAAATCAAAAGGATTAGCAACTAAGATATACTTTGGAATTTCATATTCACTAATTGGACATTGTAATAGAAAGATGGAATATGTTTTCCACTTGAAAGCACAATTTCTTGAGAACAAGGAATAAAGAGCTAGATGTGATATTGGAATCTAAGCAGTAACAGAAATTCTCAATGCATTGGATAAAAATTCAGAATTCTGAGAAGGCTCATATAGAACTTGTGTTTCTTGTGAGTTTTGTTAACTACCTATTTAATTAAAATACTGCATTTTGAGCATTAAAAGTTTTGTGCAAACCCCAGAAAAGCATGTCCTGGTATAAAAAGGTAATTTTAACAATGAAGAGATCCCTCTAATGTCCCTCATTTTGAAAATGTGCCATTTCAACTCCTGCCGGGCATTCCTATAAAAATTATCTGTTGACTAGAGGTCTGAAAACTGCTGAGAAAATCACTTAACTACAGAAATGAGAAATGTTCTACTATATCTCCAGAGTACTTAAAAAAAATTCTTTGCTGCTCCTGTGCAGTTTAATAAAACAGATGTGTCTTTCTTTATGTCTATGATATAAATGATCAGAGAAATATACACTGGTTTCCTAATTGTAAGTTGATTTGGCGTCAGTCCACAGACCAGAGACATATGCATGGCGGCAGTCATGTAAGTTGATTGCACCTTGTGATACATAGTCACAAGACTGTACCTTGGTTTTTCAGGGAACTTGAAAGTAAAACCACAATTTTACAAGCAATTAATTTATGCCTTTTTGTAAATAGTTGTTTCAATAATAAGCACTACTTTTATTTCACTCATTCCATTCCCTGACAAACACTCACAAGTGTGATCACAACTGTATGCAAGATAAAATTTTTGGTTTTCTCTTACTGCCTACTGCCACTTGATATGCCTTCTTCACTGTCAGAACCGAGTTGCCCTATAGGATGTATGTCAATTGACAAATTGTCTGAATAACACCATGCTGGCTGAGCTAATTTTCATCTTCCTGATTTCCAGATTTATCCCCTATAAATTTTTGTTTTGTGTTGACATTTAGTTTACAGAGTAAAATAACTTTTCCTTTGGTCATTTACTAAGTAGTAAATTCTGTGAAAGTTGAAAACGCAATTGCGAGCCAATGCATCCAAGCGTTATTAAGTGCTGCTCTCAGAAGGTACATTTGCTACCTATTTTTCTCCACATATAAGGCAGCTCTCTATCATTTTGTATCCTCATGCACACAGGCTATTATCTGAGGAAAAACATGTTATGCAGATTTACTGTGTGGAGTATGCCTGTCTTCTTAAATAATCAATCAGCCTTACATACCTACACAAGTTTAAAAGTTTTTGTAGTTCTAAATATTTTACAGACACATATAGATAGAGAATCTGTATGATAGAACCATTGAATGATTTGGGTAGCAAGAGATTTTAAGGATCATTTAGTACCAACCCCATCCAACTTGGTCTTGAACACTTCTAGGGATGAGGCACCCAGCTTCTCTGGGCCACCTATTCCACTGTCTCATCACACTCACAGTAAAAAATACCTTCCTTATGTCCAATATAAACCTATGGTCTGTCAGTATAAAACACGTGCCCCTTGTCCTGTTACTACAGACACTGGTAAAAAGTCTCCCTCTGCCATTCTTAAATCCACCTTCATCTATTCATACAATATTAGCTAAGTAAAAAAAATAATAAAAAAAAAGGAGAGGAGTTGCAAAAGTACTCTTTGTGTCCTTTGCAAACACCAGGTAATAGCTAATACTACTAGCATAGCCCCTGCAAGCCCCTGATGTGATTGTACCAAACCTCTTTCTGTCATATTAGAAACCTTACTGTGGAGGAATCCTTTTTTTGAAGAAAACCCTTATTTACTCAACTCTTTTTTCTTTAAGGTGTGAATTTATAGCTTTGGTGAGGGACCCAGGGCTGTGTCAGAGCTCTGTGAGCACCTACTCCTACCTTTGGTGTGTGCAAGTGCTCTCTAGTGCTTGCATCATAGCTGAATCCTTAAGGTTTGTTATTCATTGAAAACATTACATAAATGCCTTTTTACCTGTCTTTTTTTCCCTCTGAATTACAGTGCCCTCCCATGGCAAAACAATAAACCTTCTCACTTCACCAATCACATAGCAGTTTTTTCCAGAAGCAAACTCAGACCTAATCTTTCCTGCAATATTTTCACTGTTAAAGATGGACATGAACAATCCGAAGTATAGCTTTTCTTAATGCTGGCTATAGCAGTAAGAGATGCTGCATTCATTAATGATCTCCAGTGCTCTCTGAGCTACATAAGGTTCTGAAAAGTAGAGCAAGGCAAAAGGTCCATGTCTACAGCTTTAGCTGCATGGATTTCAATGTGGGAGGATTTTCCAGGTCTGCAGGTGGTATGGCATAGAAATGTGGAAACTAGAGATATTTGAAAGTGGGCAAACAGTTTTGTCACACATTTATAAAGATGCTTCCCCAAACACGTTTAGCACTTTTAAAATCAGAACAAGATGGTTCACTTTAACTGTATTAAATTTTCAGGAGGCCTTTTGACCATACTGCTTTTTATCCCATACTATTGGATTCAACACAATAAACACCAAAGACAAGAATCTTGCGCAGTTACTAGAAGCAGATAAAATGAAGAATGTTGCAGTTAAAGGTTAATTATCTGACATGTGTGATGCCAGTCAACCCTCACCACCTTGCCACCCAAATGAACCTCTCCAATAAGCAGTGTTGACTTTTTCTAACCTGAGTCTCATCTTCTTTATAGCATGATCTTGTAGAATTCTAGGCAGTGAAGTTACCTACATGAGTCTGTATAATACTTCTGAAACAGGGGTACAGAACAAGGCTTATTCAAATGAATAAAGTTGAATTTTCTGAATTTTTTTTTCAGTTTTGGGTTTTGGTATTTGTTGGTGTTGGGGTTTTTCCCTCATTAATTTAAGTTTAGTATCAGTAACATTTCATTATTCACTTGCATTTCTAATATCTGATGAGAGTTAAAATTAGAATTTATGAAATCTGTGCCATTTTAGTTTTATAAATACACTATGTCTATTTTGAAACTTAGATATTTTGCATATTTCCCATGTCTTTATGCTGCACTATTTGCTTTAATGGGGAAAAGAAGTAATTATGTAAATGTTAATAAAAGAGATTTAAACAACAATGCAGTCATTTCCTCTTCACGTTTGACTTCACTACGCACTGGTTTCATTTTAATTTTATTTTATTTTATTTATCATTCATTTTACTCCAAGAAAACATTTTTCATGCTGGTATAAGGTGGTATTCTATTGTTTGCCCTTACCCTTTATCTTTTAGTAGAATAGATTTGTATTGCATAGCTGTTTATTCTGCATTAAAAAAGAAAGTATTGAAGCACATATTTCTATGGTTTATGAAGTTTTTTTTTCTTCTTTTGCAATGGTAAACTATTTCATTCTGGAGAAATCAGACATTGCACAATGTTGCCTCCAAGAATCCCAAAGAAGATGAAATTAGGATCACAAAGCAGTTATACATAATTGCAGTAATGCAGTCAAGCTCAGCTGGGTAGCCTAAATTACAACGTATGTATGTGGCAAGGCAACATGCCACATTTCCAATAACTGAGGTCATGAGCATGCTTTCAAATAGTCCTTTAATTTGCAACTGCAATTAAAAAAGTTTAGTTATTAACTAATGGACCTAGAAAGGTAGCCAGTGTGTACTGCTTCCTGAATCATAGTATACTTTGCATCTACATCAGTTGTAATGTGAAATCATACAATTGTAGAAACATTTAAGTTGGAAAAGACTCAAGGTGCTGAGTCCAGCTGTAACCCAAACTGTTGAATCTGAAAAAAGCCTAATAGTAAAAAACAACTGGTTGTAAGCTGTTACGTCCCCCAGAGACTTCACTAGATAGTGTTAAGTGAGGAAAAACTTAACACTAGGTTAAGTGTTTCAGCAGGTTCTGAATTAGAGAATTTTTCTTGGCATCCCCTTTCCTTTCTCTATCAATTCATATCTCAAGCTCTGACACTACAGCCCTTTTCTTGCTTTGATCTTATGGAGAGAAGGTTTTGCTGGGCTGTTAGTATCCTTCCACTGGCAACACTGATCCCAAAGGTCCTACTTCTCTCTCCCATTAAGCATCTCCTCAATTTCAATGCATCAAGTGAACACTGTGCTCTGACTGTGACCAATTTTCATAGTGGCTTTATTTATGGTGATGACTATAACCAGAAAGGTCCTGCTCTTCCATGAGATTTTTATAAGGAGACTGTATCAATCTCTAGCTTCTCTGCCTCCAGCTTCTAATGAGTAAAAATGTATATTAATATCTGTGTAATCAGTCTTTCTTAACGGTATCGGATTTCAGCTGTAGCAAGTGATCTTTAATTTTGGTATTAAAAATGACTCATCTTCAAATTAACGATTTTTCCTTTATGGTGTTAGTCAGAATTAACCCAGTGAATTAAGGTTATTCAGAACTGCAAATCTGGTTTTTCATTCATCTATTATTACATAAGAATAGCAATTTGCTATTAAAAATATAAATAAATAAATATTGACCTCTGGTGTTACAAAAAGAGAAATCAGTGCACGTTTGAGTGGGAGAAATACATATACATTTTTAATAAAAGATTTAACATATATATGCACTTTTTTTTATTTTCCTCGTGAAACTGCTAGATACAAAATTAATAAACCAGCAATTAGAAAAATAATTATTCTGGCTCTTCTATTTTTGCTGTTGTTGTTGTCATTTTTTTTTTTGTTTTTTGGTTGTTTGGTTGGGTTTTGGTGGTTCTTTTTGTCACATTTGTTTTTTTGTTTTGTTTGTTTCTTAAGAGTTTGCTGTGCAGGTTTTCCAGAAAAATTAAAAATAACTTTCGGATATGATTTTTTTTAGGTGAATAAATAATGCTCAGAGTAAAATATTCCATTAGTAGGGAAACTTTAATGAAAGTATATTTTGAAAAGAAATATTGGAGGGTAATTTTATCATGGTATTCAGAATGAAAAATAATGTTGTTTTCTGTTTTTTCATTTTTCTTATCTTGTGCATTTGATTCAGTTTGCTTGTTTGTTTGTTTTTTTAATTGAATTGTTGAGCTTGGAGCAGAGCATAAAAGTATCTTCAATATTTTTTCCCCCTTTTTTGTACTGTGTGGTTTTTAAAAATGATTATTTTATTTTATTTTATTTTAAGGCAGCCTGCTTATGGTTGTGAAAGCATTAATTTAGAATAATGTTTGATAGCCATGTATGCACACTCTTCATTATAAAATTTCAAGTTTTCTCTTACTGCCTTTGGCAATTTTAATTTTCAATAATGTGCAACCCCCGTGAATACAGTTGTGCTCTCCTAATATTTGATTCTTTCCTAAGATATACAGAGAATAGATCCAAGATACTGAAGATAGAATAAAAATGTGAAGATACCTTCTTAGTAGTCACTGGAAGTTCCACCCTTAATGGAAGTGTTGACAAAATAGAATGAGCCATTATATAAAAAAATATGTGTAATTTACTTGATCAAATGTATTTTTACTGTTTAGATGTAATCAGTTGAGTACAGGACAGAAAGCAGAGTTAGCAGTGATTTGGGGAGTGTAAGAAAAATTGAATTGAAGTGCAGGGGAAGTCTGCTATTCCTGCCTTTACCAGGAGAGAAAGAAGAGGGGAAGGAGAAAAAAGGGAAAGCCTCAGCCTATCCTAGTTTCCTGAGCAATTCCTGCCCTTCTCTACTGCCTGAGTTCCTTCAGAACACCAAACAACCTTTCCTGTTGATATGATCAGTTTAATTTACTGGATAGCCCTGGCAAGTGTTTGTGGGGAGAGAAACAATGTTACTGCCCATATGGCCACCGCAGTTGTGTTGGCCGGAGGATGGAACAACTGAGGTCAGAATCGAGCTCATCCTCACAGATCCATGCACAAGTGTGCTCTGGTTTACCAGGCTTCTTGAAATGGAGCATACTTCCTGACATGCTTCTAAACAAAATGAGTAAATTCAAAATAAGAAGCAGCAAGTGTTAGAAGAAGGTTATAATGTCCCATATTTCCTGAGAGAATAGCAACTTGTTTTTTCTCCTTCACCACTGGCAGGAAGCAAATTTTCCCCAGTGTTCAGTTTGGGGACCCGATTCTAGTTAATCTGTTTATCAATGATTTGGACAATGCAATTGGATGCTACCTCAGTCAGTTTGCGGATGATTCCAAGCTGTGTGGGAACATTTGTCTGCTGGGGAGTAGGAAGGTTTTGAAGAGCGATCCTATGAGGTTGGATCAAGGGGCCAAAGCCAGTGGAATGAAGTTCAACAGCACAAAGGGCTGGGTCCTGCACTTTGGTTGTAAGAACTCCAGACATTGCTACAGTCTGGGGAAAGGGTGGCTGGAAAGCTGCCCAGCAGAAAAAGGGAATGCTGGTCAACAGCAGCTGAACACGTGCGAGCAGCAAGACGGCCAATGGCATCCTGGCCTGTACCAGCAATTGCATGGCCAGCAGCACCTGGGCAAGAATTGTCCCCTGTACTTGTGACTGGTGACGCCACACCTCTAATCCTGTGTCCAGTTTTGAGTCCTTCACTACACGAAAGACCTCAAAATGCTGGAGTGAGTCCAGAGAAAGGCAACAAAGCTGATGAAGGGTCTGGAACACAAGTTCTGTGAGGGGCTGGGGTTGTTTAGCCTGGAGGTTTAGGGTGAACCTTCTACAGCTACCTGAAAGGATGTTGTAGCAAGGTCAGTCGCTGTCTTTTTTCCCAATTAACAAGCAATAAGACAAGAGGATATAGCCTCAAGTTGCAAGAGGGGAGGTTTAGATTGCGTATAATGAAAAATTTCTTCACTGAAAGGGTTTTTAAGCATTGGAACAAACTGTCCATTGCAGTAGTTAAGTCAGGATTGCTGGAACTTAAAAAATGTGTAGATGTCAGACTAGGGACATGTATTAATGCTTGACTTGGCAGAGTTACATTTGGTTGGATACGTTGATTTTAAGGGTCGTTTCCAATCTAAAGGATTATATGAATCTATGACTGTAACGTATATATTTTTGTTCTGAGAAAATTTGATTACTGGTGTCTTATAGTAACTGCCACTGTAAAAGAAAAGCTTAAGTCACTCTTTGATTTGGTTTTAACTCTTTCTGTGGAATCCATTTCTAAATATGAAGGAAGAGTTTATGATCTCTCCTTATATTCAACAGATTATGTAAATGCATTGAAAGGAAGTTGGAAGCATAAATCACAGATGTCGGTTTGATAGAAAGTTTGTAACCAGAAAAATCTACAGCTCCCAAATCCCAATGTGTTAATTACAAGACGACATCTGGTATACAAATTTATGCCGAGCTAAGAAATGTTCAGACTAAAATAGAGTATGCCTAAGTGGGCTTAGTGTCTAAAACCTACATTCATCATGGGGAAACTTAAAATCATGTGATCGTGAAGTGTCTGTGATCTAAACTGTCTGCAGATAGAAAAGTGATATAAACTGGAGGGAAGGCAGTTAAAGATAGTTAAGACAGGTTAGACAACTTAGCCATGTACACCTGGCCAATGTTATATTTTCACTTTATATAATATGCTCACATACAGGATGGATAAAAAAATTCAAAAAATTCCTCAACTTAATAGCATACAATGTCTCTGACCTTTAATCCTAACAAAGGAGATTTGTTTTCACTGATTTTGTGTTAAAAAATGGAGCCAGTAATATCTGTTGGAGTGTATGTGGTTACAGAATATTCTTATGTTGTAAAAGATTTTATGGATAATATGAAAGTATTTGAAAATGGGGTAATTCAAACACAATTTTCCAAGTTACTGCCCTGTCAAACTTTGAAGAGGGACGCTATACATTAAAAAATGTTTTAGTTAAATCTTGTACACTTATGTTTTAAAACTGAAATAGCCTCAGTGGCTGTTGAATATCCAATTATCTTTTAAATTGCTTGTAGAGTAAATGAGGACCCCCATGATACAACATACTCCCCTTTTTTACTCATCAGAGGAACTATATGAACCAGTATGTAGGAAGAAAAAGATTGCAAGGGTTCCTTTGCCTGAGGACGAAAATGATAATGTTGCTACTTCAGACTAACTGTAGCATCCACATGACAGAAGTCAATATAAAAAATGGTCCGACTTTAAAAGCCTGGGAGATTATTCATATTGTACCTCTTCAGCCAGGAGGGGGTAGGGGGGAGGTTGTTGTAGAAACTCAGGACTTCATGGTGACTAACAATGAAGGAAAAGTAACACTCCATAAATTTGACTTCAGATGACTCCAAGCTGTGTATGACATCAAATAAGGATAACACTGGCCCTTACAAATTCTTATTTTGAGTACTCAATATTAACTAGTCCTGACTTAAAATTGAATTTTTCATTGAAAATGTGCAATATATTCACTTTTAAATATGGATAGTCAGAAAAACACTGTAGAATAGAATTAGAAGGTCAACATAGTTTGCATTTCCTTAACTAAAAAAGTTCAGTGTAAAATTGCAGATTTCTGGTCACCAAGGCTTTAATCTGAACACATCTGTGTCTATAAACCATGAAAAACGTATGTAATCTGGATCTATTTAGTGACATGGTGCTAGCAATATTTCAGAGAAATAGTTGGTGGTTTGTTTGGCTTGGTGTTGGGAAAATGCTGTATTTCAGTTATAGAGAAGGAGTTCAATTTCTGTCCTTAGAACTCCTTAGATTTAAAGCCTCTCTGCTGTCTGCATTCATGCACTTCCGTGTGTTTGGAAGCAGAGGGGGTTGCAAAAGATTGTGGAAAAACTGTCAGTTCAGTCTCAGACTGGAAGTATTCAGCATTCCTGAGAGATTGAGAATAGATATGTAAAGCAGAAAGCAAAGAGCAGTTCATGCTATTGCAATAAAACTGAAGTCAAATATTGCAGATGACATTCTGCAGGCACTAGGGGAAGAAGATTATATTGTTGCAGGGGATCAAGACTGCCTGCTGCGCTGATTCAAAGAATAAAGTCGCTGAAGTTAATATGAGAGGCCTTATCCAGTGGCACAAAACACACACTTAAATGACACTTTGGAAAATTTCTTAATAGTGAAGATCATCTGGATGTTTTCTGAAAACACTGTCTTCTCCAGGAGGTTATATTACAGAAGTTTCAGCATGCTTTCATGATACAGTGACACAAGTTTCCTGAAAGAATATCAACCCATAACTGTGGTTTTCCATTAAATACTTGTCAAATATTTTAACTATTCAGTTAATACTGAGTTTGGACTATATCATTTATCTGTCCATAACAGTAATGTCTCTAGTGAATACCAAAATAGCCATTATTCAGAAAAGTATAGAAATTGATTGTTATTAATATTAATAAGATTTTGCACTGATATTGATGATAACTTTGATTCAAAGGTCTGAATGTAAATTTTTAAAGTATTATTGGTCTCATGTTTTTGTTTTGCTTTCTTCTCTGTAGAGACAGTAGTTTATAGATTACTTACTATCACTTAGGAATTTTAAGTTGAAGGTAGATTCAAATTTAAAACTGGACATATAAGCTGCTAGTCCTTTTCTTAAATGGTTGGTTCTACTTACAGATGTTGTGCTGTTAGCTATTAATCCAAGTGAAGCAAGTAACCAGAAACAGAATTTCCAGTCGCTTTGTACTGGCTCTGTAAAAAATGAACTGTAGGCAAAATCCGTAGATGAAAATTAAATTTTCAAAATAAAAAATACTTGCAGTCTATTTCTACTTGACAGCTGGTTTGCTTTTCCTTGCCTTTGATGATTTTATCAGGTTTTATGAGAATGTTATTTTATTCAGTGAACATTAAACGTTGTCCGTTTCCAGGACAGTGTTTGATACATATGGCACCTCTTACAAAGAAGACATATAAAGTAGGGACTAAGGTTTGTGAGTTTGCCGTAAATAAAAACAGCACATCAACAGAATTAAATTGTAAGTGCTTATGATGTGTGCTGACTAGCACTGTGCCTTCCTGATGTTATTTTAAACAGGAAGACAAATACATGGATTTAGCTTTGCACAGGCAATACTGGATTTTATTGTTTTAACATAAGTACATAGGTACATAGGCACATAGAGGACCTAAAATGTGCTGCAACATCAGAAAGACATGGCTCCCCTGTAGGTTCATGTCACCGGTTTCTCACATAACCTACAGCATGCAGCATGGCACTACATAGCTATGTTCAGTTCCACCCACAGGCTCAGCAGGTTGGTACTTATAGCTCCAATAAATGCAAGAAATTATTGGTTGCTGAAACTATGTTTGGTAAACACGTTTTAGTCTGTATTTTTCTCTAGCATAATTGAGCTAATTTGTAAATGTTGTTTAATAATAAGTCATGCAAAGATTATAGTGTACTAAAAACAATAAGCAAGCCTATCTTTAAACAACTCTCAATTGAAAGACAAATAAAACCAAACAAAACAAAGCAAGGGGCTCCCTACAATACTTTAATTTGATCTTCTTGTTTGTGTGCATTATGCCATCATTTAATTGTCTAATTACATGCTGTGTTTTATTTTTTTTCATAAGGCCCTGCCTCATTTGATTAATGGAATTGGCAGTATTTGCTTAATGAGCAGTTGTTTGATATGTTCTTCATTTGTTATTCAAAGAATGCACGCCATGCTCTATTTTCTGCTTTCCTTCTAAACCTTGATCTGAAGACAGAATTACTAGTTTTTTCCTAGACTGAGCAGTAAGTGATCATTGCAGTTGTGCTTGTGTTCTTTGCAAGAAGAATGTGGAAATCTTTTTTCTTGGGAGGTGTTTTTTTTCTGTCATCATAAAGTATTTTGTTGTTAAATACAAAAGCATTTACCACAACCTAACAGAGCTGGTAGAAGCTGATGGTGACACAGAGTGACAGCATTGCTACTCAGCAAGGGAGAAAGGGAAGAAGACACCCAGCCATCTAAGAAGGGTCCTGTATAAATCCACTTAGATAATACTAATACATAGCACATTGCACAATGTTTTATTGTCCTATATATTAAAAACACTAAACAGTAATAGATGAACCAAGTAAGAAATGTCATGAAAGAAATCAAGAAAGATATCAATGACCAAATTAATTCATTGCTTTTCCTCAGTTGGGAAAGGCTGTTGTAATGGGTAACAGGAACATTGTTCCTGGAGGTCTCTGAAAAAGAAGAAGAGTTACATAATTTCTTCTTTTTCTTTTGAAAACAAAATATTTTTTTTCTAACCTTACTGGGAGTTCTGATCTTTTAAAAATAGCTTTAAAACCGATAAGCTTCCAGCTTTTCTGTTGTTCTTTTGAGCCAGTAATGGTTTTTTTCAACTAAAGTAATTTGGTTCATCTTGGAAGACAGTGCATATTTCTTAATTGAGTAGTCCTGTCCCTGAAGTAGTCATTCACCTCTTACAACAAATACATGGGACAGACATGAATTCAAGGTCTAAGAAATGTTGCAGACAAAAAGGAATTGCTTCACTAACAAAATCTAAACAAAGATCATTTTGGTTTCATTTTATTTTAGTAATTGTGCTCTTGGAAATTAAAAACTTTCTGGAAGATACTTGTTTCTTGGATCTAGAAAAGGGATGGCTTTCATATCTCATATCAAGTCAATCAAATGAGAACCCAGACTTTTTTCCTTCATTCTCTTACGCGTCTTCCATTAATTTTATTAGTGGTTCTCTTAATAATTTAATTTATTTTGTTTCCATTTTCCTTAGCATCCTATGTCTTTTTCTACTAAAGGCTGTCAGGTTTTGGTGTGACCAAAGTATCACCTGACTTCAAAAATCAGTGATGACTATATCCAGTAACATTATCTGGGAAAGTGCAAAAGGAAAAACCAAGATTTTGCTATCACTTTTTAAGACCTTTTTGCTGTCTGCAGGTCAGTGCAGTGCACTTTATAGGAACACTTCTCTTTTAATACAATCAGAATATTTTGCGTTGGAGGGAACTTTGAAGATATCAGATTCCCACCACCTCCCATGGGCAGGGGCACCTTCTACCAGACCTGGTTGTTCAAAGCGCCATAACTCGACCCTGGACATTTCCAGGGGTGGGCCATCCACATCTTCTCTGAACAATACCTTCCGGTGCCTCACCATCCTTGCAGTAAAGAATTTCTTTCTAATATTGGATTTAAACCTACTCTCTCAAGGTTTAAAGCCTTTCCCCCTTGTCCTGTCCCTACACATCCTTGTAACAAATTCCTCACCAGCTTTCTTGTAGGGACCCTTCAACACCGAAAAACCAAAACAAGCTCACCCTGAAGCCTTCCCTTCTCCAGACTGACAGTCCCAATTCTCTCAGCCTTTCCACACAGCATGATACATGACCTAGAGGACCTCTTACTACTGGCCCTCACATTGCAGAGGTATTTGTTGTGCACCAGAGCTTGCAGCTGCATCAACATAGCTTCATCTATTATAAGGAAAAATGTTCATATTCTTTGAAAATGCACATGTTTTTCACCGAAGCTGGCAGGGTTTGGCTACGCCACACTTCCCAAGATTCTTGGTAATTTAAGGCATCTTCCTTGTAGATTCTTCATCTGGTAGACCCTCCTGTGAAATACACGCCACTAGCTTTTGGAATGTGTGAAAGAGTTCTTTTCTTACTAGGTAGAGTACATTTTTCACCTTAATTTTCAGTATTACATGTAACTTCTAACCTGCAGAGCCTCCCTCCCTGCTAGGTGGTCTTACTTTTGAAGTCCTGTTCTATATATTTGTTTCTTGTCAAATAGCTATCCACCATATTGTGTATTTTTGCCACTATTCTCTGTACCTTTCTGAGACCTTTTGCACTCTTTTTGAAAAGGCTGAGATGGAAATGGAACATTAAGGGAGAAAGGTGAATAGCATAACATCTTTAAGTTGTCTATTTTGTTCAGTGTTCATCCTGTTCGTGATTTTACATAGACCCTCCTGCCAGCAATAGAAAAGGGCATCAAGTGCACCTTCAGTAAATTCAGATTACACCAAGTTTGTCAGGAGTATTGACCTGCTGGTGGGTAGAAAGGGACCCAGAGGGATGCTGAGAGGCTGGATTGATGTGCTGAGGCCCGTGTTACGAGATTGAACAAGACCAAGTGCCAAGTGCTGCAATTGTGCCAAAACAACCCCAGGCAGTACTACAGATTAAAGGAAGAATGCCCAGAAGCTGCAAGGAAAACAGCTTCAGGGTGCTGTTTGACTGTGTGAACATGAGCTAGTTGGCTTAGGTGGCCAAGAAAGCTATGGTGTCCTAGTCTATACCAGCAATAGCATGGCCAACAGGAGCAGGGCAGGGGTTGTCCCCCTGCACTTAGCAGTGGTGAGGCCACACCTCAAATCCTGTGTTCAGTTTTGGGTGTCTTAATAGAAGAAGGACCTTAAAGTGCTGGTGTGAGTCCAGAGAAGGGCAACAAAGCTGGTGAAGCGTTTGGAACACAGGTGCCACAAAAAATGGCTGAGGGAGCTGTCATTGTTTAGCCTGGAGAAGAGGAGTCTCAGGGGAGAGCATGCTTTCCTGGGAGTGTGGAGGAAAGCCAAGTGGGGGTCAGTTTCTTTTTCCTGTCAACTAGCAGCAGGAGAAGAGGAAATGGTCTCAAGGGGAGATTCAAGCTGGACATAAAGAAGAATTTTTTCACTGGAAGCACTGATAAGCATTGGAATGGGCTGCCAAGGAAGGTGATGGAGTCACCATCCCTCATATTTAAATCAACTGAATGTGGTACTTAGTGCTGTAGTTTAGTTGGCATGGTGTTGTTTGGTCAAAGGCTGGACATGATGATCTTTCTAACCTTAGTGATTCCATGAGGATATGATTCTAAGTCTCCTGTTCCTTTACTGGTTATTTATGTAAGGGTCTTCTGTCTTTTTATGACAACTTGCTTTCTTCAAGACTTGTTAGTTAAAGATCATTTTGAATAATTCTTGGAAACCTAAACAGGTTTTATTGACTGTATCTCTCTCTGATAGATATGTTTACTGAGTCTTTTAGAGAAGTGTATTAAATTTATGAGACGTGTATTTCCTTTATGGAACCTGTCTTGTCTTCATTTTATCGCATATAACTTCAAAAGGGTGGTTAAAACTGCCACTTTCAGTAAAACTGGACCTGTTCCTTCATTATTTCGCAGTCTTTGGAGGATACATTGATAGCTGTCATTTATGTTGTTTTCTACAGGGATATCTGATCTGTTTTTTCATTATAACTGCTCCAAAGGTGTTCATTTTATACCCAGTGGTAAATTGGATTTCAGATAACAAAAATTCCTCTTCTTTGTACACATCAGAAAATCTCTTCAATATATTGCATAATTTTACACTAACAGTCTTATAAACTATGTACAAGGGAGAACATAGTGCCTTTTTTATTTTAAATATAACTAACTGCAGACTGATGTAGATGATATTTCTTAAATTTATTTTTTTTTATGGAGGAATTGCACTGTCTAATAATGATTGATACTCTTATGCTAAATGTGACTTATTCAAAGCTAAAATGGCTTGCTGTGTGGCTTTTGCTTTGTTTTGGTTTGTTTTTAAGAAACCAAACGAGGAAACTCTTCCTTTTTCTGTCTGAAACATGTTCTTCAGATCTGTGTTGTATTTTTCATGACAGAGTCCCAATATGAAAACATTTTGCAGCTTGAAAAATGAAGAAAGTCATTAAACTAGTTTTCTCATCAGCAAGGTGTAAAAGTGTAATAAAGCTGATGGAAGACTGACACTTATTTAAAAATAGATGAAGCACATATACATATGCTCTTGGTCTGTTATTTTGTAAAAACTTTTGCATAACTTCAAGTTATTATTTGATTCATAGCAATAGAAATAGCAAAAATACTTGGAATTATTATAATTAACATAAAGAATATTCATACAAAAACTGCAACTGCATGAAAGAACTGATAGTACATTGCAAGTCTCTCTTATTTTCCTAACATCATGTGACGGGCCCCTTGCTGTCTTCTGATGAAACCTTTTCAAACTTCCCCTAACAGGATACTTGTTGTGAAGCTAAATTCAATTTAAATGAAGAGAAACTTGCTTTTCACTTAAAAAATCTGTCATACAACCATGTTGCTAATGGATTTCTTAGCAGGATAGAACTCCCTTTGTTCCATTAATGAGGACTATGTATGAAAAATGAACATGTATAATAAAATCATATGTTTACCTCATTCTAACTGAGAAAAGAGAGCAGATTATATTGTCATAGTCCCACAAAATATTGTTACATACCATTAATGAGTCACTATTCAGAACTTTCTAGTATTAATGACTGTGGTTTATTTTTTGCATTTATAGCATCTTAATCAATCTAGTGGTTAAGACCTGTTTATGTTTATGTTATTTAATATAAGACTATTTTTTATATTTCTTTTGAACTTTGACTATCATCAGAAGTGATCCATCCAAAAATATCTTCCAGCAAATGCTTGGCTTTTGGGGGACTACAGAAGAATCCTTTTCTAACAAGGGGTTTTATGGACTAGTCCAAGGCTATCCTTAACGGGGAAGCTGAAATGAGCTGCTGAGGCTCTCTAGTGCATTGCTGTTAATTGTTGGTTGGTGAAAGTTGGGTTCCTGGGATTATGGCCACCCCTACTGAAGTTAGACATATGAAAGAAACTGAGAGACATGACAGAGTTAGTCCATTAGGAATGAATTAATTAAAAGATCAAAAGTAGTACTTGATCCTTAGGGATTTAAAGTACTTAAAGATAATTAAAACATTTAAGGCCTTAAAAATTGTAAATCCAGTGTTTAACAGAGGAGTTACAGCATATTGCTGAACATTAGTGATATGTACTTTTAGTCCTTTCCCATTAATAAGCCTCAGAACAAAAGTCCTTCTCACAAGTTTACCTCAGATGTACTCTTTCAGTGCTATGATTTAATTTTAAATGGTCTCCATTTCTCTAGAAATGGAGACCATTTAAAATGGATTAGAAGGATTAGAAGATTCCTTTGCAACCTTTGTATCTGAAAATCAGTAACTGATTAGGACCAAAGTTTTTTTTTTTTCTTTGTTTTATTTTGTTTTGTTTTGTTTCTGGCTAACAAACAGACCTATACATATGGGGTTTTTTCTTAAAAGTTCATTTTTAAAAAAAAAAAAGGATTATTTTCTAAAAATAATATTTTTAGAGAATTTTCTTTTTTTTCATATTATAGTGTATCATTGCAAGAAATTAAGTGTTGTTGGACTTTGTTGTTTGTCTGTTTGTTTGTTTGTTTGTTTTAACAGTATTTCTGATATCAGACAGTAAAAAGCAGCAAACAGGATGAAAAATAACATTATCCTCCTGTTTGGCAACACTAGTAGTTTCTGTACAATGAATGATAAATCACATGAAATAAGTTCATGAAATAAAAAAGTTGTATTTCAAATATAATGTATAATTAAGATATCATCCAATAACTCTGACTACTAGAAATTAATATGCATTGCATGTGATCTCAAGTATACTTAATAAATTTCATGGCTAGAGCAAGAGCAGATTAAAATCATTAACTACATCATGTTGCTTGTAAAAAAAAACAGGATCACAGTTATGGGAGAGGGTAACTCCTTAATTTCATATTTTTAATTGACTGCTTCTGTAGTTAATTAAGGCTTTAGTGTAGGTTTTGGTTACAGACTTAATGGAAAGTATTTTAAGCAGCTATTAAATTGAGACTCTTTCATAAGAACATTTTTAGAGCTCATTCCAGTTAAGAGGTTGTATTTGTGCTGAACTTAGTTTTACTATTTAAGTAAATTAGTATTAAATGTTCTACCATAATTTTTTGAAATTTCTTTTCTCTTGTGCATCTGTATGAAATTATTGATTGAAATAATTATCCATGACCTCCCAGTTATTGCACTATTTCATTCTAGAACACTTTAAAAAAAAAAACCAGACAACAAAAAACGTTTTTCATGTCATCCTGGTTGCAACCTATTTCTTCAAAATAACATAAAAATTTAAAGTCTTTATTGAAGATAGACCAAATACTTTCTCCTTGGTGTTATTTTTAAGATCCAATTTATAAGGGGTATAAAATACATAAAATTAATCAAAACTAGCAATTTAAAATCTCTGCAGAAATCTTTTAGAAGATGTGATAGGCTGGCCTGGATTTTATACTTTTAATTTTTTAAGGTTCTAATAGGACATCAATCTTTTTCTGAATGGTCTGGTAAAACAGCAACAGTTTTATCTCTATTTATCACATTTGTTTTTGACGATTGTCTTGGAATAACATGGGAAGAATAGAGGGGAAGAGTCACCTCTGTGAAGCTGGTGGTTCATGCTTCTTTTGATACAGCCCGATATGTGCTTGGCTTTCTGGACTGCAGGTACACAATGCCAGCTCATGGCCAGCTTTTAATCCAAGAGAAGCCTAAAGTCCTTCTGTGTCTGTCTGCTCTCAAGGATTTCTTCTCCCAGTCTGTAACCACATCTGGGATTGCCCCAACCCATGTGCAGCACCTTGCCCTTGGCCTTGGTGAACTTCACAAGATGCTTGTGGGTCTGTTTCTAAAGCATGTCCCTCTGCATGGCATCCCTTCCATCTGTTGTGTCAGCTTCTCATCCTCTAACTTGTTACCTATGAGGAGAGACCAATCCCGGCCTGTCTACAAACTCCCTTCAGGCAGTTGCAGATAAGGTCTTCCCTCACCCGTCTTTTCTCCAGACTAAAAAACCCCAGTTCCCCCAGCTGCTCCTTATGGAACTTCTGCTTGAAACCCTTCACCAGACACATTGCCCTTCTCTGGACACACTCCAGCACCTCAATCTTTTTGTGAGGGGCCCAAAACCAAACACAATATTTGAGATGAATATAATTTTCAGTCATTTAATACCTTTAATGAAATTTTACTTCATAATTTATTGGTTTTGGAATAACTCTTTTCTGGAAACAAATATTTTCACCTAAAGAAGAAATGCTAGTTAATTCTCATATTTTTGGTAATTAGAAAAATTAGATTGACAGGCTAAGATTTGTTACAAGATATTTAAGTCTGTGAATATTGTACATCCTATTGCACCTACAAAAGTGATAATTTGACTGAATTATTATGTTGTCTCTGTGATTCCTAGAGCTGGTAAAGTTTTCATCATTAGTTTAAAGTGCCTGTTTTGCTTCTACAGAGATAATACTATTGCCCCTGAGAATTCATGCTTCTATGATTTTTTTCCTTTTCAAAACTCCAAATATGTGCTTACCATTTTTTAACGAGAAACATAATCTTAAAAGGGATAGAATCATTAAATATCTGTGTATTTCAAAAGGCTAGTACATTTACCTACTTGCTTCAAGAGGGGCAAAACATAGTTCCATTCATTGCTGATGAAAGAAAATAGTTGATCCTTTTTCATAGGTCCCATTATGAGAATGAAGGTCATATAAATAATTGAAAAATACTTGAAGTTTTTTTCTTATCAGTGTATATAACTCATAAGCTGATTGGCAGAAGCTTTAGTTTAACCTGGTAGCATGAAGGACGCCTTTGGCAGTTGTATGCTTTCCTGCCTAATACAGTGTAACACTCAAACTAAGGAGCACGATGATAGTGCAAAAACTTTCAAGGAATTTTATGATTTTCCAAGAAGCTGGGGTTCTATTAGAACATTGTAACAGGAGGATTTTTTTTTTTTTTTTGCTAAACACAGCAAGTTTAACATTCCAGCCCTCCTGTGAAGCAGAAAAAATTTATCTGGGAGTATACGACCCAGGTTTGCTTGAGTACATGGAACATTGAAATCGTTACTTTTTACCTGATTTCTATTTTTTTTAACTTGTACATATTAGAGTGTCAAAAATCATCCAAATGGATTGGCTTTTCCAGACAAATGCCTCTAAGTTTCCAAAGTAGTTGTATAATATCACTAAGAGCAGTTTTTCTAAATGGTCTGTCATCCAAAGTTTCAGACATCCATTGCATCTTTAAAGTATAAGACAGCTATTACTGCAGACAGCTTTTGAAATTTATGGGCTTCTTGTGAAAGAAAAATACACCAGCTGCAGACCTTAGACAGATAATATTACAGGCTTGTATATATTCTGCCCTTTACTTCTCATGCACTCATCTGACTTGAGAAGAAAATAGTCTTGTCAGTGCTTGAAATTAGATATACTAGTCTAAGAAAAGTGTTTCCTCTGTTGCTGATGGTATCCCTGTATGCTTGCCCTCTGAAATCATCAATGATCTATGTAAGGCTTTGTGGCTTCAAAAGTTGTCTTCATCTGCTGAAAATAAATCCTGGTAAACCAATCAAATTTCCCCAGGAACACTTATTCATTGATGAAACAAGTTTTTAAAAGCTGACAACTCTTAAAAACATAATGTTCCCACCAGAGGAAGTGACATTATGGGTGGATTAACTAGATTTTGAAATCTGAAAGTATTGTGTTGTTTGACTACTCTGCTTTACTGACATAAAGTTAAACATTTGGTTTTCAGATTTAGATTGACTAAAACCTAATAATTGTCTCCCCTTATATTAAATTTCATAAAGAAAACCAGTGAGGTAAGACTTAAAAACCACAAAACGAAATAGGAGGAAAACCTGTGTATGTGCAAAGAAGAATTAATTGTTCTAATGTCACTTGCACTTCAGTACAACTGGTAGTCACCATAGCTAGAAAAACCTATGCAATGTTTCCGAATCACTAAATCAGATATGTGAAAAGTGCCTGAGAAATGTGTAAGGCTCTTTCTTTTCACCTTCCCTTGTTGCTGAGAGTGAAAGGGTCCATGAGGGATATTCTCCTTTAGGTATTTCCAGAGAAGCAGGGACAGATAATTTGCTTGCCCTCTCTGATCTACCCTGCTGACCTTTCAAAGCCATTAGGACAACAGATATGGAGAAGGAGGATAAGAATAAGACTGTGATACCTATTTTCCTTGACTCAGGAAACAAGGAGTAGGAAAATGCTTCATGTTTCTCTTCTTTTCACTTGATGACTGGGGGATTCGAATGTATCCTAGAGGTTAGCAATATGGAGCCTAGAGAAGATTGAAAACAAAAGTAAAAAGAAAAAAAAACCAAAACAACCAAAATAGAAAAGACTTCTTCATGTATGACAGGAAGAGAAAATTATTTGAAACATCTTGAAGTTTAGCAGTATTGTCTGAAGAGTACTGAGGCTTGAGTTTTTTGTGGAGCCAAAAGAAATGTGTTGTGCAAGGAGACTAAGCCTATGAACAGTAACTATCTGTAATTCTTACATGGCTGATTTATAATTCCTCTTTACATCACCAGTGTTGTGGGAAAAATGTGCAATTTTTTTATAACCTGTTTATAAGGAGTCTGAGAATGCCTGATGTATTTTTTGTATAGCTGATACTTAATGAGGAGGTTTGCTTATATACTTAGGTTTTCATTGTGCTTTAATATGGCTATCCTGGGCAGTGAGTACTGTACTGTATTAGAGAAAGTGGTGTGGTTTTGGATGTTTTAACCAAACATTCTTTGGCTTGAGTCTTTGAATCTACAAATGAGAATAAAATTACTGTTTTAAGTATTATTTTATGTGAGAGAAAAGTTCCAATTTGGTAACTGTCAGTGCCTGAAGAAATAACAAACTAAATATTCTAAATAACATCCATAGAATTTTTTTTAAATGGAAAGGTTTAATTTTCCTGTCCAGGTAAAATGTGATATGCACAGGAATTGAATATTTATTATCTATATAAAAATCAGATATTGAACTCATAATCCATAAATCCTAGTGTAATTCTTCAGCCACAAGACCAGGCACCAATATAATTTAATTGCTAGATTGGGAAAACTGATATTTGCCCTGCTTTGCCATAATTTGTGTCCCAAAGCAATATACAGGATATGGGAAGGGGATCTCCTTCTGTGTTCTCTGCTTCATATAAACAACTCTCAATATCTTACTTATGCTCTTACATATAATTCTACACTCTTGACACAATATAGTTACTCATGTGATTATTTGTATTAGTGGTTGCAGAGCAGGAAGATTATATGAAGGCCTGAAAAGTATTATTTAGGGAGTCATAAGAACTGGAGAAAGAATAGCAAATAATTGACAGATATAAATATATAAATCAGATTCTTGTTCTTAATGATTATCATGGCACTGCTTTTAACTGATCTCATAACGCAAATAAGAGACTACTATAAAGATTAGTGTTGTGGAAATTGATACAATCGGATTTCTTGCTGTAATTTAAGCATGCTGTAATATATATGTATTATGCATGGAGAAAGCTTCTGCATACTGCACTTATCTGAACAGTCAAAAACGATTAGAGTGATAGACAGTTGTTTTCTGATGGTAAGAAGCTTGTGCAAGTGAGGGTAAAAAATACAACCTTGATTAAAACATTCTTCAAGATTAATATCTTTGGAAAAAAGCCCTTTAATTTTCACGCTTTTGTTCAGGAGAGAGAAAATTGCCAAATTATTTTAATTTTTCACCAAATTTATTTCACTATACTTCCTTTTAAAAATTCTTCACCTTATTTCTATCTATTTTATGAAAAACTATATGGTTACAGGACCCTAATTCTGAGTGCTCTAACAAGACAATATATGCACTTGATGTGAAAAGTGTATGTCATATGTATTTTTACAACTGAACAAAGTGATGAGTTCACTTAACAGCTTATGTAGAGTCTTAGTATCCTTGATTTCAAATGTTCATGATAATTATGACCTATGAAAAGCCAGAAGGTCTTGGTTTAGAAGACAATGCATGTATTTTAGAAACTGAGTGCATATTTTCTTCTTGGTCATTAGCGAAAATTTTATATAGCAGCTAGAGAAAAAAATATATGTGTTTTGGTCATGGTAAATAGACTTGCATGGTTATCTCTACTGCTGACATCCATTTAAAATTTGGAAAAATAATGCTATCACCTATTTGGTAAAAGTTCCTAACTGAAGAAACAGTCCTCAGTCTTACTATTTGCTAGCAGAGATTGAGATAAGAGGGTTTTGAGCACTGACGCTGAAGAAATTTATTGATTATATGAGAACAATCAAACACATTTTATATTGAAGAAGATGGTTTGAAATTGATGCTTAATGATAAGAGAATTTATGGTGAGATTTTTATAGAAGACCCCAAATTCCATTGTGTTGAATGCGAAAAAATATTTAGCATGTATTCTTGCTTCAGAACACTCATGAGGCCTATTACTGGTGGTTATGAATTATTCCTGAATACCTAATTTCTGCCACCAAGTTTTCACTTGGAATTAGAGACAGTAAAAACCTAAATTTATTATTCAGTAGCGCAATAGATTTTCAAGAATCTCCACCATCTACTAGCTATAGACAGGCAAAAGAAAAACCCATAATAAAATTAACAAATCAATTTACAGCACTACCCCCCTACCCCCCAATTTCATGTGTATTTTAACAAATCGGTGTGTAAATATTCTAAAATAATATGACATTTTAAAATAGAATAAATAAATAAATAAATAAATAATGTGCTAATTTTTATCACCTGTTAGGTGTTCTGAAATGTAACTATGAACCATTTGGAACTTAACAGGTTAAGGTACCTATCAGATTCCCATCCCAGACTCACAGGTATTTGGTTTCTGTAAGTTCTTTATATTCTGTGTACAATGGAAACAGCTTGGTTGATTTGTTAGAGGCAGAGTGTGAAATTGAAGGAAATTACAGAGAATTAGAATACTGGGGGAGTTTCAAAGTCTGGTCTGGAGTTTTACTGAACGGGGTTTACCCAAACACAAGGGGTCTACCAATGAGACAAGCCATCCTTGGGCCGCAGATATCATAGATCAACTATTTAATATGCAAATATTTCTGATACTGTGTTTGATTAGTAGTCTAAGTAATTCAATACACCTCTCTGAAAATCTTTGAAGTGTATGTAATACTCTGTCGTTTTTTTCTTATAATACAAACTTGCCCTTGAATTAATGAGATAGGGAGATAAAGTTGCTGTATTAGGCAAGAAACTTCACAGGTAAAACTGCTTTAGGATGACACTTCTGCCATTTTTAAGAGTTATAGGCACTGTTCATGTGAACTGTTGGTAATAAAGTCAGTCCACGGTGTAATGTTCATGTTGAAGCTATATATCATTAGAATAGAGCCACATTCACCAAAGAATTAATGAAACCTTCTCTGTATTTTTCTCTACCGTGTGCAACTATCTGATAAGGTAATGTCCGATGATAAATGGAGTTTACGGTGAACTGCTAGATTCAATCTTTGACTGTAAATCTTCAAAGCTAGCTTCTTTCAACAAAGAAGCTAAAATCACTGCAGTGTACACCAACTGTTGCTTGAATCGAATTCATCCTGACAAGGATAGTATCTCTTGCAAAATCTTCCTTAAATGGGGTCACAAAGAGTTCATGATGAAAAAGCTGAATGGAAGAATTTCTTCTATAGTGGTAGAAATTTTCTCTTCAAAAAAATGTTGTAAATACTTTTTACATCAGAAAATTGTGATTTTATATATCATTTGATATTACCAAAATAATTTTTTTATCATATAATTTCTGAAGAAATGTTGTGACCTCCTTCAACAATTCTTATCATTCTCAGCCCTCTTGAGCGCTTAACCCTGTTTGTTCTTTCATGAATATTTGTTTGATAATGATACAAATGAAGATTAAAACTGTCATGATTGATTCATTATGGCCTTAAGCACCTACTAAGAAGATTCCTGTATATTTTAATGCAGGATTTATAAAGCAGACATCTGTTAAGTATACTTCTCATTTCTCTTTCACATACAAATTCTGATTTAGGGTTTGAATCATGTCAATTTTTCCTCACCAAAATCTATGGCTGAATCAATAGGATTCTTTGCTACAGATTTTGACTGTTAATAGGTAAAGCTACTGCAGTAATTGAGCTTATATGACAGCTGACACAGACATAGAAGTGTTGTTTTAGATTTGCCTTAGTAATGGCATCATTAATCATAGAGCCTATAGAGAGAGAAGGGTCATTCAAAACATGTTTTGTAAAGTCTGAACAAAGCACACACTGGCATATTTTGGGAAAAAACCCACATAACTAATTTTTCTGTTGTATATTCCTAATGAATTTGGATTAAAACAACAGAATAAGGGAATGTAATTAAAAAAATAAGGTTAATTTTGAATTTTATAAGCATGAGCTCTAAATTAAAATAGAATTTTCAGTGTTTCAGTGAATAATTTTGCTACTGAGAAAATGTCAAAGACAAAAACCAGGATTACTTATCCTGTTGAGATATCCATGGGTGAATGGGCTGAAATACTTGTGTTCTTTTCTGGCAATCAGAGATCAAAAATAGCAATAATTAAATGTTCAAGTTGAAAAGAAATTAAAAGAAGTATAGAAAGTTTTAAAATACTGAGCTGTCTCAGAGAGAAGCAGGAGGTGTAAGTTTAGAAACCAATGAACAATTAAAAGAAGTTAGAGGGGAACTTAATGTCCAAGCTTTTTCATGCTAGCAAACTTGAGAGAGGATGTGCAAAATGGTCAAGTACAGCACTGTTTTTAAAAGAGGATGTAATTGAAACATGGTATAGAGTGCTGGAAGGCTGGCAAGTTAGCACAGACTGAGCACTGATTAGGTATTTTTGTGGATTCAGAAAAAATCCAAAATTTCTGTAGACTGCTGTTTTTTTGGAGGAGGGGAAGGAGTTAAGCAAAAAGCAATCTGAGGCCTTAAGACAGAGCTAACAACTAAGAGCTTTCGTTGTCAGCTACTATATTCATCTTCTCTCAAAGTGTTTCTTCCTGGGCAGTGTCAGAAACAGTGGTGAAATAAATGAATTATTAATGTCCAATAGTGCAGAAAATCTGGTGATCCACCTTAATAAAAAATGAGAAGGGTTAGTTTTGACAGCCTCAGTGTAGGCCTTCATCTGTATGTACTGATTCAAGGAAGGCGCAAGGAGGCAAATAAACAGGCAAATGGGAGGAGCTACCTGTCTGTGAAGGGAGGGCAGAGACCTGCATGAGGTCATAGGACTCTCCCCACACAGTTTCACTAAGAGACCTTTGATTCAGACAAGAAGTTAAACCTGTAATTTCCTATCAATTAGCTACACTTACAGATGGAAAGGAATTTTGTGAATTGATTTTTTCCTTCTGGATCCCCACATCTTGCTGGTATTGTCTTGCTAGTGTTGCCATAAATGATTTATTGAGAATGCTGATAATAATTAAGTTGCTTTGTGAAAGCAAACAACAGATTTTTTTGTATGTGCTGTGATCTACAAAAGTTATGTTTGAAATTTAAGCCTGGAAGGTGCTGAGTACCTCTCGCTCCTGTTGTGTCTTCTGCACCTTTCAATTTTGAAATTATATTCATACAAAAGTAAGACAATATTTAAAATTTTGAATAATACAAACAAAACATCCACAAACTAAAGACCTTATTAAATATATGTGGACTCTTTACTGGATTGTATTTATTGTGCTTTCTACTATTATTTTATATATAAGAACAGAGAAGTCTGAAGAAAAAAAGTACAGAAGAAAACAAAACCAAATGAACAATAAAGCAGTTATAGAAACAAAGAACTTTCTCTCGAGAGTTAGCTTGTGACACTTTCTACTTTTATTGAGGCTGGCCAAATGGAAGGATAACTTAATTTGTTAGTCTTTCAAGTCTGTTGCAAATAACATTTTTTGAGTGTTGTGGTTCCACCTGTCTAACAAAGAAATATATGAGCAGTAAACCCTCACCTAGGGAGAGCTGTATCTTTCTGCCAACAGTATTTATATAGGAGAGCATGGGAAGTATGCATCTGCAATAGGCAAAGTATTCAACCAAAATTGTCAGAAAAAGGTTAGTAAGCCATTATCAATAGTCTGTTAATATTTAATATGTGTAATTGGATGAGAATATGTGTTTAGGTGCTGGTTTTTTTTTAAGAGAGTGATGCGGGACTTGAAGTGAAATACACTAGGGATACACTTAGGCATGTAGGAAATCATACAGCATAGTAGTTTAACGGAGGAAAATGCATCTCCACCTATACATACAGAAGGTAAAAGCTATAAATTGATTTTGAATTCCATTTCAGTGGCAAGTAATGATCCAATATTGATCTAAATTCAGTTTTGAGAAGATGTATGAAACTGAACTCCACTAACATTCTTGAACTTACTTTTTGAAAGTAGTTTCTTTAGTAAGTCTGTTGGTTTCTGCCAAATTAAAAAAAAAAACTAGTGGAAATAGGAAACTTTTACTTTGGGAATGCAGAATCTTTAGACATACTAAAACACATTAAGTTATTAGCTATACAGTCTTGTAGATGTAGAAACAGCTTAATTTCATCCTATTATGTTAAAGAAAAGTGCCTCCTAATCAATATGGTATTTATATATTCAGATGGCATCTCTTTTTTGGTACATCCTGAGTAAGATAAAAAATATACAAGTAGAATATTCGAGTTATAAAATGGTTTAAATTAAGCCATCTCCTTCTAATGATGGCATTCAATTACATTAAAAAGTTATTTTTGTATATACATGAAGAAATTCATGCCAGGTTCAAACTCTGACACTAAAGGATTTTTTTTATGTAGCATATTCACACATGAATAGTAATCTTGCATAAAATACGTTAATGCTCACAGTTTAGCTGTTGCATCTATTTTAGGTATTTTGAAATATCATGAAGCCTTAAAAAATGTTTTGCTGTAGCAGATAAAAGTCACTTAAAAGACAAATGGCAAACCTGTCATCAAGACACGACCCCATTTTATTATTAGTTATGATAATGTGTATGTTAAAGCACTTGAAATTTTACTGGGTTAGCCTGTTGTGAGTGATTTCTGAAAACTAATTTTCATCTTTGTTTTAAACACACTTTAATAGCTGTGCAACATATCTTCTGGCACTTTTGTCTGCATGATGAAACAGATAGTTACTTACAGAAACTAGATAGATTTGTAAGGTTTACTAGAATTAAATAAATCTGATGATGAAAAATCCTCTGGTCCACATGATACTGCTGCTGAAGTAGGCTTTTTTGATTTTTCTCAAATTACTTGATATGATTTTAAAATCAATTTAATTATTTATATTGCTAATAGTTAAAAGGCCCAAATATCATAACACTGTATATGGATTTAGATTGCCTTTTCCTGAAACATTATTCAATTTCAGGTCATTATTTTCTTTAAAAGCACATATGTCAGTCTCAAAAAAAATTATTAAGGTAGCTACATGAGTTTTTTTCCTTTAAAAATAATTTTAAAATATTAAATTTTTAAAAATCAGAATAAGTTGAAAAAATCCACAGAACTTTATAATTTTATGACTTTTGGGTAAAAAAGTTATCACAGGCTTATTTTCCTCTTTGAAAGAAGAATAGAAGTGTCAAAATGTAAAGCTCCTCAGGGCAGGAAAATCACTTTTTTTCTACCACTAATCCAAATTCAGACTATGTAGTCTCATGTAGAATCCCATGTTCGTTATCGTTTTGTTATAACAAAGAGTAAAATATGGGGTCTTTTCAGGTGATTGTGCAATTTCAGCAAATTTTCTCTTAAAAATATAATCCAGTTGCATGTATTATACAGCCAAGTAAAATTTTTGCCTAAACAAATGTGTTCTTGCACCACAGACTATGACACATTTCTAACTTTTTGTGGATATGTATTAAATAGTGTGAAGTGAATATAAGTATACTATTCTCTCCTTTAAAAAATGAAAATTTAAAAATTGCCAATACAAATGTTTATTAAAAAGACATAATTAGAAAATTAAGAGAATTTGGATTCCTCATCTCTCTTACTAAAAAAAAACTAAATGTGAAGGTTAGAGAAATGGTACACCTTTGTAAATGTGATGGATATAGTTGGATTTATTCTGATGCACTTCTGGCAGACTTTGAATGTTACAGTTTTCTTACAGTTAACTTCAATTGACTGAAACTTAGCATTTCAGTTTAAGGCAGAACATTTATATTTGTTTAGGATGCTTTATAAAACAGCTGAGACAACAGTAAAAATGGAAGATATAGCATAGAATTGATTCTCCTCATCAGACATGAAGATCATCCATAGCTTCAAATTCTTTTGCGTTTAGTAAACACTGAGCGGTATTTCCTCAAGTTGCCTAATTTATCAGGTGTATGTGATGAATTTTTGGGAGAGCGTTTATGGACTCTGCTTCCATGGGGCAGGTGGTATATTCATACATATTTTTCTCTCTATATTTAGCAAGAAGAACTCACTGCTTTCATGATGAATATGTAAAGGAAATAATATTATTTAATTGCCTTATATTAGCAGCATGCATTTAGCAAAATTAGGGAAGTCTTATTTGAATTTTTTACCTTTAAAATTCTTCTGTATTTCTACATATTTGGAATCTGGAATAATATAGCAATGTCTGTGTGGAATAATTCTAGCAATATTTGGGGCTATCAGTAAAATTTCACCATAAGTACTTACGGCCTAAGAATAAATGAAATAGACATTATCATCTGTGCAGCAATTCTTAATGTTAGGCCCCCGAGCTCTCTTTTCCACCAGATGCAAAAATATGTGCAGTGATATATTCATTGATATCTTTATATAACTACTGTAATGCATAGCAGGGGTTAATTCTTATCACCATGGACAGTATACAGTATGGATGAAATTTCAGGTTTAGAGTTCCAAAGTGAGACAGATGGACTTTATCAAGGGATAAAATCAAAGCAATGTACTGGTTTCTCTTTTTTATCCTCTTTTTTTTTTCCTCATATTGCCACTGGTACCGATTGAGATGACTAATAAGCTATAAAGTAACAGTAAGAATTTTTCAACAAGCAGAGAAGAGCTAAACATGCAAACACCATGTATACATAGGAAAGCAGAATGAAGAGTAAAATACTCAGTTTCTGCTTCAGTTTTGGACTCAGCCTTCTGAAACTGTGAGAACGAGAAAGATAATTAATTTTGTTACCGTACTGACATTCAGGTTTCTTCAGTGACACCTTTTGGTCTAACTTGGTGAAGACAGAGTCTAAAACGAACAGTAAAACAGTTACAAAATTTATTCACTGGAGAAAGAAATGTGAGTTCAGCAATTTTCAATACCTTTTCCTCTCTTCATTAACTATTTCCCTATATTTTTTCCCTAATTTTATCTATGAATCTGATTTTTTTTTTCCGGTTGATACTAAGATGAGCCACTATCAATGCCACTTTAAAAAGCTTAATGGTATACGATTTTTTTTTTTCATTTTTATCCTCTCAAGAGTGCCTAGAGATTAGTTGTGACAACAGTGAATGTTTCTGTGCTTGACTTTCTTTCTTAGATGTGTGTCTTGGGACAGCTCCATATTACTAATAGGGCACAAATAAAGGAGTTCTGTCAAGGTCTGCTAGGGTTTTAATGTCTATGTGACTCAGTACAAAACCATATAGCAATACATGCCTGGGTCCCAGATGCAGTATAGCTGCATTTGAGAAGTAATAGCCATGACTAATTCAATCAAGCTTAGAGCTGCACTGAGGCAACTCTCAATGTCTAGTTCAAAAGCGGGCTTGGACACAGGGAGTTTGAGTACAGCTGCACCACCACAGTACATAGCTATTACAAAGAACACATTTATCAAGTGGCATTTATCTCCCTGGCATGTGAGTAAACCAAGTATAATTCCAGCAGTGTCAGTTATTACAGGAATTCTCTCCTTCAGTTGCTTCATTTGAAGGCAAATGAAAGAAACTGCTGGAACAAAGAAAATCAGTTTTTCAGATCCAAGAAAATGAATTTCATTATATCTATGAAATGCATCGGGTCAGAATATGTCCCAAATACCCAAGTTATTCATAGGAAGTATGGGCTGATTTGTTGGTACAAATGTTATAAAAATAATATAACTGTTAGCATTTCACACTGAGCTGTAAACTTGATGAAGCTGAAATGTGTCCTAAATTCAAGTAGCACTTGGGTAAAAAGGGTGTCTAGAAATGTTTTCCTTCAGTTTCTCTCTCCTTTGCTGTCAATGATCTGGTTCAATCTACTTTAGACTCTCTAACCTAGTTTTTGGTTGCTCATTTTCTTGTCTGATTGGTTTCAGGTGGCGGTTTTTTGTTTGGCTTGGTTTGTTGTGATTTTTAAACAGAAAATTAAAGCCAGATTGCCGCCTCTCCAGCCTGCCCCTGCAATGTACGACCTATACACAAATAGCAGCTATATTTTTTTTGCTGCTGTTTTTCTGGTGTCCTACCTAGGGATGACTGGTTATTAAGGGGAAGAAGATACCTAGCAACAGAAAGTGTAAAAAATTGTCTCCTTTACCTCCTTCTTAAGAAGCCCAGTGAAACAAGATGCTGAGGCAAAGAGCAATAAAAAGTGGTCAGAGTGTTTCTATTGCAGAAGACACGACTGCTCAGAGGCTACAACAGTTGTTATAAATTAGAGTGTTGTTCAAACTGCTGCAATGTGGCTGAGACAGCCCCATCATAACTGGCTTGGCTGCATCCTGTTCAGCCCCTTAAAGAGAAGGTGGATGTGACAAAAAAGTCATTTTGTAAGAGCACATTGAAAATCTCTGTAGACTTATATAGATTAGGAAAACTACTTTATACTTTCTGAATTATTTGAAAACATGGTACATGGATACTAAATATGCAAAAAGAAGATGTAGGAATGACATTTTTTAATTAAAAAGAACTAAAAATTCTTCAGAGGAAATTTTTATGAAAAATTTCAGACCATCTTCAGGGAGATTAGTCAAAATAGCTGTTAGCTGGATCCTACTCATAAGCATTTCAAAGAAGATAATAATGAGGACAGAAAATTGATTTTTAGGTGGAACAATAAAAGATCAATTGTAACAATCACAGAAAAGCATCCAAGGCTCCAGAGATATCATTCATTCCTAATTATTAATTAGAGATAATCAACTGCTATATTTAATTTGTTGTAAACCAATTTGTATTTTCTATCCATAAAGAAAATACTTATGTGAAAGTATGAAATATGAAATATGCTATATGAAATCTAGCCCGATTCTGCACCAGTGTAGCCTCATCATTTGGGTACTGTGTGCAGTTCTGGGCAGTGCATTATAAAAAACATATCAAGTTATCAGAGAATGTCCAAATAAGGGCATTGAAGATAGTGAAGGGCCTTGAGGGGAAGCAGTATGATGAGCAGCTGAGGTCACTTGGTGTGTTTCGCCTGGAGAAGAGGAGACTGAGAGGAGACCTCACTGCAGTTACTTCCACACAAGAAGAGGAGGGCCAGGCACTGTTCTTTCCTCTGTGGTGACAGTGACAGGACCTGAGGAAATGGCCTGAATTTGTGTCAGGGGAGGTTTAGGCTGGATATCAGGAAAAGGTTCTTCACCCAGAGGGTGTTTGAGCACGGGAGTGGGCACCCCAGGGAAGTGGTCATAGCTCCAAGCCTGACAGAGTTCAAGAAGCATTTAGACAACATTCACAACACACATGGTGTGACTCTTGGGGTATCCTGTGCAGAGTCAGGATTTGGACTTTGATAATCCTTGTTGACCTTTTTCCAACTCATGATATTCAATAATTCTATGATTTTGTCAAGTATTATGTTTTAAATCTAACTATTCAGCAGTGAATATGCTGCTAATAATGTTGTATTTTAATCTGTAATATGGATGTCCTTTGGCCAGAAGTAATAGCAGCCCATATATATAATTACATGAATAAATAACTGTATTTTAGGAAAAAAAAAAAAAGTTCAGCAAAACTCCTTAAATGTAATACAATTATCAAGACTTTAAAATAAAAAACACAATGTTTTTGGGAAAGCAAAATTCAGACCTATGGCGAGTACAGCCCTTTGGCAGAAATGTGCCAGGTAATGTTTTGTGGGTGGAGATGTTTAAACTGTAACTGGGATTTCTGGAGCCTGTTCTTCAGTGAGCTGCCAAATTCTCAAGCATATTCCAAACATGAAAATTAAGCACTTGAAAGGCTTTGCAATGAATTCCTGTACTTGAGTGAATCCCATCTAAAAGAAGTTTTAATCCTCAAAAGTATAGTCATTTGCTTAAATACTTAAAAAAGATGGCACCAGTAAATCACTACTGCCTTGCTAAGGATGAGCTCTGCAAGGTGCTGAGCAAAGTGTCACTTATGCAGCAAAGTTTTAAAGCATGTGCTTAGCTGCATAACACCCTAGGGAATAAAGCCTTAGGTGACCTTTTCCCTTTCTACTTTAGAAGATCACCACCCACGGTGGCTGGTTTCTATTTTGGCAAATAGATGCAGCACTCAAAATGTACTTAGTAAAAAACTTTCTTACAGCTTTCAACATTTTGATTTCCAGTAAAAGGAAAAAAAAAGGAGAAAGGAAAATACTTTGAAGAGAGTACCTGGCTTCATTTCATTCTGTGAATCTGCTCAAATTTGTTCTAAGAGGTTAAAAAGAATGAGGAAAAAGTCTTGTTTTGAGTTGCAGGATTGCATTCAGATTGATTTTTTTCACTTTGATGATTTGGCATTTCGTTTGTACAGGCTCAGCTGTTATTGAGGATGTAAAAAACCACTTTTTTATGCCTTCCCCCCCCCCCCCCCCCATTCATTATGCACATTAAAGTAGGACTTTATTCAAAGAAATAGCAGCGTAGACTGTGGGCCCCAAGAGCAGTTCTTGGACTCACAAGTTCTAATTTTCTCTATGACCTTGATTATGGCTCCTAGTCAGTCTCTGTTTTCCAGCTGATGCAATGAGAACATGAAGTTATGACTACAGGTTCAGCAGCCTCAAAAGGAAGAATAGGAGCAGAACCTGATTGCAAAGACCTTAAAAACAGGCTGAGTCACTGAGTGACCTTCTTCATCCCTGTCTTCATTGGTAAGACCTGTGTCCACACATCCCAGGTTCTGGTGGGAAAATCTGAAATAAGAAAGACTTGGTGGAAGAGGATCAGGTTTAGGAATGTTTATATTAACCAGATAGACACAAGTCACTGAGGTCTGACAGGATTCATCCATGAGTGCTGAGGGCACAAAGTGAATCATGGGAAATTCTAACAAAATATGAGAAGTTACAACTTTTTTGTCTTGTTTTATGTGTTGTGGTTTGGGTTTTTTTATTTGGTTGGTTGGTTTTTGGTGGGTTTTTTTTGTGGTGCCTTTTATTTGTTTGGGGTTTTGGTTTTTTTTTTGTTGTTGGTGGTGGTTTTTTTGTTTGTTTGGTTTGGTTTGAGTTTTTTGGTTTTGTTGTTTATTTGTTTGTTTGTTTGTTTGTTTTACCAGTAGGGAAATAACTTGCCCAGAAATGTTGAGGAGTATCTGTCACTTCAGTTAACTAATCTTATTTTAAGATCTGACCCTCCTCTGAGTTGATGATCTCCATACATGTGGGCTCGCTGCAATTGGGTGATTTATCTTTCAAAGGCAAAATACAAGACTTGCATTTTAAATTCTTAAACCTGGGATTGTTTTTTATAGTAACTATTTGTATTTGACCTATCGTAGAACAGAGTTTTGCAGACATGTGTAGTAGGTATTAATTATTAAATGACTAAACCGAGTTCTGAAGATATAACTACTAATTATATACTACCTTTTTCTGAACCTGAGTTTGTATTCCTATTGCTTTGGCTGGTAAAAGACTTGCAAGCTGGCAAGTTACCATTATTATGAACTTCTCACAAACTGTATCATGAAAGCTGTATAAAATAGATAATGTGCTGTGTTCTACTTTGTTTCATAATTTGAGTGAAAAACAACCCTATTACTTAATCATCTCTCCTTTTCGCCTTTAGAAGATGTCATTAACAAATCTTTTCAAGTCCATGAATAAGTAAAATTATATATTCAGAGTGTAAATGTTTTAAAGCTCTAAAAATGTATCTAGAATAGTTTAATTGAATCCTAAAGATATGTGGAAAATGAAAACTGCTCCCAGCAAATTAATAGTAGCTCTGAATATTCTAGTAGCAGAGTGAAAAGTGCTCTTATAATTAGGATTCAATGAAAGTAAGTTGCATTTATAGCTGTTATTCTCAGCTTTTTGTGGTACTTCTTTTAGGGACATGATTTTGTGTTCTTACTGTGTTTTCCTAATGAATGAGTGCAGCTGTGCCTTTTTATTCAAAGGATACATTCTTTTAATGTTAAGATTGACAGCAACTATGCAAAAATGATATCTTTAAAATCTAGTTTATAAAACACATCCTTTATTCTATCAGCCACTGTTATTTTTATTTTTTCTTACTGAGTTTTATTCATGTTTTGACACCAAGCATAGATGTAGCTGCAATCATATGAACTGATATAAGCATTTTGATTCTTTTTTTTCCAAGGAGCATTAACAGGGCTGCACAAAAAGAACAACTAACAAATTATATTTTGCCAAGACTTTAACAATGAGGTATTAAAATAATAGAAATTATATTATTCCAGGACAATATAGAATTCACAGGACTTTTAATCATCAAATCCAACCCAGCAGCATTCGAGGCAGAATGGGGTAATTCCTTTTCAGGGTTTTGAAAAAAAAAGTAGTCATAACTAGTATTATAAAAAAAAATGCAAATAGAATTTTATTCTTACTGATTTGAGTAATGCTAATACTTTAGTAATGGATTTGGGTGCATTTGCTAATAGATTTGTATAAGACTGTCAGGTCTAATAATACTCTTACACAGTAGTGACTTAGCTACTGAATATCCTGAAAGACTTAATCACAGTTTTCATATCAAGTTGTTATGTCAAACATACCATTTCTACATTGAAGAGGAGGCCAAGTTGAAATATCTTTGTCTTTCTGTAAAACTGATTGTCATTGTATACACTTGAAGTGTTGACTGTTTAATTCATGTTTTGTTTCTGAATGTGGTTAATCATTTTAGGCGTCTCATGGTATACTGAAGTGTCCACATTTACAAAAGGGGACCTCCACTTCAAGCAATACTAGATCATCTCTTCTTGTTCTTTTTTTCTTCAAATAACATCATTGACAGATGAGTGATTTATTTTGGTTTATTTCTGGTGTTGAATGAATTTAGATGTCTATTTTTTTTAATAGAAAATTATTTTAAATTCTAAGGAAAAATGTTGAAAATAATAATGAGTGTTGAATAAAAAATTATTTATTGGTGTAGATGTAAATACATTAAAAATATTCCTACCAAATACATTATTGTTTGAAAAACCTTGATCATAACTTATAACACCATATCCACTTTCAAGAAATAGACCAAATTTCATTCTTTATAGACTAATATACTCTATTTACTGTCATATGTTAGTAATAAGATCTAATCCTTTTCTCTCTGTCTTTGTCTGTCTCTGTCTCCATGTGTCTCTTCATGTGTTTTTCTGTCTCATGCTTTGCTTCTCTCTATGTCTCTGTCTGTCCCTCCTCCTGCCCCTTCTCTCATATATAAATATCTATGGATTTGAGAATTTCAATTGACAAGAAGCCTCAATGTGATTCAGAAACTGAGGGTTTGTCCTTCTACTGTTAGCATAGGGCTTTTGGAGCTTTTGCATTGTTGGGAAAATACATTTGCCTTCATCCCTAGCAACACTGTTTCACCATAAAACAGGAATAGAATTTCCAAATATGTAGTGCAGTCTTTACTGAAGTAATCTTAAATCTCTGTCCAGAGAATATGAAAACTGTGTGACAACGATTCAAACCAGAAAAAGCAGAAGTGACTTTTGTCTGTTTTGTAGAATCACATAATCACAGAACAGCTGAGGCTGAAAGGAATCTCTGAGATCTTCGGGTCCAATCTCCCTGCTCGAGTAGGCACCTATAGCCTATTACCCACGATTCAGCCTCCATGTGAGTTTTGAATATCTCAAAGGATGGAGACTACACAAGATCTCTGGGAAGCCTGTGCTGGTGCTGTGTCACCCTAACCATTTACAACCCTAACCATTTATTTTTTGGTGTTCAGATGGACCTTCCTGTGTTTCAGACTGTGCCCATTACCACTTACCAGGTCACTGTGCAACACTGAAAACAGCCTGGTTCTGTTTTCTTTACACCTTCCCTTCAGATGTTTTTATACACTCACAAGATCACTGAACTTTATCTTCTCCAGGCTGAAGGGTCCCAGCTTTCTCAGCCCTTCCTCATAGATGTTCCAGTCTCTGCATCATTTTAGTGACCCATTGTTGGACTTGCTCCAGTAGCTTTTTGTTTCTCTTGCACTGAGAAGCTCAGAACTGGACACAGTACTTCAGGTGTGGCCTCACCAAGTGCTGACTAGAGAGGAAGGATCACCTCCCCAACCTGCTGGGTAATCAGGGGGATCGCCTCCCCTAATCTGCTATTCCCCAATTTTGTATAACCCAACGCAACATAAGATCCTATTTGCCTTCTTTGTGGCAAGAAAACCTGTTGTCAGTTTGTGTTTAACTTGGTGCCCACGAGCCCCTTTTCTGTAAATTTACTTTCTGGCTGCATGAGCCTGAGAATATATTGATTCTTTGGGCTGCTCCTACCCAGATTAAAGACTGTGTGTCTCTTTGTTGAGCATCATGAGGTTTGTTTATTCTTTCATTTACCGAAAACAATGGTAATAAATTTATATACATATGTGGAGTATTTCAATGAGACTTTGTTTATGTTGTTATTGAGTCTTCTCTGAAATAGAGTTTGAATTACATTTTCCACTTTAATTTTACACATCTTCATCATTCCTGAAATTCTCTCCATATATTCATTGCAAATTTTCCAGTGACTTCATTGTGTTCATTGAACATATGTTAGGCTTATAAGCAAATGTGATAGCTGCATTGCTATTATTTTGAAAATTTATTTTCATATGCTTAAATAGCTGTTTTAATAAGAATTTAATAATAGACTATTAAAAATAACCAATGTAAGTCAAGTGCAATTGCAGCAAAAAGAAAATTCCAATTTCCGACCACCCTCTAGGCATTTCATTTTTCCTCAGCTTAGTTTTTAAACTGAAAATTTTTCATCATATGCAGAAAGTCAACAGATGTGCATAATTAAAAAATAAGGGTCACAAAAAACTTTTGAAGGAAAAAATATATCCAGTTGTAAAATGTCACTTCTAGCTGGGGAAGTCCATTTAGGATCATGATATTGTGTGAGACAGGAAGATGGAAGCATTTGTCTATTTAAAGAAATGAGGCTAAAAATGAGCTTAAATGAGGTTAAATTTTAGTTTAAGATTTTCTAGTATTTATTCTCTAAATGGTATAAATTAGGCACAATATAGAAAGAAACTTTATTAGCCAGAAAGAAAATAAGACATACTTTAATTTTCCCCTGTTTTATATATTTTATAGTTCTTTTCAAGACTGTTTTAAATCAAACCTGTGTTCTTTAATGAATACTAATTTTTGGCACTAACAAGAAGATTTTCAATTCTTTCACCAATGTATTCATTTGATCTCTATCTTCCATTTTAAACAAAACTAACTCCAGTTGGAATGAAAGGCCATGGATGAGATGGGAAATGAATTTCCTCTTAAAGTAGTATGTTAGCTAAACTTAACATGCTAACAGTTGTTAAAACTTTTTTATTAAGCTTTTATTGTTGTTGAATTCACTGTTCTAGAAGTTTAATTTCAGCAATATCTATACTTCATTAAATGAGAGTGCTGAAAATGAAAAGACAACATTCTCGACTCACTGAGGAGCTTCTTCAGACAATTTTCTATTCCACAGGAGTTACAGTTTTCTGGTATATTCAAAACTATAAAAAAATTATACTACTTGGGCATAGTGTGCTATATTGTAGTGTGAAAGTATTATAATGTGATATTGAAGCCCTTTGGAAAAGTCTGACTGATACATCTAAGAAAACTGGCATCTGTTCAACATTTTCAGCTAGAGGAAAAGAAGAAAGTAAATAGAAGAGTCAAGACTGAGCACAAAATAGACCACAAAGAGAGACAAATAACCATTCATCCGGTCAAAACATAAAAAAGCACTATATGGGAAACTCCATTAGGGATAGTGTAGCGCATTCACTCACTAAAGATCTTCAAAGACGTGGGTACTTGCTAAACACAAGAACTGAACATAAAAATAAGGATCTTTTCAGTTACTGAGTAACAGATCTCAAATCCAACAACAAAAATCAGCCATAGTTTCAAGTCCAGGTGGGGGAAAAACTAATGACAAGAAGGCATAGTTTTTGAGGAACAACATTTCAGTCTCTTATTTCCTTTCTGCTAGAATTAGGGTACTTTCTGTTTACTCAGTGAAAGATCTAAGTCAAATACACATTTTGTTTTTCCTTTAGATTGTTTTTATCATGGAAATATAAACAGCTGAGAAGAGCAAGTTTCTGAACTGGTTAATTGACATACAAATAAAATAAGGCATAGATGACTATTTGGACATTAGATAGATGAATATTTGGACATTGGCATTTTTAAGATTTTTTTAAATAAAACTACCCTTCTTTCAAGAATCTGGTTCTGAGTTGCTCCATACTATTGCCATTTTTAGAGCTCCTGAAGTATAATATGCAAATTTGAAGTATTCATCCAATGAGATCATATAATTCATTAAACTGCTCTGTAACAGTGTGGTTTGACTCAATATTTACCTGTTCATTTTGCTTTAGAGTGAGAAAAGAGCTATCTGAAGCAGAAGAAAATTTGAACATAACTTTTTAGAAATGTTTTCCTAGCTAGAATAAGGTGTCAAAACTTGTTTTGAGTACAATTATGACCAAATGTTTATATAGATTAGAATGTCAGGAGCATAGATTTTCTAATTACATAGAAGTTTGAATACTCAGCTGTTTTGGTGTATAAGCTGGTTGGTGGTCATTCTTAATAATTGGAAGACGGTTAATGGAATAGCCATCTTTAGAAATAAGAAGGAAATCCATGGAATTTCAGGTCATTCAGCCTCACATGAGGCCTCTAGAAAACTATGAGGAAAACATTTCAAAGACATCAAGAAAAGGTGGAAGAAGCTAGTAGGAAGCTAGCCAAGGGCAAATTACAGCTATCTGAACCCATTGTCTTCTGGGATAAGATCACCAGTTTGGTTGTTAAAAGTGTGAGAACTGGATATCATTTACATGCAAGACTTTTGGCTTAATCTCTTATGGTCAAATCGTTGTGATGTAGGGTGGATAGAGGGCCATAAGTATTGTTCAGTGTTTTTGTTAACACCTGAAATTATAACAAACAGTGCAGTCTAAGTGTGTGGTCCATATCAGTTATGATGTAAAAACTAATTTGGAGGATGTGATTAATTTGCTGGAAGGCAGGATTGAATAACCATTTAAAGGAATGTGGAAAAGCTCAAGAAATAAGCAAACAGGTTCCTCATGAAATTCAACAAAGGCAAATGCCAAGCCAGGTGTCTGTAGATTGTATATGCCCTTCACAAGTACAGATTTGGAGCTCACCAGCTGGAAAGCAGATTGACAGAGAAAATTCTGGGTGCAACGGTTAACAACTACTAAACAGGAGACAGCACTGCATCCCTTGTGGCAAATCAGCCCACCACCTCCTGGGCTACTTTAGCTAGGGTGAAGCCAGGAATATCAGGGAATGTGTCCTGTCTATTGAGAATGTTTGAGGCTGCCTGTAGTTCTGTATTCAGTTCTGGCCCCCTCAGTGCAAGAAACCTTGGCTGTGGAAAGATGGTCCTAACTGTGGACACATTTGAAAGACTTGAGCAAGTAAGAGATGAAAGCTTAGGATGGACATGTTAGTATGGACCAGAACCTCTTTTTTAGGAGTGAGTGCTTGAGAGAGAGGGTACATATCACAAGGTAACCTGTGTTTTTACCTGCATGATTGATGATGATAGAGGGGACGTAAGAAAGTGGGATAGAAAAAAAACCCACCTCTGCCATTGCAGTATGAATTGTGACTTGAGAGGACCACAGGAAATTCTTCAAGGACAGGTACCGCTCCAGTTTCCAGTGGACATCCTCAGACAGAATAGGAGGGCTAATATTACTTCTAATTCTCTTGAAGGGATCTCCAGTTCATACTTACAAGAAGTGAGGAATGAGTACTATGACCAGAAAGAGAAGGCCCCTGCCTTCAGCCAGGTGAAAGAAAAAGGCAGTCAGATCTATTGGACAGTGTGTATCCAATGCATCTTATGGCCTGGCACATCAGACCCACAACAGTACAAGGCTTTGGCTGATACCAGCACGACGTGTACCCTGAAGCCATTAAGATATGTAGGGGAAGAATCCATGTGTATTTTTGAGTGACAGAGGATCCCAACAGCTGACTGTACTGGAATCTGAAGTGAGCCTGACTGGGAATGAGCAGCAAAAACACCTCATTGTGACTGGTCCAGAAGTCCCATGTATCCTTGGCATAGGTACCTCAGGGCAGGGTATATCACAGACCCTAGAAGGGCATTACTGGGCTTTTGGGATAGCTACTCTACAGATAGAGGAATTTAGACAGCTGAATACCTTGCCTGTTTTTTCAGACAACTCTCCTGCTGTGGTCAAAGAACAGGTACCTATCATTACCAGTACAGTGTACCACAAACAATACCGCACCAACCAGGACCCTGGATCACCATCCACGAGATGATTCTTGAAATGGAGAGTCAGGGTCTAGTAAGCAAGTCTCACTCATAATTTAATAGATCTATAAGACCAGTACTTAAATACAGTGAAGATGAAGACTGACAGGAAAATATTGCAGCCTGAATGAAGCTGTATCAACACAAAATGTCACTGTGCTGGACATGATGGAACTTCAGTACACACTGGAATCCAAGGAAGAAATGTAGTGCCATCATTGACACTGCTAATACATTTTTCTCCATTCCTCTGGCAGCAGAGTGTGGGCCACAGTTTGGTTTCACCTGGAGGGGTGTCCAGAACACCTGGAACTGACTGCCCCAGGGGTGGAAACATAGCTCCACTACTGGTTGAGTGATCCAGACTGCACTGGAAAAAGGTGAGGCTTTAGAGCTTTTGGAGTGCATTGATGACATCATCATGTCATATCAGTGAGGCAACACAGCAGGGAAAGTTTTTGAGAAAGGGGAGAAGATGATTCAAATCCTCTTGAAGGCTGGTTTCCTGCCCAAGAAATTCAGAGTTCAGGAGTAGAATAGCAAGATGGACTTTGTCAGACTCCAATGGATGTGGTCCACAAAACAGCAGCTATGTCCTTATCAACCATCAAGAAGGAAACTTAGGCTTTTCTAGGTGCTGTGGGATTTTGGAAGATACATGTTCCAGATTGCAGTCAGACTGGGAGCCTTCTCTATCATGTGACACAGAAGAAGAGCAGTCTCATATGGAGTCCTGAACAACAGCAAGCTTTTGAACAAATTAAACAGGGGATTGTTCATGCTGTAGCTCAGGACAGGACATGATCTGAAAAACTGGGAAGAATAGTCCTTCCTGGGGTACATGGCAAAAAGTACCTCAAGACGCAAGGATGACCCTGGGGCTTCTGGAGGGGAAGGTATAAAGGATCCAAGGGCTGTTACACCCCAACTGGAAGGCCTACTCACCTACTACACCCTAACTGAAAAAGAGAGACTTGGAGCTCTGGAGGTTGGAGCTGCCTTAGAAGTGGTTTACACTGAAGCACAGCTTCTTCTGGCACCTCAACTGCCAGTGCTAGACTGGATGTTCAAAGGAAAAGTCCATTATTGCTCCTTGTAGTAAGTAGAGCATGCTGATTGCATAGATTGAATAGGAATCCCTAATCAGCCAGGGATTTTGTAAGTCATCATGGTCTGGCCCAAAGGTTACATTATCATCATCACTGGAGGAGAAGGAGAAGGGGGCATATGCTGAGAAGGGCCCACCATAAAATCATTTATCAGAAAATGAAAAGCAATATGTTTATATACCTTTATGGTAGTTCCTTCTGTATTGTAGGGATACATTGAAAATGGAAAACTATTGTATGGAATTCGATGTAACAAGTTGAAGAAGTTATTGAGGGACAAGGTGGATCAAGTCACATCGCAGAGCTCAAATCTGTTCAGCTGAATTTAGCCATCACTGAACAAGAGAAAAGGTCAGCGTTCTACCTCCACACCAACTTAGGGGTGGTAGAATATACTCTGTGGGGCAGGCTAAAACAATGGAAAAGGAGCAATTGTCAGCACAGGTAAACCCATCTGGGCTGCTGAATTGTGACAAGATGTCACTGTCCTGGTGGAGAAGTAAGCTGCAAAAGGATGTCAGGTAGGCTCACACAGACCAAAGTCAGGCTGCTGAAGAGCACTGCAACAACAGAGAGGTGCACCAAGCTGCCAAGATCAAACTAAGTTAGATCTGGGTTGGTAGCACTAAGGTGAATTATTTCTGCCTTGGTGGGTTCATGATGCCTCAGGTCATCAGGGAAGAGATGCAGCACACAGACAGGCTTGAGATTGAGGGGTGGACTTAACCATGGCCACTACCTGCCAGGTTATTCTTTCCTGTGAAACATGCACTACAATTAGGCCAAGAGGGTAAAACCCCTCTGTATGGGTAACAATGTTTGAAATATAAATATGGGGAGACCTGGCAGAATGATTACACCACACTTTCACAAACCTGCCAAGGCAAGCACTGCATGCTTACAATGGTGGAGACAACCACTGAATGACAGGAGAGATGTCTGTGCTTCCTGCCACCACCTGGAACTCCATCTTGGGCCTTGAAAAGCAAGTCCTGTTGGGACATGGCAGCCCAGAAGGAACTGAGTTGGAAAACGCGACTCATTTGAAAGCTAACCTGAGGGACACCTGGGCCAGGGAGCACAGTACTGAGTGGGTGTGTCATATTCCCTGTCATGCACAAGCCTCAGGGAAAATTGAATGGTCAAATGCCAAAAACCACCTCGAAAGCAATAGGTAGTAGGGCCTTCAAACATTGGGATCTATGTTTTAAAAAGGGCCCCTGGTAAGTTAATCCTAGGGGCTCTACTAATCAAGCTGGCCCTGCCTACCACAGAAGAGGATACTGTCCCTGTGATTCATATGGGAAATGTGTTAGGCCAGGCAGTTTGGATTAGTCCTGCTTCAAGCAAAGGCAAATCCATCTGTGGGATCCTCTTAGCTCAAGGATCTGGGTGCACTTAGTGGGTAATGCAGAGGGATGAGGAAACACAATATGTACCTCAAGAAGATTTGATTTTTGTGTGAGAGCAGTCTGCAATGTTGAATTGTACGTTGTTACTAAATGACACTGCCACTGCGTGCCATAACTTCTATGGACAATGAGGAGGGACTGCTCCAGGTATACCAGTTATGAGTGCCTGATGAAGCTCTCAAACCAGCCCTCCTGCCCTGGAAGACATCTATGATGGATAGAACCCACAGTCATGGACTAAGTGATTTCAACGGATACCTTGGAGGGATCACTATTGACTATGGAAATTATATGTGTGCTGGTATGTAAGTAGGTAGGTAGATAGATGATAGATAGATAGATAGATAGATAGATTGATTGATTGATTTTTTTGTATATATATGTATATATTAGTGTATATATTTTTGTATACATTTATATATATGTATATGGTTGGAAGGTGTAGGATCTGGGCATGACATAAATAGTGTAGCATAAGGGGTGGATAATGTCCTGGTTCTGCTCATAACAAAGTTAATTTTTTGCAGTAGCCGTGATGGAGGGTAGAGCCACGGGTCATGTGGGCCTGGCAAGGAGTATATTCTACATCAATTTACCTCATTTCCTTGAGCAGGTCTAAGGAGCTCTGGCTTCCAAGAAAAAGGTCAGGGCTTCTGGTTGAGAAGAAAATGGCAGGATGGGGGAAGCCATTTTGCATTGTCACCTGGGTCTGCAGTGAGCTTTTTTCCACGTGAATCACTCTCCCTTTTGTATACTTTGGTTATTAGTATGTTTACTTTTATTGTTTCTTTTCTTATCTCATTGGTGGTTTTTCCAGTAAATAGTTCTTATCTCAGCCCATAATCTTTACCTTATGTGGGTCAAATTCTTAACTTCATCCCACAGCAGTGGGAAAGGGGAGGGAGGAGGAGAAAAAGAGACTGGCAGCCTGGTTTGACTGGGAGTCTTGGTGGGTGCACTGAGCTAAACCACAACAGGTGTGTGGTGGACAAATCCAGGGATGGGTACTTAGAGAAGATGTGGAATTTGCATCATTGCTGGAGATGTAAGAATATGTACTCACTGTTTGACTAGAGAGAGTCTGAGCCACCTGGTGTGGCTTACCCTGCTGCATGGAGGAAATCAGACTACATGAGCAACAGAAGTCTATCTTCTATCCTGAGCTACACTATGATTCTATCTGTTCGACATTTTAGGACTAAAGGAAAAATAATTGTGTATTGCTGCTCAGGATTTATTTCCTAGTACAGGTCTGTAAGTTTTAGAAAGCCATGGTTTTCCTCAAGTTGCATATTAAAAATGAGATTTTGATTTTACCAGCACCCTCACAGAATATCAGCTAGAGTTTCTGATGTAAATGAATTTTGTTTTGTCTGTTTTCAAGTCTACCATAACTTAGTACACAGTGTTAACTAAAATATTTGTCAAGAAATGTAAAAATGAGGCAGTCATACCTGATTCTCAGGCAAGAAAAATATCTTCCTATTTTAGTCCCATGTCCTGTAATTAGAATATTTAAAAAGAGATGTGGAATGACTGTTGTTAACTAGACTGATTAATATTGTTTTTGGGATCCCAGAATAATCAAGTGCAGTTTAAATTTAATTTTAGAATTAGAAATAAAGGTGATATAGGTGATATATATATTTCTATCAGTGCTTTCAAAGTTTCTGAACTCAAAAAGTTTTAATTTTTGACAATTAGGGCTACAGCTTTGACAACTAGTGGGGCTTTTATCTTTTACATTACCCTTTATTGTCTGAAGTAACTCAAAACACAGTAAGCATTCAGTTCATGTGTAATTGTTTATCTACCCTTTTATTTTGTTATAATTATTATGATAGGAATATTTGGCTTCTAAACATCCTCTTCTTATTTAACCTTTTTGGTGAAAACTGCTCTAGCCATACCACTTACATTAGATATAATTTGATATACATACTATTTTCTTTTGAATCAAACAAAATGCTTCTCATATTTTGTCATATATGGCTTTAAAAGCATTGTTAATGCCACAGAGAATATTAAAACTACTAAAATGTTGATTTTACTGAAATAATTTTAATGATCTGCATGCGACTGTTCTGGATAATGTAAATGATACAGTGGATAAAAAATTTATTAGTCAATCAGTTTTGGATATTTTTTCAACCTTCTGATAATGTTGATTTTTGTCAGACTATGGTATTTCATAGCCTTCTCAATCTAAATAATTTTTTTTACTCTGTCTTATTTCATATATTCATGAGGGAAGGTAGGAAATGTCATTTAAATTAATCTTCAATAATTTTTAATTCTGCCTCAATGTAAGACTGTTGACTTCCATATCTATTCATCATTAAACTGATTTCTGTATTTGAAAAAAGTAAATACAATAGCAAACAATTTATCGCCTACTGCTCCATTTTTTAATTTTCATTCCAGTTACAGGAAAAAAAAGAGAAAATACAATGTAGTTTGTTGTAGAATTATGAGGAACTAGTTTATCTGAAAATATTTTCATTAAATACTGGTCTTAGAAATAAGATGGTGTTGTTACTTAAAAAATACAATGTGTTCAAGGGTTTTAGTTATCTAAAGCAAAATAAGTTGGCCAACATCAACCCTGTACATTTGGCCTTTTTGAGCTAGTTCATATTTCCACTGAAGTTAATGAGAATCCGTACTACTAACGGAACACGCAAACTTAGGTAGCTTGATTTCTCTATGAAGATAAAATTAATTTTGGATCTTTAAAATTAAATTTGGATTTGAGAAATATCTAACTTCCCTATCCAGTGAAAAAAAGGGTGTATTACAATTTTCTCGTGGATGTAAGTGCTTTAAACCAGTCTTCCAAAACAGTCATGAGCAGGTTAGATAGATATCTCAGCCTCACCTTGTTATTCAGTAAATATTAGTAAAAATATTCAGCATAAGTTTTCTTCAGTTCATGATTTTTCAAAGAATGTGTTCATTATGTGAAAACTTCAATATCAATGTTCAGGACCCATTGTGTTTCACAAATAGATTTTTAAAAGTATTGATAGAAATATTTATAAGTGTTGGGATTTGTAGGTGGTATTTTTATTTGCTTTTGTCTGATTTCAGATTTTCTTGTGGGTTCTTTTCTGATGTGAAATAAACAGAAAGTGTCAAACTGTTGACAGACCCATTACCCAAGGTAATGGAATTTGCATTTTTCAAGTCAATAGGTATTTTAGAGAAAACAATCACATATGGTTTGGAAGATAAACTTAAGTTTTGCCAAAGTAGATGACCTTTTAAGAGGATCCAGTTTGTTGTATGCAATATGTTTCACAGTACCAATTTTGAAACAAAATTATCTGAACGTATCTCTGGGATTTATGCCTAATAGGGACCATCAAGCAGAATTTGAATGCTTGAGTGCACTTGATGCTTATTGAATGACTGTAATTACCAGGTCAGCCTTGGGGAACATCCAGATTTCTCTGTTCAGAGATAGGAAAGTTCTGGCTCGGTATCTGTGCTGGAAAGAGGGAAAATGCCAAATAAGGTAGACTATCATATGTCCCCTTGTATTGGGCCCAGGGCAGTGATTTTTCCTACCTGACATTCCCATAATGTAATTCAAGAAATACTATAATTTTAGTCTGGGTAGGCATCTGCCAATTACATCTGGTTTATTTAGAGTTGTCTTGAAGAGTTTGATAAAGAGAAATTCTGGAGAGAAGGTTGTAACTGAGAGTGAAGGGGTCAAAATGTAGCATTGGGAAACTGTGATGCAAGCAAGGACTTGTTTGGGAAAGCATTTAGGAGGCTGGGAAATTCTCAGCACACCAGACAGTAACAGAATCAGAGAATAAGAAAACCAATTGAAGAAATGGAGTTCAAGATTACGATAAGGTACCACGTTATTATTTGAGGGTTTAGTTGCAAAGCCTAATGTTGAGATGATGGTGACCTATGCCCTTATATCTATTCACAATTTACATGTTCACATAATACATATATTCACAAATACTAACACAGAACATTTTCTGGTTATGTTCATCACCTGAACTTCTGTTGCTATCGCAATATGGTATTAAATTTTCATGGAAAAAACTGGGGTTCTCAGTGCTAAACAAAGGTTTATGAACCAATGACTTGTTAGTGCCATGCCTTGTACAGCCTCAGTTGAGGTACATAGTGACAGTGAACAAGGTGGTGAATGGTGTTCCCTTGTTCACCTCTGTGTCACAGTTTGAGAAAATATGTACAGTTTCACTCCAAAGTACTTATTGGTAGGAGAGAAAGCTAATAGGAAGTTGTTAGATTTATACAGTTATAGATGGAAGAAATAGGGGTGAGGAAGGCATTCATGGCTATTTTTAGAATACCCATAACAGTGGACATGAACTTTGCACCTACTCCAGGCTCTATTTCATAACACTAAGCACAACATATCTTTCATTGCAGTATGTCCTATTAGTCTATAAAAATACAGTCAATTGACACATTAAAAGTGTTTGCATACACTGTTACTCATACATGTTCCTGGTAGTTAATGAGCAGTAATTCCTAAATTTGTATTTGATTTCCAAACCCAGTATTATTTTTTCCCCTAGATATTTTAGTAAGATGGTCTAAATCTATTTTAAATGCTATGGATCTGTTTATAACATCAAAATTATTTCTCTGACAGTTTATGAAATTATGTTTATAGAAAACTTTACTGTAATTACTGTTCACCCTTTTGGTGCATAGCACATCTGCAGAAAACTTAATAAGAGGATAATCAAGGGGGAAAAAAAGGAAAAGAAAATGCAGTCAGTCACAGTCATTTGCTTGATAAATCTCTTTAGAAGTAATACATACAGTGTTTTAATTTGGATTTTGTAAGCATATGCTGTCATTTGAAATTTGTTAGTATTTGAGCAAAGCATAAATCAGTTTGGCAGAAAAGTTGTGACTCTTCCCTTTAGGCACTCTGGAGATGTACATTTTAAGCTAAGTCTACTTCGTTTGATGTGTTGAATTACACTGAAATATAATATATAGTGTCAATTTATTTCAATTACCAAGACAGATACTATAAATATATAAAATGTTATGTGTTATTTTCCCTGAAGGACAAAAACAATTTCTTAAACACTCTTTTCCCTCACTGACTTTGCAGTTCAATGTGCATTGTCATATGGTTTTTGGGAAGTGTAACATACTAACAAATTTAACTTAGATTTTCTCCTATGATTCTCAGATAATATAAAAATCTGTCTTGGAAAATCATAGAATGAACCATAGAACAGTCTGGGCTGGAAGGGACCTTAAAGATCCTCCAGTTTCCAATATCTGTTATAGATATGGACAACTTCTACTACACCAGGTTGTTCAAAACCCCATCCAGCATGGCCTTGAACACTTCCAGGGAAGCACCATATACAACTTCTCTGGGCAACTTGTTCCAGTGTCTCACCACTCTCATAGTGAAAAAAATTCTTCCTAAGATTGAATCCAACATTTTTATGTTTAAAGTTATTCCCCTTCATCCTATCACTACACTCCCTAATAAAGAAAGGGTCCATATCTTTCCGAATGGTCTCCACAGAGTCATCCAGTCTCTATGCTAAACAATCCCAAATTGCTCAGCCTGTCCTTTCAGGAGAGAAGCTTCACTCCTCTGATCATCTGTGTGGCCCTTCTCTGGACCCATTTGAGTCGGCCCAAATCTGTCGTATGCTGGGGGCACTGGAGTACTGGAGGTGGGGTATTATAAGAGCAGAGTGGAGGGAGAGAATTATCTCTCTTGACCTCCTGATTGCATTGGCTTTGATACAGCTCAGGACATGGATGGCTTTCTGTGCTACAGTTGCACATTTCTGGTTGTGTTCAGTTTTCTGATCCACCAATACCCGTAAATCCATTTTTGCAGGCCTGCTGTCAATTCACTCATGACCTAGCCTGAATCCATGTTTGGGATTACCCTGACCCAGGTGCAGGACCTTAAATTTTGCATAGTAGAACTTTATGAGGCTTGACAGGCCCTCTTCTCAAGTTTGTCAAGGTCCTTCTGGATGATATCCCTTTCATCTAGAGCATCGACCACACCATTCAGTGTGATGTTGTCCACAAACTTTTGAGGGCGCACTTAATCACACTATCATGTCCCTGACAAATGGTGATTGGTATCAAATAAGTTAATGATGAAAATCCTTCCTCAGAAGTTTAAGAAATTTAGCTGATCAATATTTGTCCCTAGTTATGGAATGGCATATATCTCTTTTGACTGAGTATGTAGGACGGTGGTGCATTGCTGTGGATTTTCTGTATTTTTTGAGTGAATGTAGAGAAAGATAATAGTAATAAACCTCCACTTACCATAATAAAGCAATGGTTTTTAGTCATGTAGAGCAGGCTGATATGAATGACTTCATTTCCGAGCACCAGCCCCCCACCCCTATGCTCAGCAAAGAAAACAATATGGGTTTTCAACACACGTTGGTAAAAGAAAGGGAAGACATGCATGTGCATCAAATCAGAAACCACTGAAATGGCTTTTGTCAGCCACTATATTTATCAGGCCAATCTCTTCATTAAATGGTTTTCCATTTGTCAGATTCCAAATTTACTTTCCTGTATGCTGGAGAGGCCTGATGATACAATTTTGGCAAGCCACTGATGTTGAATCTACCTACAAATTTTCCATGTTTAATGGAACGATGATAAATCTGACTGAAATACAATTTAATGTTAAATTCAGAATTTTTATGTCTTTGATATAAACCCATTTTATTTTCTCATTATGTTCCATGCGGTATGCCTAGAATTCTTTGAAATTAGAACTCAAAGTAAATCTGTCTCCTTTATTTCTTATCCCTATTACCCAGCTGAAATATGCATATGTCCTGATAGTAAGAGATGTCTAGTTTGTCACATGACTAAGATGAAGGAAGAGCAATTATTTTTAAAATACATTCCAAATACATACTGTATGCGTGTATTTTTTCTAAATATGTTTCATTCAAAAAAAAAATAAAAGGATAGAGGACAAAAAATAAATCTTTTATCATTTAAGCTAAGGATGAACCTAAAGATTGGTTCTCACTGATACATAATTTATTTTTAAAACAACCTGTGCTGAACAGACAGCCTTCTTTTTCTAAATTGCTACAGATACTATCATCAACTAGGTCATAAAGAAATATTAGATCCTTGTCTCCAAAAGTCTGAGTGGACTTGCACCTCAGTTATTTTTTAAGCTTTACAGAGTGCAGTGCTGTATCCAGGGGTTTCCAGGATACCAAGACAGATTGAAATGTTTTGGGTGTTTGTTTCCTTGCATGCCCTGTTTGCGGATAGGTAATTGCCAGAGTGTGTGTTAGAACTCATCTACAGGAGATTAAAAGCAGATAAAGGTCTTTATGCAAAGTTTTTAATATCATCTCATTTTATGATAAATGAAATTATTCTTTGTGCTTATATAGACCATAGTCTAATTAATGAGGATGGATTTCTTCTTCTTTTGCTAGGATTCATAAATTAAGCCTTAATTTCAGTTTCCCTTGTAAAGATCTTTCTGCTTTTGTTTTTAGTATGAATTGAATAGAAAAGGCTTTCAGGGTAGCATAGAGGAAAATGTATAAAGCTTTGTGCCATCTGCAGAACATGAATAATATTCAGCTCTATTTAACAAATTCTCTCTCATATCCTAGCCTAAGACAATACTCCTTTTGGCTTTCTTAGGATGAAGAAATCTTAATACATAATTATTCTAGTTCTATTATTGCTTATTGCTGTTGATTATTCTTTCTTAGCTTTGCAGACATAGCAGAGCATAAAACTAAAGAAAAATAAAACCAGACAAAAATCAACAATTCTAAGCTATGATCTGAAGTCTTAGGCTATGACAATACGTTATAGATAAACTCATGTTACTTTTAACTAACTTATCCAATAATCAAAACACAGTAAAAATTTTTAAGTACCAATTGTATTTTTCCTTGATTTATTTTGTTTATTTAAGTGAGAAATTGTCTTTAAGAGAAGACATTGTTTTAGGTTACACAATTTAAAATGTAGTAAACTTAGGTCCAGAAAGTTTTCAATGTATCCTCAGTAGAATGAGGAATTCAGTATAAGTGTCACAAATATGAAGAAACATAGGAATTGCTACTGGTATTTCTTTATATTTTTCCTTGTAAGACCAACAGAAAAATATTTATTCTCAGTGCTGAAAAAGAAGACTCATTAAATACTTATTTAGTTACAATTTTTAAGATGGTTTAATTCCTGTGACCTGGACCTACAAATGTACATTTGTCTTTTATGAATGACATGTAAGTAAATAGCAAAGATGTAAAAGTTGTATTCATAAAGTAAATCTCACCAAATATTTCTAAAGTATGTTTAGTTAAATTTCTGTACTGCACTGCAGGAAAGGACATGGGAAGAATTCATGTATATGTCACTCTTATAAAATAAAATTTATTTTCCCATTTTCATTATGGGATCTCAGATGGGCTTCTATTAAACACACCTTCTTAATTTTAACAGAGAAAATGTTAAAATGGAATATTAGCTGGCTGGTTTCTATTCTGTAGGAAATTCTGTCATAGTAATCAGTATTCAATTAGTATTCAGAAGAAATCAACTGCTCTTTTCAAATTGCTTTCTCTTGTCTCATGAGTGATTGGCTGCCAGAAATGCTTATGGTATTTGTATCTGAATTTGAACAGTTGGTTTTGAAGTCATAGGCATATGAGTAAATGTGGGCAAAAGAGTCAATTTTATGAGATCATCCTTATTCCAGTCATTGTGCTACAGTAATAGGTGATGTTATTCATGAGTTAGTTCCTACAGAAACTTTTAGTTGTAAGAGAAAGAAACTCACCAATTAGCCATAGACTGTATATTTTCCTGAAAAGCCCTTAAATTCTCCAGGAACTTGGACAAACTTTTAATAATTATGCACAGTTTTACAGAACTTAGTATTCTTAAAATAACTGGAGTTGATCAAAAAATGCACAATTATAAATAACTGTCATTGTGTTCAAGGGTTCTTCGAGTTAAACACAATGTGTTTATGTGTTTATGTGGGCTTGACAAGTAGCTCTAACCTTTTGAAATGCCTGAATATAATTTCTATAGAATATTAGAGTAGTATTTTCTTTTACTTATATGTGTGTATCTCAGAGAAGGTCATCTCTAGAAAGACAGGACTGAATTTCTGTTAACTGCATTTTCTTGTCCACTTTTTCTTTTCCTTGTTATTTGCTTTGGTTTTGTTAATGATAATGTTCCTAGGGGATATATTTGTAGAGAAGCAGATTTATCCTAGATGTGATCTGTTTGAAGTTGTTGTGAAGGCATGATCTTGACAAGTACAAACTCTTGTGAGAAAAGACTGGAATATTGTGCTTTGAACTGTTTAAGTGGAACTTTTGTTACAGAAATTTCTGTGTTCTCTGCTGTTGGTGTTGTAAAGTTTTTCAGGGAAGGACACTAAGGATCATGCCAGATTTTACTATGCTACAATTAAGACAATCAGTTTTAGTGCCCCAAAAACTGAACTACTAGTATAAAGATCTTGAAACCTTGACATTTGCTCTTTGGCATTAAATTATGAAGGGCGAAAAAGACATTATTGAGTGTGGCCCAGCTTCTTTATTTTTGTGAGTGAGAAGAGTGTTAAACTAAGAGGATAGTGAGAAGAGTGTTAAACTAAGAGGATGCATTAGAAAGGAGCATGGTGCAAATGTAGTAACTCTTAAAGTAATTAAGATAAAACCTCAAGGTTTTGTTTTAGTCTTGTAATTATACAAAATTTTACAGCAATTCATTTTTTTCCTGTTGAATAGAGAACAAATGACAATTAAGCAAATATTATTGAAGTTCTCTCTTTCACATTTATATATGCAGCTCTTGTATAATCTATCTCTTATATCATTTGTATCACAAGTTCCTTCAATGGTTAAAAAATAAACACTGGTACACACTTACTTGAGTCTAAAATTTGAATTAAATGAACCAGCCTGATATAAATTTAGTGCAGAATTAAATCTATTTAGTTTAGCTTAGTTTAGTTTTAGGAATAAGAGGATAAAACAGGGATTGGTGTGTAGGAAAAGTCTGTATATTGTATTCTGTATTCTGGGGTGATTGAGAAAGAACCTTGTGAATTCAATTAACTACATTGTCTGACTTAGTAAGAACTTTTTCTTGTCACAATCCTAAACTACTTTAGGTAATAATGACTTAGGTCAATCAACGTTTTGCTGAGCAAGCTTCTATTTGTGCCACAAGAGCCAGAGTAAAGGCAAAGGAAAAAACTTTTGAGTTCTAAAACCTTTTTATTTAGCAGGCTGAGCTGGAAAAATGAGGCTATCACTTATTTTAAAAATTGGTGATGAAGGATACATTAAAACTGTCAATATCTTAATAATGTAACAAAACATAATATTATGTTTGAATGTAATGATACCAACAATTAGTAGACAATATGAATCCCAGCTTTAGCAGGCTGTTTCACCTCCTTGCAGTTAGGAAAAATATAAATACATGTATATGGAGTTACAGTGGTTTGTTTTTTTGAGTGTGGGTTTTGTGTTTTGTTTGTTTTTTCTTTATTATTATCCTTTCTGAACTGATGATCTACAATCACTAGCTTTGGAGAAACTTGTAAGAAAAATTCTTTATCTACCTGATAAAATGTGGGCTTCTCAGCCAGGGGATCATAAACACCACATCAATGACTACTGAGCAGTCAGCACTGTTGAAAATACACTTAATGAAAAAATCAATCTGATATTCAGGAAAATGGGGATATACAAAAGCAAAATATTAAATAACTTATTTGACAGAAGCTTGATCCAAACCAAGTTGAAAATCATTCCCTTTAGTAGTGTTTACAACAAAATTCCCACACAAATGTAAATATCCAAGGACTAAAGAGCTATTTTATAAATTATGTAGCTAGCACTCAGTTCAGTTTGTGATGTACTCTTTTTTGTGATAAAATGTAATGTATTTAATGTGTACAGCAAGAGATCACCAGCTGTTTTTTTTTTTTTCCTGAAGCAAACACTGAGGTGTATGTAAATTCTACTCTTGCTAAGAGATGCTATTTAGCTTAAGGTACCAATTGTACCGATTGACAGATACAAAAGAAAGGAAAAATGTTGCATGAATTCCAACTTAATGGCAGTTTTCCAGCACTTTGATATTTATCAAGTCCTGATAAAGCATTATTTTCTTCATTTTGGAAGTATTCCAATGGGTTTGACTGGACCAAACAAATTTCTTCAATGAATTTCAATAAAAGACCTTTTTATATAATAAAGTAATTTATTCATAATAAATTCTTGTATGATCAAAAGCTTAATTTTAACTGAAAACTATAATTTCTTCATTTTGGTTAGGTTTTTTTAAAAGTTTTCCAATTTCCACAGAATCTCTCTTCAGAAATTACTGCTTATCCTTAGCTCTGACAAAGCTCTTTCTTCATTGGACGTTTACCTGCTAAGCACAACATTCAAACTACTCTAAATACTAGCATTTAGGCTCAATAAAAATTATCTACTCTGCATTTTAGCTATATCCCTTCCATAAATGTGTTCCATGCATTGTGTTATTTGGTGAAATTCTGACTTGTTTATGGTATGTGTGAGACTATCTCTTCATGAAAGAAATTAATTATGGACTTTATGAACTCCTCTATGAGCAAACTCTGGGGCTATGCTACTTACATTGCTTGAAAATCTTGAAAATTATAAGAGCAGTCTGACTGAAATTCAGATAAATCAAACCTATATTCTTTATGACACAACAACATATCTTAGGAAGCAAGTCTAAAAATTCATACAATTTCTAATCTTTCTAATCTAATCACTCTGTGATTTAATGGTCCATATGAGACAGAATTTAAAACTCCTTTTTTTGTTTTCACATTTACTCTAGTATAAGCAATAGAGTAAAAATTTTGTTATCAGAAGGATAAAGAAGAAATAATTTCTTTGCAAACTACATTAATGGTTAATTTCTGTGCAGGTCTCCAGTAGCATTATTGTTGAATAAGCCTATGATTGCAAGGAGAAGGTGTTAGTTCATAAATTGGAACTTTGTATTCCTCCATCTAGAAATTAAAAAGAAGTTTCATTTTTACTTCAGCTGACAAATGGGTATTTTGTTATGGCATACAATATTGCAATATTACATACTATGCTGTAAAATTTGGATATGCTATGTTCATAGTCTAGTAACTTAGATTTTATGGCACCCAGAATACAAGAAAATATTAATGGTTATTAATATATTCACGTGTATTATATCTGCAAACTATTTTTCCTATTCTATCTGAAAACCAGCACAGAATGTACAGAATTTAATTTCAAATAAATTCTTTTTGGCTGGACTAGTAGCTTTCAATACTTCTTGACTGTTTTGGATAGAATGGATTTCTACAGATTCTCACTTCTGAAATACAATTGGGAATCCTTATGCTTATCATTATTTGGAATCCATATCTATTTTCAAAACTATAGTACTTGCCTTTTCTTAGGATAGGCAAAGCCCATGATATTCCAAAGACTGAATTAGCCTTAATGCTTTGTTAAATGGGATCCTAGTGACTAGCGGAATTTATGGCTAGGGAAAACACTTCAAAGAAATATTTTCAGAGTGAATGGAAATACTGCAGTATCTTTCACATGAACTGTTCTCAAATAGCTATATAGAATTAAATTGCTTTCTCCTTGTAAAACAAAAATTCTTAAAATTGTTCATTCAGAATTTTGCATGTAAATTACACTAAATACATACATAATCCCACCACAGAGTTCTTTCCAATTGCTGGAGAACTATTAGAGAATAAAAAAAACCCAAATAAATCAAAACAAACAAACAAACAAAACCAAACAAAGAACAACACTGAGCAGCAGTTTTTTCTCCTACAACATAATGACTTATTAGAGGACAAATGAAAAGAATGCTGAAGTTCTATCTCATTACCATGAAAGGATTTTTGATTCTGAGAAGAAAACTCTTTGAATCCATACTTTTGAGATGTACCTATATAACTGTGGTAGGATTCCAATTTGGAGACTTATTGCTTACCTATTTTCTAGAAATGTCTTTTGAAAGTCTGTTCAGATTTCAGTCTTTTGGAAATAAAGTTCTCAGTTCTAACGTAAAGTTATAATTTCTTTGAAAATGTAAATAATTTTTTCTCTTTTTAGTCTTGCAGAAATAGATTAGTATGAATTACCTTTGGTGTCTGAAGGATGAAGAAGTATCTAGTATTTAATGGTCTTTTATCTTGTAGATTACACAAAATTGATTCCTTCTGGCTATAGGAAGGCTAGCCAGAAGGAATAAGCTGGGTGTTCCATGTCCTTCTATTATTCAGCCATACTTCATTCCTTAAAAAAAAGAAATAGTAAAAAAGGATGGAAAAATGTTTTTTGTTTGCTTGTTTTTTGGTTTTTTTTTTTTTTTTTGTTTGCTTGTTTGGTTTTTTTTATTGTTTTTTGTTTTTTGGTTTTTTTCAGTGATAAATAGCTATGAATAGCTATTGCCTGTTTTTCAAATAGAGGATGTTTGCTAGTGGAGTGCTGTCCAAAGGTCATTAGATATTTTGCAGTAGTGAGGCATTCAGACTGTGATCTACTATAACAAAAGGTTTTGGTAGATCTGCTGAGTAGTGGTTGTTCTTCCACTTTGCTTATTACTTGTATTTTCCCCCTTAGAAATTTTCTTATCTATCTGATTATAATAGTTTCAACAAATAAGCAGGTATTATGTTGTTGAATTGGAATTTTTATTTTATTTTTTAATTCTGTGTATGTGTGTGTGTTGTAAGGATAAAATCCTAGGAAGATGAAATACATTGCTAGACCATTCATATAAGCCACTTAGAATCAAAAGAAAAACTTTGATTCTTTATTACCCTCCTGAAACCGCTGATATATTTAGTTGTTGGAATCAGCACAACAGAATACCATGGTCATGTGCAAAATTAACTGAGAAACAGAAAATATGCAAAATGCAGGAACAGGTTTTTAATTTTTTAATGAGTGATACCATGGAGTAGTCACCAAAAAAAAATTATTAATTTGGAAATTTATTTATCCCTCTACTGCATTTCCTAAATACTGTACACAATATACCTGTCCATTGGTTAATGCAGATTAAAACTCCATTTTTTTTTTTTAGCAATTGAAGGAAAAAGAACTTTACAGGTGGATTCTATCTAGATAGAGGACTACCAGAATGCTCCCAGTCAGCAAGGATCATTGGATCCTCTGTGTGGTTGCAATGTGAACATGTAATGTGAATGTGTTCCTCAGAGAAGTGTTTGCTAATTAGGTAACCCAATCTTCATAGTTTATATAATTTTTTTTTTGTTACCTTGATCATGCAGATTTTTTCATAATGATTAAAATAAAGGGGGTTATGTGCTGTGTTAGTGAATTTATCTGAAGCACATTTCTACAAGCCTACTATGCTACAATAATCTCCCATCTGTTCTTACACTAATGAACTATGTTTTTGTTGTTACTATCCTTGTTGCAGTAATAATTTCAAAGGTTTGGTCTGATGGCTTTTTATTTTTAGTCTAGTAAACACAATTCAAGATTTTAGCAAGATTAGAATGAATAGAAATTACATTATTATTTCAGTGTTAATGATCTAGACTTATGAGAACTGTTTCTGCAGATCTTGTTTTTCTAAAATGAATCTTTGTTTTTTCGTAAGTCAGCCATTTGATTTTGAAAAAAAATTAGTGACTGACAGGCTGTTTATTCACCAAGTTTTTAATGGGCTTTCTAACAAACAGAAATAAAAGTATGAATATAGATGTATATAAGTGTGTATAGAGAACATCTAATGTTCTCTGAGATATCTAAACCTAAGGGTATTATAATGTGGATTTGTATTGGAAAATGTAAACTAAAGCCATCTTGAAAGAGCAGTTTAAGTAGGTGTACAAAGATGGGTAAGAATCTGGATGGGTAAAATGTCTCAGGCATACTGAATAAGTAGGTATAGTGATGAAATCTGTTCTGTTTTAGATTAAACACCTTTTTTTAAAAAATGCTGAAAGGAAAGTTTCCCTATGATTCTTATTTGTTCCAAGAGCAATGGAACAAACTTCTACATGACCACAGGAAAAGTTTGTAAGCAAATAAATATTTTGCAACTGAATGAGGATCAGTTGAATTAGAATTTTAATTGTATGTAATTGAATGTATTTCCACTGATGCCACTGGCAAGCTGAAAACTTGTGGTATTTGAAAGTATTTTCAGTTGTTCTGAGTAGCATAATCAAAAATTAGCCAAGAATTATGTACTCTCTGAGTGAGAGAAGTGAAATTCTATTCTATCTTGTATTCAGCACTTATTTTAGCATTTAGCCTTTAGGATGGCAGAGCAATGCCAGAAATTTTTGCTGATTCTTTTGAGCACTCACCTGGGGCAAAATGGAGGGAAGGACTATTCTGTGACCAAATTGAGAACTTAACTCTAAGAAAAAAAGTCAAATATTTCTCTCTGTTTTTAAATATTTTAAAGATTGCAGGGGGAATTATTTGGAGAAAGGAGTCCGGACTTCCATTTTGGTACCCATTCTCTGATCTGCTATTAGCACATCACAGTTATATTGCACATATGGCTTTGTACAATTTGCAGAGCTGCCCTGAACTGAACTAATCTCAGCTGTATCACAGTCTGGGGCGTGATAACAGTACTAACATTATAGGCCGTATCCCTGTGTAAAAAGCACACAAAGTTTTTATGAAATAACAGTGTGCCTGTCCCTTGTGTACACTGAAAGTGCTTCACAGCACCATTTATGCAAATAGGTTATACAGTTAATTTCAGTTAAAATGTTTAATTACTCTATAAAACTGATTTCAATGCAACATGCCCAGTTATTTTCAATTATAAACCAGAAGGTTTGGAGATATCTTTGACATCATAAAGCTTTTCCTTTTGGAACAAAACTTAATGTTTTTGTTCTTGGCTTGGATGTGGGGATTGAGCTCACCTGCAACAAGTTTGCGGATGACTCAAAGCTGCGGTCGGCATGCAGAAGGCAGGGATGCCATCCAGAGAGACCTTGATGGCTGTGAGAAGTGGGCCTGTTAGGACTTCAGGAAGGGCAGCAGGGCCATGTGCTAAGTCCTTCACCTAGATCAGGGGCAACCTGAAGCTAAAGTACAGGTTGGGCTGACAATGTATCAAGAGCAGCCCTGAGGAGAAAAATCTCACTTCTGTGGGTTGAAGAGAAACTCAGCATGACCCAGCAATGTGCATCTGCCACCCAAAATGCAAATCCATCCTGGGCAGCATCAAGAACAGCATGACCGGCAGGACAAGGGAAGTGATTCTACTCTTCTCCTCTGCTCTAGGGCCCCCGGTAAAAGAAAGGTGTTGACTTGTTAGAGGTACAGAGGATGGCTACAAAGATGATCCAAGGGTTGAAGCACCTCTTTTGTGTGAAAAGGCTGAGGGAAATGGGATTGTTTTGTCTGGGAAAGAGAAGTTTCTCTGGAGATAGTACTACATTTTTTTTTACCTAGAATGAGCCTGCAAGAAGGCTGAAGAGGGACTTATTTTGCAAGGAGCTGTAGTGATAGGACAAGGTTAATGGCTTTAAACTGAGAGCTAATACCTTCAGAAAAGAAGAAATTCCTTACTGTAAGGATGGTGAGGCATTGGAACAAGTTGTCCAGAGGTTCCCCAGCTCTTGAAAATTTTCAAGGCCGGGATACATAGAGATTTCAGCAACCTGGTCTTGTAAATGGCATCCCTGTCCATGGCAGAGAAGGTTGAAACAAGATGATTTTTAAGGCCTTCTCCAGCCCAAGCCATTCCGAGATTGTATGATTCTAAAGGTAACTTAGTTAATAAAGCAGACAAACAGATAATTTTTCAGGTCCAACATCTTTTCAGGTTATGAGATAATAATTCCTGACACTTTTTTAATGGCTCTGTGCAATTTATATAAAAGTATGCCAGTTTAATGTCTTCTTTCATAATGTGTAAATTTAAGATCTTGAATGGCTATTTTATATGATTGGAACTTTTGTCTGCTTCAGCATCAAAAGCAGATATCTTAGCAGCTTCTGCAAACTGTACTTTAACTTAATATCTTCCATTTGAATTCTGGTAAAAGCCATAGTTAAGCTGATATTACAATTGCCAATGCCAATGCCTCTTGATATGCCTTTTGTTTCCTATTATAGCTTATTACTACTAATTTATAGCAGGAAATAGTCATATTAATAACACATTTTTTTCTTGAGACTAAAGTTACATTGAAACTTTGGTGGTATTATAGAAATATACAAAAACATTAAAATGAGTCTACTGGTTCTGAGGTGTTGGCAGTTATGCGCATGCACTATGCATGTTGAATCCCTTTTTATTTAGTCTGTAGTCAATACTTTACAGCATATGAGAAAGTTGAAGTTAATCACAGCAAATGAAGTGGATTGGGGTTTGGTAAACTATCAAAATGAGAAAGCTTTTGAAAATCAAAGGATTTCTAAGTTTACTGCGGAGCCCCACAGCAGCTATAGATTAGGTTAAGAAAAAGAAAACAGTCACTTGAGCAGGCAGATTCAACTTTTCCCAGTTTTAGTGCTCTACATGAGCTAGACAAGCTGTATTTTGAGCTTTTTGTTTTAGAATGGGAGAGGTATACATTACTAGAGGACAAAAAACCTGCTGGAACTTTAATTTTGTATGTTTGTTAACAAAGAACTATGTATACCAGCTGTAACTCATATAGTTTCTTACTGTCATTGATATTCAGGTGCTCACAACAAAAGTGAAATAGTCTGGAACGAATAAGACAAGACAAAACAATCACTTCGTATAAATTTATTTCACAATACATTTAATATAGTACAAGGACTTTGAGTCCACAACAGAATGTTACTGTTCACACAGGCTGTGTAAACTTATCTTAAAATTATTTATTCAAAATATATTAACCACTTACCTTTGGATCACATTTGTGATGAGTTGCCTTGCCTGTCAGATTATAAATGAGAAAAAAATAAAAGTTTTTTAAAGTATTTTAATTAGTTGTGAATATTCATAGGGTTTTGACTAGCCATGCAAATTACATGTTGCTATATTCTGTGATTAAGTGGTGCAAGGCATTCATATGCAAGTGCAAAAATTCCCAATTCAATGTTCATGGAATGTTCACATAAAACTGAGGAAATTACCCATCAGAAAATATTTATAATAAGGGTTAATTTAGCTCCACCAGACAAATCAGGATGGCAGGTGTCATCTTCTTAAAATCAGCGAGAAACTTTTGTTTATTAGTACAAGCAATTAAATCCTTTGCAATGAAGTGCTAACCTTTTGGAAGAAAAAGGCATGCAAGTGTCATATTTATTAGAAGATGTCTTTGTCCTTTGCAGTAAAATAATCATAATGAAATTCATTAGATTAGATAGATTGAAACATATTTAAAACCGAGTTTCTTTTTTAATCCTCTGAAATCTCTGAGTGTGCATGAAAAGAGCAAGTACAATAATAAATAATTATTTAAGAAAAAGAAAGGAAAAAATATAAGACCTTGTGTCAAAGCTTTAACAATTGTTTCCTTTTCATGGTGGAGAGAAGTCTAAAGCAACCTCCAACAATGTAATTCTTATACCTCAGAGCTTCTAAAAAGCTAGTGCTGATTTTAGAATAAAAAGTCTATGGACTAGTGATCCTGGAGAATGCATATCTAGCATTGTCTTTTGTTGTTCACAAATGGAACAGTACGAAACACTTATAGTGGTATACTTTTATGTAAAACAAAATCCAAATCCAGCTATCTCAATGTCTCAATGTTTATAGTAAAAAAAAAGAAAAAAAAAGAGCTTTGTGACAGTATATTTCTATCTTTTCTTGTTAATTTTTTTTTATTGCTTTGATTTCTTCTCTTCAAAGAACTGAAATACTCTTAATGACTTTTTGCTTTATTCTTGTAGCTTTGAAAACAGACTGATATGGTCAAAGTTATTGACTAGGTCTTTTGTAATATGCATGAATTCTGACATTCTGGCATATATTAAGTGGAACATTTTAAAACTTTGTAAATGGATATTTTACATTTATCAGTAATTGATCTGAGTTGTCTGTGATCAACAAGGGGAAAGATTAGACAGTGTTTGTCTGTAGGTCCTAATGGAAATTTTTTTCTGAGAAATGTATAACCCCTGTGCATGTGAAATTTAGATACTATGAATATGTTCACATTTCAATCATGGATTCTACTTACATTTAAATATAATTATTGCACTGACATGGAAATAGGATTAGAAATTTCTGTTATTCTTTTTACTTTTGTTTTACATTTACTGTTTTAATTTATTATGGTTTTAGAAGGCATTCTTCAAAAGATGATTTTAAGGTCTTTTCTCCTTTTTCAAAATTATCCTCTAAATTCTCTATTTGGTGCAATTTTCTGTCCTGTTTTTGCTTGCTGTAGTTAGTGAATTGTGCCATCCACTATTGTATTCAAAACAATTCTGAAATTCCAGAATAGTACCTGGCCTTTTGTGGAACAAGGTGTTTGTTCACGATTGTTTTGTTACAGAATCAACAATGTTCAAATAATGAGAACACTGTAAAAAAAACCCAAAAAAACAGCCTGTTAGAGTGGGGTGAATAGAAATGGAGCACTAGATAGCATGTTTCTGATCCAGAATGTAAGGGATAGAAATCTTGCTATCTGCTTAGAATACATGAAGTCTTCCATCACTTATAAACTGTTACATTTGTACATTTTAATATATTATCAACTTAATAGTCAAAATATTTTATCATATTTTTTAAAAGATTTTTGACAAAGTAAAAAAGATGAACATCAATGATCATTTTAGGATTATTTTACTTGAGAAAAAAGTAATTACACTCCTTTAAAAGAGATAAATTTTAACAAAAAGTAGTCTGTTAATTTTTGTGATCAGTTCTAAGTCATACTTATTCTGAGATGGTGCAGATTTCTATGTAATTTTTTAATTTAGAAAAGATGACTATTTGAAGGATGCTGAAAAGGGAATTTACCCTCCCTTTTTCTGTCTGATTGGTTTGACTTTTATCTATTTCACTAGAACCCCATTTTTAAAGACTGTGTGCTATTCAATAGACTTATTATTATAGATTATATGGTGTCCATAAAGAAAAGAAGAAGCATGTTTTACTGTGAGTGTATTGAAATCAATTTATTTTTACACAAAAGCACAGCAGGAAACAAAAATAATAGGGCCAAAAACCACTTATTCATTTTTTCTCTAGAACGTTTTTTACAGTAAAATGATATCACAATGATTAGAGTGAAAATCAGCACATGAAACTTTGTGAGACTTCTTAACAGAGGGTGAAAACAGAAAAAAGTTCTACTTAAGGTGTTGTCCTGGTTCCAGGCAAGACGGGGTTAATTTATCCAGGTGCCCCATGGGGCATGGCTAGGCCTCTGAGGTAATCCTTTACAACCTCATTCCTGGGGGCAGGAACTGGAACTCTCCCTGTGGCTGAGTAAATTCAGCTAAGGGAACTGTCAGGTGTTGTCTATTGTTGAGGGGTTTCTGCATGAATAATTTATTTTTTGTACCCTCTGTCATCAGCATCCTTGCTGTTACAGTTCATTTTCTTGTCTCAGTGCTGTTTCCAGTAAGATGGTCTCATCTCTGCCCATGATCTTTGCCTCTTGTGGCTTCAATTCTCCTCTTCATCCTGGAAAGGGAGAAGGGAAAACGACAGTGACACCAGTCTACTGTAGTAAATAAAAGGTATAAGAATTTGTTGTGTCATTAATCCTTATACATTTGGGTTTGCATTACATTGAGAATGCACAGCATTTATAGACAAAGCCGTGCTCTTAGAAGTTTTTTAAAAAAATTTGTTTTGTTAAAATTTCCAAACAATAAAACAGACAAAAAACTAGTCATAAGCATGGTTTCAGTCATATGAAAGGCTAGGCATAGTGCAGCACTCAATAGAACTTAATAACTAGTGAATAGAAGGAAATATGGTGCAGTTAATTTGTATGTTCAGTTTGTATGTTCAGTTCTGTGACATTGTTTGCAGTTCTACAGCAAACATAAACTAAAAATATAAACTAGATTCAAATATAATGTACTCATGTGTATCAACAGGCTTTTTTACTTGGCAGAACACCTTTCCTCACAGTTTACAAAATATTCACCATTCCTGTGGAAGGCAATTTGAAGGGCCTGGCTGATGAAGGGAAAGACATCAGAACATTTTGGAAGGAGGGAAAAGGGGTACTTAAGTGTAATAAAAATGGACACCAAATATTTGCAACTTACTTTTTAAGCTCTACTTTGCATAGAAGTTGTTGCTTAGAGAATATATTTGATTTTGAAGGTACTTTCCCTCTGTGTTCTACAATTTGCTGTTGCATTAAATTTTCCACCCTTTCTCAGTTCAAGACTTGTTTTGGCTACAACCACAGATGATCACAATTTAGATCAGCCAGACTGCTTGATCCACAGAAGAGCTTGTGTCCTGAGACTGGTCATAGGATTTGATTATTCTATTTTTCTTTACCACACCTTTTATTTTTTAGGCATAGTGGTGGGGCTCTTTTGTTTAGTTTTAAAAGAAATAGGACTGAGAGAGACATTTTCTGAACACATGATTCTTGAATAGCAAGTGTGATATCAACCATATTTTTCAGGCAGCATTTAATCTTATTTGTCTTTAATAATCTGTAAAATTACTGTTTAGGGGTAATTTTGCAATTTAGAAAAAGAGATACACAGTTTTCCAAGTGAGTAAACAAATTTCTGGGGGCTAGTAGCTGATGGTTGATGGATTGATCTGAGCAAAATTTACTGTATCTGCATTTTGAATATGTATTTTGGTATAGTATCAGACATATAAAATAGTACTCCTTTCTTCAGTCCAAACTTTAATATTTCAAACAAATTAATTGTTGTAAGCAAGCGTTATAATCTTGTATTTCTAGGTATTTCTAGGTATAGCCATAAAATAGAAACATAAGATAGATTTAAGTAACAGAATTTCAAAATCTGACAGATTTAAAAAATAATCTAAAAAAAAATTAATTAGAGTGATTTTCTAATGATTTTCTAATAGGTAATTTTCTTAAGATTTTCTGTCTCATTAGACAAACTGATAATACCTGGACAATACTTACTGTTGCTTGAATATTGATCTGATTCTTCTCAGTGCTAAAATTTTTTTTTCTGGGTTTTTTGGGTTTTTTTTGGTTTTTTTTACGTGGAGAATTGTGTACTGGTACCAGGTAGTCCTACCACAATGAATATTTCTCAAAAAGATTTTCAGAAGTTAAAGTGGAGAGCAGATTTACAGTGACTGGATGGCTAATTAATTAATTTATTTATTATTAATTTCTTTGTACACCATATTAAAAAATGTAATTTTTAATCTTATCATATCATGTTCATTGAACTGGGCAAGGATAAGGCAGGAGGTCAGCATGGCTGAGTTGGGACCTGCTGGTCAAACAAAGAAAAAGAAGCAAATCCTATTGAAGATAGGATGCATGGCTTGGGAAGAGTAGAGATGAAGCTGGGTTCTGTAGGGATGTAGTAAGGAAGGCACAGGAGAAGCTGAAGCTAAACTTGGCAAAAGATAAAAGAATAATAGGTATGTTAACTAGGAAAGGAAGGATGAAGAAGATGAGCCCCCTGTTAAAACAATGCTGGAAACTGGAAACAACAAATGAGCAGAAAGTCCAATTTTTTGCCTCACTCTTCAATGGCAACCTCTATTTCCCCCACTTTTGAGGGGATGGACAGCAGGATGGTGACTGGAGGAGCAAAATCCCTCCCACTGAAAGTAAAGGTCAGATTCATGACCACCTGAGGAATCTGAATGTACAGAAGTCTGTGGCACCCAATGAAATACATACCAGAGCCCTGCAGGGACTGGCTGATGTATTTACCAAACCACTCTTCATGATATTTGAAAACTTTTGGCAGTCTGCTCACATCCCAGGTGACTGGAAAAAAGGAAACATTGTACCCATCTTCAGAAACCCTAGAAAGCAGGACCGTGGGAACTACTTACTTGTCAGCCTGGTCTCTGTGTCTGGGAGGATCAGGGAGCAGATCCTCCTGGAAGCTGTGCTAAGGCACATGTAGGACAGGATTTGAGACAGCCAATGCAGCTGAACCAAGGCCAGGTCCTGCCTGACCAATTCAGTGGCCTTCTAAGAAAGAGTAACTTCATCAGTGGAAAAAGGAAAGGCTACAGTTGTCATTTATCTGGACTTCTGTAAAGCCTTTGACACAGTCCCCCACAACACACTTTTCTCTAAACGGGAGAGAGATGGATTTGATGAGTGAACTGTTAGATGGATAAGTGCTTGGATGTCATATCCATAGAACAGTGGTCAACACCTCAGAGTTCTAATGGACAGAAAGGTGTTGTATCTCAGGGGTCCATATTAGTACCAATTTTGTTTAACATTTTCATTAAAGACATAGATGAAGGGGTTGGGTGCACCCTCAGCAAATTTGCAGATGACACCAAGCTGAGTGGTGCAGTTGTCACACCTGAAGGATGGGGTGCCATCCAGAGGGACCTGGACAAGGTTAAGAAGTGAGCCAATAAGAATCTCATGAGGTTCAACAAGACCAAGTTGAGTGGTGCTGCACCTGGATCAGGACAGCCCCTGGTGCCAACACAGGCTGGGGATGAACAGATCAGAGCAGCCCTGCTGAGAAGGGCTTGGGGTGCAGGTGGGTGAGAGGCTGGACTGACCCAGGCTTGGGCACTCACAGCCCAGAAAGTTGAACATATCCTGCATCCAAAGCAGCGTGGGCAGCACAGCCAGGAAGGGGATTCTGCCCCTCTGCTCTGCTCTGGTGAGACCCCACCTGCAGCACTGCATCAGCTCTGGGATCCCAAGCAGAAATAATACTTGTTCATGTTGGAACAAGCTCAGAAGAGGACCACCAAGATGGTTAGAGAGGTGAAGCACCTCTCTCCCCTAGGGGAAAAGGCTGAGAGAATTGAGATCGTTAAAGATGGAAAAGAGAAGGCTTCAGGGTAACCTAATTGCACTCTTAAAGTACCTGAAAGAATCTACAGATAAGGTAGGGAGGGACTTTTTACGAGGGTTTGTAGTGAAGGGCAGGGTATGAATGGATTCAAACTGAAAGAAGGTAGGTTTAGAGCAGATATTAGGAGGACGTTCTTTGCTGGGAGGATGATTCTTTCCTTCCATCCTTAGACAATGGAAGAGGTTGCCCAGAGAGGTTGTGGATGCCCCATCTCTCCCTGTGGAGGGATGCACACAGGACCACAGCCTGGATAGAGCTCTGAGCAGCCTGTTCTAGTGGGAGATGTCCCTGCCAGTGGCAGTGAGTTGGAAATTAGATGATCTTTGAAATTTAGGTCAATAATTAAAATTTTTTTAAATTTCATATTTAAACATCATAAAAATAGAAGCCAAATAATGAAGCCTTTTTATACTGCTACATGTTGCATATTTCACTATTTTAGTCACCTTGCAAAATAAATGCCTGTTTTCAATGACAGGTTTGGCTATTGTGTCTCTATAGGTGATGTGAAATTTCAATTTCCTGTGCAACATATTCTATAATCTTGGTAGCAATCAAATGAAATATATTTCTAAACAGAAGGATGAAAAGATATGATATTCAATGAGATAATGGTACACAATGCTCAGTGTTTGCCTCTGTGGTACTATTGTATTGTTCTAGTGAACTGCATTAGATTTTAATACAAAAGATAATCATAACAGTTGGAATGATGATCCTGTGATGCCCTAGACCTCTTGCCTGCATCAAAAATGAGAAGTTTATGTAGCTTCTGTAGATTAGAAGGTATTCAGAGTGAAGGTTACTCAGTATTTGTGCTGTTGGCAAACTTAGCATCAGAATGTTTAGCACAGTAAAAATATCCATTTATTTTTCAAGTTTGAATTGTGACTGTTTAAATGCTGCTAAAAATTCAAGGTATTTATAAGACATATTTTTTTTCTGCAGCTATAAATATTTTATTTTTGTGAATTATTTGTATTTATATATATATATGCTTCCTTACATATCCACAGAAGTGTGTGTGTGTATATAAGCAGCTATATATATTTATCTGAGACAACTGCAGCTCTATCATATTAAGAATTTCTTTTTCCTGTAATAGATGGCAATATTCAAAAGGAAAAATCTGTTGTAGGAAACAAATACTGTTTCTAGTATTATGAAACTCTCATCTAAAAATAAACTTATTAATTACAACATAAAGATCCTAAATTAAAACTCCTCTGAATAAACTGAACTAATGACAGGACCAAAGAACCTCAATTTTGATATGCTATATTTTCTTTCCTAATACCTTAATCCATTCTTTTTTTTTTTTTTTAATTGTTATTCTGTACAGGATATTTAATTTTGCTTGCTTTTGAAAGTTCAAATAATTTTTTCTACCTCAAATACACAAATCATGATTCTTTAAAGACTCACCCTATGACAGAAAAGTTGAATCTAGAATCTGTAATTTTTGTTTAACATGTCATATTTAGGGCTGGGCTTTCTCACACACAGTTTTCCTGTGTTTGCACTTGTCGAAATGTGAAAGATTTGCATAAAGCCACTGAGGAAAAGACAGATCCTTGTGTAACAGTTCTCTTGAAAGATCAGAAGGTATTTGAAAGCACATTTTTTAAACTAGGCAAAGCAGCCGTTCTTGAGTGATAAAACAATGTCATTGACCCCTTTAGGCAGCTTCAAAATGGAGGAATGTCACCCTAATTTCCCTCCCTGGGTGCATCTTTCATATACACAGCCCTTTCTATCACTTACCTTCAAAAAAGTTGTCATGAAACCTTTCCATTGTTCCCAAGAATAACTCCAGGTTCCATTTAATGCTATTTTTTGTCTTTTATCTCTCTGAATCTTCTTCATCCCAAGGAGGCATCAGGTACATCTCTTGAAGTGAAATAGGCCATTAAATATCTCCCCAGGACAGAATACTTGTTCTTTATTAAGTCCATAAAAAAGTCATAAAATAAAGATGTGGAAGACTACTTTTTTCTTGATAGGTCAGGGCGACCATCAAAGCAGCAGACATTGTATCTAACATCTTTCTTCCCTGGGGTGCATTCCCGAACATTCTACAAAGTCATAATGCTACAGGAGAAAGAATCCTGGCCTCATTTGGTAAATGTTGAAGACACTAAATAGAATCATTTGATGTTATGTGGATATTTTGATATCAAGATATACAATAGCATAGTCTTTTTGATTTTTTAAAAAATATTTTAAAACAAAATCCTTCTGTTTGTACTTTAAGTTTTAAATATAATTTAAGATATGTATTTAAGGCAATATTATGCATGCTTATGCAGATGTATGATTACTGAAATCACTTTTGATATAAAACATTCATTTTTAAATGAAAATGTATAATAGGATTTTCAAATAATTCTTAAAATTGATTAGACACAAATTGTATCTGTCTGGAACCAAATTTAATAAGGTCATTACATTATATATATATTATATATACTCATGCTTTATTTGATAAAAAGCTAGAACAAGGTAGCTGTTTGACATTTGTACAGTTTCCTCTCTTTGTAGTCTCCTAATGGAAATTTAAACTTCTGGGTTATACCAGTAATTCCTAAACTAAAATTCTAGGGTCAAAATTCTAGTTCTTAGGGTCAAAATTCTAGTTCTTAGTTGAAAAATCAGAACATTATTTGGAAGTGGGCTGTAACAGTAGAAAAAGAAGATACAGAACTAGGAAACTCATAGGAATGGAAATCCTCCCCTCCTTTTATGCATTGGAAACTTATGAGGAGTGGGGAGAATGGAGAAGTAGTATAGGTAAGCAAGAAGAAATTATATGCAATATACTAAAACCATGGGACAGATGGGTGTGAAATATATTTGATTCTACAGACTTAGCTGGAAATAAGAGCTCAGTATTAATGGACTTCGTGCCTTTACTTTTAGTAAAACCCAAAAGAGGAGAGGAAGGAGAAAGGGGTTTGGTTATGTATAAATCTAGAGTGCACAATAGATGACTGAGATGATAGTACTACAGTGATAATGCAAATGGAACTATTTTCATTACATTTATCAAAGAAACCTTGGAAAGGTGGCAAAAATCTAACAGGCTGCACAGCTGCAGAAGGTGATTATATACCCATTTCCATGAGGAGCCAAGCAGGCAGGAAACTACAAAACTGGCAGAGAGGAAAAGGACTTTGATAACAGAGCTGTATTTTGTTATGATACATTTTGAATGGCAATGAACCCAAGAGCAAACTTGACAGAAAATTGTGCAGAATCCCTAAACTGAGTTGCCCTCAGGGCATACAAAATTGAATGATACGTAACAGTATCTATATGTAATAACTATGCAGTATGCTTGATGAGTGACAGGTATATTACAGACATTAATTATGTTAACAGGAATGAAATCCTGCCAGCTACTGAGCATTTCATAGGGCCTAATGGCAACAAATCCCTCTCACTCACTTTTTAACAACAACAAGAGAAGGTTCAAGATATGTTTCTAGCTTCATCACAGGCACCAATTAGCTGTTCATGGTGTCTGTTTTTCTGCAGTTTTCAAGAACAATTGCATCATTAGAGCATTTAAAATGCAGTGTCAACAGGAAATAGAGCAATAGCTGCAAGCAAAAATATTACAAACCACAGAGCCATTATGTTTTGGTTTTTTGTCCCAAGTGCGATGTGTCTTAGACAGCTTTTTTTTTTCTTCACTGAAAAGAAGAAGTGGAAAATAATTTAAGGCAGAAGAAAACCAGATTTAGGAAAGCATCTGTAAGCAGTCTAAGAGGTCCTTTGTCATTTTTTTTGCTTTTAATGTTTTTTTAAACAAATTAGACCCTCCTAAATTCTCTTGAGGAAAGTTACAAAGGGTATAGAGTCTCACACAAATACAGTGAAGCAGCAGTTATTCTGTTCCATTTGCAGATGACTGGGAGACAGTAGGAGGTGTCTCTTTTAGGGTGTTTGAAACACCTGAAACTATGTATTTTTTCCCAGCAATTTTACCAGAGTAAAAGCCCTAAAATCCTCATTTAGCTTAGATTAATAACCCATCTCTCACATTTTCTGTGTTATATGAGGAGACAGTTTTGTCTAAGGCTTTAATCCATTTCTCTTATCTTCCTAGTTCAGATTCCTTTGTTCTGTATAGGGTCAAATGGTATTGAACATGAAAATGGTGAATCCTCAGCAGTTCTCAATTACATTTTATGAGACAAACCTATCATTCACTGTTGCAAATGAAAGACGCTTAGGTTAAAAAGTACAAGGAATGAGACAGCTATAGAGTGGCACACTGTGTCGGGTATTATCAACGTGAGGACTTTGTAAACCATCAGTTTCATCTAGACTATCATATTTAATGACTGCTGTGGCACCTACGTCTATTTAATCCTTACAAAAACATGAGCAAAAAAGTCCATACTTTCATTATCTGAAGTATGGTAAAGATCCTTCCTCTGGTTTGGTGCTGTACTGGTACATTGTGTCATATCTTTATTGAACATCTTAATTTCCTGAGTAACAAAATATAGTCAATAATTATTCCCTTATTATCTCTCCTTTCTACCCAGAAATTAAATACATTTCATATCACACTACTATTTAATTTTTTTCAAGGTGAATAATAACAAAATCATCCATGGGAATTTTTATATGAGGACTATATCAAAGAATCTCTCCTTTCTCAAAAGTTCCTTAGTATTTCTGATTACACCTGCCACCTTTTTATTCTTCTGTGTTTTGTTCAGTAGTGGGGAGTACAATACTGGGTTCAGAATACAATAAAATTGTCATCCATTTGGTCTGCCAACACTTAACTCTGAATTTACTTTCAAAAGCTGTTGCTAAAATTCCCCATGTGTTATTTAAATCTCATAAAAACCATGATTGTGGATATATAATTTCATTAACTTCTCCCAGATCTTTTTTGGTGTGTACTGACTGAATTTCATTAGCATTTTTTTCACTGTCTCACAAATGAATGATCATAGTAAGACCCAATATCAGATAATTTTGTCAAGCTTCTTAATTGTTTCAATTTATTTTACCCTCTATTTCTATCACCAGCACTCTTGCGTGGATTCTCTCCACTCTCTTTCCCCAATCCTATAAAAAGACCAGAAAACAAGTTAAATCATAATACAAACACTGTCAAATTTCTATGGCCAATCTTCTACTTTTCTGAAGCTGATCCAGTCCATACAAAATGCAGTCCTTGGCCTGATTAAAGCATACCAGCACATAAAACATTTCAGATCATTACTTATTTTTGGACCCTCTTTGAATGCAGCAATTACTGGGGAAAAGACAGAACAATATTTTAGTGCTGTCATAAGAGGATATATAGTCCGCTGCAGATGAAAACCTGAGCTGCTGTTATGTCAAGAAACTAATGTAAAACACAGAGTATTATATATTAAAAGACATGTAAAATGTCTTTTAAACATTCCGAGGATGTATTTTTACAGCTGAATGTACCAAACAGTGCATAAGGCAGCATTTAAAAAAAATAAGTTTCATCTGTAATACAACATAGAGGCTGCTGCCCCTGTTGTTTATAATTTATTTAATCCCTCATGAGATCTGGATTAAATTACAGTTAAATAGATCCAATGAATCTATCATGGAAACATTATCTTCTGTTTGTTGTGTTCTCTTTAGGTTTCTGTGAAATATCAAGAGCATATTCCAGAGGGTGGACATGTCCTTGGGGAGCAGACTGCAGGATTTTTGACAATTTTCTTACCATAGATACAGAAAAAAGCTCCCTATTCTAATCTGAATGTCATAAAACAAATGAGGTACAATTGTTTGCTTGTGTAGAAAATGAGGGTAGATAAGTAAGCTAGAGTCAGTTAGCAGGCAAATATTAAACTGTGCCTGTATTGTTATTTAATTGTTCATAATTTAATGATATATTCTCTTATTTTGTGTTCTTCAGGGCAGAAATTTTTTACACTCCACTCCCACTTGAAGTTTGAAACATAGTTTTGGAAATGTAGGACACTAAATGCTAAAATGCTTAATTGCTGCAAGAATCTATCATTACAAGTCATATGTATTATCAGGGTAAGGAAACAGACTTTCTAGAGACTTGTACAAGAAAATGGAAAAACAATCAGAGAATAATGAGAGACTCATTAAGGTGTATTCTATCCAGGAAAATAGTAGAATGGAGTGTAGACATATCAGCAATTAAGTTGGACTGATGGTAGCTGCTTAATTGTACCACCATTTGTAGTGACCATCCAGCCAAATACATTAATTCCTGTAGGGATTTTGATAATAACATTTATGATCATGAAAAAATCGTATGCACCCATGTAGGTATTAATGTTCACTTAATAAATAGTGATGAGTACTTTCAGCAGTAATTTAAGGTATAAAGGACACCTAAGCTACAAATTCTGATGTGAAAAGAAGTGGTTTTTGCCTTTGGTAAGGCATCTCTACATTTGAGTGTTTGAAATATGTAGCATATAACTGACCAAAGGACTCTGTGATCAGCAAGGATTCTTCAGTAATTCCTGTCATAAAATGAAAACTATGTAGTACACATTTCAGCTGTACTTTCAGTAATACATGATATGCTACTAAAATGTAACAAGATTTGGTTTGGGTTTTATTGGTTTTAGGCAATAAGATTCAGTGAGACTAGAGTGTGACTCATTACTCTTTCAAAATATCAAATTGTGAAACAAAAATATTAGAAGTCACTGCAAGACAATATTCTCATAAAAGAAAAATAAATGTTAAAATGGGTTAATCTAGCCCATATATGTGATTTGCTAACAGAAAACACAGAAATGTGTGCTTCTTTCATCTCACAGCTTTCCATTGCAGTTCTTAGTTAATTTGTTAACTTTTTGCCTTCTTAGGGTAGAAACATAGTTTCAAAGACCTTCTCATAAGGCACATAAACAGATACCTGCTGTCCTATGAATCTTCTCTACTGAAAGGACTTTGCAGGAAAAATTGTCTCAAGGGAAAAGTTTTTTTTGCAATTAAATTACTGGAAAAACTTTGAAACTTATCTATGCTCTGTTGTCCTCATTATTTGTAATTTTCCAAGATCATTGTATGCGAAGAAGTTCATCTTACTGGCTGTGCATTTATGTTATATTTATGCTTGATTTCAGAGGCTTAGAAGAGGTTTTGTGTGATTTGTTTGGGTACATTTTTGGTAGTTGTTTCTTTTGTCTGTTTTTTTCCTGAAACCAAGATTTCTGATCTAATACCAACATTTGTCAATTCTGTAAAGTCCACAGACTTTGATATTAGTTTTAAAATTACTAATGAATAGACTAATATTTAATTAAATAGCAAGAAAATAGAATTAGAGCATGTGGTATGGGTGCTGTAACAATAATTCTTTTTCCTTAGTGATGTACAAAATACAGCAGTGCAATAGTGATTAAACTAACCAATAATATTTTTACCAAGAAAATAGGTACAAAATTTAATTTTTAAAATGTAGTAAATGTCCAGAAATTTTAGCTCTACACATACCGAATCATTCCAGGATTTTATCAGTTTCAGTGTGCAAAGTAGAGAAATATTATTTGAAAGCATAGTGTCCTCATCAATCCTGCAGTCTTCAGGGGCATTCTGGTGGTCTGCTGTTTATGGCTTGCATGTATTTCAGGATATGAATGTATGTGAACTCGTTCTGTCTGTTTCCAAATTTATTTTTTTCAGGGGATATTTAAATCTTAGTACTAGATATTTCACTATATTAGTAGAAAACCTGGGAAAGACTGCGCAACTTTAAAAATTAGTTGCCATATTTGACGTTCTCTGTAAAAGTAAGCTCAACCAAAGGGAAAGCATAGAAACAGATGTGACTTGAAAGAGTTGTTTTTCAGAAAAACAAAACAAATAAACAAACAAATAACAAATAACCCCCCCCTCCGAAATTAATGGATAGCCCACATCCATATTCTTTAGAGTAGCATACTGCTCAGAAAGCTAATGAGGAGACATTTGCACATGTCCACAAAAAGCCCTATAACTTTTCTCTTAACAATTTTTTGACACTGAATTTCCAGAAAAGTGAATTTTGAGCTTTTTTGTAATTCTGAATTCAGAGGCTTTTGTGTGATAATCAACAAAATATTAAATTTAATAAAGAAATTATAATGTATTTTTTAAATGAAGATCTGCTTTACAAAGAATTCCCTTTCATTTATAATGCTCAATTTTGACTATTACATTTGAACAGACATTACTGTTACTACAAGGGAAGTTCAAAATATGACTTATGTATGAAATTCCTCTCAGATTTCTGTTATTTTCTGTTAAGTTTGTATATAGTGTTGAGAGGAATGTCCACTATTTTTATTCTTTCAAACTAACTAAACAGAGTAATTTTTATTCTTTATTTCAGTTGTGGTTTTGTTGACAGGTTTTAGGTGGGCAGTCACCTGGTGCTGCTCAGGATTTTCAAGTTAAGCCCAAGTGAGGAGGCATTCAAAGCATTATGTTGATTTTAAAGGGGACATTCGGAAGATGGAACAATGTGGAATATACTCACCTTGGATTACTTCCCTCTTAAACTTTTTTGAATTTAAATTTTAACTCTGAAGGTATTCTATTTATGAGAATTGGATAACTTTTTAAAAATAGTTTTTAAATAATAGATTCTAGAATTTAGAACTCCACATTTCTGGCTTTTGTGCTTGGAACTTTGATACAGTTTCCAGTGGTGCTTTGAAAGCTCGGTTTTAAATGCAATTAGTTTTCACAGTATTGGAGTTGCAAAATGGATGTACTTCAAATATGAAACTCTTTATAGGTATTGATGGTGTTAAAAAGTCCTGCCTTCATATATGCACTAGTGGGTTTTATTTTTAACTGTAAACTGTGTACTCTCCTTTGGAAATGAACTGTGCATTCCAGTTCATGTAGCTAAAATGTCTGGCCTTTTTATTACATGTCTTTTTATAGAGGAAGTCTTAGGCAGTGTGAATGATTCTAGTTGCTCTTCTGATGGTGACTCTTTGGACTCGAGACCTTAGGAAAGATGTATGCAATTGCTTTACCAGCTTCTGTTAGTACAAATCTAGATTCTTGCAGCTTAGATCCTTAATGAAAGCAGGAGTTTCTAGAAGGGAAAACAGCTGGGAGAGTGATTGATAAATTGCAAAGTAAGGCCATAGATAAAGGCTAGGATTTTTCAGTCTCCAGAGCTAGTTAAGGTGGAATTTTTTAGTAGTTAATACTTTTGAATTAAGTAAACATTTCATATTTCTTCCTTTCTTAGTATTCCCGCAGAAACTGAGTAAAATTTGTTGAGGAAATAAGCACACTTTACCAAAAAGTAAAAAAAAATTAATGAAATCTTCCTAATCTTCTGTAAGACATTCCTAGGAAAAATCCATATACATTTCATATGCATAGAAATGCACTAAGATGGCATTGATCTGTTAGAAGCATCAAGTTATAGAACTTTAGAATCATTTGGTTGGTATGGTAAAGACCCTTAAGACCTCCAAGTCCAACTACTAATTCAACACTACAGAGCCCACCACGCAACCATGTCCTTAAGTGTCCTGTTAAATGTTGTGCTTTTTCTGACCTGGACTTTAATTATGTGCCAGAAACTGGTTCCTGGACCATAAATGATCATATGCTAAAAAAGCTGTTACACAGCAAGCAACACACTGGAACTAAAATTCCATGCTAGAATAAACACAATGGAATAAATATTTCCAAAATGGTGGCTTTTGCCATATGTACAAGTACCTTTGCGCATATTTTTTTATTGTTGTTGTTGTTTTTACTTTATCAGAGATTGATTTTACACACTAAATCAATACACACTATATCAGAATGTAGAACACTATGAAATTTAATAGGAATATTCTGTGATTTTTATTGGTTGCTTTATGTGGGAGTAAAAATTTATAGTAAGAGCCTAACAGCCAAAGTTGGGGCCTTTAAAACTGGACAATGCTATTGTAGACTGAAGTGAGCCTGTGTGAAGCTACATCATGATCACAGTGACTCTGAAGGTGAAAATACTACATCAGGTGGTGATTGCATTCAATATCCTTCAGAAAATTCAGCTGTTCAAAACTGCATTTCTTCAGCTTAGAACTTCATAAAATTCTTTATTTATGATTTGCAAAATATCTGAAGGAAACATGAGGCTTGCAATATTAAAAGGCACTAACTGTAGTCCTCTGTTACTCTATTTGGAATGTTTGCTGTCATTTTCATTGAAAAGTTGACTATAAACTGTGTATAATCTTAAAAGGTTTTAGATTAATACTATAATGCAGAAAACAGTATAAGCACTCGACAGAAAAAATAAATTATTTAAAGATTAATTTCCAAATTGCCAGGGTGAAGCAATAACAGAGCTGAAACCAAACCTTTAGAATAAAGTGATGGAGAAACATGGGTCCTGAAGAAGACAACTTTTGTTGTTGTTATTTTCGTACATGGTTGGGGTTTTTTGATTGCTGGGTTTTTGTTTTGTTTTTTTAGATGAAAGATGAAGGGTTTTTGATGCAATTTTTAAACAGACCTATTTGGAAATGCTCATATTTTGCTTCCTGTTGAACAATAATGCAAAATCAGGGATTCAAGTGTTTCCTATATGTCTATTTTATTGGGTCAGGTAAATTGGACAGGAGGTTATTGAGTAATCCTTCTACAATACTAAGTAATCTTGAAGGAACGTAGATACCTCTTGTCTACAGAAATAATTATTTGCATAATTATTATAACATAGGGATGTGCCAGTAGTGTTTTATCATGTTTTTTTCTTTTAATTACTTCAGTGGCCTCAGGGACAGGCGATGAAGTTAATACTGTCTCAGAAATATTTTGAATCTTTGGAAGAAACATGGATGAAATGGAGCCAGTATCTGCATCCCAGATACAGAACTGTGAAATATTTGGAGAAAAGTTGATGCATCAGGTTGGGATGAACCATCTAGAAAATACCATTTGCTGTGCAAAATGACTGTTACATCTTCAGCTATGAACAGTTTAAGTCAGCAATAAGTGTAAAGTATAGTACTTGTCTACAGCTCTTAACTATATATTAGCTCAGGTAATGTGCGGGCATAAATCATTCCAATGACAATGTTGGCTTCAATTCAATCATAAATTCAGCTGAAGATTTTTTATTATTACTGTGCTCACCTGCACAGGGGCTTCAAGTGGTTAAATAACTATGACCTGCAAATTTTGGTAACTGTTTCCTGCTAGCCTTTAAATAGAAAGCACTGTTCCCAATATGAGAAAGACACATGAACTTTTAATTACATCTTCATTTTAGAAATTAATTATGAAGATCCCCTTGCATCCAAATCGCACAATGATCATTTACTTTATTTAGGTTAAAGAATTTTTAGAATAGCTTACTTTGTTAAAAACATTGTATTACTCTTCATGATAGATTTATGTTGTGGGTTGCACATGTAGCTTTTACAGTTTGGATTAATTTGGGTTTTTTTAACCAAGATTTTTCCCCCTCCCTTCCCTTTTACTGAGAAAACAAATTTGATTGTTGTTGGCAAGATGAGGCACAAAACGTTGTAGCATTGACACCCCTTTCCTCAAAATAGTGACACATAAAAGTACATGGCAAATATTTACTCCCACAGAATCAATTATTCTATAACTGTAAAAGCTGGTGATTGTGTCTGTGATATGTAAAGCTCTGTTGGAGAACAGGAATGGAACCGGAATTGAATGAAGTACTTAGGAGCTGTGATGAAATTGCATCAAGTATTTGAGTGCAGTCTCATAGCTGCATTTTGTGACTAATTAAACCTGGTTAGATTTTGCTTTGCCAGTTTTGTTGAATCATAAAAACTAGTTCACTGGTAGACACAATGGACCAGTTTTCAAGAACTGTCTAAAGTACACATACAAAAGTGCCCTTAAGAGTGAAGACTGCAATGTGATTCACATTATAACAGCACTTTGTATTGCCATGCTATATTCCATTAGAAGATATCACTATACTTTGGAGCTACTAATGACCTGTGTCCCTTAGAGAAGAAATGTTGCTATTCCTGCTTCACAACACATGAAAGAGAGACTAAATGTAACAGAAGTTACCTGTCCTCCAGTGACAGCATAGGTGTTGGAGGGGTACATCGGGAAGGAAAGCATGTGACTTGAAGCACTTTTTTTTTTATTGATACTTACATTCAGCAGCTTTCTTATTGCCAGTTAGCTGGACACACCAGGGAAATTACTTATTCAAAGTTGTTTCAACTTTAGAACAAATTATCTCTGCAGGTCTACTTCACTAAATGTACAAACTTATTATATACTTAGTCTATTCACAGTTATGCTAAGCTTTGTAACCCTTTCAAGAAAATTGTTTCCAAGCTGTATTTCTGCCTCAGCAAGCTTGGAAGCTGGTGCACTTTCCCATCTGCATTATGCAGTATGCAGTATGTTGTATAGCATCAGTGAAGGTGGAAATAGAGTTTCCCCCCCACTGCCTTTCAAAATCATTAATGAATTTAAATCAACCTTCCCAACATTCCTTCCACAATAATTTGGACTTTTTCTGATGCTAACATGTTCAGGTAGCTGTTCTGCTGAACACCAATAATGCTTTCATACTCTAAAATCCATAGGATAATGGCCTTGTGCATTTTTTTCTGTACCTTTGAGAATGGACAGTGAAATAACCACTTACCCGAAACCTTCCTACTTGAAACCCTACTCTCAGAGAGTAAAGTGTACTCCACCCACCAACCCTGATACAGGGCAAAATCTTCTGTAAAACTTGTAAGGACAATCTGGGAACCTTCTTTGTTTCTTATCACCCTTTCATTCATACAGCTAATGAGGAAAAAGGCAAGCATAGCTTTACAATTGAAGAGGCATATATATAACTGAGATGTAAGGAATGAGTCTGCAGGAATGCGAGACAGGAGGAGGACAGGGCTAGAAGATCAGTACATGGAACAGAAGACAGTAGAGTGCTGCAAATACATATATTCTGTCATATTGGCAGGAGAGGCATGCTAATTTATGAATGTTTGAGTGCCACCAAAGTACACTTCACTGATTCAGGTTTTCATACATAGTGATTTGCACAGTGTACTACTTCACTGCAGCTTGTTTCTCTGTTTTTTTTTTTCTCCTTTCTTGATATTCAAGGAGCATAACTTCCCCAAGAATATCTGATTCCTTGATATGGCAAACCTCCTTTTTAAGTGCAATGCTATACCTGTCTCACTGAAATTGTAAGTGGATGTCTATCTAAAATAGAACTATTTTAACAGCATCAGTGGACCTGAAAATGGTGTTTTAAGCATGATCTATTTCAACTTTTTATTTCCCTTAATATTAACTAGTTAATAGATTTACAATGAATAATACTGCTGATCATGTGGTATATTATACATTTTATAAGGAACAAAGAAGTCTTTTTATTATCAAGCTGTTTGAATGTTACTCCTTACATATCAAAATTTGGAACACCTTTATAATTTCATCTGAAAACCAAATTGAATTGGTATAGATTATTTTTTCCCCCAAAAAAACTAAGTAAGGGTATATGGATTCCTTTAGAGAAAGCATATGCAAAGCCAAGGTTTTCCATGTATGAAAACCTGTATATCTTGTAGTGTTCAGACTGAATATATTCAGTATATTCCATGTATATCTTGTAGTGTTCAGACTGAATATATTCAGAGAAACATTAAAAGAGAATATTGATGAATATTTCAGTCAGCATAAAGGGGGGGTAAAATTAAAGAGAACCTGTATATGTTAATTCACAGTAGAAATATGGCTTTTGGTAGGTAGTATTATTTTACCAACAAAATATATATAACATCAGAAGCCCTAAGATGACTTTTTTATGCTGAAAAAAACTTCTGTATTTTGCTTCTGTATCTACGTGGGTGACGTATTCATTAGACCTAAAAAGATAATTGATTTGGGGGAATGATGGAAACATATATTGGACAGTTTAAACTGGTATCTACTATGCTACTTCAGTTCAAACAAATACTTGACACTGTTGTGGGTTAGAAGCATATTAAATATTTATCATATTAGGAATATGAATTCAGAAACTAATAACAAAAAATTGTCACAGTGTGATATTTCCATGAAATACTAAAGACGATCAAGAGAATATGAGCATACTCAATTACTTGTTTGAGACGGTTGTCATTTGACCTTATGTTTGTATGTTACACATTTTCTCAATAAATCTACTCAGGTTTTATAAAAATACAGTGATATAAACATGTAGTTGCATAAAACTACCACAGAAACATTATCTAACGGCATGATTAATGTCCAGATATGTCCAAGGAGATCTATGGTGTGCTGGAAAGGAATAGAGTTAAAAATGAAATTTGCAAATATTGTGACAGTCTGACTATAAATCAGATAGTTACTTTCACAGCAAGTGTGCGTAAGTTCTCAGGAGATGGAATTATTGGTGCCAGGAAACATAATTCATTATCTTCCATGGTCATCTTTACCTTGAAGTACTTGCAAGGCCATTATTACTTTTTACGTGTCTTTTCCAATTTTATTCAGAACTTAAGAAAAAATCTCTGGGCTACTTCTGTGGCATTAAATTTATGTATGACAATGAAAATTAACAGTTTGGGTTCTTCATGTTTGTGCAATAAATCAAAGGGTATTATCAGTAATTTGGATCATGTAATTAGCTCATACAGATGGATAACTATGCAGTCATATATGTTGCATCCCAAAGCCACTTATTTCTAGGACAACGAGTCTTAATAAGAAAAATAAAACAAAAAAATCTATTTAATTAAATCTAGAGGAGTCAGTGACACTGTCTTAATAACTGACACTGTATCTACAAGGTGTCACTAATATGATTCACAGAAGAATTTCCACAGAGTAATCAAAAATATCCCTTCTATAGCAGAGGTAAAAGGTCTGCCTTAGACTTGGAGATACCAAGGCAGTGTGTTTGGAAGATCATTCAAGGGAAATTTCAGTTATTTTTATGACTCTTTTTGTTTAATCTCCTTGCTCACTTCATTTACATGTCTCTGTTTCTTCAAGGTGTGGTTTTTTCACTCTTACTATGTACCTCCTGTTGATAATTCTCTGTTTTGATCCCTTTGCCCCTCTGTACCTTCCCATGAGTGGTAGAGTAGTGTTCATAATTCTTATTGGCAAGGGTAAAATTGGCTTCACAGCGGAGTTTTCCAACAGGATACTTCTTACTAGGGCATTGAGCTAGGCAGTGAGGGAACACAGTATGCTGAACACAGGGAGCTGAAGGAGCAGATGAAATTTTTCAGTGCCAGTCTAGTCATCTTCACTGATGGGCCATGCAGTCATTCATGACAATATTTATTGCAGGGAACTGAAGTGACACAAAAAGCAGTTGCTTTGCAGGCTTATCCATTATTCTGTAGATTTTAATCCAGGTTTCTTTATCTATTGCTTCTTATTTCCTCTGCTTAGATGTTGCTAATCTCACTTCCCCGGGGAACTTCTAGAACTGACAAATCATATTGTATGTATGTCCACCTGTTTATTATCATACCGGCATATAGCAAGTTTTATTTTAATTCTTGTATTATTCATGAGGGAGACACTCATTGAAGATTCATTCCTAATTTACTTTGATTTTCTACTAAAAGTTTGAGCCTGTACAGCTGTAAAACCCCATACAGTTTTGCAGTACAAAAAAAACCCCTAAAACAAACAAACAAACAAACAAACAAACAAAACCCCAACCCAAAACCAAACAAAAAACACCCCCCCCCCCCCCCCGCCAAACCAAACCAACAGAAAAAGTTATCCTACACTAAGGGATAATTTGAACATGCATGGAATTTTAATTAATCTACAAAGGTATCTGTGTTTTTTTCAGTATTTCTCAACAACTGCGTAATACAAAGAAATTTTGCAAACACACTGTCTGTTCTTTTGTTAGGCTTTGCCAAAATGTATATGGCAAATAAATTTCTTTGCTAAGTAATATGTGCTTCAACATCAACCTTTGTGAGCTTCAGAGTACTCAATTGTACAATTCATAAGGCAAAATCTGATTTTAATCTTCGTGTACATTCAATCATACCTGCCACTTGTGATACAATATCTCTGAAGTGATATGAATTTAAAATTAAATAAAAAAGCTATTGAATTGCAAACAATGTGATAGATCACAAAGGGTCATGAGTGTTATTAAAGTTATAAAATCCAAAGAGTGGTGTAGGAATGAGAGACTTGTTCACCATCATCTTATTTTTTTTTGTTGAGTATCTAGTTTTGTGATATTTTTAAGAAGCTCCTCTCAGGAGATTAATCTACTTCCTTCTTATATATTTTCTACTTCGATCTTCTTATGTTTGTGAGCTCAGGTTTCATCATTTTTAAAATGTTTCAATTTGCAAATAATTCCAGGTTTACAAGGAAAATACTATAAAGAATGGAAGAATATAAGAGTTTAAGTGATGGTTATCTGGGTAGATAATACGGGAAGAATCTGACACCATGCAATTTTGATTTTTACATATTACTTACCTGAGAAAGATTTCTATTTTCTTAAATATTTTCCATTGCATCTTCTATCCTTATGCCATGCTTAACCATAAGGCTAGAAGATGCAATGGAAAATATTTAAGAAAATGAGATATGCTTAACCATGAGGAAAGGAAATCCTCCCAACCATATGTAACATTTGGAAAAGTGTGAAATCTAATACTGTGTGCAACATGAGGTAGAAGAGAGATTAACAGCCTTCTAGAGATTGAGTGTTCTTGAAGTGTTTTACTACTATTAATTTATCATTAAGATGTAGTTTTAACACTTGGCATTTTCAGTCAGGTATTAAAGTTTCTTTTTCTGTTAGGTTTGGGATTGGGGGTGATGAAAGGAGAGAGTAAAGCTACAGAAATGTAGTCATGATCCCATTATCGACATTAAGGCCAGATATAACAAAAGCAACTATAGTTAGGGAAAAGAAAAATATAACTATAAAATTGTCACTTTGATTGCTTTTACATTAGACGACTGTTGTGTATTTTCTTTTACATCAGTTGTTCTCAAAGTTTCTTTGAGTTGATCTTTTTTTTTTTCTGTTGTGATTTTTTTGTATGGGGGTTAAAGGTCTTTTTGGGGTTGTGTGTTTTTATTGAATACTTGAAAAGAGCCTTTATTCTAAGGTGTTATTAATTTGACTATGAGTGATTTGGCAGGGTAGGGAAATGTTTACAATTGGTTATCAGCCTAATGTCTTTCATCTAGAGTTAGTTACAGATGGGAGATTAATTCATTAATCCTTATGATTTTTCTCTGTCACATACAAAGGTGTCTTTATTATCCCGCAAGCACATCCATACAGTAAAAAATTTTGATGCATTTGCTAGTTTTTATTTATGAATTTCCTGTTCACTGAACTTCTTCCATTACTGCATAAGAAACTCATCTGGAATTCTTTTGTGTTAGAAGCTGAACACCTACTTTTCCAACTTCTTTTTATTGCCTTATACAATTTCTTATTAGCAGCTCCTGCATAGAGATTGCTGAAATAAAATCTTTACAACAGTGCATCTTCTGAATTTTCAGTGTAGATTTTTCAGAGCTGTTATTTCTCAATAGGTGAAAATTTCAGATTTCTGTTTGTTTTTTTGTTTTCTTAGGCAAAGAAGGAAAGTCAGTTGTCTCCACAGATTTCATATTTTTAATTGCTCTGTTTATCTGATTTTATGTTTGTCTCAGTCATTTTGTCAAAGACTGAGGCAAGTTAACAGGAAATACTTAACCAGGAATCATTTATATCATATAAAGGGAAATAAAACAATTGTTAAGGAAAAAAAAAAGAAAAAAGAAAAAAGTGATCTAGGACTGAATAAAGGCACAGTCTCTATATTTCTGGATTTTTCTTTTTTCAAATTTTGACCTAATGACTAGGAAAATATATTTTGAAATACCATAGAAGTTACAAATTTACTAATTGTCTTAGGAAGGTCAGTTATAGAAAGCTATGTGGATGGTTCAAGACAGGTTACACTACTACACTTTTAAAACTGTGTTACTGGAGTACATGGGGAAAAAGGTAAAATGAGAAGGGTGAGAAAAACCATAAAGACCTCTTTCTCAAATGCAGAGGGTGTTTTGTCAGGGGGTTGGTTCTTTAATTAATTTTTATCTAAAGCAATGTAGAATTGTGTCAAAAAATAAGAGGAAATTAATGCAGTGACACAGCATTAGGGAACAGGTGAAAAATAATTTCTGGTAAGATTGAGAATTATTGTTATTTAGGTGGAAGACTTCTGAAAAAAAGGCAATAAAATGTTTCAAGCATTCCAAAATGCAGTGACTAAAGAGTGAGAGGATTAAGTGTTTTGTAATTAATTACGTTTTATATGAGTAATGTGATTCAGCATTCAAAATGAAAATTTAGGCTGAATACTTGCAAGATTTTTCAGTTTGCAAAATCTCTTAGAGGTGGGAAAATCAACTCATTGAAGATGTGGGAATATCTTCATTTGATTCATTTGATGTTACACTTGATAAAATGCTTGAAAATAATGTGTAGAGAAGAAATCTGTGTTGAAAGAGGATGTAAGCATTGAATAAATGTTCCTACTTTTTATTCCAACCACAAAATAAAATGTTCACTGTATGACAATATAGGGCAAGGTATTCAAACACCATTTTTCTTTATTAAAATATTTAGCCCATTAATAATGTTAAAAGAAAATAAACTTTATCATTTCTTTGTCTGAACTTTCTTGAAATTTCATTGCCATTTTCATCTATTGCTGAGCAGGTTTTTCATGATTTGAGGGAGCTTGGTTTTCCTATGACAGCTGCAGTCGTTTTAATGCACAATGTCATGAAAGGACAGTACAATGAAAATATAAAAGTCGAGCTTGTTACATATGTATGGCTTTTGAGTAGCTGAAACTAAATTTTTTCTATTTGTGAAGTCTAAAATACAGTTGGGATTACATCAGATTTACCCTTCAACTATTGTAAGGAAAGAGAAGTACATGCTAAATGAAACATTCTTTAAGAAATTTCATCTCTCTACTCCCCCTTTAATGCTATTTTTTCTCAGTGTCCTACTTTTTTGCTGCAGTTTAGAGTAACTGAGCTATGACATGTAATTCATGTAAAATGTCACAAATGGTGTCATTCATTAGCTTTGACAAAATTGCTGTCATTGATTTGAACAAATGAATTTAATTGTGTCCATGTGACCTCAGTAAATCGAATTAGCACTGTTTTATTAGATCCTCAAGAAATTAAATGTTCAAAAGATTGTTTTTTGACTTTTTGAATCTTCATTAGTTATGTCTGAATATAAAAACTTCAGGCAAGGAAAAAAGTATTTTTCTCTAATAGAAAATTTCAATAAATAAAAATCCATTTCTCTTTTCTGTATTTTCTGGTATTTGAATTTGGCAAGCTAAGCTGTGAAATTTAGAGTAAAAATGGATTTTGCAGGAAATTTATTTTATATTCAAATGCCATTCTTATGGCACACATAAAATTATTTTGTGCACTTTATGTTAAAGTAGTTGGAGGAGCATTAAATGTGAAATGTATTACCAATTATTTTATTGCAATACTTTCCATTACATAAACTGAGAAAAACTCTTTGCTGGTTGTCTTAATTCAGTTAGGAAGTAAAGGGGAAAAAAAGAAATAAAAAAAAAAGGATGAAAGGTCAGAAAACAAAAATAGCATATGGAAATTATCTGCAACTTTGGAATGTGGCTCTGTTAAATATCAGTGCCTAGAGCTCACATCCCACAGTAAGATCTGGACATACGTGGGTGTTTGTTATATATGTTGCTTTCTAACCCAAAGCTGACTTTCAAATAGAGAGAGAAATTTCACTTATTCACTTACTAGAGATCATCACAGTTATAAAGTCTTGCAATTTACTGTCAAAGCTTTTGGCTTAGTCCTTCATTCCAGAATAATTCTTTTCCTCTGTAAATCAGTGAGGAGAAGGGGGTAAGGCCAAACCCAGATTATCTTTAAAAACCTTTTGCAGACCTTTTTATTCTTTCATCTATTTCGAACTCTAGCAATAAGCTGCCATAACAATGCCATTATAGTCTCATGGGACAGTGCTAAATTTTAGGGTAATAGAAATTACTTCACCTAGCTGAAATTGAGAGCAAAGTAAGACATCCATAGAACTCTTCTAGTCCAAAACAAAATCTTAAATGTAACAGGTCAAATCTATTTTGTTAGATCCCTTAATTGCAGCCATGGAAGACAGGCCAGGGTTACAAAAACAAAAAGAAAAACAAACAAACAACTAAAAATAACCATCAAAACCAGAACCCCCAAAAACAACAACAAAAAAAGAGATACAATCAGAAATATATGCAAGACAAAATGGTCAACAGAGCTAATACGTTGGATCAGTCAAGTCCCACCTTGCAAAAAAGAGAAATAGGTATGTCTGCACTTTCACAAGTGTTCCCTTACATATTCTTCCCTTCCTTAAGCTCTCCTTCCTGTACTTATTCTTTGTGTATATGAGAGTGGATTCTGATGTTACTTACCATCTGCTCTGAGTCAATTAGTAGTGGAAGAGATATCACCACAATAAAATATTTGGTTTGACATTTTTAGATTTATTTTATCTTACAAATGCAGTAATGCTTCTATTATGTCTGACCCATCTCTTTATTGACCAACCTCTATGCCTGACCATAGCAAAAGTAGATGTTCCTCAGATAGTGCCAGATCAATATTTGCAGTCCGTACACTTTGTAGTTCCACAAGAGCCACAGGATTTCATTAACATTGTTAGAGGAATATCTCTGGTTATTCTATTTACAGACCTCTTGTTCATGAATTTCCAGTCTCTTAAATGTACTGATACTCTCTGTCTAGTTCTTGAGGCAAGAGGTTGTAGAAGTTCACTGCCTGCAGTGGCAAGAATTATGTGCAGGGTGAAAGCAGGGATAAGTTTATCCATTGATATTCCATGTTACCTGGAGTACTGAAAACCTGGAGGAGAAATGTTTTCTGATGCTATGGTTATGTGGCATTCTGCACCACTAGAGCATGGTAGTTGGAGCAGTGTTCTTCTTTTAAATTTCAAAGCACTCTGCCTTTATCAGTATATACTGAAAAATTGCTTTGACTAAGTGTTCATCTGTGAGATCTGAAAGCATTTGATCCTTTAAAATATATAAGATAATCTGATCTGCAGCAGTAAACTCTGTAAGCCTAGGCAGACATTGGCATGCCTGACTTGGATGAAAAAAATCCATCAGTTTTGTCCAAAAGAAGTAGGGTGAAACTAAAATAAAATCTGAGAGTTTTTTCAAGACACCTAGAAAATATTTCTTCTCATCTACCATCTTGATTTCTTGAGTGTCTGGATATGGGAATTTATTAGTAAAGATTCTCAAAAATATCTGTAGACATCTGTCTCCAATGAAGTCTTGAAGAAATTAATGTTTTGTCTTTTTGAGAAACAGGGAGATTGCACTGAGAAATTAGGGTAAATATTTTTATACTGATTGGGTCTTTTTAAACTTCTAGAGGTCTATTCATCGGCATGTAAAGTTTTGAGGTGCTGAAGTATCATAAGATGAGTTTTGAATTTCAGGTAGAAATGATGTAAGAATTTTGACTATTGCCTGGAAATGAGGACATATATGCTTCAAGCAGTTACTGGTGTTACATGTGCTGTTGGTTTAAGCACTTTTACTGTACATATATTTTATCAGTGACATGTTAATATTCCTCGTTATTTATGAAGATGCTCTAAATCATAGGTGAAAGACTATTACATCAACTGTAAAAAAATGTTTTCAGTGTTTAAAGGAATGGTGAGATTGCATGTAGCTGAAGCAATATAACTGTTGTCTTCAAAGACTATATAAGCTTCACATTCAGTTATAAAATTGAATAATCATGCAATTGATAATCAAGAGAACCAAATGATTATTGGAAGAGAAAGTTTATTTCTTTGCCTAATTTGCCAGCATTTTTTCTCCACTAATTTCTTAATATTTCCTCTTTCCTTTTGTTTTTCTCTCTGACTGGAAAATTGTCCATAATTTCCACCAACTACTCTGTTTATTTTGACAAAATTACCTTTCTCTGTTTCACCCTGTTATAATCCAACTGATTTTCCTATCTTGGGGTCTAAAGACCTCTAATAGTCAAGGCAGTAAAAATGACATATAAGCTTCTCTTTCAGAGAGTTTGTATGGTACAGTTATAATAGTTCTGTTTTTCATTTCCATAAACATCTTTCTTTTGACCTTGAGATCTTTCCAAATGTGGACATAGCATTCATATTAATGCATATACTGATTGACTTTCAAAATTTTGTGCAAGTTTTAATTATCTTGTAAAGTTTATGCTTTTGATATTTTATCTGTCAAATTAATGCCTCGGCATTGTCAAAACACAGCATCACATTTGTAGTATGAATATTTCCATCTACAGTTTTTGATAAAGGAATTCAGCAACCTGAGGAGAAAACAGGCATAAGGTGTCATGATCTCTTGAAGAAATCTGGATGTAGAACTCCCTTACATTATCCTCATTAAAATTTGCAGATTGCATTCTTCATTGATTTGTAGTTCTGGAAACATCACTTATGGCTGAAATTTCATCTCAAACAGATTCAAACTCTAGAGAGCACTTTTTGTATTCTCTCTGTAAAAACTCGTTGCAGGCTTTCTACAGCAGATTTTTTTCCAACTTCATTTTTCCCCTTTTTTCTTTTTCTTTTTAATGTATGCATCAATTATGTCTCAAGTTCTATGAATGTTGGATTTTTTATTTTTTTTTTTATTTTACCAAGATATTGAAATAGAGCATTATTTATTTCTGTTGAAAAAGAATATAAGTCTGCTTTGTTTACAAAATGCAGTCTATTGTTTAGTCAACATAACAAAAGTAACTTTCACAGAGATTGGTATGCAGAGGTAGCATAATTCGTGTTTGGAATGTAATTGTTAGCAACTATGGCTACACAGCTGTCATATGAAAAACTGTTTTCTGTTTGTCAGAAATGCAGCTATAGACAAAAGGATGTTTCATTAGCTACGAGAGCAAGTCTGTTCACTCCTCTTCTTGCTAACAATATAGTCACTTTAAGTTCAAAGACTTTTCTTGATAGTTTCGTTATTCTAAGAGATGAGAGGGATGTCATCAGCAATTAATTCTTGCAAATGTCACAGGAATAAAATATATAAACTTGAAGAAAAAAAAATCACAGATATTTTAGCTGTTTAGCTGAAATTGGAATGGTGTGAAAGAGCTGCTGAAAGGGTAAAAAGCAGCTTCACAAAGAAAACTGCCTATAAATAGAGGTTGGCCTAATTCTTGCTTATTCTATAGTTGGTTTGTACTGCTTCATGAAATCAGTGAAAAAAATCACTCCTTATATCATTCAGTAGCTGAACTAGGAATTTTCGGCTAAAAACTGAATCTAACTGCATTGAAGCCAGCTGGTTCCTCTGGACATAAGCACCGGGAAAAGAATTTTTAACCTCCTTTTATTTTTTTTCATTTATTTACTTGAAATGGGAACATTCATTATGTACTTATGAAAAAAGTATGCTATTTTAATTTGATTTTAAAGTATATGAACTGTACACAGACAATTTAAGGTATATTATATATGTTTTGCAATGAAGTTAAGCTAGAACAATAGACAGTGTCTCATATGAGTGAATTTCTTTGTTAAATTTTCCTATATTACAATAGAAGGAAAGAAGTTGCCCAAGCTATGTTGTATTGTCTCTTACACTTACTGGCAAAATGAAAGAAAATGAAATATTATGTATCATGATGCATTTAATCTCCTAAAATTCTGCTTGGCAAAACAACCTCAGGAATTGTATTTTCCTCAGTTGCAAGTCACAAGTTAAATTCAGCTATAGATGTTCAGAACTTAAAATATATCACATTGTTCCCATTCTGTCTTTAATGGAAATGTAATGCACCACAATCTATTTTTATCTCTGAAAGATATCTCAGACAATTATTTTTGGTTTAGATGAATGTATTTGTCTTTCTGTGGCCAGTACCATAAGAAAAGGGGAAAAGACTCATTTATCTGTGTAATTAAAGGTAAACCCATTAAATATAGTAATAGTGACATGAAATAAAGTTTAATTTTATATTATTTGTATCAGATAATGTGGTGATGACAGGAAGAAAAGGTTTGTGGAAGGTATATGTTCCAATAAAGGACCAGTTTATTTTATTATTCACTATATATACCCGATCTCTTTGAGGTGGGAAACAAACCATGTTCAAGGGGCAGTTGTCTTGCATGTTCAGCACTTAATTACTATAATGGTACTGTTTAGGTAGTTTAATAGCCATAGGTGGCCTTATAGAATGAGAGATATTTCACCATGGAGAGCAATTACTTTGCTAGCATTAAAGAGTTTCTTATCATTCCTTGAAGAGTCTTAGACATTCATTCTTTTCTCCCAATCTCCCTGTCTCCCAATAATTTTCAAGCTATGCCAATTTCAACCAAATGCAGCAGAAATTTAGATTCCTCCAACATTAACTCATTAGAGGTTCCTATGATGTCATGGACAAAGCAGGTGAAAGATTTCTAATGCTGGATCTTCCAGAAATTTCTCTAATGGTCTCTAAGCACAGTGGTACATCTGGATGAGAGAGCACTGTGAAACAGTCCTGGGTCCTTCCTGTCCTGTCACTCCACAGCTTCCTGTTACTCACTTCTCTCCTTGTATGATTTTAAGATATGTGACAAGAAACTCCATTTGTGACAAATGTTGTAGGATTGAGCACCAGATGATATTATGGCATGGTTCTAAGATGGAGATAATAACACATGCAGCTTGTTGGGAAATAAACAGATACAAAATCAGGTTTCATTAAATCTTTTCTTCTGATAAATAATGCAAGCCTGGCCACTGGTGAGCCTTCTTTTGTTTGGGGGCTTTTCCAACAATTCACTCAAAAAATGAGCCCACTTATTTCTTTTTATCCAAACCAATTTTTCAAAATTTAATAGTGAAAAATTAGTACCTAAATTATCTAGTGAATGGGGATACCATGAATAGTAAGCCATGAACCATCTCTTTAATAATCATGCATTCAGGCAGTCTTGTGACCTGAGTAAGAGCATAGAAAGGGTATTTGAGATTAAAGCTCTTATTTATTTCTTTCAAAGGGGGCTTTTTTACTAAATCTTAATATGTATTTGCAACTTTGACAACTAGTTTTTTTCTTTTGAAAACAACTCTGAGCTGTTAACTGAATTATTGAGGATAAGATCACCAGCCTCCTAAATATATTGTTAAAAACAGTAAGTATGAGATATTTTTTCCCTTGAGAAGAATCAAAGCTTTTTTGTCTGAAACAAAGCAGATCAGTTTTAGTAATTTATTTGTCATTATTTCACCTTTCAATGTAACTTGTTTAGGCTTTACCTACTTATATCTTCTCTGAGCATATTTTAATACTGATCCTGTGATTGTTTATGGATGCTGAGATCTTGCGTATATAGACATTACAAGGATTTATGACTTCAGTTTATGATAATATTTCCAACATGGTAAAGTCTCTCCTTCATTACATGGTGTATTTCACTCATCCCTTTATGAGCTAACCCTGGGATATTCTTATTTATTTTATAAATTATGAAAAGTGGGGACTTAGCTTGCAGAAATAGGCCTTTATAATCTGATGTGAGCATATATTAGTGAGTGTTAGTATATTCACCAGTGTTTTGTAACTGAGAAATATATGAACAATTCGACAGATTTGATTTTAAATGCCTGCAGAAAATGTTCCCAGAATAGTACACATGCATATACTTGAACTGTGAGTCCTTGTTCAGATAGATACGAATATATGGAAACTTTTCTATTGTTAAAGTCCATCCTTTGGGCTAAATATTGGCAAAAAACAAGAGTTGTTTTGTTAGCTCATTTGGGACTGAAACTCTTTTCAACACTTTTTATCACACAAGTTAACACATTTGAAACCTTGTCATCTGGTTGCACTACAACCAAGTGAGAACTAGCACAACAGAGCTAATTCATTTGGATAACAGTGCATATTTTTGCTCCTGAAAATGATGCTTAGCAGCCAAGTTCTAAAAGAACCTGCATAAAGGTTATGACACTTAACAGGATCCAGATCTCTTGACTTTTCTTTCTATTATTCTGCTGGAGAAAGAGAGGCAGAAAAAGCCAGACACATTACTGCAGAAGTCTTGAAATTCAAACAGATAATGGGAGACATATAGGAGGAAAACACTTCCAATCTTCTCATGCAGTCAGGTAAGTGCATCCCTGAATTCAAGATCTCAAAAGGGGGAATAATATTGTATCGTGCAAGCTGTGATACAAAGAACTATGAGATTTCAGCTATCATAAGAGCATGAAGTGCTTTGCTTTATGCTGCTTTTCCTTTTGACTGATTTTATGCCATCATAGGTGCCCCACTTAGTCTAAGAACATGTTTTTCTACTGCATAAAATAAAGGCATTATTTTTTTAACCTATTCTAGACTGCAAAATTTAACCAATAGCAGCTAATCAATAGCAAAGCTGTGATGCAGTCACACTGTGCAGTCATGGAATAATTATTAGGATGATATGTATGTTATGTACCTACATAAGATCATTTTTGTCCTTGTTCTAAAGATGAAAGTATATGCAACAGTGGAAGAGCCACTTAAATCCTTTTCCTCAGAGTCAGTGTAAGAGTCTGTATTTCCTGCTTCCAAAGCCTGTGGGACTGTGGAAATTGAAATATACATGCTAAGACTGAGCCAGTTTTTTGTTTGTTTTTGGTTTGGTTGGGTTTTTTTGTGTTTTTTGTTGTTGTTGTTGTGGGGGTTTCTCATTTGGTTTTGGTTTTTGTTTTTGTTTATTTGGTTTTGGTTTTTGATTTGTTTTTCTTATTTGTTTTGTTTTGGGTTTTTTTTTTTTGTTTGATTTGGTTTGGTTTTTTGGGGGGTTTTTTGCCTAAGAGAGAGAAATATGAAATTTAGCTGTGGAAGGATTGTTTTTGCTTATTGCCCTCCAACCCAGTTTTGCATACCCAAAGGAGTGAATCACAATTTAACTTCTTGTTGTATCTTTCAGTGAGAACATAATGTGTTGGCTAAACGTAGTTCAGATTCTTTATTCTTATTCCCCAAATTTCCATGAAAAAATCTAGAGGTATGCTATTCCTGCTGGGCTCATCTTATGAACTGTATGTGTCTTGACTGTCAAAGTCGGGGTATTATAGATTTCATTTTTCATTTCTCCATTTTCTATAGTAGATGATGGAGTGGAAGGTTTTCTACTAAAACTGTGGCTAGTATTGCACAAGGGATACTGCTATGTTTCAAGCACTCATATTTTATGCAGTTTATTTAGTTTTAGTATTTTGGGAGATTTCCCTAGCTTTTTGTATTTAAGATCTTAAAAGTTAGTGCTGTTACTAACTGGAAAAGCAGGCTATTACTTCTGCATTTAACAGATGGCTTACAAATGTCTTAGATATATAAAAAGTGATTAGCCTTAAGGATGCTTTCTGTGAGAATTATTTGAACATATTTTACCACTCCACCACCTTTTACCACTTCCGTTGAACTTAAGAATTATACGAAGAAGTTTCTAAAAAGCTTTTCCTTCTAATAACTAACTTTAAATTTCAGATATTCTGTAATTTATACAATGAATGACTCTTCACTCATAGTGGTTCCATTTAAAAACCTATATAAAGGAAGAAGACAAGTAGTCTGGTTATACTTTCAGCAGAAACCCTATTTTTATTTCTTTTTCTGATGATATACAGAACATTTCAGAGGGAGGAAACAGGCATGTTTTCTATACATAATGATTTTCCTTCATGATGGGAATTGCATTTTTTTCATTTAAAAAATAAATTTTAAGAACACTCCGGTTAAAGGAATTGCTTGTAATTTATGTATTTTCTACCATTTCTGTTATTTTAATTAATCTACAATATTTTTAATCCTGGGGTCTATTTGGACAATTTGATTCTAAATAATTAATAAAATTCATGAAAAAACAACTAGAATACAGTTCATATTAACCACTAATAATGCTTCATATTAAGTGCAATTCCCCTCAGTTAATATTTTGGCCAAAGATATTCTGAAGTATTGGAAAAGTATTAGTTGATTACAAACGTTCAGCCAGTCAATAGTATTCAAAACTATAAATTTTTGTGTTTAGTTAGATGTTATATTGATGGGGTCAGGCATATAAGACTGGCATCTTATTATTATATCACAGGGATATAATAATCAGCTATAACATTCTCCATTTCAGTTCTTGTTTATACAGATTTCCACTTGCCAGTAGTATGTCACTGGTAGTATCCCTAAAATTTGTGTCTGAAATATCAGATTAAATTTGATGTCTTTACAATTGCTGTGTGAAAATACTATAGGCAGGGTGCTGGTTAACAGTTTAGCAGTGGTGATTGGAACAAACTGGAATAATCAGTTGTCTCATACTATCAGTTTAGGTCACTGCCACAAATGACATTAGCTATATTCACCCACTTTAATTTCCTTTTCTACCTGCCATTCTGCCTAAAAATATTAACCACCATCAGAGTCAGTGAAGAGTACAAGACTGAGTGCTTTGAACAGTTGAAATGCATACAAATACAAGCAGTTTATTATATGTTTCAGTAAAAAACATTATTTTGCTTACGTGAAAAAAGTCAAACAATCTCCGCCCCTACAGCACCACACAGAATTATTTTAAGCTGACCCAGTTTCATGTTTGGCTAATATAACCCTGTGGGAAAACAACAAATTAGACATATATGCACAGGTAAAAGAAAACCAGCATTTATTCAGAAATACAGGTCATGCAACTCTCTGAGATACAACAGTAGTCTGACACAGTGCAACCTGAAGATAAATATTAGGAAGCTATTGAGAAAAGATTGTTGCAAACTTTAGGTTTGTTTTTCTTTTTCATTTTTACATCAAATGATATGCTAATGTATGGTTGTATTTCTGATATAAAGCAACTTTCTCAAAATTCTAGCATTGAGATGCTAAGGAATCCTTTATTACATAGTTATTATATACATTAAAAATAGGGAAAAAAGCAAAAAAAACCCAAGAAACTTTGACAGAATCTCAGAAGGCAGTTTGCATGTTTTGTAATATGAAGATCCTGTAGTTTCTGTGCCTATAACATGTATCTGTCTTGAGAGCAGGTTGACCATTTTTCACGGAACATTTTTATCTCTGTGTATTGCTGAGTCATTAAAGCAACCCCTGTGCTAGGCAATGCACCGGTAACAATGTTTGGCACTCAGGCAGCCTTCTAATTTTGCAGGAGGTACAGGCCTCCTGTGATGTGATTCCCTCTGTAGTGAGTGACATTATGCTATCACAGCATCTGTAAGGTGATTATCACAGACATATTATCCCTTACATACTTTATGGGATATAATAACAAGACCAATGTTTGTGCCAGAACGAAAACAGAACATGTTCACATTACTGTTTGTTAGTTATATTACTGCATCTTAGTGCCTCCTCCTGAAAAGTTGAAGAAATGCAAGTGCACCTGATTTGGCAATTGTACAAATGTCAGCAAGTAATTGACCTTTGTCTGACTTCATCTGTGAAATGCAATCTGTGAGCAATTCTATTCTCTTCCTTAGCTCTTTTATGATAGAATACATAGCTAAACTTGAAGCAAAAAGTCTAGGAAGTTTTGTGTGTGTGGCATGAAGATCTTACTTGCTCTGTTATTAAATGTAGGAATTTTAGTAGAATTAGTAGGTGCAGAATAATAGCACATTGACAGATGATAAGTGAACAGTTTTATTTGAAAAAGTTTTAGCTACTACACTTTGAGTTTTACATGATCTTTACATCACTTCTACTGCAAGTAACACACTAACTTACATCATAGATATATTTTCTTTTTCATAACTTGGTCTAGAATAAGGAATTCTCTGATGAAGTAACTTTTCTCAGGGTTGCAAGAGCAGCAGACGCAAGACATCTTTTTTTTTTTTACTTTTAACTCTTTAGGCATTTTTTTGTTGTTTCCTTTTTCTTTTTTTTCTCTTCTCAAATCAGATCTAAATTATCCTGAAACAAGAATGGTCTATAAGAAGGATAAATTCTGGTAGAGGATTGTCTGAAAATAAATTTCATGCAAAAATGTTCTTTCTTTTATCTAAACTCAAGTCAGAACTTGGAAATATACTGAGCAGCCAAATACCAAGAGATCGATCAAAGAAAATCATAGAGATTATTTTTTTTATCACGAGTTACTCAGAATTTCCTTATTTTGACTGTATTCTTTAATTGCCCATGAATATGAACAAATCTTTTAGGCTGCTTAATGTAGTCTTCATCACTTTTTTCATAAGAGCATATGTATTTCAATATGTTCTTACATGTATTCATTTTTTTAATCACATTTTATAAATGCTGGTTCTGTCTTAACCATTACTAATTTGTGCTATATTTATTTAGAAAAACTTGTAACTATTGCGTTTATCCAGTTTTAACATTATGTGATGTAGAATATGAAGTTATGTTGAGGTCATACTTCTAGCAGTCTAACTTGTTACTTGGCAAAGTTTTATTAAGAATTTCAGTTAGTTGCTGTGATACCTTCAGAAGAAATTCAGCATTCAAGTAGGAAAGCCTTTATAGAAGCAATTTTTGAAAACAACTTCTAGAATTAGTAGACAACAACTTCTAGCTTAGTAAAATAAGCAAAGCTGAAAGCAGGACAGCTTACCAGTCAATGGAAAAATCTTTGGGTTGATGAATACTAATTCATCCTCACGACTAGCTCAGCCCCTCTTATGCTTTCACTTTGTTTTTATCCTGAGCTACATGAGCACCCCAAGATCAGCTGGTGTTGCTGCATAGCAATATTTGGCAAGGAAATAAATGTTTTTAACTTGATTTATTTCTGCATGGCAAAAACTATTTCCTATATCTCCTACAGAACATCTGTCAAGGAAGGCTAAGTATAAGGGCTAGAAATTATTTTGTAGTTTGTTTTTTTTTTTTTTTTGTGAAGTTGTCAGTAACTTTGGAAGACCTCTGCTTTTTGCTAGACCACAATCTGTTATCAAATATAATCTATATAGAATAGGCCAAACTGTTAGAACTCTTCCAGAAGGGGGATTCCAACTTGGTTCTCCACTTGTAAATCACTGTCCTGTCACAGCCATTCTTAATTTATTCCCCAAAATATATGTACTGAATAATATAATTTCATTTGGTTCTTTCCTATTAGGTTTTAGAAGAGTGAAATTATTTCCTTTGTTCTACAGATATGTAGAATATGCTAAGGAAATTGTGCTTCACAATTTCTCCAAATAAAAAAGGAATTTAAAATGACTGAGGCAGAGGGATGAAAATTTTCGTCTCTAAAAGTCTAGAAGAAAAGCAGGTATAATGCAGCACATGCTTCATACAGAGTTACAAATTTCTTTGAGATTGATACAGACATGCTCAGCATTTTCACTGCTTTAACTATAACTTTCAAACATCCATCATGATATATGCAATGTGAAAAAACACTGCAGTATAAAGAATTTTCTGCACACATTGTTTTGACAGTTCAAAAAAAATCTAGACAGGATTTTCATATAAAAGAGACTATGTTTTGTGTGTACAGACTCTGTAACTTTATAATAATAATTTTAAAGTAGGCTTATTTTCTGTGATGAAATTACTTACTGTGGGATGTCAGGCCAACAGTTCTGTTTTATCCTATATCCTATTAAAGTTTTATATACACCTTTAAGGAAACAGGAAAAAAAGTTTGGAATTTGTGAACGTAATTAGTTGAGATCAAGTATTTTTCTTTTCATTTATTTATACTGACTGTAATTTAAATTTTCCATAACTACAATATTTTTATTAAAGTGCTAGGATAATACAAAAATACTATTTCCAATATTTTGTTTCTTTTTTAGAATTTTTTAGAATTTTATATTTTTTCAAGGACTTTGTTACAGAAATTCTGAAAGTAACCACTCTCTCTCAAAGTATTTACACATTCACACACGATTAGAGAAAAAATTGCACTTTCAAAGACCAGTTACATGAGGGAACTTCTTATAGATTAAGTAATAAAGCTTTTAGATTTCTTTATTTATATAATAATTATTGCTAGGAGACTGTCTGTTTCTAATTAACCATTCCTTTTTCTCAACAATGAGTTTGATGACCAAAATTAAAAAAAAAATTAAAATTTATTTGGTTTTTCTTACACAGTAATGAAAAAGGATTGAAACTTCCATCATTTTTGCATCAAAATATACTTTACCCTTAATCCTATTGATGTAAATTAACTGTATGTATTTTGAATAGCCTTTTGATACATTTTCTGCACATATCCTGAGTAACACTTTAAAAAAAGTTGGTCTTTTTTAGTTACAGACAAATAATATCTGTTGAAAGCAATAGGGTTTTTTTGACATCATTCTGATAAAATGGGAGAGGGGAGCCAAGTAAAACAGAAGGAGATTGAGCTAAGTAATTTACTATGTAGCTATATGGTTCCACTTATTTTAGATTTTACTGGAACAATACAAATGCAATTCACTACATTTTGCCTTTTTAAGGTATGCATGACCAAAGATTTTTAGTCATATATCAAGTATGCTTTCTAGCGTAAAATGAAAAATCATCTTCTCCATAAAATAGTAATATCTTTACATGCTATTCTCATGAGAAAGGTAACTCAGCCTCAGTTTTAAGCCACAGAGATAAAGATCTGGATCATTGATGGCAACATTATTTTAAAAAGAGGTCAACCAGTATAAGGATTTCACAGTATTTTATCAACTAAATTACATGACACACCAACTCTCTGAATTTGTTCTGTCCTTTAGAATTTTTTTTTTCTTGGATCTTTTTAAAAAAAAATAAATCTCAGGGGATCTTCTATATTTAAAACAGATAAACCAAATTGTAAGTGTATGTTCATTATATACGCCCAATATATATTTTCAGTATTTTCATCTAGATTTTATACTTTGAGTCATTATCAGTAGGTTTTTAGTTTTTAGGTACTTCAGATTAGTTTGAATTCAACAAAAAAGTGAAGGTACTATATTTCATGGCAATTGTGTCTTCTCTGTAGTGTATTAGGATATATATGTACATCAACAGTAGAGGAAGTTTTCTTTACTAAAATAGTTTGTTTCTATTTCATTATTGCTGAAGATTTATGTATTGTTTCCTTTTCTTGTTACATATCATGCTCAGGAACTGCATGGCAATTTTATGTAAGTATACTTTTAGTTTCTAGATGCTCTCATCTAGATGGCAAAGACTCCAGAGTGCACTCTTTCACCTTTTGGGTGAAATATTCAGTAATACAGACCACCTTAAGTGATCCTTTCATCACTCTGGAAGTCCAAAGATATAACATTTATTATGAATTTTTAATCAGCTTTTGTCTGTGCTGATAGTATGGCAGATTAGAATTTTGTGAAGTGTGCTGGAAAACCAGAGGTGATTCCATCCTTACTCAGCAAGATATGATTCAAAAAAGAGGGAACAAAATATGCTAAGTTATTGGGAAATTTTCATTCATTCTTATGTTTTTTACCATACAGAGAAAGAGAGGAATAGCATATCTGCCCCACACGCAGAGGTGCAGTGAAGATTTCTCATACATGTTTGCTATCTCTGGCTCCACACAGATGAAAATATTTTGTTAGCTTTGTAGAGTGTAAAGTTGAACAGAAAAGAAAAAAGCAACCTCAAAACATTTTTAAAAACACTCCCATTTTATTATATCTCTATATTAAGTGTAGGTATAAACCTACACTTGATTTGCACCTTAGGAGCTGCACAGAATTATGGTTTCCAAGAAGGCAGAGTATAACAGAAGGGCACTCAGATTCAGAAAGACTAAGATGATTCAATTCCTGGAACAACCTCTGTATGAGAAAATTTTGGTCAGGAGTTAATTTACTAAAGATATGATAGAACTGAGGCAAAATATTGTTGACCCTTCGGTGGTAGACAGTGATTGTACATGAAACTCACAGTGAGCTAATTTTTAAAACTAAATCTAGCTCCTTCACACAATGGGCAGGTTATATTTAAAACTCCAATGACTGTAGTGGATACAGAACATCTATGTGGTGTAAATGGCATTTTAAAATGGGACAGATGTGTTATTTTAAAAATTAAGAGTATGTAAGAATTGTTAACATTTAGGTGCAAGTAATCAAAACTAATTAAAGAACCCAATGAATATATTTAATTTTACAGACCAGATAATATGTCCAGAAAATAGTTGCAGAGTAACTTTGAGGTTTTGAGGAATAATCACTCTCTTAGTCTTGAGAGTTATCTGGAATAATAACTGCATTACAACCATAATATTTTCACAAGAAGGAGAGAGTGAACTCTGTGCACCTTCTGTGCATTGCATTAGCATATTCCTGCACAAATTGTGGCAAATTGGTTTACTTATATAGGAGCTTTAATATAGGAGCTATGATATAGGAGTATAATTAGAACAGAGTTAGTATAGAGAAAAGTCTCTTTGATGTTGGCCTCTATGATATATGGAAAATAAAGGACTTTATATGCCAAAGGTAGTGACTCATATAAACTCATCTTTATTTGCAAAGACCAATTGCTGCCATGTAGAAAGAAGTGTGAATACTTTTACAGTAATTCTATTTTATCCTGAGAGTTTACCAAAGGATATGAGCTCTGCTAGGCTAGCCCTTGATACATGGTCTATGAATATAGCCCAGGCATTAGCAGACGGGGGTCAGCTCAAGACACACATGTCATAGGCTCATGGGGATCTGTAAGTGTTTACAAAGTGTTGGTTCTCCTTTCCCCCGATGACATTCTTGTGGAGACATTGGATCAGGGTAAAAGCAAGTTAAACTTGTGATTTCAGGAACAAAGCATATGTCTAGAGAGCATTACAATGCTACTTTTGCTCAGCTTTTGATACAAAGCCTCAGTTTCATTACAAATATACACAATAATACACTTTGATTCTTTGAAGGGGCAAAATGCTTTTTTAGTTTCTGTCAGTCCAAAACAATTAGTGTTGCTCCATATCATTACACTCAATCCAAGCCTGTGTTCTGGGTTTGTTGTCAACCATTTTGCAGATTTTGGGTTTTGGAAAGAAACACTCATGAAAGATTGATTCTCAGAGTAGTCATGGAATGAGAGGAAAGTGAATACTTTCTTCTCTAGAAGACAAAAGGGAATGTTTACTAAGTCAAAAGTCAAGCACATATGATCCTTACCGTACACCCCACCCTCTGTTGTTGCTAAGAAAACAGAGAGGAACTTAATTTAGTTTCCTCATTAATGTACATGTATATCTATGTTAGACAAGGAAACAGGGAAATAAAAAAGGATATAAGAAATTAGGATTAGGTGTTGGCTGAATATCTGAAACTGAAGTATATGATGTAGAGGAAGGGAAAGGCATAGCTATGCAGAAACAAAATAGAAAAACTATGCAACAAATGCATAGGAGAGCTTTAGTATAGCTTTCTCTGTTGCATTAGGGAAGAGAAGGTGGAGAACAGTGACTAGAAAAATACAGTCTGCTCTCTCACTACAAAAGACCCTGGAAGAATTATCTGGAATTAAGGTACCTATCTAAGTATTGGAGGTTGTATTCTTTTTCTGAAAGGGCATTCATTGCTTAAAAAATAAGTGATAGCTTTTTATAATCTGCATCCTTTCTACTCTGAATGTGCTGCTGTTCTGAGTTTACATCCAGTGTGGAAAAATAGATTAAAAACCTCTGGTCTGTAATTTTCAATTTGTAATGAGTAGCTCCTAACATTATTATAAGGGCTTCCTTCTCCTCCCCTTTGTGCATGAACATTTTATTATCTGCAGGATGGGGTCTCTTACTCTGATCTGTACATACGATTACAATTGATGTTAATAGCTATTTCCAGGGTGGAGTAGAAGTAATTACACCACACAAATTTAATTTCTCTAACTTCAGATCCACATATAGAGGTGAGAGAGTCAAGCAATTTCCATGATATTTCAGACTTACAGCTTACAAATGCTGGAATATTTTGACATCTTTGTTTTGAGATTTATTTTTTTAGTGCAAATGTTACTAGTTTTACTGTATTTGTAATTACTAGCAACCCTCAGGGTTTTTTTTTCTCAAAATTTTCTGACAATCTATACAAAAATATATTCTCACTATTCCCTATCATTTATATGTTAGGAAGCCCAAGCTGAGCCCAGGAGGCAGTGGGTACTAAATCATTAAGGTGCGACAGCTTTATGTCTGACTTGAAATTTTCTGTGCTTGTGACATTGTATACAGGAAAATTAGAGAAAAAGAATATTTTTGAAACAATAACCAGATAGGATTCATAGAAAATAAATTTCATAGAAAATAAGCTTCACATAAAATGGTTTTTTACTAAAACCCAGTGAATTTCTTCATTACTAAGCAATTTAGAAATTACATCTTTGAAAAGATGGATACTTAAATATTCTTAAATTTATACTCCTTAATTTCCACCATTTTCCATAAGAGAATCAAAAATTTAGTAATCATTATGCTCATTATGTTCTTTTTCTTATCTTCAAATAGAAGCAGTGGGCAGTGCTCAGTAAAGAGACAGAAAAATTCATTGCAGATCCACAGGTTGCTCTACTAAAATAAGGATGTCAAAATAGTAACAAAAAGAGAGGGTTCATTACAGGGAATTGTTTGTCCAGTTCCTGCACTACATACTACATCATCTAAACAATGTTGAAAATAAGTGATAATTTTATGCTAGTAAACTTACTTGGGTCAGTCTGTGCTCCTGCATCAACAGTAGGCACCAGGAATAAGAAGACTGAAGCCATTTGGTAAAACCTTCTGTGAAAGCAGAAAATTTTCCCCTTTTACATTCCATTAGATCTTGACTATATGGGTTTCAGTTTTGTTTAAGGAAAAAAAAAATAATTGGAAGCATTAACAAGCAATAAAAAAAGAGAAAGCCTGCTCAGGAGGGTTAGAGGCATTAATTGTTTTGCAGATTTTCATTCCTTTATATTTATTTACTTTTTTCCTCCCTAGAGAGGTAAACTCCGTAAATTTATGTAGAATATTATACAATGTTCCAATATCTATTTACTGAATTAGACAAATAGCAATTACTGCAAATTTTGTAGTCCTACTGATGTAGGAATTTACCTCATTATTAAGACTTTTGAATCGCTCATCTAATATTGCCAGTAGGTATGTGACCAATGTGACCAATGGCACTTTGAGTATCTGAGCTTCCGCACTGATTATTTTGTTGTTTAAAAATACCAATGTTGGTCCCTAAATTAGCAAACTCAGCTAACAGAATGAGCTAAACAGCAATGATTTTGGATAAAATAGTGCAGTGCACAACATTCTGCTGCTTTTCACAAAAGATTACTGTATTGACTACCTTTGCATCTAACATCTATCTTTCTGAGATACATCAAGACTTGTAGTTGAAAGAGGTTATTAAAAAAAACCAAAGTATATTAGTTTTAGTGTTTAGCTTTAGCAGGGAAAATTATTTAGCTCTTAATCTTACTCCAAACACTGAAAGTTTAAATAATCCATTTTTAAGCTCATTTTATTTCATTACCCTATTTTTTTATAGGCTTTTCCATGTAATTAGTTTTGGAGAATATCATCAAGTAGTAATGAACATCTGAGTGAACAACTATTTTTGGACTATTGCTACAATACTCACCATATCCTCCACTGAAGTATAAATTCTTAATTTATATCCCTTTTTTATCCATGAATAATTCACCTTTTTTTTTTCCTTTCCTACTTCTCTTGAAAATATATATATCCAGATAAACATGAGTTGAAATTTCACCAGGTGTTTTTTGCCTGCCTTTTTTTTTTATTATTTGGTTTGATTTGATTTTGTGGGTTTTTTTTTTGGTTGGTTGGTTAGTTGTTTGGTTGCTTGCTTGATTTGTTGGGGTTTGTTTTTGTATTGTTGGTTTATTGATTTTTATTGATTATTATTTTCTAGATTTTAACATGAGAGACATCAGTGAAATGATCAGTGAAAGGACAACTGCCTTAGCATTCTTAAATTGCTAAAGATGGTCTGATATTTTATGTGCTATATTATTCATTTCCTGAAGAAATAGTACAGATTCTGAAATTCATCTGAAGGCTTTGCTTGCATATTCTCCATGAATGGTTTTTTTATAATGTATGTGCTTTATTACATGTGTATGAGAATATATGAACACCAACCTTAAAATAAACCTTTATTTATATCTATATGGATATGATGTAATCCCTTATCTGCTGAAGTTAATGAGATTACACACAATCCATAAATAATACTTCTGAAAGACAAAAATGTCTACCTTTTACCATGTATTAAGAAACATAATATTAATTTGTTTGTAGTAGAATTGGAATTACAGCACAGTAAGAGTTCTTGAGTTTCTGTGGTGAAAGAGCACGACTTTTATTATTGGAATGTATAATCATTGCATTCCATAAATAGGTACCTTCTTTGTAACTGTCCTTGTTGTCACTCTTTCCTAAGTACAAGGCTTGTAATAGGCAATAATTATATCTGTTAATAAATCCTAGTAAAAATATGTGATTATTATTTTTATAGCAACCAATATCTGCACATCTCATTTATTGGGGTATAGTTACACAGTTCTGACTTTAATTCTAAACAGTCCTATATTATCCATATGGAAAAGCCCTGAATTAATTAAAATAAGCAATCTTTTGAGATAATTTGTTAAGTAAAGTGAAAATTCTGTTGAAAAGATAAATTTATGCCCCTTTCTTTAAAGTGATGTGCTTGTCAGTGGTCAGTACAGGGCTAGCATGTTTGTGAGGCTTGTGAATTACGTGGTAAGTACAGTGGATGAATATATAACATAATGAATCATTTTTAATGATCTCAAAAGAAACAGTGTTAGATTGATTTTTTTAAATTTGAAAAAGGCACTAGGGCCTTTGTATGATAAGACTTTTAAATTGTTCATGGGAATTGCTTGATCATGCATACTATGTTAAGAAATCTGCTGGGGCTCTTAAAATGTAGTTCCTTTTTACTGTTGTAATTGCTGGCATATAAAAAAATCAGTGTTCACTTCACTCTCCCATCGACCTAATCTTGATCCAAAAAGTAAATTGAAAGTAGGTTGATCTACTGTTTCCCCGAACAGTAGTTAAACAAATTTTAGAAAATTTACAATTCTGTATAAAACAGTTGTGCAGAAGTTGTTGCAGAAGTGTTCTAGAGGTTGCATAAGAATTGAGATGAATTCAAAGCTAAAGCCCTTAATGCTCTATTAGTAGTAGAAGACTTCCACTGTTCTTTTGAGCAGTGAACAAGTGATTCCATATAAATCCTGGATAGAATCTAGAAATAAAATAATTTTTAAGAAGTGGTGACTGAAAATTTCTCCTTCAAAAATGTATTCTCACCTACAGAGCCTGGAAGACACTTCATTTGTCTTGTATCTTACAAAAATCTTTATTTTAAGCATCAAAGTTCTGCTTAAAGAACTGATAAAATAGTTTGTATTGTTAACATTTTAGAAAAATCTTTTATTGCATATTGTGCTTTGCTTGTTATTTGATGAATCAGTCAGCCAGATATATATGTTTAATGCAAAGAGTCTTTTTCAAAGGATTGTCAAAATAGCCAAGAGCTTAGTAAAAAGGTTAAAGTTTTGATGTGGGATCTTTCCTTTTCTTCTTTACATCTGGTTGATACTTGACGTACGTTGGTCAACTCAGCCTTGCATATGAAAGAGTTTTCATAATTATGAAATGTCTTATTTGCTTTTCACCCTGTCTCTAAGTGATGTTTTGAGATATTGAACCTTGCACAATACCAGCAAAATCAATTAATATCCCTTATTCCTGCTATTAGGGTGTAAAGTATGTTAGGAGCCAGAGCTCTTTCCTGAAAAATATGCACAAAGATCCCCTTTCATAATATTTCTGGGAGTCTGCAATAGTGCACTACTCTGGTACCAAGAGGTTCTTCCACAGTTGCATGTTTCTATAAAGATAATCTCTGTATCCCTCACTCTTTTTTTTGACTTAACACAAAAATGTAAGCATTTATCATGGGAAGCACCAAATAAGCAAAGAAGGAAAAACAGATTTTTGCAAAATTCAGATATATAAAAATGACTTTCAGTACAAAGCTGTGTGCCTTAACATTTTATAGAAAGTTATATTAATTTTGAATACGTACAATGTTCCAATTTTGTTTTCTATTAAAAATTCTATTTTTTCAGGCTGAAAAAAAGAACCCATCTGATCTTAAATAGAAGAAAAACACTACACAGAGAAAGAGACAGAGAGAGAGAGAGAAAGAGAGAGTCCAAAAATAGTCTAAAATAACTTTAACTCATTTTTCCAAAACATAGTTCTTAATTTCTTTATTTTTTTCTTTTATAGTATCTATCAGAATTTCAGAATGAGCGATCTTTTAGAAAAATAAAAATAAGATGTCATTTTAAATATGACTGGATGTTTTTAGTATCTCATTTAATTGTTTCTGTGATTTTGACCTAAAAAGACCCCATGTGTTTCGATGGGTTTATTTACTAAAATCTGCTTTAGTTAGTTGAAATTTTAGATCCTCCTGAGTTTAACTCCATCCACTTCCATGGATGTTTGACATCCTCCGTAAATCTAGACCTGCTTTGTAGCATTTATCTAATTAGTACACACCACCTCTATCACAAGACCTGAAATCAGTTAGTTTTTAGAGTTTTTTTAATCCTGAGAACTGAATTCTGGAAGATAATTCCTATTTTGAAATCTACTTCATTTTTTCTAATAATTTAAATGGAACAATATATTTGTTGGTCAGCATGTTGAAATTTAAATGAGGTATATAATTTTTTTAATCTACACCGATAGTATGTAACTTATTGTGTTAAAGCAGGGAGGGCTTTTAAAGTTTAAAGCTGGAGTAAACTATTTCATACATTTTTAAAACAATTTCTGCATACATACACTGAAATACAGTAAAAATGCATAAAATCCTAACATTAAGTGTAAAAAGTGATAACATTTTTTTTCTTACTCTGTATCCTTTCCACCTTTTATTTATACTTATTCATGTTTTCAGCAACAAAGTATGTTCTTATTTTATATCTTTCAACTACCTATTATCCAGAAACAGTGGCCCCTTTGAAGAACTTCCAATCAACTTGACACTGAAAGAATGTTTTACCATGCTATCAAATGCTGAAATTCCTTGTTTCTTCATGTAACTAGAGATATGTAGAAACAAAATAATTTGAAGATTCATATGGGGTCAGTGTATGGAAAACAGATTTGAAAGGTGGCAGCAAAAGGATTTTGAATTTTATTTTGCATTTTGGCTAGAGCTGTTTCTTTTTTTTCCTGATTCTGATCAGTAAGCTCTTCATTCACTGGTCTGTTTCTAATTTTATCATTGAATTAACCCTCTCCTCCCTCTTCTTACGCTCAAAAACCCACTTTGCTGAAAAAATGACAATTGTTTCTGTTTGAAACTTATTTCCCTTATTCTTAGGAACCTATCTTCAGATACCCCTTGCTGGTTAGTCACCATTAATGACTTATTATTTCAACAATTAGGACTGAAACCTGCGCAAATATTTTAAAGCAAAAGAAAGCAGTCATAGAAAATTGCACATTACTAGATACACTATATTAGTTACTAATATTGGATAGAAGTAACAACAAATACCAGGTATCTCTTCCAAATTACAACCTCATGTACAGCTTTATTAACTTTTACCTATTCTCTGTCCCTAAATGGCAATTGCCAGAAGCTAAAACTGTATTGCCAGAAGGTAAAATAGTATGTAAGGGAGAAATAACCTTCCATAAACTCATTTATTTCATACAGCCCTTTAGCAGATGTGAGATGCTGTGAATCTGACCTAGCTTATGCATTATTATGTGTAAACTAGGTTCTATATTCACAATGACTGGGAGAACTAGTGTGTATTTTGATATTGAAACAGGTTATTTGTATCCCTTGTGTTAGTCATTGAGCAATATACTTAGTTTAAATGTGGGAAAATCAGTCAAGATTCACATGGCATATGTGTGACAAATGTTGATGATCAATTTATTGCAATTATTAAAACCACAGGGTTTCACAGAATCACTAAGCAAAAGAATCGCTGAAATGCATAGTTGAAGGCTGGAAGAGGCTCTTGTACAACCTCCCTGCTAAAGCAGGGTTACCTGCAGAAAGTTGGCTGTGATCATGTTCAAATAGCTTCTGAGTATCTTCAAGAAGCATTCATAACCCTTCTGAGAACCTGTGCAAGTGCTTAGCGACTTTTGCAGAGGAAAAAGTGCCTCCTGCTGTTCAGATGGAAGTACCTGTGTTTTAATTTGTGCCCATTGTCTCTTGTCATGTCACTGGCCTCTACTGAAAACAAAATAAAAAAAATTGAAAACAACCTGGCTCCAATTTCTTTATACTGGCACCCTATATGTTTGTACAAATTAAAGACATCATCCTAAATCTTCTCTCCTCCAGGCTGAACATTCCCAGTTCTCTCAGTCCTCCTGCATAGGAGAGATTCTTGAGCCTCTAAGTCATCTTTTCTTGGATGCACTCTGGTAGTACATGTCTCTCTTGTACTGGGGAAATCAAAGGTTGACAGAATACCCTAGATGTGGTCTCGCCAGGGCTGAGTAGAGTGGAAAGACCACCTCCCCTGACCTGCTTGAAATGTTCCACCTAATCCACTCTGCGAAGCTTCTATGGTCTTCTTAGTCCTGTGGACACATTGCTGTTTCCACATGCAGATCTGATCCCCTATAGCCTTTCCTGTAAAGTAGTTTTGAAGAAGAATAATGCCCATCATGGATCCTGCATGCCTTCCCCTCCTAAGATCCAGAACTTTGCACTGCTTTTTATTTACCTGTATGAGGTTGCTATCAGATCACTTCTCCAACCTTACGAGGTCTGGATGGCTGCACAGCCCTCTGGCATGTTATCTTCCCCTCCCTGTCCTGCAACATAATCAAATATTTTAAGGGTATACTTTGCCTTATCATTCTGAAATTAATAAAGATATTGAGCATGATTGGACCCAGTACTTGGCCCTGGGCTATGGTGCTCATTACTGTCCTATATTTTGTTGTTGTTTGGGCCTGTCAACACATCTAGCTCTCAGCCCATCTCACTGTCTGCTCATCCAGCCTGTGCTACTTCCTCTCGACTATGAGGAAGTTATGGGAAAAGGTGTCAGAAGACTTACTAAATTGAAGCTAGACAGTATCTTCTCCTCTTCTCTCATCTAGAAACTTGTGATTTGATTGTAGAAGGTTATCAGATATGCCAAGCATGACTTCTCCTTGGTGAATCTGGGTTTACTACTCCAGATACCTATAGATAACTCTTGTGTCTGGCAAGAGTTCCCAGGATTACTTGTTCTACCGTGTTCCCACATATGGAGGTAAGGCCAGATGGGCCTGTAGCTCCCTGAATCCTCCTTCCTGCCCCTGTTGAAGGTAAGGAAATGTGCTATCCTTCAGTTCTCAAGCACCTCTTCCAATTGCTACATTTGTTCAAAAATTAGTGCCCCTATATTGCTGGCTTTTGGGTGCATTCCTTAGGGCACAGAGATTAATTTAGTGTCTGGTTTCCTTGTGTATTCAGTGAGCTGACTCTTTATCAACAAGTATATGTAAGTCTCACTCCAGGATTTTTGCCTATTCTCCAGCAACTGGTGAAGACTGGGGTCAATGTCTCCAACTTTTTTTAATGTGGTGTTTTGTTGAGATTATTTTGTTACCATGTCAGTAACAATAAAATGAACTGAGGTTGCTCATCTATGATGAGTATAATCTGTTGAAATTTAACATATGAATAAATTAAAATTAAAATGTTTTTGGATAAGCGTGTGCTTTAAAGAATAAAAAGTGTGAAAACCATGTTTTTATTGCTTTTTTTTTCTTTTTTTTTTTAATAGGGGGAAAGATGTTCTCTGCTACCCCTTGCAGCCAGTTTCAAAGGATTTTATTGAAATAAGTCTTACTAAAATTAAACCTCTTCTTTTCTGTTTCATGTACTGCTAGGGTAAGCAATTTGCACCTTTATTGCCTGAAAGTCATAAGACGTATCTCACAGTTTCAATCTCAGCTGTAAATAACTATCTAGGTTTCTGAGTAACAACTTAAATTGATGAGCTCTGTAATTTGGTAGTCTTTCAGTCCAAGCTAAATAACCTCCAGTTAAGGCAAAAGGCATGTGACCTTTGTGTTTTAAAATACCATGAAATATTTAATATATCATCGCCTTTAAAATTTAAGTTTATTAGCCTGTAAAATAAAAGACAAAGTCCACAAAAGTGGTATGAAAATAACATGGCAGATGTGCTATAAAGTATTAGCTTAGCAGTCCACTCTACTATGCCAAGTTCATTGAAATTTTTCAACTTCACTGAATTTTTCAATGCCTAAACTAAAGCAAAAACTACTATTAATTCAGAGTTTTTATTAATCAAAGTAAAATTTAAGTTAGATAACATAATTGATAGGATTAGTTCAATAGCAGACTGGAAAAATGCTCAAAGAGTAAGTAGTATACTCATTATGCCAATTTTTTCTTCCATCAAAGCTATGCTCTCCTATACAAAAAGGGAAAAGTGAACATCAGGATAAATATTGTGGTTACACATAAAATTCTAAAAATTTTTTCAGTTGATCTGTATTAATTAAATATTACATTGCATATTGTTGCATTTATATAGTACTATTTCAACAGCAGTATTTTAAGTTGTCTTCCAAAATAAAAATTTGTAGATAGCTTTTGTTTTCTTCTAACTACACACTAATGATTTAAAAGAGCTCCTCAGACTTTTCCTCAATTATCTATAAAATGCAGTGTTTGTGTACCATTTCTCTTTAATTTTTTTTTAATTCCACATAGTATATCTTTGAGGTAAAATTTCCTAAAATTATTGAGTCACAAGACTAAGAAATAAGCAGCACAATATTTTGAAACATATCCATTTCTTGAGATGTCTGAAAATGCACCTTTCTATGTTTACCCACTCTATTGAAAAATGTCTGCATCTCCTTAAGCACTTAAGAGTTTGAAAAATCAATTCATTTTCTCATTCATAATTTAGTAATTGAAGCTATTGGCTCCTGTCTTCTGAGAATCTCAAAACTAGTGTTCCAGGTATGCAGGATTTCTTTAACCACTTGTACCTAAATGCAAGCAGAGCTGTGCTAAAGTTAAAACTCTAGTTACAGAATTCTTAACCATTCTTTACCTCAAAATAACTCCATGCCTGAGATGGAATATTAGGGAGATAAACTATTTTATATTTAAATAATTTATACACATTTTAATGTTTATACAGGGACAACTTCCACTAGATCAATCTGCCCATCCAACCATGTCTTGAACACTTCCAGGGATGAAGCATCCATAGCTCCTCTAGGCAACCTGTTCCTGTGCCTCACCACCTGTAAAGTAAGGCATTTCTTTCTAGTATCTAATACAAACCTATTCTCTTCAGTTTGAAGCCATTCCTTCTCGAGCTATCACTACAGGCCCTTGTGAAAAGTCCTTCTTAGGCCTTCTTTTAGGCCCCATTTGGGTACTGAAAAGCCACAATAAGACCTCCACTTCTTTCTCCAGGCTGACCAACTTCAAAGGAGAGACGCTCCAGCCCTGTGATCACCTCTATGGCTCTTCTCTGGACTGAGTCCAAGAGCTCCACATCTTTCTTGTATTCAGTGCCCTACACCTGGAATGCAGCATTCCAGAGGGGACAGAGGGGACAGAGAAGAATCCTCTTCCCCACCCTACTGGCTGCACTGCTTTGGATTCAGCCCAGGACATGGTTGCTGTTCTGGGCTGTGAGTGTACATTTCCAACTCATGTTTGAGCTTGTTGTTAGCCAACACCCCCAAGTCCTCCTCCTCAGGATACTTTCAGTCTATTCTTAGACAACCCTTGGTTTGCTTAGGATTTCCCCCATTCAAGTGCAGCACCTTGCACTTGGCCCTATTGCAGTTAATGAAGTTAATGTGGGCCCACTTCTCAAGTGCATCAAAGACCCTCTGGATGACATTCCTGCCCTCCACTGTGTCAACTGTACTGCAGAGCTTGGTGCTGACAACAGACTTGCTGAGGGTTTACTCAATCCCACTCTCCACGTCACCATGTTACCAAAGATGTTAAAAATACTGGCTCTAATACCAGGAGGAATTTGCTGAGGAATGGCACTCATCACTTCTCCACTTGGACATTGAGTCACTGATCACAAATCTTTTGAGTGCAGTGGTTTAGCCAATTCCTTATCCACCTAGTGGTCCATCCATCAAATACACATCTCTCCACTCTAGAGACAATGATGTCATATGGAACAGTGTCAAACATTTTGCGCAAGTCCAGGTAGATGACATTAGTAGCTTTTCCCATATCCACCATCACTGTAACCTCATGACAGAAAGCCAGCAGATTTTTTCAGGCACAATTTGTACTTAGTGCAGTCTTGCTGGCTGTCATCAGTTGCTTCTCTGCTTTCCATGCACCTCAGCATAATTTTGTAGGATGATCTGGTCCATGATCTTGCCAGGGACAGCAGTGAGACTGACTGGCCTGTAGTACCTTGGGTGTTCATATTTCTCTTTTTGAAAATGGGGCTTATTTTTCTCCTTTTCTAGTCAGTCAGACGTTCTTCAGACTGCCACATCTTTTCAAATGCAATGGATAGTGGCTTAGTCACTGCACATGCAAGTTCCTTCATCAATTTCCATCAACTTGTTTGCCCTCAGGTTCCTTAGGTGTTCTCAAACTCAGTCTTCTGCAGCAGACCACTCTTCATTGTCCCAGGCCCAGCCTTTGCCTTTGGCAACTTTGTCAATGTAACTACTGCACTTGGTGTTGAAGACCAAGGGAAAAATGTTTTTGAGCCTTCTCCATGTCCTGCAAAACCATAACCAGCTCTTCTTTTTTTTTTTTCCCAGAGAGGGCCCACACTTTATCTAGTCTTCCTTTTATCACCAACACACCTGCAGAAGCTTTTCTTGTTGCCCTTCATATCCCTGGCCAGATTCTGTCAGTGCTTTACTTTTCCTAGACTGATCCCTGGCATCTTGGAAGATCTTTCTATATTTTTCCAGACTATATGAGTAATTTTTTCATTCTTGAGTCAATTTATGAACTGTAAGGCAAAATCATAAACCTGTTGATGTGATAAGCAAGCTGTAGTACAAATATGATATGATATTTGACTGTATGCAGCTGAAATGGAACCTATTTTTGAACTCTTAAGCTTATTAAAAAATTAAATGAGAGAACCTGCTGTGTGATGCAATATTTTCTTCAACATTCTAAAGAACTCTGTTTCTATTTCTTTTTAGTTTAAGTCAGTTTCAACAAAGCTAACTAACATTTTTAAAATATCTCTTTTTTTAGTACAAGACTTTATTTTTCCCCAGGTTATATTATAGTCACGATATAAGTCTGTAATTGCAAAAATATTTTACCCAGCTTACCTGTTAATCAGCTAACTGATAGCACTGGAGTCTTGCCAGTCCTGTGTTATTGTATCATGACAAATGAATGAGTCTAGAATCTGCAAATGACTCCTGTATTGAAATACTTTAATTTGGAAATTTTTTTGTTATTTGGTTTTGGTTTCTTTTTTACACTTTAAGCATCCATATACAATAACTACTCATTTTATTTAATCCAGTTTGGTCTATAGTACTGTTTTTTTAGGCTATTGCATGGAATGAATGCTAATGTCCGTTGTAAAGGAAATTAAAAGAATAATTAACCTCCCTGAGACACATTCTATCTTCATGCTTCTTTGGGAATGGAACTTCTAGATACGTCCCTAGAAATTGCGCACATTGCATACAACTAATAAATATATGATGTTTTTTCTGACATTTTCTATGACTATATACCTATCTTCACTTAATTCCGTATTGCTGCCCTGTGCTTTCCAGAGAAGATGCTGTCAATCACTTTCCAGTAGAGGGATGAGTAGTAACATGTATTTTATTTTAAGTAGTGAATGAGCCAAGATGTTGACAGCTGAAAAAGAAATTATTCTGAACTCATTGTACAAACCTTCTCAATTGCAATGCTGAGCGTAAGAATAATTGTGATTTGTGTATTTGACAACGTAATATTAAAGCATCTGCTTTAATAAGATATAGAAGGCAAAGAGATAAAAATTAGGACTTTGAAATGGTATTTTTATCATTTCAAATGGTAAAAATATCCTGAGACAATGTTTTGTATCCAGAAAGTCTGTATAAGCAGAGATGTGGTGTGACTTAAAACGAGCATCATGGCATCATGACAATATCTTTGTTTTGTTTAACAATATATGATATATATTTTCTTGTGTCTTCAGGAATTCTTCTACTAATGACAATTACAGTCAGCCAGTGCTTAGAGCTAAAAAGAACAAAGGACAGGGTGAAGATGTGAAAGAGTGTGTTAGAGAGTTTGGATCACATCCTTTCAAGAATGACATTTAGCCAATGCATTTCACTACTTCAAATAGAATTGCTTGTTATTACATGTAAAAATGGCCTCAAGATAGGTGCTGTATGTGTAAAGAGAGTTCTGTGGAGTTAGAAAAAAATTTCCAGGGTACTTTTAAGAAAAAAAATTTAAATATGTAATTACTGAATTACTGAAGCTACAGCTCAGCTGTTTTGGTTTGGGCGTTTTTGTTGTTCTTTAATTTAAAAAACCTATTAAATGAACTGTAGCGTACCTACTTTCTTGTTCTGAAATAAGTCTCATTGTTTATGCTAAAATGAGAACAAAAAAAGCAAAGGGAAATAACAGATCTCAGATACTAAGTTATTACCTTTTCTACCCTCAAAGATTAGAGATTATGTCATACTCTCTGTTACTTTATAAAATATTAGTTTATAAAGAAAACTTTTTTTATGACAGGAAACGCAATAGTGCATTTAGTTGTCCTTTGCAAATAAGGTAGCTTACGTGAAACAGGTAATGACTTACATTTATGCACACAGCTAGCAGTGCTCTTTCAGATTCTTGGATATCATCTTATAAAAATGGAATTGGGATGTATATTGATTGAGGACATGCAAAAATGTATACTTTAGGGAGCAGTTCATAGAGACCAATTTTAGGTGTGCGAGACTAGTATTTCTAGACCCTTTCTGCTTTACCTGAGGATACAAAGCTCTGCTGCAGGGCAGCTCAGAGTACTCAGTTGGGTTTCCTTCTCTGGCAATTACATCCAGAAAAGCCTGTGTCTCTCCCCACAGTAGCAGAGATAAGCCTTACAGAGGTGTTACCCATATTCTTGGATAACCTTTTTGAATACTCTTGGAGAGACCACAAAATGAGATATGTACTCCTTGCATGAGGGTCTTGCATTAAGCCCCTGCTCTGCTCAGTAGAAATCAGAATGGTAAAAAAGCTTTGCTTTGATTGAGCTGGAAGAGAAATCACTCTTCTAAATATAATCGCTTCGTAGGGTAAAACAGAAACAAAACCCAAACAAATGAAGAAACAAAAACAAAACCAATAACATACAAAACCCCCAAAACTAAACCAAAAAAAGAAACAAACAAAAAACAAACAAAAAAAGACCCACCCAAACCACAGTTTTCAAAGTTTTGTAAATTTAGGCTAGTTCAATTTGGGGCAAGAATGCTCTGTCTCTTACAGTATGTATAGTGTGTCTGTGTAACTGCCAGAGGAAGCCAATATTCAGAAACTTATAGGTTTACAAAATATGCAGGGACAATCCGAAATGATTTCCCCTTCTTCCTTTAATTTCCCCTTTTACTTCTATTTGTGGCAAAACAATGTTGATGTCTTATTTAATTTCTTTTTCAAATAATGAAATAAAGTATTCCAACTAAAAGAAATCTATTTTAAGACATTTAGTTAACTGGGCAATACTTTATCAGTGCCATCTAGTGTAAGCAACCACAAACCGAAGAATTTTTTCTACTAAATTCACACAGTGTTACAACAAGTGAAGTTCTAAATGCTTGTCTTTGGTATCAATGTCTCTTCAGCAAATATTTCCTAGCTAAACATTTTATCAAGGAGTTTCAAAATAGTTTTCTAAAGAGTAGTTATCAGAAAAAGGCTTGTAAGGCTTATGTTTCATTTGAAATTTCAGTAATAACTTTATTGTGTTCCTGAAAGAGCAGTGCAGATAAATAGCTTTGTCATTCACATCTGATGATACACCTTAATAATCCGAGTCATACAATCATTCACACTTTGTCAGTAAGAAAGAAGGAGCTACCAAAAATGTGAGACTGTAAATCTAATAGATACAATTTCATAAAAATATCTGTTTTAAAAAGCAGACCATAATATAATTCCTGTGATTACAGTAGAAATGTAGGATACTTACCTTAGGTAGAGTATCAGTTCTTTTTCACATGTGAGTGACCTTGCTTTTAAGTTTTCACCCACAAATTTTTAGCAATTAAAGCTACTCTTTTCCCTCTTTGGAGAAACACATTTCTTTTTGATTACTGATCTTTTCAACACAAAAACCAAAAAGTGATTCAACTTGTTTATTGGGATCAGAAGGCACAAAGAATAATTAATTTCATAATTCTTTTGCTCAATATTATTAGGTTGGCCACTGACATTATGATTCCTGAAGGAGCTATGCTTTCAAATTACTCAAACCATTGCTCTTGTTTCAGTCTTCCTCTGAGATGAAAAAGCATGAAACAGAAGATTGAGGTTACCACTGTTTTTCTTGCAATATTAACTCTGAATCCCTAAATTGTTAATTTTTTTATATCAAAACTGAATTTGGATGAAGGTGGAATAGAAAGAAGAAATGCACAGTGAAATTTCAAAATCCCTGTGCTCTGTGTTGTGCAGAAGTTTTTATATGTGTGAAGGCGTGGACATATTTTTTTGTAGCTAACCTATGTTTGTATATCTAAAAGTCCCAACAGAACTAGAAGCTATTTGAACTATGTATGAACTGGAAATAATGTTTTGATTTTTTTTATCTCTCTTGGAATTGAACTTATATGCAAAAATACACACAGTTACTTATATTGCATTTATTGTATATGTATATTTGTCTACACGTAAATGTATGTGTGTGTATATATGCATGCAAGTATCTATTATACAACTGTTTAAGTATATCTGGGACTGAGTAGTTTCTGTTAGGGGAATGGTCAAGAATGTCCAATATCAGGTCAGTATCAATCCTGATCACTACATATATAAAATATTAATCTCATATATAAAATATTAATCTCACTGTGCAGATATAAAAAATGCCACAGATCCAATATGAGTCATCTCAGAGGACAGCCTATGGTGCCTGAAGTTTCATGGAGATCACAGTTACAAGGTCTGAGTGCTCTTCAACAAGGGGAGCAGGATCAGATATTTTTCAATGTTTTTTCTATCTCTGTGTGGATGTTTTATTCTCCTTTACCTCCTTCCTAAGAAAAAAATGTGATCTTCCTCTACTTCAGGTGATTTAAACCTACAACTAAAAATAACATCTTACGGGACAAGGTGAGAAGCCATATTCTTATAGGTTGATGTTTTCCTAGTTCACCTAAAGAATAATTTTGTGGCAAATGAAGCTTATTTAATTGAAAACAGTAGAAATACGCCAAAAATATGTCACAGCTCTTCGGCAAGGAGGTGGGAAAACTGAATTTTGTCGCTTCAATGTGGCATCGACCTGGGCATTTTGTACAGTCTATCCATCAGAATGATTGCACTGAGTATTTATTTTCTTTAATGATTTTGTATAATTCAATAGCTAGATTAATTCAAAGCAGTGAGGCTCAAAAATATGTGGAGGGTAAATATTTCTATGGAAAGTGGAAATTTCAGGTATGATTACAATAGTGAAGCAAGATTGACGAATCTAAGTCTACCACTGAAAAAACTGGAATGTATCAGGAAGCAGGCTGAAAACAGAACTGTCTGTAGATTACTTCTTACCAAATCTACTTTTATTAAACTTGTTTGGCCCATTTGATCAGAATTTGCAAATACTTTTTAAGAGAAACTGAAAATTAATATTTGGGGATGTATTAATTGTCTGTTTACTGAGAAATAAAACGTTAGCTTTTTTTACTACATATACAGCATCCTTATTAAAAAAATATAAATAAAAATTGCTTACTAATAACCTTAGCACATTTAGGAGTCTTTACTAATCAAAATGATTACGTTATTGGAATTTTTATTTTCCTTAGAGAGTAGCAGTTAAAGCAAATTCTATTGTGCATGTAAAATGGACTTCAAGATCATTTGGTTAAATGTCCAAACCCAATAAAATTACACAAAACTAGCTTAATGGGCCATTTAAATTTTTTGCAAAAACCTAAACAGCAAAGCCATTGAACTAAGTATTAAATGAGGTAATATCAGAAAACATTTTCTGATATTATTTATATACTTCTATTAAAAGGTTTTTTTACCAGGGTATTTTGTGGTAGTATTGATTGCAGAAGGAATTTTTGGAAGTAATTCAATCTAGTTTTTCTCTGCTAGGCAGCCTTAATTTTGCTTGCAGCTAATGGAAAAGCTTATATAGAGCCAACTTCCTGAAGAAGAACATTTAATTCTAAAAGGTTCTGGAAGGAAAAGTGTCAATGAGTCCTATGCAGCATTCTGTCATCACAAAAATAATCAGATGGTAGCAGCAATAATCTTTAAAATATATTCTGTAAGTACCTGAATCGGATGATATCTTTTCCTGTATTTGTCAAATATTGTCTTACCATTTTGTATTTCTTTAAGTATTATAGTCAATTGGATTATGAGATTAGACTTGTCAAAAGGTTTTGCATGTGCTAAACTTCAAAATTTTGAAGAGCAACTGTGAAAAAAAATGTGTGTTTTACAGTTACTTTTTCATTCCTTCCTTCTTTAGAGGGAATTATCTTTCTTTTTCTTTTCTTGTTTCTCCTTAATGATGACATCTGAGTCATGTCCCCATCTTGCTACCTTCACTATTTCCTAAAATGATAATATATGTGGCCAAAGAATGCATTCACTTCATAATGGAGGAGAAAGGAAGACAAAACCCACTTTAGCTAATGGAAACACTTTGACTTTGTTTTGAGTTTGGTTTTTTTTGTATGTTATTTTAATATTTTTGGCCTTTAACTTATTTAAACCTTAAAATGCTTATTTCCAGTATGGCAGTTTTGTGAAGAGTGCATGTGTCTTTCAAACTTAAAACAGTGTATACTGTCATGGTGGAATAGTATTTGGGAGGCAATTTCATAAAATATCTTAGTGTTTCATTGCCTGCAAAATGAGGACTGATAAAAGGTAAATGGAATAGCTGTAAAACTTTCTAAATTTCTTTCTTTTTCTCTCACCTGAAAGTGGGATTGCAATGCAAACCAGGTAAAAGTTTTTGAAGCTTCAGCAATGATGAATTCTTACTTCTCACTATTATTATCTTTTAACACCTTTTCTGACACTTTGAATGTTTTCTCGATAATACGAAAATGGACTGATGGGGGGAAAAAAGGCTCTGTGCAATCTTCACAGCTGGTGCAATGTACCATTGTGCCTTGCTGTCATCTGCCCACTTAATTAATACACATCTGGTTCATTCTTGTATTTACACAAGACTCAAAATAAAATGCATAAGTTTGATTTTTTTCAATCTGTGACAACATGCTTCCTCTCTTACTTCAAAAATTATTGCTGTGAATATTCAAAAAACCCACACTGAAATGTAGAGCTCTACTAAAGAAATAAAATACATGGTTTCATGGTATAAAAATGTAAACATATCAGCTGTGTTAAAAGAAAGTTCTACTGTTCTGGAAGGTACTTTATGATATTCTAGCAGATAAAAACCCAAACATATTATCTGAATAATTATTTTAACATGAATTGTGACATTTTACAAGTAAATTTATTTCTCTTCAGAGGCATGGAAGATGTGTGCATATTTTGATTTCTGGTCAGTGAGAAGCATGAAATCTGACATGATGGACTTATATTTATGCTAATGACTAGTAACTTGCTCTATTCCTGCATTTATTTTCTCAATAGGTGGGTGGATACAAGCAAAAAAATATTAATAGTATAATATTTATCTAGGAAAATGCTAAGTTACCTCTACATCACCCTGGTGGCTACACAGATATGTGTGATAGACTCTATTTCTTATAATTTTTTTAAAGCTGTATTGCAAGAATGCCTATTTCTCCTGCACGTGTATATAGTACTTTCCAGCATAGGTTCAGTCTTGATAGCTCTGTGCCAATAATTTAAATTTATGAGTGTTGCCAAGAATCATGGTGTTCAGTAACAAAAAATATCTTATTATGTTTCTCATGGTTTCCCATTGGAAGAAATCACAGAATTTGTGATATAAAGAATTTGTGATATAAAGAATTCTCTAGTAACTGAGTTGTTTATTGCCCTAGCATTAGTCCATACTTAATTAATTAAAGCTGGAAGTATGACATATTAATGCTTACTAAACTATTTTTAATATTATTGAAAGTTTGATCTTTAGAAATATGAGTGTTTTTTGATGTGTTTTTTTTGCTGTTGTTGGGCTTTTTGTTTGGTTAGTTTTGAATAATAATATTTCAGGACAAGTTTTGATAACTTTTTTCTGAGATTTGTAAAACCAGTTTGAAGTGGCAATGAATATTTGAGACAGTATTTGTTTCAAAATGAGTAGAATATTTGTTTCAAAATGCTACAGAACTCATGTATTTCTTGATCTTTCCTATATCATAAATGAATTAGCAGAACCATTACTACACCAGGAGCATAGCTCTTCCTTCTGGTGTCATTGTTAGGAATTTATCATTAATTCAATATTAATCAAAGCCAATCCATATATCACCACATTTTATTAGGGAAAATTAGAATAATTATTTGCATAATGTGCATAACAAGAAAAGTAGCTGGGGTACAGTGAAGTCAAACATAAGAAGCTCTATCTTTCGTAGATTTAAAAGAAATTGAAGTTTGCATCTGGTTCTTAAGGGTGGATATTGTGAAATTAGGAGAGAAATGAGGAGAAAAGAAAATGTTTGTTTTCTCCTCCAATAAAATGTTGTGAGAAGACAATAAAAAGTGGTAATGATGTTGGCAATTCCCAACAAACTTCGACACGCATGCTAAGCTTCCAAGATGTAACAATCAATCTTGCTGTCTATGTATGTAGACATAGGAAAAAAAGCCAAAATTGCATGGAGAGCTCAAAATTGTCTAGAGTGGAACAAATATACGTACTAAATGGTATAACACTGTGTTGTGCCAAAAGCATACAGAGTGATGCTACCTGAGTATTAAACATCTAAAAAAACCCCACAGACATAGAAGTACTAAGCAAAAAATTTAGGGGAAACATAAAGGACACCTTCCATTTTTTCTTTTTTTTTGTTTTTTGTGTTTTCATTTTCAGCATGGTCTGCCATTGAGATAAAATATATTTGCTGCTAAGGAAGGCAAGGAGAGTGTGAATTATGAAACAGATAAGAGGCTACAAAATCAAAGCATCGCAAATCAAAGAGCTGCCAAATAGCAAGCAGCTTCCCCTGAGAGCAAGAATTACAAGCAAGTTCAGTTTGTATAATCTTTGGTGCAGAAAGCTGTTGTGTTTAGGAAAAAGGTGAATATTTCCTAAAAGATTTCTTTTAGAAATGGTGGGAATTAGGGTTTTTGGGTTTTTTTAATGCTGATTTCTTTAGATGTGAAGGAAGTAAAATTGACAGGAATTTTTTGCTGTCCTTAAGGCTTTTGAACAAGTATGAGCCACTCCATAGCAAGATGAATGCAAATAATACAAAAAAATCCTGAATAATCTGAGTGTACTACCTGTCAAATTAATACTTTGCTGTGTAAAAATTTCCAGTTGCAGACATCTACTTATTAAAATTTAATAAAGTTTCCATGTCTTAATAAGTAACCCATATACAAAATTAACCCCTACACAAGTAATGTTCACAAAGCTACATAAGCATACTGTTTTTAATGTTATGGATTTGGTTTTTTATTTGGAAGTTCAGGTGGTGTGTTAAGAAAGCTATCCATATCATGAATTTGACACAGTATTTATTCAAGTCTATTATTTCTCTTAATTATTACTATATAGTAGTAACTTGTGGTGTACACAATTATGGCCAGCATTTAACTTTTAATAACTGAAAACCAGACTGTTACTGAGATTTGAGATGATATCAAAGTCCATTAAAGATATCCAAAAACCTATTGGTCAAGGCTACACTCTAAGACAAAAAAGCCTCTTGTATGAGTGTTCTGCCAGTTCCTCTGGACCACATGACCTGGAATTTTTATGTAATCCTGTAGCAATCTTATGTATTGAATTGTACTTAGTCAATCAATTTCAGTCTTCCAACATGAGTTCAAGTCCCTCAGGATTTGTCAGCTTCTTTTTGCAGTCTCCTGACTTTGTTTTCCAGTTACACTTCATTTGTCTGTCTTAGACAAGACAATTATATTCCACATTAGGTTGCATTCTGCTACCTCTTTGTCTTCCTTGATACCTCTGTATCTCCTCAGTATTATAATTCTTTGTCATTTCTTTTTCCAAATTCAAATAGTTCCCTGAAGTTAGGAAAATCACCCACTATCGAGGTTAACCAGCTTTATGCTTTATTTCATTGCTCTCCTAGCATGAACAAGAAAAAATTCCCCTAAAGTGGATTCGCCCCTTCTTTTGAAATGCTGGACTTCAGCACCTTCTTTTAAAATACTTTTCATGTCCATTTTTTCCATAATGTTTCTGGAGAAATTGGGCTTTGTTAAAAACTATCTAATAAGTGCATGTGTATCACTTTCTTATGTTTTGGCAAGGATTTAGAATAACATTTTTCCTGGTTTAAACTGAGAAAGTAAAGATTCATTTTGATGATTTACTGAAAGAAAAGAAATCTGCAGTTTTCCATTTCTTGATTCACACGAATCCTAGTATTTTGTTGAGATTTGAATATTATATTCTGTGCTAGAATGCATAGAAACATGTGGAAATAGTTTTTGATCTTCATGTGAAAATGAAATTCATTAATATTAATTTATTTGAAAAATAATGCACAGTCTTTTCTCTTTTATTTGTGTCCATATTATACTCCAAAAGACCTTTTTTTCAGTAGATTTTGAAAAGTGTTTAAATTGAAGAGAATTTCATTTAATCTCCTCCTTTCTTAAGTATTTCAGATGTGGCTTTTAAATTATAATTTTCACTATAAATCAAATGTTCAAAAATTACTGGTTTTCAGTGATTGACTGGTCTTAATTTTCTGTCTTGAAGTAAGTGGATAAATAATATATTTTTATACTAAAAGATTCTGTCCAGCTGCAAATCTTCTACTTGACAGATTTACTAAGTTACTATATTTGTCTCTTGATAACGAGTACTGATGTCTCAGATTTCCAGTATACTATTTTTTTTTAATTATCTTCATTTAACACCCGACTATTGATAAGATCTGTGACAGGCTAGGGTAAGGAATAGAAGAGGAGGAAAGCATGAGTATGACTTGCTAGGAATGCCACACATACATGAATAAAGTAAATATGATTATATGATTAGATGTAAAAAGATATAAGTACATGTATTATCATAGTGTATGTGTATACATACATACACACTATATAAATAACAAGCATAAAGTTCATTTGGCTTCTTTCCTTATCACTGGAATGTAATTTATCATTATTCATCTCATTATTAGCTTATTAGTCTAGGTTATTTGTTATCCGAAGTTCAGTAGTTTCACAAGCCCAGCCCTTCTTCCTTTGCAGATCAAGTCAATAGTTCAGTCTATGAAATTTATTCCTTTTGTTTTAGTATAGAATTACATACTATTTTTTTTTTATTTTGTTCCATTATGAAGACTCTTGGTGATCCTTATGTGACTTGCTAGTTCTTTCATATTTCAGAGAAAAAAATATGAAATTTTCTTGCTAGAGCTTTGAAAACTTAATGTGATATCAGCAGCAACTGGGTCAGCATCATTTTAAGGAATAAAAAGCCTCTTGAACTATTAGAATAATGTTATTCTGATGAAAACAGTTCTTGCTTGCTCTTTAGTTCTTAAGTTACCACTAAAGACAAGTCCTAGTAGATTACTCTGAATCAATTCACATTTGAATAAGCCACTATGCACTGGTAGAATGAAAGACCATTAGCAGAAAATGTGTAAACAGGTAAATATGACTATATTTACATAGAGCCTCCTGGGCTCACCTGGGACACACAGGGCAAAGTCTGCTCTGACTCTGGGTGTATGCTTGGGGATCCTGTATTGTGTTCTGCCCTCACCTCTGCTGCCAGCATTGCCCACTTCTTTGTCTCTGTGGAAATTACCCTTTATCCAGGAGCCTGACAATAGAAATGTTAGCTTTGGAGAACAGTTGTATTATTAAAAACAAACAAACAAACAGACAAAAACTCAACCAAACAAAAACTAAACAAAAAAAGCCCAAAAGAAAATTTATCTATACCTGTTTTGTTTGTTCTTTAGGCTGTCTGTCCTAAATTTGCCCTGTGTCCCATGTGAAGCCATTTCTTATATCTCTATCTCACCAAAGGTATCCTGCCACTCTCAGCTCACCACAATGCTAGTAATGCTAATCCTTCAGGAATCAGTTTCTCTCTGAATTCCTTCCAAACCATGTCCTCAAGCAGTCATTGTTCCTTTCATCCTCTATTACCTTAACTCCCTCTTGAACTCCTGGCTCTTTTCAATCTGCTGCCGTATTGTGGTCGCAACTCTCTCCTTCAGGTATGATCAGCCTGAAATTCAGCCTGAAATACCTACTAAATATCTCTTTTAACCATTATCTGTACTCCTGTTGATTCTTACAGGTAAATCTCTTATCTTCCTAGGGGAAAAAAAAAAAAAAGCCTTTCCTTAGCTCCTGCTGAACTGTGAGTCCTATAAATGTGGATCCCCTCCCCCCACCTCCTTCACCCCCTCACCTTTTTAATTGATACTTTTACAGTTTCCATGAGTTTCCTTGTCTTCAATTTCCATTTAACTGAAATAAACTGTGATTAAAATGTTAGATCAGATTATGCCATCCATTAATCAATAACAAATTTAAAATACAATTAAATATTAGTTTAAAATGTATTTTGTTTGAATGCCAGCTACCGAAACAAGAGTTTTAACTAATGAGATATGCTGATTAGAAAATATTTTGACTACCAAAATGGTCCCAAGTTTTGTATTCAACTCAAGACCATCTGTGAACTTATACCAGTTACAACAGAATATAGTGATAGAAGTGAGTCCAAATTTATAGTCCTAAATAAAACCATAATTTAAAAAGTTGCACTTTTTCATAATTTTCAGTAGTAAAACATTGAATAAACACTGACAAGTTCACTCTTCAGCTATGTATAATCTGTTATTTTTTTGTAAAACAATCAAAAATCCTTCTGTCAAAATAATTTACAAATATGAGCATTTCTATTGACTTCAGTAGAAATGGCTGCAAGACTATCAATCTGAAGGACTTTTAATTATTAAAGACAAGTAAAAAGAAGAAAGAAAAATTATACCAAAACACTTGCTTTTACTTTTGGCAGAATTCACTACTAGTACCTGGGGAAAAGCCTCAGGCTCTGAAAATAATTGGAGATAAATTATTGTTGCATTAACAAGTGCATACAAAACCGGAAGAGGTGTGAACATCAATTCTGGTTTATTCTGAGTATGTGTTGGTAAAAGTAAAATGTCTTTCACAGCCTTTAAATTTTTCTAAGTAATTAAACTGCATCCATAAAAACTGGGAAGTTGATTTTAGCCAGAATTAATGTGAAATAAAACAAAACAAGCAAAATAACAAAACAATTATCCACTACCAGCTACATTTCACTTTAAGCTTATGATGATTTTTGAAATTTACAAAGGAAAATAGTTAATTATTATGAATCACTTCATTGTCTGATTCACGTCTGATTTTTTTTGATGCCTGTACTTTGGAAGATGAGTTTCACAGTAACAGAAATGTTTGCATTTTTTCGTCATGAAGCGAATTTCTGGGAATCACTAGAAGAAGAGAAACTAAGGTAGAATTTCCCTCCCCTGTGTTTTCCAGTGCAAATCACAGACTAGAAATCCGATATGTGTTAAACTAGATTCACTTCTTTTCCTCTTTCATAAAAAAAGAGAGCTAACCTAATTTGTCTTACTGAAAAAAAGAATTTGTCTTAGAAAACAAAATTTTCTAGCCTTCTAACTGCTTCCAAACCATTAGACTATTTGTGTTTAAAATTAATAGACTTTAAAAAAAAAGTCTCTGAAGTCTGGCCTATGAAAAGACATTGTTGGCCCTAATTGATGCATAGATGAAGCATATATCATGATGACTGCAGAATATTAATTCTGAATGGGTTTTTTTTCATTTTTATACATTTCATGGCATTTTAGTTCAGACCTTGTACCTGTTCTGTCCACTTGTCACCTTTTTAAGAAATAATTTTTTATATGACGTTTTAAGTAGTTTATCAAAAATCCAGCGTATATAGAATATCTTTACGTATGTCTGAACTGAAAAAAGATACATTAAAAAAGCAATTGGTTACAATCTGTTGTGAAGGTTTGTTTAAATTCAGCAGTCTCACAGATCTTATATTCCACCATATCTCAGAATGGTCAATTGCCTTCTTCTATAAGAGAGCTGGGCGTTTCAGTTTTGTGTCCAGGTCTCTGAAGTGTGGCCCTTTCAATGTACCACTCTTCTAGAATTTAATTCATTAAGAAGCTATATAAATTATTTTAAAAAATATATTTACCTATACTGTAAGAAAACCTGGCATACCTACCCACTACTACTCCATGGAACAAGGTGTTTTCTGTTCTACAATGAAACAACAGTACTTCTAAAAATACTTTATAATGACTAAAATTAATCACACAGAGTATTGCAAGTATGAGAGGTACCTGAACTGCAAAGTTTCTTCATCAACAAAATACCACTAACTTCAAGGGGAAACCCTATAGTGTTATCCTTGTGACCTATGAACTAGTAAGCTAAAGAGGAATAATTTATACTCAGTGATAGTAGCTATTTTTCTCCAGCAGATTTATACTGCAGTTATTGAGTAAAAGGTCAAGTAAGTCCTCTAGTGTTCTTTTCTAAAGGAGAAAAAAGTCTTCACATTCTTTCAACAAAATCCATATTAAATGTACTGAAAATAAAGCTTGATAAAGTGTTTGTAAAATAAACAAATAGTCAGAAAAAAAGAAATGCCAATTCAAGTGAGAAATCATATTTTGTCTCAGCTGAGACTGGTGTATGGTACAGCACATGAAATAGGTTAGGGTTCATGACAAATTAAGTCTATCACATGTGCTGGAGAGTCTTTCCCAGTGGAATGATTTTATGTGTGACTAGTACTTAATATGTATCTGGTTTAATCCTTATGAAACATTATTTTTGTTCTTTTTTTTTTTTTTTAACTCAGAAATTGGAACACATCCTACTAGAAAAGAAAATTTCAGCATTCTAAATAATATTATAATTCAACTATTTTCTGGTTGGGAAATCCTAGACAAATATATTAGTAAATCTCAGTGTTTCATTTTCTTGATAGAATGGACTTTTCTTTCACCTTTTTTTTCTTTTATAATTACTTGTAAGTCACTGTAAAAATAATTCTGTGGCTCTTGATTATCTGAGCAGTATGTGTCTTATCTGTGGTCTGGAAGTTCAAGGCAAGTTTTTAGCAGGGATTAGGCATAAGTTATCATGTCCTTATTTATGTATGTATTTGTCTGGTAAAAGTAATTTCTTTGCATTTCAGAGATGGTCAGAAGAAGTCTTACTTTTCTATACATGGTTTTTGTGCTGATGATTTCACTATGCAGAATGCAGCTTATTACCTTCTCTGACTTAAATACATGAGAACCTGATATTTTGTACTGGACACAGAACTTCTGTGCCCTTTATCATGATAGAAGCCCAAAACATTCAAAACAACTTCTAAATAAAACTTAAAAACAACTACTGCAAAATATATATCTTCAAAACTACTACTGCAAAAATACTGCATATTTTTGAAGGACACGGAACCTGAGCTTTAGTAATGGACTCTATTAATTTCCAAAATTCTTACTATTAAACATGTACACAAGGTGTTTTTGCACAACATTGCACCTGTTTCTGTGAACATGTACTTGGTACCCAAAATCTCATCAAAACTGTCAATGTGCATACTTTCTTACCTGTTTCTAGACCTTAATCTGCATTCCAGCAACATCATCTGGGCCAAGGTCCACTGAGAATTCATTTGAAAATAGTGTTGATAAAACACCTCTACCTCATAGTGTTATAATTGTTGTATTGACTTGGAAGAATCAACATTCAGGCTGTAATGCATATTTTTTGTGTCAGGAAACCCACACTTCATATCCACATTGCAGTCAAACTGGGCCTAATTGCAATAGTTTTGATCAGTTTTCATAGATATACAAAAACATACTCATTGTATCTTGTCGCTGTTGAAAAAACTACTTAACTACTTAACTACTACTTAATCAAAATTCATATAGGGACTTATCGGGAAGATAGTTGTGAGGTAGCCTAGAAAAGTCTTCAGAATATATCATCATTGCAAGAACTGTGCAGAAGTTCTGGGAACAATTTGCATGAGGCAGAAAATGGCAGCATACCTTTTGAACATATATACTGTAGAATATCCATTTTTGAGAAGGTAGATAAACTTGATAAGGTTACCTTTTAGGAAATTGTATTAGCATTTCTTATTGTACTGTTGTCCTTGTACTGTTTTGTTTTCTTCTTTTATGAGGGATGACAATATGAATTTTAGTTTACATGGCTGATAGTTAAGGGGTAATTATTTAATTACATTAATTAGAGTCTTCTTAAAATCTCATCCCTAATTAAACCTGTCACCTTCCTCAGAAAACAAATTTTCTTCATAAATCAATTCTGCATACCTTGTGGCAATGCTTATTGTCTGAAAGACAGATGATCTTATACTTAAAGGAATCACATTTTTGTAGAGTAATTAATGATATAGCAGTTCAGTAGTTCCTCTTCGTGCTTTCATGTTGCTTGGTGATTTTGAGCTAAGAGGTTATTTTTAAACTGAAAATCTATTTTTCAGGAGAGACAATATTAAAAAAGAATAAAGATACCTGGTGTATGTTAGCATTAACCTGTTTTACTAGAGAAAGCTGTTAGATGATAAATGTTCTTTGTAAGAATGACCTTGATTTTCATCTATCACAAAGTTTACTTCCTGTTAAACAAAATTACAAGTGTTATAGTAATGTGATCAGATATTTTCTGTGCTTCCTTATATATGCTTTATATATTTTATTAGAACTTCACGAAGAATCAACATAAAATAAAGCAGTTGAAACTTAGGGTCTTATACATGTGTTGCTTTCTTGTATTCTATAAGAAAAACAATTTTCTATTTTTTTCTACAGAAAAACTGTATTCTATAAGAAAAACAATTGGCCACTTTGAGTAGACTTTGAGCAGAAATTTCAAAATCCAATTTTTATATGTAAATTTAAATAGAGAATAATAAAATTTAAATGGTTTTGTCAAATAAAATACACAGAAATTGGCTTTTTTTCCACACAATTTGGGGTAATCAAACATAAGCAATATGAGTGGCTTGATGTGATAAACTGAAAAAATTGAGTTGACTTGTGGAACTGTAAAACAATATATTTTACATGCCTTAAGTTTTAATTAAGAATATTCCAGAAATATATTCAGTTATTTAAAATTCCTTCTTGAGCAGAATAGGGAATACTGAAGTTAAATAAGAGCAGGAGATAAAAAGAGTTTCTCATTTCAGGAATGAGAAAAAAAATTGGAAATCTCAGACTATGGTCCCTAATTTCACATTAATTTTACAGAGCTAGACTCTCAAATTAGGTGTCTTCTACCTCCCTGGTTGTCTACAGATTCAAATTTTCCCACTGTGCAGCTTTTAAGATTTATGACAGTGTATAAAAGCATGTTACTTCACCAAACACTTGCAGAGCTTTGAAACCTTGAAGCTTTCAATAACTTTCAGCTTTTGGTTCTGTGATGGAATTTCATATCAGTCTTTTTTCTTTAGATGTTTTCATCATTCAGTTTTGATTTTTAATTTAAAATATTGTATGACTGGATTATATTTGAGATAAAAGCTCAAATCATATATTGGAAGCTGAACAAGCATACTTCTACAAATACATGTGGAACCATGTGGATAAAAAGTACATACCTCAATGTTTATATATTTATATAAAAACAAGTGTATAGATAAATTTTAATTTCAGACAAACTCCCAGATTTTGGTTTTGTCTATTCTAGCACTGGAATCAGTCATAAAGAACAGTTAAACCTACTACTCTGTATTTCCATTCCCCTCTACTTCCCAACAAAGGTGTGCTTCAGTAAGATAAACTTACTGCACGGAAACTAAGGTAGAATTAGGAACAAGTAACTAGGACAGAAATCAACAAAGACCAACACTTTTTTAGCAGCAATCTACTCCTAGGGGGGATGTAAACAAACTTTGGAACTACAGTCCCTGGAAAGAGAACAATAGCAACAACAATAGCAACTAGAAGATATATCATTAAAGTAACATCGATGTTTCTTATTTTCTTCAAGGAAAGTCTTTTCTGAATGTGATATTCTACCAGTATGAGAAAATATACAGTATAAATGGAGTTAGAAAAAATTTTAATTTCCATAAAATAATTGAAAAAAGCAAACAAGGACTTTGTAATTTATTTTCATAGGTATTTTGAACTGATTCTGCAGTCAGCATAGGCATCATAAAATTTTTTTTAAAAGGATGTGCTTTTTATCATTTGTATTACCATGCAAAAGGTGTTTTTTTTCTTTTTCATTTGTACTTTATTTCCATTTTACCTCCAAATGAAGGTGTTTGCAGTGAGTTCACTGGCTATGGTTCCTAAAGTCTTCTAGGCTTCAGTTTATTCCTTCCTTTATTCCTTGAATAGCTTCCTGCTATTCAAGGAATCAACAACAGTTTTATTCAGCTGTCCTCAACTGAAACAGAAGGTATGCATCATAGTACCCCTGGGCAGGTTAGTTAATTTAGGCAGGTTAGGCATTTCTTTCAGTGGCACCATAGCAGCTCATCCTTTTCTCCCTTTTTTGTTTAGTTCGCCACACAGCCCAATAAAGAGCACACCCAAAAGATTATTTCTGTATCAAGGAATCTGCCAACAGTCAAAGTAAAGTAAGAAGGTCTACTGCTGGGACTGATATTAGTAATCATAGCACAAAGAGACAATAAATGCAATAATATTTTTGGTAAATATATGGTAACAATAAACCTATGTTAGGTATTGTTAGCCCAGTAGACCCAAAGTGTCATATTTTGCTTTTTTTTATATGCACTTTATTTTTAAAAAGTCATAATCAAGTATTTGAAGAGAAATATGCCATAAATATACTTTTCTACTACTTATGTGTATGCACAGCTTTGAGATCTAAAGTATAGTTTAGAATAGACAATGGAAGAGGAATGGATGTTGTAGCATAGGCTTCATGGTTTTCATAAACCTATTTGTCAAAGAGAAAAAGAATGAAGTCCTCTCTTCTCATCAACCATCTCTATATATGAGAATGTATTGTGGTTAACAGAGAAGCATCCTGCGAGGTAGAAGTAAACAGTCATTACAATCTTATATTTAAAATATGTCACAGCAGAAGCTGTGATGAATAATAAATAATGTTCCTGTGTGAACAGTGTTATGAAACAGCCCAGTCATTTAATAAAGTGTTTGCTTTGATTGCATAATGAATATCAGATCTGCTGTATGGCTGTATTCTGTTGAATGTATCATGGGTGTAGACTGGTGAAGCTTAGGGGAGTTTCCACTTTGCAGATCTAAGTTGAAGCATGTCTACATTATTGAAAGTAGATATTTTCATTTTTAGTGTAAAAGTATTCATTGAAGTGATATTCAGTTGTAATTTTTATTATTCTTCAGCTTCTGCTTTTCCAGCATGAGGGGTTTACATGCTGTTCTTTATAATTACACAAAACAAAAAATTCAGACAAAAATTCACGTTTTCATCTACAAAAAATGCTAAAAAAGATCTTAGTAATCAAATGCACTGCAGGCGAAAAAACAAATACAATTGCATTTGAATAGGCTACAATAGAGTTATACTGCCAAGACAACAGGAAGTAACTGGAAAAACATGTCATAGTACTAATAAAAGACTTGAAAATTTATGTAGAATACACCATTCTGCCATCTTTGCAAAGATCTATACTAAAACTGACAGTAGGTAGCAAGATAAAACTTTCTCTCACATACATTCCCTGAAATAAATTCCTGTTTTGATTTCATAGGTTTGGAAGCTGTGAATGACACTACATATTCCTGGGGTGGGGTGGAAGGAATTTTCTCCAAGTATAATAACAAACCCAAGAATATTTTTTTTAAACAATGTGTTGATTGATTAAGAAGAAATCCACCTACTTAAAAACATATATTCCTTTAAAGGTTATGTTGGAAGTTTTCTTAACAGGCAGGGATGTCTGTGAACATCCAGGGTTCACTTGATTCTCTCCAAATTGTTATATTTTCACATACACAAGAGGGACAGAATCCTCTTGACGCCCTCATGGGTATAAATCAGAGGCAGGGTTTGGAGAAAGGGGGATTAAGGCACACGTATCTTGGCAGTGTAGCATGTAACAGAACTTTAATCAACATCCACTTTTTACTCTTCAGAGGAGCATATACAGGGCACCTGCCTGCCCTGAGATGTGTCAAAATGACATTTGATCACATTGACTTGTTCAGATTATGGTATCTTGGGACCAGAAGCATCCATTCCTTTGCCTGTCTCCAGAACAGAAACATATTTTCATTGAATAATAAAAGAGGTAATAGGAGTAGAAGCTTTTTTTTTTTTTTTTTGGAAGAATATCTCATTAATTTCTATTACGTATATAAAGAGGAACATTAATGTGATTTGGTGGGTAAAACAAATAAACTTTTGCTTAAATCATTAATTTGGTTTTACGAAAATTTCAATACGTAATTCTATTATCATTGGAGAGAAAAATAATATAATTTTACTTGGTGTTCTCTATGAATATTCATCCACAGACGTAGCAGACACAGAGATAAAAAATTTTAAATTGGAATAAGACAAATTTATTAATGCATTTTTAAGGAATTCTATGTTTCAAATGTTATGTATCCATTCTAAGGTGGCTGATGTCCATATTTCTATTGCAGGATATTTCTGCTTTATGATGCCACATTTTGGGGACATGATGTAATGCAAGTTAAAGTCTTAAGTTTTGATATAATTCATATATGTATTTTCATAATGATGGATTTGAAAGAAAGCATATCTGTTCACTTATTGAAGTAGGCTTCATTTATAAAATCCAAAACCATAAACATGATGACTTTTAGGCCTATAGTTTGAAGCTGAAGAGAGGATAGAACTGGCTTTTAGGCTAAATATTTGCTGTGCAGGCCAATGGTTCACTGAAGCCAACTATAAATAGATGTGTTTAAAGAAAAATTAAATCAGACTGTTACTCAAATTCAAGATGGCGATAAATTTCCACAAAATATTAAAGAATAAGGCAAAAGGGGGAGCCATTAGAAATTCTTTGAATTAATGCTTAGTGCCTGTGGGCCACTGATGAAATGATTTCCAATATGTGTAAAAAATACAGTCAGAAGATAACTCAGTATTTCATTCATTTACTATTAATAGAACTCTGTTACTAATCCAAACAAATGTGTTGAGGAAACTTTAACTGAAGATAACTTCAATGAGGCCATTGCTTTCCAAGTTCAGATTACTTTTTACCGTTTAACCAAAGCAAAAGCTTTTTCAAGATCAAGCCATGGTCGATCAAATAGATTGAATGCCACTGGCTGTCTGTTAACATTATCCTTCAAAAGTCACTGCAGTGAAGCTTCTACAACTCTTTTGTTATGGGAAATAAATCTAATAGGAAACAAATCATAACTTCCAGTGAATTACTTGACCTCTCTTTAAGAGTTCCTACATTTGTTACCTTTTTGCTATTTGTTTCTTAAAGAGAATAAGAAATAGCTGATCTTCCGCTTGGTCTTCTCTGGGAGGGTTGATGTCAATAGAGTATGTGTTGTCTAGTAAAATTGTGTTTCATTATTAAATTTATATATGCTCATAATTTCAGTAATTTAGGACAAAGCTAAGACATTTTACTGTTTACTTGATTTGCATTAATGTCAGGTCTAGAAGTAAACGGGTTTAACTTTAAATTTATGTAAAACTCTGCTAAATAGTCACAGAGGTGATAGCTGTTCTTGCAGTTATCTGCAAAATAATAGTTGTTCTTCAGCTGAAAAAAAATCCTATTTGTTTTTTTTTATTAGTTTCTGGGTTTAGAAGAGTTAAACATCATAAAGAATTGGCTTCTTTTAAAACGATGAGCAAGAAAATTTACAGACCTTAATAAATATTTAGGTCTCTATTTAAATTTGTCATAAAAATACTCAAGTAAATAAGCAGAATAAATGGTGTAGCATAAATTAGATGCTAGAATTCTTCCATGTTCAGTCATTAAGATGACACTGATGGATTATATGTATATATACACATATGCAGACATTTTTAACACTATGCATATTTTTATTACTTGACTTTGATAATCTGATATTTTATTCTATTCAAAACTCTTGCTATTTACTCAACTTGAAACACTCACTGCCAACATGAATAAGTGTTTTTATGTCATTTGGCATTACATTTTTAATTAGCAAAATCTATTTATTTCCCCATGTAGTTTTAGGTAAATATTATCTGTGAAAGTTCAGAAAATCTTTGCTTTTAGTAGACCTTGAACAGCTAAAAATTCAGGTTACTCCCACCTGGAGCAAAAACAAAAACCCACCTTAGAAGTGACCAGGACATTAATGACTAGATTGTCTCATGTCCACAATGTTTGGCTTTGACTAAAATAATGCTGTGAAACTGCAAAATATTTTTTTTATTTTACTAACATCAAAAATCCTTCTTCTGATAAATATTTCATTGACACTGATCATATGAAAGAAGATAATTTATCTAAATTCTTGACTAACAATACTTAGTATCACATGAATTCTGATCCTGTGTCTGCCATTTATGTGATAGGTGGGTCTCTGCATTTTTCTCTTCTCTTTCTCTTCCTTGTGTTCTATTTTTTCTAGTTGACAAGTCAGTGTCCTTTAACAATTGGTTAGTGATTATTGATTTGAGATCTTTGCTAGAATCCTTCAGAGCTGCAGTATTATGGACTCCATCAAAAATACAGCTTTACATCTCTAGCATAGAAAATTTCATCTTTGTTAAAAGAATTTTCAAGCAGGAAGATTTTATAAAATGTAAAAAATTAAAAGAAGTCTTTTTCATTTCATACTGTCTTTCTTATAATCTGCTTAGTGGTACATCTTATTCCTTTTTTTCTCCTCACTCAAGGAGACAGAGGCTAAAGTTGCTTGCAACTGTTGGCTCACCTTTTGCTTCTAGAAAGCAATGTATTTTGTATTCTGTTTTAACAATATGACTACACAGCAAAGAAAAATTCTTACTAACTCTGAGGCAGATACAGATTTCCAGATAAAAACAAAGGGTATTATGTTACATCGTCATCAGGTATGAAGGAGTGTGGTCACATAGGAGAGTCTCCTGCAATTCACATTCAGCAGTTTTTCATGTACTAGCCAGCAGCTCAGGTGTGGGCTTCATTATCATCCATTACCTATACTAAGACATACAAAGCAATTATTTACAACAGGTGAGATGGAATGATTCTCATCACATGCGTACTCCATGCAAGAACAAAATGTCATAATTGCAATACTTTACCTAGAAATACATTAATTGTAATTTAACAATCTGCACTTTATGAGCAGTAAGAATGGCTCCTAAGTGAAGGTAAGGTAGGAGCAAGTAGTGACAGAAGGATGCCTGTAAGGTCAAGGGCAGAGTTCTACAACATCCAAATGCAGAGCAAAGCAGGACTGGTGACAATTTGGTACCAATCAGTTCTATAGAGACAGAGTAGATCCAATGTCAAGCCTCAAAATAGTTCAGCTGTCTGTGTCAATTCAGGCTGACAGAGCACATGATCAGGCACACCTTCAATATAGCTCAGGCAAGCCCAAGGATAATGGTCTGAGCTTGAGAGCAGCTCCTGCAGTGAGTAAGCACATCCTGCCTCTTTCACACATAACAATTTCTGAGCAGCAAGAGTCCAGCGTAGAGTGCTGCGCTGTATCAAAGATGACTTGATGAATACACAATTTAACTGCCTAAAATATTCCTGACAATTGGCTTTCCCAATCCCAGACTCTTTTTGCTGGGGTTTTAAACAGAACTGTCTTGTCAAAATTAAAGAGAACTCAGGCAAAATAGTACTTAATTAGATAGGTAGCTATCTAAAAATTATTTTAAATTATGTATTTTATAGCCAAGCCTCACATCTCTTATGTGGCTTTTCCAAGAATCTCAGTAATCTTGTTTTTCCAGTTAAAACTTTGTACGTGGTCTGTAAATGAAAGGAAGACAGAAGAAAGAGAGACGATGATGAAGATACTGAAAGAAATTTAAGCAATTGTGACAGCATATCTAAAATTTGTGTGCAATGAATATTTAGTTAATATTGACTTCAGTGAAAAGCAAACCCATTTTGTAATCTCTAAATAGGAACCTACATCTATTTTTTCTCTCTGTTCTCTTTAATCATGGATCAAAATATTTAATCTAAAATACACCCAGGGTGCTTCTTTCTAATCGTTATTTCATTTCAGCAAAATCTGTTGGTAGAAACAGAGGTTTAGAATCTTGAGCTCCTTGGAAATATGCTTGTTATTTTTATCCATAGCTGACGTGCTAGGGAAGAAGAGCAATTTTGTTTACTCCCAGGTGGTTTAAATTTGATTTGAACTCATAGTTGAGTTTAAGCTGATGAACAGGTTTTTATTGAACATGAATAAATTGAGAAATTCAGATTAGTCAGCCACTTTTTTGTCATAATTTAAATTCCAAAGAAGATGCATTTAGCAAAAATAGAGCAGAAAGGTGTGTGCAATTGATGAATTGTACCTGATGACTAGCTGACTTAATAAAATCCTTAATGAATTTACTGCTGTTCTAGGTATTTTCAGTATTGGTGTTCTTATGAAAAAGAATTTGTGCAAAACAAAGTGAGAGTAACTGATGTAAAATATAAAAATGAATGCATGAACGAACCCATACACAGCCCAATATACCAATATGCAATACCTTCCTGTGAACATAGACAGCGGCTTTTCCTCACAGAGTATCCTGTAACAAATGTTATGTTCATGTTTAGAAAAAGGAAAATCTCAACTGACTAGCACAGTCTTTTGATAGCTAATATGGCCTTTTGAGCACCTTGTCAGCATTCAGTTCAACTTCAAAGTCTGAAAATCTTTCTTTACAAAAAGAAGGAAAGAGCAATTCCTTTAGGACTCAAGTAGAATTACCTAAGCATAAAAAAATCTGCAGATGACTGTCTGTTAATTGCTAAGACAAGGCAAAATTAAAGTTAATACAAAGTTTCAGTTATGTCCTTTTATTTGTGACAAAATGCTGTGTTATTCTATTTCTGAAGAAACATTTTTGGGTAGATTTTTAATATATGTGTATAGATGTAAACTTGCATATATATAAATATGTATGTATGTTTATGCTTGTTTGGAAATGCTTCAAGATCAAAAGATAACAATGGCTACATAGTATTACATTAATCTGCTTAGTTGCCTACATAGCAGTGGCATTTCCCTCTCATAAGAGTGACAAAGTGTATGATTCTGCTGTCTGGACAAAGGAGAAGACTCAAGAGGTGCCGTAGTTTAAACTGGCAGGCAGCTAAACACTACACAGTTGCTCATTCACTACCCCCTTGCTCCCAGTGGGATGGGGAACAGCGTTGTTAAAAAAAAATGTAAAAAATTGTTGACTGAAATCAAGACAGTTTAAAAAGACAGAAAAGGAAAGGAAAATACTAATAATACCAATGATGGAGAAATAATAATAATAATAAGACCACAAACAATAATAATAAAAATGAAGGGTGCATAGAGCAGTTGCTCACCACCTGTGCTGATGGATGCCCAGCCAGTTCCTCAGCAGCCGCCCCGCCTACTTCTCCCATAGTTTATGTGCTGAGCATGACACTATATGCTGTGTAATATCCCTGTGGTCTATTCAGATCATCTGTCCTGGTCATGCCTCCTCCTAGCTTTTCTGGTTCTCCCAGTCTCTGTTGATGGGCTGGTGTGAGTAGCTGGAAGTCCTTGTCTTATAAGGACTAAGTAAGCATTATTTGTCAGCAACTCAAACACCAGGGCATTATCAACATTATTCTCATCCTAAATCTGAAATGCAGAACTATACCAGCTACTAGGAAGAAAGTTAAATCTATCCAGGAAAGTTAAATCTAACACAGGAAAGACTCCCCTCATATTTAGGGGAAAGTGGTTAGATGCCAAAAGTTTGGCTTTTGGAGAATTGGTGGTGGACCATTACACTGAGTCCTGTGAAAACAGACTAAGCTGTTACTATCTTGGTTAATTAAAGGATGCAGAGATGGGATAGATTTTTGTGTGTATGTGTGTGTGTGTTTTTCTCTATTCAATATATGAAAAATTCTCTGTACAGAAAAAAAAATTATACTTAAAAAAAATTAGCTTAATAATTTCCAAATTTCATAAGGCAGCAGCCTTTCAGTTGAGGGTATTTTCTTATGTAGATTTCCTTAAATAAATGTTTATATTAAATTCTTATAAACATTGAGAGTCTTGGTAATTGATAATTGCCTATTTTATGTTATCAGAGTGGTCGATTGTTCATGTGTTATTCACTTTTATAATTTCATTATTTTATATATGGAAATATTTCCCAGAAGTTGGACGAATCTTGAAATAAGATGACAAAAGTCTGCAAAGCATTTACATTTACAGGAGCTTTGTAAACCCAAGAGATAACTGTGGCCCTCCAATAAATTTTACCATCTGTTTTCTATTTAGTTAATGCATTTATAAGTTCTGCTGAATTCTTATTATTTGGTAGTAAGTAATAAATTATTACAACATTTAGTTGAAAAAAATTCTTGGGTTTATGCATTCATTTAGGAGACCAATCTTTCAACCTCTGAATGCATAGCTACCCAGTGTGATAGGCAAATTTTTGTATGCAAGGATTGCATGCAAATTAATTTATTTACATCCATAGTCCACTAATCTGTTTATAAAATTGTTAATGCGTCATAATAAAGTGATAAATTGATACATTTAAGCTGGTTCTAAAGTTGATGATGTGTCAGCTCTATTTCTAAGTACACTTGCTTTGTCTTCTGTGTTTTCTCATAAACAGAGTGGTACATCTGTTTAGATCACGGACCCAAAATGGACAGAATTCATGTGGGGCATTATTTGCTGATATGATAATGTGCTTTAGAAAATATTCTTGTCAATGAAAACACAAATTTGAAAAGAGGTCGAATTAATCTAGAGGTTTGCACAACTGTTTTGAGGCAAGTTTGGATTAGTTTACTGTTATCAACTAATGTAAGCAAGTTGGTGCACTGGCACTCCTTGCAAGCTGTCTGACTAAAGATTCAGGTGAGAAAGGTTTGATTGGAACTCAAATAATAAACAAACACTTCTTCATAGTTCTGTTTTGTGCTCCTAGACACAGAAAAAACTGTCATTTACAAATGGAAATTTTTGAATAGTGTTCAATTGGGAAAAGAATGGTAATTACACGATGAGGGATATTTTGCACTGAGAAATAAAAAAAAAAAAGCTGTATTAGAACTTCTGCCTCTTTCCTAGGATAGGTCAATTTTATGCAAAAGCCATTGGACATCTGCATATGCATGTAGTACTGAAAATAGTTGAAACAGAAAACTACCAGAGCATATATTTATGTCCCATGCATTATAATAAGAATCCAGCCATGATGTTGAACACATCTAAAAATTACCATGAGATTACCCTCCTTTATAAATAAGCTATAATTAAATTACTTCTGTAATAAAGGTACAAACAAGTACAAACTTAATGTCCCACTGACAAAAACCAGAAAAGGGTATTGCAGTATTAGGAAGGTGTTTTATTTGGTACTTCTGAATTTTTTCTCTTGAGTATGTGAATATGAGCCCCATTCATGGATTTGTTACAGCTTAAGATAGCATTTGAACATGCTCAAGTGATATAAATCTCTGGTGTGGAAAGAGAATTATAAATCAGAAATAAAAAAGAAAAATTTTCTGATCACACTCCTAAAAAAATAAGTTTTTTGAGGTGAGTGCTTTGTGATTCTGGAGCTTAGAAGAGCACAATACTTCCATAGACTCCATATGATTGGAGATTAAAAAAGACACTATTGGTAAACAGACATAATTGTCAAGAAATTCTTCTGAATATGATAACTAAACATTATATGAAAGGTAGCGACACATCCACAATATAGTATTATCTGCTTACACAGAAGACTTGATGTGACAGAACTGTACTATTCCACTTTATCAATTCACAGTTCCAGTTTTTTCTGTTATGCTTTTTTAAGCCTTGTATTTTGAAGGCATTTATTGAAGCAGTTATTTGTCACTGCTGGGTGAACTGATGGTGGTGGTACAGCTGGATCTTTAGTGTTACTGCTGCTAATAGGCACACTTTTGTAAAAGGTGTGTTCAGAACAGACACACTTTGAGTGGGTTGGCCTTGGCTGAATGTCGTGTGTCCACCAAGCTACTCTAACATTCCACTCCTCAACTAGATGGGCGAGAAAATACAATCAAAGGCTCGTGGGTCAAGATAAGGACTGGCAGAGATTGCTCATCAATTACTGTCACAGGCAAAATAAACTACGCTTTGGGGAATTGATTTAGTTTATTGCAAATCAAATTAGAATAGGATGATGAGAAATCAACCCAAATCTTGAAAACACCTTCCCAGACTTAACTGAGCTCCCAATTTCTCTCCCTCTTTGTTTTGAGTGACAAAGTAGGACGGGCAATGGAGGTTAGCACCAATTCATCACACATTGTTTCCATTGCTCATTTCTCATCAGTGGGAGGATTTCTCAGACTCTCTTCCTTCTCCAGTGTGGTGTATCTCCCACAGGAGACACTCCCCCATGATCTTTCTTAGTATGGGTCTTTCCCACAGACTGCAGTTTTTCACTAACTGTTCCACCCAGAGTCCATTGCACAGGAGAGAGTCTATCAGGAACAGGCTGCTCCGTGGTTCAGTGTACAGACTTGTGATAATGCTATAGGGGACCCGCACTCTGTGGGACAGTGTGGGTCCCCTATAGCATTATCATAAGTCCTGCCAGAAAACCTGCTCCAGTGTTGATTTCCTCCTCCATGGGGTAACAGGTCTTGCCAAGAGCTATCAAACAGTTTTAAAAAATTATTCATCAGCACTTAAATCTGCAAGCCACTCTGCAGGACACTCAGCTAGTTGGGAAAATTTGAGACTTAAAATAATGAACCACATACAGTGTGATGGAAAAATAATAGCTTATATAGCATTTCAAAAAATGATCGGATATTGACAGAACTGAATGATGGTTGTAATGTCAGTTTCAGGAAGATTAAGATACTCTCATTTTATTCACAGTCTTCCAAGAGTTTTGAGATACTTCCTTGAGATGGTAGAGCCCAAGTCATTCCTTGTGCTTACAGTCTTTCTTCTGTAACTCTACCCAGATTTCAGATCATTTGCTGAAACAACACAAATTATGCCAGGTGCTCTCTTCCCAGCACACATTCTCCTCAAGAATTTAGAAAATTTTTCCTTTATTCTCTAGATCATTTTGGCAGTTGATATTCTTCTCTTCATCCTAAGGAATCCAAGTCTGCCATGTTGATTGCCAGGTTAAACTGATAATTAGATAATTGCAGTTAGATAAGATCAAATTAGTTACTTGATTTGCATGTAATGAGTGAGAATAGAACTGATAAAAATGGCTTTGTTCTTTGACATAGACCACAAATAATCTTAAGATTGACTTGACTGATATGAATATAGGAGATGGCAAATGTGATAAAGACAAAGATTGTTTCATATATTGGGATCTAAGAACCTGGCTTTGTTCAGTCCACGTAACTGCAGTCCAAAGCTATGCTTTCACTGAAACATATCCTGTAGTAATTTTCTATGCTTTCTTTTATGCTTCATCCATTATATTTCAAAACAATGCATTGCTTGAAAACATTTCCACAGCACACAGGAAATAGAAGTGATTGATTTGTATTGTGATAAAATTAGCAGTTGCACACAGCATTGTGTCCTGTAGAAGTGTATCATCACATTTTACATCACATTTTCTCTCTACACTGGATATATTCTATCTCATAAAGCAGACATCAACAGTCTCTTTCCCCTGGTGCAGTTAACTTCACGGGAGTTAACACATTTGTACACAAAAAAATCTTATCTCTATTTTGTATCAAAAGTACAAAACACGGCAAGAGAATTATTTCTCTCTCCCTTAAAAAAAAAATCTGGGAAACACAAAGAGCACAAAGAATTTTCAAGGATTCCTATGAAGGCTGGATACCTAGCTCCCTCTAAAGTCTCACAGACAACTTCAAAAAATTCAGGTATATATATATATATTTTTTCATCTTACAAATGGTTTTAATCATTTATACAAGACCTGTCAAATTCTTCATTCCTTAATTACCTCTTTTTAGCATTTCACTAAAAAACAGCTTTTAAATTTTGTTGGTGTTACTGTGGCATGTGCCAAAACTACTGCATTTTCTTATGATGTGAGCCACTCCTTTTTCTTACTATTTTTCAGTACAATTAACACGACTGATGCCCTATACCATGAAAATAATTATTTTCAAATTTCACAATCTCTTTTGAAATGAAATGTGTCGGTTTTCACATTATTGCATCAATGCTATTGCCAAAAAAATGGACAATAGAGGGTCTTCACCAGAAGTAGTTGATGAAGCATTTTTATTCAAATTTTTTTTTGCTTTTTTTTAAATTTGCTGACTGCCCATTCGGCCAATATGCAGTGTAGCCACCAAACTACATTGATGACATGGATTAAGAGGAATGTAAGAAACAAAATAATAAACAGGTTGCCTTACTCTGTTATTTCATTCTTTAGTTAGATTTTTGTGTGAGTCACTCTTTACGTAAAGAGGCTTTTAATATGACTGCTTTTACTTTGTGATGTTCAGGTTCACTGCAAACTGTTTATCTGCTTACAAGTGTATCTAAGTTTATTTGTTTGTTTGTTTTAACTTTTAAGGGTTTTAAACCAAGAAATGTATTTTTTTTCTGCTGAAAAAAATATATACATCTGAATAAAGTATCTCATGATTCATTTTCCTATTCTGTGTGAACACAAGCATCAAAATACAATGAAATATTTTGGTTTGAAACAAAACTGAATTATTTCTTTAGTTAAGAAAGTAAGTTCTAAGTTTAGAACTTACTTTCTATTACTTTTTTTTCCCCTTTAGTAGTGAAAACACTCAAAATATTTTGTGTTTATTAAAAATCTTTACTGAGCTGAAATAATACTTTAATTTTTTGATTTGATGGAAAAAGTTAAAATAAACCAAAAAAATCTTTTGGAAATGCTACTATGAATCTTTATCAAGGAATTGGATGCTTTAACTTATTTTTCTATTCATTTTAGGCTTTTATGTATTTGGAATATACGTATGTTACATCATCTTAAGATCAAATATATTTAGTGGGTGTGTCCAAAAAGTTATTCAGACTTTACATTATTAAGATCAATAGTACTAAACTAGTTGTAACAGTAATGGTTTATTTTTGTTTCAGTGAATACTAATGATCAACTATATTACAGATGAAAAGAATAAAGACTATGTATACATACCTAATAACAGGTCTGCTTTCCAAAGCAAATCTCCTGATCAGTTTAGCTTGCTTTGAATTCAGGTGCACTAGAAAGCACAAACTAGATTCTTTCCATATGATACAAAGATGGAAGACTTTATAGTACTAGAATTGTATTTAATCCCAAGTGGAAATGGACAAACAAAATATCTGAAATACAGCTTCTATAAATTCCAGACCTTCACCAAGTGTTTCTCTCTACAGATCAGAGCTGGTTGACATAGTTGGTAGTGTAGATGTGCCCTCAGTGGTCCAGTGTTAGCATGGACCAGTAATGTAGGCAACTAAGTTGCTATCTAAGTCTCACTGCCAGTCAACTAAGGCAGGCAACTAAACACTGCCAGTCTGCCAGTATACAGAAAGCTAAAGAGATGTTGTCATTGAGGGCCAAAAAACATAAGAACTAAATGGCAAATCCTTCATTTCCTTGCTGGGGTGGTTCTACTGAGAACTATTGAGAATGTTCTCAGTGGACTTGTCCCACTGTTGTACAAACAGGTTTATGTTAAATGAAGTGAACAAAGGTTAATGCTTCTCCTGCGAGTAATCCAGGCAGCCAGTTTATTAATCCAGACCTCTTACGTAGACAATGGAGAGAGACTTTTTGGGAAATAAAGTCCTTTCAGTCACCCTCCAAAGTGTCCACTGAGGACATAAAGACCCATATCTTGCTATATATATATATCTATAGGGAATTTTCATGTATCTGTACAATTAACTAATCTCAGCAAGGTGAGTGGTACAAAAGCCTTTTAATAGAGAATAATGCCTTCAGATATGCAATTTTAGGTACCTTACAGTGTCCATATTGTGCCTTTTATTTTTTTATAGCAGTAGTTAAGACTTTGTTACATTATTTTTAAAAAGTAGGACAGAATATAGAATCTTAATAATCTTATTCCTGTAATTAATTGCAGTACAGGTAGTGATTTGTTATTTTTCTTTCCAAATTTCTCAGTGTGAAGAAAAGGGAAACTTGTAGGAAGGATAAATTAGAAATAAGAGAAAGTGCTTGTCTTGGACTAATTGAAAGGAGAAAGTGTAATGACAGTAAATAGGCTTTATTTTCTAAAAACAAATATGGCTGTTTATTTTTTTTTTTCTGTAAAGCAGCATATTTAACCAAAAACTTTCTATTTGGGTTTTCCTGATTTTATTTTTTAAATATTGTGGCATATGAAATGTGACATATTTGCAACATGATAATATTACCAATGTGAAGTAAAATGTGAATTGTAAGAGTTATCTAGAATAAGTTCGGAATATAGTTTTCTCTTACTAGTTCATTTAGACATTGATGGAGAAAGGCCTAAAGCTACATTAGAAATACCTAAATCCCACTAAAAAAATTGGCAATAGTGGTTCTACTCCTGCTTATTTCTTGTCTGTTTGACAGCTCATGCCTGTTTAGCATGTTATGCTGGCATAACATGCTAAACATCCATGAAATGTGATGTCATGTGATGTCCAGAAATGCTGGATATCTAAAGGAAATGGCATTGTGAGCCCCTACAAAAGAGGAGTGCAAAGGTGGCATCTATTTACTTGTGCTACCATATGTTTTTAATACACATTAATATTTATAATGCTAAGATTCTATCTCTGAGGCCATATATTTTGAAGCAGAAAGGATTTTTTTCAAACTTCTTTTTGTACCACGGATGTCTGTATTTATACTTTGTTCTTTGATGAAGTTTCTTCTCCGTTTGTTGATTTTAAAGTATGTAAGGAAAGAGGGATAAAGATAGGTACTATTAGATTTCATATTCATACCTAATGTATAATGCAAATCAAACATATAAAGTTTTCAGTATATCTCAGAATACTAACTCGTTGCTTGGGAAGTCCATTATGTATAGGCAAAAGCCTATGGAATATCCTACACTATTTTAAACACCTTGTTTTTCTCTTTCTGTCTGTGGAAACTGATCTTTATAGACCTGCTAGAGGTCATGTCAGAAATTAATGTAAACTTCAATGGACTGAGAATTTTAATTTTTATTTAGTGTTTTGTTGTGTATGTGTTCATATGAGTATGAACCAATCGAAGGATCATGGGCACTGCTAATTTACTACAGCTGTGAGGTGATATTCTTGTTTTACCAGCAGGACAGGTGCAACATGATCAAGATCAGACAGTGCTTCCTAGCAGACGTACAAAAAAAACCTAGGAATCATCCACGTACTGTGAACTTAGCTGATTTTTGTTAGGTGTGTTCACCCAAGAACAGAAGATGTATCAGCTATGGAGTTCAGTTTTAGTATTTAAATTTCATTAAATGTAGTCCCGTAGCAGTTGCTGTTCTTTTCAGAAAGGAATGTGAGAGAATGTTTGCCCATGGATCATTCCTAGTGGGTGAAAAAAATTCAACTCACACAAAATAAATGCTGATTCATTGCAAAGAAATATAATGCAATGTAATCTTGTTTATTATATGTTTATAATTAATCAGGCTTTAAGCTTGCAATCATGTCAGTGCGATTTAATAGTGTATAATCATCTATGAATAAAACAAGTGACATTATAGGACTGTAGCAATGAGTTTGTATGTCAAGAAAAGCCTTTACATATTAGTAGGAGTTTTGCTTACGAAAAAACTCCCAGGTTTTTCATAAGCAAAACTTATGAAAAGTGGAGCATCAAGCATACTTGTGCTCCACCAGTTCATCTTGATTCAGAATTTTATGCTTTCCTACAGTAGCTAAAAAATGACAAACAAGAGCAAACAAGAGCACAGATATCCAAACTTTAGAAACAATAGAATTGCAGTGACCTTCTTGCTTCTCTGCTAAGCACTGTGCATGGAATACACTTCAGGATCTTCACAGCCACAGTGTTAATCTAATTCAAGAATGTAAGAATGTAAAATTCTTGTTGCAGACATAACAATAATGCAATTTTGTAATAGAAAAAAAATGCTTGTAACACTTTGCAATAAGCAGCTAATCGTTGCTTCTTTGATGCCTATTAGCAAAAATATTATTTCTGATAAAATCTTTCCATTTGGTATGGAAAATATAGAACAGCTTATAAGTCACATTCTCATTATTATATTCCTTATTGGACTTTTTTTAAAATTTGAAGAGAAGTTATTTGCTGATTGAAGAAAGAAGACATTGTTCATACAAATTGTGCACCATATTATTGAATAAAACAAATAATTTGTATTATGACTTGAATAAGCAGTTCTAAAATCAGTAGGAAGAAAATGACAATGACAGTATTTGTTAACAGCAAGATTTCATGTACTGTACACTGACCGAGTCATAATGGTAGGACATAGAACTGATGTGTTTCAGAATTAATAGCATGTTATCCTAAAAAGTAATATAATATGTTTCATTTTTCTAGATTAATAACTCTACTGTTTCTATATTCATGTATGCATTATTTGGGTTATGGCTATCATTGTGTCAGAGATTAATAACATAGTTTAAGGAAAAAGAAACAGGTACCTTGAAGATAAAGAATATGAGCATTGACATAATATTAAATAGAAATAAGTCTTGACAAATTTTCAAGAGCTTCAGAAATTGTTACAAGACTTTAGAAGAATGATATGTGAATATTGAATAAGAACAAAAATATAATTGGCCTGCTCACACACGTAGTTCTGCTGAAATCAATAGGATTATTCATGTAAACCAGGCCAATTACCCTTGTCCTTATTAGATTGACGTTGGACTACAGAACTATTTTAAAGGTTCCCAGAACAGCAAAATCCTTTTGCACAGTAATTTGAGTTTAATTTTTCTGGCATGCAGAACAATAATTCTTTGTTTCTGATTTAGAAACAGAACAGATGCATATGTTTTCATCCTCCTCTCCTCCTTTATTTCCCAGTACAATTTCAGTAGAGATTACCCTGTGAATGAATAGCACTGACTGTAGGAAAGTTGCCTAACAGATGCTACAGACCTGATTTTAGTTGACTGTTTCTTACGGTTATTTCAAGATCAACCTGTTCTATGTGCTGTGAAAGTTTTCAGAGTTATGCCCCTAGGGGTATGTTTAACAGATCTTCTGTTGCTGCAGGTTCAGATAGATTTGATTTACTTTGCCAGCCTGCCTTCCAGTTAGTGACAGCCTTTTGCTCCTTTTGTTCTTGCAGCCAGGTGTGGAAGACCTGACTGTGACATGCACTTTCACATGCAACTCCTGACTGAAAATGCAGCACTTTGCAGGATTTTTGCTACCAAATTATGGCCTCTACTCTCTAAATATATATATTCCCGTAATAACTTGTGCTTACAATGTGCAGTAAGGAAAAAACATCCTGAATGCTGATAAGTGTAGTTTTTAAAAAAAGATTTTTTAACTAAAACAAAAACATAAAAATAAGAAGATACATAGTTTTCCAGCGTTATCCCTTCTATGAAAAATGGCTCAAATGAGACTAAGTTTTCCAGGGCACCAGAATACCAACCTGATAAAGTTCTGATAAAGTTTCCATTTTAATTTTGACAAAAGAAGCATGCCATTGTATTTCCCAACTGCAACTGTCAGGACATTAGATGTTCCTAAAATCATAAATTAAGACTAGTTGGAGTAATTTCAGGCAAAATAAAGATTGACACATCTGGAACCAGCATGACCCCAAAAAACCAAAAAAACAAACAAACAAAACAACAACAAAATAAAACAAAAACAAAACAAAACAAAAAAAAAGCCCAACAAAAAAACCCCAAAACCCCAAAAGAAATAGTTTCAAGTATAAAGATAAATTAAAGAAAAAGCCAAAATGAAAAACCAAAAACCAAAACTCCAACCTTTAAATTGTGAGAAGGAGAAGGAGAAGGAGATCTTATGAATAGGGTATTTTCCTAGAGCTATTTTAAACTTCACTTCAGTATGAGAATAGATTGTTTATTATATTTCTCTTCTTTTTGGGTTAAAAGGGGAATGCAAGATCTTTTTTCCTTTTTATTTTTCAAAGAACAGTGTGTGGTTTTTTAAATAACCTTTAATCTTAATTTTTTATTGCATTGTTAACATATTCCACAATCTCTTTTTGCATCTCCTTTGCATCTGTTTTTTTCCTTCCTGTCTATATTTTGACAGTAGGTCAAGTATTTTAAATACTTATCTTTCCTTTTTATTTTTGAATTGTCTATGTCTTCCTGAAGTCTCTTTCATCTTTGGAAAATCTACAGATTCCTCCTCTCCTTTTTAAGGGAGAGAAAGAGTGTACAGCTTTTATATCAGAATTTTATCATCTATATGAATATTACATTTTGTATAAGATTTGCAATGGGAATGGCTATTTCTTCTCAGATATTCAGACCACTTAATTTCACATTATTCACTGATTTAGATCAAATCCATCCATGGCTTTTAAAGAGAAATAGAATTATTTTGGCTGATTTGTTGTCTTGTAATGGTTTAGTGCCCAAAGGAAGAAGAAGGGCTAGTGATAACTCAATTCACTGCAGTTTTTATTGAAGTTTAATTTATATTACCACCTTTTAAAGAATTATTTTTTTCTGGAATGTTAATTTTATTTGCCTTATCTTATATAACATTATGCAAATTCTGCCTAATAAACAGACTATTTATTAACATTTCCTTTTCCCTGCATTTAATAGTTCTGTGAAGGAATCCCTGTCTTGTTATATTTCTTTGAGATATTAAAAGATTTTTACTCAGCAAAATAGTTGTTCAAATATCTTTTTTCTCAGATTTTATGTCATCAGCCTCCAATACAAAGTATTGGCTACACAGAAACATATTAGGAGTAAACTGGATGACCTTTTTCTCCAATATTTGCTAATACAATTTGAGATTCAGAGATAACTAGAACCTGTATATGCTTACGTATAGGTATAATAAGAGTTGGAACATCACACCAGTCTCTGAAAATAAGCGGGTAAGAATGATGTTTAAAATTAATACCTTTGTTTAAATTTTCTGACTCCTCTATAATATGACAATGTAAGTTCATCTTGCAGTGAACATAATTCAGGGTTCATTCCTTCTTTGCCATCCTAATCTGACTTTAAAGCAGTTCAGAAGTCTACTTTTACTCATACTAATATCTGTATTAAAACTTCATGCTTACATTTAAGTTTAGACATATTTTTCATATTTATCCATAATACTATATCGACTTCTGGTTTTGTTTTTGGGTTTCAGGTTTTTTTCACTTAACATGCTGTAATAATTCTACCTCTTCATTTTGATATATCTTCCAAGTTTTTTACTAGCATTTAGTTTACATTACATATCTTCCATGAAAAGGGATGTTAGATTTCTTACCTGGTTTTCAATGATACTCTTAATTAGTTTCATTATAATAGTCATCTAATATCCATGATGTATTTTTCTATCTTTAATTCATGAAATGGTAGCACTGCTACAAAAACTATTATAGAGTGAAGGACAGTTAGCAATTTTCTTGAATATCTATGTCTAAGTTTTCTATTTTTGTGATTTTAGCTTTCTTTTTCTATTTTACTGTACTGTGAGCTATATTTAAATACAGTGGAATTTTTATGTCTTTGGGTTCTCATCTAATAGGTAATCCATTTTTGTATCATGCTTTCATAAATGTAATTAATTCTTTCATTGACTGTATTTGTGCTGTTAGTTTGCTTTTGGTTTATGTGCTTTTTAAAATCATATTCAGAATTTCAAACTGGATCAGCTCTAGGGTTATTCTATGTATCATGCTTTTACATGTAGGCTTTGTGTTAGCTGATGAGAAATTCATCAGCACCTGAACTGAAGGTAATCACCTGCTGCTGTGATACTTCTATAGCATCCTCCATGCCTCTGCTCAAAGCTATCTTTGACCTCAGTTGACCTTCTATGATAACAGTGATTATCTGATTGGATTTTAGTCCAGTCACATTGCTTCCTGAAAAGCTTCATTTACTTAGTCAAATAACTTGAGCTTGCAGGTTAGCAGTGGAAAGACATAATAAAATATGAAATAAACCATAACAATATTAAGAGCACTTAAAAGATTGTGCAAGAAATCACCAAAAGATTAGCATACTTGATAAAGATACAACCTTCAGAACAATATTGTTTTATAGGAAATATATTGAAGCTATGTAAACCTTCATAAGGAAAGGAACATCTACATTTTATTACCTGGGGAAACATCAGCTTTTTTCTTCTACTTAGTATGGATTTGCACATTACGGGTATGTATGTGTTTGTAAGGCCTGTGTGAGGATTTCTGAGATTTACAAGAGAGTGAACTGCTTCCAAACTTTTTTTTTTTAAAGTGATACTGCTTTACTAATAAACACCCCCAAACAAGCAGTTTGACCTAAGCCATATCCTTGCCACAAGCCAAAAGACAAGCTGTGAATGATCAGACTTTGAAATTATATTCAGTGAAGAATACTTCTAGACAGACAGAAACCAAAGTCAGACCCAATTTTTTATAAAGCAAGGTAGAGAAATGTTCCTTTTCTGCTTATGAAATGTAAATGTGCAAAGGTGCTGAAAATAGCTTGCGAAAAGTGCAGATAGTAGGTCAGTACTGTTTCTTTGAATATATATCTATTTCCATCATTAGAGTGCATCTTAAACCAGTTCTAGCTCTAAAAAATAAATGCTCAGCATTTATATATAGAAACTGCAGTCCTATCCATTTTATTTCTGTAAGTGATGTCATTAAATCAATGGTGGAAGTCGCACAAGGTAAGCACATACAGCCCTTTGTGTGTCTTTTAAAAAAAGAGAGATTTATCAGAGAGATTCATTATTAAAATGTGATGGTGGAGAGATAAATCAGTGCTGGTTTTTAAAGGTTAGATCAGTTATATGGGTCTTCAAAACATGTGCTGTTTTTTATCATAATTAAGAGTTCTTCTTAACAAGATAATCTTTTTTTCTGCTTTAAATGCATATTTTAATGTTGGGTCTGACTTTATGGCTCCTGTATCCTATAAAAAGAGCTCTCTGGAGGACAAGTTTCTTCCATCATGGAAACTTTTGAGTTTTCAGGAGTTTTGCTGCATAAACAAAACTCATTGAATATCTTTGGGAAAAGGAAATGTGTAGAGATTTAAGTAATTCTTGTACTGACTCACTGCTTAACAGAACAGTAAATAATAATATTGACATAAGAGTCAATATTTTGGCATCTTATAAAATAAATAAGGTAAAACCATTGGTAAAATACTTCATATTGGCAGTACTGCTGAAATACAGAGTAACCCTAGGAATCCCTAGTATCTTTTCCTAGGATAACTTATTCTGTGAGAAGAACTTTTATGAAAATTAAATGAACACAAATTCAAAGAAATCAAAGTATAATGGAAACAGGTGAAAAGTTTTAGTTTTGCTCATTTAACAAAAATAGAAAATGTCTACATAGTTAAAACAACAAAATAATTAAAATAACTAAGTAATTAATTTACAAAATAATTAATTTATTTCTAGGTATGAGGTAGAGAGAGTGGAGTACTAGAAAGGATGTGAATGTTAAGTGGAGAAAAAAATCAATATAAACAACAGGACACTGTTACTGTAGGAAGTTGTCCATGATTGGAATTTAAATAGAATAAAATGAATCACAGAATCATATAGTTGTTACATTTGGAAGGGACCTCTGGAGATATCTAGTCTAGCTCTGCTGCCAAACAGGATCATCTGAAGTGGGTTACACAGGAACCCCAGGCAGCCTGTCCCAGTGCTATACCACTCTCCGTGTAAAGTTCTTCCTCATGTTGAAGTAGAACTTTGTATTTCAATTTATTGCCACTGCTACTCTTCTGTCACTGGGCACCACTGAAAAGAGTCTGGCAGCATGCCATGGTCACCTGCCTTTGAGATATTTATTACCACTAGTGAGATCCTCTCTCAGTCTTCTCCAGACTAAAAAGACCCAGTCTTTCCTAGACGAAAAGCTCCAGACCCCTGGTCATCCTTGTGGCTCTCCACTGGACCCTCTCCAGTAGCTCCTTGTCTCCCTTGTGCTGAGGAGCCCAGAACTGGACACAGCACTCCAGGACTGGCCTCACCAGGGCTGAGTAGAGGGGGAGGATCACCTCCCTGACCTGCTGGCCACACTCTTGCCAGTGCACCCCAGGATGACATTGGCCCTCCTGGCCACAGGGGAACTCATGGACAGCTTGTGATGTACCAGGAGTCCCAGGTCCTTTTCCACAGAGCTGCTCTGTAGGAGGTCAGCCCCAGCCTGTGCTGGCACTTGGGGCTGTTCCTCCCCAGGTGCAGGACCTGGCACTTGGCCTTGTTGAGGCTCACCAGGTTTCTCTCTGCCCAACCCTCCAGCTGATCAAGGTCCCATTGAATGGCAGCAGAGCTTTCAGGTGGATCAGCCACTGCCCCCAGTTTGGAGTCACCAGCAAACCTGCTGAGGGTGCATTTGATCCCTTCCTCCAGATCATTTGATAAAAGTGGTAAATCTTTGATAAAGGAAACTTGGGAAAATTCTGGAACAGTATTCTAATGAAATCCAAAACCCACCTAGGGGTTATGATGATGATTTTTTTTTTAATTATTCTATTTTATGGTTGCCTTTGATTCTATGGGATCAAAATTTTTGAACTAGAGATGCTTGGCAGCCTAACTTATTTTCTTTCAATTCACATTTTTTTCCTCCTAATTTATTTCCCCTTTTGGATTTGATATTGTCTCAAGATGTCCAATTAATTTTTCCATTTGAAATCACAGTCATGAAGACATATTCCTGGGCATATACAAGACATATTCCTGGTTCCACTTCAACAAGGTTTGTAGCGAGACCTAGAAGAATATTGACTCCTCTTGCTTTTTAAGTTCAATTTTAATTCTCAATATAGTAAAACCAATAGAATTATTTATTAATAAGTTCTTCAAATTGTAAATATTGACCCCTTCTTCACCTCTTAATACCAATGCTTCCTTGAATTTTATTTTTGTAAACAGTTTGTTTTTATTTTCTCTTACAAAGAAAATCTCATCAACTGTAACTTCAGCCTGCAGCATATATTGACAGATTGTAATCAGTTTTCAGAAGAATACCTGAATGGTACTTTTCCTAGAGCAAACCAGTCATATATACTTGGACGATTGGATTAAAAAATGGATTATTGCTCTAAAGCATTGTATTTTTTTATATGAAGGTGTCAGACATTACTCACAACTTGTCATAAATGACTGGAAAATGTGCCAATAAGAATTTCAGATAAATCATTCTCACAGTTTTCACTTTTGTATGTAAGTCCTTACTTAGGTATCTATTAGGGGTGAAACATGATCTCAAACCCGTCTGAGGCTATTGATTCCTTTCCCATTACTGTAACTTAAACAGATAAAACTAAATCATAATTGCTATGTTGGATGCATCTGTGCATATATCATCAATAAACTAATGTATACTCTGTTCAAAAATGAAATTTTAATTCAAATACTGTTCTTGGTAGGCAAGTTGCGTGCATCTGGGGCCCAATATTGAAAATCAGTCTGATCTGGGTCTGAGGTACAATTTAATTTCAGGATGAAAACAAAAATGAGAAACTTCCAATTTTATCAAATTGAAAACAAAAAACAAAACCAAATTGGAGTGATTGTTGGAAACTAAATTTTTTTGATTCTCAGCTTGAAGAAAAGATGAATTGTTTTAAGACATCTACATATTTCTATAGGATTTTATTAAAACATTTTCTATTTGAAGAAATAAATTTTTTGTGATATTAAGAAGTATGAGGTGAATTAATACTTTAGACCTCATGCTGCAGAAGCATAACAGAATATAATTTTTCTCCACATTAGGGAAATTGTAATAGAAGGCCCAGGATTATACTATACAGAAGATCTGGCTTGACATATTCTAGTGACATACATATTTATAAATGCAGGCAACTGCTAAACAAAAGCCTCAAAATCATTGATTGCTGAGCAATATACTAAAAGTGTTAGTATTAGATATTACTAAACAGAAATGAATATCTAAGGAATTTGTTTCGGCTGTCACTAAGGAAAGCAACAAAGGCAACAAATGGGTTGAAAGATGGGAAATGAGAAATGGGAAGTAATTTTCCATCTGTAAGTGTTTATATGCATTGGAGTTCCATATATATGCAAGTACGGGTGGTCATAGGAAGATATATTGCAATACGCAATTGACTTAGTGAGAGATTAGAGATTAGAGACTGATTTAGTGCCTGAAATGTGGCTTGACTGCTCAAGGCATTATTGTGCTGGATTGTTACAAGGAATGAAGCTGTAGGATGTAATAGCAGAGATGCTCAGTAAGTCTGAGCTTTAGAACTTTAAGATCAGTCTATTTTTTGATGTAGGCCTTGAAATCAATCAGACTATTTGTCAGGTGAAGATTACGGTCTCTTGGATTGTGTGTGGTTTGTGGATTCTGGTGTTCACACTAAATAAAATATGTACCTATTTGCACAGAAATGTTACTATTTCTTACCTATTTAGTATGTGATTATTTGAATATATACTCATTACTGTTTAATATGGAAGTGAAATTAGAGCTCAAGTACGTTAGAAACTGGACAGTATTTTGCAATAAATCAGGCTTGCTCATTCCTCTTAATCAAAGTCATAGAATCATAGAATGTCAAGGGTTGGAAGGGATCCTAAAATCATCAAATCCAAACCCTCCTGTCACGGTCAAAGATACCTTTCAGTAGACCAGATTGCCAAAACTGTTCAACCTGGTTTTGAAAACTGCCAGGACTGGGGCATCTGCAACTTCCTTTGGCAACCTATTTCAGTATCACTCCATTCTCACAGTAAAAAAATTATTCTAATAGACATCATAAACATCCATGATAATAAACACATAATAAAAAGTTGTGACACTTTTCTATGGAAGTGGAATTGGCTTGAAAGCTTTCACTGCTAGTTGTCAAAATATTTTTTAAATTCTCAAGCATTGAAAATTAGCTAACTGTCATCAGAGAAATCTGCTGCAGTAAGACCCATTATATTGATTTCTTGCTGAAGTTCTGTTGAAAAATCAGCTAGGAAAACTGTTGTTTTATGTAAACAAAACATGGTTATAGGTGTCTCCTCTAATATGACAAGAATGACTAATATCAGAAATCTATAATTATTTAGGTATCTTTTTATCTTGAGACATTCAACTATTATAGAAGGCAAAATTCAGGTCTTCCATTAATGGATTTATTTTTTTCTGATAGAATATTAAATAGTATAAGCTCCCTTGACAGAAGTCAAGCTAGATCTCATACCCTGAATAATGAAAAATCATAAAAAAGGCAGAGAAAACAGGAATCCTACATAATATGTGGAATGTGATACAAGTGTCAGCTCAGGAATTATCAGGTCAGTTCACTGACAGAACTGTCATATTCTTACACAGTCATAGATTGATTAAGGCTGGAAAAGACCTCTATGATCCAATCAGTCTGAATTTTCTGATCTATTTGGCATGATTCTGCTTACAGGGTTCTGAGTTATAGAGAAAGTTAATTGATCTCCTTGTTGGGATATATGTAGTCTGCATGTTTCTACATGTTTGCTTAACTACACATAAGTACTAAGCTGCAGCTGAACCAATCAGATTTTTCAGACCAAGCTGTGATGCACTGAGTGAGTTGCACAGAACAATTGGATTGCAACACGCAACCTGTTTGCTTCAGGTAACTGGGAGCTAAGTCCTGGTTTATTTTACTTTCTGCACACCATATGTTACACAGAAAACTGATTTGCAAATAGTAGCTTAAACTCCAGAATAAATATACACTTTTGTTTTTGTTGTTGTTGTTGTTCCCTAACAAGTGATAATTATCATTGATTTTTATAAAGTTCTGATTTTTTGTAGCCACACTTTAGGTACTGGAATGCTGTGATCAGTTTTCCCCTGAGTTTTCTCTTCTACAGGCACCAGAGACCTAACTCCTGTAGTCTTTTCCCCTAGGGCAGATTCTGCAGCTGTTTGCTTATTATTGTGGTCCTCCTTTGGAGCCTCTCCAGTCTGTCTGCATCTTTCTTGAACTGTGGGGTTGAGAACTGAATATAGTACATTCTAGGCATGGTCTGAAAAGCACTGAGTGGGGTGATCATGATATCTATGCTAGTAATGCCCTGGGGATGTATTACAGGATCCTATTTGCCCTTTTTGACTCCTGCTCAGCTTGTTGTCCACTCTCTTCTGGCAAGGCTTCTCCCCAGCCACACACTTTTTAGTCTGGACTGGGCTCTCTGGTAATGTCATGCCAGGAGTTTGCATTTGGCTTTGGTAAAACTCAATTTTGAATTTTGCACAGTTATTGATAGCATCCTCTTTCAACCTGTCCAGGCTTTATTTTCAAGATTGCTGTCCGTTCTGACAAGTTCATGTGACCATGCAGTTCATTGTCATCAGCTCTCAAGTCTTAATCACTCTTATACTTGCTTGTTAAATTCTAGAAAGTGTCTCAAATATTTGGTCTAACAAGATAATAGGAAAATAAATGGGCACTTATAGAAGAGGCTTCTATCTGTTTTAGTACTTTTTTCTAAGCATAAATATTGGTTCAAAATTATGTTACCCCAATGTGTTTCTTTGTGAAACAGACCTGTGCAGACCCCTGAGTTTTCATTTATTTTTTCATGGGAATATTTACATTTGACAAAAGTTAATTAAAATTAATTTCTATCTCCCTTCAGCTGTGCCTCCATTCAGTATACTCAAAATATGAGACAAGAGTGTCTTATTGCTTCCAATGCATGCTCACTGCTTACTTTGCAAAAAATTCCAAAAAAATGTTGACAAGTGTTGCTATTACCTCCAATATCCAAGCAGACAGAAATTTTTCCTCCTGCTGTTTATAAAATTTTGACCTTTACTCTGTAAGATAACTCTTCTGGCCAAAGTGGACATTTCCCTCATGCATCTTGTATCTAGAGTTTAGTTTTAAAAGCTCCTGTATAATGAGGAGTAACTAGTATATATTTTACTAATAAAATTTTCATTGCACAAAATTAATTAGGAATATAATCTCTGTTATGCAAATAACGTTGCTCTGTGACTCATGGGAAACAGAGAGAAAAGTTGGAATCAATGTTTATTAAAAAATTTGTAACAAACTAATCTGTAAATTGGTCTCACTACTAATATGTTGATTTAGGTCAATAAATATTTTGAAATCTACTGGTAAAAGGTAGTTTTTTTCTGTTCACACAAATACTGTTCTTCCTGAAATTGAAATTTGAATAGAGTAAAATATTTTTAAGTGATTTGGAAAGAATGATTATCTGTTCCTATGTTATTTGTCTATCCAATTAAAATTCTGTTTATTTCAAAAGAACTTTGGGAAAATTTTCCTAAACTTATTGTTTATGTCATGACTCACTTTTAAAACACCATATGAAATACCAAAAATACATTTTTTCTTCCCCTAAGCACTTCCTGGGAAATCATCAGGGATGCCTGTCTGAAGTGCCTATATAGTAACACATGTAGTGTGGGAAAGAAACATGGTAAATCCGTGTAGAGTAGCAGAACTTTGATCTCGTTGGAATTATGTTGAAGCTGTGGAACAGCTTACATGATTGAAGTACTTCAACTGAGTTATTAGGGCTACTTTTTAGGATGGACAGAGCAGGAATATGAGAAGATAGATGCCCTTTATTTAAGAGAGCAGCTGAAAGGCATGGAGTTTTTCTTGGAGATGGACGATCAACAAACTGAGAGCTTTTGTAACAGTGTCTATTGGGTGTCTATTGTAGACCACTTGATCAAGAAGAACAAGGTGAGACCTTCTATAGAGAGCTGGAAAGAGCTTCATTAACAGGTCCCGATCCTCATGGCAGATTTCAATCACACCAGTATCTTCTGGAACAGGGACAGGAGGGCATGACATAAACCATATAGGACATTCCTGAAGTGACAATTTCCTGACTCAAGTGAGAAAGGAACCCAGAGTGTAGAGGTGCTTTGCTGGACTTCATACTTTCACATAAGGAAGGACTGTGAAAGTCAAAGGCAGCCTTGATTCCCATTCCCATGAGATGGTGGAGTTCAGGACCCTGAAAGGAGGAAGCAGAGCAGAAAGAAAGTTACAACCCTGACTTCAAGAGAGCAGCAATTGGCTTGAGCTTTGAGGCTCATTTTGAAACAATCTCATTACATAAAGCCTTGGTTGGAAGAAAGCTCCAGGAGAAATCGTTGATGTTTAGGACTCACATCCTTCAAGCTCAGAGGAGTCTATCCCAACAAGCAGGTAGACAGGCAAAATATATGGGGGCTTGCATGTGGGAACATGTTCCAACAAAACTCAGACATAAAAATATATAAAGGTAGGAAACAGAGACAGGTAACCTGGTAGGAATAAAAAGACACTCTTTAAGCATGGAGACCTGCAGGTAGGAAAATCAGAGCCCAGAGAGAATGTCTGATGAAATGGAGTCTGACATCAAAGGCAAGAAAAAGGTATCTATAAACGTATCAACAGGTAAATGAAAACTAAGGAAAATATGGTCCTACTGCTGAATGAGTTGGGAACCTTGCTGTAAAAGGACATGGAACAGGCTGACGGTACTGAATTCCTCTTTTTGCTATCATCTTTACTAGCAAAACTGATCTTTAAAAATCCCAGATATCTAAAACTGGGAACAACATCTGAAGTAGGAAAGTTATATAATTGGTGAAAGAGAAGCAGGCTAGAGAAAACTTGAACAGCCTTTACATTCATAAATGTAAAGGACATGGACATTGATGAGTTGTGCCCATGAGTCAGGCCTGATGTTACTGAAAAGCTTCTCTTGATTATCTTCAAGAGATCATGGTGATTACAAGAGGTGTCTGAGGACTTCAGGAAATAAATGTCATCTCTATCTTCAAGAATGGCAAGAAGAAAGACCCAGAGAGCTACAGGCATCACCTTCGTCTGTGGAAAGGATCCTGAAAATCATTTCCAGGCAATCAACCAAGAAGAAAACAACCAGAAGCAGTCAGTATGAATTTACCAAGAGGGAGTCATGCTTAACCAACTTGATAACCAATATTGAAAGGACAGATTTGGTAGATGAGAACAGTGGATACTATCTTCATAGATTTCACTCTGTCTTTTGACACAGTCTATCTCACCTGACACTAAAGGCATAGTTTCTTTTAGGAAATTTTTACAGAATGATGATAACATTATTACCAGAGGTCAGAAAAAGGTGGTACCAGTCACATCCTCCCATGATGTCTGCACAGGCAAGCTGTTGATAAGTTTTGGAAGTGGGCAGTGAGATCATTGGAAAGACAGCTCAATAGACAAGGCCAGAACATACTAGTGAGTGGAATAAAATCTGCTTGGAAACCAGTAGCTAGTGATATACACTAGGGGCCAATCCTGGCTGACTCTGTTCACTATTCTTTTTAAATATCTAGAGAAGATATCTGGAGAATGGGGTAGAGTGTAGCCTCAGCAGTTTTGAAAATGGCACAAAAGTGGCAGGGGTAACTAATAGACCAGAGGTTTATGCTGTCATGAAAGAGATCTCAAGAGCTTGGAGAAATAGTCTGACACCAAGCTAATGAAGTTAAGAAAATGCTGAAACTGGCACCTGGAAGGAAAGGAATAAGATCACTCTAGGCTCCTCCATCTGGGAAATGGTATTGAAGAGAAGGTTACAGAGGCATCCAGGTTGAACATGAGCTACCACTGGGCACTTGAAACCAAGATGACCAACAGCTTCTTAGGCTAGGAGAAGGATTGTCAGCAGATCAAACATGATCTTCCTTTTTACTGGTGAGGCCACGTGACTACATTGTGTTTACTTTGGGTTTCCTCTTTATCAGAGAGCTGCAGACAGGTTAGAGAGAATTCAAAAAAGACCACAAAAATTATTTGTGGGCTGGAGAAACTCCTGTTAGGGAAGACTTGGGAAACAGGACCGTTCAGCTTGGTGTAGGGGAAAACTCAGGGTGTTCTCTTCAATGTGTGCAAATATCTGAAGGCAGGTTGTAAGGAAATAAAACCAGGATCTTCTTGATGGTGGCAAATGACAGGGAAAGAGGCAATGGGCTTAGACTGAGACACAGTACTGTCCACATAAGCAAAGCTTTCTTTTTACTTTGGGCTGATTGAGCACCTGAATAGGTTGCTCAGGGAAGTTTTGGAGTCTCCATCCTTGAAATAATACAAAATCCCAAATATTCAGTGGCGCCCACAGGTGCCTGGTGGTCCCAGTGACAGGACATGAAGCAATGCACATTAACTGAATCACAGGAGTTTCCATCTAAACATCAGGGAACACTTTCTCAGTGTCAGGGTGATTGAGAACTAGCACAGGGTACACACCTCCATCCTTTGAGGTATCCAAGAGCTTCCTGGACAAGGTCCTTGTCTTGTTTGAGGAGGCAGGTTAGACAGGATAACCCTTCCAAAGGTAACTGTTCTGTGATACTGTACTCTATAACATTGATATTGAATGATACTAACCAACACCAGCAGCTACACAAAACTTGAATTAAGAAGCTATTCATCCAGTACTGGATACCATGGAAAACATCTTAGTCTACGGGAGTCAAAATTACAGTAGAGGCATTAGATAATTTTTAATGGAAGATAATTCTTATTTGCTAAACAATAGAATTGACTTCTTCCTTTGTAGAAATCCACTTTTCTGTCCAAAAAGATTGTCTACCTGCTAGTTTAAAATATTTCTAAAATTGTAATTATTTCTGAGTGTTTTTGTGTTTTAATGATTCAAAATCATTTTTTAATAGTAGCAATTTACATATAAATCATTAACTCTTTGTTGAACTTGGACACTTTTCAAATCCACACAGATCTAGAGAATACTAGTTTTAAAATACATTTTAAAAAACATTGAAAATCTTTAAAAGTTAAACTTATTTTGACACAGGGAACAGAACTCTAGTTATGAAAATCTAGAAAAATATATCTAAGGTTAATTTTGTTTTAACAAGTGTTAAAATATAGTGCTTGACCAAAAACTACAGTGTAGAATTTCAGTTTTTTCAATTCTAGCTGCAACAACATTTTGCAAATTTATCTAGAGATCAGATATAGAATTTTCTGGCTTAGCTGCTCATTATCAGTATTACTATTAAATGATCAATAACTGTCAATAATACGAACAAATTCAAAAAGCAGAATTGTTATATTAAGAAAAAATAAACTAAGAAAAAATGAGAGGACTTTGCCTGCCTTTTTCTCATTATACAGATCTTTTATCTATCTACTCAATTAAGGAAATTAACATGCTGTAAACTACTAAAAATAATGCATTTTTAGACTTTATGCTTCATTCTGATTCAGTCAAGTTAGTAATTTGATAGGAGGTCCTATGTTGCATCTCATTTTATCACAAATTGGATTATGTAGTCTTCAAAGTAGAGAAATCTTTGATTACTGAGGTCATATTTAAGTATTAACTCAGATGAAAGCACCCCACACCAGCTGTTTCTATTTAAGTCTCTTCTTGTGTTCACTTCAAAATTGTGAACCAATAGTCAGCTTGTTGAAGAGATGTTTGGTTGGATCACGATATTCCTAGGATTTTCTTTTCATGATTGTTAGGCCATAGCCTTCAGAGAAATGAGTTAAATTTCCCTGAAATTACTTGACTTCATTATCATATAGAACTAAATTTGTTAGTGTTTAGAAGACATATCCGTACTTTAGACTTTAGTGAGAAACTGATGAGTAGATCCAGGCAGACTAAGGACCAATAGCTTGTTACCTCCTCTGTAATTCTAAAATTCTGTGAACTGTTCTCCTTCTGTTTAGTTTTTATTTTGTTTTGTGTTCCAATTTTAGTATTGCTCAAGAAGTAAAATGCCTGCCATTCAAGAAAACAACTTTATAAGGGTATGAAAGTAATAGCACTTTAACATGTGATTTCATCCTGAGGGAAATATTTATAAATAAATGATATTTATTGCTGCAAAGAGTTTGCTTACTGGAAATCCTTTTAACTTCAGCTAGTCACACAGTATAAATTAAACGGTATAGAATTTCTCCCTAAATACACATGCAGTAAACATAGGAAAAGTGTTCTATTGCTGCTGTTGATATTGAACAACTTTGTTGAATTCTTTTACTTGTTCATGGAGACAGTAGGAAGGTCTTCTTTTAATGATATTCATGCTTTTTAAGAATATGATTTTGTAACTGTAATAGACAGAGGAATTTTTTTTTTCAGAATTAGATCAAGGGAGATTTTTAGCAACCTTTCAATGTAGTTAGAATTCAAATTAAAACAAAACTGCACATAAGCCTGGGGAACAAGATGCATACCATGATTTTATTTCCACCTCTGAATTCAGAATACTGGATTTTTGGGAAATTTTGCCTTTTCTTCCCCCCACCCCGCCCACCAAGGAATTTATTTTTTAATGTCAATTTCTATCAGTTCATACTTTGTTATAAGCAGAATTCAAGCAACTAATCCTTTATTTATATGAAGATAATTCAAATCCTATTAATTGGTAGGGAGTCAGATTGTACCGGTAACATTGTACCTGACTTCCTGTATTATCTCGCTTTTATATAGCTTTCTCTGATTTAATGGAAACAAAACTCTTAAACCTCAACAGAATTGTAAATAAGTTAATTTTGACTAATTGCTTTTATGGCTGGAAGTAATCTGCAAGAGTTTTGCTCAGATTTTAAATCTATTCAGCCCTCTTTAGACGCTTAGCATGCAGACAAGAAGAGACATAGATTCTAATTTGTGCATCAAAGTTCTCTGAGAATGCCTGTTAAATCAGGAAATCATATAGATACAAAGCAAGACAAGAAAGAAAATAAGCTTTTCCAACCATATATCTACTTAGTATTGTCTTTCCTGGATATTTTTGGTCAGAGTCCGGTAGCAGACACAAAAATAATTTTAACTCCCTTCCTTATCTCCACTCTCATTCTTTCAAAACTGGGTACTCATTATCAATTCTGTTCACTTTCTGAGGTTGTCTTTTGTGTTCTTGCAAAGCAGGGATGTAAGGAGCTTATTTCTTGGTGAACAAGGAAGAAGGGAGGAGGTTCTGCTGCGAAATAGGTTTGTTCATTTCAAGGTCTTATTGAGCTACTCCCATAAAGGAGAATACATGTTCTTGTTAAGAATATGGAAAAGAATATGGGAAATCCACCCTAGGGATTAGGAATATTTTGTGTTGTATGTTTTAACACAATTCTGAATCCACTAAAGGTACAGGAGACGTGACCACAAAAAAAATTACCACATTGTGATAAAAATTATGAAGTTGGTTTTTTTGACACCCTAATTGCCTAAATTGTGGTAAGAAAACGGGGGCTAACAGTTATAGTGTTACTTTAAGTGTAAAGCTGCTGAAGATGTGCATCTTCGTGAAGCATTAAATGACTATTGGCTGAATATAAATAGAAAGCATTCTGTATATCTGTGTCTGTTTCTGTGGGAACAGTAGGAATGCTGAGTACTGTGATTTGAACTAACAACATGTTACCTGTATGGTTGTGTGTGCAGAATAGATTATAAATGGTAGCAGAAGAAGATTCTCTTTTCTGAGTAACCACAGAGGGTATTGGGAGACAAAAAAGAACCCTAAAATCCAAACACCCAGGAAGTTATAGAAATATGTCTACATATTTTGAAAATTTTATTGGACTTTTTAGGCATTGTATTAATCAATAGGCTTTTTTTTTTTTTCCTTGAGATGCAGAAGAGAAAAAAATGGAATCTGTCAATATGTACAGCTTTGAATTTTTTCAGTGACTTGCTAGAGACAATGAGCAGCTTGCATTGTCTTGAGTTCAGGAAACATTTGATGTTCAGGCAAGAGGGAAAAAAGGAAACAGCACTGATTTCTTGAGAAACAATGATTTTCCATTAATGCCCTCAAAGAGTAATTAACTCTTCTGCAAATTCTTCTGTGGGAGTATGCAACTGATACATAGTGTTTTAGTGAAAGTTTCTGACCCAAGAAACTATGAAAATATCAGTAGGTTGTAAACAAAGTAGATGCTATTCAGATATGCTTGTGTGATTAAAACCATGAAAAATCTGTCTCCTTAAATGCATAGTGTCATGAAGAGAAGAAGGAGACTCTTATTTCCCATGAAAAAATCAAGCTCTCCAGAACCAAATAATTTATTTTTGAAACAAATTCATTTATTTTATTCCAAAACTGATCTGTCAAGTGATCGGTTAAAACTGATAAGTGTTTCTGAAACAATGTATCTTTTAAAAATAAACTTTCTAGTAAAAGTACTAATATTTCCCAGTGATCTTTAGAAACTAAATAATATCAGTTTGATCATATCCATGTTTTAGTAGGAATTATTGGGAAAAGTACAGAAAATAAATATAGGCAGATTTTAGCAAGACCTTTGTGGTTTTAGATACTTCACAAAAGCAGGTACATGAGTGAGTATAAATTTGGGCATTTTATTGGCTGTTAGGTAGATGTGAAAAAAATAATTACCAATAAAATTAATGTGGGTTTTACTGTGAGATGTTTTTCTTGTAAATGCTATGCCAAAAGGTATGTCTCTAAAAAAAATGAATAGTAATAAAATGCTTAGGTGGTTAAAGATGAGAAGACACTTCTCTTTGTGAAAACAATTTACATGTTGAGAAATTAGCAGCTAGTTCTGCTGATAAAACTGTCTCTACTATTGCAAGAAAATTGCATTTCTCATTAATAATTTCCATTATTTGTTTACAACTGTAACTGTTGATGGTGAAATATGCTTTTTTTGCCTTGTCAATACTCATAAATCTTTGAAGAAAGTACTTTTCCCAATTTCCTCTGAAATTCACTGTCCTTTGCAATATCACACATGTTTTAAGAACTTTTCCTGTGTCTCTACCATTAGCAAATATTTTATTATCTTAATTGTCTTTAGAAAAATCTTGGGCTAAATAAGAATAGTAATAAAACTACTGAATTCTGATATCCTCAAGTCATTTTTAGCGTTGGTTTGGCTAAATGAAGATTTAAATAAAGAGTAAGTGAATGTTTAAATAAACATCCTTGAGACTTTTTTAGGATTCCTGAAATTTAAGCTGCATGGACAGATCCTCATGCCCACATAGCAGTGTACTAGATCAAGAAAATTTTTAAACAACCAAGGACAAAATAACTAACCTTTTCTCTAATGACTCTTTGATGAAATAACATTGTTGAATTTGCTGTATTGTCTCAAGACTCAGTGCACTTGTATCTTTAAAATAGCTAGAAAATTTTCTGAAAGTTGTCCCTCCTCACAGAATTTCATATGCACTCTAAGTCCACAAGCCTAAGAAAAATCGACTGAGAATATTTTCACACAAAGGCTCAGAGTAGCTTCATGACAGAAACAGATAATTTGAAGTATATGTGAAAATGTTATGGATGATAAAGAAATAGAACTACATATTAAAATAATAAAGCATGTTCATCTTCAGTGCTGATGTCTTGTCTACTCATACTTGAAACAGTTCCACATCAGTATTCAGTCTAATATTTGGGGTTTTTTTCTTATCCTTGTAATTAATAAAAAGTCATGTGTATCCTCTGATAGTACTGAAATGTATAGAGTATCTGTCCACTATTTAATGATCATACTTTTTTCCACATACATTATAATTTCAGCTGTTTGTGACATGAGCTTGCTTACATTTCACTGTCAGTTTCAGGACAATCCAAAGGGGGAATTTCTTAGAGATACAGCATTATATTCTACAATGATGAATTTATAAATATCTTAAGGTTTTTGTTTTTTTTTTTATTTTTAAGGTAATTATTTGCTTTGTGTAAAGCAAATAAAAGGGAAAGAAAAGTATAACAGATGCAAATTCTCTTTATAAAGATCCTGTACCAGTTTTTAAAGATTATATGTCAATTTAAAACAACAGTATCAAACTCTGTAAATGACAGCTATAGAAAAAATTGCAGCACACATGATATAAAGTTATGCTCTCCTGTCTTTCTTTAGAAGAAAAGAAAAAATCATTGGAACTTATGATGAGGTAAAGCAATTGACTCTAAAGTGATTGGTCAAAGTATTCTCAGGAAACATCACCTTTCAATTAGCAGAACCAAAGATTAAATACTATTAGTGCTATCTCTGAGATGTAGCTTGGATACTCTGTTCATTATTAGAACATAGCTGTAAAATTCCTGAGTATTTAGGTAGTAGAACATTTGCTGGAATAAATGCTAGATATTGGATGCAGGACTTGAATTCTGGCTGCCAACAACAATAAAATCGAAGCAGATGTCCACTCCCTCAAGGGCAGGGAGGCCCTGCAGAGATAAATTAGAGAGATGGTCAATCACCAACCAGCAAGTGCTGGATTCTACACCTAGGATAGGCAACCCTGGTCGTGTGATAGACTGGGGAATGAAACACTGAAGAGCAAAACTGAGGAAAGGACCTGTGGGTCTTGATTTTCAGAGTGGAACATGGGTCAGCAGTGCCCTGGCAGCCAGGAGGGGCACCCATGTCCTGCAGGGACATCAGGGACAGCATCACAGCCAGGCAAAGGAGGGGATTGTCCTGCTCTGCTCTGCCCTGAGGCAGCCTCATCTCAAGTGCTGGGAGCGGTTTTGGGTGCTATAATATATAAAAGAAATTAATGTCTCTGTTAGAGACCTTCCAGAGGAGGGCCATGAGGATGGTGAAGCATCTGGAGAGTCCCTTATAGGCAGCAGCTGATGTCACTTGGTTTATTCAACCTGGAAAAAATGAAACTTAAGGGAGACCTCACTGAAATCTTCAATGTCCACATGAGGGGAAGTGGATGGATAGACACTGACCTCTTTACTCTTGTAATCAATGAGAGGTTCTGAAGGAATGGCATGAAGCTGAATTGGGAGGTTTAGGTTAGATATTAGAAAAAGGCTCCTCACACAGATGGTGTTTGCGCAGTGGAACAGAGAAGAGGCCACAGCACCAGTGTGACAGAGTTAGAGAAGCATTTGGACAATGCTTTTAGATACTTGGGGTGTCCTATGTAGGGCCAAGAGTTGTGCTTAATGATTCTGATGGGCCTCTTCCAATTCAGCATATTCTATGATTCTGTGATTCTAAATAATCAGCTCTTAGGTTCAATTTCTATGTCATCCTTTTTTTTTAATATAATAATATCTAATTTCAATGAATGGTAGGCATTGGCTGTATTGCTACTGTTTGTAGACAGACTTAAGGTACATGTTAGCTCTGGTCTGGAATTTATTTCAATTTTCCTTATATTTTTTACAGCTTAAAGGACAAAGTAGTCTTATATTATTTTATGTAAATCTATATGTCTATATTTTCTCTCTTCCTTTTACTTTTTTGTTTATTTGTTTATTTTAGCTTGCATGCTCTTTTTTATAGAGTGGTGAAGGATCATAACATGATAAGATTGTTTTGGATTTTTTAATACAGATGATCACCACTGACATTAAAATAATAACACAAGTGAAGTAGTTATTGCATAAATCTGCAAGGTGTAGATAACTGGAAAATTCTTCTATCTATAATGTAATTAGAAGATAGTTCAGAATGCCTATAGTGTTCATATATGGGAAAAAGGAATGATTCTGTAACAGTAAAGTAGGTAGAACTTGAAATAGTAAATCTGGTACAGAAGACTGAAAATCACTATTAAAACATTTAGAGAAGGATTATGAAGTTTGGCATGTATAAGCAGTATGTCTCTTGAAAAAGGTAGAGAAAACTGCTGTTTCACTGGCAGAGCAGGAAGTGATTAAAACTTTTCAGTGGAACATAAGAATTTAATTACTTGTTCTCAAGAAAAAGAAAGAATGCAATAGAAAAGATGGATTAAGGCACCCATATTATTATATTATGGCTGTAGTAAAATAGTGTGAAATCAGCAGTGCACCTCAGCAGCAAAGTCCAAAGATACACTGGTCTTTATGAACAGGGACATTAAGGGAAGAGATTATATTCTTCTATGTTGCATTCATTAGACCATATCTGGATATTCTATTCAGTTTTGATCCCTAAAATATGTGAAAGACATGGACTTAGTGGAGTGGGTTCAGGGACTGCAATCAGGATGACGAGGCCTGGAGCCCTTGCCCTGTGAGAAGAGGCTGTGGCACCAGGGCTGGTTCAGCTGGGAGAAAATGGCTTCAGGGGGACTCAACAGTGTTGCCAGCACCATTAGAAGGGGAAGAAGAGATGCAGTCAGGCTTTTCACAGGAGTTTGTGGCAGGAAGTTGAAAGGTAGCAAAACAAGCTTTAACATGAGAGCCTCAGGCTGGAAAGAAGCCTTTTCTCCAGGAGGACAGCCCAGCAGTGAAACAGGTTGTCCAGAGGTATTATACCATTTCCATTCTTGGAGTTTTTCAAGACTCAGCTGGAGAAAACTCTGAGCAAATTTGTCTGAATTAAGGATCAACCCTACTATGAAGAGGAGATTGTGCTGCAGGCCTCCCAAAGTTGATCCTTCCAACTGAAATTATTTAATCATTCTGAGAGTGTTAACTAAGAAAATAAATGATCATGGGTATTTTTGTTCTTCCATTATTCCCCTCACAAAGCAAATATTTTTAAATTAAGCATTTTTTTCCTGGATTTTCTGTGCTACATATTCTCTATAGTGACAAAGTAATCTTTGTAGATTTGTTACAAGAACTTGTATATTCCAGGCATGTAACACACATTAGTAAGAAAAAGCAAGTATTTTTCACTTCATCCTGATGAAAAGAAGGAAAGGTGTTAAAATAATTTAAGAAGCTGGAACAAATGGACAAAAAGGAATAAAGGAGAGGAAAAGGAATTAATATTGCAGGAGACTTAGAAGCTGTTAACCACCAGATTCCAATTCTTTTAATGTTACCAGGACTTCAGCATTTAATGTTGTATCAGTTTTGCACTGCAGACACAGCTATAACAGAAAAGAACAGTAATGATAAAGGAAGAATTTAATTTTAATCTACACTGTAGGGACCAAATCCAGAGCAGAGTTCCTGTGCCACAATTGCAAGGTCAGTTTCTATCTGCTGAGGATCTTTCTTAGCCCAAGTTTTATTTAAACTGTCCAGACAAGTGGAAGTAATTTTCATATGACACAAAAAAAAAACCAAACCAAAAAAAACCCCCAAAAAACCAACAACAACAAAAAAAAACCCACCAAAAAACCAGCATAGAACATTGTAAAATTAACATAATTTATTACACTGCATAGAGCTGAACTAACAAAAATTTGTTTGCATTATATTACTGCCAACTGTGCAACTGCTGCTTTGCACCTGTTCTGGGCATTGGACAGGGTGCTGTTTCCACTGTTAGAAAGATGTATTTTTCTGATCTATCCAAGCTGAACTTTTTTTTTTTTTTGCTGAAGTCTTGCTAGACAACTGCAAAAATACATATGCCTGCTTGCAGCTCTAAGACTTCAATCCTAAAACTGTCCATTCTAGCTCCTGACATCATTACTCCAATTTTCCTATATCTCAGTCCTTTGGGGATGTCTTCCTAACAGCAGTTTCCAGAAGACAAAACTTAGAATCTTTGTCTCTGCAAAACACACAGTATTTTTTCTCTTTGAGAGAGAGATCAGTACTTTATCTCCATTTCTGCCTTTCACCAGTTTGATATTTGACATCAATTTCCTGTTGCTATGGTTCCCCATACAGCTTTTTAGTTCTGGATTATATTGTGATTTCTTTTGTAAATAAATATTACACCTATGGTTTATAATGTTTCTTTAGAGAACCTTGCAATATCTATTACTTTTCAGAAACAGATTTAATGTCTCTCTCTCACATCTAACTAAAAATCTACTTTTTCATTTTAATTCTTGGAACAAAATGGAGAAAAAACATACATTACCGGAGTGGGAGGTTTAGTGAAGATGGAGCATTTCTTTTTCACTAATGAGGCTTGAAGGCAGAGTACGATGATAGAATACCCATATTCATTCTTGTGGCCAGAAATGAGTTCTTCCTTTTTCTTTTCCCCCAATTCCCTACCCTGGGAGCATTGTGGAAGACATAAAACTCATTTTGAATATATAAAAAAAATCTTCCTAAATGTTATCAATTAGCCATCAAGAACTGGAAACTAGCCTTGAAAATCAATAGTCACTATTAAAGATAAATAAGTAATAGAATGACATGTTAATTTCTTAAGACCCTGACTCTGTCACTGCAAATGGGTAGATGCCTTGGAGAAGTAGAGAAATTACTTGAGTCAGCCAGAGAAATTCAGAGAAATTCAGAGAAATCCAGAGAAATTCAACCAATACAGGTTGCTTACTGGCCCTCTGAATATTGTATTTGGTTTCTAAATAGTTTTTTGGATAAGAAATAAAATAGAAATGTAGCATTGCTAATCTTCATTAAAGGAATATTAGAAAATTCCTGTAATTCTCACTTTTACAAGTACTGAACTCAAAAAACTGATGTGTTACACTGGTGTGAAAATTCATGAAAGTTAATGCATTTTTTGTATATTCATATTCTCCATATATTATAATTCATATAGTTACTAGCATTAACTATGGTCAGAGCTGTCTCTATGAATTTTTATGATCTTTACAGACATATATCTTAAAATGAAGACTATTTGCTTAAACTGATGAATTTTGCTGCCTCAAATACCTGATATGTACATAACTTGCAGGACTGAAAGTGTGACCGGCATATACCAAATTTGTAACTAGTAAAATCTGTTTGGGAAATCTGCCAGGATTTTTGACGTATTCTGCATTTAACACTTTATTATCAAACAGTAGATTACTTAGAAGCATGCCTCTAATTTAGGATTACACAGATTGTCAAAGTAAACAAAATTGGTACTCTGAGACCAGTTCTTACTTTGCTCCTCTACAGCACTGTAGGTCCTGATCTTGTACAGATGTAAACTTCAGAGGAAATGGAGGGGTCTGAGGCCTCAGTATGCTGAGTCTTTATAAATCCACTAACTTCCACCTGTCAAGTTTACAGACATTAAAGCTCTAGTATTTAAACCCTTCAAAAACTAATATCCAAACCTTTCAAATGAGTGGTTGTATATATTGCGTGTTGAACCGGGATGGATGAGAGGTGCTCACCAAAGCTGCTCTGTCCCTCCCCTCTTCAGTTGTACATGGGAGAGAAAATACCACAAAATCCTTATGGATTGAGATGAGGGCAGGGAGAGATCACTCACTGATTATCATCACAGTCAAAATGCAGTTGACCTTGAGGAAATTAATTTATTTTATTTTCAATAAAATCAGAATACAGCAATGAGAAATAACTCCAAATCTTCCCTCCTTTCTTCCTGGGTCCAACTAAATTTCTAAATTCTCTACCTCCTCCCCCTAAGTGGTACAGAGGGACAGGAAGTGGGAGCTACTGCAAGTTTATCACACTTTGTCTCTGCCATTCCTTCCTCCTCACACTCTTACCTACACCAATGTGGGCTGCCTCCCACAGGACAGTCCCTAATGAAATTTCTGGATATATCAGTCCTCCCCACAGTCTGCAGCAGTCCTCCCCACAGTCTCCAGTTATTCATTAACTGCTCTAGCATGGATCCCTTCCCTTTTGGTCAGTCCTTCAGGAACAGGCCGCTCCAGTGTGAGACCCCCACAGGGTCACAAGTCCTGCCAGCAAACTGCTCCAGTGTGGGCTCCACTCTCCATATGGTTATTGTCCTGCCCAGAGCCTGCTTCAGTACAGGCTTCTTATGAGGTACATTTGGGCACAACCACCTGCTCCAGCATGGGATCCTCCAGGAGCTCCAGGTGGGTATGTGCTTCCATAATCTGAGAGTTCATATTCCTATAAAGCAATGAACACATGAACATGAAAGTGAAGGCAAAATTACTCCCCCCAGGACTAAACTCGCTAAAGTAAAGTTTAATTTTGAGATTGCGCAAATCAGAATGCTTGAACCAAGGCAACAATTGTTTTTTAGCTTTCAAATAATATACTGTAAAGACCTGGTGTTCTTCCTACCTGACCCAAAACTTTTCCTTTTACTGTTTTGCTTCACTTCAGATCCACTCCAGTGGCTGACTTGCCTTTCCTCATAGTAAGCTACAATAGCATGCTTATGTCCTGTCACACTTGCAACTAAGTCTTGAAAAAATTAGCAAAGTAGTTTACCTAGAGCAAATAGCTTTCTAATAGCTGCAATTTGTAATTTTAACTATTGAATTATGAAAATTTTTTTTAGAAAATTCATTATAAAATAATGAAATATACTCAAAAGATGCACTGACGCACTTGTGGTCAGATCATAGGCTAGGTTATGGTTCAGAAAATCAATTTATTTCAATAGAATTTTTAGGCTGGAAGGAGTGTGAATCCTGCCTTGCAAACCTGGGAGTGGAGCCTTTCACAAGGGTGAGACTAGAGCATAGATATATATGAATTCAAAGTAGATAGAGAATATTTCCAGCATGACATATTTAAGGTTAATTACTCTTGTGTAGTTAAAGTTCCCCATGGACTGACATTTCTGCCTGATGTTGGAAGTGGATTATATACAGACTGTGAGAGTTCCTGCCATAAAATTGAATCAGGAAAAGAGATAGACAGGGATTTGTGCTTTTGACTGTTCCATGAGAGTCTCTGAATAAATCAGAACTTTAAAACCTGTAATTATTTTTTTTTCCTTTTTAATGATAAGTATGTTTCAAATTTAGTCCTGTGAATGGTAACGATAAAAATCATGTTGAAATAAGGACATAGAAAAATTCATGCATTGTTTAATTTCAGATTTTTTGGAATGGAAATACACTTCCTTATGTGTAGTATTTGAATAAGGCTGCTAAATAACTGATGGTATACAAATTATGTACAGCTTAAGTTTAGACTGACACTCAAAATCAGATTTCTGCTGTGAAATGTTTAAACACTTCTCATGTCACATTCAGCAATGTAGGGGTATTAAAACAACCATGGAAACAAACTGTCCATGTATATATTTAATTGAATTACCCACTTTCATGAATATTTGATCTGCTGATTGCCTCAAATACTTTAGATTTCTTGCCTATAATTTGAACTTATTAAATTTCTGAAGTAAAGGATCTGTGTGACAGGAAGGACAGTAGTCCTGAAAAAGAACAAAAGAGAATTGCACAGTGTATATATTCTTTAACTGGATAGACAGTCCAGAATTGTAGACTTCTGGTGATATTTTCTTTTGACAAGGAATCAAAATGATGATGTGACAAAAAGGTCTAATTTTCCTGCTTAAATTGCAAACATCTGATGAGCACACATATTTTCCAGGATTAATATCTTAAAAGTTATAGATACTTTTGGTTTTTAAAAACTAAAATTATATAAAAAAATACCTCAATTATACTCTTAGAATTTTTCACAGACAGAGTAACTTACACAGGAAATGGAAATAGTTATAGAGTGTAGATATTGTAGACATGGAAGGATTATCTTTAGCTGCTGGTAAACATATTATTTGCAGAAATAATAAAGGAAATGCTGAAGGCTGTCCATTCTGTGAAGTTGCTTACAGATGTCATCAGCAAAGAATTTACCTTATAGTAGAATATAAAATTCATGTTTTTATTCAGAAAGAAGGATATTTATTTCACATTTATATTTTTATGATGCCTTATTTTATAATACAGTTAATATAAGTCCTTAAGAATAAAAGGAAAGATTAAAGAAAAATGTCACATTAACAAAAATAGTATATAATCTCCATTAAGAATCTGTTGCTAAAATGTAGCAAGAATCATTTTTCAGTTTGTGAATAGAAACAAAATATAAGAAAAAAAATCTATTACTTGTGTGTTAGTACAGTAAGGGTATCAATAATATTTTTACCTTTGGGACGAGTTTGTCTTCTTCTGCCCCTTAAACTATCAGTACAATGGAAGAAAATTTTCATAGCATTAGCACCCATTTGAAGCCTTAGATTAATGATTAAGCAGCCTTCCGATTGCACATTTGAATTGTTAGAGTTCCTAGCTTGAAGATTAACCTGTTGGTCTGATATATATATATATATAAAACTTCTAGTAAAATACCAAAATGGAATTAAAACAGATGTGATGCTTTCAATGTAATATATTTTCTAATTCAATATTTTCATGATATATAAGATAGGGGACAGTAAAAGCTAAAACTCTTCCAAACTGTTTATAGGTATCAGCTAATGGCACAAAACATGCTTATGGAAATTATTAGAATTGTATTTGTAAGGAATTGACTTAATATAGATTTCTTATACAACAGCACAGACTAGTGGCTTTTAGCAAGGCTGCAAGTTTGCCTTTTCTCTTAAACAGTTTTAAATTAAGATGGCTAAGACCAGAGGGTATAGAAAGCCTGAGTGTTTCTGGTTTCCTAATTCATGCATGGCTTCTGATAGGAGTGCATACTTTCAACTAAATACAAAGGTTTTTTACAAAGAGACAAGTTTTGTGTTGTTTTATTTTTTTTATGCTGTAGGAGATTGAACCTGCCTCACACATTTTTTTACATGTATTCACAAGGAACTACTTTGTCCAGACTGAGTAGTTTTTCAATTTCTTGCAAAAGTGTGTCTCAGATTCACTGCATCATTACAAAAAAATTACACAAAGATATTGTTCAAAACCTCTCGATCTTCTTGACATTTCTAGACAAAATATTTGCATAACATTTGTGTGTTAAATGTCAGAGGCACACTCAGTTTCAAGGTTTACCTTGAAACTGAGTGTACCTCTGACATTTAATCTTTCTGTAAGTCTTCTAGACTTCAGAAAACATATAGTTACAATTAAGGTTAGTAACATAACCTGAATGTAGGAATTTTAATCATAGTGATTACTCATAGGTCTCCTTTCCTCATTTCTTATGCATCTTCCTATATCTGCTTTTCATGTCTTTCTCTCTAGCTAGCCCAAGTATACTATCACACTGACACTGGTGTTGTTGCTTCCGGTAGCTGGGATATTCCTTGCTCAATATTGTCCTACATTTCCCATTAAGATGTACCCCATTCCTTGAGAAATGCTTTTCTCTGCAATTATCCAAATAACTCCTAGAAAACCTAGTGTGGCCCAGTAGAGGCCTGAGAATATGGTGTAATACAATAAGTACGTGGGAAGGTGCCAATCATAAGGAAGTATGCCTGCAAATTTCCTACTTTCCAAAACCTAGCTTGTGAAGATGGAAAATCTACTGCTCTTGCTCATCAGAATAAATTGATAAAATGGGTGGAGGTGTGCCTCTGTGAGTACATTTAAAAAATTGTCTTCCAGTACATTTAATCTGTTGGCCACATTTATGCTCTCAGAATCAAGGTAATGAACACTGGACCTAAAGACAAAGTTAACAGTAGGGCACTGTAAATAATCCTTAGATTGAAATCCAGTGGGCTGTATTTAACAGCTGGTATTTGTAACTTAGTACCAGTAATGAGCTGTAAAAGACATGAAATGTAAACCTCAGACTACCAGGAAATAAATGATTTACCATGCAGTTTAAATTACAATATAATTTGATGTAAGCTTTCTTGGGACAGCAAATACTTCAGGCCTGATAGCCTGATATCAATCTATCATTTCACTACATGATCATAATTCCTCTCACCATACTCCTCCACTGTGTATTTATATTATTCTAAGTGGTTCAACTGGCTTGATTTCCTCATTCTAGGTCTCATTTCCATTCCATCTTACCATGCAATTTCTTCCCAGCCTCAAAGAGATTACACAGGATTTTTTTTTTTAGGAATATGAATGTCTGTATGTATTTTGGCTAAAACTTGCAAATGTGTGAGGCTATGTACTCATGTCTAAATCACAAATCTGTCTAAATCATTCAACATCTAACTTGGCTGTCTTGAAATCCTCACCAGGCAGATATAAAATTAACATTTACAGGCATTTAGCTGGGAAGAAATACCGAGTGTTGACTGAATTTGGGACTATACATAGATGAAACAGAACTGAGAATGAAGACAGAAAAGCTCTTAAAAAAATGCCCAGGGCTCTGTAAGGTACCTAGTACTGCTTTTTCTAACATTCAGCATCAAACTTCTTTGCAGTGCTAACTACTCTGTGTGTTTTGGGACCTAAAGTGCAGTCTCCTGGCAAGTGGACAAAACTAACTGTTACTGTTATTTAATTACTGTTATTTAATTACTGTTATTTACTGTTATTACTGTTATTTATAATTACTGTTTAGTTTTGATTTTGTTTTTATATTTTTTTTTTGGTTTCTGAACCTGCCAACTCTTAGAGAAATCTGGGTATTCACTGTGAGGTTCCTGCTACCTATCCATAGCATCAGTATTTTAGACTAGCATTTTTACATATCATAATGAATAAAACAGTAGCACTGATATTTATACTATAAAATTAAACAAATGGTTGTCTGCAAAAGCCTCTTTGATTTTAATTTCCTATTCTTTTTGCATCTTCTATTGTCCCTATTTTGAAAGGATTTATGCTCTCTAGTTCATATTTAAGAATAATTAAAAAGTCCTTCTTTCAGATCTTGAATTGCAAAGAGATTTAGGTCCACATTTTCATAATTTTACACTCTTAACACCATTAGAATAATGATCATTTAGATGGCTACACAGGTGTTAAGCACCTAAATTTCATCAATGGAGATATCTTTATTCTTAAAAAAACCCTCAAATTTTATTTAAAGTCAGGAAAGAAATCCTTCCAGCAGATGGCAGCAACTCTCCACCTACCCCAATTCAGACTCTAAACATGCATATTAAGCACAAACTCAGAGAAGAAATTCTTTTTTTTTCCCAGCTGATGGCTGAATTGCTTACGTAGACTATTCTTTCCCAGTTTTAATTTTCAAGATGACCAAACACAACTGGTGTCACTAAGTTGTCTGAAACCAACCAAGCCAGGAGGTATATATTAGATTACAATTATTTTACTATATTGACAATTTAGATAAAGGAAGGTGGACAAAATCTGTAGTTAAATTTTTATTTAGGTGACAGGATGCACTGCTTAAACTAAACTTAAGCTGAACTTGCTTAAACAACTGCAAAAATCTGAAGCTGTTCAGGCTTTTACTGAGACAGATTTCCTTGGATTTCCTTGCAGTGGACTTGTCATTCATAGTCATTCTTCTTACTTGGCACATTGGTAGTGTAAGTGGTATTGGACAGGATATACACAGCCTCCCTAAAGGTCAGTCTAGCTCAGACATTATTCTCTATTTACAGAAGATCATAATGTCTTCCTGTTCAAGGGATACTGTCAAATAGAATATTTAAAAGTAATCCAATAAAGTGTATGCTGCAGCTTCCTATAAATAATTAACTGATTTTAATTTAAATTGGTCTATAAAAAGGAGTGTTAACATGATTCTTTTCTTCTGCTGAAAAAAACCCCATGAACTACTGAGACAGCAACTGCCTGTGGCACTATCCAACAGTTTATTCAGCTATGCCTAGACTTAACTCGATCACACAAATAATCCCTCTTTTGTGGAGCTTCTTGTTTAATTGTACCTTAATACATGAATAAGCCACTCCAGGATTCAGATGTAGCTGATTACAATTATACTATGCTTATACATAAAAATTATCAAAAATACATATGTAGTCCAAAGATTATATTATGTAATTCTTCCACTGCCATCAGCTTTCTTGTTATTTGATATTTAAAGGACTGATAAGTAAAGCTAAAGCTGGTAATGATGCAGAAGTCTAAAAGAATCCCATCAAATTCTGTTCTTTTGACAAATATGAGAGATAAATATTTTGCTTACTTTAAAACAATGCAACTGTAATCCATATTTCAAGATAATATAACAAAACATTTAATTTGCTCCACAAATTTGGTTTTGTTTAGCTTAAAAAAGGGTGTTAAATTTTTGAACCAAATGTTATGAAAGGACTTCAATTAGAAAACATGAATTTGTGTAAAAGTAAAGCTAAATAGCTTTAAGTTATCTGCTGACAATTTCTTAGCTATGTTGCATGTTGAATGGATATAGCAGGGGAAGTGTTACACTGGTAACCATTGAATAAGCTTTTCTGACTTTGTAGCCTAAACATTACTGTTTAGTTGTTGGGGTCTTTTCTTTTCTTTTCTTTTCTTTTCTTTTCTTTTCTTTTCTTTTCTTTTCTTTTCTTTTCTTTTCTTTTCTTTTCTTTTCTTTTCTTTTCTTTTCTTTTCTTTTCTTTTCTTTTCTTTTCTTTTCTTTTCTTTTCTTTTCTTTCCCTTTTCCCTTTCCCTTTTTTTTTAATTTCCATAAAGAAAATTGTTCTTTTCTTGCCAAATAGATTCAGATGACTTTGGAGGACTCTTTGCCCTTTTTCTTTTAACCCCAGGCTGCTATCATTTGAGGTGTAAGATCACGTGTATCAATTGTCTATAGAAATCTTTTATATTTAAAAAGGGTTAGAGGGATAGGGTACAAATGTATGATTATGTCAGAAGAGAAGAATGGGTAAAATAACATTTTGGCTTTTATTTGCCAACCTGTATTGGTAACTTTGGCTTCACTCAGACAGTACTGGACCACACAACCACTTTACGGACTTAAAATATGGTTCTCAATTTTCAAACGTTCATCAAGAATTTTTGCAGTGGGGAATTCTATTCATATATTTAGATTTTTGAAAAGTGCACTCTATACCTGTAGTGCATTTAATAAATATATAATTTTTTTCCTACAAAACATAACTTTCTGATATGTACTAATTTGAAATTTTCCATAGTATATCAGATGTTTTATTTAGACAATAGAAAAAGACAGAAGAAAAAAACCCCAAAAACCAGAATCAAAAGTAACAGCAGCAATAAAAGGTAGAAGTGCACAAAAGTGAAAAATTTCCTGCAGTCCTGTTCCAGGATATATTTTTTAACTTCTTGGTATATGACCAGAAGAAATAATGGCAGAATTTCCAAGGTTTTTTTTGTGGTTTCTCTCCACCCACAATTAATTTTTATCTTTTTGTGAATTCATTCCACCAATACCTGTCTTGTAGATTTTGGGTGATATACAAGTTGACCCATTAGTGGCAGATTTTCCTTGTTATTTATAGGCATTGCTGAACAGTTTCTGTGTGATAATATGCCATTTTCATAAATACCAAATGCTGTTGAGTACTATTTGTATTCATTAGATATATCAAGGAAACAAAACAACAGAGGACATTTTAAATAAAAACCATTGAAAACAAAAATAGCCACAGAAACAAAATACTTTTAAATGGATAAAAAAGTAAGGGCAGTAACAGAAGGAAATTTTAGAATTATTCTTATTTACAAAATCCTAATTATACCAAGAAGATTGGTGGGTTTCATAAAAGAATAGCTTTTAGCTGCATTTCAAATACAGAGCATTGTCCCTACCACAGTTTCTCCAAGGCACAAGTTATCTCATAAAAAATAGTTATTTTACCTGTGATGTCTTCTATGCCTAGAACTCTGAGAAAATGTTTGTCATCAGTTTTCACCTCATAAAGTTTACTGACTAGAAAATAAATTAATCTTGAGGCTTTGTGAAAAAGAGAAAAAGAGAATTTATTTGATAGTGCTTTAATAATAAAACAATTAAGAGACTAGTTGATGTCAATGCCCCCAGATCATTATGCAATAATTTTCAAACAAACAAACAAACAAACAAACCCCCAAAACAAAACAACCAAATAAAAACACCTTGGATTAATTTCTTACTGCAGAAGCAAGACCATGATTAAACTTTTAATACATTGGAAAATTCAAATTTTTTCAAAGGGTCTAGCAAGTTAAATTTTGGCAAAAAAGACATACTTGTTCCACATCTACCAAAGAAAAGCAGCACTTCTAAATTAATTTTTTTCTGTATTGGGGTGGGACCTAGAACCAGGGCAGGAGCAGGGGCCTATGACAAAGTCACACCAGGGCCAGATTATAGAATTAAGGTGAAGCACAGGGGAAGAGAAGGTCCTGGAGGCAGCAGGGAGGTGGAGGGACATGGGTCAGCCCAGAGTTTCCTAGTGACAGGGTCTGGGGGGAAAATGGGGCAGATGACCAGCTCAGCTGCAGCTGTGGTCACAGCCCCAGGCTCTTGGTCAGGCCCCACTGTGGCTGGCTTGAGGGGAATCACAGCGGCAGGCACGTCCTGGGGCAGGGCCTCGTAGTGCCTGACTGTGGCTTCCAGCCCTGCTGTGAGTGCTGACCCATGGCTCCCAGCTGGGTGGGCTGCAAGGCAGCCTCTTGCACAGCTGTGGTGCCTTTCACCATGACTTGGCCTTAGGACACGGCCTCACACACAGGTAGGGGCTTAGGAAGGTGAGGGTACCCTGGGAGGACAATGTGGGAGCTGTGGATACACCAGGCCTGATACAGTGCACCTGTGGTGCGCATTTCCTTAGCAGGGGAAAGAGCCGCAGTGGTGGTGGGGAAGCCACACTGCTCTGCACAAGTGATATGAGGGAATGGGCAGGACAGGTGTGGGCACTGGGACCTGGGGAGGGCCCTGGCCGCACATCAGTGGAACTGGGCAGAAGCAGACCCTGTGACAAGCCAGGCCTTAAGGGCTCCCCAAGCCCTTGATGCCCTTGTTTGGCCATTGCAGCTGCTTTCATCTTAGCCTGTGATAAGTCTGACAGGAACTTCTGTCTCATGAGGAGCAAATGCTAGTGTTTACATTATTATTACTGGCAGATATTTTCTTAGAGGAGATCTGCCCTACTAATTTTTTTTCTTATGATTTAGAAGCTCTTTTACTGCTTGGGTTTGCTGCAGCACTGGAATAGAAATTGTCAAACTTTGTGAAATGCAAGGCAAAACAGCACTGGTGGTATTCTAATAGGTGAAAAAGTGTTAAACACATTTTCCCTTTATCTCTCTGCAGGGTCCTGTTTACTAGAGCTTAAATCTCTTCTAAATAGCAGCCTGAAACCCCTCTATTTTGCTTCCTACCACATTCCCACTGGGGCACTACCATGTTTCTTGATATTATTCTTCATCATGCTACCTCTTAATAGCAATGAAAATACTACTGAGAATGACTTTACAGGAGAAGAAACACTGATTTACTTGGCTGTAAAATCATTCCTGGAAGACTTCCTGCTTGTGTTGTACTGTTAAGAGGGAGACTGTGTTTCAGTCTGTTTGTGAAATCAAGGTTAGGCGAGTGAGAGGTCCTAATAGGCCTCTCTTAGCTCCATTACCTGCTATTGTCTTTCTGGACTATATACACAGGTGATATTGAATGGCCAGGATTAATCATGATTGAGGGATCAAGAAAATATTGAGAAAACATTTAATGGCAAAATATCTTTCAGTCTCATAAAATACATCACTTACAAAATTCTTAATCAGCTTTTTTCATTATACTTCATGTATACTGCTACCTGTAGGAAGTGGGAATTACTCTGGCTTTCTTAGACCAGTATTCGTTTCTCCTGGTTTATCTAGTTTTTTGAAAGACTTTGCAGTTTTTTTCTATAAGGAAACTAATTGAACTAAATTAGGTACCAGATTTTCTGAATTTTGAAAATCCAGATTTTGATATCATTCTTCACACTTTGATGTTTTAATTTGAGAGATTTATATTTTCCTCCTCTTTCATGTTGCTGCTTAGAGCCAAAGACACATCTCTTGATGTTCTTTCTTGATTGAAAGCAAATGGTTAAATAAGGAATATTTTACTCTAAACTTTATTTGAAGAATACATATTTTTCACACTTCATATTTGCAAGGATGACAGTAAACAGAGTGTACTCACACATCCTGAAAATGACTGTCAGATGTTGATGGCAGTTATTGTATCAGCGAGGGGAAAATTGCTCTTAATAAGAAAACAATTTTTGTTATCAGTATAATCTCTTTGTCAAAACCAAAAAATCCTAAATATAAATAACTTCCAATTCTGTGGGGGAAAATAAATTACTATGAAAGGAGAATTTAAGGGATATACCAACGTTTGATGCAGTCTTTCATCCTTTTAAACATTTTTAGTAAAATGATAGAAGCATGGAGTCTACTCTCTGATATTACATCAGACTAAGTATCTCCAGCTTGTAGAAGATTCAACTTCTGGCTCACCTTTCCTGCTTATAATGAACCTGATATTCTATTTTTTCAGCGCTTCCATCTTTAAAGATTTTCTACACACTTTTTATAATCTCAATCTGAAGCTAACTAATGTTACAGACAGTGTTAAATTGGTCGAAATTCCCAGCATCTAAATGATGTTACTCAGGACTAGGTTATCCCAGTGTGACCATTGTTTGCATTGAGTTAATTATAAGTCATTTATTTTATTCCTTCTCTTCTCTCAATTTTTTTATCTGGGTGTAGGTGTTTCTTTCCTTTCCAGAGCACAAAAGTGACTTCTTGGTCATGAGTCCATATAGGACCTCATTTTCTATTCTGTGCCATATCCACATATACAACCAGACTGTTTCCCTTAAAAAAAAAAAAAAAATAAGGGCTTGACTACTATGTCATTTTCATGACAGGCTTTTCAGCTGTTAAAGAGCTTTGTCTGTCCCTTACCATGACCTTCAGGTGCCTGAGAGAGGTTTTTCTTTTGAAAAAAACAAGTTGCAATCTAGTTACCACAAAAAGTACCAATTCATATGCTTCTGCCCCTTTCCCTGTCCAGGTGTAACATTTATCAGACTGCCATCAAAAAGGTAAACTTGCAGAAAATGAAAATCTTTTTTCCTAAGTAACAGTGCTGAATTCTTTAGACTCATGGACTCTGTCAAGGGAGAAACAGTGGACAGGGCAGAAAAGCATGAAGCAATGAAGACATTCTCTGTTCCATGTTAGCTGCTGTTTTGCCTGCCTAAGGTGTGGAATACAGTGAATACCCATTTTCATTATTTCAATAGTAGAGTGATTAAGAAGAAGATTAAAGGACAACCACGAGAGAATTAACCTTAATTAGGTCAAATTTAAATGACTTACCTTCATTCCCGTACGTTCACATGCTTTCACAGTATTCTTCAATGAACTTACTTATTTGCATGGCATGTCAGTGACATAGCAGAAGACTGCCAACTCAATTTACCAATGACAAACCTGAGAGAGGCCTGGCTAGGGTCATACAGAGTCTAACAGCAATGTCTGCCCCCAAAGTCCACTGACAGCCACTCAGCAGAGACCACATCTTTTCCCTCAAGAGCTTTTAGCATAGTGTGACACAGACTTAGAAACAAAGTTTGGGAACTGTGACATCTGCTTTCTCATATTTTATATTTAAATACAGGGAATAAAGACTCTGGAGACACAAAAGATTTTTTAAGGGAAGGAGTATTTTAGTAAAAAAATAAAACCAGTAATTTTATAAGTTATTTTATTTTTAAGCAGGAACAAGCCTATTGATCCTGTGGGGCTGTATTGCAACATTTTTCCCTTGATATTTTTAGCAATGTAACCCACAACCCTCTTAGTTTTTTTCTATCTTTTAAATAAACAGTAGCTGGTGATAGAGATTTTTCTGTTTCGGCAAGTTTAGAAAATCAAATAGATGAGTTTCCAGAGCTACCCTCCCTATGATATTCAGATGTGCTATTGATTTTGTCAGTTTTTGCAGTTTAATCATCTATGATTTAAGCTCAAAGCTATGCTGATACACTGATATCTTTGATTCTGAGACAAAAACTGAATGAGGCCTAACTGTGAAAGTATCAAAAGAAATTGAGTAAGAGTAGAAAAGAGCCCTGGAATGGTAGGTAGAGAAAAACAGTGCAGGGGAAGAGGGAGGTGAAAGGTATGCATGCCTCTAAATATAGGAAAAGGTTAGTCTTACTCAACTTCTGTCCCTCTACTACAACTCTGAAATAGTTCTTTGTCTTTCTTTTAAATGTACGCAGAATGTATTTTTTATTCTTCAAGAAAATGACCATAAATTAATCTATATAAACTGTGCTTAACAAATTAGAACATTTAAGAATTTATTTAGCAATATTTTTATGTTTTGTGGTTGGAATTTCTCCTTTTTCTGAGCAAAAGTTGATGAAAAATAGTACTATTAACAGAAAGGGAAAGTACTGAATGCGAAAATATTCTTTCAGTGAACAGAACAGGTTCATAATTTTCAAGTGATTAAAGACCACATAATTAGACCAAACAAATTTAATACAGGGAACTAAAATGCATAGTATAGAGTAACAAAGGGAACTGATAAAAGAATGGAAGAATCTTATATTTGAATACATTTTTATGAAAAAGGAGCAATGCATAGTGCACCAGTTTTCAGGACATATTTTATGAGTTCATATTGCTTAATCAGCATTCCTGTGATGTGACGATTAGTTAAGAAACTTAGGTAAAGAAAAAACAATAATTGATGCTTTATTGACAGAAAGGAAATACTAACTAGTGTTAGTATTAGCCTAATAAATCTCTGCCATAAACACAGCAATGTTACAATGTAACAGCATATATATTTAAAGTAGTAATTTGAACCATGTCATTAAGCCTTCAGCACTGACAACATTACTATTTGTGTGTTTCTATTCACTCTGCTTCCGGTCTGACTGTGGAAAATAAAGCAGATAGTGAAATGCTTCTGACATCAAAATGATTAATTCAGTCCATTGTCCTATACAGCCATGTTTCACCACATTTGAAATCCCTGCTAGATCATATTAAATAAATGCTCCAAACATATGTTCCCCTTGTATTTCATACTACTTAATATTTGCTTATAACAAAAGTTTTCTACCTGCCTATTTTCAACAATTGTCTTCATGTTGCATATGCAGTGAATTAAAAAAACAAAACAAAACAACAAAACCACTGAAACTGTTACTGTATTATGACAAAAATAGAATACTTCAGGGAAGAGAGTTTTTAGGATGAAACATTCTTGATCATTGGTGGTCATTTATTGGTATTTACTTTTATTCTCTCCTAAATGATTTAGGAATATTGTGATTTCTGAATGACATGACTGAGATATGTAAAACAGTGGAAGGTGGTTATCAATCCCAGACTGCTGAGTGAGCGCATGAAACACAAACTCATGAGTGCTGTGTTAAAAATATTTCAGTATCACAGAGTACCAAGGTTGGATTGGGGCCCGCCTCCCTGCTCAAGCAGTACTACTGAAATCAGGTTGCCTAAGACCATGTCCACATGGCTTTTTGGTATTTCCAAGATGAATATTCCACAGTAATTTCTTGGCAAACTGCTTCAGTACTTAGTTACAGTAAAAAAAGCTGTTTTCTGATAGTCATACAGCTCTTTCTGTCTTTCCTTTTTCTCATTGCTTTTTGTCCTCTCATTGGACACCAAAGAAAACAGCCTGACTCCATCTTTGCATCTTCCCTTCAGTTGTTTATATGTGTTGATGAGTTTTCCCTTGAGCCTTCTTCCCGCCAGACTGAACAGTTCTACCTCTCCCAGCCTTACCCCAAAGGAAAGATAACAGAATCATAGACTCATTGAATGGTTATGATTGGAAGGCACCCTAAAGATTTTCTAGATTCAGATCCCCTGCCTGTGTCTCCTTCCACTAGACCAGTTGTACACAGCCCTATCCAGCCTGGCCTTTTACCTTTCATAGATGGGGAGTCCACAACCTCTTTGGACAACATATTCCTTCCTAATATCTAACTGAAATATACACCCCTTAAACTTATGGCCATTACCGCTTAGCCTATTACTACATGCCATTGTTGAAAGTCATTTCCAGGCCTCTTGAAAGCCTTCTTCAGATACTAGAAGGTGCTACAAATTCTCCCCAAAGCCTTTTTCCTCTGGACTGAGCTACCCCAATTCTCCTAGCCCATCCTCATAGAAGAGATTGTCCAGTCCTGTGGTCAACTTAGTGTCTTTCTTCAGGACTTGTTTCAACAGGTCCATATCTTTCATTTGCTGGGTACAGCACTCCAGGTGGGGTCTCACAAGAGCAGAGTGGAGGGAGACAATCACCTCCACTGACCTTCTAGGGGCACCACTTTTGATGTCACCCAGTCTGAAGCTGGCTTTCTGAGCTGCAAGTGCACATAACTGGGTTGCGTTTTCCTTCTCATGAACCAATACCCCTAAATCTTTCTCCTCACAATCCATTCTCCACCCAGCCTGTACTTATGTTTGGGTTTCCCCAGTCAGGATGCAGGACCTTGCATTTGGCCTTGTTGAACATCATGGGGTTTTCACAGGTTCACCTCTTAAGCTTGATTGCGAGTGAGAAAAAGCTAAATGAGTGCTTGAATGCATATACATATGGTAGAAGTTGTCACAGGTTTATGATATGTGAAAAGATAACTTTACTATTGGAAAGGCTACAGTTCTGTTTTCATATCCCTAAGGTAATTTACCAAGTTGGTGCAAGTACTGCTGGTTTTGGTGATATGTTTGGTGTAGTTAAAGAGCTAATAGCATAAGTTCAGTCGTGAAACAGTATTTTTGCACAAAACAGTACATTGAGAAGGGGCTGGTCTAGCAGAGTGACAAAGAAAGAAAGTGTTTATGACTAAGATAATGAGTTTGGAACACAGTTGTCTCATAACCACTTCAGTCAAGTACAGATAATTTCAATATAAATAATTGTGTATGAATATGATTTATATTCTTTCACATCAGAGTTACTCTAGAAGTTCTACTTTGTTTTGCTGCTTTTCAATGATTACTGTTTGCAGAAGTTATTTATTATCAGTGTATTTAATTTTTCTTGAACCCTTCAGAATTTATTGGTGTTGCTGTAGAAAAGCAAATAAAACATGTTTGATTTTCTATTTCAGGGAAATCTTGAAGAGTCTTACACTTTTAATCCTCCAGTCGTTAACTGTGCTATGAGGACATTCTGGTGAGGCGGTAAGTTAGTGTAGATCTATTACTTTGGTCAGCTGAATTGTCATTTCAGATTAAACTTCTATAACAATGTCCTTCAATGTCTATCTGACAAACTTTTCTTCCAGGCTTTCATGGCAAATTTCCAAAACTGTAAATCTGTGATTGACTTCATATATAGGAAGTCTGAATAACAGAGGTGTCAGATTATTTCTGTATTTACAGATCAACTGTATATCATATAAACAGAGCAGTTGATTCCTACATGCTCAGTTTTTCTTTTCCAGAAATCCTAGGTTCCCACACATGTGGAAATCTGGGTGATTATTGTAATTAGTTCAGTAGAACATGAGTCACTCAGGAGTGCTAGATGTTGTCAGGTTTCCAAATTTCAGTAATCTATTTATCAAGTACTTGTCAGACTCCTTCCAGAATATTCCATATCTACACCAATATAAGTATGACAAAACTCTAAAAGCTCTTATTTTTCTGACTGCAAAGAAGACTTGTAGATTTAAGAGGTCACTGCAACCTGTCAAAGTTCCCGGATGAGCAATTTTTACAAAATTCTAATAAATTACATCATAGCTTCTGTTGATCTTAGCAACACTCCAGTAACTCTTATATAATACTCTCTAACTGGGAATATTCATTTGAAATAGGATTATTTTAAATTTTCAAATTTAAATACTGTGTAGAGAAAACAGACACAATTGTTACTTATTTCTAGGTGTTAAAAAAGTTCTGAATAATGAAAGGCCAATGATTGTGAGTCATGTTTTAGACAATTGTGTCCCATGTCTCTCAGCCTTAATATACCATGCTCATTCTATTTCTTTCAGTCAAAGTTTGTGCTACTGTTGGAGCTTGAGTGCTGGAAAAAATAATCTTCATTTTTCAATGGAACACCATGTGGGTTTTGCTAAGCTGGATACCATGTACAAGAACCATTTTATAACTTCAGTTATATATAATTGTTATATGAAAATCATTCAGGTTCCAGAATTTAATGAGTGCAAGAAAACCTTTTGAAACTTTAGATTCTAAGAAGAATGAAGTTGGATGTTACTTCATATGCTACAGACATAGCATATGAAGTCATTACATTTTGTACATCAATTGCAGAGGTAGGACCACTGATGCAGCATAGATTCTAATTCTCTGCTCTCTTGCTGTTGATATATGGACAATTTACAAAGTAAACAAGAAAATTATTTCTGATTTTAATTTATGAAGTTCTCCCATAGTCTGTTACTTTTAAACCAGGCAGTTATTTGTTCTTATCAGTCCTTTGAGTGACTTTTTCTTTGTCATATCATTGAAGTATAATGTCACTGACTACACTGTTATCTAAAAGAAGTGATGTCACACAAGCAGGGTCTATTTATTGGAATGAATACCAACAATGAAATTCCATTTTAACACTAAGTTTCATTTTCAAGGATTTTTTTTCCTTGCCTTTGAAAATGTGGTACAGATTACAATGTGATCTAAAATCATGCCATTTGGTCATCCTCTTATCTCATTTTGTTAGCTAAAATATAAATTACTTTCATTGGAAGTACTAAAATTATTCCCTTTTGTTGCTGTTCCTACTGTAAAAATACAAGCAATTCAGATGCAATAATTTTACCCAAACTAACAAACACATTCTTAGAACAAATTCACATTCTTAAAGTAAAATCTAATAAATACAAAATTAATTTATTTCTGCAGTCTCTTGCACCAGATTGAGGGGGTTTTATTTAAATAAGTGTGAACTATTTATTAACATTTATATTTCACAGTTAAAGAATTCTTGATTTTCTGTGGCTAGATTCCCACTTCAAGATTGTAAATCTGGAATAAATAAAATTTCCTAAAATTATGTAACTTCATCAAATTTAAGACATTTCCTTGAAGGAATTAATAGCAATGGAGAAACAATGGGAAATTAAAAATGAAAAAAAAAAAAAACTCTGCCAAATTTACAACATACTCTCAGTGGTTTAAAATTTGTGTTAGTTTAAGAATTCTGTATTTGTGGCATAGGTATACAGTAATATACAATCTTTTAACTTCCATTCATTTAATTTCAGTTGTTATGGAAAGAAAAAAAATCCAAATTGTGCAAACTATCTCTTTAGGAAGTACTTTAGCAAAACTTCACAAGCATAGAAATGCCTCCTGATAATTGAATAGAAGTTGCTTCTTTTATATATTGATTTCTCTTAAACAGAAATTCAGTGATGTGTTTTCCTCTGGTTGGTGAGCACAGTTTCAGCCCTGAAAATGTCAAAATAATATTCCCCTTAAGGGTGAAATTTTGATAATGCAGAAATAAAAAGCATGTCCCTCAGACTTCATTGTGTCTCAGATTCCACATTTAAAGTTGGATGAACAGAGATATGTCTGCGGCACTTTTATGGTAATTAAAATACATGCAAGAGGAGACAATGCATCTTCATTATTTAGAACAAATTTGTTGTGATTGATGAAAAAGATGAAAACTCTAGGTAGAGGCATAGAAGATGCAGTCTATTACTTTTTTTGATCATAGACTTAAAGGAGGCAATTATTTTTTAAGTCTTTTATGATGGAATTCATATTATTAATAATAATATATGAGTATAAAATTCTTAAAACTGACTATCAGTTCAATAGCTTGGCAAGCTAGAATAAGCATATTCAAGCTTTAACCTCTAGGCCATATTATTGAAGCCAATTTAGATTTGTTCAGTTTGAACATACATTTTTAATTTGATAGTTATTTGGCTAGCTGGAATATGATGATAGAATGAGTTCAAATGCTGAGGATAAAGAATTATATTACAAAAAAATTGTGTGTTTTGACAATATTTCACATCTCACAATCGCAACACAAAGGTCAAAGATGAGACATTTATGCAGAGTCAACTGCTCCTTAAGGCAATAAGCAGTTTTGAGTCCTGTGGCTAAAGATGGATAGGAGTCCTGGAAAAAAGTGAAGACTCCCACACTCAGGCAGTACTGTAGCTATGGCTAAAAAATTCTGGTTCATTTAGCTACTTACCATCAGCACAAAATTCACTTAACCACATAATCAACCTTAAAATTATGAAAAAAGAACCTCCTTTTTTGATAAAAATCTATATTGTTCATAAATATATTTTTACTGAAACTGATAATAACATAAGGCTAGGTGTAATTTCTAATGAAGGAATAGTGATTAAGAAAGCAACCTAATAGAATTGCAAAAAGAAATCAATACAGAACAGGTACATTACCAGTGAAAATATTTTTGTCCACAAAATTATATGTACTTCAAGTAATTTCATTCTTCTAGAGTTCTTTCATTGTGTATAGATAGAAAACTGGAATAAAAAAAATCTTCATGTACTAGTCAGGCATCTATTGAAAGTACTTGATTCCTTTCTTCATACTATTCTATTACAGATGATTTTCAGTAAAATGAAAGGAAAAAAATTTTTAATCTGTATTTTTCTTTCCAAGAAAATATTGGTATCTTGGTATCCCCAAATATGCAACAAACAGCAAATAGTAGTGCAAAGAAATATATAATACAGGTCAGTGTTTCTCAGTATCTATGTGCTAACCATAGTAGATGAGTCACAAAAGGCAATATAGAGTTAGAAAACAGAGGTTGTAATAATATAATCTGAATAAAAAATAAAATGTTGCTTCTTTGCAACTATAATTTTACTTTTTACAACCAGGTAGTACAGGATTTTGCAGCACAGGATCTGTGGTCTAATTTTAACATATTGGTAGCACTTTTATCATGAGTCAGTTTATTGAGAGAACAGAACTTTTTAAAGAAAATTTTTAGTGCAACCTTTTGATATACAAATATATCAATCTTCCATTATAAATCTCATATGTATATTGTATAATCATGAATTTAAAAATTAGTTTATATATTCACCAATTTTCCTGTATGTTAGGATTATTTAAAGAAAAAGTATTGATTGTTTCACAAAAGGCATTTTAAGATCCTATACAGTTTTGAGAGATTTTATAGCCTGGTTATGATTCTGCATACCTAAAGATTAAATAATACTTCATAGAGAACACCTTTTTCTCTGATTTTTTTTTTTTTTGGAGTTGGCCAAAACTTCATAGCAAAAGACCTATTTTACCTCCATGTGTTCTTGGCAGAGAACAATATAGTTTAGGGAAAAAAAAGCAAAACCAACCAAAAAAACCCCAAAAACCAAAAAACAAACAAAAAAACCCCCATTCACAAACCCCCCAAAATCTTGTTAAAATCCTTTTGCTTAGCAAATTGGAATGTTTTTTGTTGTTATTGTTCTGGTTTTAATTTTCAAATTTACATAATATTAGAATTCTTATATAAAAAAAGTTTTTGTTGTCTGGAAGTAGTAGTGATTACATGCAACTATGTCTAAAATCAGCATCCTTCTAAAAAAAGTCGAAAAATTTTTATCAATTTTCATGTGTTGGATAATCACAGAATCACAGAGTGGGTCAGAGTGGAAAGAACCATAGTTTGGCATTTGATCCAAACTCCCTGCTTGGGCAGGGACATTCTACAGTACCTTTCACAGGATTGTATACAGACGGCTCTTCAGTATTCCCAGTGAGGGAATCTCCACAGTTTCTGGGCAATCTCTTTCAATGCATGGTGACCCACAAAGTGAAGCAGTTCCTCCTCATATTCAGGTGGAATTTCCTGTGCATGATTTTCTGCCCATTGCCTCTTGTCCTATTGCTTGGCACCACTGAGCAGAGTCTGGAGCCTCTTATCACCCTCCCTTCAGATACTTACAGACATCAACAAGGTCCCCTCTCAGTTGTCTCTTTGAGACTGAGCAGGTCCAACTCTCTCAGTCTTTCCTTGTAAGAGAGATGCTCCAGTCCCTTAATCATTCACTGGCTCCTCTCCAGGATCTCTCATGTCTCCCCTGCATTGAGGAGACCAGGACTGGACACAGCACTCCAGATGTGCTTCACCAGGCCTGAGTAAAGGGTCAGGATCACCTTCCTCAACCAGCTGGCAGTGCTCTTCCTAATGCACCCCAGGACACCACTGGCCTTCTTGGCCATCAGGACACAGTGCTGGCTCATGGACAGCTTTTTGTCCACCAGGACATCCAAGTCCTTGTCTGCAAAGCTCATTCCCAGCAGATTAGCTCCCAGCCTGTTGTGGTGCCCAGGTTATTCTTCCCCAGGTGCAGAACCCTGCATTTGCCTTTGCTGAATTTCACAGCTCTTCTCTGCCCCCCTCTCCACCCTCTCAAGGCCCTTCTGAAGGGCAGCACGGCCCTCTGGGGTATTGGCCACTGCTCCCAGCTCTGTGTCATCAGTGAACTTGCTGAGGAGACCTCTGCCCCTTGCATCAGTAACTTGTATTCAAGTTATTGATGAACAAGTTAAAAATACTGGATCAGTATTGAACCTCGGGGACACCACCAGTGACAGGCCTCCAGCAAGATCCTACACTACTGATTACAACCCCCTGGGACCTCCCATTCAGTTCATTCTTAATCCACCTCCCTGTCCACTCACCTCATCCACACTTCCTGAGTTTGCTTGTGAGGATGTTGTGAGAGATGGTGTCGAAAGCCTTGCTGAAGTTGAGGTAGACAATATCCACTGCTCTCTCCTCATTCATATGGTTACTTGTTTCATTATGAAAGACAATGAGGTTGTTCAAACATTACCTGTCTTTACTGAACCCATGCTAACCCCTGGTCAGCTTCTTGCCTTCCATGTGGTAGTCATGGACTCTAGAATGAGGCACTCACTCCATCACCTTTCCAGTGATTGAGGTTAGGCAGTAGTTCCTTGGCTCCTCCTTCACAGCCTTTTGGAGGACCAAGGTGATATTTGCTGTATTCCATTCCTCAGGTACCTCTCCTGATCTTCATGGCCTTTTAAAGATGGTCATGAGCATCCTGTCCAGGGTGTTCAACAGCTCTCTCGGCACTTGTGGATTCATCCAATCAGGGCCCTTGGAATTGTGGATATCATGTTTTCCTGACTCTAACCCAATCCTCCATGACCAAGAGGAAATTTTCCATCCAACATTCATTTACCCTGGTCTCCTGGGTCAGATATTCCTGGAGGCTGGTCTCATCAGTGTAGACTGATGCGAAGAAGGCATTCCATAACTCTGCCTTCTTTACATCCTGTTACTAGGGTCTCCTCTCCATTTACCAATGGGCCTATATTCTCTTTTACTTTTCTTTTGTAATTGATATATTTGAAAAGCCTGTTTTGTTATCCTTTACATCCTTGGCCACATTTAATTCTAGATGTGCCTTGGCCTTTCTAGTCTCATTTCTACTTTGATCATCTCTCTATATTCACTCCAAGTGACCTAACCTCACTTCCATCACCTGTGTATTTCCTGATTACTCTTGAATAATGACAGGAGTATTTTATTCATCCAAGGAGGTCTCTTGCCCTTTTCACTTGATTTCTTTCTCATTGGCATGCATCACTCTTGTGCCTGGAGGAACTGATCCTTGAAATTCAACCAACTCCCTTGGAGCCCTCTTCCCTGCAGGGCATGTTCCTCTGGGTCTCTTCCAAGAAGATCCCCAAAGAAGCTAAAGCTAGCTCTCTTGAAGTCAATGGCTGTAATCTTACTCACTGTCCTGATACCTCTTCATTCAGTAGTGAACTGCACAATCTCATGGTTGCTACAGCCAAGACTGCACCCAACCCTCACATCACCAACAAGGTCTTTGTATTTGTTAGTATGAGGTTGAGCAGCAAACAACTGCTTTTGGGATCATTCACTACCTTGTACAGGAAGTTATCATCGATGTTTTCCAGGAACCTGCTGGAAGTGTATTTTATAATGTATTTCTTTTTATAGATTAGTAAAGTTGATCTTTGTGAAAGTAGGCTTTACCTGTAAAACTAATTACCATGTGATCTAGGACACTGATAAACTTTCCAGAGACAGAAATTCTGTTGTACCTTATGCAAGTTATGAAATACAATATGAAGTTTCTCAAGACAAGGCATCCAGAGTAATTTTTTTTCATTTATCTTTCCAATTTTGAATTCAAATTCACTTTCACGATATATATAATGCTCAGTGTCGTTATTTTGATTCTTCAAAGCATTGCATCTGTTAGAATTAGTAAACAAGATTGTACAGTTACTTTCCCACATGTAATTTTTTGTTGTTTCCTGGTCAGATCCTGAGAGAAAATTGACTTTCTTTGGAGGATTTATCATTTAGACTCATGCTCATTTGAAGCAGCTGTTTGAGGCAGCACTTTAGCAAAGGCAAGCATTCAAAAATAGAAAAGCAGGAAAACTACTCACAGTGTATTGAAGATGTTAAACTTTGGTTTAGATTTTTAAATATTATAATACAATTCTAAATAACATATGCCATTATGAAACTTTATAATGCAGAATATTGTGTATTCTTCTCTCTTTACGTTAGCAAATATATAATAAATTTAATCAACTTTTCTGTTTTATAATCCACTCAAATCTAAATGACTGCATATTTTCACTAGTCTTTCAGTAAACATGAATAGCAATGTTGAGTGACCCAATAGTTGACAATATATGTTAAAAAGATAAAGACAGGTCTGACCTTTTTCTGAAGTCTTGTATGAAAAATCTGTACATAATATCTTTACAATTGACTTGATATTCAAGATTCCAAAAAGGCAAAAATCCTTTACTTTTCATTGTCTGTTTGCTCTGTGCTTTCAACATGCTTTGATGCTATAAACAACTATAGTTAGTTTCTTTTGTTGAATTCATGATTGTAGTTCTGATTTCCTATAGTAATATGGATGACATCTTGGAAGAATAAAAATGCCTTTTTACTGCTTAAAAATAAGCAGGTTGCTGTTACATCTGAACCCTCTGACAATACCATACTGATATTGTACTAGAAATCATGAACATTGGATTTTTCTGTTTTTACTTATTTTTGGGGAAGAATAATACCAGTACTTGGCAAAAGTCATTCGTTCAAAGTGTTTTTCTTCACCTTTGCAGGTGAATGGAGATATGTTTCTGATAAAGAACATGCTATAATATATAAGGGATTTAAATTAATTATGTCACTATGATGTACTACATGACTTGTATCAAGAAACTCACAGCCATAGTACAAAGTAACACCTCCTAACAGGTTGGTGTTATTGCCATCACAACACCTGACTTCCTGCATAGGTTTTCAAAATCTGTAGTTTCTACATTTTCATTGTACAACTATTACTGGTAGAAATTGGGTTTTGAAAATACCTGCAGAACAGAAAATGTTTTATAGTTACTTCAATACAAGATGCATTATTCAAATATATCAGAAAAACACAACTTTTAAATTTGCTAAAAACCCTTTAAAATTTCTGAATGGCTGCAAAGAATATACTGACATCAATTTTTTACTTGGATTATTATTATTTGCATTTTCTATTTACAGGATCAGATTTCTACCCTTTTTCTATATTTGTTCTTTTGTGACAATTCATGCCTTAAAGTCTTTCATAAACTTTTATCTACGAAAAGCACAGCATCTTAACAGATATGGTGCTCTCTCAAAATGTAAAACAAAGAAAGCAAAAAGCAAAATCGAAAGTAAAACCAAACCAACCAACCAAACAAATAAAAAGACCCTAAAAACCCAACCAAAAAATATAGCCCACCGAAATCCAGAAGTTTTGTATACTTATAGCAAAATGTCTTTTATACATAAACTTTTATTTTATAGGCAATAGTACATAACTCTATGTTCCTGAAATAGGATTTCTTAAATTAGGAGAAATTGCTTATAGTATAGGTTAGCAATTATGGTGACAGTTCTAAAACTGGAATACAAGAGAACTTTTTTTTCAGCCCCAGAGTTTGAAATGTGTTTACTTAATTTGTTGCAATATATTAAACAAAATACAAGATTTATAACTCCAGAAACCTGAGAGAAGAAGAATGACTTTGGATAGAGAGTTCTGCTCTAAAAATTTTTGTCATTAATTAACCACTTCATATAATTCATTCATATGGACTAGTGGAGCCATGAAACAGATTTGTTGAAAGTAGGCTGACTGGTACTTACTCTATTGTAATGCTTCTGATAATTCCCATATTATTCAAACACAGTAAACATAGATTTTTTCCCAATAGTATAAAGTGCTTTTATGTCTCAATAACCAGATTTAAAGTATGCATTAGGTTACAAAGGGAAGAGTTGCTGTAACAGCAACAGGAAAAAGAATTATACCTAGGAAAATCAAATGGCCTGATCCTAAATTCATTTTGGAATGTGAGTTGGAGTTAGAGAGAATTTCAAATGAATTCAATTCCCTTGGTGAATGTCATGTTTCCTCAAATATATTTTCTTTAGAAATAACATATAAATTTCCTTTACTTCTATGGCAAGAAATTAGGCAAAACACCATTAAAAAGAAACTATGAAGAAGTTTGTCAGATGGGATGAGAAAAATAGTGCATTTGAAGGAAACTGCTGTTTTATTCTCCAAAAATTGTTTCAGACTAGAAGACAGTGATACATTTCATGATTACTCTCTTTGCAACATGACTTAATGACAGATACTTTAAAAACAAGCAAACAAACAAACACCCAGAACTTCCTCCTCAAAAATCAATGCCAAATTATTTTTTAAATATTTAGATGTGAGAACTTAGTTATCTGATAATGGATTTCATTTTTTTATATACTGTGTATACAAATTCAGCTGTCTGGTTGTTTTGTCCTATTTTAATTAGACATTTTTAGAATATCTCTTAAAAAAAACCAGATATTGATGTTTGTCCTATAATTCATTGTACAAAGAAAAAGTCTGTATTTCATAGAATCATAGAATGGTTTGGGTTGGAAGGGACCTTAAATGTCTTAAATTGTCTTAAATGTCTTAAATGTCCCTTAAAGGGACCTAGTTCCAACTCCCTGCCATGGAGAGGGATGCATTTCACTAGACCAGCTTTCTCAGGGCTCCAACCTGGCTGTGAACACCTCCAGAAATGGGCATCCACAGCTTCTCTGGGATCTGGATTCCAGTGCCTAACCAGCCCCACAGAAAAGAATTTTTCCCTAATATCTAATCTGTACCTACTCTCTCTAAAGCCATTCCCACTTGCCCTGTGACTACATGGTATCGAAAATAATTTATCTTCCTCTTCCTTGTAGGTTCCCTTCAGGTACTGGAAGGCCTCAGTTAGGTCACTGCAAAGCCTTCCCTTTTCCAGGCTGAACAATTTCTTTCCTTGTGGAAGGGCTCCATTTCTCTGATCATCTTGGTGGCCTCCTTCTGGACTCAGTTCAATAAGTTCATGGCCTTCTTGTGCCGGGGACCCCAGAGCTCAGTGCAGCACTTTAGGTGGGGTCTCACAATGCAGAGTACAGGGACAGAATCAAATAACCTCCCTTAACCTTCTAGCCATGCAACTTTTGATACAGACTAGAAATGGGCTGCAAGTTCATTTCTCATCCAACAGAACCTCCAGGTCCTCCTCAGTAGGGCTGCTCTCAATCTGTTCACTCCCCCAGCCTGTGTTGGTACTAGGGCTTGCCCAAACCCATGTGCAGCACCTTGCAAAAACATTTCTGAAATAGCAAGCAAGAGCTAGGATTTGTAGAATTCAAGACTGAACTTTAAAGTGTTTTTTCTGATGATATTATGAAGATTTGGCTAAGGAAACAACATACATATAATAATTTTTTACCCACATCATCTCATATATAGCTTGTGATTTTTTTCACTACATGAAAAATATTTGTCACAGTTTTTTTCTAATGCAGAAATGTATTTCTAAAGAAGTAATAAGTATTTAGAAATGTATTTAGAATGTATAATAGAAATGTATTGCGTCTTTAGAAATGTATTTCTAAAGAAGTAATAAGTATTAAAATCCTCTTCATTAAGACATATACTCTGTAAATACTACACTAGATGACTAGTGTAGGTGACTTTGTTCTACTCCCCTTCTTTTTTTTTGCCTGCTTAAATTTTTATCTAAGGTAATAACAATAATTATAAAATTTAAGTCAGCAGCTGTTAGCACACATATTTTTGTTGCTGACAAATTCAATTAAAGACACTGCTAGCTAAACCAATCAAGTAACAGGTAGCTCAAAAAAGGTCAACTCTAAATTATTGTTTCCCATAATAATTTCCCAAACCATTAAGTTTGTAAAATTAATTTGAAATTGAGACTCATAAAAGTAAATTATGGAGAATGCCTTGCTAGTTTGTGGGTATTCTAAAGCATTAAACTGTATGTCTTCCATGCAAAATGCTTCTCCTGATATTGTCTAGGTTGCAGCACAAGTATAGAAGGTTCCAGCAGTATTTGCATTAAAATAACATATTTACAGGAATGCTAATCCTAGTCAGGAAGATTTTTTTCTTCTCCCCTATAATAACAAACCAAATGTTTTTCTTTTATTTTATTTTGAACTATTTTTTGGGACATTTAAAAAAGACAAGAAAGAAGATTTGGTTCACAGTAACAAGCAAAGCTATTAAAATAATCATAGTATCTTTAGAAGTTGAATAATTCAACGAGGAATTAAATTTCTAAAATTCTAGTGTGAGTTTGAACTTCACCATGAATTAAAATGCAAATGAGAATTAAAACACCTAACCCCAAAAGAACTTAAGACTAAAATAGGATGAATCAGTTATTTATACAGCTATATTAAGCTTTTAGTTACTGTAAACCAAGCCCCATTAAAAGTAATATTTACCAATAATTCTACAAAACTGAGGTTTCATGTTCCCTGATTTGTTTCGTCTAAAAATTGCAACAGCTTGTGGAAGTTAAAAAGAGCTTGAAAAGCTACAGTGGTAGGGAATTGAACATGATCACAGTTTTTAAACAGTATTTTAACAGTGAATGCTGGTTAAAGACAGATTAAGGCTTTTCCTGACAATATCAACTAACAAAACAATAAAAGTCAGTAAAAACTAGTCAAAAAGAGGGATAAAACTAATACACATATAGAGTTTATAAAGGAAGTTACTATTAAGCACCTGAGGTTAGTCTGGTAGGCACTATAATGGTTTCAGCGATCACTCATCTGGAATTAAAATGTCTGTCCTTCTTTCTTTATTTCACAATATTGTTTATGGTGAAATTAAATATATGCCTGCTGAAGTATCTCATGGATAATTTATGTGCACTAGAGCTAAAACCCAAAACAAACGAAAACCAAACAAAAAACCCAACCAAAATCATCAGGATTAATCAGCCCATGAATATCTCTTAGAAAGAGTTTTGGGGAACTACCAGGTGCTGCCACAACACATCACCCTCTTCTACAAAAATGTGAAAGCAGCTGATTTATAATTACTCCAGAACAGTAGTTTAGCTCATGTTAGCCAAAAGAGCTTCAGAGTTTTCTGGTCACTGTAGGTGCTTATTGACATGAAGTATGAATCTATAGCCTTCTTCAAAGGCAGGCATCACATTGTTTTAATAGACTTGGTGATGCTGGCTATTCTTCTTACCCTTGTCCAGGGTGTCCTTTATAAAAGCTTTGATTTACTAGTAGAAAATTGTTATTCAGGTTTTCTTTTATATATGAAAGCATTTTTTAGATTAATTGCTATCTCGAAGACAATAAAAGTTTCTGGCACATTATAGCCACCATGTAGTTAAACAGTACCACACTGAGAGACTAAAGGACTTGAATTTGAATATATATTTTATTCTAGTATATAAATAGATTTTAAATTTTAAAATTTAATGAATTTTAAATTTTTATCCTTGGTAGTTATGATTTACTTCCTTTTTAGACAGAAATTATGTCTTTGACAAATTGCAGCAATGTCAGATTCTTAAGTGCAAAAGTTCAGGTTTTTTTAGTTTCTATTCTGTAGGCATTATTTTTTTCCCAAATTGTAGTGGCAGATTGGGTTTACTTAGAAAAGTGATTGTTTGCAAGCATTTTTGTTATAAGAGGCTAGGTGCAATTTGATTGGGATGAAAAAAAGGGAATTTTGTTTCCTTCTTGTCAATCTTTATTAGTGGATAGATATTGAAGGCTTCACATGAAAATATAAGTGCCCAGCTGTCAGTTTCTAACATGAATTAATTGTGGTAAGAGAACACAATTCACATGTAAGTTTTAATGTATAAAGTCGAGAACCTACATGCTCATATTTAAAATATATCACTGCCTCAGACACACATATAATTTTTTTCTGTTATTATACCAGCTAAAATAACGTGTTTTGAATAAAATTCAAAATGCAAAGTTTAAGTAAACTGTGGAAAGGGATAAAATGTTTAAATTTATTTCATATATACAAACTAGTCAATAGAAATATATCTTTTTGAAGAGTGCTTCTAGTTAGACCAGTGAAAGCTGTATAAAATAGATAAGCAACTTATTTTCTCTAACTGATGCCATACAAACTGATAGGAAACCTTTCAATTTCAATGGGAGTGGATGGTGACACCTGCCAAGAGAGTTTTGAGAAGTTATTTTATCCAATTCTCAATGTGAAAAATATTTGACTGTATGGTTTACTACAAGTGGTATAAGAAATATAATATTCATTATATATTTTGACTTTTCTCAGTATAAGTTTAAAAACATTAATTTGCAAATGAAATTAACTGAAGTTACATCATACATTATTCATGCATACATGATGTATCACTCTTTTATGTGTTGATGTTCATCAGTTTTAAAAAAAGCATAAATAACTTGAAAGCAAGAAGACAAATGCCCAGTTACCAATTTTTATACTTCACATCCTTATACTGACCAGCATAATTGAACCTTCCATTCACTTTAGGTTTACAGTTACAGAAGACAGAAAAATAGTGTAGTAGTGATTACAGTTATTGCTCTACTGGATTCCTTGGACTGAAAGATTTTCTGGTGTGAGATTTGAGCATTTGGCCAATTTGTACATGAGCTCCTAACTTCCAGTTAGCAGTTAGACCAGAAGCCTAGCCAGAACTATAGCTATTAGTTCCAGCTAATCTGCATATATGGGAAATAGAGAACAAAACCAGCTGTGTATTTGTAGCTCAAAGGAGATACAGCTAGCTGGGAAATGAAAATGAGATGATAACAGTGCCTTCAGTTGTGTAAAATTGAAACAACTAGTTTAATTGTTGCATGTGATAAATCCAAGCAGATGCTGTACCTGATAAGTGGACCTGAGTGTTTTTTAAAATTCTAAAATAACTTAGAGACTTCATTGATAGGATTATCTGAGCCACAAATACTCATTGCAAAAAGGATTACTATTGAAATTTTTCTATTACAAACCATAGACTTGTAAAGAAAACAGAAATACTTCTTAGGATATCTTTCAGATAATTTTTGCTAATGATCATGTTAATGAAGTGAAGCATCCTTCCTGTGCTTTGGAAACTAAAAAAAGTCTCAGCTGAACTGTTATGTCTTTGCACTGGTTCAAACAGGAATAATGCTATAGCAGCCATAAAGATATTAGTTATATTCCTATGAGAGAATTCATAGATACAATTGGGTCATAAATCCAGCTGAACCAAGACTGTCATTCCAAGGATAGGAATGAATTGAGTGTTTCAAAACCAGTGATTTATTTTTCTGGCCCAAATCACATTGAAAGCTTAAAAAAATTTCATTAATTATATACCTTCTTTTTAAGTATCTATTCAATTGGTGTAGTAAGGGTTGTCATCCATTTTGCTTGGTTTCATTATTCTGGAGATTTGTATGGGTAAATCTAGATATATTTTCTACCTACTGGGAAAACACCTTGATACTCCCTTGAAAGTTCTTAGTTCTGTTGAAGAGTTTCATGCATAAGATAGGGGGATTGATTGTCTTCACTACTTGGAGATGGCACATTTGTACTGGTAATATAATACTTCAATAGAGAAAAACTGTAGGCTATTACTCCCCTTGTCCTCCTCCCCTTCCCCATGATAGTTTGCTGTTTGTGAAGGAATGGAATGTTCAACACAGCCTCTCCACTTTGTGGGCTTTTTGTCCTTAACTTCTGTACTATCTGCAGTGTCAGAACATCCTCATCTTCTCAATCTTTTTCAATCTCTGAGTGACTTCCTCAATAGTCATCAAGCTCCTGCAGTAATTTTTTGGTATGTCTAACTTTCCTGCTTAATTGAATACTGTTAAAATAACATAAAATATCAGAAAAAAAGCTGCTAAAAATGGCTATCCCTTGACACCCCTTTGCAAGTATAAAATAGTATGCTCTTTAAATCTTTTTAAACTAATTTTCAGAGATGTTTTTACAATGTTGCAATGTCTCACTATCTCATTTCTGTTGCTCCTTGAGGCATGCTTTACCAGCTCAAGCATGGTGATATAGATCTGTCAGCCTCTACCACTACCAGGTTCATGCCCCAGTCCTCTCAGCAGTCTCTGTGGAAAAAAAATACAAGATTATATGCCGCTTATTTTATGCAGATAATCCCACCATGACTCAACACAAATCCCTGTCTGATTCTGTAGTTCTAGACCACTTATAAGGGAAGTAAAGGATCTATGGGGAGAAAAAAGCTGCTTTACATTCAGCCTTTTTACCAGATTTAATATGATTGTTCCTAGGAAGAGAAAAAAAATCATAATAATTACTCAATTTTCATAAAAGCGTGGAATTTTGGGTTGTCATAAAGTAAAGAAAACTACCTTTAGCCCATTTTGGCTTTGAAGTATAAACACTTTTAAGTGTTCATACTTCAATTTTCTACTTAATGCAAACTATATGTTATCATAGGCATCTTTGTGATGTTGCAAGATAAACCTCCTATCTCCTGTAAAGTAGTTCTAGATTGGCAAACTGACAAAAGCTAAATTCAAAGCAATTTAACAAATTAAAATAAGCGACAAATAATATTTCTTTTACTCCAATTAAGAAGAAAATTGGAAACCAGTTAAAATTAATCCACTCAAAGACAAATTTTTTTGCAATTATTAGCCTCTTAGTGAAGTTAGCTTCTTGCCTGCAGGATCCAAAACCAAAGCTAACAGCTTGAAATGCCAACATTGATCAGTTTGTCTTCTTTCAATAAAAAAAAAAAATAAAATAAAACTTAATGTATATTCTTTGTCCTGTGTAGTATTATCTAGATTTCTGATGGTGGTTCTCTCTAATGTTTTTAATATATTGTTTTTCAAGGATTGTATCCTTCAATTTATTTACTACTTTTTTCATGAGAATTCACATTAACTATAGAAAACATAATTTCTTCACCAGAGAGTCTTCTGTAATTTACTTGTGGCAACCCATCAGTATTACATAAAAAATTAAATGTCATATATCATTTTGAACTACGAATTTTTAAGCTGGGAATTAGTTTGTCATATTTCTTGCTATTTACCTTCCTTTTGCACACTTTTCTGTTACTTGCAGAATTCAGGATAATACCACCTGGGTTCCAGTGTCCTGTTACTTCTTCCAGATCTCTGTAGTCACAACTGTTATGCTCCAGGTTGCCTCGTTTAGTATAACTGGTTCAAACAAGGAAGAACAGCAAGGGTTAACAGTCAGGGGGACAGGCAAGTTTTGACTATCTCCCCACTGCATCCTGTATGTGAATCCCCATGAAGTAATTAACGTCCCTAGACAAAAAAAACCAAGTCAGCTCTTGAGTGCTGGTTATCATCCCCCACAGCAACAAGTGACCTGCTGGTATAATTTGCTTTTCCTTTTAATGCTCCTGCATGGATCAAGGTCACATGTCCTGGATCAGTTGTTTGAAAGTAAAATTTTATGGATGTATAAAAATTGATCTGTTTTAAGAATCAAAAATAATCAAAAATAAATTTGTAAATATTTGAGATGTTTGCCTTTTTTCATATCATATTAAAATATTATATGCAATCATACTAAAAACAGAAAGTGTAAAAAGATGCAGTAATTTAAGCTAAGTTAAGCCTAGATGGTTCTTTGCTTTGTAAGTGCACAACATAAAAGACAGTAATTCTGTTTATGGAAGTCACTAATCTACTTCCATCCTGGTGCTAGAACTCATCTCCTGAAAATTCGAGTGAAAAATTAAGGTTATATTGTTTTTCTGGGTCAATGTGAGATGGGAAATAGTGAGAAATACATAAAAAGTTACCATGTGAAGTATCATGAGAAGATTTTTATGTCTTTCATACTAGTGATCAGATCACCTATTGAAAGGCGAATCAAGATCAGAATGCATTAGGAGTTTAGGAAAAGAGACTGAGACAAATTTAAGTCAAGAGGGAGAAAATATCTTTAAAAGGAAGATCTTAAATGTTAAAATATCATGAACAAGAGCTACCAAGGGATAGGAGAAGTGGAAGACAAAGACAGACAGCATGATAATATTAGTGCTAAAGTAAAGTGGAATTATATTTGTTGAGCTTTTTGTATGTGTAAAGTGCCACTGACCTTCCTAGTATCCTTTTGTCTTTTGCTACTTACTGGGAGAAACAAAACAAAGTATAATACAGACTTACAGAGGAATAGAAATACCTAAATGAGAAATGTAATTTACAGAACACTTCTATAAACATCCACATATATCAATTAGACAGGCACAGACGAAAAAACCTAAGCACAGTGCAACATACTGTATTGGAAGATCAGAATCAAATGAAAATTACCTAGAACAGCCTCCATTTTCAATCCTGTTAACAGCTTCTGCTCCAGGATGAGAAGCTCTTGGCCCTTAAATTGATTGCAGTAGTTCACTGAATCATTGAATGTGTTGGAAGGGACCTTAAAAATCACCTAGTTCCAGCCCACCCTTGACCTAGACATGGATGCCACCCACTAGATTAGATTGCCCAAGGCTGCATCCAAACTGGCTGAACAGTTCCAAGAATGGGATGGATAATCTTGACTTGATCAGAGATGGGGACTATTAATTATCTAGGTTTGATTGTGATATTTTCCTACTGATTTGGCAGCTGTCACAAAGTTATATTTGGCTTAACTCCCAGACATCAAAATACGGGGTGGACCAAAGAGATTGAAATCCCTGCATATGTCAGCATGATTTTATCACTTTTAACACAGCATATTTCAGATCCATGCTGCATAAAAGTAACTAATTTTACTGAAATCAATTCAGTTAAGCTATCTCCTAGTATTAGTAAGGTCTATTATTGACAGCTCCCAGACCATGTGGAGTATTTTGCTCTAAGAAGCTCAGTTTCACAGACACTGCTTTTTGCTCACAGTTTCTCATTGATAATTATGTCTTTGGAGTTATCTGAGAACTCATCACAAGTATGTCATGAAAAGAACAGAGACTGGTTATTTTAGGGGATCCTTCTGTTTAGTGCTACAGTTGTAATTTGCAACTGCTCATAAAGAGAAGCACAGAATCTTTTAAAACTTTGTGTTGCTTTAAACTTTTCTTTAGGCAAACAAATATCTCAGTCAATATTCAGATTAGAATAGTGTTTCTGATACAAATTAACATGTGACAATATGAAAATATATAAAAGTCCCTCCTTTTTTTAGTAAAAATATTTTTGGAGATATCATCAAATAAGCTGAAAATTTACAAAGAGTATGTGCAGGGAGAGCCCCAGTTTGTACCTTGAGAATAGCTGTTCATCCAATTAGAACTGTTTCCTGAGGGTTCCCCTCACTTCTACAGTCTATATCCTTTGCATAAGAGCTATGTCCCTGTTGTGACTTGAACAGTCTCTGAAATAAGCACACCATATGTTCAAAGATACAGTTGAATTTTTTTAACACTGCTGCTTTTGCATGAGTTGTGTGTATCAGCTGCCTTTTTCAGCTCTTACAGGTAGTTGCAGGGATATGTAAAATATATACATGGTAACAAAGTGACCAGTGCTGTTTATAAGTGATTTGCTTTCATTATTTCTTGCAGATTTCATATTTTCACTTCATGGAGTCAATTTCAGACTAATAAAATGACCAATTGTAAAACTTAGCTGATTATATATTTTGAAATTTCTCTCTGATTTTCTGTTTTTTTCTCTCTCAAAAATTATAAATACCTACTGTGGTAGACTTGCTTTTGACTGTTCAACTTTATGAGCATGTCCATTCTGTACAAATCCATTGATATGAGGAAATGTACTGTGATGTAAAATTGAAAAATTAGGATGGAGAATTGAATGAGGTTATGAGTTACTATTATCTATAAAACATATAAGGAAGAAATAGCATATTATTCACTAGCAGTCTGGTTTGCTTTTTGTGGCCTTACCTGAGTATAAACGAATTTACCTATATATTGGTTCTTTTGAAAATCATGATTGCCATATAAAAGTTATATATATAGGAATATATATATATAAGAAACAGAAGAAGAAAAATATAGGGCAAATGCCACAAAATACTTCTGAGAGGAAGCATCTGACCCTGCTTAGTTTTATTTATATGTGTGTATATATATTTGTCTATAATATATGTTCTCTGCAGGGAAGACATACAAAAAAAAATCTGAATATGTTTAACCAGAAAAAAGTACAGGTATACATAGAAATGTACAGGTTAAAAAAAAAAGTGTACATTTTATTTCATAAAAACATAGCTATATTTAATAGCTATACAATAATTGGAGATCAATTTTTTATTAGAAACCCAAATTCAAATTGTCATATTGATCAAATTGTTTAATCCTTTAAGTTTTCAGGTATTATGTAAGAAAATGCATACTATTGTCCTGAATGATCCCCATCATTCACAGAGTGTGAATTGTCTCTGGCAGTAGGGGATGTTAGAGACAATTGTTTATAGAGAATTAAAAGTGACAGGAGGAGGATAGCTGGTGTCAGTAAGTCAACTATGCCAAGTCAGTTTTCGTCAGTGTACTATGAAATTATTTAATTCCTCTGAATTACACACTGATGCAGTCTTTGACTATCATAAATGAGCAGAAGGAATTTATTAAATTTCTGTCAGCTAATCTGCATTTTTAAAAGTGGATTATACTGCAATTATATGTGTAAATACCATCCTACTTCTTTGCCATATCTTCTTTTTGCACATCTCTCCAACATTTACAATAATTTCTGCACATATGCAGGAAAACAGGTTTTTTTTTTGCAGGTAAACAGGACAGAAGGTGTGGGATGGAAAGAAAAAATTATCAAAGCAGTAGGGATGGTAAGCAGTGGTGGATTTGCAGTCCTATGAATCCAGGAATTTTCAGCTCAAAATGTGAAGCAATAATATAGCTGAAGTACAGAGATGCAGCTTGTTCATACTAATGTTCAGAGCTTTTGATTGGCTAAATTCAATTGAAGTCATGAAGTCTGTTAGTGCTCAAGCTGAAATACCAGCAGGCTTCTGTAGATCCTGTAAGAGAAGATAGGAGATCATTTTTTCACTCCTGTAAATCCATGAATCTTGATGCTGTATACCAGATAAATCTCTTAAGATCTAGTGGCAGAACCTTCTGCATTACTTATTTTATGTTAAGTATACAAGCAGTTGGTTTAGATAAATTTTTTATGAAATTTTATACAAATAACTGCCTGAAATTCCAAAGCACTAGGGTTTTCACAGTCTTCCCTTCCCAGGGAGTATTGATTCAAATGTTTGGTGTTCCTAATAGTAATACAAGTATTAATAAGAGTACATTTTCTTTCTGATCTAATATGTTAGATTATAAAACAGAATAGTGTCAACAACATGTAACTGATTTCTTTTTGAGTTTTTTTCCCCTGATGGATCTGCAGTTAGGTCAAGAGCTAGGCATATTTTATCTTAGTAAGGGGTCACCAGTGAGCTATGTGATTATTCTAACAGCTTGGCAAGTAGTTCTTGCCCAGGATGGTACTTCCCTGAGATTGGGCATTTTTATTTGTGTGTGTAGGAGGTTTACATCTCTCATGATATATTACTTCCCTGTGCATGAACAAAATTTATTTTCTTTTTTTTTTCCTTGTATTTTTATACTCAAAAAGGCAAACCCATTTACTTATTAACTTAAGGAAATGGAACATCTGCTTCCCAGTAGTTGTTGAAAGGTGTTCTCATGCTATGTGGGACATAAGTAATTATGAATAAGTAGTATAAATAAATTCTTGTCCTAGAGAATGTGCTATTCAATAGTAAAATGAAGCATTTTAAGCTATTACTTGACTATTTTGATGGTACAGCTCTTTAGAATATTGATATAAAACGCATGTCAGATGATTGAATTCTGCATAACATGCACTAGCGGTGATGAAGTGTAATTCTGAGTAGGTTTGAAAAAAAAACTATGTAATAGAAACAGAGAGGAGAGAGAATATTTCAGTGTCCATTTACAATGTTGAGGTAGTATTCAGTTAGGTGCTGTATCTGTACAATACACTGCACTGCACAGATTTTTGGTCAGGTTCAGACCTAGCTCTATGTTAATGAACTTTTTTGTTTGGGATTTCATGTTTATTTTTTACTTATCTCAATAGAAATTATCAATTTAGGTGCTGAGATATACAGACATTTAGAAAATGGTGGGTGTTACTAGTCCAGTGATCTCCACATTAGGTTGCAAAGCTCCAAAAATAAGATACATAATGTTGGTGCAAGCAAGTACCCATATTGGAAAACCAAAATAAATAGTAACAAAAAAAACCCCAAAAAAGTAACCACCCAAAATATCTAATTTGTAACATTTCGTTCTCTTGTTTTAATTTTATGCAGAAAAGCAAGATAGTCAAACCTGAATATACTGAGGTTCCTTTACAGGCAAACTAAAAACTGTAGTTTCTCCTCTGCTAATTGATATAAAGATCACTACAGATTCTGGCACTAATTATTTTAGTAAGATTACTACCATGCCAGATTTTCAAAACAATATACCACTGAGAATCATGCAGAACCACTGTGTACTTTAAAAAAACAACACTGTGTCAGTGACAAGCAAAGTTGTGTTCAGCAATAAAAGTATGTTCTTAAGTCCATAAAATATAATGAATAAATAAACTCAATTAGATATATTTTGTAACAAAGTATACAATACAACAGTACCATTTTCTTTTTTTACACTTATAACTATATTAAGAATAGCAAAGCTTTCTGTAGTCTCTGGAAAATATCCTTTTGGAAAACAAGTTCTCCCAGATCTAATGCATCTGTGATTGATGAACTTTTTATGAATTCTACCATCACAAGTAAAATGTATTTACCATTATCCTTTTTTTCTGTAACCACTAATGGTGGCCTAAATCACTGTTTGTAACAAGGAACAAACAAAAATAAAACCACCAATACTCTCATCCAATCAACCAAACAAAAAAATTTCTACTTTAAGCTATACTTTAAGTGGTCTGAAATTTAGTGTTTCCAACTTTCTACAGATCCAATTAGAGCCCCAAAAATATAAATATAAAAAGTTCTCTCAAAGCACCATAAAGAAATCAAGCACCTGTTATATGCTTGTAACTTTGCTTGACAGAAAATGCTTTTTGGAGAAGCCTAGTAGGGGACAAACCACTGTTAACTGAAATAGTGGGTTAAGAGATAAACTGATAGTGTAAGACAGTTCCTTTTGATGGAAGGTGATCTTTTACTCTGGGTAACAGTGGGGCATAGGCAAATTAATTACTAGGGCAAATGAAATGTGACTGCTCAGCAGATTACCCTGTCTGGATGCCAGATACCTACCAAAGCTGCTCTATCATTCCCCTCCTCAGGTGGACTGCAGAAGAGAAAACGAAAGTAAAGGCTCATGGGTTAAGATAAGGACAGGAAGAGATGACACACACCAACTACCATCATGGGAAAAACAAAACCCATTTAGTTTACTTTACTGCCATTTAAATCAGAGTAGGATAATGAGAAATAAAACAAACACCTAAAAATGTCTTACCTTCCCAGGTTTAACTTTTCTCTCCACCTCCTCCCCTCTCCAGTGGCACAGGGCAGGAGTGGGTATTGGGGTTAGTTCATTGCACATCTCTGCTGCTTCTTCCCTCTCACATGCTTCTCGTGCTCCAGTGTGGAGCACTGAACAAGTCTTCAAGAACTGCTCCAGCATGGATTCCCCTTGGGGTCACAATTCCTGCCAGAAAACCTGTCAGTGTGGGTTTCTTTCTCCATGTGGCCACAGGTCCTCCCAGGAGCCTGCTCCAATATAGGCTTCACACATGTCTCCATAGATGGTCACAGCCTTTGCTCAGGCACACCTGCCTGCTACAGCAAGGATCTCCATGGGCTGCAGAGACAGCCTGACTCATGATGGTCTTCACCAGGGGCTGCAGGGAAATCTGCTGTGGCACCTGTAGCAGCTTCTCCCACTCCTTCTGACTCCCACCACCAACCTTGGTGTATAAAGGGCTGTTTATTTTTTGTGACCTCATGCCTCTCTACTTTCACCACAATTTCTTTTGCACAATAACTTTTTCTCCCCTCTTAAATATGTTACCCCAGGGTGTGGTGGTTTCAGTTTGAAACCAGGCGGAAATACTAATTTTGAGATTTTCTCGGCTAATGTATTAAAGAATGTGATGGGTTTGGTGTTGGCTAATCACTAATAAACTCATTTCTTGCTGTGAGATAGGATTAGGAGAAAGGCAAATCAGGCTCAAAACTTAAGAGGGTATAAAGAAAATTTTATTAAATGTAACTAGAAGGAAAAAAATTAGTAAGAATCAAAACAAACTTTTCAGAACACTTCTCCTCCCACAACTTTTCTTTCTTACTGACAATGTAAAGAAACTAAACTTAAGATTTCTAGTCAGTTTACTACTTCTAAAATAGTTTTTCTTCAGTTTACTGAGGGAGAGAAGACCCTCTAGTTAAGGTTATAGAGACTTCTCTTTAAGAGGAAAAACCAGTTCCCTTGTGGCTCTCAATTCTGTCATGAGAGCTGCCCAGGGAACCCTGCCATCATGAAGTCCTTCCCATTTCTACAAGCCTTCCCACAGCTTATTGATGAGCTATGTCGACTTACGAGGTATTGTTTTAAAGATGAGCTGTTCAAAAGCAAAAGTTTTCATTATCAATTTCTAAAATCATCTTCATCCATGGGAACAGAGATCTTCTTCTCCTGGAAGGCCAGGACTGCTCCTCTCTCTTTCTCTGTTCAAATTTCTAATGGGATCACAGCTATTTCAACATCTGCTTATCTTAGCATGGAGGCTTTTGCTTGATATCAATTTGAGCACTTTCATCTCCCCATAGTTCATGTGTTATAAAGAAAAGATTCCTTTCTCTATAGCTTACAAGACGATTCCAGCTCTAAAAACAAAGCCTCTCCTCCTCCCTCCCATCTGACACTTCTTCACTGACTTTGATGTCTTCATGCTGTTCTTTTACATGCTTGCATCTTGTTCATTTCTCACTCGAGGGAAGATTGAAGCACTGAAAAGATGAACATCATGCCTGAGGCCTACCTGACCCGCCAGTAACTTGTGGCAGGGAGCTGAGGCTGGGCTGTGTCAGGATCAGCCTCATGGTTGGTCTTTGGTTTTCTACATAGGCTGCAAAGGTCTCTGGTGTCAGCTGCCCTGGGGGAAGGGGATTTGATGATAAGATCTTCACAGCCGAGGCTAAACCTGCTCTGGCTGTGGGCTCTACAGACTCCCCCATCTTCTTGCCCAACAGCTGCTGGGGCCCAGTTGTGAAGAGCAAGAAAGAGGGATTGAAGCAAGTTATGGCCCTGAAGTTACAACCAATAGCGCAAAAGAGCAAGTAGATATCGGCGGTTAGGGGGAAAGTATGTGCCTGAAGACAATAATCTAAAGCACACATAATGCTAAGTAGCTCGGTTCTTGTGAGAAGCATGATCAATAGATAAACATGTTCTCTGGCTTGCAAGTGCTTGAAGGCTCTCGCAAGGTCAAGAATAATACCTAGGAGGTGGGCGAATTCTGTAGACTAGTGGAATTCAAAGGTGTACTGGGACATGCCTTGTTTAAGAAATTGGGTGTTGTGCACAGTAGATAGGTTTCTGGGTCTTTGGGTAACGCTTGCAGCTTGGCTGTGGGTAGGAGCATTTGGGCTATATGGTACCTGAAACAAGAATGTATCTGGTAAGTGTACTGGCCGAAAATCATCTGTTTAGGAGATAATGTTTGGGTTTTGGATGGAGCGGCATGACGTATGATGTGGATTATCCTACATTTCATGGACTGTCTGATGGGGCAGAGAGTGTGATGAGAGGGGCTGGCATGTAGCCTGAGGAGGGGGAAAGGGCCCAGCCTGTAGCAGGACTGCTTGGCCCAGCCTGGCCAAGATGGGGGACCAGGCCAGGGCCTGCCACCTCCTCACTGACCAGAAAGGAAAGAGAGAGTTCCCTGGGATTTCCGTCTTTAACATGTGTGTTTCACAGAGACCTATCCAGCTTCTCAGTAGTTCAACAGACTGCCAGTTACGCAAAAAGCTTTGCATGACTTCCCTGAATTTCCTCCCATTCCAAACTATGACACCGGGATACTACCAGCATTGTAGATGGGCTCTGTCTTGGTCAGTAATGGGTCCATCTTGGAGTCAAGTGGTACTTGGGAAGATTCTAGAAGCTACTCATGGAAGCCATCCCTGTAGCTGCCTTTCCAGACTCCCAAAACCTTGCCATGCAAACACAATAATAAAGGGTGTAATGGCATCACAAAATTAATTGTAAAATGTATTTTTGAAAATTATTTTCATAAATAGCTTCACCAAACTCTAGTAAAAGCCTTACAAATCATTGTCTAAACATTAAAGAGTTGTAAATTGTTTATGTCGTAAATGTCAGAGAATATATTTAGGTTCCATCTATATGATACAATAGTATGCAAAAGAATGTATTGGACCAAAAATTGCTCAGTTATTTTGGGCCACTATATAAAAAGAATGAGAATATGTAAATTGCAACCTTGAATTTCATAAGTCACTGCCAAACAGACACCTGTTTTGTTTTTGCAGTACTGAAAGACAAGAGGAGTAAAAAAAAGCGATATCCCCCAAACAATATTTTCCTGCTTACACTTTTTAAGCATAAGGTAAATTGCTTTGAATCATGACCACCTGCAGTTAATGAAAGAAATTGGGAGCCCCAAGTTTAGATCTGAACTCTATTAATTGAAAAATGTTAGGTCTGAAATGTGACCATAACAAAATAATTCCTTTAAAAATCTGCGTGCTCAAATATAAGTACTCATTATAAATGTGTTTGACCTTTATTTTAAAACTTTTATATTTCTCTAATTATAATATTAGCTGCTTTGTTTTTTTTTTCCTTTATGTTAGAAAACTTTTTAGGACATTCAATTTTTGAGATTTAAATTTGCTTTTCATTACTGGTCTGTCTGGAAATAAAAGCCTTTAAAAAACAAACATCCAGAAAAACACAATGACAAAATATCATGACAACTTTAGCCAGGAACTAAACATATTCTTCAAACCCCCACTGCTGCAGACAGGGAGAGAACAAATATCTTCAAACCCCCACTGCCACAGGAGTTTAGGTGTATAACTGAATGTTGTATTTCCTATTTGCTATTGAAATTGACTTTAGGAATCTTTACCATCATTAATGTCTTCAAAGCTTTTGAAAGTCACATTATAATAAACACAGTTAATGATGCTTGTTGTAAACACCTGTCATCTTATGTATGAACATATTTTTCATAAAGACTAAGATCTGAAAGAATGTTTTTGAAAAATGGGTAGAAACCCACTTTTATGGGTAGAAACTCCATGGCCCTTGTCAAATCTAATATATTTCGCTCATGAAAAAGTAAAAATATTATGCAATGTAAGAATATATGAGGTTTAGTGGTTTAGTTATTTTTAAGTGTCTGATTTCATAAAAATTAGGTTAGTTAAGAAAATATAGCAGTCTAAGAAAAAATCTGTAAATGTTCAGGTCACACTGAAAAGAATGAACACATCTAAGATGTGTGTCAATTTAAGAACAAATAATTTAAATAGTAAAGACAAGTCTTAAAAAATAACATATAACTAAACGCTTCCATGTAATTGCTGGAACCTAATTTAAGGGGAATATTTGACCTATGTGACCTATTTTTCAATACAATCTGAATTTTTTAACTTGAGAAGAAGCAATTCCTGAATGCCCAGGAATTACAGAAATGAGAGTGCTGCAGTACCTTTCCTATTGGCTTCATTGGCATGCAATTATTTTAAGTCCCATAAAATATTTTTTTCCTGACAGGCAGAGGCACAGATTGCCAAAAAATTGCTATTATTTTCCTATCTTTTCTACCCTGCCTTGATTTTCAGTCTTGTATATACATATGTCTTATATATACGTATGTATTTCTTGGTTTCCTATGTAGCAAGAGCAAATCACAAATTATTTTTGAGACACAAAGCTGACAGGAGAAGAAATTAGCTTATTCCTTGGCTATGCTGGGCAGAAAGAGTTAAAATATAATTGTGGAATGGTAAAGGAGAAATCAGATGCAATCTTCAAGTACGGCGGAATCCATTTCTGTAACTACTCTTCTGTAAGAGTAGGAAAAAGTCCCTTCCAAAAAGACATTAAGTTACGCATTGCACAGCTGTTCATGTACCTTTTGAAAGCTAAAAAACAGGGGGTTTGGTCGATATAGAGAGATAGTTCTGGGCTTAGGATAAATTGGTGAAGAACAGAACCCTTCCTTTTACTCAACTCGATCAGTGTCAAGATATTCATTAGTGTAGAAAGAAGATGCCCAGTAGTCTCATACCAGTTGTCTGCGTTTTCAACTTTTGAAGTAATTTGGGAAATCAATATATCTGTTTATATATTTATGTGCATGAAAAACTACTGTATGACTTAATGGGTACTGTAGTATCCCTTTAGAACTCCAGATTAATACTTACATATTTTCTGCAAAGCAAAAAATCCTCATGCAACAAGTTAACCTCTTCAATAGGACAATATTCTTTAGAACTGTTACATGTAATATTAAATGAGTCAAAAATCAGAAAAAAACCCCCATGCTAAACACCCTTCCCCCTGAAAATCAGAGCGTTTTTTCATTATTTACTTAGGTATAAAAGGTATAATTGGGCTCTCTCAGAATTATTAGTAGTAAAACTACTAATTACTACTAATTACTAATTAGTAGCAAAATTTCTAATCCTTTACTATCCTTGGAAGTTTTAGATTTATAAAATTAAAGAATCATTACCTTGTGTATGATTTCCTTTATAAAATATCTCTACAATTTAGTATTCTTAGATTCCTTAGATTCTATGAAGATATTTCATGGTTAGCTGACAAGGATACTTTTCAAGGCTTTGGGTATAGCTGCTTGCAAAACAAGATATATTTTGTGGGGATCTTTTTTTCAGATTTTTGTTTCAGCATTTTTAAAATGCCTAATAAAAATGGGTTCATGTTATTACTGCAGGTGTTACTTATGTTTGAGAAACAGATTAGATGTAGATGCTTGAACTGTTGTAGAATAAACATGGTTATTCAGATGAATAATGTTTTTGCAAATGTCCTTGAATTTTATTTAGATAGAAAAAGAATGCCTTACATAAGAAAAATGTATTTGACATAGCTTTAAAGAAGGCTCACGGAATCTTCTTGCTGTCTTCTTTTATCGCAACTGTTAATATAAAGTGAATTCACTGTTCACTGTATGCTAAGTCTAGGGACAGTATCTGTAAACTAGAAAGTGGTCTTTGGAATGCTCAGGTATTTCAGCATATCTGGGATACTCAAGTTTATTCAGAAAACCTTTAAAAAACACTATTCAACCAGCATCAGCATCTTCCAAGAAAATATATAACTTAGTCTTCCATAGCAGGAAGGGCACTATCTTGTGATACTAGAACAGTGAAAATTGGCAGCTGAAAATTTATTGATTAAAAATCAGGACACTTTAAGGATTCTTTGGGAAGAATATCTATGCTAGAGATGATCTACACTTTACATTATCCCTTTCTATTAATACTAGCAACATCCATATTCAACCCTCTCCCAAATGTTTTGTATAATTATATCTATGTTTCTTTTCCCATTCTTCTAGTTTAGAATCACATAATATAAGCCCAAAATATTGAAGCTAACTTATCAAAAAGCCACATACTGGAATGTAGATAGATGAATTCCAACAGCATATTGGCTGGACTTGATGAATGAAGAATGTGTCTCCTCTGTCTGTTTTCTGTCTTAGTGTTTCTATCATGCTTTGGAGAGAAAATTTAATATTTTGAATTCTTAACTACTTCACAGAAGTGACCTGTTGTAAAACTTATCTGTAAGATCAGTAGATATTTTTAGAGAAACATATTTTAAACCTAGCATTGAAGCTATTGGTATGCAAAATGTTTTTGTGAGAACAGAGAACATCATTGTAAGTTTCAGGTGACAACATTATGACCTGAGTATCAAATACAGTTCAAAATTTTCAGTAGAAAATTACTGGAAAACAATTAATAGATCAAAGTTTTCCTTTCTGTCAGTAACTCATTGCATGCTGAGTGCAAACCTGTGAAAGTTTGCGAAGCAGTACATTTTTTTTTGTTTTGAGTTTTTGGGAGCTTTTTGGTGTGTTTGTGTGCGTGTGTGTGTGTGCATGCATGTGTTTGGTCTTGTTAAATGTCTTCAGGTTATCTCCTCTGCTTTTTAACTTAGATGTTCTTCTCAACACAAAATGGAGCTTTCTTGTAAGTTACACAGATATATTTCAATATCTCTGTTTATGGTTTCTTATGAAAGTATTTGCAGATTGAAATTTGAGAAGGAAAAAGGGCACAGAAATTTGTCTGACTTTTTCAGGAGATGTGGAAAATAAGGATCCTGGAAATTCACACTAGAAATTAAATACTACATTTCAAAATTACAAAAGAGAAGTATTAAAACATCAAACTTTCATTTTGAATGCAATTTTAGTGAAAACTTCTTTTCATATGTTTTAAAGGGGGGAGGATATTATCTAGTTAAAAACTCCGCTGTAGTATTCTGCCCAATTATCTTTAGTACAGCAGTATTTAAAGCAAGGGTGAGAAGACATTTTGTATGGATCTCAAACATCTATTCCTATCTCTTGTGAGAGGAAGACTGCTTTCTTTTGTAAAATAAAAATGGCAAAGAAGTACTACAGTTTATTTAAAATACATATTTTCAAAACAATAATTTAGGTCTGAAAAAGAACCCCAAAAACAGTTTATGTATTCGCACCAAAACAATACCAACTGTATTCTTCACACAGGCACGAAATGCAGCCATTTTAATTTCTCTTTCCTAAAAATGTTTTTTTCACTTTGTCTTTTTACATTTAGAACACAATATATTTTTCATTACTTCATATAAAGTAAAGAAAAAACTTGATATAAAGAAAATCACATGGGAGTTTTCTGAAGAGTTGGTTGGAACAGCTATAGCACAGAGGAAAGTATCATGGAATGACAGAATCAATTAAGCTGGAAAAGACCTCTGAAATCATTGGGTCAATTGATCCCATGACCCAACACTATCTTGTCACTTAGACCATGGCACTAAGTAGTGCATCCAGTTTTTTTTAAATGCCTGCTGGGACGATGACTCCATCATTTCCCTGGGCAGCCCATTCCAAGATATAATCACCCTTTTTGTGAAGAATTTTTTCCTAATGTCTAACCTAAAGCTTCCCTGATACATCTTTAATACTATGTCCTCTAGTCCCATTGCTGGTTGCCTGGGAAAAGAGGCAGACTCTCACCTGGCTACAACCTTCTTTCAGGCAGTTGTAGAGCACGATAAAGGATCTCCTGAGCTTCCTCTTCTTCAGGCTAAACCATCCCAGCTCCATCAGCTGCTCCTCACAGAACCTGCTCCCCAGACCACTCCCCACCTTTTTTTCCCTTCTCTCCAGCACTTCAATGTTATTCCTGAATTTCAGGGCCTAGAACTGGACACAGTACTTGAGATGCAGCCTCACCAGTGCCAGGTACTGAGGGACAATCCCTGCCCTGGTCCTGCTGGCCATCGTGTGCTGATGCAGACCAGGTTGCCATAGACCTTCTTGGCCAACTCAGCACATGATGCATCATGTTCAGCTGCCATCAACCAGCATCACCAGGTCATTTTCCTATGGGCAGCTTTCCTGCCCTGAGACTGTAGAGCTGCCTGGAGTTGTTTTCTCCAAAATATAGGACTCAGCATTTTATTTCATTGAACCACATCCTGGTGATTGTGGCCCATCTCTCTAGCCTTTCCAGGTCCCATTGCAAAGATTTTCTATCCTGAAGCAGATTGACACTCCACCCCAACATCGTGTTGTCCACAGTTTTGCTGATTGTATTCCCTCATCCAAATAATTGATAAGATATTTAACAGAGCTGGTTCCAACACTGATCCCTGGGGAATGCCACTAGTGAGCAGCCATTGGTGGGTGCACCACCATTCCCCTCCATTCTCTGGGCCCGGCCATTGAGCCAGTTCTGAACCCAGTGAAAGGCGCACCGGTCCACTCACCTTTTACAGGAGAGTGCTGTGGGAGACAGTGTCAAAGGCCTTGCTGAAAACAACATCCACAGCCTTTTCTGCATCCACCAGGTGGGTCATCTTGTCACAAAAGCAGATAAGGTTGTCCAGGCAGGACCCACTTTTACTAAAACCCATCTGGGTCTGATGCCTTGGTTGTACTGTGTCATGGGATTATGCTGAGCCAAGGTGAAGCACACAGGCCTGCAGTCTCTGGATCCTCTTTCCAGCCCCTCTTGTTGATGAGCATCACACTGGCCATTGTCCTATCATCTGGGATCTCCTTAGTTAGCCAGGGTGATAAATAATGAAGGGCAGCTTAGCAAGCTCTTCTACCAGCTCCATCACTCAAGACTTGTGAGGATTTAAGTGGCTCAGCAGTCACTAACAGCTTCCTCCTGGATTACAGGAGGTCTATTCTGCTCCCTCTTCTTGTCTGCCAGTTCAGGAGGCCAGTTGTCCTGAGGATAAATGGTTTTACTATTTAAGACAGGCAAAGAATTGTTAGGAACCTCCACCTTTTCCTTTGGGAGCTACATTCCTCTTCATGTCCAATAAAGCATGGAGGAGTTCCTTGTCTCTCCCTTTGCTATTATTGTATTTATAAAAACTCTTTTTCTAATCCTTTACAGAAATGGCCAAATTAAGTTCTAATTGAGTTTTTGCCTCTCTAATTTTCTTTCTGCATGACTTAATGACATTCTAAACACTTCCTGAGCTGCCTACCTCTTTTTTCAAAAGTGATGGAATTACCCGAGTTCCTGCGAAAGATCCAGGTTCAGATAGTCTTGTCTTTTTACCTGCCAGCTCATCTTTCAAACATAGGAATGACTGCTTCAAGATTTCTTAAAGTATGTCCAACCTTCCTGGGCTTCTGTTTCTAAAGGCTGCTTCTCAAGGAACTTTCCAAATCAGTATGCTGAATAGGACAAAGTCTGCCCTTTGGAAGTTCAGGGTAGAGGTGTTGTTGATGTCCATCCTTATTTCACTGACTATATGATTTCATGGTTGCTGTGCCCAGGTAAACCCCAACTACCACATCTCCCACCAGCCTTTCTCTGTTTTCAAACTGCAGGTCTAGCAGGGCCTCATTCCTGATAGGCTTTTAAGAAGTTGTTTTCCATGAATTTCAGGAAATTTTCTAGACTGCCTCATCTCTGCTGCATTGAGTTTCCAGCAGATGTCCATCTCCCAGAAGAACAAGGGCTGCTGGTAGTGAAACATGAGCCAGGTGCTTATAGAATAATTCATACACATCTTCATCCTGGTTGGGTGTTCTATAACAGACTGCCACCAGGATCTCTGCCTTGTTAGCCTTCCCCTGTCTCTTACCCCTACTTTCTCAACTTTATCATCACAAGCCTTAAGTACTATACAGTCAGGAGCCCTCCCTAATGTACAGAACCACCTCACCTCTTTTTGGTCCCTATAGCTTCTGAAGAGCTTGTAGCCATCCACTGCAGCACCCCAGTCATGTGTCATCCCACCACACTTTGATGATGGTGACTATACCATGCCTTTCCTGCAGCACAGTGGGCTCCAGCTCCCTCTGTTTGTTACTCATACTGTGTGCATTAGAGTGGATTCACTTCAGCTGGGCTATCGATTTTGCCCCTTACTTTGGCTTGTCACCCACAGGCTCAGCTGCAGCAAGACTCCTCTCATGCCCTTCCCCCTTCAAACTTAATTGAAAGCCCTCTCAATCAACCCTGCCAATTCATAGGCTAGGATCCTTTTGCACTTTCTAGACAGGTTAACTCCATCCACCCCCAACAGACCTGGTAACATATAAACTGCCCCATAATCAAAAAACTTTCTTTAAGCCACTTACTGATCATATGGGTTTTTCTATTCCTTTCAGCATTCATCCTTGCTATTAAAGAATCAAGGACAGCATTATCTGTGCTCCTGTCCCTTCATCCAGGCAGCTGAGAACCTTGAAGCCTTTTTTGGTTACCCTTTATCAACTTAGTTGCTGGTAAACTGGACAACCAGCAGTGGGTAGAAATCTGCAACCACTGAACTCAGCAGTACAAAGTAACCTTGAAATCAATGCAAAATGATGCTACGTGTTCTTCTTTGTGTCAAATCATTGGGGAAAGAGCATAATTTAGAGGTAAAGCTAGAATCAAATAAGATAAAGGTCATAATACTGTGATATCGGCTTTATTTCACTGAAACACACAATCTGACTGATTTAGGCAAGTAAAATACACAATTTCTTTCTCTTTTCAGCATTTGTGAAAATAATAAAATTTTACTGCAAATATATCCTCTTGAGTTGATTAACCTTTTCCAGGTTGGGCATGTTAAAATTTGTATCTAGAATAGAAAGTCCCATCATCAAAACTATAACAGTTTTTTTTTAATCTGGTAAGGGCAATTAATCAAATACCTGAAGTTTGCATTCACTGGGAATCAAGAAAAAAAAAAGGCTTAAGTTAATCTCAACAAAACATTTGCCATTTTTTCTTTGAGTTTACAAAGTATTTTCATTTGGTTGATATTTTTTAAAAAAATCTCCTATCACCAATACTATATATTGTTACTTCCTAGTGGCAAAGCATTTTCTATCCTTCACCGTAGAGTTTTACTGCATTTCTTTCCCAGATAAAGTATGAAAATTTATTATTTTTAAAACAATTTTAGTTTATAAGTTGTGTAGAAATATAACATCTTCTCACAAAATTAATCTACGTGTCTGTCCTTACAGGAATTTTTTTTCTTCTTGAGTGGCCAGGAAACACAGTGAAAGCATATATATATTTACTAATAATTGTAAGTGTGCTCTTATAGAAAAAGTATATAACCACCAAGACATAATGAGAAAATTTTGGAAAAGCAAATAACTGCTTTTGAAAATTGTTTTCCAATGGAGAAGTTTCCAATTCTAATTGCTTATTGTTTGAATGAGGTTCAATATTCCTAGAAAGCTGGTAAAACTTTTTAAATGGTGTAAAAATAGTTCTATATTTATGATGGGTAGATTCAAAAATCATATTTACTAACTCCTGGAATTGTGTTCTTTGTGGCCCTATTAATGTAGTATGAAAAATGTAGGCTCTTATCTCTAACATAATTGAATTTCTTTTATCAACTGCTCTCAGAAAAGCAGCTTGACCTGCATCTTTGCAGGGTCAGTGATTTTTGACCCTAGTGATTCAAAAAAGATTATCAAGCAGAAGTGTGTAATAGCAGTGTTCACCTAAGATTTGCTTTCTGACACCATCAGTTGGGAAAAAAATAGATTAAACATATTTGCATTAAAAAGATTTTTCACGTAGGTCAATGTCAAATGACTTCACAATTTAGTCCCACTTCTACTATTTATTCTTCAGCCTGTATTTTTATACTGTTTTAAGCATATAAAGTGAAATTTCATTATTTTTTCTCCATTGAGCAAGCTACATAAATTATCTGTAGCTACAAAATTAACCAGTCAGGCCTTATTTGCAAAATTATTGCTAATGTTATTAAGTAGCAGATATATTATAAGCAGCAATAGTTCTGAAATTGCAAGAATGGCTGGTAAAAGCAGGAGATTGTTTTAGTCGGTTGCTGATTTCTCTTGTGAGAAGTTGACGTTTCTATAATGAAATGCTGTTAGTGCATATCTGTCAGTTAATGTTACTCCTGAGCTGCTTTGTTGAATTTCACTATGTATTACAGTAAATAACATTTACTGTGAAAAAGTATAAAATTAATATCAGTGGAGCAGTTTTCTTCTGCTTAGATAACTGTATTAGAAAAAGATTCTACAGAGAAGATAAAATTTATTTCATGTTCTGGTATAGAGCTAAATAATCTGTGCATGAAGAAGGAAATAGAATCAAAACTTAGAGATTTACTAAGTTGACTACAGAAATTGTATGATTAAAGAAAGGTAGTTCTTGATAGGGGAAGTTAGATTTTAGAGTAAAATGTCTGGACTAATTTAAGACAGCAGACTAAAAATCTTACCTTTTTTTTTTCTACAAGTTCTGGATATATTTCAACTTGGAGAGTCCACATGAGCTACTTTTCTCTAGGAAGGCTTTGTCTGTAATTGGTATCTCATGCATTAATATACATTACATAGAAATCCTTTTTGTATAGGTCCTCCACAAAAGTCATATTTAGAACACACACATAAATGACCATTTAATTAATTAAATAAGGGAAGGCAAAGGGATTCCAGTGACAACACTTATACTACCTTTTTGAGGCTAATAGGATGGTCTTCATAGCACAATATATTATGGGGAAAAAAAAGAATACCAAAAATGTTGAAAACAGATTGGTCTATTTATACTAACACATAGCTTTCCTACTTTTCCCTTTTTCAAAACAATTTCAAGAGTCAGTTGATCTCAACAGCAATACTTAAGTAAAGTATAGAAATTATTTTTTATTGAAGATAAAAGATCTTTTTTGTTATAGTACCCTTGAAATTTTAAAAAGGAAATTTTGCTTATGTTCAATTTACTGCAATATCTTTTTTTTTTACAAAAAAAGAAGGCATCATCAAAAATCCTTAACAGGAAGAAATCATCACTCAGTGTATTAAATACAAAACAGCAATGAGAGATTAATCTGCATTTTCCATTAGATAAAACTTTCATAAAAACTCATGGCAGTTGCATCAAGACAAGGACTGATGAATTTACCAATCCTTACCATATCTCAACAGTACAGCAAGAGTATTATTGAGAACACACTCAGTAGATTTTTTCTGATGAGTCCTAAAAACATTTCCTTGGCTTAGTTCCCCAAAAACCTAACCACATATTAAATGCCAAGAATTTTCTGGCTCTGCTCCCAGTTATCAGTTTCAGACATTTGGCTAACCTCCCTGACGATCATGAAGCTTAGACACTGTGCTTTCCCACATGTTCTCATCTGGAATGCAGCCCTCACAGATGATGGCAGACTGAGCAACCAAGCATGTTTGTAGAAAACACTGAAATGTAGCACAGCTCTCTCCCAAGATTCTCTGACAGAGAAGCATGCATAGAAGTATTTCTTCCTTTGTTTAATATGTAGTCTGCCTCATCCTTGCTTGTTTATTTTTTCAGTATGATGAAAAGTCCTTTCATTGATTTTTTTTTTTCAATCAGAATTTTCCTTGGAATTTCAGATTTTGATCTTCTACCTTGTCCAAAGAATTTTCCAATCCCAGCCTATTAAAATAATGTGATTTTTTTAAGCAGGTATCTAATTATCAAGACGGATTACAGTACCAAAAGTTATTTTACATCAGGCATTTTTACTACATGGAGAGAAGGTTGTCCACTTCAAGACAGGAAACTATCATGCTGAAGAGTTAAATCCCTTTACCAGAAGAGATGGCTTTGACATTACATGAACTACAGTCGTTTAATCTGCATAAAATAATGTCCTATTTTCAATGCTCTTAGGATAGATGCATTCCAAGCATACTTATTTCAGTTTAAGGAAAAATAGGATTATCAAACTGTTTCATTTAATTTCTTCATAAATAAAAGATTTGTTCTAACCTTTTGGCCTCCGAAGATTATGTGTCAATCTTAAGCTATATTTGCATAATTTTAAAAATGATGAAATTGTTTAAATATAAAATTTTAAATTCCTTTCTTTGAAAGCTTTCATTTAAGCCTTACCCCATATCTGATTTTGGGTTTGTGAACTTATTCAAGATTCAGTTTCTCATCACAATCAGGGAAATAGGGTGTCCTGCTTGTGCATCATACAGAGTAGTGCAATGACACTGAATATCATCGTACACAGATTGTCTTAATGAGAAAGTACAGTGAGTGTTTCCTGTTTGTTTTTTCAACTAAATCTTTACCCACAAAAGAATTGCAGTATTCTTCAGTCTATTCAAGTCCAATTTGGAAGATGAGGCACATACTTATTTTCATTATCTCTTCAAGAACAAACAAAGTTAGGCTAACCACCTTCCAGGACTTAAGTCCCCATTTTATTGGCTGTAAGGCTTTAATTTTTTTCTCCCCTTTCTTTTTTTCTCAGTGAAAGGACCTTGTATGGCAGCCAAGGATCACCTAAACTGTAATTAATTTTTGAAATAATTTCAAATTTTTTATTTACTATACCTCCTTGTTACTCACTCCTACATTCATGCCCCTTTCCATTCTGAGACTTTCTTCATCTAACAGTGTTACTGGTCCACACGATTATGGTTGAAGGCTTTGTACTTTGTAAACATTCATTGGTATCCAAGTTTTTTGGATATTTAGAAATGTTTTGGAGCATCCATATTTGAAAATGTTTTGATTATTAAAAATGTTTAAGTTTTGCTGCAGTGCCCTGTTGTACTTTTCTGTGTTCTTTAGAAAAGTAGTTTAGTGTTTTTCCTACTTAAGAAAATGAGAAAAAATGCTTCCATATATTTTTAATTAAAATCCTAATTGGCTAAGAATTTTAAGTGAACTACTTAGTTCACTTGCTGAATTCAGAAGGGAAACAAAAGATTAAAAACATATTTCCATATGAAACTGACTCCTTTTTAACTCAGCGTAAACTGATTTGAATCAGTAAAGCACATAATAATTATAGCCAAGAAAATACTTTAAATAGCAATAAATAGCCATGGATTACAGTGGTTCTCAGTGAAGATAAGATATTCCAATAAAAGAAATAAATAATTGTGGTCTCAGTATACAGGAATTTCCTTTAATTTTTTATCTTGATTCTAGATAAGAATGTGTTGGCACCTAATTCATTCCAACAAAAAGGCCAAACTAGTGGACTCTGAACTTTTGTTTGCTGCAGAATATGATAAGTAGATCTGAGAAGAACAAAAGTAATAATCAAAATACTCTTTAAGTGCAGGGAAATTCCATTGACCTTTCTTAGTTTACTAGTATGAGTCCCCAAAACAGACAACTAGTACAATTTGAATCAAAATTTGTCCTTTACAGATCAGGAGATCAAGACGGTAATAAGGCTCTTTGTCATGACAGTGCATTCTGGGAAACCTCAAAAGAATTTCTCAGAAGACAAAAAGGCTGTGGAAAATACAAATGATATATTAGTATCCTAAACTGGTCCATGATTGCATGACTAGGTGGGATTAAAGCTCCTTTGCCTGAAGTGAAATTATTCAACAACATATCTTTTGTTCAATTACTATGTGGCAGTAAGTTATTTCCCTACAGAGACTGACTGGCATACTATGCTATAATTACTAAATGTAATAGTAGTTCTCTGAATTTTCTCATCTCCTTCTTTTGACCCTTCTAGCTTATTAATTTGTTGCTTATTCAGGTGAAAAATATCCTTTTATTAACCCAGAAGGTTATTTGCTTTTCCCAGCATTAAATTTTTCTTTTAGACCACAAGCATATGGATCAGTAGTACTTCCAAGCTGTCTAGGAATAAATTTTGGCTATTCGTCCTGAAAGAGACATAATTCTTGAGGCTTAAAGGGCCAAAATCTGTTTGTGCTTCCAGAATTTAACTTTTGTTTGTCCATTGATTTTATTGTTTGGAGAATGTGTTATATTGACAGCCCTTATTACTGAATTTCCTACTTGTTCATGCACCAGATTTGTATATGATCAGCAGAGATAAATTTTTCTTGCAGCCTTACCCATGCATCAGCCACTTCAGACTCTCAGACATTTTATCTTTGACTGCCCTTTAATAATTTAGCTAAAAATATTGCTGGTGGAAAAATGCTAATCACACAATAAATTTGATGTTGTACTTGGACCCTGCAGTCATTTATGGTTTTCTGGATTTTTGACAAAACAATTACTCAGCTACGAACTTATTCAAGTCTGTAGTGCTTTTGACTTGACTATGCTCAGTCCTTTCCACCCTATAACCTATAACAACACTGGATGATCTTTGAATTCTGCCTCGTTACATCATGACACTGTTCTGCAGAGCACTGAGACAGGAGTACACTAGACCACATAAACTAATTTCTACACTGGCCTAGTGGGGTCACAGATGAAGCTTTTGAAAAGGCACGCAATTTTGAAGAAGTATATTTAAGTAAGTTTTGTGACAAAAATATCAGGTGATGGTAAGTAACTACTTCATTGATTTTATGACATCCTGTCACATATCACAGGATCACATAATACAGGTCTTATTGAGATCAGAATCTCAATATGAAATACCTATATCATAAGCAAAAGAGTAAAAATGAAACCTATTGTTCAAAGTCACCACCAAGTTATTATTTTGAAACCTTGACAAGAATCTTAAAATAAACTTAAAGCAATATTTTAAAAATCTATATCAGTGTTTACTTTTGGCATAAAATTTTCAAGTTGGCCAATAAAAATGAAAGAAGAACAAAACATTCCTGAAATCATTAGTTAAAATAATGGTTGTTACAAGACATAGACTTCAAAGATATGAAAAATAATTAAAAAAACCTAAATAGAGATTTCAAATATGTTTTTCCCATAAACAATATATCTAGTTGTGCATAATTCTTTTTAGATTTGTAACTTAAATTAAATTTTGTAGATGAAAATCATAGACATCATTCTTTGCACTGGGAAACTGAACATGTCAATGAGTTTTTGCAGAATTAGGATATGGCTGAATGAATAAGCCTGGAAAAACTATGCAGTGTTTTTCAAGATGACAGAAGGAGCTATTGTTTTAAAATACCAGGAATAAGTATTATTAATAAAATGGCACAAATTGCACTTAGTTTTTGTACATATTCTTCAAGTTTAATAGTCACAATTCCATAAATAAACTCTTTAAATCCAGAAATGTAACTAGCTAAAATAACATTCAGTTGAAATTTTACCTAAGCAAAGTGAAATCAAAAAAGCTTTACTGGAAATGATAGACAGATGCCAATTTTTTTTGACCTTTCTGTAAGGATCCTGACTGCAGCCCCCTTCCTAAAAGTTTACTGGGCTGAGTTAGGGTGCTCAGTGGAATCAGTTAAGGTGCTAAGTGGAATGAATGAAGATATTTAGTTAAAGCTTGCCTCCATCACTGATGGGAAACAAGAAGTTTGGGGTGCCCCCTTCTCTGGGGAAATCTTAGCCCAGCAAAGTCTGTTTCTGCTGCCCTTATCTGAGCTGTGTAGCACACCAATACTGTACTTGTGCCCAGGGTCATATCGCCTTAGTCTTGACCCAACATGAATCCTTGGACACAGCTTTCAATCCTGCTCTCAGCCCTACTTTACCCCAGTAGACTATTTCTGTGTCTGATCCCAACCATAACTTGCTGCATTTGTGCTCTGGATCAATGTCATAGGATGGCACAACTCTAAAGTCTTGGAATCACCTTTTGCTCCTGGCTGTCTCCCTATGCGGAGCAGCCAGAACTCTTCCCTGACATTGTTTTTCAAAGTCTAGACTAAACATTCCTCAGAACTATTTTTATACAAAAGACTCAATGAATTTGCATTCATACCAGGAATTTAATTGTTCTGTTAGCGAGGTGGTGCAGTTCCAATTTCTTAGAACTAACAAGAACCACTTCATTGATTCCTTCAAGCTGGTGAAAACAGGAAAAATTTTCAATCCTTCTTGGCCTAATTTGAATAGACAACAATAACTTTTAACATCAAATAACTGAAGTTCAGTAGCTCTCTTCTTAGAAGTAGTTGTGAGGAAAACAACAGCCAACGTTTTGTCTGTTTGCTGACAGTACTATGTCCAAAATACTAACTATGTTCAGCTTTTTCATTCTCTTATTGAATTACTTCTTGAATATGAGCTATTTTGTCTGTGTATTTTGCTACATAATATGAGTTTTTTTGGGGTTTTTTTTTGAAACTTCTAAATCATCTTGTCACTACCTAAGTTTCTATAATTAGACTCTGGTTTGGTTCCAATATTTTATCCCACTTTAATTTTATTTTTTTTTTAGAAGAGAGTGTATATCAAGAGGTCTTTGCTTTTTTAGTGATTTGTTTTTGTGAGAATTTCAGTGTAATCCCAAGTACATCTCAAGAAAGAACCACTCATTAAATAAAGGATAATCATATCTACCAAAAATAATGAATTGCATTGTAAAAGATCCCTTCTCTCATCCTTTTTAAATGCAAGTATTCATGACCAAAGTAGGCACAGGGACGTGACAGAGCCAGTATTATATTTCAGCTGGAGATAACTTGAGACTGGGAAGAAGTAAATCAGCTGTAAATGAGCATCATGTTAGTAAACCTGATCAAAGAACAAGGAAAAATTTAAAACATGTGAGACACCGAAAGTAGTTCACTCATACACCTGTGAGTGCTTTGTAGCAATAATAGCTCACAGACCGGACTGCACTCTGCTGAGATCAACCAGTTGTGAACTCCATCAGTTCTTGATCAGAAATACAGTGTTCTGACAGTGGGCTCTTGGTTATCAGAGAGTTGTTAAGGCAAAGTAAAACAAGTGCATGTTTGGGCAGGCACATCAAGGTCCTGAGACCCTGCACTGCAAGATTGTAGAGAGCCTGTGACCTTATACCAAACCTGATAGAAATCATGTATGCTGAACGACCATTTCAACTTAAACTAGGTGTCATTATGAAATCTGAAAAGAAAAGAGTTTTTTGCACATGTACTGGTTTCTTAAAAAGTGTGCATTGGAAATAATATTAGTAGTATTAATGATAATAATAACAGAAGAACAATAATAATGTGTAGCAGATCAATCCTGGTAAAGGATATTGATTATGATCTTTGTACTATTTACTTATGACAACTGGAATAAAAGGAATCTTGAAAGTTTTCCCATACAACCTATCTGACATAGGCAGACAAATTCTTGCTTCAAGAACAAGGAAAATATTGAATTTGAAATAAATCAAAAGTAGGTGTCTTATCAAAAGTAGGTGGTCAAGACAGAAATGCAAAAGTAAAGACATTTTTTAGTGACAGATTATTAAAAACAGTAAGAAAGGTTAAAAATATCTGTGTATAGATAACCTCATTACTGAAGTGAATGAAACTGGAACAGATAAAAGTACAGAAGAATCTACTCTTTGCAGAGTGGTAGTATTGGTGTGGCGTGCCTTGACGTGGTTTGGTTTATTTTTGTTCCTTCCCCATCCCCAGCTCCTTGCCCTCCTTTAGATTAGTAATTTTGGATGCCAGGATTCTGAAAGGTTTGAGAGAGGTTCTGAAAATGTAACTGATATGGTTAGGTTTAAAAAGTCCTGGCTGACTCTGTTTTCATTTCAATGGTACAGCCAACTGTGTAGGTATATTGTAGGATCTGATAACATTTTATAAGGGTGAGAAGAAGGGAAATTTTATGGGGATCTGATTTATGATGAAAATTTGAACAAATACTTGAACAAATTTTTTCAGCATAAAGTGCTTTGAGACAAAGACCCTGAGGAATATTTATTCTTTCAGTTTTATGTAGTGAAGCAGATTTGAGTTGTACTTAACAAGCAGAATTGCATTTGAATTGCTTTAGGAAAAAAATCAGGTTTGAACTCTTTATTACTAGTAATTTAATGTGTTCAGAAGTGAAACAGTTCAAGAAGATAATGTTCAACACAGAAAGCTGAGTTTTGCATTGTGTAAGATATGGACTTTATAGATTGTGGAAAAGCCTAGGGCAAGTGTGATTTTTAGGATCTGATATGGTAGAACAGACCCAGCTTTTTTGCTGAATATCTGAATTTAGTATTAACTGTGTGTTTACTCTTTGGGTTTTGGTTGAGTAAGCAGAAAGAATCTGCAATATGTAAGCATAAGACTTCAAGTATATTAAAGATTAATAGTAAGATTTATACCAATCTTCTATATTAAGTAAAAAGATTAAATTAACTGCTACTCGGATTATTAAGAATATATTATAAGTGAGAAAGGACTGAATTAATTCAATCAACAGTCAGCTTTTTTATTAATTAAAGAACCACTGTCAAAATATGGGACAACAAATATTGTACCTCTTTAAACTGTTGTAGTTATAGTTTCTCAATTTAGTGAAGATATTTGACTTCTTACGTTATTTTTCCTGTATATTTGAATGCAAATACTATGCAATCTGTAATAGCATAGTCATGATAGCATTGATGATTAGATTATGCATAGAAAATACTCCTAAAGAATTATATGAGACACAAAACTAGATGTAGTTCAGAATCTTAATAGCTGAATGCCTGCAAGCCTATAAAATCTAATACTATGTTATCTGTTGACTAAATTTTATTATGTCTGACAAAAGGCTTTATCTTCTTTTTGTTTCTTCATCCATTATTAAGAAATAAAATAAAAAAAAATATTTCATTTTTGGTTTTTGTAAATGATTTCTTGGCTTAGTAAACCTATATTTAGAATGTCAGTCTCACACTAACAACAAACCAGCTTATTTGGACTCCATATATAGCAGAAATCTCCCATCTTCTTAATCAAACCAATAAAATATCTCAAGGCTTTTTGCTATATGTTCCTAAACAAGGAACAGTAGGATCTGGTGTTTGTGGCTATTCATCTAGTCTACTGACTATTCAATCTGCATCACAGCAAGTTCTTCCCTTGCTATAGAAATGGCTTAAATTACTTTTGATTAAATTGTTACCAAATGAAGCCATAAAGAAGGTCTTGAAAACAGTTTATTACAGCTACCATATTAGGAGAACCATAAGATTGAAAACTAGCTTTCCTTTAGGATAGAAGAAACCAAGGCAGTAAATGGAAGTTATGATGTCGAAAGCTATTCCTGCATAGTGAGGATTCAGCCAGCAGGCATAAGGAAAGGCTGAAATTGGAATGAACTTTTGGATTACACCTAGTTGACAACTTTTGTTTATACAGGGTCACTTAGACCAGGTTTCCGAGACACATGCCCAGAATAGCTTTTAATCTACAAGGGCAGAGATCCCACAATTTTTCTGGGCTACCTTTTTCAGTGGTTGGTTCCCAAACAGAAAAGGAGGTTTTCTGTATTCAAGAGGACCTTCCTGTGTTTCGATTTCTGCTCATTCCTCTGATCTTATCACCAGACACCTCTGAAAAGAGCTTGATTCCATCTTTGAACTGTCCCTTTATATTTGTACATACTTTGATGCAATGTGCCTTGACCATCTTCCCTGTCATCCAGTTAATTAATAAAGGTGTTATATGTATTAAATGTGATCTCTCTTGTGTTCCTCTGATCTAACTTTCCGGGATATAATTCCGGGTGTTATGAGGGATGGGGGATTCCCTAGAGTAGCACCAGAGCAGGACATCACCCAGTTGTGTGGGAATAAAGGCAGACTGAGTTCTAGCTGTCATATACCGCAGGTGGGTGTCAGGACTGGACCTGGTGATTGTAGCCATGATGATGGGATGACTGAAAAAACTTCATCAATATTTTATCATTAACAAGGAAGAAAGTGACACTTGAGTAAATCTGCTCTTCATATAGCATTGTGAGAAAACTTTTTTTGGTTTAGGAGGAAATTATCTTTTCTCGTCCTTTCCAGCATAAATTTTATATTCAAGGTAAATTATAAAGGACTGCACGCAAGCAAGTCTAGTTGCCAGTTCCCTGATGATAGAATATATAACAGTTATTTGAACAAGTGTTACTCCAGATCACATCTTCAGTACAGTTTCTGTGTGGGTAACACATTCACCATTCCCTAGTTCTTGGAAGCAGACAACCGCTATTTTGATTCCTGATATAAACTACTGTAGCTTTTTACATTCTTTGTACGTATTTCCAATAGCCCGGATTCATTCACAGAAACAGAGAAAGCAGGATAACTAATACCAAAGAATGCTTGAAATAAGCCAGAGGCCTTTATGCCTATGGTTATTGAATGCATTAGAATCTCCCCAATCATATCTTTTGTTAAAGTAGATTTTTTTTTCAGAAGGAAGAGTAAGAAAAATATTCTTAAATTTATAAATTTCAGATCTTTTATTTGGATTTATGTATTTTTTTTCTGGAGCTATGACAAAAATAATCAGTGATTTGTGAAGCTTAAAAGTGAGATCCATCTATGTGATTTTTGAACAGGGATTTTTGCCACTCTTTAAAATTGTTTAAATAGCATAACCATTCTTTGTCCAGGAATTACAGATGCAGGGTGAAGGATTTCTGAAATAAAATCAGAATGTATTAGTAATCACATCTTTTCTTGATAATGCCTTTATTTTCTATTGAACAAGCCTTTCACAATATTTATCAAGCAAAAGGAAAGTTAGAGCACACCTGATACATTTGGCCAGATTGCACTAGTAAATTTCAGACACATGCTTTATAAACTAAAGACAATAGTAAGCAGATTGTATTGAATTGGTTTGGATGAATAGCGAGTGGATGGTGAACAGTATATTCAGGAGAACAGTAAAGTTCTCATTGATTCTATCCTTCCACAATGAACTTGGGGTCTTTCCCTGACATTCACTAAGGTTACTTGTTCGGATTATTTTGGCATATATTTTCAGAAGCACAGGAGTTGAATTTTATATGAAACTTTAAGCACAATCTATAGGAAATCATAGAAAACCCAAACACATTATTTGTTTAAAGCGAAATAAATAATAAAGGAATAAATTAGGAATTTAGAACTTCTAAAGCCTAAAACATTTTTTTTAAAATTCCAAAACCTAGTAAGTATTATTTTTGCTACTGTTGATTTTTGCCAGTGTTGATAGAAAGTTTTAGATCAATACAACAGTGCAGAGTTTTAGGATTTGTTGCATTTGCCTTGACTCAGGCTGATTTTATCTTGCTTTAACAAGCGTCTAGAAGTCAAGAAATGATTGTCAAACATTTTGGAGCTGCAGCTCTGTGAGTTTCATCAGGTCAAGGTCTGATGCTTTATATCACCATCAGCATCACTTGAATTTTTGAAAATTTGCCAGTTTGATATCTTCATTTAGATCACAAAATACTAAAAAAAGTTGTTTATCTGAAGTATCTATCTTAATGCAACCACATTTTAGATAACACCGACTGTCAGAACATTTGGATATGTGTATCAGCTGACTGCTTTTTAGGACTAAACAGAATCATTGTTCAGTAAAAAAGATGTCACAAGGAGTCATTGGGGATATTTACCGAGATGAACTTTTTAGTCATCTTATGTGGCTTACAATTACTACATTATTCTCTGTCAATATCTGGTAGTCTTCTTAAACTTTAATTAATAGTGTTGCTATAGTAATACATAAAATTTTAAATATATGCATATATGCTAATATTTCTCACTTTAAATTCCTTCCTGCTTGGATTTTGCATATGCCTCAGAAGAACCACATATTCATATACCACATACCACATATATCCTTTGTTTCTCACACAGACAGACATAGAAGAAAAAGAGCATGTGTTGTATTTTGTAGCAGAAAAAAATCAGAAAACATCATCCTCTTTAAAGCAGTCAGCATTGCATAGGAAATTTAGAGAGGTAGTACATCATTCCATTTTTAAATCAAAGATGCAACATTTATCTTTAAACAGAAAAAAAAAATTCAGCTTTCAAAATTTAATAGTAATTTGAACTTTAGTAGTATCTTTGCTGTATTAACCTGTGCTTGCTAGGGTTTACAGGATAACAGCTTCTAGAAGAATCAAGGAAACCCTAATAAATACATGACTTTTCTAGTAATCAGACTCTGTGAACTAGGTTGCCTTTGGTTTCTTGTTTTTATTACCTCCATTCCAAATTTGAAAAAATGCAATTTGCAAAAAAATGCAAAAACCAGGCAGTTGTCTCTGCTTTAGGTGGAGAACTGAACTAGGAAAATCACTCCTTTGTTACCTGTCTAAATTATTCGTGATTCTATGGCTTTGTGATAGAAAAACATTTACAGTAAGTATGTCTGAGAATTCATCACCAGCTGTCCTTGCCTCATGTCATGATACTGCATACCAGCACATCAGAAGACAATTTAGTCAAACAGTTCCTCCAAGTGCACTACTATATCTTCTTTTTCACCTCTGGAATAAACTTACATGTTGTGCTGTTTTTTTGTTGTTGAGGGTTTTTTGGTTTATTTGTTTGGTTTTGAATTTAATGGACATTATCTTAAAAATCACATTAGAAAATTGTGATCTAAGTAGAGGTATGTTGAAATTATATGTGAAATTTCTCTTTTTTTCCCTTCTTCCTGTCATTTGGAAGTATTTGTGGTCTCTGCAGCTACCTTATCTATTGTATTTTTCACAGACTTCATTGCTTATAAGCTCTGAGTCTGGTTCTAAGGTTACAGTTTAAGATTGGTAGAGAAATTTCTGGATATGCTCCTTTTTATCCTGAGAAGTATCTATAAGCAGTTTGGTCACCATTATGATTGTAATAATAAGGGTCTGTAGTATCAAAATGAAGTAAAGTTGTATTTTATTTTACCATCTAGCAGTTTCCAGTCTTTTCTGTCATTTTCCTGCCATATGCATTAATTTCTCCATGTCCTATTAAAAAATAGGACAATTTATTTTAGAAATACCAAACTGCAGCATACATGAATGATGATTATTCACTCAGCCATGAGTTTTAAGGATAGATCTGTTTGTCAGGGATGGAAGACAGAGCTTTCATTCTGAAAATAGAATCAAGCGACCCTTAAAATTCAAGACCTCTGAAGATTAAGCTGTCTAGCTTAATCAGAGAGATGATTGAGGCATGAATTCTACATTAATATATATGTATATGCACACTACTGTAATTGAAAAGAGAGGGCAGCTGTTTAGCTTTGAAGACAAAATGATAACATAAAGCCAGTTATTGAGACCCAACTTTTAGACAGGTATTAAAATTAGAAATACATATTCTAGTTGAGATATTTAAATAATATCAGAGTAATGCAATGCAATCTTTGGTAACACAACTATTTCAAATATGTACTTCACTCCAGAAAATTTTATAACCTCTGTGCATCGTTTTAATAAATATAGGACTGCTTTTGTTCATTTGGACAATGATGTATTTAAATCTCCGATTCCTCATTTTCCTCCTCCTCCTCCTCCTCCTCCTTCTTCTCATCCTGCTCATTATCATCATCATCATCATCATCATCATCTTTCAAGACTACTGGGGAAAACAAAATTTAATGCATTGACATTTTAATGTTCTTTGTACTTGCATCTATACATTAAACCAGTAACAAAATCAAATTTCATGCTTCAAAGCTTTAGCCAGTCATCAGCAAAGTGAAGGAGTACATTGTCTTGATGAGTAATTGGTTAGATATATTATTTCAGCTCCTCCTCTAAAGAATCAGAGGCTATAGCTGCAACTATAGACTGGAAGAAAAGACAGATGAAAAGACACTTAAAAAATATTTTTAGCTGCTGACATAATCAAGGTCATGCTGATCACCAAATTTTTATTCGAGTAGCAAATTTTCCGTGGTAAGTGTGATGGAGAGTTTAGGAGATTTTTGTCAACTTTTTAATTTTCTTTACAGCAAAATGAGTTGATGGAGGTCTTGAAATGACATAATGTGAAATCATTTTTCAGCTTCTAAATTTTATGATCACAATAAATCAGTTCTTGACAAAACTTAGCTGAGTTTTGTTTGAATTATCTGTGTATATTTCAGATAATAAAATCCTTTCAATATTTAAAACCTGGAGAAGAACACATACAGCCTCCCTTGATGTCATGACCTACTCAGGGAGAAATGAATACGATCATTACCCCTATGTACTCTAACAAAGGGAAGTTACCAGCTCTGGCAGCACTCAGATCAAAACGCTGACTGTTGTCGTGGTTGACCTTGGATTGCTGCCATATCCCCACCCAGACACTGACTCACTTACCCTCCTCATCCGAACAGGAAGAGAAAATGAGATTGAAAATTCTTGTCATTTGTTAGTGTCTTTACACTCTTTATGGGAACAGAAATATAACATACTAGAAAATGACCTGGTTAAAATTAGATAAAGAAAATAAACCAACAAAGTCCAGATTAATGATTATGCATTTAAGATAAAAAAAAATGGGGAAAATCTGTACCATTAGCTACAATGTAGCAAACACTGTAACTGTGAAGTTGAATAAAATAATTGCTTCATAGTTCTAGTTAGATAAGAATATTATGAACCTCAAGGAAATCTTAGTAATTCAATTTACCCAGCATCCGCATTTATAACACAGCTCCAGCATGGGTCATTTCCATGGGGTTCAGTCCTTCAGGAACAGACTGGTCCAACATGAGTTCCCCATGAGCTCTAAGTTTTGTGAGAAAATATTCTGCCACTTGGGCTCCTATTCACATTCTTCTGTCTGGACTTTTTTCCACAATCAACAACTTCCATTAGGACATGTTTTTCTGAGTGTAGAGAGGTCTATGGCCTACAGTGTGGATATCTTCTCCAACAAGGTCTTCCATGGGCTGCAGGAGGACAATCTGATTCTCCATGGTCTTTACAGGCTGCAGAGGAATCCCCATTTCAGTGCCAGGAGCACATTTTCCTTCCTTCTCCCCTGATCTTAGTGTCTACAAGTTCTTTCTCTCACATTTTTTCTCAGTCCTATCTCTCACAGCTGCTACGCAGTATATGTTGTCCTTTCTGAGATATATGTTATCAGAGAAGCAGAATCTTCTTTGTTGATGCATTAAGCTATGGATCCATTTTGGAGCTGCCTGGAACTTTCTCTGGCTCATGTTGTGAAAGTCCCTACTCTCACAGAAACCACCTCTGCTGCTCTCCTCCCCAGTATCTTGCCAAAACAGGCAGGAAATGTTTATAATTAGGACTCTTGCATTATCATGAAAAAATATTTTAAAATATAATCAGAATCTCGCTCTATAAACCCATAGTTGATTATGATTTCAAGTAGTTAGTAGTCTACTACAATCTTGGAGCAGGTAGAGATGTTAGATTCTGTACTCAGAAATAAGCTCTTATAATTCCACAATGCTTTAGAAGATGCCTATGTTTTTATTTTTTCATTGGAAATCATTACTTTTCTAGCATAAGTCAGAATGTGACAATCTCAGTCACTTTAAGTTCTGAAGTCAGGATCAATGTATTTATTAACACTTTTCAGTCTGTGAACATATGTTAGAGATTTTCTGTCTCTGCATTTGCCCTGTATTTTTGTGAAGCTTCTTGTTATCTCAAGCATGTCATCTCTTGTAGTGTAAGGACTTGCAGTCTTACTATAACGACTTGCAATCTTACCTAAAAGATACTGCAGCTGATGAAAATTTTCTTGTTAGGTCAAGAAAGCCTGGAAAGTTTGTTTTGAGAGGACAGTAAAATAGGTAGTATGACGCAGAACTTACAACTTTGAGAACAGCAGGAAAGAGCAGCAGAATATGTTTATTCTCTCTTGCAAGTGTGATAGGGTAAAATAGATTTCTTATGATTCTTTCCCTAAGGAGTATCAAGATATAAAGGTATATGAATTTTTTCTGATAAATAGAGTTTTTTTAAAGGTACAGTGATTAATAATATAAAGAGGAATTAGGAAATTCTGTCATCAATCGCAGTGTTTTGTAATGCAAATACCATGAACCTTCATATATAAAAATTCTTAAATTCATGTGACATGTAAAAATAATGGTTTTATGTTTCTGTTCTTTTCATGTGTGTGTGTTAGAGTTAAAATTTGTGTTGTATACTTAGAAATAGAACTGTGGTGCTCAGGTACTGGCAGAAATTAAGTTTATTTTAATGTTGTTCTAAGTTCTGTACTTTTTCTGTGCCATGCTTTTAATTTAGCTATGTTCTTGGTAAAAACTTTAAAATATAATCTACACAAACCTTGAAGAACTAAAAAGGTTTCATTTGAGAACACACTTTTATTTTTGTTCTCTATTTTCTGCTTGTTTTATTTGTTTCTAAACAAATTTGTATGGCTATGGCTGTAGGAAATTATTGAATGGAAAATGTTTTGACATCTTTAAATAAAGAGAGAAATTAAGCTGTCAAATGCAAAAATATTCCATCACTGGGAAAGCAAAAATTACTCTAAAAGGGTATCACTTTCAGCGATAGAAATTTTATGAAACATATGTGTTCATTAATTTGCTTTATTATTTGGTGTTATTTTTGCTATTAATTTGATGATGTTTCCAAATTTTTAATAAAAGATAATAGAAACATTAACTGTCTCCACATATATATATATATATGAATCACAAATGAAGGTAAAATACATGGAATAAATGAAATTTATGTAACTGTAAATGTGGATTAGTTGTTAAAATAGACAGACTGTATAAGGTAGGGTCATATCCCAAAAGTGTGAATGAAAGAGAAAAGGATTTAATTTTTTTAAAGGGAAGTTATCATTATCTCATGTAGCCACCTTCTCTGTCCAAAGAAATAAGCAAAGGCTTACTGAACTCTATTATTTATGGAAGTGAAAAGAATATAATGGAATTTTTATAAATAATTTGCCTTTTATCTAATTTACACTACTAAGGATAACTTGTACTATTTTCCCATTTTCAGAAATCATGGATATCATATAAACACTGGGAATGTTCACTGATGTGTTGTTTCTGTGATGTCTGAGGCAGGATTTCATATTATGTCTTATGATTTTAAAAAGAAATTTTCAAAGAAGGTATAATATCCATGTCCCAAGTGGCATCTAGCATATCTGAAATCTACTACTCTATATTCCTTTGAACAAGGGCTTTTGTGCCAGAATCTTGTCATTTTTTTTCTATCAGCTGATCTAATAAGAGATATTACTGCTCTTCACAAGCTTTCCTTAATATCTAGCTTTTGTCTTTGGAGAGCAGTGTCACAGGTCTGAATCGAACACATTGAAATTAACTGTGACCAGAAGCACATATGTAAATGTCAGTGCTGAAGCTTAACCTTTTTTCTAACACTGTCAACTATATATTGCCATCTGGCTTTCTCAATTTGTTTTCTAAGAAAATGTAAATGTTTCCACCCCGCTAGCAGGGAATTTCAATGTACATCATAGAAGAGAGAGGAAGTAAAGCTCAGTGCTCTGTTAGTGGCTAACAGAAGTAGCAGACAGCCCAAAGCATCATGCTTATCTGTTGCTTTCATTCAGGAGCCAAAGTGATATTTCCTTCTGTTCCCAACTGATAACCAGTGCAAAATACAGGCAAAAATAACTTTGCGACAACTGCATTCCTATTAAAAAAAAAAAAAGAAACACCAACTGCTGGGCTGATTGGCAAGATGTTGAAAATGTTCATAGGTTTGCTGACACTGAAATGTGTAGAAGTGGAACTAAGGGAAGGGGAAACTGAGTTCTGGGGAAAAAGAGAGGAAGAGAAGCCAAGAAAAGACATAGGAAAAGATTAAGTACATTGAAAGAAATCAATTTTAATTTAAAATTTAACAAGGAAGATATATTTTGAGAGAAAATATCTTTTGCTTCTCTTGAATTGAAAATGTGTACCCAGTTTTTTTCCCTACAGTAGCTGAAGTGTGAGAGAAAAATCTCATGATGCTGCTGCACAAGTTTGTTTCCCAATTTCAAGTTAGGAGTACCAAAAGAGAAGAGGTTTTTACCTCTTAACCTCTGGTGATGATTCAGTCTCCTACACTTCTCTGCCTTGGAGAATTCCAGACTAGACTTGTTTGGAAATTCACCATTAGAATACTTTCTGTTAAGAAATTATTAGTTGTTCTCAAGATGCAACTTGTGATGACATATACAGCAAAGTGGATTTATCTTTGAAGCACTTTGGAGAGATTTAATTCTCAGTTGCAGATTTTACTCATTAACCTTTGCGGTCTCGAGACATGGTTATATTTCCCTGTACTTTTAGAAAAATTGTTGGTTTCTGACAAAGTCTTCAAACACTTTTGGAATTCTTCCTGTAAATAAATGTTTTGAAATTCAAAAATATTACAGGACTTGTAACAAAAGCCCTTTTTCAGGTCTCTACTGATAGTTATTTGTGGTCAAATCCATAAGTATTTTAAATTAAATTTGGCTGAACAGAAGATGTATGTATAAACAACCTCCACTAAAGCTTATACTGAAGGGGCAACTACTGAAATTTGTTGGGTCTTCTACTGAAAGGGGCAGCTACTGAAAGGGCTTCTGAGAGAATGAGTTTACTAATGGTGTAAGTCCAGAGCTGCAAAGTGTTTCTGGAATAATGTAGACTTTTTATTTTTTGGAATTGTGTATATAACTAAGATTAGGAATTTTTTCTTGATATTAAAATTAGAATATAGTAAAAGGAGCTTTCAGCTGCTTGGAAATCGCATATTAATTTTATAAGATTATTTCAATTGTTTTGAACTAATTAATTATTTAAGCAATTAAACTACAGGAAAAGCATTACTGAATTTTTTTAAGTTAGAGCGTACTTATTTTTCTGATGAAATAAAAATGTGCTATTTGCCTTTAATAAAAAAACATTCATTCATAAAATAATGTCAGTATGTGACAAGGTGTAGTTCTTCTAAATGTTTACACTCTAAATTAAAGGCCATAAATTTGTCAGATGTGCAGTGCCTCTCCAACCAGTATTTATATTAGCATTGAATAACTAACTATATAGTAATAATCCATCTTCTTGTAGAGTCTTTTCATAACCTATCATTTCCTCATAAGCTGTATATCCTTTACAGCAAGGAATGTTGATGGATAAAGATCTGAAATTTTCTAAGCCACCTGTGATTTTCTGAATACTGCTGTTCTGTCCATATTGCTACCATTGCATGAAAGCTCACTATTAAGTTGTTTTAAGTCAGTGAGTTTCTGAAAAATTTGTCTCCTGTAGAAATCTATTCATTGTGTTGTAATAAAGCTGAGAGTTGTAATACATTTGGTTTTCTTTCAATTGGAAGGACAGAAATATCATATGGTCAAGACAACAAAATTACTGAATATTTACTTCTAGGTGTAATAAATCTCTGCTTTTTCCACTGTGTTTCCCCACATATTTCCATTAATATCTCTGTCCCTTCAGATATCTCTCTGTTGTCATGTTGCCACTGGTTGACCTTCTGCCTGCAAATAACTTCCATGAAGACTTATACTATATTTTTTTTTCCCAGGAACTTAAGTTAAACTGATTGGGCTATGATTTTCAGAACCATCTTTTCCCCATCTTCTCGATATTATATTAGATTCTTGATATATTAGGTTGATATTAATTATATTATATTATACTACATTAGTTGCTCCTTTAGTTAGTTAGGACTTCTTATCTTCATTTCCTTTCAAAGGTGAGAGAGAGCACTTTAAAATTGAGAGACTTTTTCTTTAACCTTTTGTTTTATAAATAATTTTCTCATAAATTTGAAGTCTATAGTCCGTAATAAGAAACTTGGAAAAAAGAAATGGTATTTCAAGATCAAAATAAAAATGAAACTTTCTTATTTAGATACCTACATTAGCTCCTTTGCTCTGAAACACATCTATTTGCTACTGCTAAATTCTCTGACTAATTTCTTCAGCATCAACATTTTTAAATCCATACATATTTGAATAAATATATATATGAATAAATGTACACAAAATAAATTATTTTTAGAGCACTTATTTATATGTATATTGTATCACACATCAAGGAGAAATTCAAAGAGTGAAACTGTTTATGCTTCTATCCTTTGTGTAACTGTTTTGATGACCCCTCTAATGAGACAGGCTAAGATAATATAATAAATGTCTTATTGCACTTAGAAGATAGGGAAGAAAAATAGTTACTGACCCTGTGTTTCATTCCAGGTGGGAGTAAAAAACAACAGTTTTCCTCACCGTTTACAACCCAGTTAAGAATTTGACTGACAGAATGTTGGCACCAGCTGTGGCAGAACCGATCAGCCTCAACTCCAAGTAAGTGATGTCTTACACATTTGGAGATTCATTTCAGACTAAATTTACAAAGCCTACTGATTTCCAGCAACAAACAAAAATTAAAAATACACTTTATATGGCACTGTAGAGGACTTTGATTTCCCTTGTTGTAGAATTCTTAAACATATCTTTAAATCAGTGTGTAACTTCATCTGTTCATAATGTTACTTTGCAAATTTGATGCCGCCTCATTCTGATTCCTCTTCCTTTCTAGACAATTAAAAGCACTATCTGAAAGTAATGACAAATTATTATAAAACATAAATATAAACATGAACATGGGGGAAATATTCAATGATCAAGAAAATGTAGACAAAAAATAGTTTGTTGACATAGAAGAAAAACTGGTGGGAAAAACCTAAGTAAGAATATTTAGATGCAAATTAAATTAACCTTGCTTCCCACTGTATTTCTCATGGGAGACAATTGTGGGTAAAGGACAGAGTAAGAAGCCTTGGTAGTCCAAAAATTATCTCTGAGGGAAGTCCACATGTTATCTTTCACATGGTTAAGGTGACAGTAGTGCTACAGTCACCCACACAGGAATTATGCACTCACATTAAAGTGCACCTCTCATCCTTCTAGTCTTAGATTTTTAATATTCATGGACACCAGTATCTCAGTTCTACTTAGAGTTTTGTTTTCTTTGATGTTGAAAAATTCCATTTTTCTGATAGCTAGTAGGAAACTGTGGAGAAGATAAAGTCAGGTTATCAGTTTGTCGGATCAGCTTTTTGCTCACAATATAATTTCTCAGTGAAAATCTATTTTCCTCTTTGAAAACTGGGCACAGGATGCCTATTGTAGCAGACCACAGCTAAGAGCATCATTTTTACATTGGTTCATTTTTACATTTATATATATATATATTCAGTATGTACCATTCAAATTGTTCCCAAATATTAACTAGCATGTAGTGAAAAAAAATCAGAATTAAGAAAGTGTGATGAGAGTGTGACTGAATTATTAAAGATATTTATGTACTCTGGAACACAAAAAAAGTAAGATAAAAAATGAGGGTGTTAAGTTGTATATTTCACAAGTACTTCTAGTGAGCAAAGTACAAGAGATAAAGTGAGGGACTACTTTTGGATAAAAATATAATATGTTTATATTAATCAATTTAGCTTGACACTTACATAATGAGTGACAAAAAATATAACCCAGAAAAATGAAGGATATAGAGCTTAAGACAATTGCTGCTCAAATTACAGCAGTTTAAAATACCCTGACACCAGAATACTCAGTCTTTTTCTAGGCCATCTTTGTAACAGTGATAGACTAAAAGGCAAGGAAAAGAAATATTGTATTCATTCTACATTTGGGAACAAGGTCACAGCAAAGTGAACATTTGACATTAGGAGTCTGCTATTGGGCCAAAAATGGAACCTGTTTATTTTGACCCTTGTTCCAGGGTTTCAGACTTCATCTCTGTGAAAGGTTAACACTTTGCATCTGGATAACATCAGGATCAGATTTTCACAAGCTTTTAGTACCCTCACTGGACGAGGTCTTCTATTCTTTCCACAGAGAGCACTTAACTGATTATCAAATGATAGTCCCTGATTTTAATATATGCTGAAGGTCAAGGTTTATATTTTAGCAGCTTTCCTATGTGATGACAAAATTTGACAAGGTCTAATTGGTTGTGATTTGTCTTTTAATCTTGTAATCTCTTATTATTGTTCCATTTATATGTGTGAAGATAACAGAATTTAGAGGCATATTGAACTGACATTTCCCTTAGACATGGGAAAAACGAAATTGTATGTACTGATGACATTTCTCTGGATTGATTCAAGTCATAAATAAGGGCAAGAAAAAAAGCTTAGCTTCTGTCTCCCTCTTTTTTAGTGCTTTGAATAGGCAGGTAGTGAGTAGGGGCAACAGTTCTTGTTACCAGTTTTGGAGCTGTTATTTACATGGTATTGTCTGGAGGGTATGAAACTCTGTTTACTGTTTCTTCATCAATAATGAGTCTAAAAAGTTATATATAGACAAAAAAGGAAACTGATTCCCTTTAAACATGACAAAAATTCTGTTTGCAGTTCTTAAACTAAGGCCTGTTAATATATTAAAGTTAAGTCTTGAAAACTTTTACGTAAGTTCAAAAGCATCTTCTGAATGTTTATGTAAATAACATATTCTTAAAATTCTTTGAAACAAGAACATTTATGAAGATAGAATTGTAAGTACTTTTTCATATTTATAAGTGCAGAATTTGCTGATGGTTAATGTAGTGTACGTGCAATACACATACAAACCACTCAATAAATGAAGCAATCCCAGAGCTGACCAAACAGAGATGGCATGTGAATATAGTAACATGAATATCATTGCATGTGGAATCCTGACATCTTCTCTATTTTTATGATTCCTGTGGAGTGAAACTACTCTTCTTTTTATGCAAATGTGAAATTCAGGTGAGAAAAAGGACTTAATTTCCCCAATGTGTTATAGGAAATACATGGAAGTCCAGGGAAATAAATACTTTTCCAGATCCTACATTAGGATTTTGGAAATGAAGCTGCCCTTTGTGCAGGGCTGTCAGTAATACAGGAAACAAGCAGTCCATTTTCACTTTCACATACAAATATTTGTATTTAAAAAGGCAACAATTTTTCAAAACTATTTATAGCATTGGGAATACTGCTATTTTTTCATCATATTCTACACACTGGTGTTACAAGAAATGTGTCATATATCTCTATTTCATATGATGTTATCATATGAAAGATCACACATTTCACACATCTTATCATATGAATTTTTATCCCCAACTGAGCTCTGGGATGAGGCATGTTTGTTTATGTGTGATATGAATTTGGGCAGATTCTATCTGTTGATGCTAAGTTGATCTCAGTAGAGCTTTGTGCAGACATTCAAGCTGACTATTTTCATGCAAAGTTATTTGCCTTGTGTTGAACATTAAAGTTGCAGCTAAAACTGTTCAGTCATGTCCTAGGGGAAGCTTGGATAAAATATCTTGTTATGTCCATTATTTTTTAAAAAGTATACAGCTTTTACTCAAGATAAACTATTGCTTCTTTCACTAGAAATCAGAGTAATTATTGACAAGACCATAGTTTACTTCAATTTCTAGCAAAGATTGCCACATGTTGCAAGGTGATTTGCCTCTGGGAATATCTTTTTACATATTCTTTATAAAAAATTAGAAGTTGTTGTCTGCATGGAGGATACCCCAATATCTCATGACTCCTACATCTGATTATGTAGTCTATTTGCCTGTAGGCTGACTAAGTCTTATTAAGTGTGAAAAGGTATCAATTTAATATGTAAAAAATAATTTATTAGTAGTATAATTGAAATATTGAAAGTCTAAATAAAATACTATTGCCAGATCAGATGTTATTATTATGCATAAGGAAAGAAAGTAAGTTTGCTGATGAGACCAAACTGAGATGTGCTGTTGACTCTTGGGCAACAAGAAGGGCAACAAGAAGGTTTGCAGAGGGATCTGGGTAGGTTGGAGCAGTACTGCATCCCACAATTTACAAGGATTTTAATATCTTCTAATATATCTAGAGGAGAGCAACAAAGCTCATGAAAAAGCTGGGAAACATGTCCTGCGAAGAATAGCTAAGGATTTTGCCTTGTCCAGTTTGTAGGAAAAGAGGCTCAGAGGTGACTTAATTTCTCTCTGCAGCTTCCTGAGGAGAGGTGGAGATGAAGGTTCTGACTCTTTTCTCTGGGATCCAATAATAAGACAAGTGGGGATGGTTTCAAACTGTGACAGGGGAATTTCAGACTGGATGTTAGGAAGCAATTTTTTATCTAGAGAGTGGTCAAATCCTGGAAAGCAGAGTGGTGGTTGATGTTGTGTCAGTATTTAGAGGTGTTTGGACAATGCCCTTAGCAACAGGCTTCAACTTTGGATCAGCCTTGAAGTGGCTAAGGAGTTGAAGTAGATGTTTGTAGACCCCTTCTAACTAAAGTATTTTATTCTGCTCTAAAGAATAAACAAAAGATATATTACTAGAGGATATCTCTCCATAATCACCATAGAATTATAAAACACCAGATTAGAAGGGGCCCTCAGAGATCATCTGGTCCAAACTTTCTTGTCAAAAGCATGGTCTAGACAAGATTGAGTAGCACCCGGTCCATCTGAATTTTAAGTGTCCAACACTGTAGAATCTACCATTTCCCTGGAGAGAATACTCAGAAGTCTGATTGTTTTGAAAGAAATTTCCTCTTGCATATAATCAGATTATCCCTGGAAGTAACTTGTAACCATTACCCCATCTCTTTTCCAAATGACTCCTTCTGAAAAGGGAGTCGTCAATTTCTTTGTAGTCACTCTAAATTTTCCTGAGTGGATGTTGTCAGGGCCCATCAATTTGCAGGGGTGAAGTTGCAGTAAAATTTACTCACCAATTCTTCCTTCAGTGAAGGTGGGTTTGTGTTTATTTCAACCTGGACTTTTGCTCCCTGGGTCGAGCAGTGCTGGTGCAGAGAGAGGTGAATGAAGTGCTCAGAACCTCTCCCTTTTCAGCATTTTGGTGACCTCTCTTGTTTAACAGAAGGATAGTATTTTCCTTCTGTTTCTGTTTGTCATTGAACAGTTTCTTGTAGTTTTTGATGTTTCTGGTCAATACCAGTTTTAGCCAAGCTTTTGCTTTTGTAACTGCATCTCTGCACACCTTGGAAATGCTCTTGTGTTTCTCAATGGGTCTTCATTTGTTTTGACATTTTTGTCTGATCATGGTTGTGATCAGACTCAAAAGCTTGTAGCTCAGCCAAGGGGATCTCTTGCTCTGCCTACTTCCCTTATCTTTAAAGGGGATTAACTGGTTTTTTCTTCCAGAAGTGCATTCTTGAAAAACTCTCAGTATTCACCAGCTCCTTTTTCCTCCAGGGAATCTTCCACAGAATACCTCCCAGCTGTGTTCTGAGCATGCTGAAGTTTGCTGTTCTAAAATCTTTGTCTTTAAAATCTTTAAAGTCTTGTGTGCTCCCTTCAACCCCAAGCTTCACAATACTGCTGCTAAGGCTATGACTAACCAAGGTAATTGAAAAACAGGTTTCCTTGGTTTGTGAGCAACAAGTCCAGCTGTGCCTCATTCCTTTTTGATACATCTGATTTTTGTATGAAGAAACAGTCCCATCTCAGGAACTCTCTGGATTTCATGTGAGCTGCTGTATTCTTCTTCCAACAAATGTCTGGGTGTGCCCTAAAGTGCCCTATAAGAATCAAGTTCTCTTGATCCAAAGCTTGATAAGTTCTTTATAACCATAGAGTCTCCAGTACAATCTGAACCACTTTTCTTGTCATTTACTCCCTTTGCTCCTCTACACTCTATTATGCACCCCATTTCTAAACAGCCTCTGTTTTCATGCCAGCAAGCCGTCTTCACCAAATCATTATGAAAATCCCATAGATGTTACATATAGACTTCATGTATTTGTTATTAAACTCTATTTAAAATTATGATCACAAAAAAAAAAAAAAAACAGAACTAAACAAAACAACCCCCTTCCACATGAACATACAAAAAGAGAAAAATCCCAAAGCAATCAATCAACCAAAAACCATCAAAAAACTCAACAAAACAAAACATCCAACTAAAACAAAACAGAGATGGGCAGGCCAGGAGAAAATATTATACCTAAACAAATTTAAGCACAGCTTCAGGCAGCTGAAGGCTGTTTCAGACAAAGTGAGACTGATAAGCTTAATTTATGAAAATTTGCAAAGTGACCATAATACGTGTGGTTGGCTACTGGCAGTAGTGAAGTTTTTATTTACTGCAGTGAGCATTGTTCAGTCTGTAAGTACTTGTCCTAGTCATTATTTTCCTTCTGTTTCTGCTTGTCATTGAGCAGTTTCTTGTAGTTTTTGACGTCTCTGGTCAATACCAGTTTTAGCCAAGCTTTTGTTTTTGTAACTGCATCTCTGGACTCCTTGGAAATGCTTTATTGAGAAAGAAATCATCTTCTCTATGCTGCCAGTTTTATCTATGTGATTTGTGAATATTGCAGAACAGGACTTAGTGAAAAAAATCTATCTAGCTACTCATTAAATAAGCATTATCTCTTACCTTAACTTCTTACATGTGAGACTTAAAAATGTCAGAACTGATACAAACAGAAAAATTTACTCATTTAAAGAATTTTTAAATGTTTTACTTTGCTGACATAACCACATTTACAATGAAAGGAAGTGTCACCTTCCCTTACCTCTGAAAATATGGTTTTTTATTAGGCTTTATATTTTGCATATTCTCTTCTGCAACTTTTCTCTAATTTGCTTTACTCAAATTCAGAAGTAAACATTTAAACGTAAAGAGTTGACAGTTAATTTCCTCTCAATGTAGGAGCAGACACAAAAATTGTTTAGATTTCACCTAAATTGGAATAAAACTATTATTGTTGGAATAAAATATGTACTAATTGTAGTAAAATTATTTGGATTTTCTAGAACAGAAAATAAGAGGAAACATTCTTGTCTCTATATCTCATCTCCCTCCATCTCCTTTTCACTCAAACTGTAAATTAAATAGATAATAAAATCTAAAAGTGACATCCTCAGAAAGCTATTAGGTTTCTTATTTCTTTCCTTTCTGCTATTGACTTTTATTTTCATATGTGAATGAATACATTATCCATAGCAGTATAGCTGCTGACTGAATTATTTCTAAAATAAGTCTGGTTCCTTCACTCAGGAATTTTTGCAGTAACTTACAGGAAAGAAGTGCTGAATTAATTGTTAACGTTGCAAACATACAAACAGACATTTTACAAAAACAAAACCATTCTAGATTTTATCTGCGCTCAGTCCAAACCTCCCAAGCCATTATTATTTCATGATGTATGCCCTTTCTTTTTAAATTAGTTTAAATCTAGTTTGCTGTTGTCTGTAAATAATTAGCATTCAAATAGTGTCAGTCAGATTGTCAAGCAGCCAACACGCACACAAACACATCACTGCTTATTACAGCAAAAATAATGTTTAAAACTTTAAAAGTTTTTTACTGCTTCAAAGCATTTTAGCAGTAAATACAACACCTGATCCCTCCATCTCTACATGTTTAGTGAAGTTGTGAAAAATTCAGCAATGCTCCAAAAGGGCAGCTAATGCATCTGTTTTTTTCATCTTGTGTTTGGAAGTCCCTTCTGAAATCTGTGTAAAACTTGTTCCAGACCTGGTGTGTTTCAGTTTTCCCCATGAAACTCAGTCCTTGTAGGGCAGATCACTTTAATGTTGACCTATTGTATCATCATTGAAAGAGCACGTGCAAACTGAACTTTTAGTTCACAGTGAACCACAATGGATTTCTTAGACAGATATACAGCTATTAACTTAGAATGGCAAATGTGGGCACTCATACTCAGCAAAAAGAAGACTGAGGAGTGATGATTAAATAATAGATTCATAATTACGCCTCCATTCACACATTTTGGTTTCACTGTAACCAACTCTTCAGACTGAAATTACAGTTTTTTCTCTCTTCACACCAGCTACTCTCCTCTGCTTCTCAAGGCTGCAAAGGACACATGGCCTGGAACCACCATGCATGTGAATTCATCTTAGACTCTATGTGCTTTTACGACTGTGAAAAAGTACAGGTAGCATATGTCTGTCTCCTGTCTGACCAGAAAGGCTGTACACAGGTAACTGGAAAGATAGCAGACATTCACACAAAATCATTGATAAAGTAATTAAGAAGATTCCTGCTTTTATGTAATTGTTACTTTAAATGCAATTTCCTTTTTTAGTAGGGAACACACGGAAAAAAATATGCTTCTATTAAATATGGCTGAACATAGAAGAGATGTTAGATGTATAGCTAGATGTAACTAATGAGAAGAGAATTCTTCAATTTGTATTTCCTTTGAAGTGTTTATGGTAGTCCTTGTAGAGGGCAGGAGAATCAGAGGGAATAGAACACTGGCATTCTTCCCATCCTAATGGACAGCTGGATCATGATGGACAGGTTTCCAGCAGTAGTATGACATTTCTGGAGGATTTGTGTATGACAGATGGGATACCACCTGCTGACAAATTGAAGGGGCTATATTAACATTATTGAAAAGAGGAAACTCTAAAACATGAGTAAATTAAGGGTGTCACATCTTTTGCTCCTAATATGTCAGGAAATATCAAGATTTATAAAGAGGTGAAACACAGAGGACAACTGACTCATTTGAAACTTATTCCAAAGTTTTGAATATGTAGAATGTAAAGGATATTGGAGGTATGTATAGATTATTAGGCTGGACAAAGGTCTTTAAGGACAGATTGATCATAGCTGTCACTGTTAAACAAAATATGGATACACCTGGCTCTATTACCTTCATGAAAAAGTAGCTTCCTCAACACACTTGCAGTATTGTAACTATATTACTACCTTTTTTAAGAAGTTCCCTGTCATGCAAGAGAATTTCTGTGCTTTTAGTTTCAGTTGTCATGTGAATGCATCCAGTGTAGAGTAACATTAAGCAACAAATTAAATTAATCTTAAAACTTTAGCCATTTGATTACTGAAGATCCGTAGAGGAATTAAGTGCATTTTGAATTTACCTTTTTTGCAGTATTTAAATTATTTTTAAGTGTTTATACAGAAAGGCTCCATCAGAATGACTACAGAAGGCCAGCCTGCACATATACTTTGATTATGTAAGGCATAGTTCTAAATAATAAGAATTTCTACCTTCCATGTATGATTACTGTTTTCTTTAAATACAGGTAAAAAAAACCCTCAAACATTTCTTTAAATGAGTAAAAACCATTGGTGAGGAACTAGCAGCAGCAGGTAATTTCTAAAACTGAAGGCAGTATAAATTTTAGCCCATATGAAAGAAAACAGAAAAAAAAAATTAAAAAAAACCCCGATATGTAAAAGCAATGAGGAAGACTGGCAAATAGGAAGATAAGCCTTTTGGCAAAGAAATAGAAAGTTTAAAATTTAAATATTTTGTTTTCTAGAAAATAAGTGTTCATTATTAATTCTAAGCTCCTAGAACTGCAGGCAAACTACCTCTTATTCTCCATTTTATATTCAATAGGCAAAATTTGTTCACTATTCAGTAGTGCTATGCCACATTTTGCCCATATTTCCCATAATGAATGTATCCCTCCTGTAAGAGGATTTTCACTGGAGACAGTGTTACTTGTTGCAGAACAAAGAACTTGTCAGCTCAGAAAGGATGTCCAAATTCTTTTCTATAGTATTAGGAAGAGTATTACATTTTTTTAAGGCTCCCTGCCCATGGAAGATGGGATAAGTAGCCAACCCATTAAACAGTAAAAAGGAGTGTTCTGTTTTAAGAATGAAGTCCTGCCTGTTTCAGGATTTTAAGGGTTGTAGCTGTAAACAATCTCTTGTTTCACATTACTCAAAGTTATGGCAATGAATTTTTCTTTGGTCTATCCTTTTTTCCAAGTAAATTTGTACTAAAAATAGAAATCTGTTTCAGACAACACTGAAGTTAATTTCAAGCTTTTAGTATCATTTGTAGTGCAAAGATCATAAATGCTTTGTTTTGTTTTATAGTATTTATTTATTCTTCTGTTGCTCTAAATAATTAAGATGTGTGAAAATTATAGTCACATAAGCAATAGTTCACAAACTACTGACTAATTCATTGATTACTGCTGCTTTGAAATATGACTACCATTTCTGCTGACACTTACAAGTAAGATGATTTACGGACAACACTTTCCCAATTACATTATAATGTATACCTTTATTTAAAAATCATATTACTATGTTAAACATATTAAATAGGCAATAGAATTCCTATCGCTTAGGCCCAGATATTTATGTTATAGAAATTCACAGTTATTTAAATATTTATAAAATGAGAGTTGAGAGCAGCATTTTGAAAAGCAGTTAATAATGAACAGACATCAAGGGAGCCATCATTATAACAGCAAAATGCTGTGCAATTCCAATAACTTCCCTGGTGCAGAAGCAGGCCATCAAATTTAATTAAAAGCAGTCAAAAATAAACTGAAAAATTGAACTGCAAATGCCTATCCTTTGCCAGCAGCTGAAGGCAAAGAGAAAGAAAAGGGAGAACCTTGAAAGTAGTAATGAATTGATAAGCCTTTCTGCCTGCAACTTGCAATTTGTTCTGTCAGATTTTAGTATCAGTTAAACTAGATTAATAGAACAACCACTGTCTCTCCATCTTCAATCCTATGCCCAGTCCTTTTCTTATGGGTTTTGATGGTAAATGAAAGCCTGAGAGGGTCAAAATTTAAATTAAATTTCCTTGTTTGCTGATTTCTTTTATGTAATTCTGTCATGTACATTAGTCAGACACAGGCAAAATAAAAACAATTTAGAGACAGAAATAAACATTTCTATTGAATGTGTTTTCTGGTTCTTCCAGAGAGGTTTCATATCTTTTTATCCAACAAAGGTAGATATCACCTGCAAAGTTCATCTGCCCCTACAGGCTCCCATGGGGTAATGAAAGATAAGGAGAATCATTTGCAATGTATGAGGACTAGCAAATTTATTGCTGCTTTATATGCTCAGATTAATGTGGATATATTCAAACTGTACCACAAGGACAGAACCAATTTACTTTAGATCATTTTATTTTTTATAATAATAATGTTTTAATGAAGCTAAATCTTCCCTGCTGTGACCTTATTATGTTTTTTAACATCAGTGAGAAATAGATTACATTGAATCGTAACAGAGCTCATGAAACAGCAGGAATTTGGAGGCAGAAGATCAATTATATTTTAGTGGTCAATACAGAATTAGAAGAGGCAAAACCAAGTAGATTCTGGGAAATAAACTGATGGAAAAAAAAAAGTAGATTACTTTCATGCCAATCAATATTACACACTACAATTTTTATAGGGGTTATGAAGACACAGTAATTTCCTAACACAGAAATTTCCACTCTAGTAGATATTTTAGGAGGATTGAAATTATCATAAAACAAAGCAAAATAAATAGGAAGTGTGATGTTAAAAGACTGCAAAAAATTTATGGCAATATGACTGATTATTAATTGACTCTTTGATAATAAATCAACTCATATAAAATTAAAAGAAGGGCCTAAGTTATGAAATTTTTTGCATGCCATTCAATTTTCATCAGTTATCATAATTTGAAAGGTAAATGATAATTAATTCAAAATAGGAGTTAAACTTTTCCCTTATTCTAATTCCTCTCCATCATCAGTCAAAGTTTGGGCTCCTGAGTACAGGAGTAAGCAAACTTTCAAGAAAGGTTTGCCTATAATTTGCTAGATATTGAAAAAAAAAATGCTCCTCAAATCACTTACTCTTGCTGAAATTCCTAGTTATTTTTGAAGATGTTATATTCAATTTTAGATAACCTTTACACTAAAATAATATAAAAAAACTCTCCAAAAGACATGAAAGGAGAGTCTACTACTCTCACTTATATGAAAAACTCCTTATTTTATGCATTATGTAGGAAGACTTTCTTGGATGTCATGCAAAGCAATAAGAATAGTATTCATGTACAAGACTTCCTTGTACTTCTAATATGAAGAAGGCCTGCATATTGTTAATGCATATTAATTATAATTCTTTAAACTTCTTCTGCATGATTCACAGTGAGACAGAAAATACTTACAGGCACATGGTATTACAAACAAGTGAGTGAAAGAATTACTTGATTTTCAAACCTTGAAGGGATTCTTTGCAATGAGGGTAGGATACCCCAGTACACTGTCAGCCTGATGTGGACACATTTGAGATTGCTCTGGTGCAGTCAGATGATAGAATAGTCAAAAATCTTGGAAATAAATACAGGAAATATACTAACTTCAGCCAGTCTGAATAGCATTTTTTACCTGAGGTACTCAGACTGAAGAAATATCCAGCATGATGTTAGAACTGAATCTGAAGCAAATACGTGGCAAGGTTGGTCTGTAATATTTGCTTGGCCACTAGCCCCATCTGGAAAACATGTCAGAGGATATGGATGTCCCCACATATCAGCTGCCTAAATCAGGACCTTTGAATTCTAAAGAAAGAAGTAAAATGGATACAATATGTCAGTAATCAGTGTTCTCACATTTATCCGTAAAGAGGACGTCATCTTGACTTGCACTTATGGGAATAGGCAGAGTAATTCCCTTATGACGTGACTCAGTGAAGCAGCTGCAGCTGTGTCTGTTCAATTTCTAGAAGGTTATCAAGAATTGGTTTGAGAGAAATGACTGGTGCATGCATTTTTCAGATGGTTGGAAGGTCCCTATTCTTATCAGAAGTCATTTATATCCATGAACATATAGTCAGGCTGTCACACCGATATGTGGTCACATTCAATCTGGAAAACAAAAGAGAGACTCTCAAAATCCCTCACCACTTTACAGAGTGAAATCCTAAATATAAACTTGGTATCCTTTGGCCTAGAGTGATCTTGCAAATACCTTCTCTCCTGGTGCAAGATAAGACATGAAAGGATAAAAAGGGATCACATATGCCATTCTGCTGTAAACCAAAACTCTTTTTTTGTCCAGGTGTGTTGCCAGTTCATTAAAAAAAAAAAATTCACCTTAGAGAAGACTTAAAATACTTTTGAAATTAAATCTAAACAAAACAGAAGAATACAGAGCTTATATTTGAACAACAATTCAGTATGGAAAATATTAATAGTCAATGCCTATGCAAAGATTGTACTTTTTAAGTGAATTTCAGTCTTATGTATATACCTTGATTTTGTTTCTTCAAAGAAAATGTTTGACTATGGAAACTAAGTTAGCAGTAGGGAAAGTCAGGATAAAGATAGTGGAATTCTGCTTCTGGATAACACACCTCTTTTCATAAGTAGGAAGTCTTTTGATTTTTATTTGTTTTTCCTCTTCCTCCTTCTTTTTTTTTTCTTAAATGAGAGATTTTTCTAAGCATAAATTTAAAATCAAGATCAGCTTTATCCCACAAGTCTCTGTAGTGCAAATCTGTGTCCAGAAATGCATAAAATCAATAAAATGTAAATACAACTTATAGAGAACATGTTGACTATATAACCCAGCTTTATTATCAGTGGGGTGCTGACTCTAACACAATTAAATTGATTATTAGGTACTATTCTTTAATCAAAACAGCTTTTAAGTAATTTACCATCCAGTGCAATTTCATTCTTTCTTTGATCTTCTGCTTGATCAAGGGAACTTCTTCACTTGTACCTCATAGTTAACTAAGTTCAAGTCAGCTTTTTCAATGTGATTTAATTAAAAGATATGACCGTGTTTAAAATTTATCATATTAAAGGGATTTTTTGTAATAATTTTCTAGCTGAAATATTGTTTTTTACAACTACATACTGAAATGTCACAAAAAATATTATACTCCAGTATTTTCAAATAAATTTTAAAGGTCCAAGGAAGAAACAGTCTTTTTAAAACCACTTGCATGTGTACTTTAAAGCCTAGTTCAATAATGTAGCAATAAGAATGCAAAATGATAGAAATTTTTCCCCTGGTTTATCAAAGTACTAAAAATGTTTGTAACTTAGAAAAAAAGAAAACCTGAATGTAAACAAATTTGCAAGGACAGTGGTACCTGACAGTTTTGAATGATGAGCAAATTGATTCTAGGCAGCTTTGACTTTACAAACACTAACTAATCCTTGCCTTTCCCTTGATAAGAAAATGTTTGACACATCAATTAACATATAAATAAAAAATCTCGTTGAGGATTTTTCCTTTCATGTTACTGTTTCCTTCTGTAAATGTTGAACTATTACCATACGTCACATACTGTTAAATTTCCATATTTTCAACTGAAAAATTGTTCCATTTATATTGAGCTAGTGCTAAAGACTGTCATTCAATCTGTACCTTTGCATTCCTGTTTGAAGGCTATCTATATTATGATTAATTTGTATTAGCATATGATTTTATTACCTTTGTCCACCACATTGAAGATACATTTCTGAGGCCTCAGGTTTTTATGTGGTCATTTGTCTTGTCCCTCTCTTTACACAGATTATTATTAAAGATCTTAGAAAGCATCAAGTGATTTTCTTTTCTGTGCTGCAATAATCAGTGTGACAAAAATTAGTGTGCAATAATCAATAAAAATGACTTGTTGCATGACCAAAAAAATGTACAGATGCACAGAACAGGATGCATTCTGACTTTTTCCTAGGATATTTAAAGAATTTTATTTGCAATTGCATTATCGTAGGATGTTACTATCCCAGATAATAATGAAATATATACTCTGAAATAGGTTTTTAAAAGGACTACAAGGGGAAAAGTCACTTTTTCTGTATAATAGTGCTGGAAAAATAAATTGCTATAGTTTTTAACTCATTTCTGTGTAACTGAAACCTGATTGCCTCACTTTCTACATAGTCCATACATACAACAAAGGAGTCCCAGGAAAGACATAAAATAAATACTTGTTTGGATGTTTGCTTGTGGGGTTTTTTGTAATCACAACTAATTAATAAAACCATTATTGTGACTGCATACTTTTCTCAGGATGGAAATAAATAATTTTCCAATTTACACTATTTATAAAACACATAATTATCAAGAAAAAGAACATTAATGAATATTATTAATTAATAATATTTTATTAATTTAATAGAAATTAACTTCCATTATGATTTTAGGTAGTATTTTTGCAAGGAAAAAGTAGAAAAGAAAATAATTTGTTTTTATTATTTTAATAAAGCATATAGCTTGCAGGAAATTTCAGATACTACAGTTCTTCCAGGTAAATCAATGCTTTGTCAATTTATGTGTGTTTTGTTGTATTGGCTAATATTTTCAGATCATGAATTTTCTCCATTCATGGAAGAGTACCAAATATTATTTGCTATGCTATCAAATTATCTGTGGTCTCACAGTAAATATTAATATTGTATTACATATACAGGCTTGCTATTCTGTGTTCCCAAATACTTTTTTTCAACTTGTAAACAGTAAAAGTTACTGAGGTGTTCCCAGTAGTGAGAAGAGGCGATTTTCGGTTTAGGAACAGTGGGCAAGAAGAAATAAATCTCCAACTGTGACCAGTAAATTCTTGAAAGTACTTCTTTCCAAGTTCTTTCAGATTCACTCTGCTGTGGTTCCTCAGCAGGCTTACTTGAAGTGCCTGAAGCACAGACCTGATTAAAATTGAGGAAAAACCCTTGACCTGCTATTTTCTCCCCCATCTTGAAATATTCTCTTGATAAAAAATGATTTCTAATCAAAATGGTTTAAATATTTTCTATTGTTACAGTTACTCAAAGTTTTCAGGCTCTTCCTTTGAAGGATTTGGTAAATCAATATTAGGTATAAGATTAACCCAGTTCAAAAACATTATTATAATTTAAGAGCAATTAAACTGTAGATGCATTGGTAGGAAGAGAAAAATGAAGCAGAATATTAATTCTTGAATGAATCAAAATGCTGTTAACAAATAACAGTGAGAAAGCATAATCAGTCAGTATCTTTGTCCCCCTAAACATCCACACCAGGGATTGTTGTATAAGTTTGAATAAAGATTCAGGGTGTAGTCAGTAAGGAACAGTTGAAGACTACTTGAAAAAACCAGGCTTTTTCAAATATTTGACATATTTACGCATTCATTAACACTTACCTTTGAGAACATCCAGAGAACAGACCAGGTTCCAGAAGACTGAAAAATGTTGAATATATTTTTAGGCTCTCAGAAGAAGCTGCTGAAGAATTATAGGCATTCAACAATCACTTTAGTTTTCAGAAAAACATGGGGCCAGATAATAAAATAAACTGTATTTACAAATATGGAGGAAAAAAAGTAGAAGAGAAATAGCCAACTTGAATTTATTCTAGCTATATCAAAACAATTTGATTTCCTTCTAGCGCAGGCTAACAAAACTTAGAGAGGAAGAAAATATATATGTCAGTCATTACCCAACTAAGACTTGTCATTGTCTTGTATGACAATGTTTCACAAGTCAGGTTGGGAAGCATGGAAAGATGAAAATTTATTCAGGTAATCTTACTAAAAGAATAGCTATTATCAGCTTACTGTTAAAAGATGTATAAAGTGTCATTCCCTGTGAAGTTGCCAAAAATCAAGCATAAATCAAGTTGTCATAAATCAATCTTACTCAGTTAACTAAAAATTAAAAGAAAAATTAGTTCTTACATGTTTTATGTGTTTATGAGTACAGTAGCAAATATTGAATTTAGCCTACATACATTTAAAAATTACATTTATAAATAAAGAGTTCTAGAAATACATGGTGAGGAATAACTATCTTCATACATGAAGTCCTGGCATAAGCTCTGGAGACTGACCTTTTGGAAAAGGGTGATATCTATGCAAAGCCAAGAGACGCACGTGAAGAAGACTAGAACTCCAGAAAACTCTGGAAAACTTAATTAACAAGAACAGATTGAAACACCTGGAGATATGTTAGCTAAGAGAAGGACTGGTTGGGAACTGGTTACACTCTCCAAAACCAGGTAGCCTGCTTCAAAAAGAATAACCTGCTTTTTCATGTCCATGATGGCTAAAAGATATAATAAGTTTACATGTGAGACTTCTATTGGACCAAAAATATAGCTGCAAAAATGATTATATACTGGGCACATTGTAGTACCTTTATAATTTAAGAAAAAAAAAAAAAAGAAAAATAAATTAAAGCTGGGAGTACATAATTATTACTTTCCTAGGGCAAGGAACATCTTAAAGATTCACATCCAGATTTGTTTCCTGTTGTTGGTCCTGTAACTTGCAATAGACTATACTTTGCTTATAATTTTGGATGGATAGTTAGGCAGCCTTTGCTCTTTGTTTTTTTTTTTTTAGAATTCTAACTGATAGAACAATTATATAATACTATAATGCTATCAAACAGTAAGGAGATTTTTAAGTAATTCAAGGGTACTTTAACTGATTGGACAAATATGCTTTTGGTTTTGCATGGGAATTTAAGATTTTCATTTATGTGCCATTATATTTACATGCATAATCTATATAAAAGATAATGCATTTTGAGTGAGTGGGTCATGAAATTTATTTAATTTAATGCTAGACTACCTTCTGTAGCAGTTGTCATTTATTAATATATTAATATACCAACTCTAAATGAATGTGCATATATTTCTAGGATGAAAAAATCTTTACAATTTTTTATATGTTAAATTGGAAAGAGTACTTATCCTTCAAAACTGCAAACTCGTTCTTAAAATCCATTAATCAGCATGTTAGCCATCCATAGCAGAATTTTATAAAAACACCATGCTAACCACAAATTTGACAGACATGCTTCTTCAGGTAGAAATCTACCTCCCTTTTTAAATTTATAATGAGCAAAGTGTGTGCATCAGCACTCAAAGACTGCTAAAGTCTGTAGAAGAAGGTGAACTTTACGTTTGGGTCTGCTGTTTATCCCTGAAAGATAGCTAAAGAGGAAAATTATTGGTTCCAGAATGTTTGTTACAAAAAATGCTGTCAGAAAATGCCTTTTTTCTTTGATAGTGCAGCATTGTGTAGTTTACAGGACAGAAATTTACCTGAGATGATTCTTGATTCCTGTTATGGAGAATGGACTACCAGTTGACATAGGAAAGTTATTTTCAATCTCTTTGGCAGTTTCTCTGTTCACTAAATGGATAAAATAATTTTGTATTGTGTTTCTTCAGGATTACAAAGCTTCTGTGAATTATTTTGACATTTGCCAGTCGAGAAGTAAATGTAATATCCCTGGGTCAAAATCTTGTAATTGGCCATCAGTTAGGCAATGTACACAGTATCTTCTGAAATTTTTTTTTGCCTATGTTGATGTATCTTGACGACCAGTTTGCAATTTCTAATTTGATTGTCTAGATTAATTTCTAGACTAATTTGATTTTCTATTAGTCCTCTCTTTTTTAATATGGAGAGTATCAACACTAATTCTATATTTCTACTTTTATCCATCTCAAAACTGTTCCTAAAACAGATCCTAGTGTCTGAATTGGAAGGTACTGGATTTTTGAAAACTGACTTGTATGTAAATTTTGTGATTCAACAGGCAATCTGGTACCTAGACCATCAGGAAAACAATTTGAATGAGAACATTCCTATTTTTTAATATATATATGAAGTGGATAACACTGTCAAAAGTGTCATTGTAAGTATAGGGTGGAGGGAAATCATAAAGCATTTGGCACATTTTGAAATACCTTAGAGTGCTTCTAGTGGTGTGAAAACCTCATATGATTTGTACATACTGTAAGAGGAAGGCATAGGAATCACTTCTAGGAAAAATAGAGATATTGAGGTGAAAATAATCAAGGACAATAGGCTCTACATGTAGTTACTTTTGGAGGCATTGACTGTTTTAAAGTTTAACTTTACACTTTTAAAATGTACCTTAGATAACACAAGGAATAAACTTAACTGAATCATTTTCAGTGGGAACAAAACTGTACATAAATCCAGAATCTTGATTTTAACCTGGCATAGTTTTCATATGCAAAAAGAGAAACAATGAAAGAAATAGAAAATAGGTAGGGAGAACAGAATGAGAGCATTGTTTTCAGCTTTAATTTCATTGCTCTAACTTGAGGAAGACTATTCTTTAATCATTATCTGTTAAACAGGTTTTATTTTTGACAAATCTGTTGTCTCCAGCCCTTCCTGAAATAATGATTGAAAAAAGTTTGATATACTGGATACAAGATAGATTATTTCCATTTTATTGATTCTATAATCTGGTTTGGATGTTGACAATCAAACACTTCACTAAATCTGTGCCTAGCTAAATAACGTGACTTGAATTTTTGAAGTTCAGAACACTGAATGTCTTAAAGACCGTTGTGACTCTCTTTGATGGCTGAGAGAGAGCAAAGTTGAAAATAAGCCATATATCTAGAGGACAAAGCATTGTGAGTACATTGATGTTTCTCTCTGCCACTCCTTCCTCATTTTTCCATTCTATAGCATGGGGAACAGCAAAATTTCTTATTTTCTGATGTAGGGGAGCTGTCTACAAAATCTTAATTTCTGAAAGCAAACATACATATGAAAATTAAAGACTTTAGTGATGCTTTTTTCTAATTAATTTGGGAAGTGTATGTCTTCAAAGTTTCAATGTGTTTTGAGAAAAGAAAAAAATTTAACAAGTATTTGAACTTGTTGTGTGTTTAATATTGAATTATAATTCAATTGGATAAAGCCAGAATACATCTAGAGGATACAGGCTGAGTTAATCTTTCCCCATATTTGTACTATTTTTTCATGCACACTACTGGGAGATATGTCTGTTAGAGTGGAACCTTTGGCTTTCATCATTCATGCATTTCAGACCACATTGTTGACTTAGTATTTCTTTTCTACTTATTTTATAACAGTTAGGTCTTTTAATATAGAAGCAAATATATTGAGCTGATGGAAATAATTTGCTTAATACTGCTTATGGAAAATCAAAAAAGGAAAAGCTGTACTGGGCTGAAACACAGTTACTAAATGCTGTTGACTGAGTATACAGAATAAACTGATTTAGATATTTATATATACAAATTATACATTCTCTTTTTTTGTAAAGGAAGCTCAGAAAGTTAGGGGCTTTTTTGTAAAAATTATGTGTAGTATGCAGACCATTGAAAAATAGTTAAAAATTGCTATTCATACAGAAATCATTTTGAGAACCATGCTTGCAGTAATGATTCTGCCTGTAAGTCAGTTAATGTATGCTTTAATTGACTCCATGACTTATGTTCAGGTTTCTTTTTAGTTTTAAAATGACATTAATTTAGTGTTCAAATTCATAAGTAATTTTTCTTCAGTGTAGCTGTGTTCCTTGCATTGGATTCTGCTTCTGGAATCTGTACTGCAATTTTGCACTTCCTTCCTGCATTGAGTTGTGTTAGTCAGATGTGTTTAACCGTGTTAAATGACACACTGCATTATCCATGTTAGAAATTGAAACTAAAAAATTAATTTAGAGGGAACAAAAGTGAAAGAGAAAAGGAAGTCAAAATTCTGAAAATTTATTTCTATTCACTTACATGTGTGCATTTTTCATTTGTCTACTTTTAAGACTTCTTCCAGACCATCATGGCACAAAAGTTCTGACAATGGTTTATTTGTCTCCATTACTAGAAAGCAAATGGAACTTAGGTATCAAGATATTTTTAAAGTTTTTATTAAAAAACATTGTGAGGCACCCATACACTTTTTAAAGTGTCTCTCCACTGTATCTCTCCCATTTTTAAAAAGGGAATTTGACTGCATGTGCTCAGTGAATTTTTGTTTATGCATACATTAGACTGTAGTTAATAATATGCTGACATCCATCCTTAATGGCTTGAACGCTTAGGACTAGTATTTATGATTTTTATCATAGCATGTTTTTGCTTGTATTTTATTATCCCAAACCCTGATTTGTTTCTATGCTTGTTTTTTTTTAATTCCCCTCAAAAATGTGAAACCATACTTTCTATTCCATTCATACTACTTTAGAATTTTTTTTTCCTAAATACAAATCTAGCAGGATTGACTATAATTAAAGAATTTTAATGAATTGTGAGTTATCATTAGATATGACGCTTTCCTGTAGCTTTGCATTTCACACTAGGATTTACCATATTATTACATATGTCTTACAATGCTGCAGATTTATTAGCACTGAAAAGCATAACAAAAATAAAAAAATTTTTGGTGTAGAATACTCCTGTAATCTTAAAAATCTTAAAAAAGTTCAGCATCTGTACCATATCAGCATGATCTGACCAAGATCTCTGCTTCACAAAGGGCTGCAGGGCCCAGCTTCAGTTGTATGAAAAATGGATTTGTGGACTCTTATGATTCAATTATTAAAGCTATTAGAAATTACTCTGCCTAAATTAAGGTGCAAACAAGTTCATATGCCAAAATCAGTAGTATGGGTTTTACTTGATAGTAAGTATGAGAAAAAGAGAGAGAAACAATGAAAGAAATAGAAAATAGGTAGGGAGAACAGAAAGAGACCAGCACAGACAGAATAAAGAATCACCACCCATGGATCCCAACGATGTTCTGTTGCTCCTCTCTAGTTGCTCTTCTTGGTGGTGACGGTCCTCCTGAAAAGCATAGAATTCCATGGGTTAATATACTCAGTATATTTCCTACACTAGCTCAGGATATGTAGGAAAACACTGGCACCTCCCTGGGAGGGGTGGATTTGCCATTGTCTCTTACAACAGACCCGGGATTTATTGCATCACATGCAGTCCTGTGGTGCAAGGCCTCAGCAATTACTCTGGGGGGCACTTTGTGGGGGCCTTTGATGGATTAAGGCACCTCCTCAGCTGCCTCTCACATGAATGTCCTGGGGTTGGGGCCTTCTCAGGGTTGGAGCTCCTTAGCCAGTTTGTGTGAGGGAGGGTGGACTCACTGCCCCTGAGCAGAGGTTACCACACCACCAAGACTTCATCCCCTCACCTTTATTGCAGGGAGAACTCTGTGCAAACCTGCTCCCAGCAAATGGGTCTATGGGCTATGGCCTCCCCCACCCCAAAGCAATGATTCTTAGCACAGTTACTGAGTTTGGCTTGCATTCTTTTCCTTGTTTATTTCTTTACTTCTCCCCAGGCCTGAGATGATCAAAGAATGGGTTTCCCTTTATCTAATCTCAGGAGTTTGACTTTCAGTCCAAAGTTTCAGTCAGGCATTCTTTAGGGAGCGGTGGGCTTCAATGGTCCCTTTATACAGTTTTGCCATAATGAGAAAAAAATTATATCAATGTTTGAGGCATGAACTATTACAGTCTCTGACATGGACTCAAGCAAAAATGTCTGCTTATAACTATAATGTCATAATTTGCTCTATGTTTATGAGATTTCCTAATGATAAGCTTTGAATGTGATGAAGTATATTTATCATGTAACTTTGCCCTAAACTAAAATTTAGGAATAATCCCTAAAATTTAGGAATAATATCAACCTTCTGAATTTCAGAACAGGTTTGAGTAATCACTATTTCTCTGTGTTTTGAGAAAGGAAAATTGTGGTAAATTAAACTGAGGACAGGCTTTCTCCCATAGTCTTTGAAGGACAAGCTAAATGTTCAAACTCTTACAACTTTCAAAAATTTTTAAATCTTAAAAATCTTCTTGACGACATTTCTGTGTACTGCATGAGAACTCAAATACTTAGAAATAAAAAAGATTGCAGGGAGGTATCAATTCTGAATTTTAAAATTATAAATTAGATAAGTAAATGTTATCTTTTTAAAAACTTGATAGTTGTGTTAAAAGAAGAATCTTAGTGTACTTCCAAATGTAAGATACACATATGAAAGGAAAATATCAGCAACTTTACATATTTTCTTAACCATGATTCTATTAAACATGTAGGAAAATGCCTTATTATTTTTATTAACCACTTGTGTTAGGATGGCAATGGGAGATCCCAAGTGTAAGATCATAATCACATTTTCTTAAATGCAGAACTAAAACATAGTAATAATCAGACTGCACTGAAAAAATATTAATTTTAAGTGAACATTGCAGGTTATATATTGGATGAAATGTTTAGTTCTGGGAATGTAAGCCCAATACAAAATAACTTTAAAAGATAAGTTTAGTAAATGACTTGGTAAATAAATAAATTAGGCCATATGTTTAGTTTATAGCTTCCAGGTCATTAAACACTGAAATATAATAATTGCAAGGTTTTTGAAATTTGTTTAATAATGACCTAACTCAACTATGGCTTCAGATCTTTTTTTATTCAGTGTCTTAAAATAGCTAAGAGTATCAAGAATTTTACAGAAATATGTTTGGAATAATCCTCCCTTAACAATTTTTTAGTTAGATTTAGTTTATTAGATATCCTAATATGTGATGATATTGGTGGATCACTGACCATAGGTGCAACTACAATATGACCTCCTATGAGTAACAGAGATCTGGAAATTGAAGCAAATTTTCAAATTCCTAAGGCACTAAGCTTGATAAATATATTTAGGTAGAGCACTCCCTTTTATAGACCCCACATTTCTTTTATTTATGTTGTTGGAAAGACAACACAGATTTAAACAGCTATTGGAACAAAAGTTTGATTATGGAGGGAAAGGTTGTGTAGAACTAATACTTTGATCGTAACCTGAAAGTTTGACATAGAATACTCAAAATACAATGCATTTTTTTGCTAGGTTAAAATGGAAACATTGGAAACATTGTTTTATATCTGTTTAGGGGTTTTACCAAAATTTTATTATCATGCTTGATCTAGTTTTGCTTGACTTAGTTTTCCTTCATTGAGATGAACTGCAAGGGGATTTGACAATCTACCAAATTATTATTTTTCCAAATGTATGACAGCCATAGAAAGTCACTAGATATGTACAACCATATAGAAAAAACACTTTTGTCCCTCTGTCCTTTAGAGAACCAAAATGAAACCTGGCTCAGACTGATACTAGTTCCTAATTTCTATAATTGTCCCAAATTAAAGTAGTTTCAATAAAAAGTTAATTGTGAGTTATTGTTTTTCTGGTTAAATCACATGAATCTTTAACTGCATGTGTCTCCCCTCTTTGTTTTTTTTAAAGATGCATTTGCTGCTACTTGATGGAGAGCTTCAGTCTTTTAGATTATAATCATTAATAGATTTCAAGTGCATGTGGCAGCATTTTAAGTGAAGTCATAGAATTCCATGTTATTGCCAGATTTCTGAAAATATTCTGTTTTATAATAAACCAGTACTTTATCTTAGGAAGTCAGAGTATATCAGAACAGAATACATTTGAGAAGTTTGGTAGATAAGTACACTTCCTGTTAGATATAGAACCACCTAAACCTGGCAGATGCTAAATAAATGGTATGGAGTGTCTCGCACAATCAAAGCTCCTTAAAGAGCATATTTTGTCAGTGTGATAGCTGTTACATAGCTATCAGAGAAGACCTGTATGAATGACCAAGTTAGTCTCTAATGGAGCTCCTAGTAGATTTTTGGAAAGATACTGGGAAAAAAGTAAGAATATTATCCACACAAAACATAGAGCATGTTGAGTTTATTTATAGTCTGGTAATTTGTGCATAAATAAAAAAATGTCTACAATTAATGCATTGTCTGTTCAATTCTGCTGGAAATAAATTTTGATCCAATTAAATACTCAATTTTATTTTAAAGTTTGCAGTTAATTTGCCAGATCAGACCAAAGTGCTTAGCACCTAGCTAAATTATCAATTAAGTTTATGATTGCTAAGAAAACAAGTACCTATAGTAACACACAGGACAGCATTCGGAATAAGCTTTGTTGTTTCCAGTGGCTCCAGTCACAGGTAAATAGGCAAAGGCAAATCAAACACTGTCCTTTATTTCAAAGTAAATATAGACAGAATGAAATACAGTTATGCAACCTGATGGTAAATCTGATTATCATATTCTATGTGATTCTGTTCCTTTCCCATCCTTTGTATAAAAACAGAGAGAGGATGATCAAAATAATTTCTATATAAACTAATGAGTGAATAAATACCATACACCATTCAAGGTAAAACTGAAGGAATTATGATAGAAATCTACACCCATCTAAGTCTGATCTAAACACATGGGACATGGAAAAAGTGAATGAAGCACTATTAATCTTTGTTTGTTTGTTTTAGGAATGTTTCTTTAAATAAAGTGCAATTAAATTGGGAAGTATTGCTCATGATGTTGTGGAAGCTGAAACTGTAAATACATCCAAGCAGCTTTAGGCAGTGCAGATAAAAAGGGACTGAAGTCAGTCTTACAATTCTTAACACATGATAGTAGGAAAAGGATGGTTAACACTTAAAACTACCAGACAGGATTCAGAATTCAATACAATCAAAGAGTCACTCTCAATAGAGTCATGGGATGTGTCCAGGCTCTTTTGGAAAGCAAGATATTTCCAAGGGCTGGACATAAGATTTTATACGGAAGTAGGTGTTAGAACCACTTCTCATTCCTGAATCCAGTTTCTCTGCTTTTATATAGTAAATAGGTATTATTTATATAATATTAATGTACTAAATTAAGCAAATTAGACACCTTTCAGAAGCACTCAAACAATCCAGAAATGGGGGTAGGACAAGACAAACTGATCAGGGGCAAAGTCTCACTTCAAAATTTTTCTGTGAAACAGAGTCTGGATTGAGAGTACAAAATCCTGCAGAAGACTCATGTGGAAATCAAGCCAAAAAGTTCTCAGAGAGGGAGAAAGAGGGTCCATTTAGGCAATAATTAAGTGACTTTTACAATACAGAGATATAAGGCACCCTACTTCAAGCAACCAATAGATATTGTTAATTTCTATTTTTCACCTGATAGTATCCAATGAATTATGGTATTTTCTGATCTTTCACAGCAATTTTATTTTCTCAGAGAGTTTTCTACCTTCTCAGACACCAAGTTGCCATACAATTGCTTGATTTTGTACTTATTGATGTTATCGCAGGATATTTCTTGTTCCTGTGCACCCGGGATGAAGTTCAATGAGGACAGTTAAAATTTTAAAATTCTGGTACACAGGTCAAGTTTTCTAGTTCAGTCTGGAAGGTGTTATAAATGATCAAATCGGTAGCCAAATTTATAAAAAATTTAGCAAAGATTTATTAGATCGATAACAAAAAGTAGAATTTTGAAAGACCACCACAGCCTCAGGCAGCGTTGAACCTGGGTTTCGGCGCTGGGTGAACCGAGATCCGACTGACAAAGTGAGAGTGTTTCCCCAGTGGTTCACCCCGACTGCTTCTCGAAGCGCAAGCTTATATACAGTTTATTCTGCCTTGGGCAGAAATGACCGAATGTTCCTTTGTGTCCCTTCACATGCAGAACCAGGGCCATACATGTGCAGGGGTAAATAAAAATCCGGTCCCAGGTGTCTAGATGATGTCAGAGCACACAGGAGAAGTCAGTATTCACACCTAAAGGGTGGCGAGGGTAGTAGATGCAATCTCTGATGAGCAGATGAGCAGATCACTCCTGAGTGGCCCGGGCATTCCAGGGAAGTCAGTGATCATGGCTCAGGGAGGTTCCATTCATATGTTAATAGGCTTGATATTATCTTAATATTGTCCAGGAACTAATTGAATAAAAATAAGGCTCTGGTCCTGGCTGGGGTGGTCAGAGACATAGCTTTGGATTTTACAATATTTTATACATAAATAGCATGAATTATCTCTACCATAGGCCACTCTGGAATAAGCTTTGTTTTGCCAAAATTTTTTTTTTTTTTCTGTTCAGTAATTTTTTTCTGTTCAGTAATTTTTCCCTTCTAATCAGGCCGGCTTTATGGTTGCTTGTATCAACACATGAAAATGATTTCATCTTTATATTGGAGTTATAGAAACAGTTGGAAGAGACCTACAAGGGTCATCAAATCCAACTCCTAAGTAAATATCCCACACAGAGATTTAACCTGCAACTTTGGTGTGATTCACATGCAGATCAACTGTATTTTATATTCAGCCTTCCCTGGAAGTTGCACTCCTGCTGGAGGTTTGGATTTTTTCCTTTTTTTTCTCTTTCTCTAAGGAAATTTTCTCCCATTTGTTGCCTAAGAGATGTTAATGAGAATAGTTAAGAGACAAAGGATGTGGCTGGGAGGAAGAGGAGAGGGAAGGGTGCAGTTTGCTGCTGCCTCTTGGCTGAGGGGCTTTCTCTTGGGAAGTGCAGAGAGACCACGAGATTTTGGCTGGGGGTGAGAGGCTGGGCCTGTGCCTTGCTCCCACTCTCTCCCTCCCGAGCGTACAATTTCTGTGCCGGGCTGTTAGGCCAGAGGATTCGCTGCCTCTGCAGACCTTTTGTCTTTCACTACATCTCCTCTTCATGGGCGAGTGTCCACTTGCAAGAGCAGCTGTTGAACTGGGAGCTTTCCAACACCCGACCTCACTGGGAAGGGAACCCCAACACGCAATCCCTTCCTGGAGGGAGACTCTTCTGGAGCTTGTAGCAGCTGCCTACAGCAACCTGCCTGCCCCTTCCCAGCCCCGCTGTTTTCTGATGCTGTCCAGCCCCGCTGTTTTCTGCCACTGCTTCGGGTTTTTTGCTGCACCTTAACCTGACATCCCATGTTCGCCAGGGCTTCTGCAGCTCCTGCTACAGCTCTGGAGTCTTTGTTTTGGAGTCTTTGGTGGCCACCCTAGGTGTGGCCACTGGCCGCCTCTGCTGTTCCAGCTGGCTGCTCCGAGGGTCCTGCTGCAGTCCATTTTGCCATCCAGAGGGGCACTGGGCTTGGCTGCCACTGGGGGTTTGTAAAGGAAGCCCCGTTCCGCTGGCCTGCCCACCATTGCCCACACGAGGGAAGCGGCCGGGCTTGCGCCACAGCGCCCCCTGCAACCGCGGGGAGTCACCGCACCCGCCCTGCCCGCCGGGAGCCAGCAGCGCCCCCGCTGGCTGCGAGTGGAACTGCACCAGCGGAGAGGCGCCTGCAGCCCAGGGAGGGCTGGGACCGGGTTTGGGCCCTGCTCAGTGTCAGCGCCACAGCTGCTGCTGCTGGTTTGTCTTGTTATACACATACACATACAGTAATAAAGAACTGTTATTGCTTATCCTATATCTTTGCCTGAAAGGTCCATTATTTCAAAGTTGTAATAATTTGGATGGAAGAGGGCTACATTTTCCATTCCAAGGGAGGTGTCTGCCTTCCTTGGCAGACCCCTGTCTTTCGAGTCAAGACAACTCAGGTGATTAAGGTAGTTTAGTGTCAAAAGGAGATCAGAAAAGATCTTCCATCTGATCCTAATCAAGAGAAGAGGTATTCTAGGTGATTAGATGACTTTCCTGTTTTGGACACAGTAATGAGTGGTACAAGAAAGTGATATAGACTTTACTTACAAAGCGAAGACATTACCAGCCTTATTCAGGTTTGGCTCCAGAAATAAAATTATTAAGCAAATGATGGGTATGTCAGGCAAATTGGAGGAGCATATCTGAGAGCGGGTAAAAGTGATAGTATGGAAACCCACAGCTACAATTATACTACATGGTACTATGGAGTCTGTTTCAAGGACTGGCAGTAGCTCATATCAAGTAGTCCAGTACCAATCTTCACAACCTGTCTGAATTTGCACCTGATGTCTCTCTTCCCCTCTTTCTTTCCTTAGTCATCTGCCACAATCAGTTATACACATTTAGCAGTAGAGACAACCAGCTCATCTGGCCAAATGGGAATTAGGATTGTGCACCAGCTATTCCCATTTTATTGCCTGACCCATTGCTAGAAAGAAACAACACTTTTCAGAACATTCCATCAGAAAATTCCATGACATCTCTTGGCCACTGCACTTATACCCTTTTAAAGAGCCCTTGGAACTGTCTCACATTCTGCATGCTCTGTGCTGCAGGGTCCCCCATGCTTCATTTGAGTGGAAATTTTTCTAACATTTGGAGAAAAGGAAATTCCATAATATTTTGTGAGATGACAAGAATGCATTCTGGAGTTGTTTCAGCTAAGCTAGATTCATGTTCATCCAGTTAACTTTAGGAAGAGAAAGAATAATACAAATGCAAATAAGTAAAGTTTTGCTTAAAAGCTAATTCATCCTTTATTTAAAAATATTTTCAGACACATAATCTATTCTTCTATGATCAGAAAATTGCATGTTGAAGTCATGGTACAGGAAGCCAGGTTTGGTTGCAGATAAGTTAATGTCTTTCTTAGCTCTTTTCTTAGCATGGATATGATATTGTGTTCCTGTAACAGATGTAATGAGCTACAGTAAGACATACAAACCTCCAAAATAAAACCAAACTCTGTGGACTACTATTTACTTCAGGATTTGCTGTCTTTTGGCTAGCCACTAGTGCATATGGACTGTTGAGAAAATTTGCCATCTTGTGGCCTTTAAGAAAATGCTATGTTTCTCCAAACTGGGCATCCATTCGTGCCAAACCGGCCACTGAATATTTTCTTGTGCTATATGCAGAGAAAAAAAGTGAGCACCTAGCCTTTAAACTATATAAGATTCCCCTCTAATTAAATTATCATCTACAATAGGAAAATCAAAATATTTTTGTATTGTAAAACAATAAGAGATGGTTTGTTTCATTAAGACTAAGTTATACACTAAGAAACTGCATTTCCAGTGCATTTATTCCTTCCAGTTAGAACAACCTATTACAACCCTTCAATGGAAAAAAGCAGGGAAAGTTGGATTTTCATCACCTTGAAGATCTGAACTAGTGGCTTTTGAAGATCTTATTAATGATTAATATAAAAATTATGGAAAACCTAATGAAGAATTCATTACTTTTGTTTTTTCCCTTATCACAGATAATACCATTGGAATGATTTAATATTTTTATCTGAAAATGCCTACAATGCTCCCTCTGTAATGTACAATATTAAAAAATATTTTCTTCCTCTTACCAAAATTTAATTTTTTTCTTTGTGTATCTCTAGCATTATATCTTCCTGATGGACATATGTACTATTAGCTAATAATGTTTCACATTATTTAATTCCAAAGAAGCAAGCAAAATGTCTTTGCTCACAGTTGTTAATATACCTTGTTGTATAATATAAGAAATATCGGTGTACAATGCAGCTTCATGAATGCAGCTTACCTGTTATTCTCTGTGACTGCAAGCAGAGGAACTAAGACGGCTAAATAACATTGTAGGTTTTGCATAATGCTTTTCTTCTCTGATAAAGTAAACCATCATAAGACATCATTAAGTTTGAAATGCATCATTGGGATAAGTATTTGATTTTTGTCTCAGTGAAAATCAGGTAGCAATACTAACTCTGGTTAATTACCCAAAGTTATGGTTGCTTTTGCATACAACCTCACTGTTAAGCTTTGGAGATGAAATACCAGCTAGGTAAAGAATAAATAATTGCAGACATTTGTTGCAGACATCTTTTTAGGAAAAATCCTTTCCTTAGGATTTTTCCTCCTGAGAAGCTGAGAGGCCTCAGGAACAAAATGTAAACAATGGTTATCAGCTGCTGTGCAATGCAACAGGTTTGGCCCATCTTTGATTGGCCCATCTTGGATGTTTATCATTAATGGCCAATCACAGCCCAGCTGGCTTGGACAGAGAGTCTGAGACAGCTGCCTTTGTTATCATTCCTTTCTATTCTTATCTTAGCTAGCCTTCTGATGAAACTTTCTTCTATTTTTTAGTATAGTTTTAATGTTATATATATAAAATAAAATAATAAATCAAGCCTTCTGAAACATGGAGTCAGATCTCCATCTCTTCCCTCATCCAAAAACCCCTGTGAACACCATCACAGAAATTGAATTTAGTTACTAGAAATAAATCACATAATGAAAGCTGTAATAATATTTAGGAAGGATATTTTCATCTAATGACTGGTCCTGCCTCTTTTAAGATGTTCTTTAATTTTACTAAATTCCAGTCTTTTTGTGGAAGTTTCAGATCTGTATTTTCCAAACAAGAAAATTTTTTTTATTGTTTTAATTATGAATGTTTCCAGAAATCAGCATTCTGGAAGTGAATATTGTTTAAAGTTTTCTATAATGAATTCAAGAGTTTCTGTTACAATTTTAGGTACAGAAATATTTGGGAAGTAGGAGAAAGAGATAATGAAAACTGCGCTTGTATTTAGTGTTGAGGCACTTAGGTTGGTTTTCTCCCTGAAAACACTAATTGTCCATGTATCACAATTGTGATAGAAATGTACTAATTGCGCGTGTATCATGTGCACATATCATTGCTGGAAAATAACCTGTTGACTCATTGAGTGGAGTTGAGTGAAGACATCCACTCCAGAATAAGGATACAAAGAATATAACACAGACTAGATATATAGTCTGTGCTTTTTCCAAACCAATCTATTCCTACATATATATGGATGAAATGGTCATTTTCTTTCTTCTCCTACCATGCCTGCATATTTTTCTCCTCCTATACCCTGCTGCATAGACCACTATTACTAGTTAAAGAGCAAGAACAATAGAAGCAGTCTATTGTAGATGGAACTCCTCACAAAATAGGTTTACAAGTACAAATGTGTATGTACAATTCATAGAACCAAAGAAATTTCTTGTGCATCCCTGACAGGTGAAGAGGAGGGAGGAATAAAAAAAAAAAAAGCATAAAAGTGTATGCTGTTATTGAGATCATTGTGCCACGTGGGATCCTGCTTTGAGCAAGCTCTGTGCCAGATGTCATTGTGATAAATTAAGCACAGAATGTGGACACTCTTGTGATGACATTTTAAGGTCATGAGAGAGCTACGGAAAGGGCAAAAGTTCATCTTTAAAGAAGGTTGTTTCTTGTGATATGATGGTAAACATGCATGTTTCTCAAAGCAGATTTATTATGCAGTTACTTGTCATAACATTTTCCTTGACTGTAAAGTCATTGGGAGTTTACACCCACTAAACACTGATTTAGCTGAAGTGATAATGTGAAGTGTTTGGCAAAAAAAAAAGCCATGAACTGATCACTATTCACAAATTTTTTTGCAGATATATATGATAAAAATACCCCTGAGTCTAAATAAAAATATGAAACTAACCTGAACATGCTATTTTTTTATCAAATCTATGAAACAAGCATTTGCATTATTGAGGGAACTCTGAAAATTTTCCTAAAATATTAGGCTTTTAAAAGAAGCAGATGAATGTCTTATATTTTCCTTAAAAACATATTCTGAAACTTCAAAACTTTCCTTCCATGCATGATTTTTTAGGATCTGAGTGTTGTCCGTCTATTAATTAAAATTCTTTCACATCCATTTTCTTATGATTTCTATTCATTGGATATTTTGAGGCAGAAATGTGGAAAGTAGAAACTGTATAGCCTTGCCTTTATCCACAGCAAAAATTCAGAGGTAGTGAAGTACCCACAATTGGTGAGATGTCAGTTTTGATTCTATATCTATATATAGAAAACCCCAGTGATAGGGAGTTCATTTGATTCATTATCTGAATTTTTATTAAAAAAAATACAATTTTTTTTGTTTCTTGGAAGACACTGAAATCATATGGAAAAAAATAGTACTTTTAAGATTGCAGGCACAGACATCTTAATAATATTTAACCAAATTTAATCTTTTTTATTAAATAAAAAGAAAATTAAACAAATCATGATCTACAGAGGGATAAAATTGTTGGTTTTGTTTTCCTGTGTAAGGAGAAAAAGTAGAGTCGACTAGTATTCACAGAAGAAGATTTCACCATGTTTTCCAGAAAAACTTAAGAGCTGCTGAACTTCAGCAGTTCCTTGATTTAAAAAACAAAACTAAACAAAACAAAAAAAACCCCAAAACCTAAGCTTTAGATTTAATTTTTTTAAAACATAAAATTGAAGATATATGTGTATCTTCCATGTCCTTAGCGACTTCAAATCTTATATACAGTTTAAAAATTCATTAACATGCAGAAAAAGTGACCCATTTGTCTGGTATTGAAGACAGTGCAATTAAAAAAATAATGTTCAAGACAGAGATTGTGCGTTTATGTTGGGATTTTTTTAACCAACATCATATTAGTGTATTTTCTTGGAACTTTTTGTTTGTTTGGATTTTTTAGCTTATTTTTTCTGAAATTAAGCAGATGACCTTTATATTTTGTGTTCAGCACAATGTGACAAACTTTGTCTCTGCAAATGTCATTTCAAGAAAAACCACCGCACTCCTTCTCAAAAGTACATTAAAATGCTAAAGTGTTACCTTAATAGCAGGATTTATCAGCTATGAAATAATTTTCAATTTTAAGACATAATTTCATATAGCAGACACTTATTCTGTTTCAGTCTTTCATCCTGCACTCAAAACACAGAAGAAAAGGTGGACATAAAGTAGTTCCTGTTTTTGCCAATAGCATCATCTAGCTACTTTTATGTAATTCTTCTATGTTCTTTAAAAATGAGAACTAGAAGCTGCAGTTTCTTTTTTTGTTTGTTTTTGTTTCAAAGTACAAATATTTAATGGAAACATGAATCTGTGTTTTTATGAAAAAGACTGAGCCAGAAGCCTCTTATCTACCTTGTTTGTAGCACGCAGCATGTGACAAAGATACTTTTTAGGCTCCTATCAGTGATTTTAGAAGGAAGGTATACTTATATTCACTTTCTACGTAACTATGTGACAAGACAGTATTCCATTACAGACAAAACTGCTGCATCCATCAGCTAGTTTTCAGTACTATAGCATTTCTTTTATTTTTCTCACATATTGGTAAAAAAGGCAGTAATGTGAAATCCAACCTTATTTAACAATGCAGTTAATGGTGTGAAAGGGAGCGGAACCTTGAAAATAATGAAAGCTGAAATAATGCCATTTACTTTATATTTACTAAAATTAAGAAACCTCAGAGGATCTCAATAAAACCATCCAAAAATTTAAAATATTCTAGGCTTAGGGAGTGGAAAAAATTCCATTCTTTTCATTCCTGCTCATCGCCTACCCCACCCTCTAATCCATAAACCATTTAGATTTTTGTTCTTAAAGTCTCATATAGATGCAATACATAAAACATATCAAAATATAGTGTGAAAAATTCTGAGGTTTTTCAGTCTCTAATAGGACCATATTTCAGAGACAGAGTCATACAGTAAAAAATTTATTACTATTGAAATTCACTATTTGCCCCTGTGCTGTTCATGCACTTATGTAAAATTGCGTCTTTCTGTGTCATAACAGTATTATGAAATAGTTACTGGTTTTAGTCATGTCATCTTAGCAAACTTACTCTATTTCAAGGCAAACTAACCTTTTCTATCCTGATTATTATGTCTAACCTTCACGGTTGCCACAGGTGTCTGCAATTGCTACTGCCTCTACTCCAAAACACTAGGACAATAAAATAGAGAAAATTTTTAACTATTTAGAATTTCCTTCTTTTGCAATTCAAAAATTCAAGAAGACTTCTACAGCAATGACAATAAAATGATACCAAAACAAACTGGTCAAACTGAAGGATTAAAAATACAGTCAGTCTGTAGAAAGTTGAAAGAAAGGAATTTGTGGATACTTTATTGGTTAAGAGATGTTTTGCAGATGTTTATGTTACTGGAGTGTTTCAAAAGGCACATGCATGGGGTTCAAAGGAGTAAAACTTGGTAAAGCCACGTGCAGATTATTCTTGCTGTATATCATGGTTCAACCCCATCCAGCCATCAAGCCCCACATAGCTACTGACTCTCTCTCCCAGAAGCAGGATCAGGAAGAAAACGAGAAGGGTAAAAGATAAAAACTTATGGGTTGAGATAAAGTCAGTTTTATAGAGAAAGCAAACCTATGCACACAGGCAAAGCAAAACAAGGAATTAATTCAGTGCTTCCATTGAGCAGGCAAGTGTGGAGCCATCTCCAGGACAGCAGGGTCCCATCACACATAATGGAGACATGGGAAGACAAATGCCATCATTCCAAAAGTCCCCCCTTCCTCCTTTCCCCCTGTCCCCCCCATCTGATGCTATGCCACAGGGTCTGGAATGTCCTTTGGGTCACTTGGGGTCAACTGTCCTGGCTCTGTCTCCTCCCAGCCTCCCAGGCACTCCCAACTTCCTTGACAGGGGGGCAGTACAAGAAGCAGAAAAGGCCTTGACTCTGTGCAAGCCCTGCTCAGCAATAACAAAAACATCTCCCTATTATCTGTGTTCAGCACAAATCCAAAACACAGCCCCATGCCAGCCACTGTGAAGAAAAGTAACCCTACCCCAGCCAAAACCAGCACACTAGATGAAGTGATGATTCTTTCAAGGGCCATTCTAAGCGCAGTATCAAGAAAATAAGCTGCATTACATGTATTAGCACCAAAATAAACATTTCAAAAAGGAAAATAGTTAAATCTTACCAAGTATATTTAAGTTTTATCACAAAAGGATGGACAGAGGTCCCAAGCCAAGTGACCCTATGATATGTGATAGCATACATTTAACAGCTTTTTTTTACACAGACTCACTGACAGGACCAATTAAGAATTAATGCATATTAACAGAAGTTTAAAGATATTGGAGGACAAAAAGTTGTAAGTATATATTAAGGGTGATTTATTTTTTTTCATTTTTGTTTAATATTTCGTCTATTTTATAAACTGTGTTAATTTTATTTTCTTGTGAAAGCAAAATTATATTCCCATTATAAATATTGTTTGACCAAAAAAAAGAACTGGCATCAGAATAAAAGAATTATAAAGATCTCATGTAGCTTCCCCATTACGATCTGAGTTATTCTATTAAATTTTATCTGTGATGTGTCTTCTGCTAGATTTTCTTCAATTAAAGAAAACTTTATTCACTTTCTACCCAGACAGATTTTTACTGCAAGATGTAAAGTATTTTAATATAAGCCTTTTTATTATACTTTTTTATATTATGTTATACATTCTGTTTTCTTCTGTTCATTAAAAACCAATTCAGCAGACACCTAGGATAACAACTCCAGTGTCTTGTAAGTAGGAGTGAGAAAACAATAGGACCTTCTTGTTGGCAATTGAAGAGATGGGGATTCCCACTGCTTGTATGCAAGAAGCCAATTTATTTATTACAGAGTTCAGCATATATACCTTTTCAGCTATAGCTAAAATTAGCAGCAATTGCAACATTTTACGTTTCCTAGTAACACTGCTTAATCATGGCTTTGCACAGACCTGCACAGGCATGTATGGTCTTGCATGGTTTCTCATAAACAAAGCACACCAAGCACACCCAAGCACACCCTTATCTTTGCTTCCTCCTTTGGGGTTCTGCTTTCTGTTACCAAGGTTTGCAGCCTACCAAAGTTAGCATGTCTGTGTCAATAAGCTGAGCAGTGGTCTCAATCCTACTTTCTAGCTGTATTCCCATACCTTCTTATCCTCTATTGCTTACATGCCATCTCCGGTTTTGCTGGGAATTTTATGTATGGAATGGAGAAAGGACTTTAATGAGGCTGGTGAAGAGTTTGAAATACAAGCCCTGTGAGAAGCAGCTGAGGGAATTAGGATTGTTTAACATGGAAAAAAGTGGGCTAAGAGAAGATCCTATTGCTCTCTTCAACTACAAAACAAGAAGTTGTGGTGAGGTGAGTCTTGGTTCTTCTCTCAAGCAACAAGCTATAGCATGAGTAAAAATGGCTTTAAATTGCCTCAGGGGAGGTTTAGATTGAATATTATTAAAAAAGTTCTCATAGAAAGGGTTGTCAAGCTTTGCAATAGGCTGCTCAGGGAAGTAGCTGAGTTGCCATCCCTAGAGATAGTTCAAAGAAGCATAGATTGTGGTGATTAGGGGCATGGTGGGCTTCACAGTGCTGGTTTAATGGTTGGATTCAATTATCCTAAAGGTCTGTTCTAAAGTAAGGGCTTCTGTGAGTCTGTATGTGTTCTGTGACCTTCAAAAGCACTTTATCATTCCCTTTTTTTATTCTCTCCCTTTACATATATAAAAGACTGCCACTGTAACACTGTTCCGCTACTGCTGTAGCTCTTAAGTTATATCACTTTAAATAAAATGCTCTTAGATAGTATGGGTACATTTTGAAAACCTCTAAGACATCAGATGTGACTTTATAACCTTTTCAGCCAAAGATGGTACAGAGATGTTATAATTTATTTTCATACATTTATTGCAGTAGAAAGAGAAGAAAATACAGTCTGTTTGCTTTTATGTTGTTTTGCTTTGTTGTTGTTTTGTCAATGTTTTTTTTTTATTTCGTTTCTGGAAGCACTACAATGTGTAGGCACCAGTAAAATGCTAGCAGTAAAAGTGAGGTACCAGATATCAAGTTCAGCCAATTGGTGAATTCTAGGATTTCTCAGCGTAGTCAAGAAAGTAGCCCAAATACTGGTTAGAGAAGCAAAAGAGAAAAAGCTCACAGTAAAGGTCATTGAGTCATCAGTAGACTGAGCAATTTTTGCTAATCGATCCACAGAAACACTTACATGCATGGCTGCCTTTAATAGCTGTTTCAGCACTAAATAGCATCTGCTTAAAATGATAGCCAACCACAGAAATGGACTGCAGTAATAACCATTGTTCTTATGTATATGAAAGAATGTCTCTCACAAGAAAGGACCCAGAAAAAAAATGTAAATAATATTCTATAAATTTCACAAAGTCAGCTAGATACAAATTTTTGGAAATGTTAGTTTTGTGATTATAGTATTTTATAACATATTAAGGAAGCTCTGCAGTCCCAAAGAGAACTGGTTGGCATAGGCTATAATCCTGATGTCTATAACCTTTTTTTTTTTTTCTTGTATGAAATATCTTGAACATGTGTAAAGACTGAAGGACACTAGAATGTGTAGTCTACAATGAATGAAAAGCTTACTATATTTAAGCAATAAATGCTTTGCACATATTGGTACAGTCCATTAAGCTTGACACTAGAGTTTTTAGTCATCTTTTCATTTAGAAAAGACTGAAGAGAGGAAAGTTCTTTGAAGTTTATTTGTATCTTTGTAGTCTAACTTATTACTGTGAGAAGTAGATAATATGTTTATTAATATTTATGAAAGTTCATGAATTTTTATTATGGTTTCCATAGTCAAGAAAGCATTGAAGAAAATCACTAATTCTCAGACCTTGTAGGTACTTGCCATGTGTTACTGGTGATCACACATTTTGCACAACTTTTGGAACAATACAAGTTTTACATGATGCAGATAGCATCATCCACTTGTTGACTGCTTCTCTGTGGGGAAGTTTGTCCCTGTGAGATGGCACACCCTTTTCTGCTGGGGACAGAATATGTTATACTATGATAACAATATGTTATCCTATTATCAGATAATGTAAGTTGCTCTTTCAAAGTCAGTTCTGACAAAGTAATGTGTTGTAATTACTAGGTGTTGTACCTACTAATACTTATTTTCAGGTAGAATAAAGTGAATTCTGCAGTATTATTTTTATATTTGCTTATTTTATGCAGTAGAGTGATTCTTTTCACATTTTAAAGCAAGTATTATACATTTAAAACATAAATTCAACTGAGATATGCTCTCAGAAAAAAACCAAAAAACAGCAAAAAACCTAGCAAAATATTATTAAATATCTTCAGCCTTTACCCTCTTTATTAATCTCTTTCATTCCTGGAATCATGAAATACAACCTGCAGTTAACTGACTATTATAAAATGCTTCCATCACTAGTTGTATTTGAAGTTATTTTCTGTTTGTCAAAGTAAATAGGATTTGCACTGTCTTCATAATTGTCTTGCACAATGCTGGGGGTTACACTATGCAAAAAGAAGAAAACTCTTCTTTCAGCCAACTAGTAAATCCATGCTTGAGGTTTCAATTTATTTGCTATTTAACACAATATTTTATATATATATATAATTTTATTTAGTTAGTTTTTATTTAGTTAGTTATAGTTTTTTAGTTAGTTTAATTAGTTCTTTTACTTACCTTATCAGCAACTATTCCTGAAAACAACTGACTCACCTTTGTTTTTCCATGGTTTTTTTTTAGAAATCCTTAAATAACAGTGCATGAGAATCTAGTATTTGATTGATTTCTCTAACATCTTGTTAATATTTCACATCTTCCATGTTACATTTACATTTGTCAATTCATAGCAGTTAAGTAAGAATATTAGGCATTACTTATAAAATTATAATCTTGAATATATATATATATATATATATATATAAACAAGAAAACAACCCAACTAATATCACTGCTTAGAGAATGCAATATCTACTGCAATAAGTTAAGGGACATGCAGTGATTTCCTATTTATCCCACTGCTGAAAAATGTCAATGCCTTAACAAATATAATCACCTCAAAACTGCTTTATTTTATGATCTTTTATGCTTAAATAATTTTGAAAGCTTAAAATAGAATTTTAGTGTCCTGTAGAAACAAAGACTTTTTTTCTATAAGTAACTGAAAGGCTATAACAAGGTGAGAGTTAGTCTCAACTCGCAACTATCAAGGGATAAGATGTAAGAAAAATGGCCTCAAATTTCACCAGGGAAGGTTTAGATTGTATATTAAGAAAGAATAGGAAAGAATTCTTCAGCAAAATTATTATCAAGCATTGGAATAGTCTGCCCAGGGAAGTAATTGAGTATCCATACCTACAATTTTTGAAATGACACATAGATGTAGCACTTAGGGACATGGTTTATTGGCGGGCTTGGTGGTGTCAGGTTATGGTTGAGCTCAACGATCATAGGGATCTTTGCCAAGCTAAATGAATCTATGATTCTAAGTTCGCTGGTCAGATGCAAGCTAACTCTCATAAGAATTAATTAGCAGTTTCCCGGATTTATTATGTTTTTGAAGTTTTGGGATCAGGACTTGTGCATCTTCCAAAAAATACTGGTCTGATTTATTTGAAGCTATTAGAAATTATTACCCCAAATCAATTTTTATGAAAACAGATAAATCAATAAACACTTTTAAATGTCTAGCACTTATAGCAAAATGCCTGTAATTTTTTTTAAAGAAAGAATTTTTGCCCATCTTAGTTTGAGAATTAAGAAGCAAGCCAATAGAAGAAAATTCGACAATGTTGGCTATCAGTGACAAAACCTGGTTATAGTTTTAGCAAATCTCCATCATTTTCTTGGCCCCAGATATTGAAGATAACTTCTCTACTCTTCATGTAATGTATGTTAGAATGTAAGAATCACAGGAAAAGAAGAAAAAAGAAATCGCTGATAGAATACATACATGAAGTTCTTCTATTTTAATTCCATTGTAATTTTTTTCTGTATCACATACATTGTTTTTTTTTTTAACTAGGTTAGTGGTTTCCAGGTCAACAGTAGTAGTGACTTCTTTGGGGAGCTAGACCTCCTATTATTAGAAAAATTATCTGGGGACCTTACTCAGAACTCTTTATCTCTGTCTTTGTGACCGTAAGACTACATATCAGAAAACACTTAAATGTTTTAGGATGATAATATGTAATGTGTATGAAATCAGTCTAAATATCTCTTATATCTCTTTTCTTTCTTTTTTTTTTTCCTGAAAGTAGATCATTACTTTCTAAGTCTTGCACTTCTTTAGGGGTTCTTAATGAAACTTGCTTTTGTAGTCCATTAGCAGGAAGCTGTATCACAAGCAACACAGACATTAAGCTGAAATGGTATCCACTGTCAAGTAGTCTCTGTATGCTTATTTAGTATCTGTAATGAAGCTTCTTAACATACTGCCTCAAAGGGGAGCAGATTTCATTCACCCAGATGCCATGAAATGATAATTGCAAGAAAAGACATCAAGTTGCGGAAGCAAACCAGGCACACTGAGGCATTGAATAAAAACTAAGTCATGCATCCAGAAATATTCAGTATGTTTCATATCTGGAAGGGGAGAAAGTAGTGCTGGTCAAAAGTCCCACCCACTCTAGTTGGTTGATTAGTCAATAACTAAGTTAATCAATAACCCTTGATTAGCCAAACCCTAAGTTAATCAATAACCCTTTGACCCTTCATCTCCATCTGTTGTTGTTCTGACTTGATACAATTGTCTTGTGACCAGTGAAGTGTTCTCAAGGCAAAGACTTCAGCTTCTGCAGATGTAAGGCTCTAACACAGTGCAAAATGCAGCACTTGTGTCTCTGCCTCTTTAGCTCTGGCTTATACTGGTGTGTCCATTCAAAGGGACTCTACACACTTATTCTGGGGTTGGTCTTTTGCCTGAGATCCTTAAACTTCTCTGCAGCAAGACTATGCATAGCCCTAGATGAAAATTTTGTCCAGGGAGGTGGGCCCTGAGAGGATATTTTACCAACATTGATCAATACCTCTCAGTCCATGTCTGTCTTTTCAGATGAGAAAATCTAGTTTTAACAAACCTGAATGATTGCTGTAGCTAATGAGAGCTGACAAATTAATGGATTTTGGTATTCATGTGTTCTTATCTTGCAAACATAAATGTCACAGAAAAATGCTGATTATTTCTAAAAATTAAGACTTTTTAAAGAAAAAGAATAGAACTTTGATAGATAAAAGATAGTTTGTAGTAAAAAAGTATACAAAAACTATCACCTTTGTTTTAGAATAAATTTAAAAGATGGCCTTTTAAAGGTTTTTTCTTCCTCCTCTTTTTTTAATCTAGTCTTGATAGTCTGGGGTTTTTTTTTCCTTTATATGACAGTAAATTGAGTTCTCTCAGAAGCTGGCAGATATCTATGTGTAATGTCATCATGAAATATTAATTTCTTATGATAACTCACTTCTTTTGAGTTCCTTTATTTCTCAGTAGTTGACACAGGTAATAGTGTGGTGAAAGACCATCATGTAGTTGCCTGCGTCATTCATATCACAATGTACTTTGAAAAGTGTTTTGTCACAAATGCAGTGAGAGTGTTTTTGAAGAACTGGATAAATTCATAGTATGTAATAATCTGGGATTTGGCACTTTGTTGGATGCAGCATTGATTGATGAGTGATGAATACACATTTCCTATTGAATTTGTTTGCCTGTAAAGATATTCTTCAGCCTGAGATTTCATGTTTTTGGGGTTTTTTTTACCATTCACCTTTCCATAATTCAGTCTGCTACCCAACTACCATCAACATTGCTGATGTGTCAGGAAATTTCATTCATACCTTTGAGAATTCTCTGCAATCTGTATGATGAGGAGAACAATTTAAAGTGTTTACTAAACTCTCTATGGTTTATTTTGTAATTTAAGCACTTATGCTCTCTTTCCGTCAATTTCTTATCCAATGCAATGCTTATGAAATTTTCTGGAGATAGAATACTTACAATAGAAAGTACAATAATGCTTAAAAACCACAGAAACACTTAGGTCGTCTGCTTTCAGTTAGGCTCAAGGTTGCCATAGTTATTTTCCTACAAGTGAACGTCATCTTAACTGAAAAACTAATCACTGTTTTGGTGAAAAGACCAATTTCCCAGAGCTTTCAGGGTTAGGGCTTAAAGTGTCACAGGATGGGAAATATCTCAGTGTCGTGGTTCAAGGCAAATTTGGAGGAGAATTTCCAAAGGAGGGCCCCTCCAGTAAGCAAACCCACACAGCCCCTCCCCCCAACCGGTTCGGGAAGGATTCCTCGGAGAGGAGTGGAAAGAACCTGTTTATTTAACAGGCACAGCACCCCCCAGCACACAAAATGAACAATACCGGATGACACCGCTCTGAAAAAAAGATGACAAATTCAGAAAGTCTCTCTCGGGGGTGGTCGCTCTGTTCTCAGTCCCTCCGGTGCTGGGGCAGCTGCTGCAGGCCACAAGGTGCAAACTCTCGGTGTTCCCAGGTCCCAGTCCGGAGCAGGTTCAAAATGGTCAGAAAAAGGAAAGGAGAAACAGTCCAGGAAGAAATTGGACAGTTTAGCTGAACTAGCTAATGAGCAAAAGCAAGCAGAAGCGAAGCAAGCAAGAGCGAGAGAGAAAAGCAAAGCAAAAGCAGAAAAAGCAAAAGCTGCAGTCTCTGTGTCCCGCCAGGCTGATAAGAAAACCAAAACTTTCCCTCTTCAGAGCCCGTCTTAAAGGTACAGAACATAATATCCAACATTAACAGAACACATGAATGGGGATGCAAGCATCATAACATCACCCTAGGACACTCAGATACTCTGATTAAGTCACCAACAAAGGATAGAGACTATGTCTCTCTCCCCAGATTAAAACACAAATCCATGGTCCTGCAACTAACTGGTGAGGTCACATATAGACACTTGTGGATATTCTCAGTTCATTAGAAGAAAGAACAGAAATCATTTCTCCCAGGCTGAGCCTGGGAATCTTAGAGGAAAATAATTAAAACAATTATTATATCTCTTTCTGTAAACATTGTTTATAGTTATGATTCTCTAGAGTGTGCTATTCATAGTCACCAATAATGTGAGATGTTTCTACTTTGAGACCAATTAAGCATCACCTTAACAAATCACATTATAAAAGACCCGCTACTGTCATTAAAGTAAACCTTCTGATCCACCTGAAGACTTGAGTCTTTTCATCCCTGACTCAACATAATCAGATACTGGTCTTGAGATCAGCAACTTTTTCCTGTATACATCTGGTCCACCATTACAGTTAATGCAGTCACTTAAAAATTAGTATTGAATTGTTCTATCCGGAGTGCTGATGCAGCAAAGAGATTGTCTTTGGCTCACTATTGAATATTTTGTCAGTTTCAAAGGTTTTGAAGCCCATGATGAGTTCTGTGCTGCCACAGATATATTACTGGCCTTTTTATTGTCCTTGATGTCCTTGATCCAGATAGTAAATGTCAGAATTAATGAATGTAAAATGATATTGATGTTTCTAAAATAGGAGAAGTTCCAGTAATTGTATTAGAAGGTGTTCTTAATGGGCAATAATGCTAAAAATAAGTAAAAGGTAAACTTATTAGGGAAATTCAGTTTAATCAAAGTTTAATAGCTGCTAGAAATAATTTTACCATTTCTTACTCCAAGAGTGCATAATTTGGCTTAACTACTTAATTCTTTATAAAACTATTGTCACAGCAGGTCTAAATGCAAACCTGAATTTCATATACCCTATTCAGGTCTCCTCCCATATAATTCAAGATACCTCACAAATAGCAAAATTTTTCAAAATGTGGCACACATTCATTTTAAGACAGAGATGAAATGCAAAATAATAATGTTGCACTGGTAATTCTCTCTATTGAAATAAATTTTCAAATTTTGTGTTTCTGTCATAAATAATATTTTATAATATTTCATTGAATATGTTTTATTTTGCCCTGACTTAAATATATGGAATATTTAAAATATCATTAATGGAAAAAATTAGGGGAAATTTTATACTCACAAAAGAAAAGAATCCTCATTCATTAAATAAGATGGAAAGGAATACATGCCATTAACTCTAGTATTAGACCTAAGAAAAAGATAATTTATTTGAAGCAGAATCTCAGTAGGCAAAAAAAACCAACCAACCCATAAACCAAACCAAACCAAACCAAACCAACTATAACAGTGAGAAGTACATTCTATTCAATGGAGAAGAACAAGAATTGATAATATACATCTTTTAAACTTTTCCTGAAAGTGGTCATTAGGGATCATGATAAGAATGTTTTTGATGAAATAGCACAGACTAGTACATAGCAGGGCTCCAGAATGCATATCCTGTGTCTTTTAATTTTTCAGTTAGAAGCTTTTTAGAACTTCATCTGTATTTTTTTATTTAAATGTTATCTTTAGGACACATTTCTTTTTCTTTTCTCTCCCTCTTGGACAAGAGCTCATTTTTCTTGACTGGCGTAACAGCCTGTGCAAAGCAGACACAGATGGGTTTCAACTGCAAAACATTGTCACTGGGGCATTCTTCGTGCCTTGAAAAATAGTTTAATAGAAACTAAGTAAATGATGTATCGCTTAACTTGCAATTGGAAACACAGGTGAAATCAATGAAAACTTGTCCTTTTAAAGGATTTGGTGCATTAAAGACAAAACCCGTATTTCTGGGTTTTGTTCAAACAAACCCCAGAACTATGGGTTTTGTTTGAATGGCTAATGTTTGAATTTAAAAGTTATACTTTGTAGGTCAATTGATATAATCTTTGGGATAGATTTCAGTCATAAACTCTTGGTTAAAGTTAAAATTGGATTCTTGTTTTGGTTCAAAATATCCATGTATTTAAATGTGTAGGTGACCCTGCACAGCATGAATATAGTTACAAAACATTCAACAGATGTATTCTTTGACAACTACTCTATTTTATGGTAGCAGAAACATTTTCCTTGAAATAACTGTTTTTCAGAAGTTTAGATTTTAATTGTAAACAAAAGCCAAAAGAATCTTTAAATGCTGCCCTACTGAATTTTCAGATAAACTTGGCATAATGTATGCAGAAAGAATTTTTCACTTTAAAAAAAAAATCAGTTCACAGTCTCTCCCTAATATTTTTTCATGTTACTATTTTATCAGACTTCTCTAACCCTGTGAGATAGCAGTTTTGAAATCCTCTGTGCATTCATAGCTGTAGGGTGCAATTATAGGTACAGGCAGAGGAATAAAGCCATCTGAAATAAACTGGAAAGCATTTACCTTACTTTGAAAAAGAATATGCAAGCTGATTTGGTCAATTCTTAACTTATGTGGAATTTCATAACTAGAACTTTCAGAAAATGTAAGCTATGTTTTATTATATAAGGCTTAGACAGATTGCAGAGTGAATTTGTAAATTGTGGAATCTGAAACTTTCCATGGGAGCATATGATTTTTAAAACTACATGCTGGGAAAAAGCTCTCCAAAACAGTTTATCTGGTGGAGAAATAGGGACATGAACATGTAGCTCTATATAGGATGCTCACTAGACTGAAGAATGTCAGAATAAAAGTTCCCATTTCATTTGAAATTAAAGAAGCTGGCTCAAGAGAGAACCCTAAGTGTTTAAAAACAGTTGTTCTCTCTCTTACTTAATTTGTATGAATTTACACTAAAACTTCCAAGAATCTCTCTTCTAATCACTAAGAATATATTTCTAGGTTGTCAGCAAATGTATTAGCAAATACATTAAATAATTTAGTGATATATAATCAACCCCAGCTTGATGATATATCACTTATTTAATGCTTAAGTCTATAGTGAGGAAGTGAGACAGCAGGATTTAAATACACTCTTATGCCATTTTCATTATGCATTTTAAAAACTGTATTATATAGCAAGCATATAGGACTTGGGGAACCCATGCTAACTAGAGAATAACAATTATTGGTCAGTCTTTAGATGGCGTACCAAATTCAGTAATTTTCATAAAAGAAAATGCTTAATATCTTCTAAGTGTTGGAAAACAACTAATACACTGGAAAACATCTAAAGCATCTAATACATATCATGAAAAAATACAGATGAAAACAGCAGCTTAAATTAACTCTGCATCTAAGTGAAAAGATTAGTCTTCAAGGTTTGGGTTAAGAAAATTCTACTCATGAAAGTACAGGGGAGTACTTTGTTAAGGCAAGAGAAAGTTTTTAGTTGTTAGGTTCACTGAAGGATGAACTTCAAAAAAAAAACAAACCCAAAAGCAAGAAAATAAAAGGTATGAGGCTTTCACTTTGCATTACATATTGCATTAGAACATACTGTGAGCTCTGTTCTAGATTTTTTCAATACCAAAAGCATGAGAAACTCTCACCAACTAAGCATAGTCCTCATAACTATGATGCAGAACTTTAACATATCCATTAAATAACATAATCTTTAAAAGAGTCTTTTTAGATAATTTTTTGCTTGCCTTTGAGAAATGCACCATGCTAATCACTCCGTTTTGCCACTGAAGACATTTGCAATTAATTATTATGCCTGTTCTCTATTTAACCCAAATGGGTTTAATTTCTTCAATTTCTAGATTAAATACCTTTTTCTATAGTTCCACCATATTATGATACCAAACACCGACTGTTTAGGACGTAATGTCATGGCCTGCTATTGATAGTAGAAAGGTGTTTTTGGGATATGTCAGGTTGTCTTGTTTAAATGGATAGAAATATTTTCTTCAGAGCTGGCATCTCTCAAGAGATAAGAAGAAATTAATGAAAAGTAGTGTCTTTCGCAGATGAAAAAATCCCCAGAAGCACATACCACATCAGTGTCTGTCAGTTTATTCCCAGGAATAATTCAAATGATTTTGAGTGTCTTTCAAAAACTGCAAGATAATTCACAAAAGCTTATTGTAAAAGAGAGTTAGCATGTTGATTGCAGAGATGGGTGATTCTAACATGGTCCGATTAACTGTTGTAAGGACACTTCTGCATGAGAAGTCCATACTGAGTACCCAATAAATTAATATTCTACTTATTGTGTAGTAGCTCCCAAAGGCAGACAAGCTGTCGGTGTCAACTGATTTACTCATTTTTTTTTCTGTAGATATGCTAGTCCAAAAATGGGGTTATTCTGCCTGTGGCTTTTGTCAGGTTTATTTTGGCGTGGTACCGTGTATTTTGGGCTTTTGGGGTTTTGCTTTTCTTGTTGAGTGGTTGTGTTTGTAGTTGTATGGGGGTTTTTTGTTGTTATTTTGTTTTTGTTGTTCTTTTTTGAGGGATTACTTTTTTTTTTGGTTGGTTGGTTTGGTTTTTTACATTAGGAGTCTTTTCACTCAAATTCATTGAAATTATAATAAGACTAGATTTTTTTTTACTGTTTTTGAGGTTAGTCTTATGAGATAGTAGGAGTTGATCAAATGTGTCATAACAACCCATTTGTACTACTCTCAGGGAAACTTGACACAAATTATATAAGTCTCCCTGTGGCACTAAACAGCATTTTACATGGTTGAAATACTGCAGATGGTGCTCAAGAAGGAGGGGGAAAAAAGAGCCTAAAAAAATTGTATAATATTACAAATTTTAAAAAATGCATGTTGATGGTATTTCTTCTCTTATTTTTGTCTGTTTAGACCAACATCAGCAAAGCCATACTAAATGACCGCTTAATATATAATCTTTAAAAAAGTTCCTATAAAATGAATATGGACAAGGAAAATAAGACTATGTATCAACTTGACAGAAAAGAAATGGAAATAAAACTGTAGACTATATAAAAATAAATGTTTCAAATGCAATTAGGGGCTCTTTGTTATTAATATTAAGAAGGAAGAAAGATCTTGAAGTTCATGGATTGCGAAAAGTGTCAAGTATTTGGAAAGCTGTCTTAAAGAATGAAATTTGAAGAATGACTGACATAATGGTGGTATGTTCTTCCTGAATTCCATCATGGACTTGACTAAATATATTTTACTGTGATTAGTTTTACTGTGTTATGGTTTTTGCTATTTTCATACATCACAGCATTGTCATGCTGTATATATATTTTCCCTCTGACTATACCTGCAGAATTCCCTCTTTTGCTTAGCAGGCAAAATGTACCATCAAGTCCAAGGGTGCTGATAATGCTACTCCTGTTAATCAGCTACTAAGGAACTCCTATGGGAATGCATTCCACATCCAGTCCAAAAAGCTCTAATTAAAAGTCCCCTTCAGGACACCTGATCTCCCTTGAGCCAATTGTTACAGTATGTTAACCTCCTGCATCTCCTCACCCATCAGGCTGAGCCTTACTTATGGCATTTGTGTTTAGTGGCTTCTTTAGCTAAAGATATATAATTTGCTGTGATTGGTATGACTTGAATTGTCCCCTGACTGTCCTACTTACTATTATTTTCCTAGCTATATGCTTACTGTTGTATAACTATGCTATTTTATTGTCTCAGCTTCTCTACAGATTAAGTAGTAAAAATGCCCTTCACATTCTGCTTACTTAGTTATTATTAATTGGAAAAGGATGAAAATGTTTTAACTACATGCATCTCATATAAAGAGCTGTTGAAAATACAGTCTTTTGTTTGTGAATTCCCATATTCTAACTTACTCCTAAAGTTTTGCTTTCATAATGGAAAGAAGTTAAATTTCTTCTGTGTTTGTTGATGCTTAGGAAAGTTTTCTTTCAAAATGAGGTTAAGTTTTTTAATATTTCGTGGCAACAACTGATTGAGCTGCTCAGGATAGTGTGATACTGATAACCATTTTCTCAAGTTGCATACAATTCTCACTTAAATCTAATTATAAGACCCAGGCAATTACAATCTATCTGGTTGGACCTTTCAAGCTTTTTTTCCTACTTTTCCCTTTCAACTGAATTTTGTTCTCTCTTGTGGTGAATATTAATCTTACTCAGTGCTGCCTCATCTCTACTATTTCTGCTCTGAATACCTGCTGCATTCATTATTTACTGTTCTATTACATAGCTCTTTGTTTAGAGTTCCTCCTGCAAACTTTCATTGGCATAATATAATTAGCATAATATAGTATAGAATTGTATCTAGTAATCTAGTGTAGTGTGGTGTGTCACAGTGCAGTATGGCATAGCCTGATATAATGTAACATTGCAGACTCAAACATCTGAATTTTTTGAGTGTTGGCTGAAAGTTATAGAGTTTTGTTTATTTTATTACTGGACTATTTTGCCTTCTCTATACAGGACAACAGTATTCTTCAAACAGAATTTACTATGCTGTTTCTTAGGTATGCAATATAGAATGATTATGCCAGCATTACGAAGCTTCATCCAATAATGATTACCCAAGGAAGAAAAAAAAATTATCCTAATATATTATAAAACAGTTTTAATGTTACACCATGAAATTTCTGAAGCAATGAAATTGCTGCAGCAGGGAAGCACATGAAATGATCTGATACTTATCCACAGAAATCTGAAAATTAGCAAAACCAATGTATAACTCTACAACTAATAGATGTCTTTCATGTTGCCTTTGATGTTGTTTGCCTTTGCTGTTCTTACCAAAATTAGGATCATAAAGCTGGTCTGATAAGATCCTCATCACTAAGTCATGCTGCTTTCATTGATTCAGGCTTCACTAAAAGGCAGATTTCTTTGGTGGATAATGCTGGGTTTATTTCAGTGACACATTAAACTATACTCTGTTCCAATGAGCAGCCACCAATATTTCTCCAAAATCCTCTTCCCCGTGTTTTAATTCTGCATGACATCACTCTCTAAAGTAACCCTCCTGCATGTTCTTACAGGCTGCTTCCTGACAATACTTGTAAATCATTACTAAAGTGTGTTGATAACAATACAGCTCCATAAATGCCTACAATGTTTCTCCACAAGACACTAAAAAAATCTTCAAACATAAACAGTCTTTGTGAGAGGTTTATTAATAGTTCTTCAAAAAGTCTATTTCCTTTTGTGTATTGGAAATTATCCCTTTCTCATATGACAAAAATATGCTGCTTTTTTCCCTTCTTATATTGGCTTTGCTTTCCTGATAGGAAATAGAAAATTCAAAGGTTTTTGCTTGAAAAAGAGAAATATTGTATCATATTGCATATTGCCTAATCCATAAAATATTGCATTTTTCCCTGAAGACATATTTCTGGATAATTTCTGAAGAGGATTCCTGCTTTTCTGCCTTTCCTTTGCATTTAAAAATCTTTTTTCAAATTAGGCAAATAAATTTAAAAACTGAATTAAAAGAATGTACTGTTTAAACTGTAATCCTAGATAACAGTGAAAATAGCTACTCACAATCTTTATTTCTTTTTTTTTTCTCAATGTACCTAGCTTTTTCAAAGAATAAGTAAACTTTTTTAAAAACCTTTGTTTGACTGGACTCTATGTTTGTCAATTCATGGATATGATCTGTTTAAGTTACTGTCCTTCAAGTATTTATGTCAACATAGTGCAATTTTAAAGACATGTATTTCAATCCTGTTCTATGACTGAAATTCTGTTTGAAATTAATTACTATAAAATTCAAAACTTGTTTAATGGATGTATTTTTAAGTGAGATAGCATAATGATGCATCCTGTAAAATAATTCAAAGGGGTAATACTTGAGGACTCATCAAAATACAGGAAATAAATTCAGAGGTCTTTTATTTTTTAAGTAAGTATACAGTAATTGCTTTCGCTCTTATGAATTTAATATAAATAATGGAGCAAAAGTTGAAGAATTTTGTGTGATTTCATAGAGTATTAACTGTGAAACATAGAGTACTAAATGTGAAGCAGAATTCCATGTTCTTTCTCCCAAAAATGTAAACTGTGTGTTTTTAAGATATGGTTGACAAACAAGCTTTGAGTTTATCCTTTGAGAATATCACATGATTCTGCATTAAACCAAGTAGAGTGAGCTGTGTTTCACAGCAGTCCCAGATAAGCCTGTGGCTTTGTAAATCTTTCACATAGTTTATTATAAATGCTTAATAGCCTCTGGATAAGCCCTGACTTAACTTATTTGGCTGCATGTTTTTGTTTACCACATTTTTATGTGCAGAGATCAGTAAGCTTTATTATTTTGTACTGTAAATAAACATTATAATCAGGTATAATCACCAGAAGCAAAATGTTACTAATGTTTGCTTCATTGAGAGATATGTTGTAGAAATTATTTCATTTAAAAATCTTTTTTATAATGCTATTTTTGTTTCTCTTTGGTCATTTGCCTCAGTAGAAAATATAAAAAAAAGCTGCTTTTTATTTTTTTTAATGAGCTTCAGGATTTTATTTATTTTTACAAGACTCTCCAGAGGGATAGAATATTTTCAAATATTCTTCAAAGAAAAACTAGTGTGAAAATCTAGTGTGTCCTAAAAACAACAGATAAGCATTGTTGACTGCATTGTGTTGCATTGAATAATAAAATAAATAATGTATTTCTCAAAATATAACTCTGTACTACGAATATCTTGTAGCAGAGGAACAAAAATTTCTAATTCATCCACAAATCCTCATGTAGACTGCAAATTTGTTTAGGGTATATCATAATTACACTACTTCATAAACCACTGTCAACTATTTTCTGAGAGCTTCCTTCAGAGAAGAATCAGTGTATAAATTCGTAGTACAAATCAGCATTTAGTCTTTTGTAATACTGTTCTCCAAAAGAGCAATAATATACAGTGCAGGCTCAGAGGCCAGAGTCAGCATATCCTCCCAGAAAATACAATTCTAGTGAAGTTATGACTTGCGCAGTTGACTGAAGTATGAAAGTGGAGTTTGCTTCAGGTTTGTCAATTATCGTCTGTCTTTCTGCATTCCTTCCAACTTGTTTTCTACTAAAGCGTTGATTTCTCAGTTATTTGCTCACTCTCAGAACTATAATTTTGTTCTGCATCTCAGAAAAATGCCATTCCAACAATTATTAGTTAGCCTTCGGTAAGAAGTATTTTATTGAATGCCTGGAAGCTGAGCAATGGCCATGGAAACTGAACATGTCTAGTATGTCCTGGATTAGTTTGCAGCATAGAAGCACCTGATGTATCCTCATTAGCACAATAATAATTATATTTCTAACACCTTAGTCAGTAGTGGAATATAAGTGTTTGTACAAGGAATTAAAAAGGACAAATTACACTTTTTCTTCTTTTTCCCCCCACTGAAAAATGACAATATCCACTGCCATGAAAATCAGGAATATAAAGCCTTTCATTTTTACTCACACATTATGTTTGTAAAGTTAAAGGACTGATGTGGAACTAAAAGAAACTTCTCTTTTGGAAGTTTCTGCTTTAACTCTTTCTTATATGTATTCTGCAGTTATTTTTTAAAATATGGCAGTTCATTAAAATTAAAGATAGTGATGCTGGTAAGCTCATGGCATTTTGTCCATACAAAGTTTGTTTGATATATTTTTGATATATTCTTTGATATATATACTTTTCCTCTGATTTTTATTTTTCCCAAAGAGATCATGAAATGATACAAATAAACTACATGTGAATCATGTAACTTTGTGTCTAAAACTCTATTTTTATAAGCTTCTATTTTGTGAAAATGTAGGGGTTTTTTGTCTCCAGACAGTTTTCTGAATTGTTCACAAAATGTGACACCATAGTGGAAATTAACAGTGAATAAACTCCTCCTTTTTTTGTCCTGCCTTAGGTCTCTATGCAGTGTAGCATTTCCCTCCATGGACTTAGAAGCTTAATAGGTGTTAACAGCAATGTCTTCTCTCTGCTCTCATTTGGACTCTGTAGACATTCCCAAAAGGGCATAATATAAACAGGCGCATTTACAGGGTGTCCCTTTTCTGGGCAGTAAAACACATTTAGCAGAACTTATGACTTACAGAGGACAAACTCTGGTTTCAGTCACTAAGGTCATCTCTCAGACAGATTTTTTTGAGGAATTGATGAAGGTTACTTCTCTGACTTGACATCTTGTACAGCATACAAACATAAATCAAGAGTAGCTTTTATTTGCCTCATATTCATGATAAAAAGCTTTACAGTTTGACCTTCATAAGACACATATGTCCTAATCAAATTCTATAATATAAAAGTCACCTTTAAAGAAAGAAAGAGGACAAACAGAATAACAAGAATTTGTTTAATCATGTATCCTACAGGGAGGCCACTCACCATATAGTTTATTCTTATAAACAAAGTGCTTTGGCAATGAAAGTTTATTTTTATATTAGTGAAAACATGGAAAATGAACTTTGAAATTCATTAACTGTTTATTTATGCATTTTTCTATTCTAGAATTAGCCTACAGGCTAACAAAATGTTAGCTTGCCTAAAGGATGTTCATTTAAATTAATAGTGAAAATTTTTCTGACAGCTGGTAATTTGCTTATTTACAGCTTCCATATTAAATCTTCAAATACAGTAGATACAAATTAATAACCTTCATCTGACGGGCCCTGGTTCCCTTTTGTTTTTTCTAGTTGCGGAGAGATGAAACTTCCTCTTGTTTTTTCTGTTTCCAATACTCATCTTGTGACACATCATCCTGTTTTCTTCCTTTCACACAATGTTCAGATATGTTGCTATAAAGAGGAGGTAATTAGTTAGATGCCAAGTGTATACATAATTCTGAATTACGTGGTTGTGGATTGAAACAATTATACACTGGATTCCCTCTCTTTTCTTTCTAAGAGTGATTGTTTTCATGCAACTTTCATTTCATACCACAGGCATAAAGCTAAGGTAGGTGATTGGGTTATTGTAAACACCTAAAAGCTCACACAAACGTGAAAAGGGTTCATGTTGCTAAGAAAGCTGTCATTTTTGGATGTCAGTTTGGTTTTCAATTTTTAATGTAAACTTCTTTATGTTATCAATGTTTTTATAATTTTCTATATTAAATTACTCCATCTACCATACCTGAGGTATTTGTTCAAGAATTGAGCATATCACTCTTTCTTAGGGGAAAAACAAAATCGGTGTTTTTGTAGTCATCCTGAAATGCAATTGCTCAGTTAAAACCCTATTGCTTAATAAATTAAAAGTCTCACAAATAGCTGAAATGATCCCATTGGTTCACACATATAGCCAGGCAAAACAAAAGACAGGAAAATTGTACATTTTTAACATGCACCGTAAGTTGAGTAAGAGATGTAGCAATAGTAACAGTGACATGGTGACAGGTGTACCAGAATCCTGAGGATTTAAAGAAAAGATTGCTATATTTGGTGATGTTGCCTTTTCAGTACTAATTTAATTTTTATAGCTGGGATTTACACAAAATATATTCATCCATTTAAATTTTATGGAGTCTACCAGGTACTTTTAATGTATGTCTCTAAACTCTTAAATTTAACCCAATCACTGAACACATGGTTGAACTTATTGACTGTGTTTGTATACAGGACAATTCATGCTTGTCTAGCAAGTAATTTTGAAAAGTAATGCCACCAAAATTTCTTCCCAGGGCAACAGAGGCACTTTATTCCAAATCCATTAAAGGTGATGTAAGATGCAGTAATTAATTTTGTTGTGCTTTTTTATTAATATGATACATGTAATTAGAAAAAATCTTAAATCCTTTAAAAAATTTAGTAAAATAAAAGGAATCCATAAATGGGGAATTTGTTGGCCTGGAGAAGCCAATGGAGTGAGTGACATTAGAACACAGGAAAACATAACCAAAATTAAGTGGTCAGCAAATATATTTGGTATTTATTTTCCTACAAAATAGCTTGAGGATATGCTGAGTTAGAGAGTTTAGCTATTGACTTTAGTACTGAGAAAATTGACAGTAATATATTATTTGATTATATTTTTCCAAGTTACTTCTTAGAATAGAGTTCTATCTTGAAAGTATATATTTCATTCATTAAAAAAAAAAAATACCATAGAATGATATAATAGGTTGATTGAAAAGGACCTGAAAGATTATCCCTATGGCAGGGATCTTTCCACTGAACAATCCCCATCCAGACTGGCCTTTACCATCTCCATGAACAGGAGCTCACAACCTCTCTGGGAAACCTGTTCCAGTGCCTCACCATCCTCACAGTAAAGAATTTCTTTCTGATATCAAAGCTGAACTTCAGCTTGAGTCCAATCCCCTTTGTCCTATCACTACAAGACCATAAAAGTCCCTCTTATGGGTCCTCCACCACATAATAATAAAATGTGAAGGAGCACTGTAGTGAGAAGCAAAATTTTTCCCGTGTTCTAGTCTGCTATAGGGAAAAAACCCAAAATCTTCTTGAGTTCTGCCCACATCAGCTGTATGCAAGAGTGCCTATTTCAGTCTCGATCTAAACCTTATCAGTCACAGCATTTTACATTCTCCTTTACTCCTAAAATTTGTATTTGTAAGGGAAAAATTAACTACATTATTTATAAAAACCATGTGTATTGTGGAATGATACTGTGTTTTCCTGTATTTAGGGAAATGTAATACATTTTATTTCTGTTTTGGGTACCTGACCTGAAACTCCTGGTATGTGATTTTAAGAACACTTGGATCATCACATGGCAAATAGAAAAGTCCATCCCCTTTTAATTTTTAATTTTGTCTTAAAGTCTCTATTGATTACACTAAAGATCAAGAGTTGTTTTACTGGAAGAGAAACATGCACTTTAAAAAAAATCATAGTCTTCATCTTTTACACTAAATTTCACAAATTATTAAATATTTTTACACTGTTACATGTTCTCCATTTTCAAAGTCTGAAAGGTAGTAGTAATTACATATATTTCAGGTAAGTTTGAGGAACTTAAATTAGTTTTTGGGGGGAACATATTACAATATGAGATATAAGAGTAAATTAATGAGGTAATCTGGTAATCTGGTAAAAAATAATTTTTAATTTACTCCAGAAACTGAATGGGACACACAGAATATTTTAGAGTTCTGTATAATTAAAAATACATCCGAAATGAATAGTTAATACACTGTTGCTCAAAGTACACAATTGTTTGGTCTTTTGAAATATGCTGGGTCTATACAAAACAAATTATATTATATAAACACATAGCAAGATACATTTGGGGCCTTGGAGAACAACTGCACATAGAAAGTATAGTGTTTGGAGGTGAGTTTGTGTAGTTAAAGATTAGCTGGGTTTGCTAGGAGCACACATGTTCAGTTTTTTCATGGAATGTTTTCCACCAAATCTTTCTTAAAAACCTAGTTCATTAATTGATTTTTCTTCCAGTTATACAAATATAATCTGGTGTCTCATAATGACATGAAAATAAAAATAAATATTGAAATTATCATTTCAATGGAAGCACAAAACCAGGTAGTTTGACTAATTTCATTGCCTTTTCTTTTGATTTAAATAGTTGTGTACATATTATTTCCAATGTTATGCAAAAAAAGCAATGGTCCCTATCTTAAGAATATAAGAACAAAAGACTATCCAGTGCTATTAAGGGATTATTCTTTATGCACAGTTTAAACAATTTTGTGGTAGGATTCTCTTTAAAAAAATTTTTCTTTAGCATTCCAGATATAATTCATGTGAGCGAATTTTCTAGATCTATACAACTAGTTTAAAGTAGGTCTTCTCTGCTAGGCTCCATCTATTGTATAAATCAGTGGAAGGGGCATGAAACAGATTTGCTTGCAGGAAGTTTTCTCTTATTTTTTATTCTCCAAATGTTTTGCTCTATTTGTTCAAAAATTACTTTTCTCCTAAGGAATTCTGTCTTTTATTTTATATCATATTCAGCAGCTGGTATGGGCTGGATTTGGAGGGAAATGTTTTGGTTTTTGGGGCTTTTATTTGGGGGTGGAGGTTGTTTGGTTTTTTTTTTGTTGTTGTTTTTGTTTGGGAGAGTTGTTTGGTTGGTTGGTTTTGGTTTGGTTTTTTCATTGGGTTTTTTCCTTTGTGTTGGCAGTTTTTATTTGGTTGGGTTTTTTTTAAATTACTGTTAAAAATTTTATTAGTTTTGCTGCTGACTTTTTTTTGCATGCTCATACACTTCTGACTACATCTGAATCAATACTAAAGGAAAAGAAAAAACCCCACCAAAACCCAAAAATTATATAAAACCAAACCACCACTTATCTCTGTTAAAAATTAGTTTTGGATTTTCTTCTACATTATTTCAGCAAAGGCACTTTATGCCACAGATGCTTCCAAGAGAATACAATTTAAGCAAAGGTTAGAGAATATTGACTAACAGGGAATTCCAGATGAGAAACTGTGAAAAATCTCATATGATGCCTGATACAAAGTTTTTCAATCACATGAACAGTATGATGTCATTTGGTGCAGTTATAGTGATTTAATGCTCAAATATATGTTGATAATCATTGCAAATAAGGATTACTTCTTTTTAAAAAAAATATTTGTATTAGCGAAGTAAATAATGCCACTTATGTGTTCTGAGATTCTATTTTAATAGGCCCTTAAGAAAAAGGTTTTACATAATAGTATTAACTAAAAAATAAATAAATAGATACAGCACTTAGGTGCTTTTTCATCAAACATTGTATTGCTGTAAAATAATTTCTTATTAAAACTCCTGTTGTCCAGTATCTTCAGAGTATTTCTGTCATTTGTGATTTATCACTTTTTCAGATGGGATCTTTTCATTGCCAAGAACTTATTTGAAAGAATTTTGTTTGGAAAGTTAAAGAGCAAAAATATTGGGTAATTTGTCTGAGTTTATTATTGTTTTACTTAGGGATGATGTGATATAGTTCTTAATTTTTTTGATAAAGGTAAATTATTTATTTTCAGTTTTCAATTTGTCAGGCATTTTGGGTTTTTAAATTTTTTAAACAGCAGAGTGATGCAGAATTTTACTTCTAGACATTTTCTCACACCTGAGGTTTTGGAATTACCCATTCTATCATGCAGTATAATGAATTACACTTATCTTTTCATTTGACTTAATTGAAAGATTTCTCTGTGTTGCACTTACAGTTGGTTAATTGTGTGCCACAATTCCATTTTCCTTTGCTGATAGATCCAATGGAAAAAGAAAAAGGCATATGGATTTAGGTTCCATTTAGTTATTTGGTTTATTCATTCAGAAATCCTGTATAGTATACAGTCTTGAACACAGTAAGGAAAGTAGATGTTGATCAAAGGCTTTCATACAGTTTCACATGTATCTAAACATGGATTAGTGTTAATCCTCATGGGTGCACTGCCGAATAATCTTGTCCTTACAATTTGAGAGAAGAGAAACAGTCCGGTAATGATGGTGCAGTTTAAAATTAAGGTTAATTTGCTTTATGGAGTGAGTTAAAGTTTAATTTTTTTACTAACACAGTGGAAAGCAGAAAAAATGCCAAAATGTCAAAACACAAGCTGGATGGGAACGTTTTTACTTTTAAAATGCATATTAGCCATAAGGTGGCAGTGTGGGAACTATTTTTAACTGAAGTGAGGGGAAAAAAGAACTGAAACTCTCAGTCTAATTTTCAGGGTATAAAAAAAGTAACATGGCAACAGATTCAGAGTTTGAGAGATTTTTCCTTTTCCTTTTCCTTTTCCTTTTCCTTTTCCTTTTCCTTTTCCTTTTCCTTTTCCTTTTCCTTTTCCTTTTCCTATTCCTTTCCTTTTGCTTTCTTTTTTCTTTTCCTTTTCTTTCATTTTTTACTTTTTCCCCGCTTTTCTTTCATTTTTTTCCTTTTTTTCTTTAAATGTATATACCTGAAACAACTTAGGTAGCTGAAAGACTGAAATTCCTAGGCATGAAATCTCACTTGGTAATACATGACTTCTGGCAAGCTATTGTAGAAATATGTAAAAAATATATTAAATATATAGTCTCCAAAATATTAATCCTACTCAGGATGAGACATCTAGTTATGAATATGTTTTTATATACATTCCTTAATGGTAGTTCATTCTTTTCTTAGAGAAATACAGTTCATTAAAACATCAGGAGAGCAATTGTATGCATATGCAAATAGTCACATAGATACACTCTCACATGAAAACAATTCCAAAAATAAAACACATTCAAGGAAACTTGTAAATTCACCAACATCATCCCTCTGCTTTCCTTCTCCTATATCCCCTAAGCATCTTTGTGAGGTAAACACTGAAGATTAGACAAAAGAGAGCTAGGAATTTATCATGGATTCTACATTGGTTTGAAGTATGTACCCTCCCAGAAACTTCTCAAAAAAAAAGTCTTGTAAAAATATTAAGTATATCACCAAAATACATATGGAGTAGAACTCCATCCCAGTTTTTCTCAGATGTTTTCAGGATGTTTGATACCATTTCTGCAGTAGACGCATACATAGAGAAAGCATTTGGCCATTCCCACTTAATTCTGAGCATGCAGATGGATAATGAAAAATCTGGATCAATACCAAATGTGCAATTTAGATACAGACCATGCAGTCATTTGTGCTCTTTCCTTCTAAAAAATATTTTCTATAAAGGCATGCCTTACAAAGCTCATAGAATTTCGACACAGAAAAATCTCTTAATTTAAATTCAAATATATTAATTGAAAATAAATTAAGAGAAAGAAAAAGAGAGAGTAATTAATGTTCAGAATTGAATGCTCTTTTTTTTCATTCTCTAAAACACATTAGTAATAATCACTGACTTTACTGTTTGAAGTAAAATTATTATGTTTAAAACCAAGTTCCAGTCCCAAACTTGCAGTGAATTTTTGCTTTTTATCCTTTGGATTAGCAGTTCTCTTGAACAACTGTTCTAACAAATCAGAGAGTTACCAAAAAAAGCGAATAAAACCAGAAATTTTACTGTATTTAAGTACTTTACTGAAAGTTGATAAAGGCCAGCAGAATATAATTTTATTTTATTCCACAAGGCTGCTAAGCATTTGTGACTTCAGAATTTCTTGTTATATATATGAAGGGCTTTTTTAATTGGTAACATAAAACTGTAAGTATTTGCAAATATACAAACTTTGCAGTTACCTTAAAACACAGAAGAAAAAAGCAAAAAACAAGCAAACAAAAAGAGGAAAAATGGCACGTTCCAAAGTGCATGTTCCCAAGAATGTATTAATGTTGTCTAAAACTCTTATAGTGATACATTTTTATTTTACACGTGTTAGAAGAAAGATATCTGGATGTTTCACCTATAGAATACTGATATTTAGTAAATAAAAATTACTTGTTTCACCCACTAAGTGTTAAGCAGGGCGTTTTTTTGAAACTACTTAGGTATCAGTAATGCAGCCTGGGAAAGAGGGAGGGGAATATTTTAAAACGAGATTAAGAAAAACCAACCACCTATTCCACCTCTCAAGTGCATCAAAAAAAACCCCCTCAAACTCAAAACCAACCAACCCACTAAACAGCTGCCTTATTGCACATGTAACATTAGAACTGGTGAAATAAATTAAATCAGAAAATGAATATAAGTCACCAGTAATGCAGTGTTGCATAAGCTACTCAGTGCTTTACGTGTCTGAATAAACTGTTGAAAAACAGACCATTTTACTATTAGATATGCACCAGGGTTTTTTCACTGGAGCACTTCTCTCTTGAACCCTACAAATTACAGGTGCAGGCAGGTGGTGGCCTGCTTGGCTAGCCTCCTCAGAGAAGTGGATCCTCAGCCCATGAATATCCTACTGCGCTGAGCTGCTGCACCCCACCACAAGAATGGATTCTCCTCCTGCAGCCCCTCTTGCTGCAAGGCTGCTTGCACTTACACATCCCTAAGTAGCGAGCAGCTCTTCACCCTGTGCAGGTGCCCAGGTGCTTGCAGAGAGTGCTGCAGGAGTGGCCTCTGTGGAGAGAGGCTGAGGGGCTGCCCTGTGCTGGACACAGCTGGTTACAGCCACCTCCAGTGCACCCACCACACAACACAGCTGTGCCCCGCTGAAAAGGTCATGGTACCTGGGGGAATGAGTTCGTGGGGAAAATGCTTTCCAAAAAAGGCAAGGATGCTCTATAGTCAGAGGGGGAAAAGTAGTGGGAGACATGAGGGTGAATAGTAAGGGCAGAGAGGGAAAGGGAGAAGCTACTCCAGGTGCCGCCATAGATATTTTTCTGTAGCCAGTGGAGAGATGCACACAGTGGAGGAGGGAAAAAAACAAGATGTGCCAGAGACAAATCACTGTCCTGACTACACCTCCCTCCCTCAAACATACCTCTCCAATGCATTGCTCTGGGCACATAGAGGAACCAGGAATGAAAACTGATTCCAGGAATGAAAACTGAAGTTTAACCTGAGAGAAGAGTGATGAAAGGTGTTGTTTTTAGTATTTGTATTTGTTTGTCACTACTTTAATCTATTTTATTGGGCAATAAATTAAACTTGTTCTCCCCTGAACCAAGTCTCTTTTGTCAATAAGAGTAATTAGTGAGTGATCTTCCTGCCTTTTCCTTGACTTATGAGCTTTTTTCATCTTATTTCCTTCTCCTATCCTGAAGAGGAGGGATGGTAAATGGCAGCTGGGTGGACCTTGACTGCTTGCTAAGGCTCAACACCACAACGGGCTTCTTAAATAAAGTCTAAAACTGTCACTACTACTGGCCCATTTGCTTTCACAATTTTTCATTGGTTCAATCCTGTCTTTTGCCTCTCTTTCTTCATTATAGGTAGAGGCATGTGTTCCAGGTCCTTGTGCAATATGATTTAAGCAGCATTATGTCATCCTCTAAGTGTATATAGGAACATAATATTTCTCAGTCATTTTTTGCCTCAAGTTGATGCACCTTTTTCTTCCCATATCATCCACATCTCTTGCTATATTCTATATTCCTTATACAATGTGTGATCTTTCCTCATTTATCTTCTGTTTTGTAATATCTTATTTAGAAGCTTACTTTCCCACTGACAAACTACACAATCTCTACAAAAAAGGAAGAATGAGACAAACCTCATTCTTTAAAGGAATGTTATGGAGGGGTGGGTGCCAAGAAGGAAGGAAAAATAAAACTGAGTTTTCTTGCAAGAGTTCACAAGAGAATTGAACTGCAGTGAACAATGCTGCTTTCTTTGGCCTAGCTTTGGGAATCTTTTGTGCTTAATCTATTAGAAATTCTTCTTTGAAAGTTCTCTTCTCCCTCTTTGGATTCCTAGGTACCATGTTGACATTCCTCTTTCCAAGTCAGCCAAAGCGAAAACACTGTTTACAAGAGGTTTTTTTGCTTTCTTGCATCACAGAAAATATATGAGCCAAAAGCACGAGAATTTTTTTTATAGCACCATGTGTTTTGGGTACGAGTGTATCTCAGAATATAGAGATGATAATAGGTGAAGAGTGGGTCATACAAAAGCAATAAAACGAAGTTTCCAGGATATGGTCTTTCACTTTTTTCTGTTTCGTCAACTCAGCACATTAGTAATGAAATAAATCTGTTTCTTCAGCTTTTGTCACATGGACAGGAAGAATTCTGATGTGTGAAGCCTCTCCAGACTTCCCGATCTGGATTGCATGCCACTGATTTTGCTTAGACTATATGAGATATTAGTAAAACTGAGAAACATAAGCTGGACCCCATCTCTTCTTGATATTGCACTGTCTTACAGACAAGAGCATTTTAAAACATAGCATAAGATAACAAGCAAAAAATTCTCAGTCTTAGTATGGTGAAGAAAGAAATAGGAATAAGAAAATGCATGAGTTTGAATAATGGTCTCAGACTATTTCTGTTCTTTTCAGAAAAGGTATACTTCCTTTCAGACCCCTTGCTGGCCTTTCTTCTTGTCTTCCCAGCTAAGAAGAAAGAAAAAAGCTCCTAGTGAATAATTTAGTGATCTGTTTGGAAAGTTATTCTGCATTCATCTACCAAAATGCAGCATAGAGAGAACTAGCCCTATGCAAGTCCAATTAGCTTCTTGATTTCTGCAAGTTATTCAGCCCTGAGTATGTTATGTGCCAATCACCAATAAGACCATTCAAACATTTGAAGGTTTATTATATTCATAGTATATCAGACTTAAAATATACTAGGCTATTTAGTGATCAGTCACTGATTTACTTTGTATTCTTTGCTCCTTCCCTCTGCTCCTAAGTATTTGTTTCTGCAAAACACATTTTTTAAAGAAGCCCTAGCTATAGCTGACTTTCAAATATGTGAGAAAGAATTGACAACCATTTCCAACTCAGATTCTTCATGACACTACCAGTCATGGAAAAAAATTTGTAACATATGCAAGGAAGATTGCGGATCTCCATATTCCTAGGAATTATTATGCCATTTCCAGTATAGGAAGAGTGTCTGTTATCATTTTTTGTAGGAAAGCTCTTCTACTCCATTTTGAATCCCAGGGTTGATTCAAGAAAAAAATCTAACCTCAGACACATTTTTGTCTAAGTCAACCTTTAAGATGCCTTCTAAGTTTACAATTAATAACTGGTATTTGCCCTATTTTCATTGCTGCAAGATGGGGCACACAAATGTACTTCTCCCCTAAGGGAGGTGTCTGGTCAGTATTTCTGTGGAGTAACAATGAGTTCTTTATTAGTGCTTCAGAGAGTGAAATACAAAGATCAAGAATGGCAGAATTTTTTCCTAGCAATGTCAACAGGAGAAAAACCTTACCTTTAACTGCAAAGAAAGAGGAAAGAGACATGCCTTAGAATAACTAAGAGTAGATCTGAAGGCTGTTATACATTAAAAACTCCTCAGTGAATCTAAACCATGCCAGTCGAAAAAATATGAACTGTCTCTCACTGTCCAAAATGTGAAGATTCTATAAATCTTTACCAGCAAGTCACTCACCTAGTTCTGTAAACTACTGATGTATCAAAGCGAGGGCTCTCAGACTCAATAAATGTGAAAGCAAAAAGTGCTTCAAACATTTAAAAGATTTCTATTAGTTTGGTATGTTTACATAATCTTTTCTATGTGTTTAAAGGGTATATATAAAATGTAAAAAAAAGAAACCAGTGAAAACCATCTTGACAAGTAGCTTACTTTTATGATCAGGACATCATATTACGCTTGAGCGGACTACATGCTGTGAGCACGTTATCATCATCTGAGTTAATCACACTGAATTTTAATTTTGTTGTGGGATGTTAATTTGGAATTTTATGGCCACCAAGCACATGTTTTGCCTGAGAAGACTTAATCGGATGATACTATTATTTAGCATATTATTTCCCATGGGCAAATTGAGATTAAGTGTTTATCTCTGTGGAACCTTGAGAACCTAATAAACTACAGTGGGATCAGATAGAAGATAACAGTAGTATACAGTGAATCACATTTTAGTTTCTTCAAACAAAGAAATAAATTCTGATATTTGAGGAAAAGATCATTAGATGGACTTTCAAGTTTGACACTGAACCAGTTAAGTGTTTATGCAAGTTTATTTATGGAGACCTTAGCACTACATTAATTGGAACTAGAAAGGAAAAAAGTACATCACCCTTCTTTTGATTTGCAACAATGGTATTTATGCAGCTATTAGCTGTATTCCTCTGATAATTCAATGCATTTTGGGATTTAGTTGATGTTATATTCAAAAAAAATAAAATATTATCTTTATCTGTTTCATCAAAATTTTATTGTTTCAAGCATGTTGATGAAAGGTATACTTTTTGATTTTATGAACATTTTAATTGTCAAGGGAAGAAAACTTCCTCCTGAAGCTATTAGTTATGACATCTGTATGAAGACATGAAAATTTTATGAAAGACTTAAAAGTCCCAATAAAATTCACCCAGTGTAATTTTTATGTGTTAGTCAGTACCTTCTACATTTAAGCAAACTTACCAAAGAAAGAAGCTTTTCCAAGGCTAATTCCTAATGCTTGGAATTATCAAGACAGTCTCTCACTGTGATAACACACTGATCACTCACCATCTCTCATTAGTCTTTTGCTGTCAAGGAAAAAGTCATTCTCTGCAATGTCTTTATTTTTCCTCCTAAGACATAGAAGAAAATACAGATGTAGGAATCAAATCATGACTTGCCATATCACCAAAAACTAGCAGTGTAAAATAGCGTGTTCAAAAAAATAGTGAATGTGGAACAAATTAAGACCTTTGCAATGATAGATTTATTATTTAAAAATGGTCTATGTTCCTTCCTTTAAATAATTACTTATCATTTCATTTTGGGCATTCCCCTACTCCAGCATGGGATCCTGCAGATGCATCAGGTGAACCTCTGTGTTCTGTGGACCTCTATGGGCCATTGGGGCACAGCTGCCTCGCCATGGTCTTCACAAGACAGGGCAGAGCCTCTGTACCTGGAGCACATTTTCCCCCTTCTCTCTATGTTCTTGGGAGTTGAAGAGTTCTTTCTCTCACATATTCTCACTCACTTCTCTCACTTCTCTGGTTGCAATTGCCCTAGTGCAGCAGCACCTCTCCCCTTCTCAAGTCTGTTTTCCCTGCAGCACTACTGCTGTCCCCTACGGGCTCAGCCCTGAACAGCTGCAGGTCCATCTTGGAGCTAGGTGGCACTGGCTCCATCAGACATTGGAGAAGCTTCTTGCAGCTTCTCAGAGAAACCGCTCCTGTTGCCCCCTGCTTGCAAAAGCTTGTCTTGCAAACCCAATGATGATGATGTTGTTAGTAATAATAATAATAATAATAATAATAATAATAATAATAATAATGTTTTATTATTATTACTATTTCTATGAAAAGTAGGGAGAGAAGAATTAAACCTAAGAGAAAAAAACAGTGCACATTACAGCTTATTACTGCTGACCAATTCTCAGCCTATCCTCAAGCAGTGATCAGCTGTTCCTGGTCATGTATATACTATACATGACAATCTGTGGCATGGAATAGTCCTTTGGCCAGTATGGATTGCCTGTCCTGGCCATGTCCATCAAAGATTCCTGTAGAGCTCCTTAGTTGCAGAAAATGTGGCACAAAGAAATCCTTAGCTTAGGATAAACACAACTTAGCAAGAACCAAAACATCTGTGTGTTGTCAACAGTCTCATACTAAATGCAAAACACAGCACTGCACCAGCTATGAAGAAAAAAATTAACTCAATCCTACCCTATGAAAAATATGTACCCTATTAAACATAGATTTAGCAACAGTGCTAATATGAGAATTGGTTGTGAAAATTCTTGAGTTAAAATAAGTAAAACTCATATTAGTTCAGAAGATTATATGGCAATTCTGTAAATTCCATAATTGATTTTTTGGTACATTTTTGAATATCATTTAGCAGCAAAATACAAATTGTGAAATAAATATTTTTTCTTTTTTAAAACTCAATACTATAAAAAATATGTTACAAAAATTATCTTATGCACATTTTCTTGATATCCAGCATTTCTGTGAGCAGTATTTTACTTGTATATCTCAGCAGTGATCTTTGGCAGGAAGGAAAAAAAGAATTTCCTAGTGGTTAAGAATGCTTTAGTGTATCAGAAGCCCTACTTTGTATGATTTGCTAACCGTAAGACAGCTGTAATGAAGAGAAAATATAGCAGTGTAATAACTTGACGGCCACATTTATCTATAAAGAGGGTTGTTTCATATCAGATCCCACCTTCAGCTCTATGAAAATGTACTATGATGGAAAGAATTAAAATAGCAGCAGTGAAACCTCCAGAACACTTTTTTTTTTTTTTTATTAGGTATCCAGCCAACAGACAAAATTCTGTATCATTTTCCAGTTGCATATTCAAAAATCTTGTGAAGTAGCAGGATCAGTGGAACCAGGGAACATTTAATTTTCTTCAGTTTTTATAAACATGTAGACAGACCCAAGAAGACCACTGTAACATTTAAATAACCAAAGTCACATATAAATGAACACATCTCTCAGTAAAGATAGTGTTTATAATGTTATCAATATCATGCTGACCCATATCAAATCAGCTGTTCCTTCCTATTTATTTTGTCTTTGGAAAATGCTAAGTGCAAGATATTGAGAAAAGTGGCCCAAAAAATCCTGACCAAACTTTAGGCTTCCATGCCAAAAGTCTTTCATGTCTGCATACAAGATAGCTCCTTCTTAGCTGAAGGTTGCTTCTCTCCATTGTTGAATGAATTTGTATGCTTCTCAGAGTTTGTTTTTGTTTTTAATTTTCCATGGTTTAAGTTGTCTTGGGGTTTACCAAGACCCACCTACATCAAGGACAACTCTGGGTGTTTCCATTCACTTTCTCCCTGATTAATTTTTCTAGAGCTCCCATTGATTTGTGACGGGCACTGTAGTTCTCTTCTGTCAGTAAAAATCTGCCTGTGTGGAGTATGTAGCCAAATTAATCTACCCTGAGACCTCAGCCCTTGATCTCCATGCCTGGGCTCTTGATGGAGTTTGATAATACTGCCTCATAACCAAGTAAAGAAAGAACCACTAACTAGACAGAACAACTTTCTGAACACCCTTATATTTGTATTCTTCTGGTATTCCTGAAAATTCATTTTTTTAATGTATCTTTTTTAAACCAGATAAGAAAAGAGAAAGTAATCTGGAAAAAAAAGAAAAACAAAAACCAGAACACAAAATAATCCAAATAACAGAATTTCAGGGTCCTTTCCTTCTTTCTCTCCCTATCTTTTTGTTTTTATTTCCAAAGGAGCATTTCTGTTTTCCTTTTCACTGCACGTTCAGAATATATAGCTATGCATTAGGCACTGATGATGAGACTTTTCACGTTCTGGCAGGAACAAAGAAAATTAGAAAGAGATTGTGAAAATTTTGGGGAATGACTTAAAAATAAACAGAATCTGAGATTTTTTTACATATTGAACACGCTCACTATCTATGGTCAGTAGTCAAAATGTAGCAGTTCTGTTTTTCCAGGAAAATAAGTGAATCTGCAGATATGAATGAGTTAATTTTAAATCATCCCTCAGTTATGTAAATGCACAAAATGTAGTGCCACTTTCTATTCTTATTACAATCGTGAGACTGTCACTATAATTGATTAATTTCGTGCCATTCTTTCCCAGTGATCTCTTTGTCACAAGAATGAGCTATCACAGAATTTTAATGCTGATTACATTTTAGTTTTCATAATGTATTCTCATTTTCATTCTAGTGACAAAGGTTGGCACAAAATCAGACCATATTCATAACAAAGACTGCAAAAATAAAGCAGGAAACTGTATAGAATCCATCTTCATGACAATCTCAGAACAATGAGAACAGAAATATCACAAAACAAAACTCTTTGTTCTTGTGGCAGTCTTCGCATTGTAATATCACAATACTCTAAAATGCATTTCTGATCCTTTTGGATTGGATGTATTAAACTCATTGCAGTCTAGATATCCTTCACAATATTCTAAAAGGAGAGAGTAGGAGAAAAAAATCTTATATCAAAATGTGATCATTGTGGATAATGTAAAATACCTCTTAGCTGTTTGTTAATTCCTAAGTTTACCACTGAGTTACTGGCAGGAGGGAATGGGAACAAGCAGGAAAGAAGAAAAACAATGGTTTTCCATGGAATCTTTACATCACAACTATCTGTTTCTTCCTGGGGGCAATTATTTGATAGACTGCTAATATGTGGCAAAACTGTGAGTTTCAAGAAGAAGAACATTCGGTGAGTCAGAAATAGCAGTAATTTATTGAAATAATGTGTTGAGAAGTTATGCATATTATCCAGATTCTCTGAATTGTCTTTTCTGTGTATACTACCATCTCCATTCTTGATGGTCTCCTTTTAAATAGACCTTTGCCATGATAATTCTTCCTAGTCCTACACCGCGACTGCCTTGATTGTGTTGTCAATAGGATTTACTCTTGTCAGTATGACTGTGAACTTGTGGACCTCGCTTTTCTGCACTATCAGAGAGACTTTTACAAGTAGATCAGGTGTCTCTTCCTGAAGAGGGGCTCCTCGTAAAGTCCTGTGAAGATAAATCCTTCACCTATGTTCTTATCATCTTTCTTCCCTACTCTAGGGGACAAGAACTACCCACATTCTCTGGATATATGAGACAGTATGACAAGTGACTTCTGCTTTGTTCACTGCAATATCAACTGTGAAACTGACTTGGCTACTGTGTCTTCATATCTTCCCCTCTCTGGCCAGCCCATCAGTGTCCAAAGACAGCTCAAATGGTTCTGGCGTCCTTTCAGCTGGTGGCTTAATATACCTGACAATAACACTTCTCTTAAGAACACTCATTGTCCTTTAAGTCAGCATAGTGTGTAGCTGAATTGACTTGTTCACAGAATAATCTTCACTAGAACTTTCTGAAACCTCTAGATGAGAATTTACTATTACATGAACTTACCTGTTCTGATATGGAACATGATATCCCTGGAGTTCCATTGCTCCAGAGAGATTGATCAATACTATCCAGAGATAAATGTGATTTACTTCTTGAAAATCTGCCTCCTATGAAGGTACTATTATAATTGATGAGTCTCAACATGTCTCTTCAACATACAATAGCGTTGGACAGTCATATATGTCATGCTGATCATATGCTTATCAGTTAAAAGGAGATAGTACAAGACTGACAAATTCAACAGAAGTATGGAGTTTCCGTGTTAGGGTGTTTTGTTAAGAAAATTGACAGCTGTCTAAGAGGACCAACGAGCCTTTTCCTGAATGTCTGAGTATTTCTTAAAGTCATCTGCATCACAAATCCTGTGGAAAATAGACAAGAAATATTGGTTGCAGTGTGGGCATCATTCTTTGGTTTTTGATCACTCCTAGGCAAAACAGAAACTGTAGAGCCAGTGTTCTAGTAGCCAGTATTGTCAAATCTGCTCAGACAGATAAGGCTTCAGAAACAGGAGATGCCTGTATAAAAGACATCAAATATACTGGCCTTGCCCAGAATAAATTTCTTCATAGTTTGTATGTTTTTGGATTTGTGATGAAAACAGTGATAACCACTGGAATTATTTAGTTGCTGCTGAGCAGCATTTACAGAATCTCAAGAAACTTTCTGCTTCTCATACTACACCATCAGCAAGGAGGCTGAGGGCTGACAAATAATTGGAAGTGATACAGCCAGGACAACTGACCCTAAATGACTACAGGGATATTCTATGTCATATCACAACATGCTTACCAATAAAAGCTGTGGGAAGGAGAAGGAGAAGAAGAAGGAGAAGGAGAAGGAGAAGGAGAAGGAGAAGGAGAAGGAGAAGGAGAAGGAGAAGGAGAAGGAGAAAGAAGAAAAGGAAAAGAAAGAAAAAGAAAAAGAAAAAGAAAAAGAAAAAGAAAAAGAAAAAGAAAAAGAAAAAGAAAAAGAAAAAGAAAAAGAAAAAGAAAAAGAAAAAGAAAAAGAAAAAGAAAAAGAAAAAGAAAAAAAGAAAAAGAAAAAGTGAAGAACGTTCTGAATTATGATATTTGAAGCTTTATTCAAGATCATCTACTTCCAGTCAATTTACAAATTACTTCTCAATATCTATCAAAATTTCTCCTCTTTCAGTTTAAAACCATTACCCTTCATCCTGCCATTACACTCCCTAAATAAAGGGCTCCTAAATCCAGGCTTCTAGAAGATCCATCCAGAGCCTTCTCTTCAACAGGTTGAACAAGCCCAACCAAGTCTCTCAGCCTGTCCTTACTGGGAGGTGTTTGACAGTCATTTCCATGGCACTCCTCTTGGAAGCCTCTCTGTTAGTATCTGGTCCAACTTGTATATTAGCTTAGGGCTAAAATGTTATTCAATGCAAACTTTCAGCTGCTGTGAAGTCATATGCAAAAGAAAGAGACAGAAACATCATTATTCTTCCAGAGGGAAAATAAATTTAGGGTATAGACAAAGTAACCTGTAACAATTGCTTCAAGGTTTAAAAAGCAAACAGTAGCCAGCACTGAGAGAAGATAAAAAAACCAAAACACTAGATACTTTGCTTGGACTCTGGGAAAACACCTTACAGGTACAGGTGTCGTGACTAAATTTCATCCCAATACAAAAAAGGAAGGACTCTGAAAAATATCCAGGCTTAGGAACTCTGTTTCTAGAAAACCTACTCTACCCAGTGAGATAATCATCTGCCTTCTGTAATAAGAGCAAGACTGTCTTTCTCCATTCTTAGGTAGAGGTTCTCATTTGCAACACCTCTTCCTAGGGAATGCAGTAGACTGCAGGATCATGCATTCACAGAAGTCCTAAATCAGCTGTTCTCTTATGAGGTTATTATAGTATTCATTCCATTCTTAGAAAGTCAGCCTTGACACTGGTGTTTGGACTTTCAGACTTCTAGAATGTATATTCTTTGCTTTTTAGTTCTACATTGATCTTGTCCCACTGGTCCTCTTTCTCCACTGTCCTATTTCTCTTACACAATGTTCAGCAGCTGTGGTCTCTCTGTAGACCCTGTGGGATTAGGTACATCAACAACTGGCTGGAAGGGGATCTTCTGGGCAGGTCTCCTGGCAGTGAGAATCCCATAGCTTCTGTACTGCTTGAGCAATATCACAGTAAGAATGAAACTCCACAGAAGAGGATTTACTGAAAATAAAGAAGAAAAGCAACAGATGGATATAACAAGGCCTATGATACAAATTGCAGTTTTAGGTGGAACTTGAATCATACTGGCATATGTGAAGACTAGAGGTGTCCTTGCTCTGTCTTCATCATTTTTAAATGAGTGAAACAGTTCAGTAAGATTCTGATTAATATGTGATAAATATTTCCAGAAGAAACCAATGCTTCCATATTAAAAAGACAATAATTAATTCTGTCTCCATGGAAAATAAAACAAAACAAAAAAACCTCCTCTCAAAAAAGCCAAAAATTACCTCCCCCCCCAAAAAAAAAAAACCTAAGAAAAAGCCAAAACAAACAAACAACCCAAAACAATTAAAAAAAACCAAAACACTAAACAAAAAAAAAACCAAAGAAACCAAACCAATCAAGTATTTAACCTGAAGTACCAGTCTTAACATTCTTCTGACCCTATCCTGTTCATATACAATCTGGATATATTATACTGAGCCAACCACACTGACTACTACTGGTGGACCACACAAAGAGATTGTTAGCCTTGGTGACGTCCAGGGATGCTTTCTACCTTAAGTTAGTCAATGGCTTAATAACTATAGCAGAAACAACCAGAAGTCATTCCTACACTCATCCTCAGTTATACAGTGCCTTTGAATGTAGTCAGACTGTAATTTGTACTCTAGCTATAAATCAATTTTAACCTTAATTTAGGTATCCATCTTAAGCTCAGGAGTTATGAGGTTGTGGAAATGAGTGACCAAGTGTTGTATTGCACTCAATAGTTATTTAGTTGTTTGCGCTGGGTGTTGAAAAAAATGTTATTGGGTCACATGGATGGTATATTCCCCCTCACATGGTTTCTCCCTCACATAACGCCCTGGTTTCTGTATGCCCTGGTGGTCTGTCCCACAGGTGGTCCATCCCCTTGCCCCTCCCCAATGTTATCCCATTGGCCGCGGTCGTCTTTCCCCGCCCACATCACCTGGGCTATAAAACCTTGCGGCAGGTGTGGTTCTGCCTCTTTTTGCTATCTGGGTGGTAGCTGCCACCAGAAGCGTGGTGGCAATAAACTCGAGCCAATAAACTGGATACTCGTCTCCACGTGGCAAAGAGCGCTTCTCGTCTTTTATCCTCCGTCTATGCAATTCTTTAGTGTGGGCTTTAGTCCTGAGCAAGCCGGATCTGGATTTATATGGCCCAGAGACCCACGGATTTATTGCAACCAAATCATACAAATTCATCAAGCTGTCTTTTGCAGCACGTAAAGAAGTAGATTGTAACCATGTGCTTAAAATTGCACAAGAACTTTGACTTACAGACAGAAAATACACATGGACACAGAGCCACAGGCACACACACAGATAAAATCTGTGGGTTTGTTGTTAGCAATGACTGCATCTAAAATTATGTATTCTATTCTGTGTGTAATTTCGCCTAAATAGCCCTTCATACAAACATCACTGGAATGTGAAAACACTGGAAAAACTGAGAAGCAGTTATACCACAAAAAGTGAAGTTGGTCCAGAAGATCTGTCTTTTGGGTTGTATTTTTCATATTTTTAGCAGCCAAGAATGCAAAAATTATATCGTAGCAGTACATTTCATTTAAAAAAAAAAGTAGAGTAAACCCTAGCTAAATATTAGTATATATTTGGAAATGTAGGAAAAGACATTTCCACAATTAGAAAATAATCTTAAAACAACAGCAAAGGTAGTATTTAAATTGAAAATGTGCACATGCAAGATTTTGACATCCAAATGTTTATATTAATGCAGTCATAGGAATCAAATTCTCTCACCCTTTCAGGCAAAACCAAGATGCTATAAAAACATAATAATTTCTCTAATTTCTATTCTATTTAAAATCTTTAGCTTTCCTCTAGTAGAAACAAAAGTTACTGTTACTGTACCCCATGATTTCTCTGTTTTCATAATTAAACTTAAGAGATTTAATACGTTCCTTTTATGATATCAATGGTGACTTTTTAATTCTGTTTATAAAACTTTATCATTCTGTAGTGTGTATAGCTAGGTTTTAGGTAAAATATTAGATGTGACTAATAAATTATGGATTAATTACAAAAATATATTGTGCATTCAACCTCAAATTCATTGTATTTCAGAGTAAACAGTATAAGTTGTGAGCATGGATATGTTAAGAGAAACAAAATTATTTTGTGAAGTTCTGCTTTAACCTAGGTTACTTTTATGTACAAAAAAAGTCTCTCCATCTTGCAGGAATATAAAGAATAGCTAAACCTTCAGTGAAGTCAGCAAAAGCTCAACATGTGAGTCTCAGTTATACCTATCATGTCACTCTTGGATACAATAACTAAAGATTTTTTTTTGATAAAATGGAGACTTGATAAAAGATATTGATAGCAAACATGTTTTAATTTAATTAATAAATAATAGAGAATATAAACACCATCTGGCTGTCTGGAGACATGATTCCTAGGTAAACTATTATTTTTATTTCCAAGAATGGCTGCATATAGAATGATGCTTCTTCATTCTGAGACTTTCTTTTTACCAGAAAATTAAATTTTTCAAATTTATAACGGATTTTTTGTATGTGATATATTATTTTTCCCCAGTGATTGTAGACATAAGTAATTTATGAAATTTTATGAAACTTTGGAGACATTATAGGCTATTGATAACTAATATAAAAAAATAACCTTTTTCATATGGAGATATCTTTGAAAGATATAAAATTGAAATGAGAATTACTAAAATCTAATTTGTAGAACCTGAAATTAAAACAAAGATACCAAAACTAAAGCAAGGCAAAAAAACTTAATAATTTTTTAAAACCTGAATGTGTCATCTTCAATAATCTGAAACGTTAGTGTCTCTTTAGTCTAAGGTCTTTGTCCTTAAGATCTTAAGGGTGTTTTAATGATTGTGTTATTTTTATAATCTGATGTTTACAATCCTTTTGTGCAGAAAAAACAAATCCTTTCAGGCATATATTTTTTTCTAGACTGAGTGCAAATAACTACATGACTGAAAAATTTATGACATAATTATCACTATTCTTTTAGGAAGTTTGTTTTCAATCCCCTTTTGGATAATTTTTCACCTCTCTTGCTTGGTCTTTTAACAGCCTTTCTGATCCAATACTGATGCAAATTACATTGTCATGTTTTGTGACTTTTCTGCACTTATCACTCAGCTATAGCCTAGATTCACAGATATTTATTTTTGTTTTTATTTTTTTATTTTCAATCACTAATGGATTTGCAGCTAACCTATGGCTTCAGCCATGGAATGTTGCCTTCGGTATCATTGATGTATGCATTATGCTGATAAGTACCATGGTTCATTTTCCTCTTGGGTAAGCACAGTTAAAAAAGAAAGGCGGGGGGGAAGAGAAAGAGAGAAACTCTAAGACTAATAATTACCTTAACTGAGACAAGGATGGCAAAACACACTAGATTGCTTTCTAACATTCAGCTATGTGTAATGAAATATGGCTGCTTCAGGACAAAAAAATGTGTGATAACTTCTGTTATTTTAGTGTTATTTCACTGAATTCCTCAAAACTGCATTTTGTTCAACATTATCAGTGTGGTAATGTTTTAATTAAAGGGCAAATCTTGGCCTAATGATGAATTCTTTCCTGACATCAAAAGGACTGTCCCTTGCATTTCAGTGTCATTATTTTATATTACATTTTAATTTGTTAGTTCATCAGTGTGAACTGAGTGTCCTAATATGTAAAGAATAATTTGTCATGATTCAGTAACAAGGCTTGTTGAAAGGTGAATAGCAAAAATAAAGAAGCTTATGGAAGAAGAAAATAGAAATAGAAAAAATAGAACAGAAAAATAAAGACGCTTCAACCTTATGGAACATACTAGGAAAAAAATTTTATGCATGAGTACTTGTATCACATAGGGCAGGAACTACTGTTCTGATTTTTATTTTGCTGTATCATATATAATATGAAAAGGAAAAAATATATACAAATATTTAATTCCTTGCTAGAGACACTTTAATTCAGATATAGTAGTTGGTGCTGTACAACAAATAAATAGTTTCTGATTTTATTATAAATGGATTATGAAGATTTAAGGTAAACCTGGCCAGAAAAGTTAATAAAGCCAGAAATTGTGTAAATCCCAAACTTCTCCAAGAAATATCTGGTTGCATGTTTACAAGTTTAAATTGTTTCTGTCTTTAGTATCATACAATTCCTTTGGAGTTAAAAAGAAAAAGAGAGAAATTAATCCAGCAAAGTGGAGAAATATACTAATAGGTGGCTGATTATAACTAAGATATTTTAATGTATTTACGTTTCTTTTACTCTAATTTAGTTTTAAGAAAATGACAGCTCATGTTTACTTATCTGGCTAAAAATTAATGTAGGTCTCACTAAAAATCCACCTGCTGTTGATGGCTTGCTGTATTAAATATTTGCTATATCACATCATCTGTTGACATCGCAAACATGTCACAGATAGTTTTACAGCTTGTTTCATATGCAGATGTTTTAAAAAGTGTTTACAACTGAGCATTTCAGAAATAGTAGCATTCTAGAAATATTATTTGCTCAAGCAACTAGATCTTGGAATTAATATCTCCTCTACTTGTCTTTCATTTTTAATTGCATCATCCACAAATGTAAAGTTGTCTTTGTTTGCTTTAAGATTTACAACGAAAGTGGGTTACAGTAAAACTGTTTTAAAAACACCATGTTCACACTGTTTAATTAGAGTTTGGACCAGGCTTTTTAAGTGAATCTTCTTCCACTGCCTAGGCTTCAGTTCACTTAGTATCCTAGGACTACAAAAAAGATGCCTCTGGATGAAACTGATGTGAAAGATCTGCTTCAGAAGTGTACAAAATATAATACAATGGTTAGTGAGCATTAAATGCAGAGTGACAGACAGGAGCTAATTTCAGCTAACGGCCTTGAACTATGTAATTTGGGTGCTGGGTCTTAGCACAGGCTAGGGACTAGCTCAGTGTTTTAGCACATGGCTCTTAATATGCTTTTGTTGTACCAGTTTTCAGCAAGTGAATTTGAATTTTGAATGCTGAAATCTGACTCTAGAATATATGAATACTTCTTTCACATGCTCTGCATATTTGTGTGCAGAGCTGAGTGGTGAAATTCAGGAACACTACACTAAGAAACTGCCTGTAACTGGACTAAAATGATAAGAATAAATGTGTTTTTACAGTGGATTTTCTCCAATATTTTAAAGTCTTTCAAACTGATGTAGATCAGTATCTTCCATTTTTAGCTTTGAGCTTTCTCCTAAAAATTCCTGAGACATTTCTTCTCCTAGTAGTGGTAATTTTTTTTATACTAACAGCTAGCAATGACAATTGCACTTCCATGCCACTCCTGCTATGTCTAGGTAGAGAATATTTCTGATACAATGAAGCTGTCCCAATTATCTATGACTTGTAATTAAACTTGTAAGTCTAGCTGTTTTGTTTTCAGTGGGAGAAAAAAATGTTAATTACTGTGGACTGAGGTTCTGCTCAGCCTTCGCTATACAAACTGTCCCATTTTGCACAGAATTTAACAACAAAAAGCAGAGCTGTTGTTTTGGGTCTTGTGAGTTGGGTTCTGCATGAGTCATGAACTCAAAGTCAGTCTGCTGGCTCAGAAACACATCTCTGAAAAAGCTGTTTTACAAAAGGGTATAGCATGAAAAGCAGGCATTGGATAGAATGTTATCCCTTCCTTGTAACAACAGGCTATTATGCTGTGTGTGAGAGAGAGCATATTTTGAAAGCCTTTTTGTCGCTTTGTCATTTGCTCATATTACCATTTATGTGTTTGTTGAAGCAAGCTATTTTAGTCAGCACTTTACTGTATGTTCCTTCGAGTAAAAAAGTTTCTTAACAGATTTTTTTAAAGTTCATTATTATAAAGCATTAGCTTTATTCCATCTTCTTTATGGGAGTCCTCTCTTTCCTCTGTGTAAACTGTGCCAAACAAACTTCCTATCCCACTGATATTTGTGATGTCTCAAGATTCAGGCTGACGAAAAAACTTACCTTGAAAATTATCATGCTTCAATCTACAGTTCTACAGGAAGGAAAGCATTTTCAGCCAAGATATGGGGAAGAAAATTCCATTTCCTTTAGAGGACTGAGACTCTGGCTTCTGAGACACTTTCTCAGAAAGAAATAATACTAAAACTAGAACCAGAAAAGATAACTGGATAGCAGGAAAAGCTTTTTAATGTTCTGTACATTGCCAGGGGAGTTTCAAATAGAGTGCAAACTACATGATGAGATAATTCCTGTCAAGTTACTCAGGGAAAATTGTAAATGTACATAAGCCAAAAAGATGCAATTGTAAAAAAGGGCCATGATTTTGGTAATGAAGATACCATAGTTACATACCTGTTTTTATTAAATTTGGGAGACTGGAGAAAGACACAAAACTTAACTGGTTACGACTGCAAAGAAGGAGCAGAGGAGAGAAGAATAAAAGTGAGGCTTTCAGTGATAGGGTTTTTTTTGAGAGGACAAAGTCCTGCAAACACAAGGACATGTCTAGCATGAATGTTTGAATCAGATGGAGTTTCTCTACTTGTGCATGGTGTATCTTCTACATATACAGAAAATGGTAAAACTAAAAGCAAGATAGGAGTGTTTACACATTGCTTTTCTTCTTTTGTTGGTTTGGTTTGCTTGGCTTGGCTTGGTTTGGGTTTGGATTTTTTGGTAAGTTTTAGTGCTAATTAATAACCTTCCTTAGGTAGGATTAAGTATTTATTTGGGGCAGCCTTCACAAAAATCTTTAAGTGAGATAAGCAAGCTGATAACAAGTGGGGATATTGCTTCTAGACCTATGTTGGAAGTTGGTATGCTCTGCAGCTCTTGTAGATGTTATGATCTGAGATCCAGACTTAAAAAGAGAAGTGTTCAAATCAGTAGTAGTAGAACTTAGAAATGAGTTTACCATCATGAAAATCAGAGGGCAAATCACATAGCTTGAATTTGTTTATTGGATGAACAGTGCTGTCTGAGAATGCTGCACATATTTTTGTTATGTCTACACAGCAGGGTTACATAAGGAAAAGCATAAAATATGTGTAATACAGAAAAAAATTATAAAGTAAATGCATAAAGCAGATGCATAAATATTAAGGAAATATCTGTAGAAATATTGCTGTTCAATATTGCACAGAAAACATTTTGTCTGGTAAAAATTAAGCAGAAATCAAAGACTAATATTCTCTTCCCATCCATGTAATAGTATAGTGGTGTGACATGTTGATTTCAGAGCTGCAGTCTGATAATATGGTACGATTGTGGCTACAATTGGGCTGGTTTTGAATTGCTGAATGCAGGGTTGATAATATCAAGATCTTTTTGTTGTTTGCTGAGCAGGACTTGCACAGAACTAAAGCATTTTCTGCTTCTTGTACTGCCATGCTGGTGAGGAGACTGGGGGTTCTTGGGAGGATGGGAAGAGACACAACTGGAACAGGTGACCCCAACTGACCAAAGGGATATTCCAGAACCTGTGGCACCATGCCAGTGTATAAAGTGGGAGGAAGAAGAAGGCAGAGTAGAACATTTGGCAAGATATTTGTCTTTCCAAGTAACTCTGTGCATGATGGGCCCTGTTCCCCTAGAGATAACTGAGCACCTGCGTGGCCATGGGTAGCTGTGAATTAATTCCTTGTTTGGTTTTGCTTGTGTGCACAACTTTTCCTTTCCTTGCTTAACTACCTTTTACTTTTCATGTTCTCTCCCCATTGGTATGGGACTGAGCAAGTGGCTGTGTGGGGCTTAGCTGTTGGTTGAGGTTAAACTATGACAGTCCTTTTTCAGCACCCAAAGCGAGGCTCAAAGAGTTTGAGATAGTGACAGATCTGATTGGGATGTACTAGATTGAATTGATATCTGGTAGTGCTGTTTAGCCAATTAAGACATTATTATAACTACTATTTTTGTCAGTAATAGAGTCCCCCAGGGATTCTGAAAGAATAATGTTAAGATGCACTTTTACAAAGTATGATGCAGAATGTATACGATGAAGAGTTATTGCATTTATTAGGTCATTATCAGTATAACAAGTGTAACTCTGTATCATATGTATAAGAGCAGAATGGCAGTCAACTACAGTATGAGCATGCAGATTCCCTGTTGCTTAAGTTTTTTGCTTTCTTATGGTAAAGGAACTCTTTACAAACTTAAAGAAAAGTACATAATCTCAGTGATTTGGGTCCAAATTGTATGCTGCAGCAGGCTTCCTCACCACTGTACTATCATACTTGAGGAACACATGTCTAAATTTATGCTGAAATAGCATAATTTTTATTGCTATTTAGCAATAGCTTTTAAAAAATATCATTCACTTCTTCCCTTATAGAAGGATCTTGGAACAAAAATAATTCTTTAATTTACTTTCCCCATTCTGAACCCTCTTGCTTTTCTAGTGCCTATTTACCTATAATTGACAAGATGTTGAGAGCAATTAGATATTCCCTAGTTGGCTGGCCTTTGCAAAGAAGATTCTTGACGGAGATCAAGAAAATTAACTACCACAGGTTTCTTAGCTTGAAATTCCCAATAAAGCAATATAAAGCAAATATTTGTACATTAAAGGTTAAGTACTTCAAGTCTTTTGACAGTAATTGAATGTATTTTCAAGAGAGGTTTAATTTTGATAGATTTTTTCCCCATTTTACCACTGTTTGTCTCCTCTTTGTCTCAAATAGTAAATATTTCATACTACTGACTAACACTTTAGGGTTGGCACAACAGTCAGAGCCAGATTAAAGGCCTCCAGCTGCAACTTTAATAAGAAATACCATTCCATAAATAAGGTTAATTTTTACCTAGTGGTTTTATAACCATAGGAGTAATATTCACACATATATCATCATAGCAGATACCCTGTGTCTCGCCTCAGTTCCAGTCGCAAAAGGATCAAATGCTTTTGATTAAGATGCCTCCATAGTAATCTCAGAATAGCTGTTGATTCATCTGTCTAGGCATTGTGTCATCTCTTTAATTTTGAACTCTGAGACAGGACTTGCAGACTGAATTTTTAAAGGAATTAGCTGCTTGGAAAAGCATCTGAACAGCTTACCTATAGGTCCCTTTAGAAATAACAAATCTACACCTACCTTCAACATACTGAAATGCCTTTCAAAAGTCTTAGGGCTTAGGCATCATTTATAACATAATCAAGAAAATGCATTAAAAACAAACAAATAAAAAAAACCAAAACAAAAACAAAACAAAAAAACCCCACAAAACCAGAAAAAATTTCTTGAGTGCAGCAATATACTGTCCAGAAAAGGACAGTATATTTTTTTTTCCCCTTTTCTACATGAAATACATCATGGACATACAGTGAGAAAGCAGCAAGTCTTGAAGTTCAGAGGATGACAAATGTAGTATTTAAAGACAATATCAAAATTCTGATCACCCAAAATACTGATAGTTCTTTAAAGAACAAAGCTGCTATGCCCTTCTGTGGTGTTGTTTTTCTTTTTCCAGACAACATGAAAGGAGCAGGAATATGAAATAGCTCATTCACAGTCTAATGCTTTATCAGGTGAAGTCAGAAGTAAGATTCTTTTCTATTGAGGTATTAAGAAGGTGGACCCCCCAACACAGTCTTCATTTACAGTTTATCATTGTACTATATAGCTTCAGTGTCCTTGTTTTCAATTGATACCAATGTAAATAAGGGAAGAAGGAATTAATTCACAGTGGCCAAATATCACTGTCCCAGAAACCTATTTGTGTTATTAACATATTCATAAAAGCTCAAAAACCATCTTTGATGTCTGTGCATACCTTTTTTTTTCCCTTCAGTTCCTGCCCGTTTTCTTAACACTAACTCTTTATTTTTTGGCTTTTTGTAAACATTAGTCTTTCGAGTAAAACATAAATGATCTTTAGATCTTTAGATCTAGGGAAACTGACCCAGGTTATGGAAGATTAAACTGTTACTGGAAGCCAGTGATTATGTCTGGAAAGACTGTGGCCCAATACCTCTGATTTTAAGTGATAAAGGAACATAAGAGTAAAATTAGTATTTTGAGGAGTGGATTGAGAGTGGCAGAAGGGAGTACCTGTTTCACAGAGAAACATGTGACTTGGCAGCAAAATATACTTCACCTTGGTGATGAGCCATCGCAGGATGCAAATGGTTTGATTGCTTTGAAGAATAACTGTTTGGTGTTGTTGCATAATTATTAGCCTGAGAATTACATCCTAAATTTAGGAATTTGTTGTGTGAAAGAAACTCTTGCAGGTTACAAATTTGGAAGTTTTTAAAAATGTTATGAATTACGCACTTTGAAATAGGCCTTCTTGTTTTCACTGATGTTTAACTTAAAAGTTAAACACTCTAAATCTAACTTCTAAATCTAAGAATTCAGTAACCTTTCCTTTCACTTCAAGGATATGCTATCACCCTAAAGAAAATTAAGGAATTCTTCCAAAATATGATGCCCTCTTTCTCATGTCCTCCATATAGATATTTATCAGTATACACTGCTTAAAACCTTTTAAGAAATCTGACAAGTGACAAGATCAGTCACTGCTCTTAAAGGTGAGCTGTGGAAGGCATTCACAGTGTTTAGATAATTCTATTAGTTTCAAAAGGAGTAAATTAATAATTTACATTAAGACCACTGCTAATTACAAAATTAACCTTGGAAAGTTTAAGTTTGAATAACTTGCCAGAGTGTAATTCAGCTCATGAAACAAGGAAACTCAAAGCCCAACTGATTTGAACACTAAATACGGAAGACTAAAATAATTTTGTGCATTTAGATTTGTTAGAGCTGGTCATTTTTTTGCAGGCTAGTTTGAATTCTTGCATGCCTTTGTTGTTTTGTTTGGGCTTTTTTTTTGGCAGGGGAACTACATGTATAGAGCAGTAATAAGCTGTATAGTCAGTCAGGTAGTGCACTCACTATATGCCATTCCTGGTATAAATCCCGTAATTTCTACATTTACCTGATTTCTGCTCAGGTATCCATATTCCCAAAATTATATTTGGAATGTCTTGATTCCCACATCAGTTTCAAGTATTGATTATTTATAAAGTCAAATTGCTCAAGACTAGTTTTGTCCTCTGTCTCCACTAACTGATATGTTCTTCTGGAAGCAATCAATGTTCTTCTGTTTGGACAGCTAAGATTCATCATTTCTAATTACTGCAGGGTTAAACCCAAGGTATGGTAAATGTTGGCCCTCTAAATATATCTGTTGTTATTCTTAAACCTTACAGCCCTTCATACTTGTAATCACCATAAGTTTTGCTGAACAGAAGCATTTTTTGAATACTTACGTGAACATTGTATATACAGTTTTAATACTAGGGGTGCATATAGTAGGGGTGCATACTGATAGAAAAATTGGTGGGAAAAATTGAGGAATAGGGTTTTTGAACTTTTCATTCTTCAAAAAACTAATATCTTAAGATATGCACATTGGGAATGTTAGTATAGGTATTGCATGCAGTCAAATCCCTTGTGAATATAATGCCAATTTTCAGATCAATCTGATTACGCTTTCATCCTTTATTATGAATATTTCAAAATTATCTAGTGGCATACCAAAATTCCACAGATGAGTTTTTTGTTGCAACAATATCACAGACTCAGATGGAAGAACACTAGTGTTAAGGTTCATAACCTACCCTGATTATTGTTATCAAATTACTATTACTTGAGGCATACTTTACCAAAAATAGATTATAAAAATCCCCAAACCATGAAAAAATATATAATATTTAATAGAATGTTTTATACAGGCTCAAAACCAGTGAATTTAAGTGTTTTGCATTATAGAGTTTTTATTTGAGCTAGTCTTTAAATGTCATTAATATCTGCAAACTGATTCAAACTTGAAAATATGTTTCAGGAACTGCAAAGGTATATATTTGGGGATCGTGACCCATAGTACAAAAATTGAATTCTGCATAATTGTAGACTTTCATTTAGGAGGTAATTCAAACATTCGATTATGAAAAATGCAATTTAAAATGCACTTTGATATGATCTAAAATGAAATTCTTTACAATAAGAGTGGTGAAGCACTGGAACAGTTGGCCCAGAAGAGTTGTGGCTGCCCCATACCTTAAAGAATTCAAGTCCAGGCTGGATCAGGTTCTGAACAACCTGGTCCGGTAGAAGGCATCCCTGCCCATGGCGGGGGAGTTGGAACTAGAAGATCTTTAAGGTGACTGCCAACCCAAACCAATCTATGATTCTATCATAATGAGATCTGTAGGAAAATTCAGAAGCATATTTAATAGAAAGAAAAATAGAATTGCAGAAGTATCTATGTTTTCATTTGCTAATTTTTCCTTTAATGTGTGTATGAGGTGTTGAAAACCATAATTCGTTCTGACTCTACCTATCAACAAATAAAAATATATGCATAAAGGGAACCATGGTATTTGACAGTGACTATTACTACCAGTAATATCAAATGTTTCTTAATCTTTTTTAGATCTCTATCCTGAGACAAAACAACAGGATGTGCCTTGGAGAAGAGTAAGTTAAAAAAATTCTTTGTCCTTGGTATATTTTCATTGTAATCATGATAACTGGTTACTGTAAATTGAGTTTCAGTGAGAGAAATCTGTTATCCATTTATTTTTAAAGTACTAAGCCACTCCCACCGCACTGTTTATGCAGACTTAACCTTGATTTAAGTAACTTTTTCATTAGGTTTTTTTTCAGGCATAACTTTTTATTGAGTACATTGAACTTAAGCATTAATACTTCTTAGAAAATCACTCTCAAATACTTAAGCAGCAATAGAAAACACTCCTAGATTACTTTATTCCTTCAGGTGACTCTACTCTAGAAAAGAGAATGGAAAGAAGATGAGTTATTCTTAGGAAAAACAAATTGTATGTGTTTAACTATCTATTAATCACTGAGTTTCTCCTTTATCTATATCTGAAATAGTTGTTTTCTCTGTAGCATTTAGAAAGTTGCTTCTTATCGTGAAAAAAAATTCATAGGCCTAATATACAATTTAGATCTCTCTCTCTCAGACACATGGCATACTTAGTGAGCTTTAAATGGAAACATTTTTCTGTCCAATTTTTGTATTGCTTTACTTTTTATTGTTTGGTTTTATATAGTTTTGCTTTATCCCAATATCAGGTTCAGATGCCAGAGACTCAATAGCATAGCTTGAGCAGAAATCTGTTAACAGCTTGATATGGAGGGAATTGCCAGCAGCAAGTTGTTGTTTTTTGTTTTTTTTAAGTAAAGAACCCATCATGGTGTTATTCAAGAGCAAAATTTGTGCAATGTTTGTAGTATGGAATACTACTACCATGCTGCATTATAATGCTGGCTGCTAATACTTATTTCTATATGCTAAAGATACCATAAAGTCTGTTTGGAAATAATAAAGTTACTACAATCCTGAAGTTTAACAGAGAAGATGAACACACCTGGAATTTTGCCTTTGGTTTGGTGAGTTTAGGACTTGGATTTAGAGCAAAGACTAATCCCAGTCCCTAAAGAAACAGAAGTTCTCTAGACAGGAAAATGAGTCTTGTTTCACTGCACACACAGAAGAAGATGCAAAGGGGCAAAGGAATGAGCAATACTGGGAAAAGATCATCTGTGCTAGCTCCTGGGAGAATCTTTCATTTTTCTTTTCCCCAAATTTAAAAGCAATCTCCTAAAGCCACAGAAATCACTTGAGGTATATCTTCAATTCATTTCAATTGTCACAGTTCCATTCCGTTCAGCACAGTGGTATTAATTTTCATCACCTCACTGCTTGAACATAAATCTTTATTACCTCAATTAATGAGTTTCATTTTTCCTTTCCTTTGATGTGTTTTGTGAGAATACAGTATACTTTCAGAGCACTCTAAGAGACATCTGGCATACGATTCTCAATATTGTAGCTACACTGATTTCAGGCCTACTGAGTTATTCGTATCATACTCAATAAATAAATGTATTTTTATTCTGGAGCTGTTTTTCATTACTCCATGTTGTGTCTTGATAATACCACTAGATGGTCAGAAATAATGTTTTAATAGGAGGAAACAAGACAAGAAAAGAAAATGCCATTTTCTAGTCTTGAAGATGTTACGTTGCAAAATATAATGAATCATTCACGTGAAGTGTCTGAACAACACATTTAGAGATCAAATGGAGAACTGATATTTTCCTAAGTTAGGATATTTTCACACAGAAAACTATGCATGCAGTTGACTTCATATGGTTGCAAGCAACACTAGCAATATACTTCTAACCAAATAGGAGGAAAAAGGGATATTGAACAGTAAGATGTGAGTGTTATGTCCTAAAACCAATATTTTGATTCAAAATGCACTAAAATTCTTTACCCATTCTAGATACAAACTGCAGCTCCATTCATAGAATCATAAAATAGAATCATACAAACATTATATTAGAAATGCTAATGTTAAAATCTTAAAATCATTGCGTCCATTAACCTAGCACTGCCGATTCCACCACTAAACCATGTCCCTAAGCATCATGTTTACTGATACTACCAGGTGAAAAACAGATTCACTAACTTGCAGACTACTATTTCATGCCAGCAGAGGTGCCATTAGAACAAACATTTTCAGACCAAATTGAGATTACAGAATAAAGCTAACATTATGTTAGCAGGTGTGTGATAATTTTTGCACAATTGTAGCTCACCGGATTAAGCCTGGACTGCACTTAAATGCAAAGCACATTAACAAACTAAACATGTTTTTAATTATGTCTGTATAAATTCTTTAATATTTGCAAGAATGATTATAAAAAAAATATCTTAGGATATCAGAAACACAATTATGAACTTCCTTTGAAAATGAAGTCTTGTCTTTTTCTGGAGAAATAATAGGAAAGTCTTGTTAGTCTGAGGGAAGTAAAATTTATTTTTCAGCTGATTCTGTATTGTTCTTTCAAATGACAAATGTTTATCATGAACTTTAAATATTTCTTAACCTGTCAGACTAATATTAAGGTCCCTTAAACACTGACTTACGGATAATGTGGATCTTTGAAAAATGTCTGAATTATAGTGTTTGGAAATAGGTATATTTTCATTTTAGAAATTATTTTGTTTATTGTTTTAAATCAATTTTTCAAAAATTTGAAGACGCTGAAAAAACTCTAACTGTTGGTCTGGTAGGCATACACTCAGTGCTAATGGACGAATAACTACGCTTGTTGTTTAGATTAGGGTTAGGGTGGGAATTAGTGGGGTGGGAGTGCCTTCTGGCAGGAGGTGGCCTAGTGAGGCAGAGGGTTGGTTTTGCAGTCCTGTTAGGAGGGTGGCTAGTCATAGGGGGAAGGCTAGGGCTAAGTTTATAAACATCCCTTTATTATATGGATAAAATCTGTTTCTTGTCATTAAATCAGTCTAGATCTCTAAAAATGTTATTAATAAGAGATTCCTAGAAATGCAACATGTGAAAATAGACAGAAAAGTCTCTCTTTTAACTTTATTATTCTTCTGATATAACTAAATCATTGTCCAAAGTCAATTAAACATTTTTAAAAAGTTGGATTACGAAACCTCTTCACCCATTTCTTTTCTCTGAATTGCCAGCAGAAGTATTTGGCTACAAAGGAGAATAACTATGTTCTTTTTTGCAAGTAAAGGTTGAAGTTGTCAATTCAATTTTTCTATGCAATAATACAGTTAATAAAAATATTAAACAATTATATATTAAAATTTTGTAATGTTAGTAATAATTTGAAGATTACTTGTTTTATTCATGTCTTTATTACACTGTGTGTTTCAAAGAAACATAACAAAAATAATGTTATATTGATGACTTTCAGATTGATATTTTTTGAAAAGTCTTGTATGCTAAAATAAACTTCAAGAAAAAGAATCAGAGATAGAATTAAGGAAATAAATTAAAAAGAAACCTATGACACAAAAATTGGTTCATACAAAAAGAAGTGGTAAAGTCTCCACAATTTTGACACAATCATATGAAAAGATGATTTTTCTGATTGAAATGTAACTAAATCTGTATTACTAATCAAAAACCAGATTGAACAGATTCTATTATAATTGGTGTTAATTAAATCATATGACAGCATTTGTTGTATCATCATGCTTCAGAATCTGTACCTTAGGAAGATAAAAATTGTGTTCCTTAGGCTTCAAAGTGCTTTAAAAGAATATTTCAGTGTTAATATGCAATGAGACCTTGATGTTCATATGATTTCCAGCAGAATTCTTACAATATTCTTCTTCAGCTGCTCTATTTTGATATGAGGTCCAGTGTATGTACATGTAAGTAATGAACGGAGCAAATTATATGATCTTTGAGCCTGTAGAGATAAATATTTTTCAGTTCTTTGTCTGTCTCTTCGTACAGCAGATTTTCTAGTATTCTCTTCACAAATTTCTGGATTCTTTCACAGTTTTATATGTTACATGTTCCTTAACTAAACAGAATTTGCTAATATTTTAGTCCTTTCTATTTATTTTAGTCAAAATAATAGTAAACTGTAAATGGTATTTCTAAGTGAAAACAAAAGATACAAGAGAACAACACTTCAACCTGAAATGTGCTAAAAACTGAGCAAAACACATCTATATCCCACCTAAATATTAAAGAAAAAATAAAAGTACATGTATACAAACTGAGAACAATTTTATATTCTTATAAAATGACTATGCAGCGTTTGGCTTAAATTAGTGGCAAAAAAAAAAAAAAAAACAGGTAGAAAAACACCAGTCTACATATATGTTCTTGGCATTGAATAATTCTTTTTTCTCCTTGAGTGTTTAAAAGTCACTAAGAAATCCTAGCCCTTTGTTATATTAAGGTCCTGAAAAATTAGCAAGGCTTTTGTTTTAGATACTTTAATGTCTGTTCATTTCACTGGCAAAAGTAGTTTGCTTTCTAAAAACTAACAATTTACAAAGATTACATGCCCCGTGGGATCTCAGCAGAGAACCTCACTTTTTTTTTTACACAAAATAGCACAAGATAAATGAAAAAAAGTATAAAATAATCAGGCCACTTATATTTTCTGAAAGGAACAAGTGAATCTCCCAGAGGGCAGAACCAACCAATACTGCCCAGGTATTTAGAGTGGGAATAACCAATATTTTCAGCTGTAGGGTGGAAACCTACCTTTCTGAAAAGACAAAGGGAATTATTTCAGTGTATTAACTAACTGGAACAAGTACCTAAATGCTTTGTAATATATGTCAGGAAACTCAGCACAAGGTTTTAAAGTTGTAGTACTTTTGTAAAATGTAAGTTTAGAGGCCTATAGACAGTTACCATTGCTCTAGGATATGAGATTTTATAATTGCATCATGAATAATGTATCTCCTGCACAGCTTCCTTTTACATATGATCTGCTGCTGTCCACATAAGAATCCTAGTCATCTTTCAAATTGATCAATGCACCAATTTCTTCGTTTCATCAGGAGAGATGAAATGGCAGCAGTGAAACTAGCTCAAGAGTATCTACTAAACTTACATGTCAAGTGTTACTAAATTCATTATAAATATCATTTTTCAGCTGTATAAAAATCCATCTATTGTCAAATATGTTAGGCCTCTTTCTCAAAGGGCTGTTTTCACTTTGCAGCCTTTATCAGCCATTTACTTTGTAAAAATAAGAAAAAAGTAATACATTTGGGGTTGAGCTTTCTCAGTTTCACAATTTAAGGCAAAGTTATAAGCTTGCATACAAGATTAATCTCAGCTTTTACAGTTATGATGGCTTCACAGAGTTTCTGTTAATTGTTTCATTATTTACCTTTACCACATCGCAGAGGATTGATAGTGGGATGGCAGTAATGTGTAATTCAGTGTGGATCAATGGTTGGTACTAAAGGTAAATTTCTGAATTAACAAACTGAAACTATTGGCAGTAAATGCAATTACCATTTTCATTCTTATAGTGTCAAGACAAATGTAGAGAAAACCCATGACAAAAAATTTTTTCCTCTTATACATAATTCATGTCCGAGGTCAGTAAATGAGAGGTGGAGTAGCTTCCCTCAGATGGCTTCTGTGTCATGTCCTGGAAGAGAGAGATGTTGCAGCATTGTTTGGTCCTTGAGGCCAGCGGTCAAGTGCTTGTCTGCAGCAAAAGTTACTACTGTTCACTCACTCTTTTCTTTTCTTACTATTCAGAACGTTGTTACTGAAATGTGTTCTGACATTTCTTGTTATAAGTTAGGGCCAAAACTCCAATTCTGTAAATTTTACACTGACGGAAATATCTCTGAAGTTTGGATATGAGGAGATCAGATGAAAAATTCAAATGCTTTTATCTGGATAAAAATCTTTCTCTGACGTACTAAAGGCCTGCAGCTGAGTCTCCATGTTCAAAGTGCATTAAAAGATAAAAAAATTAGTAAGGTATTATGAAGAAAAGTAAGACAATATAGTTATTGTCCAAACAGTAGTTTCAATCTGTAATATGGCAACAACAGCAAGAAAGTAAAGTGAGGTAAGTGTAAAAGTTCTCTCGTAATGATGATGTTTGCATAAGTACCATAGCATTTGCTTTAGATCCCACAGAAGATAATTATGCTTATTTTAAGTTCTGTGCTGTTTTGCAGATTTTTTATAAGATTTTCTTTTTTATTATTCTGGTGTTGTTTTAAAAAAGAGGAAATTCTACGAGCACAATACTTGAAATAATCATCAGATAAAATTAATTTGATACAGTTATCAGTAGATAATTGGAGACACACAAAATGTGGTATTTTGCCTCTGCCAAAGAGATAAACATTTTACATTATGCAATATAAACAGTATTATTTTCGTGTAGTGCAGAATTTTTCCTTGTCATTCTGTATTGTGGATCAGACAGTCAAATTTTTTATTTTCCAGCATTAGTGTTTCTGTATGTTTACTCATGAATGGCTTCTAAATGGTTTGTTTTGCCAGTCTTGTATTACTAAGGAAGACTATTTTCAAACACTTCATTCTCTGTGTGATTTGAAACTCAATCCCAAGAAAAAAAAGAGACACCACTAATCAAATATTAAAAAAACCCATGAAATAATCTTCTCTATTTTATAATCATAATGGCAGGAAGCTCAATTTTTCTGCTCAAACAAAAAGGCTGGTATACATATTTACCAAAGGCCTTATGATGTTTGCAGTCAACTTTGCAGAAGACAACATTTATAAACCTTTACAGAGTCTGGCAGGTGCCATGGATTCTCCTGGGGATTAGTTTTATTCAGATATTGTCTTTCATTTGAACTTCAAACATTTTTTTCTTTTTTTTTTTAGAGACAGATTTTTAATAAGTTTTGGAAATTAAAACTTTTTCTATTTATGTCATTATAATACCTACTTTGAATTTACTTATGGGAAATAAATCCCAGTAAAGCTAAAGACTATTGCAATTTTTAAGAGGAGTAAAAAAAGACAAAGAGGTATAAATGTAGTTTAAATCACCAAATGAACTAAAAGCATGAACTAAATGCCATGGGACTTTTCTTTAGGTTTCTTTTTGCCCTGAATGAATAAAAAACAGGCTTTTCTAGTATTTCTATTTTTCAGTATCTAGTCCTACAGAGACCATATTATATTACAAAAACACAAAATATTGTGTTTAATATGACCTAATCTTACCAAGAAAAATCAGTTTAGGATTTCATTCTGAAAGTGAAAATTAAGATAGGAGGCAGATACTTAACTGATATTCTTTCTTTTGACACCCCACTAGTATGTGAAACATGTAGATCCTTCCTTTGTAGATTCTGCATTTTGGAAAAAACACAAAATGGTGTTCAGAAAGAGGATTATTAGAAAGATACTTATAAATTGCTGTTCTTTTTTATGTTGTTTGTATGTAGAGAATGTTTTTAATTCAATTGTACCTCTTAATGTAAGGATAATGCAAAAATAAAATGGAAAAAAATCTTTAAAGTGTCAGAATTCAGGCTCTCAGAAGATGTCTAGTATTTTGAGAACCAGGATTATATGTTATTTATTTTTTAACTGATAAGCTGTCTTTTTCTCTTAGTTTCCTAAATGGAAGACTTACAAGGATCTTCCATCCTCTGGTTTACCACAGTTCTCTTGGGTACTAAATGAAAAGGATGTCAGCAGATTTTTTTTTGCCCACTTTTATTTTCCCAGAGCAGATAAGAATATCCTCAGAACCTGGCCCCTCTGACAGCTGAATAGGAGTGTGTCCACCTTTTTACTTGTTTGTCATTCCCTCTAGGACTCTGATAAATGAGACTTATGTCCTTTCAGCAAGGCTTTTATCTGTTTTCTAATGAACCATAGACCTGCAGATCAGTCCCATAAATTTCCACACTGCTAAATATTCCAGTTAAATCCTTCTCACCCAGCAGCCCACAAGAAGGCTTTGTCTGGTGGATTCCTCTGTGCTAGTCCTCCTTCTGACTGTTTCTGCTTAGGGGCTTAAAAACACTTTTTTTCCCATTGATTATAAGCATTGCTGCCAAAGAAACCCTGCAGTACACTTACAAGTACAGAAGAACCATCCTCTCAGGGAGCTGAGCTTTTAGAGGAATGAGGGGAAAGTGAACTATCCAAACAAAAACAAAAACACTTGTTTTGACTTACAGGTAGAAACTAATTTTATTTTTTAAAAATAATGAATTATTAATATAAATGCATTTTTTGCCTCTCGGGAAATTATCATTTTTTCTTGTAAATTTCTATTCTACTTCAATGAAGCAGGATTTATAATTCTAACTACCTTAGCAGAATGATACATCATGACTTTGCTGCATTTTAGAGGGCTATGCTAATACTCATCTTATCCAAAGAACTTGAAATATTGTTGAAATATTAAAATTTTTTACCATTATAAAGGGCTACCTGTAGATCTTAAAGCATAAAAGGGAGAGAATTACTGACCTATGGCCAAATGTAAGGTAATTATTTCAAAATTTTCTCTATCATAAACAATAACATCTGTATTTAAGGAATAAACCATCACCATTTGGGATCCTGTACAAATCTGGGAAACCTAATTTGGATTGCCATTATATGAAACAGAATATTAAGGGCTATTTCAGATTACCATTTGAGGGCTGCTGAGGAATACATTTGGTGCAGTTTGCAAGCTGCTGACTGAGCTGCAGGTTCAGATCTGGGGGCTGGGAGTTCCAGGCAAGAGGAGGTCAGTGAACTGCTGACCCTTTGCACAAAAAGACATGCAGGGACTTCTGGCACCATCCAGGTGACTGGACACTCATCTGGAAGAGCAGGAACTTCATTGCACAGACTGAGGGTATGAAAGCCCAGGGATTCCTTTTCTCAAGAGTCCCTCCCTGGAGGCACCCAGCTCAAGCTGCTATTTTGTTATTTTACCATAATTAAATTATTTTAGGGATCTGGACACTTTAGACTCTTCTGTAGACTGTGTGAGGAGTGGGGTGTAGCTGTGAAGTGGTGTAGTCCCAGCTCAGGGGTGTGAGACAGACTGACAGAGTAATTCCTGGATGGATGGGCAGGGAAATGTCCTTAACATGACAACCCCTCATCAGCCTTTCCCTCCATACTACAAAGGCACACATGAAATGTAGGTTATTACCATGTTGGTTTAGTCCTCTTATAGTCTACAGAAACATAGAAGACTTTGAAGAAATAAATACTCGAGGAAAGTTTTTGTGCCTAGGAGTTCACTACAAAATACAGAAATAAGAGACAATATAATGGAATGTGAACATTCATCTCTTACTTACAGAAACAGCTAATAAAATGGAAGATTTGGTTTTTTTTTTTAATTCAAAGAGAGAATTTTCTCTTTTTTGACACCACTTAAAAATGTAAGTTCCTCCTAGAATATTATCTTCACTTTTGAGCTATTCAACAATGGAGGGTAGGAACTGAGTAGAAAAGATTCCACAGTGGTTTTTTTTAATGTTATATAATCTTATATTGTTGGGGGAATTCAAAGAGAATGATGGTACATAATATACACTAGAATATATTTTTGCTCTTTTTGTTCATTTTCCTACATGCGGTAATATTTGTGTTAACGGTTCACTTTTGTGCAGGAAACTTTTTCAGATGAACTTAAAAGAGTAACTTTACAGAACCTGGAGAATTTCTCTTATCTATAAAACCAGAAATATTTCAAAGCATGCTGTGTAATTAAGCATGGTCTTCCCTACCTGTGTAAAAATCCTAAATCAACTGTGTTTTTCCAAGGTGTTTCTCCAAGAACTTTAGAACATTTCCAAGTCTTACTTACATCTAATGATCCACCAATTGGTGTGGAATTTCCTATTTTTCCTCCTTTTTTCCCTTTTTTTTCCTTGCTAATGATTGCTCAGATCTAGAAAATACCCTCCTTTTTACTCCTAAAAATAATGGTGGAATTCAGGTGTAGGAGCTTAAGATAGATCAAAATTCAGAGACAAAATAGAAAATATTTAATAAGATATTTTGTCTGTTTAATTCAGTCTGTAAATTAGGGGAGGTTTTGCACTGTTGTCTGCAAATTTATCTATATTACAGCAACCTTTGTAACATGATTTCTGATCTAGCACTTGTGTTAGTGTGAAGGTTTATCCATGATATTTATATAAAAAGATCAATCTTAGAGATCTAAGTGAACATGAAGAAGAAAATGAAAGTGGAAAATTGACTTGGTTATATTATTTGCTCAATTAATAACTGCATTAATTTCTGAACCACATTATTTTTCTTTTATTTAAACTGATTCTATTTCAAAGTAAAATTTAAAGAAATATAATGTAGAAAAAAAGCTCTTTAATGAGTGAACAAACGGAAAGTCTAACTTCAAAGTTTTCTTTACAGCCACATGCAGTCAGGTATGGAATAGGCCTGCTGAATTACATTCTTCAGCATTATTCAATGCATACTAGCCCCTGGATTGCCATGAGCAATAGCATTACTGAGCAGTAACATTAATTCATTCATGTCTTTAAAATTACTTTAATTGTAAACAATATCTGATTTGTTATTGACTTTTTTTGAAAACTGCGCATAGTTCAGCTAATCTATACTTCATATTGTATCTTTTATTACTGTATTTAATTTCCTGTTTTGGTCAGACTTTGAGAGGTTTCATATCCTTCTTCCTTTTTGCATGCCATTTTAGGAATATTTTTCTCTTACTAATCAGGCAAAAGTTTTCATTTCAACTCTTCCAAGAAGTCCTAATACAAAGTTCTACAGATTTTTTTTTAATTTATACAATCAAGAACAAAATCTACATCTTCTGATTTAGGCCTGCCAAACTGATTGTGGGGGAACTTCACTTGGTGTAAGAGTCTTTCCCACTTGAATGTTTGTGGAGAATGAAGGTGATAACATGGAAATCAGTTATTTGCAGAACACTGACAGATAAATCTAATTTTCCATACTTTCCAGTTTTTAACAATTTTTCATTGTTTTTTGATAATCAGTTGATGTTACTTTAACTTTTTTGCCATTAATTGATGAAAGACAATTCAAAACAACGTTTAAAAATCTTCTGTGAGGAAGGGGAAAGGACAGATAAGAAAAGCAAACATTCCTGCATGGACCATTTACTGTAAGTGGTGTGAAGTTGTTTTGAATTATGCAAGGCTGAGTCTGTCTCAGGGCACTGAACATGGAAATTCTGAGAATAAAATAAAGATATTAGATGTAATATTGCACTACAATGGGAAATTGCCCACATTAGATAATAATATAGTGATAAAATACGGAAGAAATAAATGTCAGGGACAATATAACACACTGGGAATCTTTCACAAAAGAAACCCAGATCATTGCATTAAATGTAGAGTATTAGGAATAGGGATTAATGTATTAATTTTTGGTTGTTTTTTATGTCAATGGAAATCATTACAGTTATCTAAGCCTGTGCATCTAGGGGGCAAAAAGGCAAATTAAACAAAATATTATTCAAGAAATAATGCACAGGTTTAGTAATTTCACAATATGATATTTTGCTGTATGAATTTTTATCCCAGGAAATAATTTACAGATTAAATTGTTTTTATGTTTGCACAGTTTATATTACAAGGCTTAAGGTCTGAATCTTCTATTTAATTGAAATAAACAATTAATTATTTTTGTGCTGTCAGAACTTAATAAAACCTTTGCTTTATATAAAAGGTAAAGTCATAATCAGACAAGGAGTGAGAAATTTTCTTTTATTATTACATAGAATGGAAAGAATGCTCTGAATGTAAAAATTGCCTGAACAAGTACATATTTGATATGCTGATACAAAATATTCTCTCTAATATTAAGACGTCTGATATCTCAGTTTCATCACATAAAGTGTTCTGTCACTTTATATGTTGCTATACCACCTTATCTTCTTTCTTAAATTATATGTAATGAAGGCTTTAAAAATCAGAATCAGTTGTTGTCCTAGGAAATATATAGTACATCAAAAGTTTTATAGGGGTTTAAAAAATTGTCTAAATATGTGTTTGTATATCACCCCATACTAAGGACCTTTTAAACTTTTTACTAGGTTGCATAGCTTCTAAATATTTTACTTCCTATGATGTGAATTTCTAAAATTTTTTTCACCTTAGATTTTTATCTTGGGTTTGAAAGTAGAAATCAAACTTCTTTAGATGGTCTTTAAGATCCCTTCCAGTACAAACCAATCTATGAGTCTTTGGTTCTCTGGAATTTGCTACTAGTTTACTCTCATACAGGTCAAGCTATTGTGGTGGAGAAATATCTGGGCTAAACCTATATGACATGTTTGGGATAACAGAACAAGATGGAAATTGAGGGAAGCATGAACTTTCTATGGGTTTTCTTTCCTTTCCATATTTGCAAGGTTCACCCTAATTTAAGTGACTTCATTTTCATTGATTTCTTCGATATGATAAAGGTTTTGCTGTACCACTTAAAGGAAAACAATAGTTTTAAAAAGTCTTCTGTAATTGCATTGTAATTGCATTAAAAGTCATAATATGTTTTAGTGCTCATAAGTTATTAAGCCAGCCTGAGTACATGTATTTTTTAGGTCAGGTTATTCAGTTGTGAAAACATAAATTGTAGTTTTGTTCTAGAATGCCTCCTTAAAATGGGTAGATAGATAATTCAGTACCTAAGAAATAGTATTGCTGAAAAAGATGCAGACAGGAACCCTGTTTCTGTATCAGCCAGAGTTTGAAGATCTACTTCAAAGGCATTGTAATACCAGATCACTTTGTGCAATAACTGAATGCAGCCACTCACAAGGTAGAAGTGAACATTATCCCTGACCAACTTTGTCCTCCTTCTTTGGAGTGAAGGAGCAGGTATAACAGCACTCCTGGAAGAAAGCCGAAGATGGTCAATTGCCCATTTTCATGTCAAAGCACTGGCTTACTTCCTCCTTGATGTAATTCAAGAGCAATAAACTCCAAAGTTCTGTTCTACTTAGATTATTTTCTATCATTTTTGTATGTAAATATTTACACTGGCATGAAGGGAATCTTTCAGAAATAAAAGGTTCAAACTTGGTTACTAAAGGAAGAGGAGGAAATTTTTACTGAATAAAGGGTTGGCTAAGAAATTAAGATTTTATTTTGAAAGGTAAAATGAATTAATGTTTTTACAGGTTATGCAGGCAGGAAGATTTCATAGGATTATTTTTTGCATGAGATAAAATGCAATACTTTCTGAGAACTCTCTGAGAACTCTCTGAAAACTCACATCCACATCAATGTCTTCAGACTCTTCTGAGTGTAAAGGGGTGCACAAGCACACCAGTACTATATCTACTAGTATGGGAGAAATATTCTGGAATTTAAAAATGTGATTGTGACCTTTTTTTCACTGGTGTTAGCCTGAAGACTATATTCACACTCTTCAAAGTAATGAAGAGGGAATTTTTGGCAGCTAAAGGTTCCCAGAAAAATTTTGGTCTTGCCCACTCTTGTCCACTTCTAATTGTTCTCATGTATATTTCTGCTTTTTGTTTTATCTCTTAGTGCTGTTGACAGGAAAATCATGATTGGTTCTGTGTGGTTAGACTTCCTGTATCTCATTTGTGCATATGTGTTATGTATGGGTGATGGGAAAAGAATATGCATAATCTCAGATATACTTACATTCATAACTGCTACTGATGTCTTGCACTGTGCAGCATGTAATTATTTTTAGAATATCTTCACTAACTATCACAAATGACTGATTTATCTTTTGTTTGTCCCCCAGTCCAACTGATCTTTTCACATAAATTCGCCCTTGCCTATTGAGGCATTACTGTGGTTACCATCTCCCAGCTGGAGGGCAAAAACATGGCAAAAACCTGATAATTCTAATTGTTTATCATGCATTAAAACACTTATTTCTTACATCACAGAGAGAAATTGACTGGCTGGTGATGCTGTGCCTGATGTACTGCAGGATATTACTGGTCCTCCTGGCTGCCAGAGCACAATTCACCACTTGTTAGGCTGTCCTGAACACTCTTCTCTTTTGGACAAGGATGTTATATGGTGATATTCTGTATTAGGAATGATAACAAAAAAATGGGACAGCAATAACAACAATTTTTTAATAATATATTCTCCACAATGTTCCACTTTCTTCTCACCAGCATATTTTGTGAGTCAGCTTTGAACTCTGAGTTGCTTGTTTGTCAGTCTGTAAAGAGAAGTCTTTAGATAGGAGGACCCTTTTTTCCATTTATGTTCTTTAAATGTATATTTTATTTTATTAACTTAAATTAAAAAAAAACCTGGAAGTAGTTTTGTGCAATGTTAAAACACTACTAAACTAAAAGCACAAAAAGCCCCAAAACTAGAAAAGTAATTGATTCGACATAACTGAGCTGGATTTAATCAGCTCGAATGGAAGGGAGCTGAAAAAAAGTTGCTAAAAATAAAAATGAGTCATTCACCTCTTAGATTGGATCTACTTCCAGTTAGAAGTTACCAGTTAAACAGGTATGGTCTTATACTACTTTGTATATAAAAACACTTGCAGCAGGTGTCTAAGAAAGCTGTCTCAAGGAAACAACACAAAAACAAGAAAATCTACAAGAAAATAATATATTTAAAATAATTGTCCACATTCTTGATAAAAGAGATGGCGGTGCTGTTAACTGTGTTGTTAACTTCTTATACTGTAGCAAGTGAAGGCTAGCCCTCCTGGAACTCTTATTACAAAAAATTCAAAAAATTTACCTTTTATTTATGCGATTCTAAGTAAATAGTAATCACAGAAGCAAGGATTAGAACTTTAAAAGTCAATACCAAAATTCAGTACAATAATTCTGAAAATTATCAACATGCTCTTCCACTTTAAGATTTCTCCTCCATTATAGCCGATTTTATTCAGAAATATAAGCCCCATTTTATATGCAGCATACACTCATAAAAGTTGCTGCAAGATGTTTCTGCCTCTAGCTAGCTGGAGCCTCAGGAAATTTGACACTGACAGGTTCTGAGGTTTTGAGATTTTGTTTGGATTAAGGAGTTTGTTTAGTCAGAAAATCATTAAGAAAAATACTAAAAATGGAGCATTGAAATAAACTGGGATAAAGAAAAGAACAAAAAAAAAAGATAACAAAAAAAAAGACCAAGACAACCCTAAACAACAAGAGTTGCTTTTTAATTTCCATCTCTCTGATGTCTGTTTGTAATGGATGATTTGGGAATGAACATCAGAGTTTATAGTATCAGTCAATATTATATATGGTTCCTTTTTGTTTTTCATTTTTGTGCTGAGATAAGTAGCTCTAGGAAATGAAAGCTCCTGGGCAGTTGGCTTTCTGAAAAGCACCTCAACTGCTGGCCCTCTGGTACGGACTTTTTTCATCATGCCTGTAAGGTTCCTAAATGGGTGACTGTAGTTAACCTTTTACACACCCTGCACAGCCTATGCAAAACTGGCAAGGCCCATGAAGGCCTCAGCGATAATGTGCTTAGCACAGCACTCAGGCAGGTCTGGATCAGCATGTGTACTTGCAAATGGTGAACAGCTATACAGCAAGATACTTGTGATGCACAATTCCAGACATATTTCAGGTGTAATCCTGCTATCTATTTCCAGTCATGCTATAGAGAATTTTCAAGGACCAACAAGTCAACAACACTGCAGTGAAGGAAACTGCGAACTTTCAGCATGGGCCTTAGCCTCTAGTGTGTGTCACTTAATTTGGCCTTTTCTTTTAACTCCTGCATCCTCTCCCCACTTCTTTCCTGAGGAAGTCATTCAGTTAAGAATTTCAAAGCTGTTGTTATTCAAATTTTAGGAAGTCTTCTGGTTCCACCAAGATTGTGTAGACAATAACTATTTTGGTTAGTAGAAGCTCTGACAGCAGGTATGTCCCATTTCTTGTGAACAGCATCATTTATGTAAATCTGTTTGTCCAATGGTTTAAAAATACTTGTGTCAACACAGTAGATGGGGGACATTAATCATGTCATAGAGGCAGGAATATTTATCTCTGGGTAGGCACAAAAAGAAGTTCCTTGAATCAGTTTTGCTACCAGAGGAAGTGCTGAGGTAACTATGCCCTAAAAGGACATGTCTTAGTGCAGTCTATTACAATCAGTCATAAGTAGTCCAGACACCAGATGTCTAATTCTGTTTAAGATAATGACTGAAGATAGTATGATTTGTTTTGAGCTACTGAAAATGTCAAGCATATATAAATTAAATGCAGGTGAAATGTATCACTTATATCGCTCTACTTGGGGTCATTCAAAGGTTGTACTAATTTTATTGTTTCATCATTCTCAAGATCTTAATCACAGCCAACATAGAAGCCTGTGGCATCACATACTTTAGCATTTTGGTGTCTACCACCTGCTGGTTTTGTGCTACAAAACCCTCTGAAATTTCACATCACAGAAATGTGGATTATTCTTCCTTTGTTCTATTTGTAAAAGAAATATAGATCTATAACACGCTACTTAATTACATACTGAATATCCCAGTCCTACCCTTTGAGTAAAAAATGCTTTTGGATCTTCAGTAAAAGGAAACAGAATTTATGTAGTATTTTGACCTCTGTTTCGCACATTCATATTTGCAGATCTAGCATGTGAGAGGATTTGAGACTCAGCTCTTCTGTCACAACAGGATTATAGTGATGTTGCTGTGCTGCCAATACTTGATTCCTGGTGCTTAAAGTTCATAAAATCAGCTGTCAAGTGTGTGCTGTGATGAAACAGTCAATGTTTATTTCTGATTTTGTGCATTGGTGGACTCTAAGCTGACAAATAGAGATAAAGATTCTGAAGTCCAGAACTGCCCAGATACAAAAGTTACATCCACCAAGTGTGAATATAACACTCCAAGACAGACATCCACATCCACAACATAAGGACATGATGCATTGCCTAGCTCTAGCATTTCTATGTATTATCACATACAATTTCACTAGATGAATAACAAACCTAAATGGAATGGTAACATTTTTGATATTTTACCCAGTTTGAATTTTTTTTTTTTATATTAATACATGTTACTATAAAGTTGTCTAGATCCCATTTGTGTGTGCTGTGTTTTATAGGTTAAATATAGCTAAATTCCATTGATCACAGCAAGTAGGAAATTACAAAATACAAGGTTTGGGATTTTAATAGGTTTCACTGAATTTGCCTTACTGGAATCTGGATTATAACACCTCCTCCTAGAACAGGGAAGATGTCCTTTTGTCTCAGAATGCATTTTCAAATTGTCATTAATTAATTTTCATAGCTGCCTGTTCCTTATCACTATCTAACTTTTACACAAGGCTTAAAATTAATATGTTTGTGGAAGATATTAATTTCATAAAAGTGCACAGACTGAAAGGAGTACTGAAATTCAGAGTAAATGAGAATTTTTTCTTCATTCTGTCTTCGTAAAGCTGCAGTTTGAGAAGCTTTCCATGACAAGTGAAGATTCATCTACAGGAACAACTTAAATCCAAACCAAACAAACCCAAACCTTTCACTCTTCAACAAATGGGTGCTCCTGCCATTAGCTTTGGGGGCTTTTGTGTGTATCCTGGAATACATACATTCTTCTCTGGGAGTGTTACAAATTACAATATCAAGAAGTTCATGTGTTCTCATCTCTTTCTTATAAATTAAACATCTGGTAATCCAAAAGAAATGGTTCATCATTGTAGCAATAATTGTTTCCACCCACTGTAATGCAAACAATCTTGTTCTCCTAATTATCTACTAGATTTTCAGTTGCTTGCAAAGCCAAAAGATTTTTGCATAATTGTACCTACTTTCTATCCAAATAAAGGGGAGCTTTTCTCTTATATGTAATTATCTGTCAAAAGCTGTACACTGCTATAGTGTCCCCATTCCTCCTTCAGCTAAAAGCATTGGTCAATATATATGCAAATTATTTTTATTTTTATATAAATAGACATATATATGAATATATATGTCTATATATTATGTCTATATGTCTAAATATTATGTTATACACATATACATAATATACAGAATCAGCAAATAGCAATTTTTTACATGAAACAATCATATGTATAGGCATAATTATATTTTAGGATACATATAAAATCAGCAAATTAACAATGCAAATAGTTATGAGAAATACAGATTTTACTAGAGCATTATAAAAATAGTAAAATTCTTTGTATAAATCCTATAAATAATATTTCTGAGCATTTTAATTTTTGAATATTGTATACAAGATACTTTTAGAACAGAATATCCATGTCAAGTATAATAGTTATCAGAGGCAGTGAAGTCCAGCCTTTGGAAAAAAAAAATCTTGGAAATTTTTTGAGACTTGTATTTTAAAACTTACCTTCCATATAATATGAATCTCAGCTTGATTGACACTATAGATTTAAACTGTTTGTATATTTGTTGTGTTTGGAGGTTCTTTACTCAGGATGCTAGTTGCATTTTTGCCTTTTGAAAGTGTTGCAAAATATGAAAGTGCTTTTCACTAAGCACAAAAATTTGCTCTACCTAAGTGACATATTTTCTTTTTTTTACTTACATAGAAGCAGCTAGAGACAAACTGAAGAAAAGGATCCTGGAATGTCAAATCATCAATTCCTGTGTAAAGATGATCTTGCATTATACAAAAAAGTCTTAACTGGCCACATGTATTTCCTTCTTGAACAATACAATAGAGATGGCAGGATGTGTGTCATGGGTATAGTCTGCTGCCACCTTAGACTCTCAGAGAGCAGACTTTAGCCTGTTTAGCATACTGGCTGACAGAATCCTTTGTGAGGCACTCCTGAGTCCAGAAAGGCCATTTTCCAAGAAATAATTCCTAAAGATGCAGGAGAAGGTCATCCCCATTTGCCAAAAGATGAGTTAGATGGGAGGAAGAGTACCCTGGGTCTGACAGAGAGCTTTGCCTGGAACTCAGGGGACAAAATGAGTGTATGACCTGTGGAGGAAGTGGCAGGTAACTCAGGAGGACAAGTACGAGATTATGCAAGGACCAAGTTAGAAGTGCTAAACCCCAACTAAAACTTCATACGACTATTGTTGTGAAAGATAATCAAAACTGCTTCTATAATTCTATAACAAAATAAGGGCTAAAGAAATTCTTCATCTATTACTTGGTCTGGAGTGAAGCATACTGACAAAGCATGTGGAAAAGACTGAGGTACTTCATGCTTTTTTGCCCCAGTCTTTAATAGTCAGATGAGTTGTTCTGGGGGTACCCAGACCCCTGAGCTGGAAGACAGGGATAATGGGCAGAATGAACCCCAAGTAATCCTTGGGAAAATGGTCCGTGGCCTGCTACACCACTTAGATGGATGCGAGTCAACAGGTCTGGATAGGATTCACCTAAATGTGTTGATAGAACTGAGGGAAGTTCTCATTGAGCAACCCTCAGCAATTTATATTCTATACAAGCAGACTGATGCTGCTATAGCATAATGAGTTAGGATTAGTTTCCAGTATTTTATATATCTGAATCAATAAGTTTTCCTCTACAATGTAATTGTTAGAAATTAGAAAGCTCAGAAATAATCCATTTCTACATGTGTCATGCATCATCTCTTGAGCAGAAGTGAATGGCACTGTAAAATCTTTCCTGTTGGTTGCATGGTGACTAGAGATCTTGTTTGTCTCCAAGTGCAAGATTTCTGAAGCTGATTTGCTGACAAGACCAGTTTTCGGAACTGTTATAATTAATGAGCTAACAAGGGAAGTATGTTGATTCACTTTCTTAAACACTAAATCAAATTATTTCTATTCAGGGAAAATATTGAGTATTCTCATATAGAAAGGAGAAGTAACAAGAATACCAACAACCCCTCAGCAAGAACAGCTATAAAAGAAGTGCTATATCTCTAAATTATTGCTTCAAATCCAAATCAACAATAATTCTGTGAATTTTGGTTATAGTTTACAGGGGGGGAAACAAAGTTAAAGAAACAAAGAAAAACAAACAAACAAACAAAAAATCAAAACCACCACCACAAAAATATTGTCTCACATGTCCAAAAGAGAAATGTAGCCATGGATTTAGTCCTCTATAGCTATTTTGGGTACTTCATTCTTGGCTCCCATGTTTTTGACAGCTGCTGAAAAGCCATGTATTGATTCCTTACATTCTTCTAATATAATATTTGATAAGATTATTTTTTCAAGTTTGTTAAAATATCCTTTCCAGATGCTTTAGATGTTTTAGAGACAATGCAACTATGGTTTAAAGTATGGACAAACAGTTTACAATAATATACAGCTCTTTTCAGCTGTATTTTTGTACTGTAATTCACTAAATGGACTTTAATTACCATATTATTCAGATTTATGCTGGTGATATTTGTTTAGTGTGCACATGAAAGTGAAGTATTTGATTTTTTGTGGCAAGCTCTGATGACAGATATCTAGACTAAAGGAATGACATAATTTGGGCTTCTGAGTGTTGGCAATGTTGTGAGTTCTGAGAGTGTTAGTAATAGGCACTGCCCTCACATCTTCTAATGAAAAATCTTGAAAAACATTTTGCTCCCTACTGTACTACTGAACACAGAACTGGACTTCAGGATAAGAAAACACATAGAAAAATACATATAAAAATACAGATTCTGAAGTATGGTTTTATATAAGAAACTGGCCACTTTATGTCCCCAGTCGAATACTATCCTAATTATCATTTGCTAGGACTTTTTTCAGTGTCTGAAATAGTCACACTGAAATGACCACATTTGTTCTGTTGGAATTTATTCTATTAGCCAAATTTTCACCCACCATTTTTATTCCTAGCAAAAGGCTTCTCTGAGGTATCTCTATGTGTTGTCACAAGTGAAATTTCCTGTATTTACTATTCCAGTCTAGAAAAATCAATAGTCTCATGAACTCATGAGAGTTCATGAGAGAACTTATGAATTTGGTTTCTCTGGTAAATGGGAAAAAAAGTATAAAATATTATAAAATTCTTCTACTCAAATTTATAGGTTGTCTCTCCAGCAGCCAGCTAAGCGTCAGGTACTGAGTTCTGTGCTACTACAGAGGAATAATTCTGTTAAACTGGGAACTTTCACAAATATTAATAAGAATTACCTTGAAGAAAAAAACAGGAACTTTTTATCAGTAGAAAGCATTAAAATTTTCACTAACTATAAGATCTCAATGAAATGTAAATTTTTGGCTGCTACCACTATCTCTGAAGTCAATAAGAACATGATTTTCATGCACAAAAAAGGACAATAATTTAGCAGCAAATAATACCATCTAATTTTGGCGCAGTTTAATTTTTTTTTTTTAATAAGCCATTTTTGTGTCATATTACAGAGTCACAAAATGGATCAGGTTGAAAGAGAGCACAGCAGGTTATCATAGGAAAGTAAAATACTACCACACAGTAAAGTTCTTCCTGATAATCAGGTGGAACTTTCTTTGTATCAGTTTCTGCCCATTGCCTCTTGTCCTGTTGCTTGCAATCACTGAGCAGAGCCTGGATCCATCCTCTTGACACCCTCACTTCAGGTACTTACACACAATGATAAGGACCCCTCTCATTTTCTCTCCTTGAGGCTGAGCAAGCCCAACTCTCCCAGCCTTTCCTCATAAGACAACATGCTCCAGGTCCCTTAATCATCTTTGTTGTTTTCTGCTAGACTAGATCCAGGAGGTCCATGTCTCTTTGGTATTGAGGAGTCCAGAACTCAACACAGAAGTCCTGATGTGGCCTCAGCAGGGCTGAGTAGAAGGGCAGGATCACATCCCTGAACCTGCTGGCAGTGCTTTTCTTAATGCACCCCAGGATACCAATGATCTTCTTGGCCACCAGGACACACTGCTGGCTCATGGATGGCAAACTTGCTGAGGAGATATCTGCCCCTTCATCCAAATTATTGATGAACAAGTTAAGCAATACTTGATCAGTATTGAACCTTGGGGACACCACCAGTGACAGGCCTCCAGCCAGACCCTACACTACTGGTTACAACCCCCTGGGACCTCCCATTCAGTTCATTCTTAATCCACCTCCCTGTCCACTCACCTCATCCACACTTCCTGAGTTTGCTTGTGAGGATGTTGTGAGAGACAGTGTCGAAAGCCTTGCTGAAGTTGAGGTAGACAATATCCACTGCTCTCCCATCATCTATCCTGGTGTTGCTACATGGAAGATAATCAGGCTGTTCAAACATAACTTACATTTACTGAATCCATGCTGACTACTCCTGATCATCTTCTCATCATAGAAGATGGATAGATTTGACATTCACAAAGATGCACTTTATTACATTTCCAGGGATTGATGTGAGGCTGACTGGCTGGTAGTTTTCTGGATCCTTCATGCCCTTTTGGAAGACCAGGGTAACATTTGCTATCTTCCAGCCCTCAGGCACCTCTCCTGGTAGCTACAACCTTTCAAAGAGAAGCACATGTAGGCCATCCTGCTCAGTATCCCCATCCCTCCCACCAGGCCCCACAGATTTGTGGATGCCAAATTTTCCTGACTCTAACGGAATCCCCCTGGACCAAGGGAAAGTCTTCTTTCCAACATTTCTTTACCCTGGTTTCCTGGACGTGAGATTCCTGGGGACTGGTCTGGTCAGTGAAGACAGCTGAAAAGAAGGTATCTAATAACTACCTTCTCATCATGCTCTGTAAGTAGGATTCTCTATCCATTTTTAATAGCCCCACCCACATATGCTTTAGTTTTAATTTTGAAAACAGTGCTTTATTATTTCACAAGTTTCTCAGTTTGAAAGGTTTGGAGGTTTTTTTTTCTTTTTAATTAGAAAATAAACAAAAAACCCACACCCAAATGAAAATATTTCTGTATACAAAAGGTATTTTTTCAACAACTAGGAACTATTAATGAGCAGAGAATTCAAGAAATGCCCTCTGAATCTATGTTTTAGTTTTCCTTCAATATCTTCCCCTTTCCCAGGTCATATTTGCTATTTTAATTCAGTTTGGAAAACCTAAAGTTTAACTATGTCAAAGTTATGTAACTTCTGGTTTTACCCTCTGTGAAGTGCATGAAATTAAGTCACCACTGGCTTTATAAAGACATGTTCAAGATTTATGAATATACTATACTGGTGTCTCTCATTTGGTGATTACGTATATCCCCAAAGTTTAACAGTCTTTACATAATTCATGATTATACGAGGTTTGTCACAAATAACATTTTGAGTTCAGGTACTAATTATATATTACAGAGGTAAATAGTGATGAGATTGGCAGCCTACATGGTTCCTAACAGTAAGTTTCTTCTTTCTTTTATATAGCTTAGGATTTTTTAGTTTCTTCTGAGCAACTGAACTGTGCTACCTTGACATTTTTGTGTGCTAGTTTGTGAGAGAGCATTTTGGTCCTTCTCTTTTCTTCTCTGGGTTTGTGCTAGCCAGCATCTCTTATATTTAGGGCCACAGGCTTTTTCTGCCTAGCTCTCTTCAGTGTGTAGGCATTACAGCAGGCCTGATTGAACTTTTTCTTAAAAGTATTCAGCCAATTGCTCCACTGAGAGATCAGCAGTCTCTGGAATAAAAGTGGTTTATTAAACCACAGTGAACAAATAATCTTCAGCCATTCTTTCCACCTGGAAAGCATATTTTATGCATGTAGCATATTCTTTGCACAATCAAATAAAGCTAAACTCTCAAAGTAAAAATTGAACTGTTCTGTACACTCAGCTCAAAGACTTTAGTCAATACAAAGTCACATTCATTTATTCTGATAGAATCTATTTGAAATTATCACTTTGCCTATCTAAAGGTTAGAAAGTAATAGCTGTATTATGTCATATTTATAATACTAGAAGTTATACCTCTCCACTGGAATTTTCAACATCAGAATACTCAAGCCAAAGCCAAATAGAGTGGAGAAGCAATAGAACTGTATCTTCCTACTTGAAAGTAATTTAAATTTCACCTTGTGCTAGTCTTAAGTAAACGATCTGCTACATTAACCAAATATTGGGGATTTTTTCCATTTTTAAAGTCATGAAATGTTACACGTACTACTTAATAAAGCAGAGGCAAAGCTTTGTGTTTGTATTATTATAGATTACTTTTGTAAAATGAAAATAGAGACCATAAATCAAAATAACTCATTATAAGTTTCTTGGTTAACAGCAATTTTAAAGTTTTTTTTTTTTTTTGCTGTTTAGGTTATATCACTTATCCTTTTACACTTAACTTCAAAATTTTTGGTATGTGTTGCTTAAATTCTGTACTAATTAAAGTAGTATTTCTAAATGTATTTTCTTCTCTCCTTCATGATAGCAGGCTTCGCAGAAACATTCCATACAAGCAAAAGCATTCCTTAGAACCTCTAGTGAGAATTTTATCTCCAGAAAATAGCTTAAACAGTCACCTAATTTTTAGATTAATTTTTTAATATTAAAACATAGTACACTAAACAAATAATTCAGACACGAGACATCTAAAATCTCTTTGGAAAAATTAGGAGGAGAAAACTTGAAAATTTCCAGGATAGCATTTTTGGTGCTTGGTGCAGGTCAAAATTCTGCAAAATAAGAGGTACCATCTTCCAAAGGGAAAATCATAATGTGAAAAGTTTTTCTGTGTCTTGGAGTTGTCATTTTTTGTTGCTCTTTTTGCTGCTATTACTTTGCTTTATTTTGCTTTTTTGTTGGCTTTATTTTCTTAAAACATACATGTCCTCAGACATATATATGTATACATGTACAGACAGTAATTTTGTGTGTTTTAATTCTTGTTTTCTCTTTTATTGATTTCAATAATTTATTTAATACGCAGTTGGTGTCAGATTTCCATAGAGCAATAAGCTTCATTCAAATAGTTACAAATGATGTATGACAGAGTAAGGGGTTTTTCTTAAGAAAAAACTCAATTTTCTATCAAAGATTTGTAATACAGTTTCACAATGGTTTAGGCAACTAGTCAGGCTTTTTATCCATGCAGTTATGTGTTTAATTTATGTGGGTTCCCATATTTATGTGTGTGAAAGAAGGTGCAAAAGGTATAAAATTATTGTTATAACTTTAATTACAAGGATACTCCACTACTAATTTTGTTTTCTAATCCTATCTTATTAATATTTTCTATTAACAAAAAGGGAAAAAAAAAAAAACAAAGAAAGAAAAGTAACATGCATTTCCTCACTTTATGTTATCTTGTCAGGAAAGGGGCTTAAACATTGAAACACAAAGTGTTAGTTCCTGTAAATAACATAAGCTAGCTGTGAGAGAAGCTAAGGATTTCTAAATGCAATGATATTTTGTACAATTATTGCCAATGGAAAAATACGGTTGGGAGGTGAATATTGCATGACAATCTTAAGAACAATTAATTTAGAAATAAATTATCTGTTTGTATTATCTCTATCTTTGGATTGTCTGTATTTTTAAGAAAGAAAGTGACTGTCCATAGAATGTGATATAGACAGAAATTGATGGTATTCTTATTTTTATAGTAGTACTCTGCAACTTTAGATTTAGTCTTTGAAAACTCCACTGTGATTTTTAAATAAATCAGAGACCCAAGTCTGGACATATTTTGAGATTACTTTGCTGAGGTATGTGCCATAGTTCAGGGTTTCATTTCTCCATTTGTACAGAGGGTTTGGATTTAAAAAAAAAAAATTTAAATTAATATTGTGCATTATTGAAAGATTAATCTAAAAACAGTACCACTTCACCACCAGGAGTAAAAGATAATCACCAAATGATTGCTTTCATCATGAAATTTCTTTGGATATTTTGCTCAATGTCAACTTTTTTTTGCCTAATTTTACCCACTCTTGCAAACTGGTAGATGTGTATTTTATTCTACAAAGTATGAAAAATGATCCCTTCATGGAAATTACAATCTAGTATAAATCAGATCCATTAATAAGAAGGTCCAAAATAATCTAGAAGAGTTATCTCCTGTATTCAGTATCTGAAAGTGCTCATGTGGAGACTCCAAGTTTCAGAACAAGGAATAGACAAGAATGGTCAAAGATTAGAACCTCCATTTTAAATTGCATTAAACTGTGAAATTTTAAACTCCTGGTGAAATGACTGATGAAACTAGATGAGGGAAAAGTCTTTAGCCAATACTTCTGTTTGTTCTTTAAAGATCTCTTCTCAGTTAATGTTCCATTCCTTTCCTTTTTTTTTTTTTTGCACGTGTCCTCAACTTGAAAAGTTCAGATAAGAATACAAGAAATCATTTGACTAAAACTTTATCTATGTTGTGTTTTTACATTATAGTAAAACAAAGCTATTAACTGTGTCCATTTTTAATCATGCATTTTTTCCTCTGTGTCTTATATTCTTAGCCCAGAGTATATTGGAAAACTCTAAGAAAATGCATTTTGGGGGACAAGTTAGAAAATCAATAATATTTATAATCAGAAATCAACATTTTTTCACTAGTTATCTTATTTGTGTTATGCAATGATGTGACTGATTTTGTATAGTGAGAATTATGGACTATTACTGTCTTGATTTTGGATACAGCTGCTTTGTTGCACCAAATTCTTATATTAGACATATACCTTTAATAATTTACAGCATCCTTTTTCTCAGGCAAGTGTCTTTAAATGCTAAAAGGATTCTGCTAGGAAAAAGTTGAGATCCTCATTCACAAGGACACTTACCTGAGTTTTTCTGCTGACCCTGATTTGTGTATGTCAATAATTTTGGAGCTGAGCAGATAACAAACCTTTTTCAGTATAAACATTTCTCCTTCTTCTTCAGTTTCAGTTTCCACACTTGATTGCTTCCTCCTACATTGTTCCAACTGATATTTATGTGGGACTGTGATGTAAACCAGACAGCTGACATGACTGGAGGAAAACCAGTAGTGAGGTTCCTTTTTCTAACCCTTCTTACATTTATGTATTGGTGCAATGAAGTCTTGCCCTGAAAACAACAGTTTTGGTTCAGTTCAGAAGGCTCCCTCCATTTCAGAGGAGCTTCTTAAACTGCTTTCTCTGTCACTGAAATTTATCCTGAAACTATACCCTGAATAACTTTTCACTTCTGACAATAGTGTCCTGCAAAGAAAAGGAATCATGAACTTGATTATCCACAATTGCACCCGATGTAGTAATTTTTGTTACAAAGTAGTTGTAAAAAGCTACACTTATGGTCTGGCAGCATTTGATACCTCTGTTTCTTCGGTGGTAAGTGGAAGTACAATGTGTAGCTGTAAAAGAGAATCAAGTGTATTGTGTTACTATATTCTATGCAAGCCGCAATACTCAGGTTGCATTGTGCTCTCTTCTCCTGAAAAGGAACACGTAATTTGAGTTTTACTGTACCAAATTATATCACTTTGAGACTCTGATTGCTACATGTAGTGAGCTATTATTTGTATGGCACAACAAGCAATCAACTACTGAACAGCATCATGTGTACTGATGACACTCCTAATACTGAAGTGCATTCCAGTACTTGGAATGTGGGGGAAATATAACAGAACTACATTGCTTTTTCTGAACTAATCTCTAATTGTACCTTTTTCTTCAATTTAAAGTATGAACTTCCAAATCTGGGCTCATCTACTCAATTGCTCCCATAATAAAATTAATTTTTATAGAAAAGAATTAATGATACATTTCTAATTTCAGCTGAATATTAACTCAGCTATGGTAGTTCAGCATTAAAGAATGGGCAGCTTAGAAGTGAAGAAGCCATTATGAAAGATTGCCTGTCATATGCAATTCTGTGGATGTTTACTGAGCAGTCCTTGACCTAAGTTACAGCTGAGTATGTAAGATGGATTTCCAGATTTTTGTAAGGTCTCCCCATAGCATAAAAAATAAATGTCCAGGCTCATTCCCTGGAGAAGAAAAAAAAAGCAGAAAAAACCCATTATTTAGAATTCTCTGTCTCTCTTTATTGCCCTTCTGTATTCACAGATCCCATTTCTTTACTGTGATTTCAAAGTGCCTTCTCTGAAAAGCTTTTGCTGAGTGACATGCTTGTAAAGCATGTGACATGACATTATATTCTTGTATATGATTTATTAATAAAGCAAACCTTAAGAAATTTTATAATTTTAGTTTGACTGTATTCCCTACATTTATATTTTTGTTTTCCAGCTGAAGAACAGTGGAGTATTTTTGATCTTCTGGTAGATGACTTTCAGCTTTTATTCATTTTGGGGTCAAAAAAAGGAATCTCATTCCTAGCAATGGCTTGACATTCTACAGCGATTGAACAGAAGTAACTGAAAGAAATGGTCTCATGAAAATAAAAAAGAATTATTTCAGTTGTAATTTTACATTTGAAAACTGGATTATGGTTGTAGAAGGGGGCATATTTAGCTGCAGTTGTGTCCCACTTTATAGGGAGAGTGAAGAAAATAATGGTCACCAAATCACAGCTTTTCTCAATTATTTATTTACTGTTTATTTCCAAACCATACTGACTTTTTCATGTTTACACCTTTTTTTGAGATTAAATAATTTGAGTAACTGACACTTGATATTTTCACCATCTAGAATATTTTTATCATATCTCTTATTTTTTTCAGGAACAGTTTCTAGTTACCCTGTCTAATAATGCCTTAGCAGTGTGTTGGCCAGTGGCTATTCTGCAGTATTGTTGCCATGGAGTCTTGCTGAGAGGAAGAAAACCACTCAGTGTTGTTTTTATTTTTTATTTCAGAGCACTTCTAATGAGTCGAGATTGTAGTATCTTTCTGGTTTCTTGTACACAACAGAAGTTTTTCTTCAGTCATTCTTACTTTACTAAGGATTGGTAGGAAGTGAAAGCACTAATGGCCATGAACTATAAAAAGAAAAGTTTGTGGTCTCTTTTTGTGATCTCTTTTTTCTCTGAACTACTGTGAAACCCATACATATTAGTGAGACCAGAGTAAGAAAATTAGTCATGGTATTAATTAGAAAAACATTTATCCAAATAAACATGTGTCATCTTTTGTCTTAAAATAATAAATGCTCACCCCAAAGGCCTCCATGACAAGGTATTTTTTTTCCATTTCTGGTGAGAAATTCCTGATTGTCCTTGATGCTCTTTTTTTTCTTTTCTTTTTTTTCTCCCTGGGAAGTGGACATATATTTTGAGCTTTCTGAAGGTTTGTACTATTTCGGAGACCTGAAAAAATTAACTACTCTGAAATAAACCTGAAATTATGTTCAATAAAATTTATTATTTTTTTAATAGTAGAATATTAGAATAATAGGGCTAATGGAATCTGAGTCATACCACTAATTGTCCTTCCATCATAGGTAGAGCACTTAGGGTGAAGAGGTAAATTACATATGTCACTTTGCCTCTTCAGTTTTGTCCCTACCTATTTATGTTTCTCTCCATGTCCCTGCAGGAGTATTGAAGGTCAACATAAGGTATCTTCTTCTTTTTTTCTTTCTCTTTTGCATTAATATGGCAGTATTTGTAGCTTTCACTCGATTCTTTCTAATGATTATAATAGATCTCATCACAGCATTTAATACTGATATCTATTGAAATGATTTTGGGAAGTATGATTTGGACTGTATCAACTTATTTCACTCACACCTACAAAGACCTACCTAATTTCATTCATATTTCTTCCAAATTTATTCATGCCTTTTTGAACTACTGGCAGTTTTCAAGATGACTAAATCCTAAAAATCTTAGCTGCAGAGAATTTATGTCAAAGAATAACCTTGAGGGATGCATAGATGTAAAATTTCATGTTATCTTGTATAGATTTGTCTCCTCATAACAGAAAACAACTCTGCAACCTAAGATTAAATGAGCAGGTGGTAGAGACTTTCTGATTTGATCATGTTGCTTTTTTAGACAGACTAATTGTTCTGATTTATGGTTATCACCTGTATTTCATGGGTGCTTGCTTCCAGCTCTAATTAATGGATAATTTTTAACTGCTGCAACGTTAATTGTTCCTTGGATTTCAAGAGGTAGAGGAGAAATGGTTGTTAGTAAATAGAGGCTTTGGTTTTATGACCCTTTGTGTATTAGAAATGGAAATTGTAATTGTTTGGGGTTGGTTTTGGTTTTTTAGTTTGGGTTTTTTTTGGTTCCTGTTGGTTGGCTTTTTTGGTTAGGGTTTTTTCTAAGATATAAAATTTCATGTAATCTCTGAAATAAGAATATTAGGCTATGTATGTACTAATGATCATGATTAAAATTATACAGAGATTATCTTTAGTGTAAATATATATTATTTTAAAACTCTCTCATATAAGATTATTTGACATTTTTCAGGGAATACTAGAATTTTTACATAATTTGATTATTTATACTGTGTCACTATATAGTACAAAAACACAGTTCTATAAATCTCTTGGTATTGTTTTTTGACTAATGAATTCCTTTCAAAGATACATAAAATCTTGGTCTGAAAATTTAAAGACAGGGAGAATCCATCACTTCCCTTTGCTATGTCATTTCAGTGATTGTGGGAACACTAGGCACAGTTATGCTGTTTTTTATAGAAGCTCTTCTGCTCATGCTATGAATTATGAGGAAAAAATAGATTACAAAAGAACATCAATTTATAAAAGTCAGTTACAAGAGTAATGGCAGAGCAAACACAAATATGAAGTAAGATTTTTAAGTACTAAATTACAATAGTACTTTATAGTACATTAAGTGTAATACATAATGTAGAAGAGGTCAGAGATCATGCAGATGTAATAGAGAGATGTGGATGAATATTGAAGTGTTTTTTTAATAAAGTCATCCAAATTTCATACATAGTTACAAAAAAACCCAGAAAATAGATTTCAATTAAAATAGCATTCTATTGATGAGCTTTACGTGAAACTGTTGCTAGAAATACAACTAGAAAAGTTGGTAAGACTTCGTGGTTTTAATTATGGTCTTTAATTATTTTAAGTTTACAGGATCATATTGGGGAACTATTTGCAAAAAAACCCAAAACAATAAAACATAAAAACCTCACAAAGGCAAAACTATCTAACTGATTCTGAAAGGTGCCTTTTTTTTTTTTTAATCTATTATTTCTAGAAATATGCAGTTCTCCCCAGAAATGTAAGTTTCTGTATCATCTTATCTTTCACCATTCATGAGTTATTCTTGTTACAAACACCCCCACTTACGAGCAAATTTTACAGTTTATATTACTGGTACATTTTTTTGTATCTTTCAGACTTTGCATAAACATTTTCAGATTAATTCCTCAAATTTTCTTTCTGATTTGCAGTTTCTATAGGTAGACAGGCTTACTGCATTAACTGACAGGCAATTTTTAGCACTTTACATTGGCACCAAATCCCAACATGCATATTTTGTGCTCTGGTCTCCCATCAGACAGCTGTGGCTTAGGTGTGAGCCTTCAATGGCAGAGATGTCATTGCAACATGATTATTGCACTCCCCTGGAAAGCATAAAATCAGCAGGACCATTGCAGTTACAAAATCATCACTACATTCCAACTTTCAGAAGGAAAAACTCTCCATCTGGTGAAAAGGACATGGTTCTACATTGTGCTAGAGCTCACCTTATCAGAGACTGGATCTGCCTTGATTGGATAAGTGAATGTATAAGAATATCATCAGCAGGCTGCAATCACACTTTGCTAGTGTCAAGAAGACTTATTCTATGGACTAGGGCTATCATACTGCAACAAAATTGTGGTGATTAATTTTGAAGTATTACTTTGTGAAATACGGTTTTAAATAGAGTGTATTTTAGAGCAACTAAAATAGATCATATTTCAACAATTTAATCACCTGTAGGTTTGTCCACAGAACAAGTTTAACATTTTAGAAAAAATCCTGCAACCTTTCAACATTTAAAAAAATCATGAGTATCCTAGCTTTTCATTGGCACAACAGAAACAACTTTAGCCTGTCCAACTTTGGTTAAGTCAAGCTCTTGCTCATTTGATTCATGTGCTGCATTTGTGAGCTTGGCCTTTGCTGATGGGAAGGAGAGGAAAACAGGTTTATTGAGGTCTATTATGCTCCCATTAACCTACAAAGCAGAGACACTTTCTGTCATTTTAAGTGTTCTTCTATTGAATTCAGCAACATTAAAGTTGACCACCTCTGCCCTTACTAACATATGTCATTATAATCAAAGGAAATGTCTAAAAAGCTGGAGTACTCCATCTGTAGGTTGCAGATCAGGCTTGGCTTGTATTCATGGGCAAAGTGCCCTTATGGATATGAATATTAATATTAATGTTTTAAAATGGTAATCTTCGTGAATAGTTACTGTGCCCCTTTATCCCCTTGTTTCCTTTTTGAACTTCAACATTTGTTCGATATTTTCTAATTATATCCTTTTTGTCACGAAACAGACATGAACATGGCCCTCTGGTCAAGGCTGCATTCGGGTTCTGCAACCTACAACTCTGGCAAGAAAAAGAAATTGTGGCCTCAAATTAATTCGAGTGTGTCTTATAAAAACAAATCAAAATTATGCATAAAGAGAGTAACTAAAAAATATGGGAGTCCCTAAAGTTAATTTAATTTATATACATCTTTTCGGTTTCAATAGTTATTTCTATTACTTTTCAACCTCTGTGTTCCAAGTACATATGTGAATGAATAGAATTGGTTAGCAAATGGAGAAAACAGGGTTTGTGTTTATGAATAGAGCTGTGTCTGAAAATTGGATGTAGGAAATTACTTTGACTTTGCTTTTATTTTTTTTCCAGTTGTGTTGCTTTTTCATGCCCAGGTTTTTGGGTTTTTTTTATAATCTGGTGGATAAGTTCCAGAAACAACACCTGCATGTATCATGCAATTTGCAATTTCCTTAGACTGTTGGTTACTTTCGTTTTTTGTGGAAAAGATGCAATTACATGCCAAATTACACTGATCATGTCAACATATTAATATTAGACCTCATGTTTACCCATGATTTCCTTTTTGGAAATCAATGACCCTAGAACCATTATGATATTAAAAGGTAGACAGTGAAGTATTTAAATTATATATTAGAGAAGTTAGCACAAGAAAATGCCAATTCAAATATAATTTGTTTTCCATTTGAATTATGCATTTCTTATCCCTCAAATTTTGTACCTTCATAGCACTGCTGCATAAGAGAGGACTACCTTTGAAAAACTTCACAATGTGGATTTTGTAGAGTTGCTAAAATCGTGCTGTTTTTAGATCACATATTTTTTCTGCCTGCAACCCAAATAAAATTCTAAAAAGGACACTGAAAAAGGGATCAGATTAAATCATGTATGAATTTTATTTCAACTCTATTCATGTATGTATAAGTACAGAGTTCATACAGATGTTGAGGCCAGGGCCCAGCATTCAGCATAAAAGTGGAAAAAAAGCTGTCCAAGCCAGAAATCTAGCTTTGTGGCCAAGAAGTTATTCTGAGTTGATTTAGGAAGAGCATTCCCAGCATTCCTAGGATTCCTAGAATTATCCTGTGCATCAGGAAGAGCACAGACAGTAGGTCTAGGGATGTGATCTTGTCCCTCTACACAGGGCTGATGGGGCCACATCTGGAGTGCTGTGTCCAGTTCCGAGCCCCTCAGGACAAAAGAGACACCAGGCTGCTGTAACAGGTCCAGAAAAGGTGGACAAAGGTAATTAAGGAACTAGAGAATCACTCTTATGAGGAAATGCTTATAGAGCTGGGCCTGTTCAGCCTTGAAAAGAGACCACAGAGAGAAGACCTCATCAATGTCTGTAAATATCAGAAGGGAAGGTATCAAGAGGATGTCTCTTCTCTTGGTGCCAAGCAACAGGACAAGAGGCAAGGGGCAGAAACTGATGCACAGAAAGTTCCACCTGAACATGAGCAAGAACTTTACTGTGGAGGTGACTGTGCACTGAAACAGATTGCTCAGAAAGGCTGTGGAGTCTCCCTCACTGGAGATATCCAAGAACTGTCTGGACACATTCCTGCGCAATGTGCTTTACAGTGACACTACTTGGCAGGATGGTTTGGCCAGATTACCGGCTCTGACGCCTTCCAACTTTACCCATTCTGTGTTTCCATTATTCTATGCTAAGGCTGAAGGTTTTATTATCTTTTCTTAATTAACAGAATTTAAGAAAAACCTATTAGCTAAATGGAGCTAAAAGTTTTAAAAGGCGTGGGACTCACAGTGCAGGAATTTCTTGTGACTTGTTACATTATTTTTATTCTGTAACTGGTGAAAAAAAACGTCAGTTGCTGCGCCAGCAGTTGGCTTAAGATAAGATTTGCATTAAAATGCATGCTAGGTTCACATTATAGCACTTCTTTGCTGTTATGCAGGTGCTATTGAGGAAGGTTCTCTACAAATTACAAATTCAGCAGTTTAATGAGTCTGTCAAGCTTGTCAATTGTCAAGGAGAGAAAATGGATAATCATCAGGAAGAAAGTTCAAGGTGATGTCTTTGCTAAGGTGTAGAATGCTAATATCAAATGAGTGTGAGTATGAACAACCTCTGTGTGAAAATTATAAATCTTTTTCTCAGTATCTCTGCGCCTTATAGAACAGCTAGCACCACCCATTGGCTTCACTCTGCTGGCTGTTATGTGCCAATTATTTCAGCATTGAAGCCCATACAGCTGAAAAAAAACAACCCTCTCGTGAACACCTTTTTAATTAACTGTTATGTTAGCTGTTAAACTTGACATGTATCATCATGTTACTAAGGTTACTTTCTTTCACCCAAGAATAACACAGAAATGATTACTTTTCTTAAAGATGCTAAAGACCTGAAAGGAGGGAAAAGCAAACACTCAATTCCTTGTAAGGCAATCTCCTCTCATATAGAGGGATTAAAACACCTGTCCAAGAGAGTCCCTTTCTTTCCTAGGTAGCCTATGTAACAGGATATGTTATAACCCAAATTCTTTCTTCTGGAGTTGGAATTCTAAGTATTAGGCATTTTTCAGTTTATTGATTTTTTGTTTGCAATCTAGAGATATCTACGATGTTCAAACATTGTGAAACAAAGCCATCAGAGAAAAGAAAAAAGTAAAAAAATTCCCTGCTTAAGTTTAGCCATCATGAGAACGATTTTGATCTTCTCAGTTGTTAAGTCTTTTAATTTTTAGCTATGGAAAATATTATTTTATCAGCTATGCTGCATGAAAGCTTGTATACTCAACAAGGAAATGTTGTTAAGCAGATTACAACTGAATTTACAAAAAAAAAACCCAAGATAATTCAGCTAATCAAATTTATTTTTTTTTTCCATGTGAATTTTGATATGATTGATTTTTAACATTTTTGCCAAATTACTGTAGATTAGATAATTATTAATTGTTTATACTGATAAATTTTAAAAGCTCTACTTGCTTTCCATGAACAGGAGTCCCTTTTTTGTTTGGATTCTGCCTTCTCTCTGATTAAAATTTCAGAATCAAATAGGGTATTCTTAAAATAGTTATTTTGGTGAGGTTTAAGTAACTTGGGAGTAGTTCTACCTGTTAATTTGTTGCTTGTTTATATAGTTGCTTGTTTATATAGGGCACTTTTGACTGATCTTGTGAGTTCCTTGGGCACAAGCTCATGTAACGAAGTGGAACACTGTCTATTAAAATTAACACTGAAATCTGTGTATTTTATTGGGTGCATGACAGTAAAAGTGATGACAATTCAGATTGACTTGTTTATGCATGATTTACGTATTGTCATCATGTATGAAATGTGTTAGACCACTTAATATACTTTTAGTGACCTTTGCATAATTATGCAGTAGTTGTCTCTGGAAAGAGGTTTCTCCTTTTCCAAGCTCTCTACTTATCATCCTTTCAAACTCAAAATCTTAGCATTCTTCTGTGTTTTACTGCAAAAGAGATTGTAAGTGCCATTTTGAAGTTTGCAAATCACTGGGCAGCCTGTGAAATAAAAGGCAATATAAAATGATCAGAACAGATTCTCTTTTGGTATCCTTAAAGTCAAATGATCTCTCACTCTTTTTAAATCCTTACTCCTCGCTCTGTTCTCTTCATTCAATATGGCAGTTAAGTAGGAGTTTAACTGGTTCTTCCCTGTCTCCTCATTTCCATTGCATGTGATGCTGGGAAAAAAGCAAAAAAAAGCAGAAAAAAGCAGAAAAAAAAAGAAAATTATGAAAATAAATTTAAAAATCAAGATTTTTGGTGTATCAAATACAACATAAAAACATTCACCATATTGTTATACCTATAGAGGAAACAGTAACTAATGTTTCTGCTATTTCACATATTGGTTTCACATAGTATGATGAAGTTAACTTTCCGTGTCATAACTATCTCCTTTTTTCTCTCATTAAAAGTAGGCATAGTAATGTCAATTTTGATTTGAGTTTATTTTTGCTTAAACATGCCAACTTTTATTAGTCATTATTTTTGTCTACCTTCTGTGAAACTGCATAGTTCCTATAGAAGTCAGCAGCTTTTGCAGTAGTACAGCATTAACAGGGATTTTTTCTTGGAGGTTTATGTACACACTGATACATGATACTTCTGTGTATATTTTTGTTTCTAAGTACATATCTATGTTTACATGTACGTGTGTACACATACATTTGGCCAGCATGCACAATGCAAATTCATTGCATGAATGACTAGAAGACAAGCTCAGATTTCAGATATGCTGTTTTGAAATTTCAAAAAAATTTTTGACCAAGGCTAGAAAAGGCAGTTGGAATCTGAAGTTTTCTAAATATGCAAATGAGAAGTTACAGATGCAGGCATTGACTACTTACTTGTGGTCAGGTCACACCATAATTTTGTTTATTTTATTATAATATTATAACTATTTGATAGAAATTACATAAGGTTGCATTTTTTATCTACCATAGCAATGAATACACCTTACTTAAAGACTACAATTTCTTGAGTAATGTATAAATCTCTTTCAGCATAGATAAAGAGGTCTGGTTCTTGATCATAATGATAGGAATCTTGGTCTTGCTTTGCTGATAAAAATTAGTATTTCTTGTAGATATCCTCATCTAAGGGTATGCTCTTTCAACTTGAAGTTTATTGACTTTATTATAATTTAACTGAAGTAAGCTTCTAGTGACTAAATAGTCATGGCAGTATTAACCCAGTATGTAAGGAAATAAATCTCAAAGAGATATTGGAACCATGGCCTAAAATTGTCTTGATGAAATCTGACTCCTTTCCAAACTGAAATTTGCAAATGTTATATAAGGGATGATTAAAATCACGAAGTGGAAGTAGATTGAGATGTTTCCATTCTGTACAAATAAAGACACAGCGAGAGAAGCTCTCATATGCAATACATCACAGAATAATACAAAGCAACATTTAAATTCTCTTTTCCAATACACTGCTCCACTAAAATAAGTTGTTCTGCTATGGCCAAGAGTTATTTTCCAAGCAAAACAAAAAAAGTTTAAAAGTTTTTAGACTGTGATTCTCTAAGTTACATTTTCCACAAGAAACATAGTGCTTAGTTAATTTTGAAATACACTGCACATTTTGCCTGTAATTACAGCTCCAGGACTTCCAGTAAAATGCTTAGAGTAAAAGCATAGATTCCTCAGAATCATTCACTTTAGGAGATTGATATTATAAGTAATAAAGACCTAGGGGAGTGAAGAACATCTCTTATAGAGGTCGACAATTTCTAAATATTGCTTATATTGTATCCTCCTTGAAGAAATAAGACACTGAAAAGAATTATAATTTACATGTACAAATATAAACCTAGCTTGTCAGACTTTATGGTATTAAGTTCTTAAATTTATTATTATGTTTATTCAAATTATATTATATTAAGGAGATTAAAATAGTTTACTAATTTATGTTGTTTATTCCACACAAATACATGAAGATGAACAGATTGCTTTTATTTCTAGAGACTTTCTAATATTAAATAAATATTTTCTTACTGATCCTGAATTTATTATGATGACCTTGCACTTAAGGGATTTTGAATGATAATGAATAAAATTACATATTTGAGCTTTTGAAGGTCTGTGACTTTTATCACTTAACACCACTGAAAACACTGGAATATTTAGGGATGCCTGTGAAAGGAGGCATTAAAAAAAGAATCTCAGTGCAGAATGTATTATAGTCTGATCTATTTAATATTGTTTGTCATTGAATGTATCTTTCTTATCAAAATTTACCTAGAAAAGTAGTTGCGATGAAATATTAACCATTGCTTATAGTATAAAAAGATTGCTTATAGTATAAAAAAAGAATTCCTTGCCTCAAAAAAGAATGAGACAAGAATCTTCCATTTCCCACTATTTAACTAGATTTTCCATGGTGTAACTCTTTCCAATGACTGAGTAGTTTTGGAACTGTTCGAATTAAAAAGAAATGTGTTTTCTTTCACAAAAACATTAATCCCAGGTTCAAGGGCTGATTTTGAAGTTAACATGTTGTATTTCAGAAGAGACCTTGTGACTGTTTGATTCCATACACTGTATTAAAGAAAGTCCACACCTACATTAGTCATCTTATCTCTTTTGTTTTATTGACTATCTAGGTGACTACTCCTTTCAGCTGTAGTAGATGTTATGCTGGGAGAATGTCAGTTTGTAAAGGCACTAATATTTTTTGGTACTTCTGAATCATGATAAGTAAATTAATTGGAAGTTACTTGCTTTTATTTTCAGCAAAACTAATGGAATGCATGTGATTCAATGAGTTCTGGGGCAGAGAATAATTGAAATGTTCATCAGTGAAATAACAGTGATATCTCTATGTGGCTGGAAAAAAATTCCCAATGTGCCATTTACAGCAATGAAGAGACAGTGAAAAAAGAAGAGGAAAAAAAGTGGGTTTTCTTATCAAAGCAATGTCTTGAAACACAGGTCATGGCCTGTTCAGGGCTTAGGAATGGTATTATCCAATTTAGTATGCTCACCAAAAAAAGCACACACGTACTTGCTCCACCTCCCACTCCTCCAATTGGAAGCACAAATGGTGAAGATCAAAGGCTAATATAAGAAAGGGAACAGTAGCAACAACAGTATTAATAGCAAAAGGTACACAAGAGATGGTGATCTATATGCAAAAATGCTCACTATGGATCCTGCAACAATAAGCAATTCTGGATGGCCTCTCCCATCATGCATTCCAGACCAGCAGGAGCCCCTTCTTCCCAGAAAGAGAAAAGAGAGTCCTTTTCCCCCAGACTGTGAGCAGTCTTAGTGACCCTGTATAAGATATTAAGCTATTAGGGAGCACCCGAAGGGGTGAAGGGACTTGAGGAAAAGACGTATGAGGAGCAGCTGAGGTCACTTGTTCTGTTCAGCCTGGAGGAGACTGAGGAGAGACCTCATTGCAGTTACAGCTTCCTCACAAGGGGAAGAGGAGGGGCAGACACTGATGGTTTTGGTGACAGGACCAGAGGAAATGGCCTGAAGTTGTGACAGGGGCAGTTTAGGTTGGTTATTAGAAGATTTTTTCCCCCAGAGGGTGTTTGGGCACTGGAACAGTTCCTCAGGGAAGTGGTCATAGCACCAGCCTGACAGAGTTTGAGAAGCATTTGGGCAATGCTCTCAGGCACCAGGTGTGACTCTTGAGGTGTCCTGTGCAGGGCCAGGAGCTAGGCTTGATAATCCTTGTGGATGTCTTCCACTCAGCATATTCTCTGATTCTGTGAACACACATACATAAAATGTCTATTAAAGAATAAACTGTCAGTAATAATTTTTGTTATTTTCCAAGTGCTACATATTTCCACATTATATAGGTCCTCCCTGGCTCCCATGCAACAGGATGAAGAAGGAAGAATGAAAATTTATTTCTTCTTTCAAGGTCCTGATAGGGAATTTCCAAAAGCATAGTAGTATTTAATAAAATTATGAAAATATATTGACTTATTGTGGCAAAAGAACATATATTTCTGACTAGCTATATATAATAACTCTTAGAAAAAGACCAGAGAAGTAGAAGAAATACAGAAAGCTTAATTTATCAATTAAACATAATTTGAAACCACTTCTGCCAGTAATAAACAGGTAAATAATTTTATTAATTAGTATACTGAGAAAAAAAATTAATATTTATTTCTTCTCTTATTTTTAATCAGTTTAGGTCATGAACTGCAAGGCTTTTTGAATAGGAAATTCTGTTTTACTAATAACAGTTCATAAGTAATCCTGTGACAAGATTGTGCCTTATGAATACATTTTGTGTTTTACTGCTTAGTTGTCTCCTCAGTAAAATAAATGGCCTAAATTGTGGTTTAAGTGTTCAAGGATGTTGTTTACTGAACTGGCAGAGATTATAGTTTAGATGCATGTTACAAATTTTTTTGTTTGAAAAATTGTAAAAAGCATTCTCCCACAGCATGTAATTTTCTCCTGAAATGTACATTGAGACCCACAGGAATTCATTGCAGCATGTTGTTGCAGACCTACCACAGTTCTACTAATATATGATAAATATAATGAAGGAAAGTCCACTTTGATTTTTCTTATTAATTCTGTAAATATGAATTGAATTCCAGTTTAGTGCAAATGGTATCATGACAGATTGACGATTTAGAGATAGGTGTCCAGTGATAAACTATGAAACATGAGATTAAAATTTTGCCACTAAACCTTGGTTTTGAATGAAATCAGGACCAAGCAAAAATAAGTACCACATTTTGTAGTACAGACATAAGTGAGTAAATCTCCTTAAAAATTTGAAATATGAAGCTTGGGATCATTTACTCAGAGATTTCTGCTGGGTAACATGGATTACTCAGTTCTGTACTCCTATGAAAAAAAAATTCCCTTTGTCTCAAATGTTAGGCAATTTTCTGGTGCAGGTGGCAGGAGATGTTGACAGTAAAGGTAGCAATAAATTCAAGGAGATGGTAAAAGGAGTGCAGTTCTCAGTGTAGCTGTCGCCATGAGTAAGACATCCTGACTGCTCATGCTGGCCAGTTTTCTATTATAAATAAGACACAGAGAGAAGAAGAAGAAAAAAAGATGGTCTCAGAATTAGGTGACATATAATTATTTATTTAGATTAATTCAGGTGAAAAATTTATATTTTTGATTCTTGCTTTGCTGTAACATATTAAATATTTACATACACATACCTACACTCAAATATGCCCGCTATTCCAGAAGCTGGAGAATAGGAAGACTACACTATGTATATCTAATTGTAACTGAAAAAATATGCAAAAAGAAAAAAAATATACTGCCTGCAAAATTTACATTTCGAAGAAAAGATTACTACATTTAAACACCAAAATGTAATTCTAAATAATAATTCTGGAAATTCTTTTTATCCTTAGAAGTAGCAACTCCAAGCCTAATATTGTGAAAGGTAGTCTGTAAAGAGATTTTCAAGGTAGTCTGTAAAAAAATTTTCTTCTGTTCAACAAATCCACACACAAAGATCAGAAATTTTAAAATTAAAATCTACAAATGAATTATTTATTCATTATTAATAATTAACCATGATAATTCTGGACATCAATCTCAGTTAGTTTGCATGATGACCCTTAAGCAGTGCATTCTATTATTTTTCTTAAAGTACTTGACCAAAATGATGACGCAGATTATAACATTATTTTAAAGAATAAGTTGTTGCAATTCAAGCCTTTTGGTCTATGAATTGGGTAGAATGCTACAAATACACAAAAAAGCATCTATTTTCCCATTCCCAGTTCACTTCTGTATGTTGTTGGCATTATTTTTATTAAAACTGAACATTATTATCAATAGTCCTCTGAAAACCACATCTTTCTCTATGTCTTTCATAAGTAATACTTCAGATAGGCTGTTGATGTGCTCACTAGATTAAAATTCTTCCAGAGTTAAAAAATTAATTTTTACCTTTCATATTTGTTAAGATTACAAACAGTGAAAGAAATTTAAAATAAACTACTTAACATCAAAATCAAGAATATTTTGCAAATATTTGAAATATAATTTGCCCAGCACTTTTGAGCTAAGTTAGATCTAGTCAGAAGAGGGAGTTAAGGACTTTTGTCCATTTTGGTCCTTTGGCTATACTGAAGGTAGTTGGTTTTTGAATTTCACTGCAAAATGATGAATCCAAGATAAGATAACGTATGACTAATGTACCTCTTTGAAAATATTTTTATTATAGAAAGAAAACTGAAGCACTAATACTGAAAAAAACATCAATATATAAAATATATACTGAATAAGAGGAATTAAAAAAAAGAAAAAATATTTCTAATTTCACTGCATCAAATTTCTGTCTTAAAATAATGAGACATCTATTAGGAGAAAGAGTGACTTCTAGACTTGTATTTCTGTTAAGTTACTAATTTAGAAAAGTTACTTGATGGACAGAGGAAGGTTTTATACTAGAATAGCCATTATATTTTCCCATATATATATATATAAAACCATAACTCTGAGAAAGTGGTAGATCTGGTGGTTGATTATATCTGGATTAAATGCTAACTATAGAATGAAAAGCAAGGCCAATATGTTTAATCATATATATAAAATATATATAATATATATATTATATTATATATAATATTTATATTATATATAATATTTATATTATATATATAATATTTATATTATATATCTAATTAATCTCTTTCTGAAATTATAGTTATATGTTACACAAAATATGGGTATTTTAAGAGAAAATTTTGTTTTGTTTTTTATATTAATTGTGTATGTACTTTATACATTATTTTGGCTTTGGAAAAATATTTATTGGAATATATCCTAGAATAGGAGTGTATTTAATATAGTGTGGCCCTAGAATAAATCTTAATGTTTCGTTTTGAAGTCTACAAGACAGTAGTAATTTCAGGCATGTTTCAGCAGCTAGAGCATAGTGCTAACATCTGTATGGAGCTCCATGTTGTATTATATATGCAGTTCTGCATAAGCTTGTGAACTACAGATATTTTTAAAGAAAAAATATTGTATGACTTGCCCTGCTTTGAGGGAAGATAAAATAGAGGAGTTTTATTTCTTTAAAATACACCATCTTTACACCAAAGAAATTGAAGTACTTTAAAATATTTTTTTTAATATAGAAATAAAAGCAGGGTAGAAAAGCATAAAAATTTAATGAGAAATGAGTTTTTAAAATCAGTCTATAGATGGGTGCCCTATGTATGATCAAGGAGTCAAACAAAGCAGAATCTCAGCTGAACAAGACAGGCAATGGAAGTACAACATCCTCAGAGTGAATTTTATAGCTGTTATGGGAGAAAGTAGTTTCCCTTTGATGAAAGCTTGAAAATAAGAAAGAGAATCTATTGAAAAATATAATATTTTAGGATCCATCATAAAAATTCCATATCTGCACCCTACACACTACATAAAATTTGGTTTATGTTTCACTACATCTAACAGCAGATTCTTCTATTGTTGTGGGTTTAAAGATATATACATGCATCAGAGTAAATTAGCCTCTTAATTTCAAATTTGACAAGTTAACATTATTACAAGGTACACAAGTGATTCTGCTCATTGTGAAAATTTGCACAGTTTCATTACAATACATTAGTATTTAAAGAAGAAAAGATATTTGTGTATTTTCTTTCTTGTGTGATAAGTTACGCTGGTTCATAGGGGGACAGGTTTTTTAATAAAAAATATCTCTGAACAACACATCATAAGTATAGTAAAGCAGAATACTTATTTCCATAAAAAGGAGGAAATTGTTTCAATAGAACATACAAGTTTCATATTATTTGCTCAAGTTCAGGAATTAAAAAATAAAAACAAAAAACACAAAACCAAAAAAATAAAACCAGAAAAAACACAAACTCAAAAAAAGGTTTGGACTTTAATTTTCAGCAATGAAAGTTTTGCTTTCATTGTAAATGTCTAGTAGCACAAAGTTAAATCCATAATATAACAGTATATTTGGTTTTAAAACCCATAAGATATTATATCTCTGATCCTGGGTTACTTAAATTAGACACTTCTTAATAGGGAGGAAAAATATATGTGAGTAAGGAAACATCAAAACAGCATGTTAAAGTTTTAACTGAATAAATATAATCAGGTAATAAGTGACTATTTTTTATGAATTATTAAAATATTTTTAAAAACCCCTTAGAAGGCTCTAGTAAAATAAGAAAACCTTATCAAAACAATAAGAAGTCTTGTTACTACAAAAATTAAAAAAGAGAAGTATAAGGGAAAGTTGTCATATTCTGTGAAATTTAAAATCTAAAACCAAATAATTTTAGATGAAGTAAAAATAAATTATTCAGCTTATCTACACTTACTATTCCTGCACATCATTAGGTACTTGGAATCAGTGCAGGGTCCTGTCATGCTCCTTATGTATAAGTAAATGACAATTAACTATGCTAATTTTCTATGTTTTCTTGTTACTTCTCAGTGAATGCTTACCAAATATTTATTAATCATCATAAAGCAAGCACTGTCTCAAAGTGCCATGATAGTAGGGCTTCTGCAAGCACAGAACCAGAAGGTGGAAAGTGCATTTTAGAGCAACATATGGATAAAGATATTCTGGAAAAGTCAAGGAAGCAATAAGGCAACAGTGGTCACCATAACAGATGGTAGTACAGACCTCCAAGAACATAAGCATTTTTATGAGTAATTCTAGTGTACTTCTCTAATTTTTAGTTAAAAAAGTAGAATTTTAATGATGAATTTAGAATCAAACAAAGGAATAGCTTTGAAGATATTTACAAAATAATTCCCCCAGGTGAATGACAACACATTGATGTTTATTTGAAAATTTAATAATGTGATGAAGAACTAATTTTATGAGCTACTGAGAGGCAGAAAAAATCTTCTTGATACTACACAGAGATAATTAAAAGTTAGGAATTTTGAAAATGAAGGCAAATGGTTAATTTTTGATATGATACAAACAAGGAGGAGACTGGAAACATTCAAGATAAAGGGTAATCCAGAAGATGAGATTATGAGAACCTGGATCGAAGTACTTGTGTATAAATAGGAAGGAGGACTTACTGGTTCAAACCCAGACAGGATTTGAGTATGTAAAGCAAGGAAGGATCAATAGGTATGGTACTGGTATTCACAATGCCTGAGAAAATGAGGCAACTGCAGGATTTAAATACAGCAAGAAATTAAGATGTGTCTGTTAACCATACATTAGATGGCTGAATGTTACATTCTGTTAACATGATGTGACAAATATTTTCTATGGGCTAGAAGATTTGATTTTGGGCCTGATTAGCATGGTCTGAAATATAGAAATAAACTTATGCTTGTTGCCTAAAAGAGTAGTAGAATTTTAGGTAAGATTATCTAGATTAGAATTCAGTTGGAGAAAAAAGAGCTTAACCAGGCTTGGAAAGCATTTTGGGACTATTGTGAACAGAAAGACCAAGAAAAACTCTCAGAGGAAAAGAAATAATAAAAAAAAAATCAACAAACCAAAAATTTATTGAGAAAATAGTCAAGGAAGAAAAGGAAGAAAAGGAAAAAAAGGAAAAAAGGATTTGCCTGACTATTCTGATGGTATTAGACAAAGAAGACAAGAGTGTCATCCTGTCTCTCAGATTTGGATACAGAACTGTTTAAAGAGACTGTGAGAGATCCTTGGATTCACTTGTTATCAGAGACTAGAGATAAAAAAAGGAAACAGAGAGATGGTTGGTGGAAAATTAAATGGGGTTAAAGCAAGGACATTTTATAGTCTGAAGCTGCTAGCTCTGTGCAAGAAAACAGCAAAAGGAAATGGAGAAAAATTAGAAGGGGAGAAGGAGAAGGAGAAGGAGAAGGAGAAGGAGAAGGAGAAGGAGAAGGAGAAGGAGAAGGAGAAGGAGAAGGAGAAGGAGAAGGAGAAGGAGAAGGAGAAGGAGAAGGAGAAGGAGAAGGAGAAGGGTTTAATGGTAAATAAATCATGCTGAGGAAAGGACAATATAGTTCCATACTTTTTCATTTGTTTTCTTGAAAGAAGCAGACATTTTGTGAAGAAAAAATTGAGGAAAAATGAGAAAGAATAGAAAACGGAAGAGGCATGGCTGGCATTGATTTAGAAAATTGGAAAGGTTTACCAAGGAACACGACCAAGGTGAAAACAGAAAATAAACTCAAATGTCCTCTTCCACTTGACCAGTTTGCAGTATCTAAAAGGAGGGAGGGAATGGAAGGGTTCTTCTTTTGGGCTGAAGAACCTTGACTGGAAAAAAGTGTAACAAAGAGGAAATAAAGAATAATTGACAAATGAACAAACAACAAAAAATGAAAAGGAAAAACAACATTTAAAGTGGTAGAAGAGTTTAAAAGAAAGGACAAGAACAGAGTAATACTTCTGACTTTGAGTCCACAGAGTAGATATACAACTGCATTCTTGTTTGTACCAATCACTAAAGGAAGAAGTGGGAAAATTACCCCAAGTTATTTATCAATAAAAATACATGCAGAATTAAATTTATAGTGTTTGAGTTCTTGTGAAAGGAAGTATATGAATCATATTACCAGGGCATCTGGAAGAATTTAACAGAAAATTATCAGCAGGGTGTGTGTGGTAACCCCTTGTGTAACTCAGGAGCTTTCTGCGGGAGCTGAAAGTGTATAATCCAAAGAAAAATATGGATTTACAAGTCACTCAGCTCGGATTGGAGTCTTTGAAAGTATTTGAGCCATTTTCTGAAATAAGGTTTTGTTTTCTGAAAAATTGTGTTTTCCTTAATCAAGACTTCATAAAATAAATGGTTTGTGCAGCTCTTTCCCCCGTTTAGATAATTTACACCATTAGCTAGTGCAATAAGAAAAACTACAGTAAACATAGATAGCATCTTTTACATGGCTGCTTAAGGTCATCCTCTCAATGACTAAAAATTACCACTCTCTAATTATAGGTCTTTATTCTTCATAAATTTAGCAGCAGCATAGCATCTAGATGTAGATATCAATCCTTCTTTTGTCAGACACAAAACAATTTCAAATATAATTTTTATCATAACCCATTTATCCTTTTGTAATTTTTACATGGAAGAAAATGAATAATCATTAGTAATAAGGATCCTACATCACTGTAAGCTTGGAAATGCATAAATATTCTATGGCAATATGAAATCTCAACTGTGATTATAAAATGTAACAAAGACAGATGTGCAGGATTAGTTCCTCATAAAATTTAATTTTAGTTGAGATAGTCATTAAATAAGTGTTCTGATTTTATGATTTCCTTTTACATTGGGAAAAATAAAGACTTGCACACAATTTGCTATTTATTTTTGGTAAAAGTGAGTAGTTTTCAAATCAGGCCTCAATATTGATATCGTAAGACCAAGAGTAGTGACACAATTTTGTTTGGGTTTTGACAGTGCTGTTACATGAATCTTGATGAAATACAGAATTATCCTGCTGATAACAAACAAGTTACTTAGAAAGTTTTTTTGCACCAAGGGACAGATCGGATTAAATAACCCACATTTTTAATTCCAGTCTTCCGAAGCCTACCGAAACCCAGAATTTAAAGGTGAATTATCAAACTTTCCTTCCTGCATGAATTATGAGGAAAGGTCATATCTCACACAAACAGTTGTCACTGATTATGTAATCAGGATGATAATGATTTTCACCATTTTAATCACAAGATTTCTAGGGCAGGAAAAAACATACAGGTATCAGTTCAGTAATCCTAAAGTAAATCCTAAACAGACCCATTCAAACACTGAATTCCAGGTTGTTTTGTCCAGATATTTACTGTATCTTTTCAGTAGTTAGGTAATCTTCCCAAATATCTTCTGATCATTACCTTAGCTGACCAGCCATGTATGTAATCAGCTGATGACCATACATGTACTTATTCCTTTTTACACCAAAAGAGAGCTTTATGTCTTATTTAGATAAAATTTTTCTTGTTGCATAAAAACAGTATTCAAAGTTCCCAGACATAACACCAAGGTTTGAAATGAAAACAGAAAACTGTATTTTCAAATATTACCTTTCTGTAGCAAGAGACCTGCAGTTTGTTTTCTCATCTCATATTCTTCAAGTCCACCCAGAGAATAGCTTGCACTACCATGCCAGGGATGCATAATGTACAGAAATCTACAAAGATGCTGCTTTGATCTTTCAAAAGTCATTAGCATCCATATCTCTCTAGATCTGGCTTAGAGTTATGCTTGAATTATAAATTAATTATATTATGAAATGGATTTGAATTCCTTTGCTCTATCATAAATATTTAGAGCAACTTTGGACATCTTGGGATATCTAACATACCTTCATGGACCTGGAAGATATGACAAAAGATAAAAAGTAACATATTGATGTAAGCTACCTGGTCCATGTTTAGAAACGTGAAGAGGACATTGAAAAACAAATTGAAATGTCTTGAATTTCTTGTCTAAGAAACACAGTGTGGTCCTCTAAAGACCATTGAAAGAAATAAGGTACAAACATCTGTGTAGAGAATTTTTTTTGCTCCCTTCATTAATATGCAAAAGAAAAATAAGCTAATGTACACTTCCTGTGGTTCTTTTGCCTACCCTATTTCTGCCCAGAACACTTGATGATTCAGATATAACCCAAGTATATGAGAAACCCAATTATGGGAGAATAGGACTTTGGCTTTGGTTCAAGGACAGGAGAATAATTACTGACAATAATAATAATAATAATAATAATAATTTGTCTAAAGATTTACAGATGGTTTGGGGTTTTTTTTCACTGGTAAGGGATTTTCCATTCTTATTTTTTAGGAGGTACTGACCCCTTGACAATAAAAAAGGTTCTCAGAAAGATTGCTGAAGCTTTTTACATGCAGACATAAAAATCAAAGTTTTGTAGGCACAGCTATGGGACACCTGCTGTAGCTGGTTCTGCTTCAGCATGATTGAAGCTAGACAACCTCCACACATGACTGCCAACCTCACCTATTCTATCAAAGATGTTTCTATTATGGGAAATATTCAATTTGTATTTTCAGGTAGAATTTGTCAAAATTACTTTGATACGACATTTTCTAAATTGTTTTCCTTTCCTTTTTTTTTTTTTTTGTTTGTTTTTGGGGTTTTTTTTTGTTTTGTTTTTGTCAAACCAATATGAAAATGACCTAACACAGAATGCTCATAAGAGGTTTATGGTTAGGAATCAGGTGGAGGCAGCAAAGGGAGCTTTGCAGCTGGTGTTTAGTGCAGGTCACCTGATCAAGGCTGGTCTATTGATGAAACCTTCCTGCTCCAGCCACAGGAAACGTCACTCTCTAAGGCTCCTCTCCTGCTGGGACTTCAACCACCCCAACACCTGCTGGAAAAGTACTACAGAGATCTGCAGGTGGTCCAGGAGACTCCTGCAATTACGGAATAAAGCATCTTGAGCCAATTTATAGACAGCCCTATCCCAGGCAATAAATGGCTTGCATTCCTATGGGAAATGGGCCAGGCAATAAGTAAAGAGGAGGCCCTGAATTATAGGAAAGCAAACTCCAAGCTGCTCAAGAGTTAGTCCAGAGAACCCTCTTGGAAACTCCTCAGGAGCAAGGGAGCAAGAACAGAGCTGGCAGGTCTTTACAATATTCTCTACAGAGCCCAGAGCTCTCAATCTGTATGTGTAAGAAATCAGGAAAGGAATGAGAGAGACTGGCATAGCTGAGTTGAGACCTGCTAATCAAACTAAAAAGAAAGAAGGAAAGGCAAAGACTATGTGAAAAGAGGGACAAGTATCCTGGGGAGAGCATCAGGACATTACCCAGTTATGAAGGGGTGGGGTCAGAAAGACAAAGGCATATCTGGAGCTGAACTTGGCAAGGGATGTGAGGAACAACAAGAAGCACTCCTACAGGTATATCAGCTTGGATAACAAACAGGGAGAAGGCTGAACTGCTCAACAACCTTTTTGCCTTAGTCTTCACTATCATTTTTTTTTTAAAATCTCTTGAATAGATTTACCTCAAGGCAGGAACTACAGGAAGATCAGGTTCATGGCAATATGAGGAGCTTGAATGTATGTGAGTCTGTGGGACCCGACAAGGTGCATCACACAGCCCTAGAATCATGGAATGGTTTGAGTTCATTCTCTACCAGGTTGCTCAAAGCACCATGCAGCCTGGTCTTGTTTGCTTGTCTTGGTTAGAGCTTGGATTTTTTTTTTTTGTTTGTAAGTGAGCACAAGCAGTGTTCCAGGTGAGCTCTTGGCACTGCCTTTGCAAACCCCCATCTCTAAACACACCTCTCCTGGTATGTAGTCCTGAGGGAAATGACTGAAGCAATTGCCAAGCCACTTTCTGTGACATTTGAAAAGTCCTGGCAGTCGTGTGAAATCCAAAGTGACTGGAAAAAGGAAAACATATTGTCTGTTTTTAAAATATAAGAAAGGAGGACCCTGGGAACTGCTGACTCGTCAGCGCCACTTCTCTGTCTGGTATTATCATGGAACAGCTCCTCCTAGAAGTCGTGCTAAGGTATACAAAAGAAAGAGTTGATTTGAAATAGCCAGCATAGCTACACCCAGGGGCACTCCTGTTTAATCAATATTATTATATCAGGCTGTTGTAAAAATAATAATAGGGATTTTTCTCCAAAGTTTTATTCACATTCATAGCTTATCTTAATTTAATTTCTGAACAACTTCTAACTTGTTTTTAAAGAGGCCATTGAGAGATTCCCAAATGAGGTAAACAGGGTTTTTAATTTTTTTTTTTTTTTTTAATGATACAAGGAAGTGTTGTTACAATTATTAGCTCATCCTTTCAGTTTAGCCTCCTATTTTCTTATTCCCAATGTGACCTTTGTCAGTTACTGGTCAGCAGACCACTTTTTCTTAAGTAATTATGTAATGCACAAGTAGTGCAAAACACCTGCAGTTGCAATTCATACATACTGGTAATTTATTGAGATTAGATTTTTCTGGAGCATATTTCAGAAAAGCAATTTTGTATCTCCCAGTTTTGTACAAAACTAGCTATAATAATTCCCCTCATATTTGTAGAATTTCCTGAAATGGAGTATATGATACATTTTTCAAGAGAATTTTAGTTGACACCAATGATAAACTTGTATGAGTTTGTCTTATGCCCAAAGAAATACTCTGATGAGAAGAAAAATGAAGAATTGTTCATGGAGAGAAACTAGGTAAGTATGAATTTTGGTTTTTTATTTGCAAAGTGACAGTCTGATTTTTTCTTTTTTTTATGAAAGAGATTAATCAAATGGAAAAACTGCCATGTTCTAGGCAATTTGAGGGCCTGGATTTCTGAACGATGGAGTGGAATATCCCCACCCTATAAGTTTTTTTTAAAAAATATGCAAATACCAGATTCTGAAGAAGTTATACAAAATAATTGTTTTCCTCTATTTATTGGAAATTGAGGCTTACATTCAGCCTTTATATTTAATTACAATAGTAGTCATCTGAGAGTACGTTCTTTTTGCATCAAAAAACCTTTGACATAAAATTTGCTTAATCTTCCTTAAAGCCTTTAAAATTTTTTGTCCCTTTGATGTTTTTAGGAATGAGTATTGAAATGGAATATTTAAGAGAGATTTATCATTTCTTATATACCATTATAAAACAATGAAATAATTAGCAGGTAACTACTGAGATGAAAGGCTTCAAAATATTACAGTAAATCTTCCCTAAAAGAGAGAAATAAGGTGCAATTATCCTTAATTGTATTCAATGACCGAAACAGCGGCTTAAAATAAATATTTAAAACTGAGTCAATATTATCAATAGGGGACAAAAACTTATGAAAGGAAACATTTTAAAATAAATTTTCATGACATACAAATATATCTGTTAATGACTTTTGACACAACCTTCTGGAGGTTAACACTTCTAGCAGCATATACAAGAAGATAATTCAGTTTTGAATATGGAAACATGATAATCAGATATAATTTGCTTATTAAAAAGTAAAATGCATTTGCTTAAAATATCTATTTTTTTTTAATAATAATATTATAAATACTTATTTCTTATCTTCTAATCTGATTTGGACATAGTAGAAAATATAGAAATTTGAAGTCATGTGCATGTGTGAAATATGAAATTATGAAATAAATGAAAATGGTTTGCTTAGACTTTTGAGCTATTAATTCTTGAAGAGAGGCTTTGTTTCCAGAGCTGTTGTTTCAATGAGTACTTACCAAGATATGTTGAGACAGATACCGGTTTTCTGCTTCTACAAAGAGAGAAGGCCAGAGGAAAAAGCTACATTCTGAATTTAGCATAACTTGGAAATTGCACACTTTATTTGTTTGTGAGCATAATGTTTTAGGGTTTGTTCTTTTTTTTTTACCTCTGTTATAACCTATAATATGAAGTGAAAATTATCTCAGAGGCATTTAGTACTGAGTAGAAAGTATGAGAACACAGCAATAAAGCTACTAGCCAAATTCTAATTAAGAAATTAAAATTCTGAGTCTGATTTATAATTGCAGTAAATTAGGATTAAGGAAATGTTCTACTTAAACATTTTTCTACAGCTATAAAATGCATAGCTTTTTTATGTTAAACAGTGTTCAATAAATATAGAAGCTTGACTCCTTTTCCTCAAGTTTTTAATTGTACGCACAGGTTCATTCGCTATTTTTTAAAGACTAAATGTTAATACCCTTCATATATTGAAGTGCCTTCATGCTATCTGCTCTGAAGCCCATTATTTTATGCATGTGTGTGATACCCACTGACATATGCTTCTTAAATTTTCAAAGATGATTTCTCAGGGAGTTTCCTAAATAGACAGCAGCAACAATAAATTACACACAGATCTTACTTGTTTTGCAAGAATTTCAGCATAGTTTTTTCCCCTATTCTTCTCTTCAGTTCTTCCTGAAAGCCATCTGAAAAAGTACAATGGATTTACAGAGAATGAAGAGGTAGAAGTTCTGATGAATGTCCAAATAAACTTGGATTATGATACTATATGATACAGGATAAATCCTTTTTTTCATTTTTGAGACACCCCAATATGTGCCCTGACTGAATCCTAAATTCAAATTCAGAGGGTAGAAAAATGGCTGAAGCTACCATGGTCATTACAATAGTATATTTCTAAATGAATCAGAGGAATTTATTTGATCTTTAAATAAATTATAAAAACATACACCCCTTCAATATCTTCAGCATGGATCGTATTTCTGAACACATACTCATGACAATCAAGACTATTCAGTCTTGACCACTCCTAAGTATCAGAGACCAATTTCCTCACTGCTGCTTTCTGCAAATGCACTCACATACTCCCATTTTTTATGTCACTTTTCTTGATTCAAATTAATGTTTCTCACAACATTTTTGAAATATTTTGGTAAGCAAGTACCTTTATATAATTCACTGTTTCTTCACAGGGCTTTTCTAGAGATACTGCATAAAGTCTCTCCTTTACTTTAGACACTTCAGAATTAAAAAAAACATCCATCAATCTTTTGCTGTCACTCATGTAGTCTAAAGAAAGATTTCTGTGAGCTAAATGGTCGTTTTACTAAATTGTTGGAAAGATTCAAGCCTATCCTGTCACTTAGGCAACTAATTACACCATTATATACTGCAATTACAATTAAAGATTTTCAGGTGATGAAAAGCATATTCACTGCTTCCTTGTTACCTCATATTTCCTTGCCAACACTCCAGATTGTCATGATTTTTATAAAACAAAAACAACTCAAGAAGCTCTATTTTTCTCAGTAACATCTACAGCTTAGACATGACACTGCAACTCCTTTTCCCCTTTTTATATTAACCATGTTATCTGAAAGAGAAGCCTCTATCCTTTTTGCTGAAGGTACTGTGTTTAAATTTATCTTTGCAAAAATGTTTTGTCAGGTATTAAAAACAGATATTAAAAAAAGTTGCAGGTCAGCAACTTTTAGTATTCAGATTGGGCTGCTTTCTTGGATTTAAGCCAATTGTCTTCTATCAAATTAAATAACAGCAGAAATAAATTGACAACAGCCCCCCTGTACTAAAAGCTACACCATGCAAAAAATAGGGCAGTGATTTCGTATGTTAAAAAACACAATTATTTTTTATAATGATAAAGACCAAAGAATCAATTCCAGTTTAGCAGGTAGGAAAGAATATTACATTTCTCCCATGTGTGTATCAATCAATTTGATAAGTACTGTGGATGAATATTTGGAGGCCTAGAAAAAGTAAAATTACAACAGTCAAAATATATAAAAGGAAATAACTGTTTAACACCATAAGAAGTTGGTCCTGTTTCTCTATCAATAGTTAGTAAGATGTGAATTTGCAAAAAGGCCTGTGTAAATAGCATACTACTTTTCATGCATTTTAAAAATGCCTGATCTTCCATAATTATACATTAAATTGCAAAGAGGAAAAATACTGTTACTTTTTAGGGTGTGACAGTGTTAGTTATAAAATTAGAAATAGTTTCAGCAGAAAGAAACTGTAAACTTGGATGCCTGATGCTTAACTTTATTATTATTAGAAAAATAATTCATCCTTAAGGGACATTAATATAATTCTTCTAATATTCCAGCCAACAACTTCTTCAGATAACACATACATATGTGCAAGAGATTTTTCTCTGACACGATCATTCTTGAGTTCTGGTTTCACTATGGTTTCCATAGCAACAGAGTGATGTTTCTACAAACACTACATCATTGCTTCTGCTGTGAGTAGAAGCAGCAGAGATGTGAATCCATGCCTGTGTTTCAAAGAAATATAACGTGAAGAGAAGGATGATATAAACCCTCAGAATTCAGATTAAGTTATTCTATCTGGCTCGCTACTGTCCCAATGTCAAAATCTTTTAAACTGATAATTAAAAGGTTTTGTTGATCTGATACCAGGGGAACTAACTCTCTTTTGTATCATTTCAATATGGACATGAAACCATGCTTCAGTTGTTATAAATACGTAAAACGGTGGTATTGGATGTATCATTGAGACCAAATAACACATTTGTCACTCAAGTGGGTGAAAGTGCAGCTGTTGCAGAAATACAAATCAGGATATATTTCTGAAGAGAAACTTCCATTTATTTTTTTTTTTTTTAAATTTAGCAAGGTCTACTTTGGTTACTCTACATGCTTTATCTCTAGTTATGTCTGAACATCTCTGACAGGGGCTATTTTTTTATTACCTTTAGTTCCACTCAAAGGTAAAGGAGTTATGCCACCTCTTCACTAGCCCTGAGCTATGTGTTACTTGTAAACTGTGTGTTAACAACTTTACTGTTTTAAATTGCCTCTCCTGGGAGCATGTTTATGAGAAGGTAAAGAACTTTGTACAGTACACACTCTGATAGCAGTCATAAAACAATCTTGAAAATTTGAGTCCTTTGACCTTAATTTTTTATATTTCAAATTTAGGATCCCATAATCAAAGTATTTCTTCAGTTAGGACTGGCTTGTATGCAAACTGATGAATATGTGTGCTGCCAAGATAGTATTCAAGGTTTACTAAGTTTAAAACTAAGTCCATATTCTGTAAGATACCATTTGCAATATATTTTGTAGTCCAAGTTTTACAATTTGGCGAACATAGACCATTACAAAATTTTATTACTTAACAAGACATCACTTACAGTGTATGACAATAGAAGGACAAGATTGTTTAAACAGTAATCAAGTACAATATTATTATTATTATTATTATTAATAATAATAATAATAATAATTTATATTCTTTCAATTAGGCTCTAATTACTGTCACTTTTATATAACAGCCCAATTATTAGATCATTTGCCTTTGATATAAGACCCTTTTTTTCAAAATGCTCTTAAAAGAGAAGCTCCAGGTTACAAATACAGATGTAATGTCAAGTGGAAGCATTCTTTTGTGGAAACAATGCTTCTGCACAAAGACTCCCAAGCCAGCAAACACATCAACTCATTCCAAATCCCTGAGGTTCAGAATAAAACAAAAAAGAGAGCCATCATTTGCATCATTTTAAGTAAGAATTTCAGTTTCTTCTCTAAATATCTTTCCTAGATCTCATCTATTGACTTGCTATAGACAGAAGGAATCCTTGAACTCACATATTGTCCTCAAAAGTTTTGATTGCTGCAATACGATGGTGTGGCCCATGCTTATTTCCCAAGCAATTTTTTTAACTTCTTGATCCCTACTCATTGATCACCAAGATGTCAGAGATATATTCTCAAAGGAGAAACTACCAGACAAGAGATTTCCTCTGAAACTACAAATATTATGCTGAATGAAAATGACATGTTTGCCACCCATATTTTTATGATTTCCTTGTGCCTGTAATGATTCATGCAACTTGATTCTCAACATATTTTTAGTTCCCTATGTTGCTTCTTTACCTTTCTTCTGCTCTTTGAGACAGGATCAAGTCACAAGGAAGAGGGATAAAGAGGCCTCTTTTATTTGGAAAGCAGGAATACATTTAGATGTCTGGCATAAGAAAGAAAAGGAGGGAGAAAATTAATTGGAAATAAATCAGAAGATAAATGGTTATCCAGAATTTTGTGGGATTTACAAGGGAAAAGTAAGGCTGAGAAAAGGACGGGTCATATAGATCGCATTCACACCACATTCTTACTTTTGTTATGCTAAATTTGTTATTCTCTGCAAGACTGTGATTTCTTCAGTATTAGTATGTCACCTGTGCAATCCTAAATATGATACAAAACAAACGGCAGAACCACATTTTGATGGAATCAGTTAATAAGAGTGTTTGTTCAGAACAAAGAATGTGAAGTTTACACTATCTGCAGAGAATGACACTATTTGCAGAACAATGATACTCTAAAAAAGTTAGTGTAACATTTGAGTGCAAGTATTAATTTCAGTTCTTTTCACAGAAAATCTGAACTGGCAGAGCAACTTTCCGCCAAAACTTAATTGTGGCCAGGTGGAAGTTTTGTTCCTCTTCTGGACACCTAAAATCAGAAAAAATGTTGCTGAACTTACTCCCTAATACGAATGCTGAAAAGAAAGAAATTTTACAAGAAGTAGTATTTAGTCCACTTATTTCCTGAAATGCTAATATTTAAGGTAGTATCTTCATTCATGAATCACAAACAAAATAATTTTTTATGCCAGATACACAAAATGGCACTCCCAAGGGCAGCAAGACATTCATAAACCAAGATTTTTTTGGGTTTATTTCCTGAAGAAGTAGACTGCTTCAGTTTGATTGAAATCTCTTCATATACTCCCATTCTTCCATGAATACAGCTACCCACAGAAGAAAATATTAAAGTACTTGAGGTGCTTCACACTGCAAAATTAGCTGCAGTCTGCCAATTTCTGTTAAGTGCCTCTGCAGCACCTGCTGTTCTTGAAATTAGCATCAGCTAAGTTGACCCCAGTTTATGTGCAGGGTGTGGAAGAGTCATACTTCATGTAGTCTGAGACGAAAGGTGTGGATAAACAACATATTTTTTATGTGTAAGATAATTGTTCTATGAAAAGAAATAAAATTGCATGCCATTTAACTAGGCAAGAAGACAAAATAAGTTGTTGTAGTGATTTTGTGGTATAAAAGAAATTTTAAGTATGACTGCTATTAAATAAAGTGTATGGATGAGTAGCTTATGTAGCAAATATTTTTCCGATGTTCCTACACAACTTTTGAATTCTATTGTAAAGGGCACCTTAGCAAATGGAATTTGCTGTAATGTTATCATGGTTCTTATCCTATTTAGAAGTCCCACTAAAACCACAACGCCACTCATGCCCCCCTCACACTCCAGCTGGAAGGATAAGATCACAGGTTGAGATAAGAACAATTTCATGAAAACAGCAATTAGCTAAGAGGACAAACAATATAGCAACAATATTAGTAACCAAAGGGAAAAGACAAAGAAATAGTTGACTCAGAATAGCCATGAGAATGAAATACTGATTGTCTTTCCTCCACCACATTTTTTCAACCCAAAAAAGACTGTTCTCAGAAAAGAAAGACCTCCTTTTCATTACTCCCTTCAGTGAGGTGAGGTGGTATTAAATAATATCAGGTTCCTGGCCACAGCCCCTGCCTGGGTTAATGGAAAAAAATAGCTCTGTATTGGCCAGAAACAGGACATTATTCATCCCTTATTCTAAACCATTATGCCCAGACTCTACACCTTCCAAATGCACACATATATAGATAGATATAGATACAGATGTATTGATATAGATATAGATACAAATATATAGATAGATTAGACATGGATATAGATATATAGATAGATTTATAGATATAGACAAGAACAGATATAATTTCCATGGTTGGTGGCAATCCCTTCAAGAGGTCCCTTGAAATCATTACATCCATGACTATGGGTTCTATCCATCCTAGATGTCTTCCAGGGCTTGTTTGCTATTGGATGGTTGAGAGTTGCATCAGGCAGCTCTCCTGCTAGGTATACCTGGAGCAGTCCATCCTCATTGTCCACAGAAGTTATGACATGCAGTGGCAGTGTCATTCAGTAACAAATAACCAACAATTCAACACTGTAGACTGCTCTCACACAAAAATCCAATCCCTTTGTGGTAGGTGCTTTGTTTCCCCATCCCTCTGTATTACCCATCAAGTGCACCCAGGTCCTTGAGCAAAGAGGATCCCCAGATGGGTTTGCCTTTGCTTGAGGCAGGACTAATCCAACTGTCTTCCCTATAACATTACTCATATGCACCACAGGGACTTTATCCCCTTCTGCAGTACATGGAGATTTTGATTAGGGGGCAGCTTGATGGGTAGATCCTATAGTGTTAACTAACTGGGTGGCCTTAGCTAAATTAAATCTAATATTTGAACGTCCCATTGCCCATTGCTTTCAATGTGGTATATACTGAGAGAATATCACTTTTCACTTCCTGTCAGTTGATTAAATGGTGAGCCCTCCTCAATACCGCCCTCTTCAAACTCCCCCCTGAGTTTCCTTCTTGATGGCTGGGGGAGACAAGGCTGCTGTTTTGTTGACCACATCCACTGGAGTCTGACAATATCCATCCTGCCATTTTACTCTTAAAACCTAGGTTTCCTGGGCAGGTCTCTTAGACTTATTTTAATGACAAAGCTAGCCTTTAGGAGGACTTGGATTATCTTCTCCCCTTTCTCAAAACCTTTCTCTGTCATGTTCCTGCATGCAATGATGTCATCAAAGTACTGCAAGTGTTCTGAAGCCTCTCTATTGGAAAATTACCAATATAGCCAGAATGGGACATGCCTGGGCTGGTCTGGCCCCTACTATTTGACCAAAAGGCGGCAACTGAGGTGATTTCACCTCAGAGACACTTTTGGCTAGCTGGATGCTCCAGCTGGGCACTAGAGACAAGTCTAAACATGCAGGAGCTCAGGTTTACCTTGGTGGAGAAGCTATAAGATGAGTTGAAGGAAAAGGAGCTGGTTCTGATGGAGGGTTTCGATCTGGAGCTTTACTCCTGGCCCACAGGCCACTGAATCCTGTGACAGCTCTAACAGAATCTCTTGAACAGTGTGGTTGCTGTTCCTTTTAACCCTGGGTAGAGGGGGAGGGAAGGAGTAGAGATCCCACCAACCAGGTACGGGGGCCGGGGAAGTCTCAAGGGACAAATGACACCTGGATGGCCCAATGCCCTCCAGGGGAGGAGGGCATCTTTTGAATTCTCTCGATGCCCTTCACTCGATGCCCTTCTGGATTGCCAGGATTGACAGGCAGTGCCCAGCAGGGGCCAGGGTGTGTAAAGGACAGGTGGCTGACCCACCTGGGGAAGAAATCTTCAGGGAGAAACCTGAGGCATCTGAGGCAAACCATGACATCACACCACAACACCTCATCCTTCTTCCATGCAGTCTGGATGAGTCACCGCAAAGAGTGAGGTTATATTTCCATTGTATGGCTTTTCAGTATAATTTAATATGGCAAAACCAAGTTATTGCGTTGTCATTACCTATATCCAAGGATGTTGAGTTAATTTAGTTAAAAAATGTGTGATACAATAGCTGAAGTGAGACAGTCCTCTAGAAGTGAAACCTGTTTAATGAAGCACTAGTGAAGGAGAAATACTGACATTCTGTGAGTCACAAATCCAGAGACTTAATTCTTGTATAGTCATTGTGCCACATGTTCTGTCCCTCTATTTTTGTTATTTGATAGGGGGTGGGGCAGGCATATGGAGAGAGAATAAGAAGAAGAAGAGACCATGAGACTGTTGCTAATGAGGTGTGAATGATATCAAGCTGTTACAATACATCTTGCCAGGAAAGAATCCTCAAGGGACAAGAAAAGTGAATAAATTTTGTAATCCCTGAGCAGATCTGTGTTGCCATGAAGTCAGAATTTCTCCAAGAGTAAAAAGTCAGTCTGAAGTCTGGCCCCTTGCACTCCTCTGTAATAAAATCAATGCTGTCCTTCTGAAAATGCTCATTTTCATGCTTGCTTCAGCCCCTCCTTTCTTCTTTTCAGTTTCTTACCTTTCTTAGACTGAATACTGTTCTAGTATTAGACTGTACCTTAAACAAAAAGAAATAAAAGTTCAACATAATACCCAAGTCTAGTAAAAGTAAAAGAAAACAGTGTTTCAAAATTTATTTCAAAATTTGTTTCAAGACTGGGACTCGTGTGCAGGTTTGTGGAGTTTTGAACTCATGAGCATAAGAACTGTGAAATTTGTGGGGAAATCTCTCAAAAAAAGTTTTGGCTGCATAAAGTCACCACAGTGGCTAAGTTTGAGTGTTGGGTATTGCCTCTCTCATGCTTTTCCACCACTTCTATTTGCCTTTGCTGTGACATTACTCCTGACTTTGCTTGGAGAGAAAAGGAAGACAAAATAGGGTAGCTAAGAAAGACACCACAGAGGGAATATGAAATGCAAAGCCCTCATGGAGATGTGAGCACAGCCAGAGGCTGGAGATGGGTGCATGGGGGAGCATATTTGTCTGTCTGTCTGTCTGTCTGTCTCTAATGGGTGTCTGCAACCACTGGTGTACAGTAGCTGTGTAGAACCAAGGAGATGGCTGGTCTCCTGAAAAAAATGGATGGCATGCATGAATGTAAAAAATTTTATTAATTGCTTCTGGAGGACTCGTAAGCAGAAAATGTTTGGGAAAGTATAAATGGGGAAAGCATTGTAATAAAAAAATACTTTATCATCAAGATTTGGGTTTTTTAATCATTTGTGGACATAGCATAGAATATTGAGCTCACTGAGACAAACCTCCAACCACTATGGCTGAATTAAAATTGCATGACTGTATCTTTCTGACTGAATCCAATGCATTGACAAGTATAGTTGTGGATTTCAGTGTGTAATTCAAGTAGAGGCTTAAACCCCAGCTGCTTTCATCCAGTCTTTGTGCTGAAAACCACATAATTTACTGACATATAAAATACTTACACTCAGTGACTATTTTAAACAGTTTAAAATTTGTGGGTTTTTTACTTGTTTTTGTCTGTTCAGTTGGGTTGGTTGGTTGGACAGGTTTTTTGCTAATGGGAGAAAGTAAATTTTTGTAAAAGTTTATTAAATTAATGAAAGAATTAATTCAGAAACTAAGCCCACCAACTTTTTTCATTAGAGTTTTCATCATAATGCTTGACATCTCCTTTTTCAGCCTTCAACAAGTGACTTCTAAAAACTTTCCATGTATCTAGGAACCCTCTGACTCTTTGGGACATCCTGGTTGCTTAAACATTCCTGTATGGATCTTGACTTAAGTCAACTAAAATACTTACCTTTTTCCCCTCAGCTGTCTGCCCTTTCCCAAACCACCTGCCCTTAGACCTGAACAAAATAAATGTGGCCATTGAGAGCTCAATTTACAGTTTCCACTATGAGATAGAAACAACCAAATTTACTGATAATGAAGCCAAAGAAAGGAGCTGAAGACCTCTGTTTTAAGGCAGTGTCTGAGAAAGAGAAAAGGGAGACAGAATATCCAGAGAAAGAACAAAGTTACATATGAAAAAAAAAGACATTAGTTTAGAATAAAAAAGTAAATGTATCTAAAAGAAGAAAAACAATTTTTTGTATCAAAAATGAAAGCAAACTTTTTGACTTTTTCACTACAAGTATTTAAAGTTAAAATATCATAGTAATATTTAATTGCCAAATATGTTTGATGGGTTTCTTTAATCATTTGCCCTGATTCTTCATACTTTTCAGTAGATAAAGGGATCTAGTACCTGTCGACCTGGAAAAAGTTCTGTATCTACACCATCAAAATTGAACCCTCACTCAATCTGAAATATAGTAAGATTCAGAACTATGAGGCTTAAGCCTTTTCTTAGGACCAGACACAAACAAATCTTTGAGCTTTGTGGCAGGGTATATGGGAACATGTTAAAGCACTTAGCTTCAAAAATGTTATTATGGTGACAGCTAGCATGGTAGTCACTTTTCTTGAAGCTCTTGAGCATCTCGAGATAAATCAAGTGTTTTATGACAGCAACTTTCTTCAAGAGTTACCACCTCTTATGGAGTGTGAACTTTCAAGACTTTTCATAGTGTGCTTCAGAAAACACTATCAGTTTTACACAGATATTTTGCAGGGTAACCTGTGGTATGTCATCTCTTCATCACCACAGAAGACCATGGATTTCAGAAAAAAACCAAAGGGATGTAAAAAAAATTTTTGGTGAAGTCATACACAAAAGACCTGTGAAGGGCCTTTGGAAACAGAAATGTACACATTCTACTCATTTTCTATAAATTTTCTCTAGCTTAGACTCCTGTCTTTTTCATTTTCTCTTCTGGGAGTTACCATAAATATGAAAATGAATTAGACAGTGTATGTGTCCTTACACAGGCAATATGTAAATACTTTTCTACAGGACCATAGGATGGTTGAGGTTAAAAGGGACTTCAGAAGGTCATCATTCAGCAGGTGGTACAAACCACCTGCTCTGGCAGGTTCAGCCAGGGCAGATGACTTTTGAGTACCTCCAAGATTAGAGATTGTGAAGAATATGCCATTTTCAGGAGAAACAGAGACCATAGTATAAAAAAGTAGAGTTTAAGTCATTGTACTTCAAACCCTTTGAAACCTGAAAAGCAGTTCTATTAACTTCTAATATTCCGTCTACTAAAATAAATGTGTGTACATCATATTGATCACAGTCAGCCAAATGATAATATTTAATATGATTGTATATTATAATTGCACCTGTAATAATTGAGAAACAGAGTTTTTTTTAATCCCTTTTAGATCATATAGTAGAGTACAGAAAGAGAGAAAAAATCCCCTCTCCTTTAAAAATCCCCTCTCTTCTTTCAAAGATCCACCTGACAGCACACCATGGTCATGCTATGCTCTTTAGTAGGATTTCATTAATGCTATTTTATTCTCAGCAAAAAATGTGCAAACAAAAAATTAACTTGATTCTAACATATTTATTTCCTCATAAACAGACTAAGTTTGCTCAGTAAAGGAAAACAATGGTGTGGGTAAGACCATTACACTTCTACAGTCTTTCTAAAAATTGATTCACATGAGGCTTGTAGAGATATATGCCGATTACAATATTTTATCTATAGAGACATGGTTTAAAAATACTGTTTCATTTTTTGGTATATATATCTTCTTGTGGCAAAATACAAAGAACAGAAAATGAACATATTTATCTTGTCAGAGAGTAGTTCTGAATGATGGGTTTAATGAGAACTAAACAGGTGAAATTATACTTAATACAGCAGACCAAACAGTAATCATTCAAAGATTTCAAGCTCTGCCCCAGTATCTCTTCCTCCTACAGAGTCCTGGACCATTTTGCTTATAGCATTGCTTCATGCAAGTAAAACCATGGGTTTGAGAAACTCATCTAAAAGGCTTTTGAAACCTCATTTTAACGATGCCCTCAAGAGAAACATAGTGTTTTTAAAAAACATTACTATCCAGAAAACTCTGGGCTATACACACAACATTTCCATCATGTCATGACAGGCCACCCTGAGCTGTCAATAGTGTCTGGTATATAAAAAATTACATCACTTCTAAGACACACTTCAATTTACACTTAAATTCTATTAAAAGTATAGTGTATCATGCACTTTACTCTTGCCGGTTTTTTGTAAGTCTCTTCCTACAGAATTCTGTATGTTTCACATTTCTAGTGACTTCAATATTAATCCAAATAATTTTTAAACATAAACCAGAAAACAAAATTTTTCTTTGGACAATATATTTTTTTGCTGGGATGTCCATTCCTTTGTTAATCCAGCTGACAGACAAGTGAAAGCAGGTGAAAACCTTACTCATCCCTTAAATATCTGTAATATTTTTTGTTCTCTTGGAGATTACACAAGAAAATGGAATTCCACAGTTTTATAAAACCACAACATTTTATATTTCCAGGTGAAAAGCAATATTATTTGTATTACTATTGAAGTTACCTGAAGAGTGTTTGGGCTCTTGTCACCAAAAAACAGGAAATAAACTTTCCAATCAACTTACTAGGCTGGAGTGCTGACATTACTTTATTAGTAGCACTGGATGCATGGAGATTTCTCCTCAAAGCATGAATGTCCAGTAAATATTTCTCATTGAGACTATCTGAAATCTGTGGTCACATTGTAATCTTATTGTTCTTTGCTGTGACACACAATCCTGTTTTCAAAACTAAGATATCTACTAACAGATATTAATAACTGATATAAATAAACAAGGAAGAATTAGCTGGCACAAGTTAATTAATCCTGAGCACTTGTACTAAGCACTGTCCAAAACTAAGCTTTAACCATGACTATTAGGATCATACACTATTGTGGTAAAGCTGAAAAAAATTTTCCAACATCTTCTTCTACTTCTTCTTAAAGAAATATATCTTGTTTGGTAATCTGCTCACAGTTCCTGGAATCTAGCTATGGACTGTGAATTCTCTTCATTTAGTGGTACATATTGAAAATAGGTATCTCTCCCTCACAATGTTTAAAACTAGCACTGGTGAAAAGACTTTCAAATACCTGAAAATGAGCTTGTTATCTCTTTGATATAAAAGGATAACTTCATAATATTCAAGCAAACTGCCATACCAGTTATCTGTCAGCTGTCTTCAGTGAGATGATCTGGGGGAAAAAAAAAAATCAGGGTAGCCAAACTACCAGTACTTTGGATTGACAATTGGTTGTAATTTTACAAACTTTTTTCTTAATCTAGAAACCTTCTTATTGACTGAAAATTAATACATTTCACACTTCTCAGTGACTGCCATCAGGTGTTAACTTTCAGTTATGTTTGGCCTCGCGAAGGTTTGAACACAAGACCCACAAATGAAAGTGTCTGCATTTCATTCTTCTCTCTAGTGTTCTGATGCTACTTATCCCTAAAAGGCAAATAAAAAGTTACTGAAGTGTATCCAGTGTCACACACACCATTCCTCATATTCTTCCTGAAATGTTTATCTGCAGAAATAATTACAGAGCTGCTATTTAATATTAAGTGTAAGAAATAATTCTTCATATGAATAAAAGTGGATAATATAATACTTATTTATGTCTGACTTTTAACAGGAAGAAGATTGACTTTTTTCAGTTTATAGAACATCAGTTTGAAGGGTACATAGCAAAAAAATTTCTAATCTGCCCAAGTAACACTGCAAGTGACTGATTCAAATAGTTGTTTCATTTAATTTTATATCCTTTTACTTCTAGTGATTCCATCCTGTTCAGGATTGTTCTACAGGATTTTACTTCTAGTGATTCCATCCTGTTCAATTTCAGTTTCTGTACTGAAATTGAATTCTGTCAGCAAATTGAAAGTGGCTGGGCTAGCAAGGCAGTTATGCTGTTTGGTATATTTGCAGATGGCCTAATGCAGCAACAGGTTACAAGTGCTGAAACATTTAGGGTTAGCTCAAAGACAATGAATACTGGGGGCTTACACAAGGAAGCAGATATCCATCCTTCTGTTTCTTCCTCAGAACTTGTCCAAAAATTGTCCAGATTGCATATCTTTGCCAATCTCTTCCTATGTGATGTCAGTTTTTCTAACCTTAAATGAAATTGTTGATCTAGTCTCTTTTTTGAGGTCACACCATTTTGAGTTGCAGAATCAAGAATTTACAACTAAAATTTTAAAGCAGGTATGTTTTATTCCAGCTGGGACGCATGGGGGATTTTTCCATCATACATGCATACCGGGTTAAAACAGGTATCACGTTTAAATAAACATTGATCCCCCAAGCTCATACCTCCCTTCCCACCCACTCTCTACCTCCTTGCACTTCACATTATAATTAGTCTTCTGTGGTGACACGCCTCCCAGGGGTGGTGGGCAGGGATCTTCAGATGAATAAGAGGTCTTCCTCAGGTGTTTGCAGCTTGACCTTCATTTCTGGGCAGGGACAGTGGATGTTTGGCCAACTCCCAGGTCAGGTTTGTCCCAGCTAAAACCAGGAGCCTGGTTTTTGCTGGGTCCTTAAGCAATAGATTCTGCTTTATCAAGTTTCCACAACACTTGAGTCTTGCTATACTGAGTTTTCTTATCTTTATGGCCTTTACTTAGCAACCATATTCTTACGTGTTCTGTTACAAGTTGTTTCTACCAAACAAGTTACATTCTTATGTGTTCTGTTAAAAATTGTTTTTTTCTACTTTTACAAACTTGCTAAATAAGCTATATACATTTCTGTTTTCCTCCAGTCGCCTAAGTACATTATATACTTCTAAAATTCTGAATTTTCATAAGCATACATGTTTCCCATATCAATTTTACTCTATCAATTGCTTTTCGTATACTTCTGTCACTACTCTGCTAGTTATGTTTCTATTTTCACAGAGAAAAAACAAGGTTAGAATAAATGAAGAATGAAGAACAGCCACCATTTAAATTAGGCAATGGGAGATTTTTTTTTTTAGTAAACTAAAGAAACAATTTATTTTTAAATTACTAAAACAACCCAAAAATTGAGACTTTCTTTATAGTATATATATATATATATTTACATCTAAAAATATTAATTGATTTATTATATATAAATTTATATTCTTGTTTACATTTATTTATATAAACATAGTATATATGTAAATATAAATATTCATATGAGTGTAAGTATATAGAAATATATATGTAAATACAAATGTAAAACATTTATGAAATTTTCCTCATCTAAAAATTAGGAGCTCATCCTGTAATGTACTCTGTAAGTGGTGGTTTGCTGATATTACACAAGTGTCTCTCCTGGTTCAACTAGAGAAAAAACACTGTTAGCTCCCTTGTTCCACTTATATTTAGAGAGAGGAAAGCAGCTCTCTGGAGAAGGACCTGGGGGTCCTGGTAAACAAAAAGCCAGCAGAGTGTCCTAGTGGCCAAGAAGGCCAGTGGTGTTCTGGGGTGCATCAGGAAGAGTGTGGCCAGCAGGTCAAGGTGGGTGATCCTTCCCCTCTACTCAGCCCTGGTGAGGCATGTCTGGAGTGCTGTGTCCTGTTCTGGGCTCCTCAACACAAGACAAGTAAGCAATGGAGCAGGTCCAGTGGAAGTCTACAGAGATGATTAGGGATGGAGCATCTCTCATATGGGGGAAGGCTGAGGGAGCTGGGCCTGCTCAGCCTCAAGCAGAGGTGTGTGAGAGGGGACCTCATCCTTGTGTACAAAATGCTAAGGGACGGTGTCAATAGGACAGTGTCCAACTGTCTTCAGTGGTGGCCAGTGACAGGACAACAGGCAAATGACACAAACTGAAACACAGGAAATTCTACATGAACATCAAGGAAACTTATTTACTGTACAGGTGACAGAGAACTGGAATAGAGCACCCACAGAGTTTACGGAGTCTCCCTTTCCTTTTCTGGAGATATTCAAAACTGTGATAATCTCCAGAGGTCTCTTCCAAAATCCAATATTATGTGTTTCTGTGAGCTAGCTAGCTAGATATCTTGATAGATAGATAGATAGATAGATAGATAGATAGATAGATAGATAGATAGATAGATCTGTGTGTACAAAACAAGTAAGTTAGGAATACATGATGACAGAAGCCTTCAAAAGAGAGTTCCTTAGTGCTTCATCCTATTTATTTATCAGGTAGGTAGTGTAGTACATCATGTTCTATTAAAAAACTTAAAATATCTTGTCTCTCACAATGAGTTACTCTCTTTTTCTCTATGCTTATAAAAGAAAAACACTATTTTCAAAGTTACAAAAGGTAATTGAAAACAAAAAGTATACTTTTATGTTACAACCAAAGGACATTCAAGTACAGTTTTGGTTACTATCACTGCAGATAAAATGCAAAACTATAATTATATTTGTGAAATTCAAGCTATATCAGATAAGCAGTTGTTAAACCCTAGAATGTGTTTGGGAGGCAATATTTTTCCCATTCCAAAGGAATAGTTTTACAGTGACCTTTTTCTCCACAACAGGTCAATTTTACTTGTTTTAATTATTTGTGCATTGGTTTATTTCTTCTAATTATTTATAATTTCACACAACTGCACAAAGTATTTAATAAATCAATGCTATAAAAGTAAAAAAAGTACCATAAAACTTTCAGGAGAAAATAGACATGATTTCCTTTTCAAAATATTTCCCATCTGTTTTAAGATAGTAATTCACTGTAAACAATTCTTTCCTACAGCTTTTTTCCTCCAATGAAAGCCATTTTGATGGTAAAAAGTTAATGTCTCTAATAATGAAGAGAAAATGTAAAAGAGAGAGAAAAAGGTTCCTATTTCTTTGTGAAATGTTTTGACTTATGGTATTTTGATCACTTTATATTGTTGTATGCAGAAGAGATAAGACAAATTTTTGGTCATTCTTTAGTCTATCTGAAAATTTAGTAGTAAGAGCTAGTGCAATATCAAAAAATTTACCTAATCTGTGGGTCACTTTCATTACATCTGAACTTTACAAGACTTTTTAAAATCAATAATCAAAAATAATTACTGCCTAAGAAGTATCCAGACTTAAAGGCTGGCTAGATTTCATACTGGAGGTGTTTCATGTAGACAGCAGTGACTCTGTACTGCATACATCATGACTTCATTTCCTGTAGAGACAAGAAGCTGTTTCCACCAGACAGTTCCTGCTGTGTGGCTGCCATGTCCATCTACTCGAGCAAGTTTGGGCAGCAGTGTCTCAGCTCTGCTTCTGGGAAGGACTTTTTGCTGCTGTCAGAGAGGTCCTGCATGTCAGCAGTACCTGATGCTGCAAGCAGAACCAGATCTAGGCCACAGCATATGAAAGGGGATATTGTCCCCATTGTTCTGCAAATGAGGGGGGGAAGAGTCTGGGGAACAGTGCATGAATCTCATGGGTAAGTAGTTGCTTTCATGGCAGGTGCTGATAGCAGGGATGCAGATTTCACAACAAAACCTATGCTGAGAATGAAGGACTGCAAAGGGAAGACAAGATACATCTGATAAAATGTGTTAAGAGCACAACTGTCAAGGGACTGGCTGAACTGATGAAAAGTCTTCAAACTACTGAGACCAGGAAGGAATACTGTGATCCACAGTCCAGGAGGAAAATCCAGATGGGTTGCATGGCGAAGAGTGCAGGATGATAGAAAGGGAGACTTCAGGAGTGAGAAAACAGGATGAAGAGACACTTGTCTCAAATGCAGGTAACACAAAGGCCTGGAAGCAAATAGGACAGACTAGAGCTTCATGTGCAACTACAACACTGTATCAGTGCTGCAGCATGTGAAGGAGTGGCTCAGGTGTGTGAAGTGCATCCATGGGATTTACAAAAGACAGGATGAGAGACTGTGTTGGATGGAGGATAGCCCACTAAGCATGATACTGTGACAGGAGTACTCTCCAGACCATTTATCAGGGCAGCAAAGAGGACAAAACCTTCTTGAAATAACTACAGCAGAAGTGTTTGTTCCTAAGTCAAGGAGACTGGGGGAAATCTTGAACCACCACAGGAAAGCAAATGTTGCATGCATCTATGAATTTCAAAAGGAACAATTGCAGAAACTACAGACACGAGCTGACTTCACTTTGGTGCCAAGTGTCATAGAGTGATTCCCATGGGATCACCTTTCAGGACTTAGGAAGGAACTGCCTGAAGGACTCATGGGGGTTTTTTTACCTGACTGCCCCTGTTGGTAAAATTATGGAATCTGTGGACACAGGTGGCATTTACCTTGAATATAGCAAAGTTTATGACACTGTCTCCTGAAATGCTCCTGTACACACATTAGGAGATCAGAGGTGGGATGTGAAAACTACTTGTAAATAACAAGTTGGATGGTAAGGCTCACAAGACCATATTTAACTGGGCTGTAGTTTGCCTGGAGGTTGGCAACCAGGGCAGGGTCTATCTTGGGACTTTCCCTACAGAACATCTCCCTCAGTTCTCCCTGGAGGAGAGAACAGTGAGCAATCTTCTGAAGTTTTCTGAATGCAGCAAAGGGAAAATTAGAATGCCAGGCTGCCTTCTGTGGACCTGGGTAGCTAGAAGAGGTCAAAAGTGAAACCTGTGAAGTCCAGCTAAGGCACAAGCCAAACCCTAAAACCAGCACTTGCTATGTCACATCTAGATATGGTGTCTAGTTCTGGGCTTAGATGAGCCAGAGTTAAATTAGCAGAAACCACCAAGGGCCTCAGACCATCCCCCTGTGAGGAAAGTTGCAGAGCTGGAAAGTGTTCTGCTGGGAGAAGAGAAGGTTTTGGGTACACCCAGCAGCATCCCCAGCACCAAAGGAGGAATGGAGGAAACATAGGTGGGCTCTTCATGGTGGTACACAGTAGAAGGGCAAGAGGAAGTAGTACAAGCTGAAACATGAGACAATTATACTGGAAGGAGATAAGCAGAAGTCTTTTCTCCTATCTGGAGAGCCCATTCATGGTATCAAGGCCCAGGGAGTTTGGGCCATCTCTTGCCTGGGGGCGTTTCCTGCCTTCACTGGGCAAAGCCTTGAAAAATCCATTCTGATCTCACATCTGAGCCTACTCTGTGCAGGGGCATGGGCTGGAGACATCTCCAGGTGCCTATCAACCTGAATTATCCTATGAGCATCTGAGAATGAGATTAATGGCAATATAGGACAACTGCAGTTCATTTGAAGTATTGGAAGCATTTCACAAAATGAAAATTAATTTGCCTGGAAATTGTATAGAGCAGAAACTTTAGCAGAGCATTAGAAACATGCAAAAGTTTCCAAATGTGAAAGGGTAGGGATTGTGAGAAAAAATTTATGGTTCAGAATTTAAAAAGCCTATAAATCACATGAAACTTATTTTTTGGTCTAAATAAAAGAAAAATCAACCTGCCATATGTTTAAAAATCTCTAATTTCATAAAATGATACACAGAGCTTAAAAGTGAAAAAGCTTTGTTGATCATAGAACCATCAAAAATTTATATTCTGCTGCAGATTAAGCACAGTTGGTAGCTAAGCTCCACACAGCTACTTGCTCACTCACCCACAGTGAGATAGAAAAGGCAATTGAAAGGGTATAAGTGAGAAAGCATGTGGATTGAGGTAAAGACAGTTTATTAGGTAAAGCAAAAAACTCCATGTACAAGCAAAGCAATCCAATCAGTCCCAACCAACAGGGAGGTATTCTCCTTTCCTGGGGCCTGGGCTAAGAACACCACCAGGAAATTTAATAGCCTGGTGTGGCCCCCAAAAGTCTTCCTATTCATGATTTTCCATATAGGGTGCAATGAAGTGGCCACTCTGAGGCCACTTCATAGTCTGAGGAAAGTCAAAGAGGACATTAGGGCCTTGGAATGGCTGTAAGGGAATTTGGGTCACGTTATATTCTCTTTTATACTTCCAATTGAAGGCAGTAACACTGGAAGAAACAGGCACTCTGAGTTCCAGTACAGGTCTTCATCCAGCCCAGGGTCCAGAATTTTTGTTCAGTTTTGATAAGAGTCATGAAGCTGCTCTCTCCTTGCTTCTTTAGCCTTTCCTCTGCTTCTGATTAGCATGAATATGTCCACATATTGAATACTCACTGCACTCTTGTCACCTTGAAATTGCAGAAAGTGCACTAGGATTCATGTAACTGATGAAGGCATTAAGCAGTATTTACTTTTAGAATAAAAACCTCTGATAAAACATTACTAATTGGTCTGCAGTTGGGTTCATCACAATGGTTTTGGCCTGTTAATTTTCCAACCACCCTTATTTTCCCCTCTAATCCATATTTCACCAATGCAAGCTGTAAGGATATTATGGGACATCATGACAAACATCTTGAAAACTAAAAGCATAAAATGTTCAATAATCTCCCCTTATCCACAGAATAACAGGCAGACTGGCATACTGTTCTTAAACTTAATGAAACATGAAGGTAGATATATGTAATTTATATCTCTGTCTTAACTTATCAGTGAAATTAAATGAAGAAAATCCTTCATTTTTAATAATTATGCCAGTGAAGCTTATTTATCATATTTCTAAATTGTTTCATGTTACTCCTACTAGGAGGATCCCTTTAACTTGATTTGGTGAGAAAAGTTAGAAAGCCATGGCAATGGCAGAAATATTAGAAAAAGCTCTAAGCAAGAAGTCACATTTCCAGGACAGCTGATAGTACTTCCTAAGAAAAGGAAAAAGTCTTGTGTTGCCATTGGCTGATTTTGTATTACTGGTGCTAATACTTATTATTCTTTAGTCTTTTTTGTCTTGACAGTGGTCAAAATGAAATAATCTCAAATATCAATATCATAAGTAATTTCCTTTCCCATTATCAGATATCAAATTCACTTCCAAGAATATGGCCTGTGTCCTTTATTTATTCCCCTTCAGCTTCTTTGTGTAATTCAAAGATGTTATTTTAGTCTCCAAAGGCATCCATGAGTTTACAGCAATATTTACAAAGATAATTTCACTATTTTCAACCTCATACAAAAGCCATCCTTCAGGGATATGGAAATTATCAGTATCTGGGATGATATAAGCAAGAATGAAGAGCAAAATTTGTGGTTTTGTTCTTCCTGAGTTTTGTGAAATCCACGAGAAAAAGGAAACACAATAGTCTAACTGTCTGCATTGTGTTTCTTGAGTAAAAATAGGATTTGAATAAGAAGTGCAACTAGAGATGAAAAAATGTTGCATCTCTAAACATAAAAAATCATACAATATTAAAAAAATTCCCTTTAGCTTTTTAGCTGAAAATGTTATTTCTTCATATCAAATCAGCACTTTTTGGTTTTGAGATAGAAACTGAGATGTGTGTACAACAAACTATCAGCATATCTGTGATTTAACAGTTGACAGTGAACTAGATGAATTACGAGGTGAAAGTGCTTGTACGCTACAAAAAAAATATCTTGAATTAAGCTGTGAAACATAAAGACAAGGAGAAAATCTTCCCCCTTGCTAAGGGAATTTCAACCTTATGGACCAATTGGCCAGCAGTATAAATATTGCCATCTTTTTAACTTTCTGATTTGTAGGCTGTGAACAGCTGCTGACAGACCTCCAGGCCAAGGACATGGGGAAGCTGCTTCTCACAGTAGAAAAGGCTCAAAAATAATTATGGGGACATTTGAGTTGTACAATTTTGCTGTTTTGTAGCATGAGGAAGGTTATTATACCAGAGATTACTTTTGCATTTTCAATGTGCTGCGAAGAAATGAATGTGATTAAAATGTATGCCACCATCTTATAATTTTGTTTTCTTTAAAAAATAATTTCCAACTTTCCTCCAGTTGCCTTGCCAACAGATTTAAGTTCAAACAGAAAGGCTGGTAGCTCAAATCCCAAAATACTTACTTATTTCCCCTATTGACAGTCATTTTGGAACAGCATAATCAGCATATAGAACTCAGAGGAAGAGCTGTGAAATGATAGAGTAGTTATCAGACTACTGAGAAGTGAAGTATTTCTTATTTTTAATGAGATGTCATTTTCTCAAAGCACAGTGTGCCTCCTCAAATCAAAACAAGAATACAAGTGCACTCCAACACATGTATGAAGAAAAATGAGGGAGACCTGATGACCCAAAAAAGCCCTAAAGCTGATGTTCTTGGGGATTACTAATTCCCATTGAAATTATTGAGAGGGGAATTTCCTGTAGAAGTTACACTTTAAAGATTAATATTGGGCTAGATTTGTTTCAGCATCACTGCCAAGCTGATGGTGGGAGAGAATTTTCTCTCCTAAAAGTATCGTGATTCATCATTCAGGATGACAGCTTCCAAATCTTTTTCTAAGAGATGCTCTCTTCCTTCCCCTTTTTTTCAGATCATGTGTATAAAATATAGTGGGCATATGCTCTGCCACATTCCCAGAAGCCTGGGTTCAGGTTCTGACTGTGCCAATGAGGAGAAAATAGTTTTAATTCTCTATATTTAGAGAGACTGCCTTTGCATGTTAAGGATACATGTACTTCATATGGTGGTGTTAAAATGATAAATTAAAGATAGAGGGTGTGATTATATTGCTTCCCTATTACAATAATAGAGCAGAAACAAGTTTTGTTTTATTTTCAGTAGGATAAAAAGCCTGCCATAGTTAATCATATTTACTATTAATATAGTAATATAAATAAATTGAGTAAATAATACTCAGAGTAAACTCAGCCCGTGACCAAAAATGTTGCATGATGTTGGGGGGGGTAAAACTTTGGTAATTTTCTTTGTCTAATGAGAAAACTTTTAGCTAGCAAAACAGGAAAGGCAAGTACAAATGAAAAAAAAAAAAAAAAATCCACCTGTAAGGTTCACAGGACTTTTGCTGTCATCTTGCTTGGAAATACTCCCAGAACAAGCATTTGTGCTTTTGGAAAATTCCAATCTCTTTTCACCCCAGAAATATGAAGAGAGGGGAAAAAATATTTGTGCACTTATACCTAAAAGGACAAATTAGTATAAATTTAATGGTTTTAAACTTAGTAAGAAGAGCAAAGTTAACTTACAAGTTTTCACATTTGTATTTCTTGGTTTATTCTATGTTTAGCTTTACCAAATATTCTTGCTTCTGCTATACGATAAGAATTTCTACAACCATAAAAGATTATATTACTGGGATATAATTACTTAGTCTATTGGTATTCTTTGTGAGTCATAAAACACTGTATTTATCATCTTAACTCTCATTTTTCATATTTTCATATTTTTACAGACTATATGTTTTGGTAAAAAAACTATTTCTTTTTGAGTGTCTCTTTCAGGAGTATATTTATTCATACTAGATAACAATGATAATAATTAATATTTTAATCAACAGCACAGAATATTACTGTTTGAAGTATGACAGAATTTTTGCATGCACAACATCAGATGGTAAACTATCCTGAATTTACAGTAAAGTTATTATTCTAGATGTGCACTCCAACATCTAAATCAAGTAAAATACAAAGTAAACACATTAATCTTAAAGTGCTCTACTCAAACAGACTACCCACCCCTTTTGTTTTGTTTTACCAAGTAGATGGATGTTTAACATCTTCATTATTGACCTGTCCTATGGGATAGAGTGCACTTTCATTAAGTTTGCAGAAGATACTGAAATGGGAGGAATGGCTGATAAGCCAGGTGGGTGTGTCATTCATAGGCAGCTGGACAGACTGGAGAAATAGTGCCTGAGTAACCTTTAAAGTTCAACTAAAGAGTAAACGCCAAAGCCAGGCCTTGGGGAGCAATAACTGCAGGCAGCAGTTCATTCAGGTCAGGAGCTGAGGGGCTGTAAGCAGCTCTGTGCAGAAGGACAGGAGGGCTCAAGTGAATACTAAATTGAACACAAGCCAGAAACATGCTTCTGGGGAAAGGGAAAAGGGAAAGGGAAGGGGAAAGGGAAAGGGAAGGGGAAAGAGAAGAAAAGAGAAGAAAAGAGAAGAAAAAGGAAAGGAAAGGAAAGGAAAGGAAAGGAAAGGAAAGGAAAGGAAAGGAAAGGAAAGGAAAGGAAAGGAAAGGAAAGGAAAGGAAAGGAAAGGAAAGGAAAGGAAAGGAAAGGAAAGGAAAGGAAAGGAAAGGAAAGGAAAGGAAAGGAAAGGAAAGGAAAGGAAAGGAAAGGAAAGGAAAGGAAAGGAAAGGAAAGGAAAGGAAAGGAAAGGAAAGGAAAGGAAAGGAAAGAAAAAAGAAAAGAAAAGAAAAGAAAAGAAAAGAAAAGAAAAGAAAAGAAAAGAAAAGAAAAGAAAAGAAAAGAAAAGAAAAGAAAAGAAAAGAAAAGAAAAGAAAAGAAAAGAAATCTCAGTTCTCAAAGGGATCTATGATTATAATCTCATCCAAATACTTGACCAGTTCAGGGCTACCTAGAAGTTAAAGCATATTATTGAGTACATTGTCCAAAAGCCTCTTAAATATTGACAGGTTTGGGGCCTTGACTACAATTCTTAGGAGCCTGTTTCAGTGTTTGATTGCCCTCTTGGAAAGAAGTGCTTCATATTGCTCAGTTGTGCTGGCACAGCTAGTGGCCTTGGCCCATTGATCCAGCCTGTCCAGGTCCCTCTGCAGAGCCTTTTCACCCTCTAGCAGATCATCATTTACACTCAGTTTGGTGTCCTCTGCAAATTGACAGAGGTGAAACTTGATTAACTCATCCAGGTCATTGGCAAAGTTATAAAATATGGCTGACCCCAATAAAGAGCCCCACTGAGGGGAACATCAGTTATGACTGACCACTGAATGGATGCAATTCCATTAACCACCACTCTCCAGGCTTCCCCACAAATCTGTCTTTTACTCAGTAAAACACTGTGCCCATGCAAACCATTCCATTGTCTCCAGAAGAATACTGTGGGAAATGGTGTGAAAAGCCTCACTTAGGACTAGGTAAAAGACTGCTCTGCACTAGGGAGGCCTCACCTTGAGAATTGTGTCCAGTTTTTGTCACTACAATATAAGAAAGATATTAAGCTATTAGAGAACATCCAAAGGAGAGCAAAAAACATGGAGAAAAGCCTTGAGAAGCCCTGTGAGGAGTGGCTCAGGTCACTTGGTCCATTCAGCCTGGAGAAGAGAACTTACATACCTTTAATTGAGAAAAAACCTGTTACTTATAACCAGTTAAATACCTATTAATTAAAATGCTCTAATTCACTGTGTCTTAAGAAATAAGAAGCCATTAGAAAACATTGAAAACAATGAATAATTCTTTTATTATACCATAATCTTCCCAGCAAGGTCTGATTAGAAATTTCAACCAAGTTCTGCTTTCTCAAATGTAAATAATTTAGTGCATTAATAAAAATGAGAATTACAGCACAATATTGCTTTTCTGTGATAATAAAAATGCAAAGAAATTTCAAAATATTTTTTTCATTTCAAATGAATTTTTGCAATCTTCAATAATGAAGATTGCAAAAATTCATTTATTGCTAATGCACATTTATTTCATGTTTGCTATTCATGCAAAGACTGTGTGAAGATAAATTTAGGTATTAGATGAGTTGGAATGGCCTTATTCTCTAACAAGTTAGATCTTGTGATATTTAACAGACACCTCAGACTAAATTGCTCTAGCTTCTTATTTGTTGCTGTATAATCTGAAAGAACTGGAAATCAATCATATACCATGCATTTTTCTGTTTCAAGAAAAAAGTACAAAAAGTCACTAGTGATATATGGAACGACTGTGATGGGGTGAGAAGAGCAACCATTCCTGTGTATTAACTATAACCTTTGACATCCTTCCAGAAAATAATACAAAAACACTTTTTTATTGTACTTCTTATATAAATGGAGTGCATAGAAAAAGCTTGAAGAAATAAGAGGAACTCCTAATATAATGCATCAAAATGAGTGGCATTTTTATAAAATACTAGATAGAAGAAAAAAGGAGGCAGAGTAATTATTTACTATAATTATACAATTTCATGACAAAATAATATTCTAGTTAAAATATCTTTTACTAATGAAAACACAGTCTACTGCCACACCCATGGCTTTCAGTTCCACTCCCTTTTCTTTATTGTTCTTAGGTGTTTATCTTTTTCATGTGACATAAGCACTGAATCCCATGGAACAATGAGAGCAGGTGGTTGAACTCCAAGAAAAACTCTTTCACATTGTGAAAGAGATCAAAGCAGACAGGTACATGAGGAAAATGTGGAAATATCACGTCTCAGGCTCTCCTTTCTAAACTAGACTAAGGAGGTAGAAGAGGGAGAGAATTTGGTAATTTTCAGGTGATCTCCTAACTACATGAAGTTTTCACTTGAAAAGCATAATCTAATTCCTAGTCATATATTTGTATTCATAAAGTACCTACCAGTTTGTACTTGACATCCTTTTCAGGAGTCATGCTACCTCTCTAGGCCTGAGTAAGGAGTTGTGCAACTGGAGTATCATTAGGAACAATAGTGTGAGACATCAGGAAGCAAAATGAGTGGAGTGGGTTGACCATGGTTGGATGCAGGCACCCACCAAATCCGCTGTATCATTTTCCTTTGCCACTGGACAGGGAGAAAAAAATTGTTCATGCATTGAGATAAGGATACGGAGAGGTCACTGACCAATTACTGTCACAGACAAACACTCAAGTTGAGATATTGATTAAATTTAATAAATTAAATTTAACAAAATCAGAACAGGAGAGTGAGAAGTAAAATAGATCTTAAGAACATCTTCCCCCCACTGCTTAGTCTTTCCCAGGCCCTTCCTCCCCCTCCTTCATCTCAGGGAGACAGGGAATGGGGGTTGTGATCACTTCATCACATTGTTTCTGCTGCTGCTCAGGAAAAAGAGTTCTTCCCCTGCTCCAGTGTGGTGTCCTTCCAATAGGAGACAGTTCTACACAAACTTCTTCCATGTGAGTCCATTCCCACAGGGAACAGTTCTTCACAAACTTGTCCAATCTGTGTCAGTTTTCTTCACACTGCACTGCTCCAGTGCTGGTCCCCCAGAGGGTCACAAATCCTACCAGAAAACCTGCTCCAGCATGGGCTCATCTCTCTGTAGGTCTGCAGGTCCCTGCCAGGAGCCTGCTGCAGTGTGGGCTTCCCATGGGCTCACAGGTCTCCTTCAGACATCCATCCACCTGCTCCAGCACTTGTCTCCTCCACAGGCTGCAGGTGGATCTCTGCATCCCTGTGGTCCTCCATGGGCTGCAGGGGCACAGCAAACTGAGCTGCACCATGGGCTGCAGGGGAATGTGGGCTCCAGCACCTGGAGCACCTCCTCCCCCTCCTTTTCCACTGACCTTGCTGTTTGTAGAGTTGTTCCTCTCATTGTTCTCACACCACTGTTCCCTACTTTTGAGGCTGCTCAGTATATTATGGACTTTCTAGGCTGCAAGTGTGCATTTCTGGGTTATGTTTAGCTTCTCATAAACCATTACTCCTAAGTCCTAAGTGAATTGATTTATTCATGCCCCAGCCTGTACTGATACCAGGGATTGATGTGACCCAGGTGCAGCGCCTTGGTCTTGGTGTTCTTAAACCTCATGTCCAAAGAAGAGTTATAAAAATTTTTGAGAGTGAATTTATTGTTTAGTGTTGTGTTAAGGTTTCTAATACAGCTCTGTATATGAAATACACACACAAAAAGGGAGTGCCTTGTTCAACATTTTGAAGATACATTAAAAGAATTATATCTCTAAGTATCTAGAACCTAAAATAAATTAAAATAAGGCACAAAACATAAATACATAACGCCACGAAGAAAGTGATTCTTCATGTTCCTAATGGAAGTGCTTTGATATCATGACTTTTATGTCTGATACTGCTTCTACATATGCCTACAGTTTTAATGGCTCAGTTATAATTTTTGACCTATATTTACATGAATCTTATATCACAGAGTTTTAAATTCACTCACAGTCATTTCCTTGGAAATATACTTAGCTTTTCTGGAGTTTGCTTCACAGCTGTTATGTCTTAATACTAAACTTCAGCAGTTTTTTTTCAAATACTTTAAAAATATTGATGCTTAGCATTTAAATGGGATAGGAATGAAGTCTTGGCTGGGACATCATTAAGAAGGGGAATTCAGAAGACCTGAGAAAGAATAAAATGTATTACACCTTCTCTTTTTAGGCTCTTGTCATTTTAGGATATACCAATCTTTTTAATTTCTGTAGAAATGAAAGTTTTAAAAAAATATTTGAAAACCCAAATGACTTACTGTGGAAACTTGAGAAGTGCACTTAGGTTGGACAAGCTCAAATGAGCTCTCTCTACAACAGCTCTACAAGCAGAAGAAAAAAGCAAAAAGCACACAAAACCAGGTGGAAGACCATTTAAAAATCTAAACATATGATACTCAAACTATGTATTTAAATTATGTCACCCAAAAATTACCTCATAAAAGTTCCCTCACTTAATGAAAGTCTTCAACCAAATCCATACTTGCCAAATTGGTTATTTTAAGATTTTGAAAAAGGATTAGCTGAAATGGCAAGAGAAATCTTTGATATTTAAAATGAGGTGACTATCTATAACCTTCCACATTGTGTCAATTCCTGAGGAAATTGTAGTGGAACTAAAAAGTCACAACTTCATGAAACACCTGTCAGTAGTGGAAAACATAATGAAAAAATTGTTATGTCTGAAGATCTGGTCTATTATTTGACATTTAGAATCAACATAGGCAAGCCTAAAAGAATGTAAATAAAATATCCAAAACCAGGTTGCATGAAGGAATCACTAAATAATGAGCTCAGGAGAAACACCTCACTATTGTAAAAATGAGGAATGTTATGACCAAAAAAAAAAGAAGCAGTAGCTTTTGAAACTCAGTTAGACAACTTTCACATTCACTTGCACAAGTATCATTTGTGTAAAGTCAAATAAACATATTTGCAGAAACTTGTTGACCTGCATGATGGTATAGCATTAATGTGTGCATGTTCTTAATATACTATTTTTTTTCTTGATGCAATTAAGATCTTAAGTATTTTTATAAATTATTATCTCTTGAGATAAAGATGACTCATCTACTTGCAATATTCTACATGTTATCCAGTCATTTTACTTTATCTTAATTAAGAAGTCATAAAGTACCCTAAATTTATGTGATTTAGTTTATTTTTTACACAAAAATGTTACAGTAGATTAATAAACAACTGCACAGAAAAAAATAGGCACCCTCTATAACCTCTTCTTATGGTTACCTCTCAGAAGGTTACCACTTTCTTAGGGTTGTGCTACTTGTCATCTCAAATTTGGAATCCATGCCAAATTGTATGGTCTCTTTATCCCATCTGAAAATGGTATGGATAGACAGATATACATGTCATTACCTGTTTATTAGGTGTTTTCTCTACAAACCCCAGAGAAAGAGAAATATTTAAAAGAATTCTTTCAACTGTTTTTTTCTGTTTGTATTTTAGATTCCTCTGCTAATGTAGAGAACTTGGAAGGAAAAATGTATCTCAGCTTTAATAAAATATACTTGTGATACTTCTAGTGCTTATAAACAGAAATAATTTCAGAGCTCTTTATCTTTGAAGTGACAGAACATGAATTAATCCCAATTCGACAATGAGGAGACTGACAGACAAAACCATGATTTGAATTCTTTGAATGAATAACTCTCCTGTTCATAATAGCAGGACCATATTGCTTCTCTTATCAGAATATCATGTAGTAAATTAATTGAAGGACTTCAACATAAAAATAAAAGTATTTTTGTAATTAAAAACAAATGTTTTCATTTTAAAATAGACAATACTGCTAATTTTAGACATGCTCAGATTCTAGCATCATTAGCCTCCACTGATATTTAATTATTTTACTTCATTGATAAAAACACTCACAACATTTTTTTGTTTCCCTGATGCATGTAAATGTCTCAGAAGTTTGGTGTAGGATACATACAAATTTTAAGTAATTCTATAAGATAATGCAGTGCATCAGAATCAGCAGAATCAGATTTAAAGCACTTTTGTTCACATTTAGAAGTTTTTTTTCTTTAATGAATTCTCTACAGTAAATTACTCCAAAGCTGGAACACAATGTATAAGAGAGATAATAGTTAAGCACCATGAACTATCTTTCCAGGATTTCTTTCTAAATTCATTTCAAGTGAGTTAGAAGATTTCTGGGAAACAGAGGCATATACACAATTAAGAATATACACAAGTAAATATGCACAAGTATATACAATTCCGAAGTAACTCGGTCTTCTTGCACCCAGGAAGTCTGAATTCTTTCTTTGACTTTTGACTTGGGGATGATCTAGTATTTCTCCTGTTCATAATAGCAGGACCATATTGCTTCTCTTATCAGAATATCATGTAGTAAATTAATTGAAGGACTTCAACATAAAAATAAAAGTATTTTTGTAATTAAAAACAAATGTTTTCATTTTAAAATAGACAATACTGCTAATTTTAGACATGCTCAGATTCTAGCATCATTAGCCTCCACTGATATTTAATTATTTTACTTCATTGATAAAAACACTCACAACATTTTTTTGTTTCCCTGATGCATGTAAATGTCTCAGAAGTTTGGTGTAGGATACATACAAATTTTAAGTAATTCTATAAGATAATGCAGTGCATCAGAATCAGCAGAATCAGATTTAAAGCACTTTTGTTCACATTTAGAAGTTTTTTTTCTTTAATGAATTCTCTACAGTAAATTACTCCAAAGCTGGAACACAATGTATAAGAGAGATAATAGTTAAGCACCATGAACTATCTTTCCAGGATTTCTTTCTAAATTCATTTCAAGTGAGTTAGAAGATTTCTGGGAAACAGAGGCATATACACAATTAAGAATATACACAAGTAAATATGCACAAGTATATACAATTCCGAAGTAACTCGGTCTTCTTGCACCCAGGAAGTCTGAATTCTTTCTTTGACTTTTGACTTGGGGATGATCTAGTATTTCTTACTGGTGGGGTTCTGATGGAAAATTTGCTGTCTCAATCTCCATTGAATGGTTATCTTACATTATGTTGTAATGTCACTCTCTCCCTTTCTCATTTTTTGTCACCATCACTCACACACAAATACAAGGTTTATTATCATCTACTTCCTTGACATGTACAATAGAATTTGTGGATTGATAGTGTGAAATAATTTTCAGACATGTGTTGTTGGTTTCTAGTTCAGATCAAGGTATTACTAAATCATGTAAGTGAAGTTTAGACATATTTATTTCACTGATTTCTATGTGTGTTTTGACATAAAAGATGAAAGCACAGTATTTGCCACTTGTTCTGTCAATTGTTCTTTGTATGAATATATATCAAAAAGTACATACATAATACTTTTTAATATAAACCTGATTTCCATGATTTGATTATTTATACTTATGGCATTACTATACCATGAGTATATGGTATACTATATTACTATATTGCACAATATATTCTGAGACAACTACTTTAGAATTCACATTCTCTTGGAATATATTATCTGGGAAAAAGCTGGCATCTAATTTTGAATTTTAAAGTCAAAGCTGATAAAATTTCTATAGATAATAAAATCAGAATCCCTACTCTCAGGACCCACAGAAAAGCTGAAGACTTGCATAATCATTTTTTGTAGAATGAGGATTGTTTTTCTTCACCTCTTGACAGAAGTTAAATGTTTAATGCTGTTAGGTCTAAAAACAATAAAAGAAAGCAATGTTTTAATCAAGGTTTAGAAAAGTAGAAAGTTAGTAAACTATGTAAATTATATAAAACAAAGAAACATCACTTATGGTTGGATAGTTGGTAAATTTTAATGAACTATAACAATATGTAAAGTACTGGTACGTGGCCTAATGAATGATAGTTAAATGAGAAGGTGATCAAATATAAGATGTACACAGAATCATGGCTAGTCCTGTTTAATAGCTTTATTGGTGATCTGGATGAGGAAATCGAGTGCACCCTTAATCAGTTTACAGGTGACACCAAGCTGGGTGGGAGTGCTGATCTGCTGGAGGGCAGGAAGGCTCTGCAGAGGGATCTGGACAGGCTGGACCATGGGCCCAGGCCAGTGGTATGAGGTTCAACACTTCAATATATCAGATCCTGCCCTTGTGTCATACCAATACCAGGCAGTGCCACAGGCTGGGGCAGAGTGGCTGCAAAGCTGCCCACAGGAAAATGACCTGGGGGTGCTGGTGACAGCAGCTGAACATGAGCCAGCAGTGCCCAGGTGGCCAAGAAGCCACAAAAGATCAGTGGCATCCTGGCTTGTCTCAGTCTGGCTAGCAGGACCAGAAGAGTGATCTTCTTCTGGTACTTGGAACTGATGGGAGGCTCCACCTTGAATCCTGAGTTCAGTTTTGGGTCCCTCACCTCAGGAAAGACATTAAGGTGAAGTATGTCAAGAGGACAATGAAACTGGAGAAGGCTCTGGGTCGCAAGTTCTGTGAGTAGAGGCCTGGGGGAGTGGGTATTTGGCCTGCAGAAAAGGAGGTTGAGGGGAGAACTAATTGTCCTGTAAATGTCTGAAAGGAGGCTGTAGAAACATAAATCTTGTTCTTTTCTCCCAAGTAACAAGTCATAGGAGAAGACAAAATGGCCTCAAGTTGCCTCAAGGATGGTTAGGCTTCATATTGGGAAAAAATTTTCCATGAAAAGGCTTGTCAAGCATTTGAAATTGCTTCCCAGGGAAGTGATGGAATCACCATCCCTAAGGCTGTCTAAGATGTGGTGCTTAAGGAGTTGATTTAATTGAGAATTTGGCAGTGCTGGGTTAACAGCTGGACTCAGTGAACTTAGGGATGTTTGCCAAACTACACTGTTCTATGATGATTTATGCATATGTGTCTACATAAAGCACTAATTTCTAAATTTCCCAAGAAATTAATCAATATATTCAACAAAAGCAAATGTAAAGCTCAGCCCCTGCAATGGATAAACATAGAAACAGAACAGGTCAGGCACAACTGCTTTGGAGCAGCAGAAGACACCCGAGAGATGTCAGGGTCACCTTCAGGGAGTGGGACCCCAAGGCAGAAATGAAGCCACAGCCACATCACAGGCTGGACTACCAGGTTACCAGCCAGCAGATCTGGGGAAAAATCTTGCTCTGTGTCTGAGGCCTGAGTGCTGTATCCAGCCTAAGGCTTCTTTGCACATGACAGGCATTGACTACTGTAGGGACTCCCAAGGAGTCTCTCAAAATGAGATGTGGACCTCAACACAAGCTTGGGTCACAAGAGGCTCCAGAACTGTGCCTGTTCATTCTGGGAAGGAATAACATTATGGAGGGCCCTTTCTGATGTGTACAGATACCCGGTAGAAGGGAACAGAGAAGACAGAGCCAAACTCTGCCTGATACTGTTTAATGGCACTATTAAAAATAAAAATATATAACACAACAAATAATGGCTAGATATTAGAAAAAGCTTTTCATTTAAGTGTGATTTTCTTCTAGTATAAATAGCTCTGAGAACTTTGGAATTTTCCTCCTTGGAGATGTTTGAACCTAAATGACCATATTTGAGGAGCAGACTGCTTTGTCTCTCTCTAATACTTTCTTGGTGGTTGAGTGTTGGTGGTACAGCTGTGGGAACAGAACACCACTGCTTGCTCAGAGACACGATCAGACATTAATTTCCTGAGCAGGATACTTAACCTGGTGAACTACAGTTTTTTCACTTTTCCAATATTTCTATTCCACAGCCAGTTCCCATACTTCCCATTCACATGAGCCAAGGCCCAGTGGCTGTGACCAGCCCAGACACAGCATCAGAGTCCCTGGAGCAGGACATTCAGGCTAATCACTAGCGTATTGCATCTGGCTGGATCGCCAACATCTGTGCTCTCTTGGCTCCACCTCAGCAGAGCATTGGCTGCCCGTGGATGTGTGTTGCTAGAGAACCATTGCTTTTGCTATCTATCACATTGTGTGTTAGGCAGCAGGCATATACTGATAATGTGGCTCTAGGCCAGTCTCTGTGACTCTCTCCCCAGCTAGTGCCAGTTAGCTGCTCTCACCAAGGTTTCTGTCACCAGCTGCTCTCCTACCTCAGATATCTTAATGAAAAGCAAAGCTCAGACTGTTTATGTGAAAAAGTTTTTCTACTGTTTATTTGCTTTCCAGATCAAAGACCATTTATCCAATCAGAGAGTGCCAATTAGCCAATCTTTCCTTCACCTCAACAATGTTTTCAAGAAGGTTTTATCACATAAGGACAAAAGCCTAGGTCTTTGACTCTAATAAAAGGACAAAAATCTTCCTTGTCATAATCTACCTGAAATATATATAATGGATGCAAATAGTGATGAGTATATTTTCCACCATGAAAAATAATGAGTTATAAATGTAAGAGACAGTAAAAAAAAAGGAATTCTGCTGCATAATAATTTGTGGGGGTTTTGAAGTGTATGTTTTTTCAGGGAAAGATTTATTTGCTCCTTAAAAGGCTTTAGGACAGGTCTGGGTTGAGGAAAATCCAAATTTCAGTGGTTACCAGTAGGATTTAGAGCTTCATTTCATAGCAAACAACTTTGAATTGGATACAACAGTGATATGAACCATTCTGCTCACAGTTCTGTTCATTCTGTGCCTGTTCGACAAAAAATATACAAAAAACTCATACTTCTCCATTAACTACAATAATGTCATGAACTTTTTCATGTATGTTTTTTCCAGAAGCTGGCCACCCTATTTACTACATTCCTAATGAAAAAGAGGTTTAAATATATTACAAATTGGACAACACTGTTATTTTTTTACCTACAAACTGCAAATAATTTGCTCTCACACAGAACAATGTCAAGTTGATAGCAACTCCATAAAAACCAGTTTTTAATTTCTAGCTGTCCTAATGAAGATGTTGTAAAAGTTTCAGTCTTCTGGACTCTTGTGTGCTCATCATAAATGAACAAAGTGATATGGTACATGTTTCATCAAATACAGTGATGTCAAACATATTATTATTGTTTATTCACAGATGAAGAACACATACTCATTTTATGGTACAGTCCACCATTACATATCTTTCTCCTTCAATTGATGCAAGAGAATGCTAAAAAGATGTCCTAGTGCCATAACCCATTAAAGTGTAGAATAGCTCCAGAGCTCTCATTAATGTTTGAGATCGCAATGGAAGAGTACTGAGAAAAATATATATTAAAAATGCTTTTACTTTAGGAGTGCATTTTTTTCTTTGAGTTTGATTTACCAAGCACACCATTTTATAGTAATTCAAACATTGTAGCTCATCACCAAGTAAAATACATTAAAAAATTGTATAAGCTAAAAGGTTTTTACCAAATATTTGTGCATTTTTCCAGTATTTGTAATTCTTCAGTAAAAATTATAATCTGATACATGTTTATAACTAAATTTTTACTTGATACTTTTCTCTGTTAATTTTAAGAAAGCAAGCTGTGACATGAGAACAGACTAGCCTGTTTATTGACTTTGATTTCTTCAAAACAGTTTTTTCATATACTTTCACATACAACATAAAATACTTAAGGTAAATCTCAGCCTTCAACATTCACATTCTGTAAAACAAACTTTCAGAAGACTAATCATAAACCCCTTTGTATTAGAAGTGCATTTTTGCTTTCAAGTTGGAGGTCCGAAGCATTGGTGTAACTACAAGGTGCATCAAGAAAAAAAATCAGGCTTGCAGTTGTGAATAGTGAGTAGCAGTTACCTTTATACTCCTTGATTCTCAACTCTTATTCTTTTCCCTTTAACTGTTCTGTTTCATTAATCTAAAACATTTATCTACAAATCTACTACTTTTATGATGTCACGTAATAAATTTACTCATTTATTAAAATATAAACAAACAGAAATATTTACCTAAATAAGGAAGAAATCAGTCCAGCATCAATGGTTGATATTTTCAATAGTTGCTTTAGGAGTACTGCATGCCACCTGTCAATATTTATGTAATCCAGGTATTCTGGCTTATAGGAGAAATTAAAATTGGATTGACCCTAACAGAAATTTCAGCTGTTAAAATTGTCTTTCCAGACTTCACAGTAAAAAGATTTTTACAAAAAACCATTTTCATATTCAATAGCACACCTCCATGGATTGAAATCACAAAAAACAACCCATTTCTTGCTACAACCTAGGGCACAACAAAAGGGATCATAAAATAAATGTGTCTAGTCTATTCCACAGTCTCAAGAGAGACTGGGTTGTTCACATCTGCAATTGATTCTGATTCTTCTCATGTCCTTAGAATTTCTACTATTTTATTACTAGTTTGTCTTCTTATCCTAAATGATAACAAAACACTGGACAGCTAGAGTCCTTTAAAAGTTTCATACTGTGTAAGAGGACATAATTGCATTAGGTTTAGCATAAATCATTCTTTTACAAAGTTAGATTTCAGTGACATTAATTTGAGATATTTAAAAAGAATACTGTTTCTCAAAGTGTGATTTTTTTTTCTTTTGTGACATTTCTGTCTCTCTCTCTCTCTCCTTTTTTTTCTTATGTAGAATAAGTTTCCACTGAAAACAACTTAAAGACATAATGGCATTGTTACATACTGGCCTAGACAGGATTATAGTGCCATATTACACTAGGCCATGGAGGAAGTGATGGAGATTCCTGAGTATTCTGGAATGTGGCTAGGAGGTTCCTGAGTATTCTGGAATGTGGCTAAGTGGGAGAGCTCTGAGGGCTGTGATCAATGGAGCAGAATCCAGTTACAGGCTGGTGTAGTTACTGGTGTTCCCCAAGGAGCAATATTGGATCCAGCCATATTCACTAGTCTCTCAATGAGATGGACAAAGGGATGAATAGTACTCTCAGCAAGTTTGCTGATGAGGTGAAACTGGGGGAAGGGGCTCATCCACCTGAAGGCTGTGCTGCCATTCTGTGGGACCTTGATTGGCTGGCAGATTGTGTGGAGAAAACTTTATGAAGTTCAACAAGGACAAATGTTGGGTCCTGCACCTGAGGAGGAATAACCTCAAGCACCAGTATAGGTTCAGTAGAGAGCAGTTCTACAGAGGTCCTGGGACTCTGACCATAAGCCAGCAGTGCCATTGCAGCCAGGAGAGCCAATGGTATTCTGGGGTGTATTAGAATGAGTGTGGACAGGAGATCGAGGGATATCAACAACCCTCTAGTTCACAGAATCACAGAAACACATAATCAGTGACAATCACAGGTGGGAAGGGACTGCAGTGGATCATCTGTCCCTGCCCAAGGAGAGTAATCTCAGAGCACACTGCACAGGAATGTTCTTGATGAACCAGATGGTTCTTGAATATCTCCAGTGAGAGAGACTTCCACAACCTCTCTAGGCAATCTGTTCCAGTGTTCAGTCACCTCCACAGTAAAGTTCTTCCTCATGTTCAGGTGGAACTTTCTGTGCATCAGTTTCTGCCCACTGCCTCTTGTCCTGTTGCTTGGCACCACTGAGAAGAGCCTGGTCCATCCTTTTGGCTCCCCCATTTTAGATATCAATACACATTTTTTCTCTTCCCAAAGCTGAACTGACCTCAGCATGAGATGAGGTAAATTAGTTTGAATGCTAATAAAGCCGAGGCCGTCCCTGGATGGGCCATTCACTGAAGAGTTGGACCCAATGATCCTTGTAGCTCAGGTCGCCCGGGGAGTTTTGGAGTCTCCCTCTCTGGAGACATTCAAAATCCACCTGGACACATTCCTGTGTGACTTTGCCTTGGCAGGGAAGTTGGATGATCTACAGAGGTCCTTTTCAACTCAAAATATTCTGTGGTTCTGTGAAACATCAAAACTGGGATGTTAGTATAAGCAATACTAATATAGCTACATTTATAAATGGACATTATGAAGGGAACTACTATGTTTAAAAGGCTAAGTATCTTACCACTCATTCATCTCATAGGATGACTTCTTCCTCCTCCTGTGAAACTCTAAATAATGTATTTTCTTAAAATTATTTAGGTTGAAGATTTCTTTTTGCTTGCAGATTTGATGAACTTTTAACTTGTTTAATTTTTTTTGTTTGTTTTTAGAAGAATTGAGTCAATTTTCTGCTAGTGTAAAATAACATTATAACATTTAACTGGATTCTGTAAATTGTGGAATCAGTTAGGTTTTATATCCGTTCTTTCCAAGTTTCACCACTAAGTTTATATCATTAATTCAGCATGGCTTTTTGTCTTGGATCAAAGATTGTTGATTTTACCAAGTATTTTGTGGTGTGTCTTCTGATAAAGATGTATTTTTTTTATAGTTCAGATTTGCGGAGGATATTTGGAAGGTGATGTTAGACTCAGATTTGATATTTAGTGATTCTAATACTCTATATTCCATAAGTTATGTGAATAAGCCAGGATCTTTTAAATTCTTTACATACAGTGACTTAATAGTTTTTGCAACTGCTTGGGAAATGGATTAACCATAAATGGAGATCTGTGTGATAAGACTGTACGACTATTCCAAGATTTGAGAGTAAAGCATGTGGGAGTGGCCTTTCTATATGGTCAATTAAAAGATTGACTGGCTTATGCTTCTTTATGTACTGCTTATGTTACTTCTTTTTTCTGCTTTGTGTGCAAATTGATTCAATAGAAAAAAATCCTGCAAAAACATCAGATGAAAAAGTGCAATTAAAATATTATATAAAGGCGAAATCAGTCCAAAGGCAATGAAGTTTTAAATTTGCTTTACAAAGAATTAATAAATTTGAATTCTGATGACTAACATTTTTACATAAGTGAAATTCCACCACAGTGTTAACTCTAAAAATTTATTCTAATTGGATGGTAGAATCTCTAAAGAACAGCTTCAAGAACTGAATAGCACGTAAACTGAAGGCTTAGAACAAATATTAGAATTGCATATTTTTATTTTCAAAAACATAATTAATTTTATTACTCAGAGCATTGAGAAGTTCTGATTCATTAATAACTCATGTTACATGACACACTGTTGCTAATACCATTTTAGTTCTTTATCTGAAAAGAGACATTTGTTTCTTCGAGAGCTGCCTTTTCTCTAATAAGTGAAAGATGACAGTATGATAACCTCTAACAACCATCCATGCTAGCATCTATCTTGTACCTATTAGTAGCAAGAGTTCACAATATAGTTGCATTCAGTTTTTATATTAAGAAGGCTTCAGCAGTTCTTCTTCAGCTACTGGTTTTTAATTTGTGAGTCGTTTTTTAACCAAAAAAATTGTTCCCAAATATTTTTAAACTGAAAAAAGTCTCCCTTTAGTAGTTTCAGTTCATATCTTTATGAATACGTAAAAAAAAGGATTATGTTCAGTTCCTGTAAAGGTAATTAGCATGTTATACATTTGTTAATAAACTAATAGTCTCTATTTTACCATCATATTAAAAAGATAGTAACATAACTGGTATCCTGCACTTCTTGTGAACATCTGCAAATTTAAAGACCTAGAAAACAACATGAGAAAAAAGCCAAAACAGCTTTTTTTCTAAGTACTGTTGGACTTCAGCCCTTTCATGTGAGAATATGTTTGACTTCCCTGATTTCAATTTGATGTTAAAAATACTAGAAAGATAAAAGATGAAAGATGTTAGAATAAACTGATATGAATCATTCTTCCTTTGAAAATTATATAGAATCTCTATATAATCTCTTTGTTGTCTATTTAAAATCAATTGCATGGTCATAGGCCTATAAAGAAGCTTTTGCTATTAAAGTGTGCATATTTACAATATAACATTTAAAGATACCTGTATTTACATTCTTAACCCACAATACAGATTTTATATATAAACATTTCTGAAGGAATGAATAACTAAAGTGACAAGCCACCTGCAACTGTGACTTTAAAATTACCAATATGGTGCTGAAAGCAAATGTTAATGTCAGTGCAGCTTGAGGAAGATTCATACTGTTTATAAATGGTGATAATTATGAGAGAATTACTTTTTCTGAAATGTTTTTTATGTTTTTGACTCTGTAAGTCCAATTTATTTACAAACTGCTAAAACATGATTTTTTCCATGATGAGAAAAAAAGGAAATATTATATAATTACAATTTCATTAAGGGGGATGTAGGGTGTACTATTACATTCTTTTAAGCAGACCAGTAAAGTGTGGATGAGATGTAGCCACCAACTGTTTGAAAAAATTACTTTCAGTTAACGAGGAGTCATTATTAATCATTTCAGCTGGAGAGTTCCACAGGGGGCTGTTTTGGCCATGCTGTTTTTCAGCATCTAAAAGAAAAGAGATTTGAATGACAGAAGAAACCATAAGCTTTAAAAATCTCTGGTTGATGGATAGCTGGGCAGGATTGTAAGTGCTCTGGAGGATAGGATTAGAATTTACAAAAATCCTAACAAATTAGACAATTTATACAAAACAAGAGTGTGCAAGAAAAGTACAAGGATGCCATGACACAATGCACATATTAAACAAAAATAATTGGATAGACTGCAGTGACACAAAATTTTAACATAGCGTAATATTAAAAATTTGTTGCAACATAGACAAATTCTTAATAAATGCCACAGTACTGCTTGTTATACCATCAAAATTTCACAACCTGTTTAAGCATACCATATCTCCTTTCCTGATTTCTCTATGCTCATCCTTCTGCTTTTAAAGGCAAGTAGTGAAAGGGAAAGTGAAGATTCACACAGGCAAATAATAACATACTACAAGCTCCGTATCTGAACATCATCCACACTGGAATCAAAGAGCATCTGCCTTGAAGGCCAGGTATAGCCATTCCAGCATATTAACATTCCAGCACAGAAACAAAAGGAGCTAAGAAAGTAACATGGCAAGGAAAAATTAGTCTGTAATAGAAAACTTTTGATAGTATTGTCATGTAATGGATATGGGATCTTTGCTGTGGTAGAGAATCCCAGACTGCAATGTTTTGGTGACAAGGCTGGATGGGTTTTCAGTTAAGGTTAGTACTGAGAAGAAAGGGAGAGGTATTTTATGCAAGTATACATTATCTGCCAGGAAATGTACATATGTTGTAATTAATTTAATCTCCATAAAATAATTGAATTACATATGGGTTTGTGGTTTTAGACTTTGATATATGAACACTTGTATTTACTTATAAACCAGAATATTCCTTCAGGAGAATTAGAAAAAAGGATTATATAATTTAATGGAACTTTTTGATTTCTTCAGGAGGCATTTTTTGTGTCTTTTGAAGAAGTGTTACGAGATTGACAAAGGTTATGATTCAGCAACAATAGAAAAATGTTGTGAAATGTCTGTTGGAATATTAAAAAAATGAAAACACACAGATCAAACATAAAATTGGGAATAATAGCATTTGGCATTTTTTTTAAGTAAAGGAAACACAGATATCAGGAAAATTACAGAGCAGTCCTAAATAAAATGCATTCCTACTGCTCTTATATTAGGTTTTACTCAAATCTGTTTCAAGTTTTGAAAGAACTAGGCAACACAATATTCTATGTAACTGTTACTGATCTCTTTTACACTATACTGTTTTTCTAAAAATCTAAGAAATGGGAAAGGATCTTGTATTCATAGAATAATAGAATCATTAAGATTGGAAAAGATTTTAAAGCTAATCAAGTCCAACCTTTCACCAAGCACTGCTATGTTCCCCACTAAACCATTTGCCCAAGCACCACACCTACAAGTTTTTGAACACTTCCAGAGATGGTGCAACCCTGAGCAACCTCTTCCAATGCCTAACCACCCTATCAGTGAAGAAATTTTTCCTAATCTAGAATCTCCCCTGATGAAACAAGAGGCCATTTCTTCTTGTTCCATCTCTTGTCACCTGGGAGAAAAGGCTGATCCCCCACCTCACTACAACTCCCTTTTAGGCATTAGCAGAGATCAATAAGATCCCCCTTAAGCCTCCCTTTCTCCATGAAAAAAATTTAGAATAATTTAGACATACAAAAATAACTAGATAGTGGTGCAAAAAACTAATTTACACTTAAACGAAATGTTTAAAATTTCTCTTTCATAGTCCATTTGGAACACCCTTAACTTTTAATTTTGTCCTCCTTTTGGAGTGGGTATCTCAGGATGCTAATAGTGAGAGTGAAATAAAATTTTGGACAATGTTTTTCCTAGGATTGAATTTAACTTTTCAAGTCTTTTGATACTTGGCAAAACCTTTGCAAATAAAATTAGAATTAATGTGAGATAGTAATACACACTGTTGGAATTCCTTCTGGAATTTGTCTTTGTATTCATCATCATAAAAGTAGAGGAAATTGTTTTCTATGCTGAATTATAAACAGTATTTAAAATTCAAATTGCAAATATACCATTGAAAACAACATTTTATTCCCTTCCTTTTTTTTTTTTTACCTGATCTGTTGAGAGGGAAGTGTAGTATCATTGTCCAGTAATGAGTCATCATAGAGTGATAGTTACTGCCTGGTAGTTCATATGGTGCCTTTAAAAGGGGGGAGTTATAAAAGAACTTTGAAAATGAAATAGTCTACCTAGTTAATGAACACCATCAGTGGTTTTTACTGAAGTGATAATCTCAATAGAATAAAGCATTTTCTTATTATAATAGCCTCTTTCTTATTTTCAAAAATTGTGATGATTCCAGGTTTGGTGAAATTTAAACAATTTTGTAAAGATAAGCTTTAAAAACTTGACAACTGTTGAAGAAACATCCTGTAATAGTGGAAACTTGCTAAACATTTAAATTATTGCTGAATATTGTCCTTGAGTTATGTGTGCAAACTTAGAGAATAAATCATTTTTACATTAAATAAAACTAAATTACTTCCAGGAGGCAGAGTTCCTGTTCTCTTTAAAGTACAATTAATTTCTGGCAATACAATACAATGAACTATCTTACTGATATTTTCAATTTATATACAAAGAAATAATTTATAAAAATAGCATTTTCATCTAAACCTGAGAGTGTATAATTAGAACTCCCAAAAAGATTTTACAGAGCAGGAAAGTTTGTGAACAAAGAGAGTTTGTAACTTTTCTGGATCAGTATTTTAGTTCACAGCAGAACTAAGATTATGCATAAGGATTATTAGCACATAATTTCCCAATTTTAAGTACTTGGAGGCCTTCTATGTAAGGATCAGAGTGCTGCCACAAACTAATTTTGTAGGGAAGGTAGTAATATAGAGGGTTTTTCACCCAATTTCAGTTCTAGGTAACTTTTTTTCCTCCAGTTGGTTAAAACTAGAGCAAAATAGTCTAGCCTAATTGTCCCCACGGAGATTCCAAATAATAAAATGGAAAAAGGTTCTAGACACTCCGGTTATTTTAGATTCTTAAGACAGTGCTTGAAAAGTATATTTAGCTTAAGAGGTATATTTTCACTTGCACTGTGATTCTCCTATCAGATTTCATTTACTGCTGTTGTTCTAAGACAAGGAAGGGGAAGAGAAATAAAAAATACCAAAAAATTGTTGTGAGAAAAAGTTAAACTATTAAAATAAGAATTTTGTTGGTTTGTTTGGGTTTTCCTTGTTTTTTCCTCCTAGCCAAATATTGCATGATGACTTCTGCAGAGACAACAGACTGTTCAGCAGGTTGAGAGACCTAATACTAAATGTATTTTTATGGTGGGAATTCTGAGGTCTTTAATTTGAAGACATTGATGAGGTTCCATTGGATTTTCACTGATAAATGTTCAGCTCAAACCCTAGTTAGAAACTAAAAGTAAAAAAAACTAGACTATTTTAATATAAAGAAAGGGTAAATAGATATATTTTTATCTTTAGGTTATTTTTTTTAATGTAAAACCCTTTGGGAAAAAAAATCTGCTAATCTTTGAGCCATGAAACAAACCCCAAACCAACAAACAAACCCAAAATCCAAGAACAATCCCTCAAAAACAAACAAACAAACAAACAAACAAAACAACCAATGTAAAAAAAAATAAACCAACAACCAAAAAACCCCACAAAACTAATTTATGTAATACAAACAGCATGGAAAAATTGTTAAAACTTGGCAACACTGCAAGAACTGAATGGATAATCTGTTAATAGGATGTCTTGAATAATCTTAAGATTACAGAGGCATACATGCTTCCTCCAAAGCATGGAGATTACCAATATAGTATCTAATATTCTTCTTTTATATGTTAATTATCATTAGCATAAAACTAAAATAAATTCTATATTATGTTTATGTAATTTTTCTATGTATCTTTCTTTTCTACTATCCAAAGAGACACATTTCTATTTTCTGTATTTTCTGATATTTATTTACCAGATTTTAAATTTTGAGCATTAATCTTCATTAATGTTGCACTGGAAAGAGAAAAATGCCTGTAGACAAAAAGTTGGAAAGTAATTTGCTGCAGGAAAATCAATTTTAGATTGTTTTTATTAAGCTAATGTATAACCTCAAACCTTATTAATGGAATAACCATGGTTATAGTATTGATAATTTTAACAAATCTAAGCAATTATTAAAAAATGCATCCAGTTCCATGAAATGAATGTTAATTCAAAGATGAATCATTTGTATTTGATGATCATAAAGGAATTTGCTGCACTAATCTGTTTTCTTCCTCTGCTTTTATAGAAAGCATTTCCTCTTGCATCCCTGTATTTACGAACATCCATGTCCAGTCAGACTCTATTGCTTCTACCCTGGTGCACTTTCATCAGTCATCACAAAGCATTCTTACCCTTTTCAAACCAGAAAATAGATCCTTTTTTATTATTTTAATTGTTTTGATTTCCCCTTCCTAGAACTGAAATCCTAAAATATGGTCTGATGTTTTTTATTACTTTATAAGCATAAAAGTAATTTGTTTTCCAAAGGAAATTTTTATGTTCAAATAAACTCCTCAAGTGATAATTTAAATTGCTCTGGTGTGCAGTCGGAGTTCTTCTATCCGGATATCCCTGGAGTTAACTGGTGTCCACAGAAATTCACAAATTTTAATTTCCAGGAGAGAGCTTAAAATTGATTTTTCTTCAAAACACTGTGTGGGTGTAGGGAGAGGAAGACTGAACACACTTGAAAGCTTAGGCTTTTATTGGGCTGCTTTTCTGACATAAAATGTGCTTATTTTAGAATGCACTCTTTGAGGTTTAAGTAAATTGAGGTTTAAGTCAATCATGTAGGATATATGTAAGTTAATTATTTGTGGTTTTTACAAGTATTGAACAAGCATTTACTTGTTTTGTTGTATATCTAATGTCTGACTATTTATTGTCAGTGATGACAGAAAGCTTTTGTTTTGTGTTTTTCAGATCTCAGGATAGAGTTGTTTTGATTGTGTTCCAAACCTGCAAGCTCAGGGTGAGTAAGAAGATTTGTTATTTCTTTATCCTGAATTGGGATGGTTGTGTGAATAACTGTTTTCTACCATATGATCATATTTCCTCACACATAAAAAGCCCAAAGAAGTCCCACCGAGTCTGTGATAACATCAACCAGTAATGTCAGTGATTAAGTAATCTCTATTTGTTTCAAGATACTGTGAGGAAGAAGGAGTTTTTTAGGCTTACCTCATAACAGTAAAATAAAATTGTTCGTGTTTTGTTTGTTTGTTGTATTTTAACATAGTTTGACTGAAGACTGTACTCGTAACTGTACTTCAATGCACTATGTGTAATTTGAACATTTTGCATTTTGAGACTTACATTAACATAGTCATCAAACACAGAAAATTATGTAATTTCAGAGAGAGAGACATAACATGAACCAAGGAGATAACAATCTGCAAAATGACAGAGGTTCTCGAGTTGTAAACTGAATTTCTGTACATTAAATAACTGGTGAGAAACCATCTTTTAGCAGTGAATCAGGGCCAAGCAGCAGAAAACAGTAATACAGCCATGTTACAGGTTCTATCAAAGTTATTTCTTACTGTCAGGATTTTTATATTACAATGTGAGGGATAAGAAAGATACCTGTTATAATGAAAACTAGAATGACTGGAAATCTTAAATTTGGTTGTCATAAATCAATTTTTACACTTTTCCATAAACTTAAGTTTTTTGAGAAATGTTATGTTAACTATGAAGTCAATTGATATTTAGCATGTTCGCGAAATAATTTAATAAGTAATGCAATAAGACAAACAAGCCTAAACAGGTTACCAGAGTATTCTCCTGTGTCTTAAGCTTGTTTCACAATATCAGACTTAACAACGTAAAGTGCTGGTTTCATAACAAGGGACAATATGATTAGCATGCAATTGAGATCAAACTCTTGAGTAAACCTTATTTGTACAACACAAATAGCTGTCATACTGTGCATAGATGGGCAGCAAACAGCACTTCTAGACAGTGGAAACCTAAACCCAGGAGAGCAGATCTGTCAGCTTTGCTTTGTGTTTCCACTCACTGTGTGAAAGTAGTAGGTCAGTTTTTCCATGTTGCTACTTTTGTATTGAGTTACAGATTTTTTGTTTTATGGCATATTTCTGCTTCAAAGGCTTCCTGTGAAAGCCTAAAATTTAAAATTTTGTATTATCAATTATAAAAAAAAGTAAAATATTCTTTCTTAATATTTAGGCAGCTCTGGTGGACTTTGTTTTCATTTTGTTTCTGCTGGTTTTCCATGAGTTTATTTCTTGTTCTTTTGCTCAGTCCTTCAGAATGAGATTGATCATTGCTATCCCATAATTCTTTATAAGTAAGCAAATCTACTAGCATCAAAACTGCTAACTGTATAGATAATGCCTTGTGAAGTTTGTAAATTTCTGGTGGTTGAGGAAACACTGTCAGCTTTTAATAAAAATACACTGAAGTGACTGTTAGAGAAGTCTCACTATAATTCTGGTATATTAGTTAATATAAGATGCCTGGCAACATTTTCCTCTTATGTTTTGACAAACTGATGCTATAAAATACACACAAGCATATATGTGTGTGTTTGTTGTGTATAATAAAGCTTGATTTTCAAAGAAAGTACACAAAGACTGGTATATCATGGTTTGAGGAGCCTTTTATTTTACAGGACTTTTATGGGTATGAATACAGGAGGCAGCTAAGCTAACTGCATTAAATAATTGATATATATATAATAAAATTATGGTAAATTAATAGGGAGGAGGCTTTGATATTAAAAAAAATAATAATACAAATAGACCTCCCCAAGCAATATAAAAGAGAAATCATTAACTTTTGTGGGAAAATCCAGGAAAAAACCTCTCAAACCTTCAAAAACCCAAAAAAGAAGAAAAAAGCCACAAACCCACAAAAAACCCAATTTGCCTCTTCTTTAAATTGGATCACTTAAGTTCAGCATAGGTGGAGCAATTAAAAAATGCATCTGGTAGGGATTTAATATGTAAGAAGGCTCTTTTCCAACATTATCATCTTACCAATCTACTTAAAGTAGAAAGATAAATAGTCAAATTAATTCCTTGCTTGAATTAATAAAGTTCAATTATGCCTGTTAAACATGGGATTCTCCTCAGCATTGTTTGTAAACTGTATGTACAGCAGATTTGTCAGAGAACTTTCTTACATTGTTTTATTGGACTGAAATTTATATACATAAAAGTGATCCAGCTGACTGAAGTAGAACAGAGCATCAGAACAGTAGAACAGACTATGATAGAGACAGCTACTGGACATTAAAGAATCCTTGAAAAATTTGGATCAAAACCATGCTTGGTTGAGTTAGAAGTTTAAAGAAAGGTTTGTGGTATGCCTGATTTAATAATTATTATAATAACTCTAAAACCAGGACACACAAAGCTAAGGAATACTAGTACTGATTTTCTAAATCTTACTGTGTTGTTCCATTTTTTCTAATAATGATGTTATATTACGTATATATTTAAGAAACATTACCCAATAAATAAATAATTTCAACTTTCTTCTTCACTTAAGAATTACATGATCGTTCTTATGGAGATTTGAAAAAAAAGAAAATTAACTGATTGAGAACTAATGGATGAAAATAAATATTTCACTAGAAAATGAATACCAGAAACATACCCAACCTTATGTCAAGGTCCTGTCCATGCCAAGTTCTCATAGCAGTACTTATATTTTTATACAAAATAAATAAATAACAGTTAAAAATAAACAAATCTAACTAAAAGAAAGCACCCACAAAAACAAAAACATAAACCCAAAAAACCCATTTTTCTCTGCTCTACTTATTTTTACCATTTTTTCTAGTTCTCTCATAGTTCATTCATGACTTTTTTAAACTCCTTTTATATACTTTATTTATCTGTTGCCTCATGTGATTAAAGAATGAAAATAAAATTTCAGGACTATGGCAAATTTTCTCAAAAAAGCTACAAATCAGCAACCTAAATTTGCAAATACTCCTTTAGAAGCAAATATTAATTTTAAAAAATATACAATAGAAGAAAAAAAAAAAACATCAGTTTCCTGACACCTTGTGGATGATATGAGATGATATGAGCCTGTAAGGGGCAGCATGGAGTTTCAGAAGTTGTGAAGGATGTGTCTCTCCACTCAGGGTGTTAAGCAACTGAGTCAATTCTGCTAACATATTTGTCTTTTTCACACTTTTGAAAGCAGTGGCAGGAAGGAAGTAGACATGGAGAGTGAGCTTGAGTTTTATTGTATGTTCAGCTTGTGAAGTCTATTTCTCCAAACTGACACTTATGAAAATAATTTCCACCAATCTGTGTGTGTGGCAAAATTTAATCATCCCATAAATACCATAATTTTATTTTTTCTATCACTTCTTATATTTTATATGATCTAGAAAATCGATATAATAGCAAACACCTATTTTTCAATTTTAAAATTAATATTTTTGAAGACAGACTTTGGAGACATAATCTCAAAATGCCATTTAGCATGCATTCCTCTGAGTCGTGTATCACAAATTATCAGATATATTTCTATAAGTATGCTTGTATGTTAGCTGGAAACACCTTGACACTAGTTACTGCATTTAACATTGTATTTGGAGAACACTTTACTTATGATTACTTATTTACATATGAATGGATGAAAATAAATACAAATAAGTATGGGCATATATATTTAAAAGCATATTAGTGTTCCTGAATTCATTCAGATTTAATCCTGTATAGTCTCTGACTGCATTTTTGCTTTATAGATAGACAAGTATACATGCATACATAGAAATGTGTATTATTGCATTTCTAATGTGTAAAGTAGTATTTTCCTAAAAACACTGTAAAAGTGCTTAAACACTTGTTCTTTTTAATGTAAATTTTTAGCATATGTGCAATAAAACATAGAAGTAGTACAACAAATTTATCTTTTAATACTTTTCATCCTGGGTTCACTAATGTGTGAAAAGACATGGATAGATCTTTTGCGTGTCATATTATGGTAAAAGGTTGTATGTAAATTGCAAGTAAGTTCAGGGTTTTTTTCACTGTTCTTTTCTAGGTTTTTTTTGAAGTTACAAAAAATAACTCCTGCTAGAAAAATTCTATCTTTCATACATATTAAAATGTAACACCTAAAAAAATTATTTATTTTATTTGAAAAACCAAATAGTCAGTACATTACTTTTTTCATTAAGGAATAGAACCAATGCAAGTTAACCAACTTGGATAAAATGTGAAATGGAAAACAAAAACCCATTACTCTGAAAACACTTTCTTTTTCTAATAAGGATACTTGGAAAATATTGATTAAAAAGTCCTACCATGGCCGCAGCCTAGGGCAAATTATCATTAGAATGACGATATGCAATCTTGATTATATTCTTTTTTTTACCTCTGAGAATGTCATTGCATCTCTTGGGAGTATGATTATTTCTGAAATTAAAATCAGCTTTAAAAGAAAAGGTAGCTTGAATCTAATTTTCAGATTGATAGAGCTAAACATACAATGAGAGTAAATCTCTTCTAATGTAAACCAGAGACCAACATTATAACCCTCAGGGTTTTTCAATGGTGGTTATATCCTGTTCTTTATAAAGAACTTTGCTTTCAGCCAGTGACTCTTGTCTCTCGTAACTGGCTTAAGGGACAGGACTTGTGGACAGGAGACAGGGCTTATGTATGTAGCTGGAAAGGATACAAATTTGGTTGAATCTAAAGGAAGCTGAACAAGGAAGAAATACTGGTGGTATACATCTAAATGGGCATAAATTTTGGAATTATTTTCTCCAATTAAATTATTTAAATTATTTGATGGGTGGGAGACATGCCTCTCCATTACAAGAAATGACTTGTAATGGACACAGTAGTGGGTACAATTATCAATGGATTATTAGAAATGTTCTTAGACTGATTTTTCTAAAATATCTTTGAACATCTTTATCAATTCACAGCCATCCCATTAAACACAAATTTTCCTGGCTGTTTTCAGGATATGGGAAATAGGAAGAAATATTTTTAACTTATTAGCTTGTATTTATAAGCTGCATCAGTATCTGCTTATGTAAGATTAGAATTACTCCTTTTTTACAAAGGGTGTGGAATAGGAAATGTAAATTATAAGTTAAAGGTAAAATTTCCTCTTTCGTCCAGCCCCTAACATTATTACAGAAATATGAAACAGAGAGGACCTAAAATTCAACATAGCAAGAAGATTTGCTTTTATATTAGTAGCGATCTACTGACTCTCCAAAGGAAGATATTTCTGCCCAAGACCAAAAGGAACTGTACAGCAAGAGACAGGTCATCCTCAGGACAACTGGTCTCCCTACCAGGTAGACAGGGACCTGGAGCAGCATAGCTTCCCCCTGTAATCCAGGAAAACACAGTTAGTGACCTGCTGAGCCACTTAGATGCTCTTCTTATGTCAATGGGACCAGAAAGTATCCATCCTAGGGTAATGAGGAAGCTGGAAGAAGAGCTCACCAAGCCAGTCTCCATTACTTTTTGTCATTCCTGGCTCACCAGGGAGGTCCCAGACAACTGGAAACTACCCAATGTGACCGTCCACAAGAAGGGCTGGAAAGACACTGCAGGAAACTACAGCCCTGTCAGCCTCATCTTGGTGTGGCAAGGTTACGGAACAGATCATCCTGAGTGCCATCACACAGGACCTACAGAATGGCCAAGGGCTCAGACCCAGCCAGCACGGATTTAGGAGACTGCCTGGCCAACCAGATCTCCTTTTATGACCAACCAGATGTCCCCATCTGGTCCTCTGAAGAGGAACATGTACCACTGGATAGAGGGGCCAAGTCCAATGACATAAGTCCAAGTGCCAGGTCCTGCACTTTGGCCACAACAAACCCCTGCAGCACTACAGGCTGGGGCAGAGTGGCTGGACAGTGGCCAGGCAGAAAAGGCCCTGGGGGTAGTGACTGACAGCAGCTGAACCTGAGCCAGCAGTGCCCAGGTGGCCAAGAAGGCCAATGGCATCCTGGCCTGTGCCAGCAATGGTGTGGCCAGCAGGAGCAGGGAAGGGATTGTCCCCCTGTACTCAGCACTGGTGAGGCCGCACCTTGAGCATTGGCCCCTCCATATAGGAAAGGTGCTGAGGTGCTGGAGCATGTCCAGAAAATAGGAAGGAGGCTGGTGAAAGGTCTGGAGCACAAGTCCTGTGAAGAGGCACTTAGAGAACTGGGGCTGTTTAGCCTGGAGAAAAGAAGGTTCATGGGAGACCTCATCACTCTCCACAACTGCCTGAATGGAGGTTGCAGCCAGGTGGGGGTAGCCCTCTTCTCCTAGGTCTGGATTGGATATTAGGGAGACATTCTTCACAGAAAGTGTGATTGGACTTGGAATGGACTACCCAGGGAATGAATGGAGTCACCATCCCAGGAGGCATTTAAGACTGGATGTGGCACTTAGTGCCATGGTCTAGTTGATTCTATAGTTAGAGAATCAGTGACACACACTATATCCCTGAAGTAAATTGTAAAATTACATTACAGATAAATCTGAAACTTTTCTTTTAGTTAAGAGTAACCATTTATTTTCTGTTCTTAAAAAAAAAAAAAGGATAAAAGGGTAAAGAAAATGGAAAGAAGGAAAGTAATGATGCTTGAACAGCTTTTGGATTTTTATAAATCTGCGAAATATTCTTCTAGATTTTTTTTTCAAAACCTAATAAAAAGACTTCTATTAATGTTTGTGGCTTGCAAATTAAGTCCTTTTTCATGCACTTCTAATGAACTTGATCTTATAAGTCTTTGTCAATCAGGTCAAAATTTTTATTTTCTTAGGCATGCAGGTATTTATATCTTTCACATGCATTATTTTCACTGGGCTTGTATAAAATCTAAAAAAAAATGAGTCACTAGTTTATGCCACTACTTTGCACAAATTGACAGGAAGATGAAATTTGCCTAATAAATATCTAAAGAGCTTTATAAATGCTATATGCAGTATCCAATTTACTGCTTTACACATTGGGAACTAGAATTCAATCCACTCTGTTGTGTATTTTATTTTCTCTATATTTTATATTTGTAACGAAAGCAGAGAAATGGTAACTTTACCCACTGCAGTACTGAAAATGCTGTTAAAGTACAAGTTTATCAAGGATTTCATAATTTAAAATTCACACTGAAAATAGAGAATTGAAGACAGAGAAATAAAAATAGACTGAATATTTAGACAGTTGCTAGGCTATTGGACACATGCTTCAAATGATAATGTCCTGCCTTTTCATCTTCATCCAGCTTCTGCTCATGAATGAAACAAATTTTCCCAGAGAATAATCTCGAAAAGTATCTCATGAATTGTCAAAAATTGTGTATCTATAAAGTGTTGAGCTGAAATCTGGACAATATTTGTTTGAGGAGGTTGCAAAATAAGCAAACATTTTTTCCATTTCATGTACAGTTATGGTTGGTTTTCAGAAGTTAAATTAGAAGCTGTCGTGTGAAAATATATGTCCAACAATGCATTTTCTCAATACTTATTATCCCTGAACAAATATTGGACAAAACCTGCATTATCTTTTTTCAGGGAAATGTATTCTTTTGAGTGTGTGCATGTGCATGTTCTGTTGAGGAGTTTTCCTGAATCTTTATGCTCAGTAAGACATTGTATAGAAATAAAACCTGAAAAATTGCATAATGAGAAAAAATGCTTATACTTGGGATGATGGGTCCCACAAATGCATTTTCTGGGCAGATGGAGGACAAAATTCTTAGTGGCTCATTTTCAAAGATTTGTCCAATAGATTACTCACATTCATTTGGGAATTGAGTACAGTAAAATCTGATCTCAACTGAGTATTTCAAAATTTTTAGGAGAAAACCAGGTATCATGTAGACAAATACACAACTAACTGTAGTATTAGTCCTAAACAAAATGCTGTTAAATTATTTTAATTCATAGCTCCAATTAAAAATAGTGTTTTGAATAGATGCATCAAAGACCATAAAACAAAATCTAACCCAGGTCAAAGATTCAGCTGTCTCAGCATGACTTTTCTCGTAGTGCTTGGCTGCAAACATTTAAGTGGTTTTACTTCTGCACTAGCTTCCATCTTCTGTCAGTCTGACTGTCTGTTCCACTCAGCTCACTGTATTACACTGAAATGGAAAAGTGGGAAAGGATAATGAAGAAATCTGAAAACACTTCAGATCCTTGTAATTTTAGATTTCATTACTGAGTAAATTTTCTAATGTGGCAAAAAAAAAAGTAAAGTTGGTCCATGGCAAATTCAATCAATCTTTTAAATACAAAAAAATTTCATTTCATTGCAATTTAAAATTTAAAGTGACTAGAGAGGAGAAAAATAAAGTACATGTCATGTGCTGTGTATTTCTAGCAGCTCCTTCCAGTACAATCTCTTTCTTCCATCTCCTCCAGTCCACTGGCATCTGCGTGGTGATAAATTGCTTGCAGCACATCTGAATGTACAACTTGAATAGGTGTATGCAGCTTCAAGGATACTATATTTTTTTTGTTTTTCCATCATGACATATCAAAAGTAAGGAATTTATAGACTATGATTTGTCATTTTGAACTTTGATAACCCTCTCAATGTTTATCAATGTTTATGTCTGAACTGAAACTTGGTATTTATTTGGACTATGTGTATATTCAGAGACCAAGATTAACCTTATGCTGGATCATCTTATCAATAATGAGGAATTAGGGGAAGAAAATAGAGGTAGCCTAATTCAGAAACAACATTGATGTGTATTCATGTCTGCAAAAGCCTTTCAACAAAAAGTAGGTAATTCTAGAGGTAATAACAGAGGAGATTTCATTGTGTGACTGGGTGGAATTCAAGACCTCATATGTCTGATTTACATGACAGATTATTAATAAACTGCCACTGTCATCAGGAAAACCAATTGGCAGTGACTGCTCTTTCTGAATTAAATTTTTATAAGTTTGTTCTTAAGTATTCTTGCTCTGTAATACACTTCCTTTTGGTGCAAGCCATTCACTTTATGCAGAAAATACACTTAGTTCTTGTGCCATATGGATTTTAAAAAATAATACATAGCAGAATAGTAGCACACAAATCAACTTTACTCATTTTGCTGTGCAGAAAATGAGGACTGGAGAAGATAGGGCTATTCTTGTACCTGGACATATGGAAAAGGTTATGGGAAATATTCTAGCTCGTAGTAGCAATCAGACTTCTCTAAACAGAGAGACACAGGCATATTGTTAATAAATTATAGGGTTTTCATACTTTAGAGGTTTTTTACTTGCTTCCAAAATCACTGCAAACCCCTTTGCTGATCAGTCACAGTGAAAACCTCATAAAATTTCCATTAATCTTAGATATAGGTTATACATAGATATACTCTGGATAATGAAATATCAAATAATCCCTTCACAAAGAGTAGTTCTTTATGAAGTAAGGAGTGAAATTTTTGCATAATATGAACAACATATTGTTGCTTTGACGCCTACTTTGTTGCATATTTATGCACTTTGAGAAGATTTTCCTATGTCAGATATATGTCTTCCCTCTTCAAATTCCAAAATATTTAGGGTGAAATAGTAGGATTAATATGCAGGGCCTAACATGTGCCAAAGAATCTTCTGCGAGGGACTGCCTTGGAAGAGAGCTAGCAAAAGCTTCATCCCGAAATGAAACTCTACATTAATTAATTCATCTTAAGCTAAACAAAAGCATAGATGCAAATGAACGTATCTTTTTCTTTTTCTTTTTCTTTTTCTTTTTCTTTTTCTTTTTCTTTTTCTTTTTCTTTTTCTTTTTCTTTTTCTTTTTCTTTGCTTCTTTTATGCTTTTCCTTTTGTTTTTCCTTTTGCTTTTCCTTTCTCTTATGCTTTTCCTTTTGCTTTTCTCTATTTCAGGTACAGGATTATATGATAGAACAGTAAAATAGCAAGATTGGGCCATTGTCAGAGTATCACCTGCAATTGTTTTACTTCTATGTGAAAAATAAATTTCTCTGTATTTTTAAGGCATTAGTTCATATCAGCTCTGCTACCTATAAAAGATAATTGAAGTAATTTTCTTCTATCTATATCTCTTTTTAATTGTATGAAGATCTAGGATAACAGTAATCTGGGAATGTCAAAGTTAATATAATTGGTAGGAGTTGAGTGGAGGCATATATCCTTTAGAGAGGTTCTTTGATATTTGTACTGCTGCCTTTTTAAAGAAATTTAGACGAGAGGAAGAATACAAGGAGCTCCAAGACAATGTGAAACTCTCAGCACCAAGTCTGAATATCCTGCCATAGAGAGGGACACCATTCACCAGAACAGATTGTTCAAAGCCCCTGACATTGAAATAGTTTTAGGGGGACATTCACAACTTGGGGCAACTTATACAGTGTCTCACCACCTTCATAATAAAAAAAAAAAATTCTTGTTGATGTCCAGTCTCATTCATTATTTACTCTTCTGAGTCATTTAGAAAAAAAATAGACTAATCTTTCTAATTTCTATGAGGTTTCCCTTTTTGTCATTCCTAGAAATTACATTTTGACATAGTTTTCCATAGGTATCAATCTTGACTTTATATTCTTCCCCATACATCTGAAAGCATGCCTAGTTTCTGGAGAAAAGCTGACTGAAAAATATGAAACACTTTGCTTTTCTTTTTTAATTCCTTCTTTTTTTTGGCTGCTATACTGCAGCTCCTTTATACTTACCCATTTCCAGACATTTTAAACATGGAATCTATCTTAAGTATCTTAAAGAACTATGGACTACCATTAGTGTATTTTTAATGTATTTTTTTCCTCTGGTTTTAAGATGGTAAAAAAATGCTGCAATCTCAGGAAATTTTCACCCTTTAGAATAAAAACAACTCCTTCTCCATACAGCGCTGCACACAAGTTTTTATCTACAGTTTCAAAGAATGATTATAACTATACTCATCCATTTTAATTAAATTTTCTGTTAAATTTTAGAAAACCATGAAATTTCAGTAACAATTCCAGTAACCAAAAGTTCCTATTGTTTTAAATAAGTTCTTCTTTCTTCATGGTTTGATTTGCCAGTCTCAGAAGAGGACAATATTTCTGTTTATGCAGAATTACCTTAAGGTTCAGTGTGAGCAGGGAAAGAGCAGGATAAGAGTGTCCAAATACCACTACACGCAGTATACATATTTAAGCAATTATTAATGTGCATACAGGATCCTAAATTACCTATGAAAAATATCTAATGCAGATCTTGGCTAGCCTCAGTGGCTCATGTCATCTGGGAAGGACATGTAGCCTGAAAAAAACCCGAAAAATCCCCAAAACTTCCATCCCATCACCCCCCACCAAACAAACAAAAATATTCGAACAAGAGAGAAAAACATTGTATCAGTTTTATCAGTTTCACTCGTTTCTGCTGCCTGAACATGAGAGAGTTTAAACCAAAGGAAATATACATAGTCATGACATGTTCCCAGACAAGAAGCTGTGTCTGTAAGAGTATTACAGCTTTCAGCCTGTATCCCCCATCCACCAAAACCATGGATGTGATTCTGAGTGCGGAGATAACACAAAGGCTTCTTCCTAATGAGTTCCTTCATATACAGCAAGATGTCTATCAGGTTTGCCTCTTTTTATTCCTATTAATTAGCCATATGGCTTATTTTCCTAGGTACATTTGAACCAATTAGAACAAAAAAAAAAAAAAAAGGAAATACAGATTATGAAAAATGTATTAGATGGTATTTCTCCTGACCAGACATCCACCCTATCATAAGACAGAAGACTATTCTCCTCCAGATTCTAATCTTTAGCAAATGCTCCTTCTAGTGTTATGACCACTTTTTTCTTTCTCTCCTTCTTTGGGGTATTTTAGCCTGATGCCTTAAGTTTTAGCTTTCATATTTTCATATGCTCTCAAGGCATCAAGCCAATATTCCATTTGCTAGCCTTTTAAAACAAAAGCAAAGACAAAGAAATGCTCTGTGTAAAAATTCTGTATGTTGTGTCATGCCAGCTCTATGTTCCTTTCCAACCAAAGCAATCTACTCATTCATAGAGTAAAAGAAAGAGATCCTGATAATTAATAACTTTGAATTGTGTTCTTTTTCTGTTGCTTGGTCTGTTCTGATTGATCATTATTGCTCTCAGCTCCTTTTCCTTATGAAAGGATTGACATCTCAGTGCTATGGTGATGGCCCTCAAGAAATATCTTGGCAGCTGGAGGAGTTTTACTTTGTTTCAGCCTAGCAAGTCAATCTGAAAATAAATGTCCAAAATACAATAGATGCATGTAAGAGTGACATTTAAACTTTATAAGCCATTATTAGTCACTGTATTAAGTGTGGGTTTGGAAGACAATTCACTAGATAGGCAACATAGTAGTCTAAATCTTTTTAAGTACAGATCTTGGGCATCAGTATCTGATTCAGTCACAACCACACTGCCACAAAGCTGCAGTTATTTATCAGGAAAGAATGATATCAGAAGATTTGGCATGGTGACTCATGCACACAGCATGTTTGGTCCCATGAACAGGGTGAAAAGCAAATAACAAGCCCTTCATCTCAGTAACAGCTGGTGCATGACATTCTCCTTGATACAAACCATGAGGACTCTGCTCAGACGTGTGATCTATCACAGAATATTTGTCATATCTACATCAAATTTACATGTTCTTTAGTTAAGATGTGGTCATTTTTACTACCTTTACTTTTTTCCAGTTCTTTAACCATATACAGTACAACTATGATAAATGCAGCAGCATGTTTCTTTTACTTTCTCTTTCTTATATGTATAAAATGTCTCTAATTATAGAAAACACTGCAACACTGACATGAAAAACTAGAAAGGAAAGCTGTTGTGGGTATTAGCTGAAGAGGTACAAGTAGATCAAGTCCTGTATATGAGTGCCCTGATGAATCATGGTGATACATATTAGTACAATCACAGAATCCTTCGGATTGGAAGACATTAAAGATCATCTAGTTCCAACTCCGCTGCCAAAGACAAGAGCACCTTCACTAGATCAGATTTCTCAAAATCCCATCCAACCTGGTCTTTCAAATAATCAGGGATGGCACACCCACAACTTTTCTGAGAACCTGCAAACAATATCTCGTAACTCTTTGTAAACCACCAGTCCTTCATCTGTGAGGTTATTTTAAAAGGTCTTTTGATAGTCCTTTTCCCTGAGGTGACACAAAGAAAAGCTTGACAAAAGTTTCTGGGAGATTAAAAAACAAATTACAGGCAAATCTTAGAAGATCAGGAATTTGGTAGAATTTTAAACAAACATTCCATCAAAATAAAGCATTTCATAAAACATTTACTCTAACCAAAAAAGCTTTAAATTAACCAGATTTCAGGAATGGCAAATTAGGAGAAGAAAATGAGAGAAAGAAAGGACAAGAGAGAGAGAGAGAGAAGAAAGCTGTCACTACTGCTTTGGATCTGGGGTGGGACTTCAGCTGCTGTAAAACCCAAGGACTATAAAATAGGACTGTGGCCACAGTCATTGCACAATGGCTTTTATTGCCCTGGTTTCCTGTGGTCATGCCTTCCCCTAGGTGGGGCTTCCAGTCATCTGGCTACTCTGGGGCTAGGTTGGGCCTCCAGAGTGGGCTGTGGGGCACTGCTTTCAGTCTTCAGGTGTGCCAGTGACTGACAGCTGGACTAGAACCTCCAGACAGTGGGGTGCAGAGTGGTGCACTACTACACTTTTCTCAGAACTCGTCCTGTTCCCTGCACTTCAGTTGTTTGAGCCAGTAATCATTTTCTCCCAGTCTCCCACACACCCACAGTAAAGAATTTATTTTAAATATCTAATATAAAGTATCTCCTCTTTTTGTTTAAAACTATTTCCACTTGTCCTATCCCTGTCAATGCATGTATATAGTCACTCTCCCTCTCTTTTAGAGACTAGCCTGCTTTAAGTACTGAAAAGCTCAAATTAGGCATCCCCATAGCCTTTCCATCTGCAGGCTGAAAGCCTCCAGCTCTGTCGGTCTCTTCATAGGAGAGGTGTCCCAGCCCTTTGGTTCTCCAGGACCATTTTTGTGGCCGTCCTCTCTCTGACAGGTCCACATCTTCCTCTTGTTGGCGTCCCAGTCCTGGATCACCATCATCTCAAGAGGGCAGACTAGAAGGAGAATCTTCCCTTGGCCTGCTGGCCATTTTTTTTTTTATGCAGCCTAGGATGCTCTTGGCTTTCTGGACTGTAAGCACACACTGGCTGATGTCCAGCTTCCATTCACAAGAACTGTTCCTCATAGGGATGCTCTCAATATGTCCTTCACCCAGGCTTACCCATGTCTGGGACTTCCCTTACCCTGATGTAAAACCTGTATTTGTTGAACTTCATAAGGTTTTTGTGGCAATACTCCTCGTGTTTGTCCAGGTCCCCTTGGATGGTATCCATCATCTTGTTCCAACAGCAACATTCATTTAGGTATCACCTGCAAGCTTGCTGAAGGTGCACCTGATCCCGCTGTCTATATCATTGATAAAGGTAACAAAGAGCCCTGAGAGGCACCACAAGTCACCAGCTTCCACACAGATATTAACCAAAACTCCCTGGTTCCACTCATCTAGCCAATTCCTTACCAAATAATTCACCCTTCAAATCCACATCTATCCAGTATGGAGAAAAGAATGTCATGTGCAACTGTATTTAAAAAGTTACAAAAGCTTAGTAGAGATGACATCAGTCAGTCTTCCTCTATGAACTGTTGTTGTCATTCCATCATAGAAGGCAGCCAGGTCAGTCAGGTATAATTTGCCATAAGTGAAATGCCTGACTGTCTCATGACATCTCTTTGTTCTGCATGAGCCTTAGCATTCCTTCCATGAAGATTTATTCCATCATCTTCCCAGACACAGAGGTAAGGCTCACTGGTCTGTTATTCCCCAGCTTCCTTTCTCCCCTTTTCAGAAACAGGAGAGGTGTTTAATTTCTCCCATTACTGGGGACTCTGCCTGATCACCATGAGTTTTCATAACATTAATAGTACCTTGGCAGCTACATCAACCATCAGTCCCTCAGGACCCTGAGGTCCGTGTCATCAGGCCCCATAAATTTGTGTTTATTCAGTTTCATCGAGTGGTCAAATCTGTTTTTTAGTTGCAGTGGGTGGGACTTCATTCCTGTAAACCTCACCTAAGGCTGTTGAATGTCAATTGTACTTTTTGTAGAGAGATTTTTAGCAGCCATTTTCAGATGAATTATTTTCTCATAGATGGTACCTTGCAGATGTAAAATGTTGATAACTTTTAAGGATGGGTCTGGTTATACTCAGATTTTTAACACTTTTAACTGTGTCTTTGACCTCTAATCAAGGTGCAATTTTTCTCCAAACAAGATTGTGTTTGTAGAATCTTTACAGAACAACCTTGAAAATGATACTATTGGGAATAATGACTTCAAAGTCAGTGTGATTTCATAGAATAAATGACTAGTCAGGAAGCCATCACTCACTCTTAATTAAATTTCTTCTTCTAGAGAACTTGCAGTTCTAGTCAGAGCTGTCAGGATTCCTATTCACTTTGTGTCAAGTTTGGTAACATGTGCCAGCATCTCACCTTATTTTCTCAAATATGAAGTAAATATCCTTAATATTTTAATTTATATTCAATAAACTAGGAAGCTGAGATCTTAAAAGCATATAAGAAATATTTAGGGCAAAATTTAGTTTGGACTTCAAGGCTTTAAAATGGCATAGATACATCAAGGTTATAGCATCCTAGTCCTTTGCACTGACATTACAATATTCAGTTATATAGTATAAGTGAATTATATAGTTGTAGTCTGATCACATTCATCTGCTCTTGTTTATGGTTTTACTGCTCCTGTGTTTACACATGACCTAGTTTTCTTTGCACTTACACCTACTGCAAGCATTTGTAACAAAATAGGTTGAACGTAAACCAGATTAAATATTTAAAGACATTCCTTGTGGTACTCTTCTGCCCTATTTCACTAGTAAAAATGACCAGAGAATACTTTAGACAGTCAGTGAACCTATTTTATTAGATGAGATATATATGCAGCAGATATTTGCAGATTTAATAGTTTTTATATAAATGACTTTAAAAGCACATCTTCATAAATAGAGGTTAAGTAGAAATTATCTATACAACTGCAATACTTGTAAAGAAAATAGTATTGTTATGTTTTCCTAGTCATTCATATTCTGGTAGTAGTTTGCCTAAGGCTACAGGTTTATTTAATATATTTTCCTTATTTTTATTCTCTTCAGTTAGTTGACTGCTAATCTACTTTCAAGATTGGTCTGATATTTCAAAACCAAAAGAGCAGATAAGCTAGTGCTCTAGAGTCCAGAATGCTGTTATGGCTGTAGAAGAATGACAAAACTGACTGGGATCTGAAACTAACTCTCCTAAGTAGATGAAAGCAACACCACTGAACTTTTTTTTGCAGAGCTAGAGCAAGGGTAAAGATGAGAGGTGCGTAAGGAGCACAAATGTGCTAAAGCCCTGGAAACCGCTGCTGCTTTTGAGGGTGGGTGCCATTGTAACTGCACAGGAGTAGAGTGAACAGGACTGAACAAGAGATGGCAGCAGCTCGAAAGAGATTGTGCCTGCAGCAGAAGGGAGAGGAAGGCAACTACACTGTGATGCTCAGAAACTCCTGATGTGATTTAAACTCCAACAGGAGTTGTGTGTAGCAGGAGTAGTTCCATTTGATTGATTTGTGATGTACATGTAAGTGGAAGCTTCTGTAAACTTCTAATGTGAAGCAAGAAAATGCCCTCAAAAGCTTAGATGCTTCTCGGGCCTGTTCAGGTAGACAGCCAAAGATTTCATCCTTTCCCGAGTACTGACTGTTGTAACATTGAAACATATCATTACATTCTAATTCATCTTGCAAAAGCTACTCATACGGACAATATTTTTGCACCTGAGAAAGTCTGAACTTAGTATGAAAAGGGTGGTGAAATATCATGTGATTAACATTACCATTTGGTTATGCTTTTGATGTTTATTTCTTTCAGTGTATTTGATTTTCTAGAACATGGTATTTAATTTTCTAGAACAACAGATACCTCAACGAATTCGGATCCTCTCATTTCAGAGGCTGTTTTAATGAAAGACACTTCAACCTTATTAAAAATATAGTCCAGAAAACTATCTACTATATGAGGAATGTCTTATATTGATGTTAGGATCAACATACTAATATAAAATTTTTTTTGTTGTCTTGCATTTCTTTTATTTTGGTATTGCAAAGTACTTCTGAGCATTACACAAGTGTAAATAAATATCTTCTTCCAGTGGTAGTCTATAAAATAGTTGCTGCTTTGTCTTTCTTAGAAGAAAACATTTTTCAGATAATAATTTCTGATTTTTTTCTTCTGCTAATATGAACACTGCACCATAATACTATTTTCCTTTACTTTGTAAAATTATAATAGCCAATTTGAATTAGATCTTGAAATCTGATCAAATAGTCCAGATGTTCTAGCATGAGCACTACAGTTTCTCTGTGATCCGTGTCAGAAATGCAGCTGTCAACAGTAAAGCACACCTGCCACCAGTTTTCTGTCAGCAAATTAGTTTTCCAGTTTTATTAGGAAGAGTAGTAAATTGCCAGAACAATGCTTTGGTCTTATACTGAACCTTGCAACATACTCCAGATTCACAATCCACAAATCAACATGTTTAAGAAAGTTTATGTGGAAATAACCCCGAGTCTCTGAAGTCATGTACTAGAGTTTAACTTCAAGAGTTTAACTTCAAAATAGTATTTGGGATATCTCCCAAATGTTGACCATTAGAACAAATTAAGATGCTAAGATTTGCATAGGTCACCTGTGGGCTGCTGTGAGTGTACATGTATTTACCTCAAGCAGTAGTTAAAGCAAGAGAAATCCATGGGTCATTATCATTCAAATCAGAATTGGTATGTGATTGGCCATTACAGCTGCATTCTGAAGGGAGATAGATTTATGTATGCCAAAAAGCATTCAATAACTAAAGTTCTAGATATTCTTTCACCCTCTCTGTCATATGAACAATGGCTTCTGGTACAAGGTTTTAATCTGATACCCTCTCTATAGAGAATAGGCCCCTAAACCATGTAACTTTTTTAAAGATTCTGATAAGGAGCTGAGGCATCACCCATTTTATAGGATATCACAATTTTTTAAGACTTAAACTGTATTATCCCAAATGAATGATTAGATGTTTATCTGCTGTACTACCTTGCTGGAGGCTTTATGGTTTAAAACAAACGACATTTGTCAGTTATGTACGATTGCACAATCAACAAGACCTTGATGCTTTTATCTCTTAAAATAAAAACCATTTTGCAGGGTGGTTTCTATCCCTGGCCCCTAACCTTTAAAAAACCATTGTTGTTTATTTTTTTATTTATTTTTTTGGTTTTAAATTTTAGTACATAGTTTTTAAAAGCATTCAGTAAATGTTCATTTGAGATTCTATTTCTAAAACACTATTTACTTGATTGTTGTCATGAGAAGTCATAGGCTATTAGTTATTTCTAGTCCTCTTTTGTTTATATGGTTATAATTTCACTAATCATATTTTCTCATTTTCCACATTCTTCTGACTCACTACAGAGATTTTGAATTATGTGAAGTTGTCTGTGCTTGTAGTTGTAGAGAACTGTTCACTGAAAAAGGTCATAACTCTTGATGAAATATCTGAGCACCTGATTTGTAGAGAGCTTACTGACTTTTCCCTTGAGACATCACCTTCATACTTCACATATTTGTGAATATCTTCATCTCATTCTTTAGAAATAGTGTTAATAGTTGTAAAACTAACAGTAGAGTATTGTGGGTGCAGACAATTTCACTTTGCTTGCTTATAACACATTATGGAAAACTCAATTACCAACTGAGACTTGTGTTTCACTAAGCAGACTTGTATCTTACTAAATATAGAAAAGATTCAGTTTTACATCATCTGGAAAATTGTCATTTAACACTGAACAACCAAAAGAAAAAACTAGACTGCCTTTTAGGAAGCCGATCCCACAGCTAGTCATTAGAAATTTTCACAGAAATTGACCTCTCCTGGAGTCTAGAAACTACAATGGACGATGAAATGTAGGCAGCTTCTGAGATGCAATTCCCACACTGGGCCTTTTATGGCTAAGACCAAGTGAGAAGGCCCTATGAATGTCTAAAAACAGATTCACATCGCATTCAGATTAATATCACATAGGAAGGCCAAAATATTACGTAGAGCTAAGACATTCATCAGCATGGTTTATTCTTTCTACAGTTCATTGAGACCTAGCTCCATTGGCAATTTGGCTCATGGGAAAACAGCTTAAGGACAGTTGCTCTCACAGAGCAGTTATGGCTACATTTACAGTAGGGTTGTCCTCATCACTATGCAACACAGATTCAAAACAATATTGTGGACAGGATATATTGGTAAGGCCACAGATTAATTAATCTTCTGCTGCACTACTAGCTCTTTGTACATCTGAATAAAATGATTTTGTGTCAGAATACTTAAGGACTTCTCTTACATATTGCAAAGGATCTCCTCTTCAGAGAACACACAGGATGTGGCAAATCTCTTTAAATTTCAGTGTGATTTGTACAACCTCTCCTTTGCCTGGCGTAGTGTTCAGTTTAGGATATTTCTTTCCCTTTTCATCCCCTATAAAATTATCACATGGACACAACTGAGATATATAAAATTAACCCAAAAGATTTAAAATAAATACAATTTATATTGTTATGTGTGCATACATATATGTTTATACATAGAAATATAATATTCATGGTTAAGAAATAGCAAACATCTCAGCTACTTCCAAACTACTAAAAAATCTTGTATTAATTTTCTAAGAAAATAGAGGAATATCCAAAAACAGCTTGGAAGGAAAGGAAGGAGAAAGATTTTGTATAATTTGGGGCAAGAACTGTATATGATAGTGTCTGTGAAGATCCATGTGGACATACGACCAGTTTCCTTGCTGACATAATCCTAAGCAAAATAACACCATATTATGTCTCGTGGACAGGACAACAGCCAAGCTAAATTTACTTCCAGAGTACAGATTAAAACTGATTTAACAAATTTTGAACAGCTTTTTTTGCTGAGGACAGAAATTGACTGACTTGATAAAATTTTCCTCAAGAACAAAGATATACAATGAAAATATTATTCAAGGAGTGGCAGCCTCAACTCAATCCTGTGCTAATTCTATCTGAAATTTGGGGCAAAATAACTCATTAATGAAACTTTATTGTGTCTTATTGCTAAGAATGATGAATTTACATATTCAAACAGAATTTTAAAGAAAGGAAAGTATATTATTCGGATTAGCATAGAATATTAGAAAGAGAGTTCTAAATAATTCATGAAATGCTAACTGCATAAATTTTACTTCTGCATTTTAAAATTAGATGTAAGTAAGAATGTTTTCACAGGAAAAAATATACAGTATGTTACACATGCCATTATAGCTACTTAGCTTTTTTAAGAGCTTGAGATTTATTTGTATTAGGCATTAAACATAAATATGCATCTTTGACTAGTCTCTTTTTCCCTGTCTTTGGTTTGTAAACATTGTAGTCATTATTCTGTTAGTTAAGAACAAATGCAACATAACAATGCGTAACTACGAAATTCAAAATATTTACATTTTTATGTGAATTTCAGTCACCTGAATCTAAAAATAAAATTAAAAAAAGAAAAGGAAAAAAAAAGAAAAGCAAGGAAAGGGAAGGAAAGAAACCAAACTTCTCGTACTAAGTGCCACTAGTTTTAATTTTATATTTATCCACATAAATATAAAATTTAAAAGTTTTTTTGGGATATAGGCCATATGTTTTATTTTCCATAGGCCAAAGCCTTGATCAATCAAGTAATGGCAGGTTGACTCATGCAATTACATAGAAGACAGTATTTTGATATGTAGCCAACGCACTGAAACAACTTTCCGAGTGTTGACGGGAACCAAGAAAAGTAAAAGCTATTTTGAAAAAGAAAAAAAAATCACTCTTATTTTTCAAGAGACAAATTGCCAGCAAACTTGCTGTCTTTCAAAAGGAAAAGGTTAGCTCAGAAATTTCTTACAGACTCATGTGGATTTTGCTTTAAGTGTTCTCTAAAACTGTGTGATGTTTTAACTCCAACTGGAAAGTAAGCCAATGGAGCTACACTCTCACTCCCACCACCAGAATCACTCATGGTGGAGAGGAGAATCAGAAAGAATAGGTAAATCTCTTGATCTGGGAAAGGAATAAATTAATACTAGGAAAAAAATAGCAATAAATAATAATTTCAATATAATAGCAATAAATAGTAATTTCAATATAAATATGCAGCTAACACTAAATATGATTATATTAAAAATAGTAATAACAAAGTAACAATAAACAAATACTAAAAATAATAATAATACCAAGAGCAGGAATGATAAAGAGAGGAAGAGAGAGTAACAAAAGACAAGAGAAACAAGTTATGCACAATAATGCTAACTGATGTCCATCCCTGCACAGTGATTGTTCCCTTCCAGCCAACTTTTCCTTTTACATGCTGGGCCTGAAATTCCAAGGTTTGGAACATTTGATCAGTTCCAGTCTCCTGTCCCAGTCATGCTCCCTCTCAGCTTTTTGTGGAGTTCCTCTTTTTTAGAGCATGAGACCCTAAAAATGGTGTTTATCCTCTTTCCTTAGGGTATGGACTACACAGCAATAGCCAAAACATTGGTGTATTATCAACGTTGCTCTCGTCAAAGCCATATCAGCTTTTTATCTTTTGAAGTACAGTCTCCTTTTGCTAATAGTCTAAAAATCTAGTGCTGTAGGTTAATTTGTTGAGAAAGCAGTGAATGCTAAGGAAAACACATAGGAACAGAGACTGATTACTTACCCGTGAGGACTAAAAATCTACTGAAATCATTGCTTTTGTAGCTTAAAGCACCAAATGCACTACGACTTTTACTAAACATTTCCATTCTACTGGTAATAATTCTAGACACAAGCTTTAAATTAACATCAGATAATGCATTTTTTGCCAATATATATTAATAATTCTGTATCTTACTTCAGAGGAAAAGTCTCATTTTGTCAACAAACCTTCCATAAGTTTAGTACAAAACAGCTTCCAGAAAGTGTATTCTGTGCAATTTCCATCTGAAGAACAAATGTCTGACATTTAGCAGAGTGAAAAAACACTCCACTCTGTTTCATAGCTTTTCAGCTCTTTCTGACTTGACTGCAGCCCAAAAAGTCAAAGACGCAAACCAAACTTTTTTTTTTAGTTACAAGAAAGTTTTGATTGAAAACAAGTGTGCTAGGCTTGAACACAGCTTCAGCAGATTAGCAGTTAAATTAGAAGGGGCTTTTCGCTTAAATTCCAGTGTGGATGTGTCACTGTGCCCTGTCACTCTGAAAAGCAATAGGGCTTTGTTATCAGTGCTGAGCACAGACAGCCTCCTGATGCAGAGGCAGACTAAAATAGGCTGCCAAGGTGATGAAGGCACCATGCACATGTTGCATCCTCCTGTGAAGGGAGATGTGGATGGGCTCTGTGGACACAATGCTCTGCTCAAACAGGCTGATCACCTCCCAGGGCCTGGTTTCCTGATAAGTAACAAAAAAAAAAAGAAAAAAAAAGAAAGAAAAAAATAAAAGAATGTACTGATGGAAAAAAATGTTCATCTTAGATCAGTTCAAGGAGCATAAAGGAATTCAGAGACTACAGGACTACAGCAGCATTTCTCATTAATAAATGATTCCTTGCATATTTGTTGATCATCCTTTTTCACAGGAAAAATATTTGTGGATTAGTCATTGTTAAGAGTTCTGTATGGGTAGAAGTTCCAAGATTTAAGAGATGTTCATATCTTATATTGAGGTTTCAGATTAAAAAAGGGTTATATGAATGCTATTTTCAGCTTCCATGATTAAGAATTAATATTATTAACATAAAAGTCACCTGTTATATAGTTCCAGCCTCTGATAGAAAATTTATTTGGTTACTTTTTTCTTTTTATTGTCCCTTACCACAAGTAAGTACCTCTTCTTGGGCCTAGAATGGCAATCTACATATGATACTTAGTTATGTCTAATCTTTTAAGACAATCCATTTCAATATTTCCAACAAAATTTTCATGTGTTCTCTTCCTAGAATGCTATAACAAAGACTCTTAGTTTCTCATTTTTTATCTTCCTTGTCAACCAAAACTGTGGAATACCAGAAACAAGTATTTCATATCTGCATAGCAATGTTATGGATCTCCCTCCCTGGATATGTGTCTAGCTGTGCCTTTTTGCACAACATAAAATTTACATTCTGTCCTTAATGCTTCAAATCTCTGCGTATTTAGAGTAGAGGAGTCAGAGACAATATGATTTTTAAAAAAAAATTCTCTCCTCTGCATTTATAGATATTTTCAAAATTAAATAAAACAAAATTCAAAATTAGGTTTAAGTGATCAATATTTTTACTTTAAGCTATTCAATTTGCCTCATAAACTTTGCTGCTGCAACAAAGTGTTAATGGAAAAGCCATGTAATCCAGTAAATCTGAGATAAAAGGTGTGGAATATGAATAAAATTTTCCTAGACAGGATACATGATAATTTCAGTAACTTGTAACACGCATGTTACTTTACACAGCATTATATAGTTCCATCTTGATTAATTCTTTGCTATTGGATAGTCTGCCAGGCAAAAATAGCAGTAGATTTGAAATATATCCTGGTATGAGGTTTCTTTCAAGAAAGTGATCCATAAAATACCCTGGCACTGGAAGATCTTTCCTTGAAGTTTACATCACAATGAACTGAGTCATAAAATTACAGAATATAGTTTGTTGGAAGGGACTTATCAGGACCATGGAGTCCAATTCCTGGCCCTGCACAGGATTCCAAAGAATCACACCATTTGCCTGAGAACAGTGTCCAAACACTTCTTGAACTCTGTCAGGCTGGAGCTGTGACCACTTCCCTGGGGATCATCTTCCAGTGCCCAACCACCCTCTGCATGAAAAATTTAGACCTCCCCCACTCAGTTGTTGGATAGAGTTTGTGTTAATAAAGTCACAGGCTTGGAGTGCTGTATATTCCACATCTTTTGTTTATGTAGGAAGCTAAAATATAAAAAATTAAATATGTTATTTATTATGGCATATCTTCATATTTTCCCTTTTACTTTGAAGATATTATGTTATTGAAAAAACACTATCTTAAAAATTTTGGTATTCTGACTGAATTGTAAATAGTACTACTCTTCTTTACAGAGATGTGCTTTTCTTTTTAGTTACTGAATGGCTTTTTACTTACTGAATGGCTTTTTTTATTTCTTCTAAACTCTTTTAGAAAAAATATCAAACAAAATTAAATACCTGTGCTAATTTTTTAAAGAAATTACAAGATTTTCTTACACTTCTTATATTTATTTGGAAACTGTTAAATTACAATGATTGTAGACATAAATAAATAACTTTTAACTGTAGTTTTTCCAAGCTTAAGCATTTGAAATTTAAACATATAATTACAGTTTGTTTCATGAATAAAGAAAGTTTCTAGTTTCATTATTATATCTGGCTAGAAAAGTAAAACAGCATCACAACTGGAATAACATTTTTTCACAATTTCCTAGATTTTTTAAGAGCCTAACCTTGATGAAACTGAGACATAGATAATGATTGAGTGTCATTTAATGGGTATGATTTCATTCAGAGTCTTCACTAAATCAATTGATTTCAGTATTTTTTTATATAGATGGAAAATCTAAAAGATAAACACACACATTTTCTTTCTCTTTTTTTCCCTTTCTGTTAAATATATTTCATTATTCCACCTGGAATCTGTGCAAGTAGATCCACAAAGCTTACAATAATTCTCGTTGTCAATGAATATACTAAGATAACGTCATTAATACTGGAAAGGATTTGCAAGTATATATGAACTAAATGAGATTGAGTTGGGCGTGAAAAATTACATTGAATTAATTCTTGTTTTAAAAAAAGCAGATTTTTTTCTATTTGAAGGTCATTGTATGCACTGTTAATCAGTCAGAACACACAAAGCAACTATTAGATGAAAGGCGAGGATGTAACACTGCAATTCTTCAATTTGCTGAGAAACAGAATTGAGCACTGTGGGAAGAGTAGCAGGAAATATACATTTGCAGCAGAACAGAAGCAATTTGATTCCTTGTTTGTTTGCTTTCTTACTAATTGAAAAGCAGACAATAAAAGAACCCAGAGGTTATAATTAAAAATTAGTTGGTAGATTGAAGCTGGTGGAAGATGAAATACACAAATAAATACAATACCTTGTTTTTCTTCATGGTAGAGGATTGGGAGGGGTTGGTTCTCCATTTCCTATAAATTCTAAATGCTTTTTCTCTATGGTCAATGTTAATGGATGATCAATTTTGCAACATCTTAAAAGTGAAATTCATTGCAGTACTTTCCAGCTTAGAATTGAAGAACATTTAAAATAATAGATGCCTATCTTGGAAAATTTCTGAGATATTGACCTACTTTGATTTAATACAGCCCTTAATTCAGGGGGTTTTAATTAATTTATTTATTTTACTGCAGTTTTATAGGCATACATGTTAATTTTACACTTTAATAAAAGGAATTCAGTGAGTGTCAGAGAGGAAGACTGCAGATTTGTCTATTCTGGTCATTTTTCTAGAATGTATGAACATGTATACAACAAGAAGGATAGGGTGTCTGAGTCTAATTGGCACTTCTGGATATCATCTACTGCAACTCCCTGCTCAGAACAGGCATAGTTAAAACAAGTTGCTCAGGAAAGGTTCTTAATACTTCTAAGACTGGAGGCTACATACCCTCTCTGGACAACCTTTGCCACTTGCTGACTGTGTTCACAAGAAAAATATCTTTCTTATATCCAGATGGAACTTCAAAATTTCCAGGTTTTGCCTATTGTCTAGGCCACTCTACAGTTCTGGAAAGTGCTTACTAAAGCCTCAATATCACATTATTAGCAAGATGTCCATACCCTTGTTATGCTATCCAGGACACTGTTTCCCCTATCGTGTCTGCAGCAGTGCACTGTGGACTCCAGTTCAGCTTGCTATCCACCAGGACACCTAGGATTTTTATTGTCAGATGATAAAAAGTCTTTAATAGTCCATGTAACGTAAATTTTTATATGTCTTGCCAGAAGAGGAAGACTCAAGGATTAATGACTCCAGGATTACACTGCAGGTATCATCACTAGAACTGAAAGGAGTGACTTCCAAGGTGTGACTGAGATAATGTCAATAAGCTTCATTTGAATTTGCATTTTCTCTACTTACACTTTCTGCTTGTCTCTCATGGAAGCTGGTATTTTACTGCTGCATCTAATCCATCCCACTTCTTTGTTTTTCTGGCACTGAATGATGTACAAAGAAAAAAGATGCACCTAGGAATAAGTTTCCAGGACTTTAATGCCTGTTCATAGTGTTAAGAATTGAAGTAACAATAAATAACAACATCAAACCAATTTTTCTAGTGACAATGTGAGTGACCCACTCCAGTGATTTTAACCTTCTGGAAATCCAAAGGTCTATGCACATTTAAAAAACAATAGTCAGTTATGTCTATAGAAAAATATTAAAGTAATGGATATATTTAATTAAATTACTTTGGGGATCAGCTATTTCTTACATGATCATATGCAAGTTGTTTGGAATGCACTGCAAGTTTGACTATTTGTCTCAGAACATAACTCTAAGAAAATATTCATAAATAGATCCTAGAATATCATTCATATTTTCTAAACATATATGCAATATTGTTTGCACAGGGTTTGCAATTTATATTATCAGGGACCAAACAAGCAATTGAATAAAACCTGTCAAGTAATAATGTTGTGTTTAACACGAATGCACATCCAATGCTCCCAGAAAGAAATGAGTTGTGGTTTCATGCTGTAAGTATTCACAATACAGAGGACTTCTTATTCAGATTTCCATTTTAAAAGAGACAACTAGAATACAATCATATCTATATTAATTTATAATTTCATATGACAAAACCCATATCAACAACCTTAAAAAAACATATTTCCAAGGTAGAAAAAAAAACATATTTCCAACCTCATATAGAAGTTTTACAAAGTATTTAGTTGAATTACTAGAAAATGTATAATGCTGCTTATAAACTGGAACCTGTGTTCATTCATCTGTTCATGACTATATTGTCCTATGTATTTTTTAAACTCCAGTTTTTGGCTTAAGATTCACTATACTGTGGGACAAATTACCCTTAGAATCCACTTATTTGAATTATTTGGCAAGGAGACCTATAATTTCCACTTCATTCTGTTCAAAAAACATGTAATACAGTGAAAATAGTACAGTGAACAATTAAATTCCTTGAGTAATATTATTATGCATTGATCCTTTTTAATATTTAACAAAATTATTGTATTGAGGATTAATTGTAGATGCTTTTCTTTTACTGTGAGTTGATAGGGATGTAATCTGTGTATAGGAAAAACACTGAGTTTTTATGCCTTTTTATTTTTACTTTTGCATTAGTGTCACTGGATGTTTTATCTTATTTACATCAATTAATTTACACTAGAAAGCATTATTGGAGTAAGCTGCACTTTGAATTTCCTGTGAAAATTTTTCTACACTTCTACAGCAACAACATTACTAGGAATTCTAATTTGAGTTAATGATTTGGACCATTAGAGAACAAAAAAAAAAAAAAAAACCAAATGAGTAAAGCCTATATTTTTCATTCTAAAAACACAGCACATGATTATCTTGGTTTTAGTCCCAAACCAGTTCTGATTACCTAAAAGGAAATTTATTAGAAACTGTATCTAATGCAGTAAACTTGTAATACTCCTTGTGCATGTAAGCAGCTTTGTTTAAGGATTAAAACACTTCTGACATTAAAAAAAAATCAAAAACTAAAAAACAAACAAAAAAAAAACTTTAACCTTTAATATTGCTGCTAGCATTTTATTGAAAATGAACCTCAAATAAAAGATGATTCAGTATACTTCTTGTCTTGGTTTTGATTGTTCATACTTTTGTTTTGCAGTGTAGATTTCATTATTAAAAAATATGTTGGCCTATAGAACTAGGTTTCATGTTTATTGGGGTGGGGTTTTTTTGTCATTTGACTGATTGGTTTTTGTTGGTTTTGTAAACACTTCTTATTCCTTAAGTACAAAGCCCATGAAAAGTTAACAGTAAAGCAATTGTCTATAGTAAAAATAAAATACTAGTTAGTTTTTAATTTTAGAAAACAATGGTATGTCTATTGCATTCATTGTTGTTCTGCAGGCTTTCCATAAGTTTTCTAAGAAAAATAAAAACAAAATTGTATTCTTCACACAAGACCCCAACCTACCTTAAGTTTTGGAAGTCCTCTATCAGTAATAATTTAAAGAGTGCTTGCAGTCAAATGAAGTACTAAAAGTATTCCAAGTGTGTCTCTGAGTAATAAAGGTAGTTAGATTTATTGGCAGCTGACACTTAAAAGCTATCCCAGTTCTGAGATATGTTGTTTCTCACAGAAGATGTATTGGTGAGATCCATATAGTCTGCTACACCAACATCCAGCCACTCTCACTTCCTCCTCTCAAGAGGATAATGGAAAAACTAAACTGGAAAAACTTGTGGGATGGCACAAGGACAGGGAGGCCACTTACCAATTACCTTCAAGGTCAACATTGACTAAAAATCCTGAGAAAATTAATGTAATATAAAAAACAACAACAAAGATAAAAACACCTTGCCCCACACTCCTTTCTTCTTCCCAGGCTCAACTTAATTTCTGACTCCTCTACCTCATGTTACCTGAGTGAAGGATGGGAAGTGAATGTTGCAGTTAGCTCATAAGAGTTCCTCTCTGCAGCTCCTCAGTCTTTTTCCCTACTCCAAGACTGGTCCCTCACACACAGGAATGCAGCTGTGTGGATTCTTCTGTTCTTTTCTGTGACCCCTTGCTTCCAACACCTGAACCTCTGCACATGTACTAAGGCTTTGTGTTTACTGACATACACATTGGGAAAATTTTTGCAAAACCTTGATTCCTCTGACTCTTCCTTACTAGGGAATATCAGCAGCAGGGTACTCGCAACACCACTGTAGTGACAAATCAGAACTGTGAACAGCCCCTGTAAGAGCTGACCCGCTTGTCTGTAAAGACTCTCCTTCACATGCTAATAAAGTCTTGCATATATTCTAGAAGGTACTATTTAGGGCACATATATGTCACAAAATAATACTGGCATAAAGAGATTATGTAGTGTTCATGAAGAGAGTTCCCTTTGTAGGCCAGATTTTACTCACTGAAGAGAAGAAGCATGTTGTATATCATATTCATGTCCTAAATAGTTATTACCACATGGCAAGTCATAAGTATTTATAACCTCATGGTTACCTATTACATCTTTTTCTCCCATACTTCCTCAATGTGTAATCTCTCAAGTCCACACAGCAAAACCTCTCTCTCCTGGTGCTGCCAATGGAACATGCTTTGGGATGTCTGGAGAAACCTCTTTCCTTTTACCTGATTCTCATTTAGTGAATGACTGGAATTGCAAACAATTTCTTTAACAGTTTATTTGTGGGATGGTTCTTGGCAGAGGCTGGAATCAAAATACTGTCAGTGAGAAAATGTTGAGAATTATTATAATTTGGTATCATTTCCCACTCATTTAAGTTTAATTAAGATAAAGCTAAAAGAGAGCTAAAACTTCCCATTAAGTTCTATTATATATTTTGACATCTTATGTATGCATAATATATGTGTGTATATATATATGTGTGTGTGTGTGTGTGTGTGTATGTGTGTAGCATATTTTTGTGCATTACATTCGTGCATATCACCTTGTACCACTATTTAAAGATAAATAAATAAATTCAAATAAAAATATTGAAGGCTTACCAGCAAAGTCTGAACCCAAGATTTGATGAAAATATTTCATTTGACCAACAGAAATAAGAATTTAGTAGTATATGTCTTGCCTTTTATTTTAATACAAAATTTCAAGGAAGTCACATCTACTTTCATAAAGTGTACTGAGTAAGGGTTTATATGTCTGAGATGATGTAACAATGGAAATAACTATGGTATTCACAATTTACATGTTGTACCATTTCTCTGCCTTACTCTCTGTGTCCTTGTTCTTCTTATTAGTGAGGTAGCCTGTAGGTTTCTTTATATATACATAGCTGTAATGAGTCAGAACAGAATAGGAGCTTTGGAATACACTTGATCCTCAGTGGACTGAGAAAGCCTCTCATTACACTTCATGGGGGGTTTTGCTATTGGTTACAGAGAGGGGTGGGTAATTTTTTTAATTAGTAATTACAGTATGTTTGAATTTTGCTATAATGAAATATTTTAGCAGGAATAGAATCCATCTATAGCTGTTAAATGTGTGTAGTAGGTTTTAATTTATGCATATGATTTGGGAAGTTCTATGGGTGCAATTTAAAAATAATTTTACAGTGACATAAATCAGTGAGGGTATTTACTTAATAAATTTTTTACAAATTTCCAATACTATTTTTTCCTGTGAGAAAAAATAATATCAAAATATCTCCACAATTTTTATGTCCCATATGTCATATAGTGAAAGTTGTTAGTTTGCACGAAGACATATTTAGGGCCCATACCCCAATATCAAGACAGTGGTAATGTATTCACTCTGTTAAAAATATTTCCTTCTCTTCCTTACCTCTGTCTCATAACCTTGACTCAGTGTCACAACTTGTCTAAAGCTGCTGGGAGAATTAAAATTTCTAGCAGATGTCATCAGCAATGTTAGCATATGGATTGGTTCTAGCATACATGCCACAGTTTTTACACTGTTGAACCATGTATGTATATATTTACATTAGCTTAATCTCTTTATTTGTATATGCATGCAATTCTTTGCTTATTTATTCTTTATCCATCAACATCTTTTTCAGACATAATTGATTTCTCTGCTTCACATACAGTATCTTCCCTAGAGTAATCTTCAGTCTCAGTAAGCACAAAAACAGTAGGAAGCAAATTGTACCCTAGGATGCTCAACCATCTTTTCTACTGAAGTCATTAGCATCCCTGAGTGATAAGTCATCAAGGGAAGAATTTCACCCCAATTGTTTATGTCACAAGTCACTCTCTTTTCAAGCAGAAATCATTAGAGGAACCTCTCCTATTTTTTCTTGGAATCAGAATTCCCTGAGCTACTTTAAAAATTTAGGGTGCATAAAAGAGATGACATTGACATTTTAGGGAACTTCTGAAAGCAAAATTTCTTTGCAGAAATGAAGGTTCGTTATTTCTGTGAGGCCTATAATTCTGGTAAAATACTTAACTAGGCAAATATATATATATATATATATATGTTTCATTACATTGGTATTGAGATATATGCAATTCTGAATCAGCTATACACTTAAAAAATTTTTTTCCTGCTTTGCAGTTACACAAGAACAGAAAATTGAGGAAACCTGAATTTGGGCTGGGTTGGGAAGAAAAGTCACTTTCCTTGTTGTTAATAAAAGATGACTACAGGGAAAGATTCACTTTCTTCATTGCTTTCCCTCTGTTACCCTCAGCTACTGTCCTAATGAAGACAGAGTAAAGAAGAAATTAAAGAAAAGCCAAATATGACCACTAGGAAAAAAAAAAGTGATTTAAATAACACCAGCAAAATCTGAGATGCAGAAAACTAAAGATGTGGATTATAATCTGGTGGAACAGAGAAGTATGAGGGCTAGTACAGAAGAAACAAAGCATTATATAATGCAGGAAGAAGATAGAAGTTTCAAAGAGAGAGAAAAGTCAGCAGTAATATAGGAGACTGATAGGAGGAAAAGAAAAGTGGCAATTGATTTACTCAGCTAAGATGAAATCTGGGTAGAGAACAGGATAAAAGCAAGGGAAATTAGCAATCAGTTAGGAATAGTATTGCATCTCCTGAAATCTGAAGGTGTTTCTTTTTTTTGCACATATGGTTTTCTTCTCAGAATATCCTTTATGAATATCGCAAGTCCATATTCCATCACAGAAGTGAAAGAAGTACCAGAGGAGAATAGGAAGGGAAAAGTGACTTTGGGGAAGGGTAGGAGCATACGTTAACTGTTCCAGCTAAAGGTAAGAAGGGTAAATCTGAGAGGTGAGATAAAAAGAGATAAAAAAGAGATAAAAAAAGGAGTATCCAAAACTACAGGAAGTCAATACTGTGGACTTTTGCTGTAAAAAGACCATAAAGCCAAGCAACAAGGATGTTTTTAATGAGTGCAGACAGCTCTTTCATAAGCAATTTTAGAGGAAAAGAGTGAAAAGGAAAGTTGTGTGCATGAAACGATAATTTGAAAAGTTGGATGACACATAATCTAGGACAGAACTACAAGGAAGTATGGAATAAAGAACAGAATGATGCATCTTTAGAGGTGGCTTTCTCTTTCAGATAATCTATCTGAAACTGATGCTAGCTTTAGGTCTATATTTGTCTTGAGCAATAAACAAGTCAGCAGGGGAAAAAGAACTGAGTTTCACACGTTAAAAGAGAAGTGATGAGGAACAAGGAAAGGAAGATATAGTTTGGCCTCATATTTTCCTGCTTTTCATATGCTGCCATAAACTTCCTCTGAATATTTCTTTAACGCTGTTTAAAATTCACTGTAATTTATTTCCACTCAGCATGTTTTCTGATTGCAATTATCTCTTTATTCTTATCTTTCACTACAAATCTTAATGGCAGTTGTGATTAGGAGTCTGCTGCTTATTGATTACGTTGATATGTGCATAGCAAGTTATTTATGTACTTAATTTAAATTAATTTTATTTGCAGGGTTGAAACAGATGTTTTGCAGTTGTGATTTCCCACTGACTGTTCAATGAAGTGTCACTTACATGAAGCTTTTTTTCTTTCCAGAAGCTTTTATTTAGCTTGCCTTTATGTTTCTGATCAGGATTGCATGAGAAAATTACTTTCATAACTAACACAAGTAGACATTGTGAGATTTATGGTTCATTCTCTCCCTATTGGATATGTACTGTACTGTGTTACTAAGCTCATTGAAAATCTTTCTGGCTCTGTTTCTGCATACTTTTTACATTACTTCAGATACTGACTGAGCAGTAAATCACAGTAGCCTTGGATGCCACATATGTGAGCGCATGTGTACATGTGATACAATGTGTTTCAGCTAATAATCTATAGGACTGAGATATGTATGAGTATTCTTTAAATCATGCTTCAAGGCAACACTAAAGACTAACATTCTCTATGTAGACCCCTAAAGGTCATCTATATTCTAATATAGATATGAAGCTTTTTCTTTCTTATTATACGGCCAGCACTTCATATCCTGCTTTCTAAAGGAGAGTAAAATAATTCTGTAAATGAGACTAAAACCAACACAATCCATGACAAAGGGCTTGGAAGGTCTTTGCAATAGTTTTTGTCTGTACAGCTAGCTGGTACTCTTTTGACCTACCTCATATGCCAAATGCATTTTTATTGCTTTTGAGAAGAATAAGAGATTTAAATATCACTATTGACATAGTCTATGTAAAAATTGTAATTAAATCTGAAAGCCCCATTTTTACTTAGAATCCTGAAACTATGACACCATCAATGTCTTTACATTCTCTCTTTGCTCTTTGGTCTCCTTTTTAAAAATTGATAAATTTGATGCTGTCTACTCTCTTATAATTTCCTGGTCATGGCACAATGGCTAGATTTCTTTGTTCCCCAATATAAAATTATGTGTTATTAAATGCTATGGAATTACTGCTCTGTATTTTGCAATGAAGGTTCTAGAGAATAGTTAACTTTTCCATGGTGTGTGGTATCTGTAGTGTATTTTGCAAACAACAAGATTCATTAGAACATGTTTCTCTTGGTCTTGCACAAGGAGGTGGAAATGCAAATCTTGGATCATATGTGTTGAATTTCCTGTACTAAGATAGTTCCCAGCACTTACAATGTTTATTTTTAGATTTCATATACTCTGTTTTGCTGCAGTTTTAGTTCCTTGTTGGATCTTATATTACTTCATATCTTGAAAAGTCTTTAGCCATTTTCTCTATTGCTGCGTAATGGAAAATAAAGCAGGGACTGAGGATCTTGTTGTTTTAAGTGATGATAAATCAGTCTCCCATATGAAATACATGATCACTAGTTTAAGACTTTTATTCCTAGTGCTACTACTTTTAGAAAAGTTGTTTCTATTGGGGTTTTTATTTGGTTTTGGGTTTGGTCTTTTTTTTAATACAAATCTGTTATTTCTAAAACAAGAAAGTGGAAATTAAGTATTGTAGACCTCTTGAAAGGAACCGATGGGAATACGACGTTATAAATTCTGTGTTTAGAATTTCTATGATCATCATATTTCCTTGAAATTTGGTTTCTTTAGCACAGATTGATTTCACATAGTTTGACTTGAAAAAATAAGTAATTAAAAAATAGTAATTAAAAAATAGTAATTAAGCATCATAAAAATTAGCCTACTTTATGAAAGATGCAAGTGGACCATGAGCCCTTTAGAAACAGAGGAACAGCCTTTCTTTGTTTTTTAAGACCATCACCTCTTTTTCCTTCTCTACTGCCCCAGGATGCTGTGCAGAGTAGTTTTCATCTGTAATTAGGATTTTCCTAGGCCAGAAAAAAACTTCATGGACATGATGCTTTTTTGTATCCTTGTTGGAGACAGTGCATCTTTTTACCATGTAAGATAGGGGCAACTCAAGACATTCGCATTATACTGTAACATTTGCAAACATATTACAAAATGAAGATCAAAGCACTTTGACTGCTAAAACATTCAGCAGCTCTTGGAAATGGAAGCTGTTCACTATCAGCCTAAAAATACTGGGTAATTATCTGAATCTAACAATATATGCTTTTATACCTATCATTGCACCATCAGCTAGCTTATTATACTACTTGTAAAAATAGTCAGTTTGTCTACCTGTGTGTGCACACACATGTATTCAAGAACTAATTATGCAGACTTTTTTTTTCTTACTTTGTATGTTCTGTTGGTCTGCAATTAAGCTGAGGAATACAAGGGGTTTGTTTTGTTTTGGTTTGTTTTTTTTTTTTTTTGCTACAGTAGTTGCATTGATTATAAATGTTAAATGAACCATTCTTTTAAAGGGGAATGGGAGCAAGGAGGCTGAACAGGGTGTTACTTGTTTTATATGCAGTGTAACATTCATGGTAACATTCATGATTCTGGAAAAGCCTGTGGTACTAACAGGCTTGATTGTGACAGGTCGTATCAATTTTTTTAAGGTTAACCTCCATAAAAAGAAAGTTGCTAGTCTTTAAACTGAATCACACATATTCCTACAGTCTGTGATTTAAACTTGTTCATCCTGCCCATCCTATAAGAGTGGATTCCAGGGAACACAGAAAGTTCCAAATTTCAGGAGAAAGGAATGTGTTCCTCTAGGGTTTTTCATGGCACATCATAAATTGCACTGAACTGGTCAGTCCTTCAAAAAAGCAATGATGGAGTTGACAAAGAAAAAGTAATCAAGGTTTTGAATTTTTAAAAAAGTGTTAAGATAGTAAGACGAGCTTTGAACTTCATCAACTGGAATTCTTTTCTTCAAGTACTGAAGAGGGAAAATTTTTGGGTATTGTGTTCTATCTCCTTACCTCTGTCCATTATTCAAAAATACTGGCAAACACAAATAACTCCAGGCAGCCACAGAATGTGCAGCTATTGTGCTGTGAATTAAAAATAGGAAAGCTGATCTTTTGCTACTTACATATTGGAATCTTTGAGACTGTCTTAAAAGGCTTAGACAAAGCTGTGCACAGCAATTGTACTTATCTTTGTACTGCCAGAGGATTCTTAGGTGACGGGCTGCCATGTTCCCATTTATTCTAATACTGTAATTACTGTAGAATTTGGATCAACTGTAGTAATTATGTGCGTGTAAAGCGTCCTGTAGCAGCTTTGACAATGGGATTCACTACAGAGAGTCTAACCTTCATAGCTGACAGAAACTCTAGCATTCCGTAGAACTTCTAATACCAGTATCACTATAATTACCTTGCTAAAACAGGCAAATAATTTTGTGAAAGTAATGAAGGAAAAGACAGAGTTTTTCAGTGTTGATGTAAGACCAATTTTAAATTAATATCTCAATAAGGTTTCAATTTTAGCAGCATTATACTTAAATTTAACTCTTAGTCTTCTGTGTTTATCAAACAAGCGTAACTGTTTTGAATCTAAAATATAGCAGAAAAGTGAGTGGCTGACAGTCTGATTTGTTTCAAAGTGTTGCAAAAATATTTACCCAATGGTTTCTAGCCAAGAGCTATGCAAATATAAATTTATATTCAAATAAACAGCATTAAAATTGTTATTAATGTACAGTACCCTCCTAGATATTTATTGCTGCAGTACAACTTCTGATTTGTATGAATCAGTTTTCATTGTCATTTATTAGCAATCAACTATGATTATTTGGCTCTAGTGTTAGCAAACTATAATTCATCATTCTCCTATCTTTTATTTATGAGACAATGTCAAACAAAAGAAACAAATTATGCATTGTTATTGTTTGGAAGCACTCTGCACTCTACAGCATATTAAATTTGCCATGAAGCGTCAGTATTCAATGTTCTGCTCTGACTACCATGTACATCCAATCTGCCTTCATCTCACACAGTGGAGAAAGTTGACTTTTCAGTGGAATCTCACATTCTGGCAACTGTGAATCCAGAAACAGCTCTGAAAAAACCCTGACCCGTTAAAGTCAATGGGAGAATTGCCATTTATTTCAGAGAAGCCAAGATTTCATCCCTTCTGTTCTCTGTGTTGATACTTTGCTTGACACCTGTGCTAAGCAAATAGGAAGCAGAAGAGAATAGATTCCTTCTGTTCATCCTTATCTCATGGGGAATATTTTTTAATACAAGAAAATATTTGAATATTTTGAAATGGAACTGTTTAAATCCTACTTGGTCCACTTGTGCAACAGTCATCCTAAAGTAAAATATTTTAAGAAAGGGAAAATGATATTAAGGTAGTCTTTGATGTCATGATATCTGTTATTGAGGAACAGTTACAATTACTAGGAAAGCTGGGCATTTTTCTTCTAGATTTATAAAATTCCTATGATGATAAGTATGTTTAATTTTCACATTCATACATATATTTACAATAAAAAGCAGTTGTAAAATAAATGAAACGAAACAATAAATGGAATTAAATAAAGAAAAGGTGAGCATATACTTTATAAATAATATGTAAAAGCATTTTGTACCACTAGAAGTTAGATTTTATTCCTGACTATTAGGGGCTCCAGTTTGGCATTACTGTGCAATAGTTTAATTGTCACCCTCATAGAAGACACCCACTTATTATTAAAAATGGCTTTAAAACAATTTTCTTCCATCCTTAGTGTAAAAAAATCTACTCATATTAATATGAATAATATTTCGTATATTAATGAATTATTTTTAATTGTAATAATTACTATGTATGTGGAGTTCTGGTTAAATTAGTTGTAATGGTCGAAAATTTAAAAAAAATTAGGAGAGACAAACCTTAAAATTAGCAACTGAACACTATATGATGTTTTCATTTTTACATGTATGATATGGTGAAATAGCTTATTTGATGGATCTTATTATTGGACTCAGATGAAATTTATATTTTAACTTTGCTCATACTATTTCTTTTCAAAACCTCCTAGGGTATCTTAATAGCAGCATCAATTAAAAAAAAAAAAACAAATATGAAATGAGATAATTATAAACTTTTTTCACATTACTTGTGTTTTGTAGAACTCCTTACCCTGAAACTCATCTGAGCATATAGGGCAAAGCAGAGAGATATGAATTTTCTGATGAAAAGCACCATGCAGATATATGTAAGATTCATTATCTAAGTAGAACATGAAACAGAGAATTGGTTCTGCAGTTTCACTTTATTTTGTTTGGGTTCTCACAATACAGTATTTAATTGCAATCATGAATGCTACTTCCTGAATCATATGCACTTGGTTCCAGCTAGGCCTCAGTCACAGCAGTACTATTGGAGCTAAACTGGGGCATGGAATATAGGAAATTCAGTTAAGATTTTCTGAAATTTGAAGCACAAAGAGTCTGTGAGCCAGAAACCCTCGTGGATTAAGATTATCCTTTTTTTCAGTTGAATGATACCTCCCTTAATGATCTGAGGATTTTTATCATGGTCCTTCTGAATCCTGCCCTGCCTCTTTCCCATCTTCAGCCAGAAGGCACTGTTTCTTTGGAAGAGCACTGTCAACTATAACTTACATTGGTTGCATCAGCCACACTTTGCAAGAAGCAGAAATCCCAGGGAGGCAGAGACCTTTGGTGTACTAAACAGAAAGGGCTTTTTGAGTTCTGCCCTGGCAGTAGAGACAGTGAGTTGCCAGTCAGCAGGCACTGTAAGTAACTCAAGGTTGCATTTGTAATATCACAAGTACTAAGCTTGTCATGTGAAATTATTAGTGACAGTTGATGAGAAACCTGAAGTGGTGAAATGATTGAAAGCACACCTGTGATCATATTATCCATAAAAATTAAAATTGCCTGTCTCAACTGACTTTTTCTGCTGTCATGTACTGTGCACCATTTCCATGGTAATAAAACAATCATGCCACTTATGTTAGTTTTAGATAATGTATTCTCCTCAGGTGTATGTTTTTTATCATCATCCATTTTGCCGTATGAATGCTGACGTTGTAGGTGATTGCAGATGTGCCATAAGCCTTAGTTTCCACAAATAGTCTCTCCCTTCCCACTCCTGCTACTCAGGTATTTATAGCTCTGTCACAAAGCCATTGATTGAATGGTGTAGTTGTCAGTATATTCAGTTTCTTTGAAAAGACTTAGTAGATGAATTGATATAGACAAAAATAATATGAAAGGCTTATCTAATGTAGAACATTCATTCCTAGACTTCAATTCTTTATAACTAATGTATTTTTTATTGACCATGCAAATTAAATGCACTTTTTCAGAATGTTTATTTAGAAGTTAGTAGGAAGACTAAATATTTAAAATAACCAATACTTTATGATACATACCTTTTTATTTTAAAAAATATGTTGATTAAACTCACCACTGCTGATACTGTTCTGACTGTCCTGAATCCCCTCCCTGTCATCTGTATGCCTTTGTACATCTTCTGTAAGGATCTGTTCCACGATCATTGCAGGGAGAAGGGTGAAGCTGACAGGTCAGGAGTTCCCAGGGTCCTGCTTTCTACCTTTTTAAAAGGTGGGTACAGTGTTTCCCCTTCTCCAGTCGCCTGGGACTTCACCAGGCTGTCACGCTTATCATGGAGCTTATCTTGTCAACAATATGAACCAATTCCCTCAGGTATCTGGGATACATTTCATCTTGTCCCATAGACTGACAAACTTTCGGGTTCCTCAGGTGGTCATGAACCTGATCTTTACTTACAATGGGAAGACTTTAGCTCCCCCAGTCCTTGTCTTGTGGTCAACCTGAGCGGTGTGCAAAGAGACATTAGCTTCTGTAAGCTGTTGCTGAAAACTGAGGTGAAATAGGTTTGGATTACTTCAACCTTCTTATCCATCTTGACTCACTGGCTAGCCTTTTTTGATCTTTTTCTGGCTGATATACTTATAGAAATCTTGTTATTCTTTGGTTCCCTTGCCAATTTCAGCTCCAGATTTGCTGTGGACTTCCTGATCCCATCCTTATACAACCAGACTGAGTCCCTGTACTCTACCCCAGATTCCTGTTCATTAATCCACTGCCTGTGCATTTGCTTCTTGCCCACTAGCTTGACCAAAATTTCCTTTCTCAAAGTCATGTCATTGTCCTTCCTTTCTTGCCCAAGTTTTTTTTCCCTGTGCATAGCTAATTCTTATGTTCTAGCTGCTTCTTTGTCACTGAGGGTAGTTTTCCAGGGTATTCCTACTGACTAAGTCCTTGAAGAGCTGGAATTTTACTTTCCTGATGTTCAGAATATTTATTTTATTTTTCACCTGACACATATCCCTCAGGACTGCAAACTCCACTGATGTATGATCACTTCAGGCTGCCTCCCATCTTGACATTGAAACACTGGTCACCACTAGATCCAGTATTGTGTCCCCTCTGGTGGGTATGTTTACTATCTGCAATAGTACTTAAGAATTTATCGTCCATGCATTCTGGGAGTCTCCTAGATTTCCTACTCCTGTCATGCTACATTCTCAGCAGATGTCAGCGTGGCTGAAGTCTCCCAGCAGGTTGACAGCCTGTGAGCTGGAGCAAGAAGGCTTTGCCAATAGGCTCTTGGTGTAGAGGGCTCCCCATCCACCTAATCCTCTCATCCCCATCTGAATGCCTGTAGCCTTTGATAGCTGTACTGCAGGCATGAGATTTGTCCCACCAATATTCATAATTTTCATAATTTCATAATTTTCTGGTGGCTCCAAGCTCCTCCTGTTTGTTGCCTGTGCTGTATATGTTGGTGTAAAGGCATCTCAGCTGAGCTGAGACATGTTGTCTTCTTAGAGGAACATCCTTTAATTCCTTTGAGATATTTCCCTGGTATTTCCCTGTTGGCTTCTGTTACCGCAGGACCCCTTCCTCATCTTCATAAGATTTCAAGCATGGTCCAGTGTGACTAGCACATCTCAGAGTCATCAGCAATGCACTCACCAGCACTCTGTCCCTCTAATCTAGGTCTGTCATGCCACAACTTTCCAAGAGTTCTATTATCTCCTCTCCCATCAGACCTACTTTTTAAAGCCATGAAGCCATATATTAATAGACAAGGCCTGTCTTTTTTCCCTGTCAATGCTTGCAAAACTTTTGATCTACCCCTTTCAGCCTGGCAGGGTGAGGATACAGGATACTCACATCTCAGGATTTTTCTGGTGTCTGGTCCTGCCAGACCATACTTTCACCCCCCCATCTCATCTTTAGAGTCTGTGACACCTACTTTCTCTGTCATCAGGCAGACCAGATTAACCACCGGGTCACACAGCTGTTGTCTCTACTACTGCCCCTTGCCAGCACCAGGCTCTGGGAGTCCCTGTACACTGGACAATTACATGTTTTCCTGGGTCCTTCATTTGTGTCACCACAGCTTTTCTCATGAGTGCTGAAGATATGGCTAGCCATCAAGTGAAAAACATTCCTGTGTTTCTTCCAAGGGTGTAGTGACCACCGAGAGGATCTCTAGTCTGGTGGGTGAATGTGCCCTTGCTGTGCAATCTGACACACGCTCTGCCACACCACACACTGTTTGCCTGCTCTGCTCACTGTGCTCCTGCTCAGTTATGCTCACCAGAGGCTACTTTTGGATCACTACAGGGTGTATGCTCTTGCTCCTGTCCTGGCTTGTGTAGAAGAGTCAGAACTGCCTCTCCTCAGGGCTCTAATGCTTTCCAGCTTTCCACTCAAGGGTCTTGAGTGCCTCTCTCATCATTAATTTCGAGGTTTTGCTGATTTTCCCTGCAATGTGATCTTTGGCTCCAGACCATGTCTGCTGGAGAAATTCACCTTAGAGTCATTGAAATGTGTTTAATACTGCAAACTAATAAAAGAAAAAAAAAATCTTGATGCATGCAAACATACATAGTCTTGTGGTAAAACTGAATGAGGCATATTTAGTGGTGTCCTGTCTAAGAGATTCATATTTCTTTCATGACAGCTGTAGCTGTGCTATGAGGTTTGAGAAAGATAAAAATTCACATGTGTGAGTCTGAATTTTAACTCTTCATTTTTTGGATATCGAGCATGTCTTCTTAACTTGCAAAACTCTGTAAATTAGACACAATTTACCTTTTATAAGACAAAGTTATTAGTTACTCCAATGTTCTCCTTGATGACTTTTTTTCTTCAATAATCTTTTGGTTGTAAAAATGTAATAATTTGTAATAAAGATTGCTGGTCAATATATGTTTCACTATCATTAAACTTCCATCTAATTTTTGTTTCCATCAACCTTTCTTCCTCTTTTTACAAATGCCAAGTAGTTATATAAGAGAATTTTATAGCCTCCAAATATCACCTTTTTAGAAGCTTGTAAACTTCACCTTACTGTAAAAAAAAAATTATTTAATGAGTAACTTTTTTCTGAGTCAAAAGTTATTCATTTGAAATTAGTATGCATTACCTAATACTGTAAGGTATAACAGGGGGAGCTTAACAGGACATTAGCTTCTGAAACTTGACATCAAAGAATGACTGGATACCTACTAAACACATCATTGATGACCAATCCTTCATCCTCTGTATTTATAAAATCATGAAGAATAAATAATATTTTTTTAAACTCACACATCTCAGTTAGTAATACCAGAATTTCAAAATGAATTATGATAGCTCAACAGAATTCTAACTTTTAAGGGGACTATTTAAGAGAATGTTGAACTTCATATTTCATGAGAATATATGCAGCACTCTTTATCATGAACATGGTGTCAAAACTCTAAAATGCAAAACTCAGTTTTGTTTGAGTAGGTTTGAGAAATTCAATGAAAGGAAAAATATATTATCTAGTAAGATTATAAGAGTCTAAATCTTTATGAGAAAAGGGGAAAAGATAAAATAGGATAATGAATAAAGGCTATAAATCAGAACTAACTCAACAGAAAGCAAGCTTCCACTGAGTATTTTCTATTCATGGGACAAAGAGTAGGGAGGTTATGATAGTAAGTTTCTTTTATTATTAATATAAATAGATGGAAATTAATTTCTTTTAGAATTGATGCATTATATGGGAGGAAAAAAATTTGCTGCATTCAAATTTTTGCTATTTCCCTAAGTTTTGAATTATGCTTCTTTGAAATCAAAGACCAGTAACTGCATATTTTTCATTTTTATTTGTCCTTAACTTTAATTCACAGTGTAACAAGCTGATATTATAGAAACTGTCTTTTGTTAAAAGAGACTAATATTACATTTCCTATTAAGTACCAATAAATAAAAATGTAAATTATTTTATATTCATCTCATTTAGAGATTTCCCAATCAAAATTTCATTTTGTTCAGATAGTAGACTTCTAAATAAGTTGCATGTACAAACATTTAAGTCAACAGGTTAGATTTCCAGCATTCTTTCACATGAAGAGAGAAATTTATGGGGGATCCAGAAGGATATTTGAGCTTCACTGATAAATATCTCCAGAAATGTCTCACTTTTGAGCCATCTCAATGATTCTCTGATTCTGTCTTCAGTTTTTGACATATCTTACCACTTCTTTTTTTCTCCACACTTCTGCTGGGCCCTAAAATGTTATCAATTTTTATGTGTACTTACTACAGCAGTGAATATTGAGTGAGATGCTGTCATGGTTTGACACTGACCTAATGCTAGGCACCCACCAGAATTGTTCATTCACCCTCCCCTGCTATAGCTGGACAGAGGAGGGAAAAGGGGAAAAAAATTAACGAAGGCTTCATGAGTGAGATAAGGACCAGGAGAAATATTTCAAGGGCAAAGCAGGTTCAGCTTAAGTTGCAAAGTGAATTTATTACTAAAAGAATCAGAGGAGGATAATGAGAAGTGAAATGAGCCCTTGAAACACCTTTTCCCTGCCAGGATCTCTCCACATCCCACAGACAGCACAGTGAGACAGGGCATGGGGTTTTGATCAGTTCACCACCCAAGATTTCCCTGTGCTGCTCAGGGAGAAAGTTCTTCCCCTGTGAGGCCATGGGGTCCATTCCCATGGGAGACAGTTCTCCATTAACTTCTCCAGTGTGAGTCCAACCTCATGGGCAGACAGTCCTCCCAAAACTACTGTGACATGGCTCTCTTTCCATGGGGCACAGTCCTCCAAGGACAGGCTGCTCCACCCTGGAAGCAGGGGCCCTCTCTCTCCTAGAAAGTCTCCCAGTGGATCACAGCCTCCTCCAGGCACCCACCTGCTCCAGCATGGAGCCCACAGGCTGCACATGGATCTCTGCATCCCTCGTGGATCCCTGTGTGCTGCAGGGGCACAGCTGCTTCACCACGGTCTCACCACCACCTGCAAAGGAATCTGCCTGGAGCACCTCCTCCCCTCCTTCTGCACTGACCTTGGTGCTGCCATGCTGTTTCTCTCACATGTTCTCACCTCCTCCTCTACTCTGTCTAGGAGCAAAAAACCTGTGACTTTGTTTTGATTTTCTTCTTACATATGTCATCACAGAGGTGTTACCAACCTCTCTCATTGTCCCAGTTTTGGCCAACACCAGGTCTTCAGAGCCATCAGGGATGGGTTCTGCCGGACACGGTTGAAGCTTCTGCAGTTCTCACTGGAGCCGTCTTTGTGGCCTCTCTGCTACCAAAAACCAGGCTGTGAAAAACCAATACAGATGCTGATGTCATCCAGTTTCAGTTTAACAGTGCAGAGTCTCTCCTTTTTGTTCAGCTTTTCTCTCTCATGTGTGTCTTTCTTGAATCTTGGGTGATCATTTCTGTGCTGACCACTTTCTCCTCCAGCTTTGCCTTGGCACTCTCTTCAGAACATCCCAACTTTCATCCTGGGAGAAGGTGAAAGATCTCCGTTATGACAAGATACATTGCCAAATATCCTGATATTTGCGTTAGCTGTTTCTTCTCTTGAATACTAAAGAGAGACACCTGCATCCTTTCCCTCTCCTGCTTAAAGTCCTTATGGTTATTTGTAACAAATGTCAGTCTTTTCTCCCTCACTGTCACACACACACACACACACACTTTGGATCTTGTTCTCTAAAGAATAACACTACAAAAGTCTTCAAATATAGTCATGGTCATGGCCAAGTCATGGTCAAAAAATTGTTAGGTGCATTTTTGGGTTTGTATCATTAGGTGCTGAGCATAAATTTTCTTTTGTGTCCATCGTGTCTACCATCTTTTCTTGTGCTTAAGGTTCCTTTCTAATTAACAGCAATAAAGCCAACACTGCCCTGTATTCTTAGGAAAAACTTCTGACTTTGAAGAATTTTAGTTAAAGAAGCCATGTTCTCTTCTTCACTGTACCCATCTTCCCTAGCAGGCAGCTGATATCTTTTCTGGATCATAAGTTTCAGGAGCTGCAGCTTAGTGTTTGGGCTCACACGTAGGGTTCACTATATGATGCTAGATTAAATATAATAATGTCCTTTAACATTTTCCCAGATTATGAAGGTTACAAATAACAGGCATGGATCATGGGGCAGAACCTGTTGATGATTTAGTAAAGAAAAAAGCTGATTTTCTCTTGAGGGAGAGAAAATATTTAACAATTGTGTTTCCTATTCTCATTTTCTGTTCTTCTCACTATTGTTGCTGCAACAATGTTCTTGAAATTGAATTTTCTGTCTGTGTTATTAAATGTTCCTGTCCAGTAGCCATGAGATATATCTGCAGCTGGTGGAAATGGTTCAAAACTAAAATTGTGAAGCGTCATGCCACAGAGAGCATCTACTTCAGTTTTGTCTGAAGTAGACAAGGAAATGCAAAAAGTTTAAATGTAGAAATCCTTTGTGTAATCCTTTACTTTTATCCTTAAATGTAGAAATGAATCTAGTCTTAATACAGAAACTATATGCTCTTACTTAATTAACAGTGTCAAAAAGTATTTTGTGGTTGATTCTCCTAATAATGTTTTGCACATGTATTTCAATCTGCAGAAATGTATGCAATTTGATTTCCTAAAATTCAGCCAAACAAGCTGCAAAATCACATCTAATTCTCTCTATTCAGAAGAGTAACAGATCAGTTATGTTATTTGGTCACTCTATAATGTCATATAGCAAACTTATTTTATTTAATTTTCCAAGATGGTGAGCTGTAATTAATTAATATCTTATATAATAATTATGCATTATTTCCCATACTGAAGACACAAGCCTGATATCATAGATTACCATTATCACTAGTTAAGATACATGTAAATACTCATTTCTATTTTAGAAGGCTAGCACATTTGCTCTCATATTTGCAGTCAAACTTGGTAAAGAAGAACATTCACGGATTTTAAAAAGAGGTTATGTCCTTCACTGTTTTCCTATTAAGAACTGCATGTGTGCTCTCATTCTTTATAACTGTTTCAAGAGAGAGCCTTTAAAAAATAAATTTTATGGTTTTGTGGTCTGGAAGGTTTCTTGTGTAGTTATTTAGTAATTTCATGTGATGGAGAATTTATTTAATAACTAAATTTCACTTTAAGATAATATTTTTTCTTTTGTTGGATAAATCTTTTCTTCAAAGTGCCAACATTATTGTGAGAGAGTTCACCATCTTGATAAGAATTTTTGGTTCTCATCCCATAAAATTTTTTTTCTGTATTTTCAAAATAGGATTAATCAAAAAGATGCTTTTTGTCTAAGCATTAAACTTCATATAACATATACATGAGCAATTGTGACATCTATTATTTCAAAACATGCTTTTTTTGGTTTATTAATTTGCATATATTTAATTTCTATAAACTCTTTGTCATTAGTTATTCTATTTGAGTTGAAATGTGCCACATTAAAAAAGTGTTAAATATATTTCATATACCAGAATTTCTATTACTTTGCTATAGGAAATAAACAGTATCATTTTTTTCTGCTATCACAAGTTGTGTATAACATGATAAATCAGGGAACAAGAAGTCACTAACAGGAAAGAAAACTATTTCCAGGACACTTTGGGTGTTTTTAATAAAGTTTTTGCACCTCCTTCTTTAATCACCGTATATTCCTTCATGTCTATAAAATGTAGGTACCAAATGTATCACAGGAAGAAATGTTGTGGACGTATGTGTAATTTTGCAGTGGTTATTATTTTAATGAAAATAAAATGGGGCAAGAAAATAATATATAGAATAGGAAAAAGACAATAAAAATTTTTTCAAGCAGTGCAAGACAGATTAGGCCAAAAGAGGGAAATAATGGATGTAATCTTATTCTAAAACATGCAACAGGTACACCCACTGAAGATACAGTGAGACAATATGTATAGCCCTACTCCCTTGTTTATCTCCTCTCTCTTTTAATAGATAATGACACATTCAGAGTCTACAATTCTGGTGTTCCTCTTAAATCAGGCAGAAAGATCATAAATATATAAATAAATAATAACATTTTTCTTCTTTTTTTTTTCCTGAGATTAGGAAATGCTTACTTACCCAAGTAAAGAATATTTTTCTTCGGAATATCTAACTTTTTTTAAGTATCTAGAAAATTCATAGTTATTATTAATTTTCCATGGTGCTAATATAGCAATCAGTCACTGTTCCTGAATGTTATTCAGCAAAAATACATTGAACCAAATTTGTGGAAGTAAAATTGTCCACTTAGATGACCTGATGAAATCTAGTTTCATCCTACACAAAGTATTTGTTTAATCCATTGCATGTAACAATCCTATATAGTTTCCAAACAAAATTTTAAAAATCTTACCTTCCAGATGGAACTACTGTTGCCACTATAATTTGGAACTACTATCATCTGGCAGAAACAGTGATATTGTGGATCCAATGATACAGGAATTTGACTATGATGGGATCTAAAATAGTTCCATTGCAGTCAAAATATATATAAATGTTATTTGAGAAGACACAGTATGATCTAAGAGTCTTGTAAGGATTTCAGGAGGGAAAAGTTCACTTCCTATATTTCCTAGAGCAAAGCAAAAGTTTCTGTACCTATTAAAATGTAGGATTGAGTCTTGACCTCAACTGAGAGCAAATCTGAAGAAAATTACTTCTGTATTGGAAGAAGGGGAGATGATTGGGTTTTTTATCACCAGATTGAATTTAAGCATCTAACCCCTGTCTACAACTTCTGAAAGTGTTTAAGGGTTAGAAAGCCCAGGAGGGAAAACATCCATGATTAAAAGGCATACAAGGCAGGCTCACATGTTTTGTCACAAGTTAATATATGTTTAGCACATTCTTAAACATATTACTTATATCATATATGGAAAATAAAGCCCCACAACTTGGAAAAAAAGTCAGTTAAGGTTTGCTGTAAAACCCAAATTTGAACTGATTCAGTGTGTGTAAATCATTTGTCATGGACAGCACTCAGTTACATAGTGATGTCTTTTAATCACACTTGTCACAAAGGATGATTAATTCTGTATTTCTTATCTTTTGGCTAACAATACACAACACTTACAGTGTAAATTGCAGAAATGTGAGCCATCTGTCTGACAAATGCATTTAGTGACAGCTCTGCTCTGAACCTATACAGAGCTATAAAGCTCTGTGAGGAAAAAATAAACCCATGGGCATCAAAAATCAATCACTCAAAATTAGCTGATTCTTTATAATTTTGTCTATAAGCTCTCTGCCTTACTTTCCCATTTACATTGCCTTATCTCATTAGACTACTCTGAAGATCTGCTACTTAATATTTGTAAAGATCTAGGATCTTACAAAAAAAAAAAAAAAACACCTCAGAGAATTCCACAGGAGAGTTCATCATTCTGCCTTCAGATAAAAATTTGAATAATTTTCAATAACAAAAGGCACTGAATAATATACTGGGAAATACTGAATAATTACTCAACAGATAACAGCCGGATATAATTAATTGCAAGATTTCCTGTTCATCTCTGAATATACTTTTAGAAAAATAAACAAGCTTCTGAATATCTGGATAACAGGTATATATATTTTTTTTCTCCAATTACAGAGTTAGTTTAGATAGGATACTCTGTCTCATGCAGAGCTTACTTTAAAATATATACATAATGGCATTACTAAATTTGGTTCCCTAACTTTACAACAATCTTGTTTCATAAAGTAAATTTTTGTATGCAACATTTTCATGAAATGTTCCTATGGAAAGAGTAGTTGAGTTATACAACTAACTATTGATTAGTGATGTACTCAAATTTGTCTTCCACCTTTCTAAAAATTTATGACCTGCCATTGTGAAAATGTTGGCGGTTTTAGAAGACAAGCTTGAACTAGTAAGTTTTTAATTACCTTTTTTATGCCTTTGCATGAATTATATTTTCCATTAATGTAAGCTTCAAATAAACATGAATACTTGGACTAAAAAAACACTTTGGTGTCTTGTTTTTAAACAACCAGTATGGGCACAGCTGTAAACACCAGGAGTGTTTCTGCTCATCAGTGAAATAAGAAATAACTCCTTCTTGCAGTGTTTCTTCATTAATAATGATTCAGGCTTTCATGAGACTCCACATGCTTTATGGGAAATAATATTATATAACACTATAAGCCAGCAAGATTTCTAAAACAGTGTTATCTGAAATGATGTAAAGGCACTGAAAACTTTTATTTTTATATATTATGAAAGATGTGTTATAACCTAACAAAATACTAACAAAAAAATTTATAAGTAGTTTTGTAGCATTATCTGTAGTAAAGAAAGTTTATATCTGGAGTGTTCAAGAAAAAAATCCAATAATTTTTGATTCAGAGAAACAGTCTGACAGGAAAGACTTGGATGAAAACAAGTTATCAGCAGACCTTTTGGGAAATTCTATCATGAAAGAGTTTACTAAGGATAGAGGCATAGTCTATCAGAAACAAGCCTTTCAACCAAGAACAGGGAAGTTTATAAAATAAATTTCTATACCTTAATTGGAAGACAATAGCTTGAAACAGGAAATAATGAATCAAATTCTTTGGGGGTATGTAGAAGTTCAGACAAGATGATTAGAAAGCTTCCCTAGGGCTGAAAAGTTTTTGAACTATTTCTCAAAGCATAGACCTTTTAGTTCACTGTGTGTTTCAGCCAAACATTTACTAATAAGTTTCTAATAAGTAGAGTAGATTTTGCAAGAGTGCTCATGTCTACTTTGACACTGCTCCCATGGATGCATCTGATGCTCAGTGAAGCAGCATTAAGTTCATACTGAGTGCTCCTGAGAGTTGTATCTTGAAGAAGAATAATGAACATTTGAACAGGTAATTTGAGAATTTAGGTATCATTTTTATGCTACTTTTAAACTTATCCTATGGTGATTTTGAGGATTTAAATTTTATTTGCATTATAGTATCATTAAAAAACCCAAAATATTTTCACGTTGGAGATAACTTCTCTTGTAATCATCTCTTACTGATCGAATATGACCACTAGAGATTGGTGATTAATAGAAGGATAAACTGGAGCAGGAATAAATTAGTTATCATGTAAGTTTACTAATATTTACCTACGTTTTTTCTTTCTGATCACAATAGCTCAGTCTTTTGGAAAGGCAATCCCCTTAGAATCACCAGAAGGAAAATGCAACATCTCCTAAAAGTTTTTGAGAGGATGACTGTGTTGCACTTCCTTCTAGTATAAACATTTAAAAGAAGATGAGGGGAATATATCTACCAAATATTGTTTTAAACTTGATTTGGATTTTCATTTGATCCAGTATCAGTTTTGTTGTATGCTTCTTTCCATCAACAATATCTTGTTTTTACCAATTCTAAGATTTTTTTTTCCAAAGTGTTGGCTTCACCAAAATTCCAAAAGAAAAATAATACAATTGTATAAAAAGTCCATAATTTATGCATGCTTACTTTTTCTATTGATGTATCTTTCATATTTCTCTAAATAATGAGTAAGAAGTTGTGAAATATTTGCTGCATGGTGTAGCACGTAGTGTTTTCTGTACCTTTGGGATTTTTGGGTTTTGTTCTTTAATATTTAGGTTTTTTCTTTATTTTTTGCATTGTTTTGCTCTGCTTTTTAATTCACTGTAAATTCTTATACCTAATTCCCTATACCTAGAAGTTTAAAAATTCTTCTGGTAAGTTACAAGCCTCAGGTCTATGCATTAATCTCCTCTATATTGATATGACTATATGGCTAGTCTATACATAATAGAATGGTTAATCTTCTCTGGAACCGTTCTTTTTACATTTTGAATTAAAGCTATTTATTTACAATCATGTTATCTAATTTTTGAACAACCTTTTTGAGTTCACTGAGTTTGAGTTTTTAGCAGTATTTAGAATACATACTCACGAAAGGTTATTAAAATTCAGCTGAAAATATCTTGAGTTTATCTTCACATTTATTGCAAGATTAAATCAGAAATTTCATGAGAGTCTGTAAACGGAAAAACTTACACAGCAATTAACAGATCCTTATCTATCTATCATTTATTGGATTGTGGTCTGAATTCAAGATTTTTTCTGATGCTATCTAAATCAGATTGCGAAACTTGTGGGAGGCCAAAAATAGGATTTTGGAAAAAATTCTAGTAATACCACTCTAAGTATCAGTACAGACTGGACTTCAGAATATGTTGTCAAAACTGTACAAATACAAAACTGTATTACTTTTGGATGAATTGATGCCTTTTATCTCATTTATCTGTGAGAATGAACTTATGAGTGTCAGAGGTCAGTATAAATCAAAAGATTTTGGCATCTGTAAATATTTTTTTTGGGTTACCAATGGGTACATGTTTACCCTTAACTAAACCCTAAATTTTTTAGAGAGTTTTTCAAGTAGTATATGTCTTATTACTTGCTTTGGGAGAGGCAAGCAATTTCCAGCTCCTGGTTTCATTTATTGAACTGAGTTCCAGAAAGCAGCAATGACACACATGGCTCTGCAAAGCAGCATCAACCAATTGCTACAGGAAGATATGGGCCAGGCAGGGCAGATGCCAATGCATTTGGCCAAAGCCAGCTGTAAGGGTGACCAGGACCACTGGCAGCCTTATAACCCTGCAGCATGTCCATAGTGACGAGGCAGGTCATGCCCCTGGATCAACATCAGATTCTGGATGAGCAGTGTTAAGGCCAGGTATGGACACAGACGAACAGAGGACCCTCCCTCTGACTGGGAGCAAGCACAGAAGCCTCCCCCCAAAAGCAATTCCCAGTCAGAGGACTAGAGGAGCAAGGGATCAGCACAGCTTCTTAGCAGAGTTTTTTTCAAAAAGCTCCTTTCAAGGCTTAACATCTGAATTATTCTTTAAGCTGGCCCTGAGCCTAGGCTTACAACCCCTGGAGTAAAAAGGCACTCAGGGACCTGATACTGAGTTTACTATTTATCAGCACCTTCCTTTGGTTGATAGTTCCTTCCAGTTCCATCTGCTTCTTATACCTATCTCCAGTTACATTTAAAATCTTGTCATTGGCAAAATTTATTATAAGACAAGAACTTATTGTGAGTTAAGACTTGCCGACAAAAAATTTTAACCAGATAGCTATAACAGTTCAGAGAAGGACAATGAAGTGGGTGAAGGGGCTGGAGCAGAATTCTTAGGAGTAATGGCTGAGGGATCCTGGAGAAAAGGAGGCTGATATGATTGATCTCTACAACTACCTCAAACAAGGTTGCAGCAAGGCAGGGGTCAGTCTCTTTCCCCAGGATAAGAAGAAATGCCCTCAAGTTGTGCCAGAAGAAATTTATATTAGTTATTAGGAAACAAGTCTTCCCAAAATGAGTGGTAAAGCTCTGGAATACACTGCCCAGGAAAGTTGTAGCTTCTACATGCATTGAAAAATCATGCAGATATGGGACTTCAGAACATGGCTTAGTGTGGGACATACTGGTGATACTGGTAGTTGGACTTGATGATCTTAAAAGACTTTCCAAGCTGAATGATTCTATGTTTCTGTGATTCTATGGATTAAAATTCAATTTTTGGCCTGACTAAGTAACACAAACACAATTCTCCTATTAATGTGCTTTTCAAACTTTTTTTCTCAATTTTTGTTGTTTAAATTCACATGGAAATGTTGCATTAATAATATAATTTAAATTGCTAAATCAACACCCTTTCTAGTTTATTTCCAGTGATCCTCAGGACTTGTCCAGCCACTGCACATACAGAGCTGGGATTCCAACCCATTCAACAACAGTCATTTGGCCACTACATCCTTGCTAAATCAATGCAAAGAAACTTGAACCACAGGAAGCTCAACCACATCCTGGAACTCTTCATTAATAAGACATTTACAGGATTACCATGTCTTCCAGTTTTTTTCTTTTATGTTACATCATGATGCAAGAACAATAAGACCTATCAACCTAATTTAAATTGACATGGAAACTTTCTCTGATTCAAAGCTCCCAACAATGCTTCCTTGAAATGCTGCTCAGCTTTTACTTAGAATCATAGCATGGTTCAAGTTGGAAGGGATCCTTAAGGATCAATTAGTTCAACCATCCTGCCATGGGCAGGGACACCTTTCATTAGACCAGGTTGCTCAAAACACCACATAGCCTGGCCCTGAACTCTTCCAGGGATGGAGACTCCACAGCTTCTCTGGGAGATCTGTTCCAGCATTCCACAATTCTCATAGTGAAGAATTCTTTCCTTATCACAAACTTTGATATTACATCTTTCTGTTTAAAGTCATTCCTTCCTGTCCTAAAAGTACATGCCCTTGTAAAAAGTCCTTCTCCATCTTTTCTGTAGGCCCCTTTAAGTGCTAGAAGGCTCTAGTAACGTCTCTCCAGAACCCACTGTTCTTCAGACTGTTCCAGACCTTTGGGCATCTTTGTGGCCCTCCTCTGGATCTTCTACAACATGTCCATGTCCTTCTTGTGTTGAGACCTCTAGAGCTTGAGACAGTACTTCTGGTGGGGGTCTCACAAGAGCAGAGCAGAAGGAAAGCATCACCTCCGTGACCAGCTGGCCATGCTCCTTCTGATGCAGACCAGGATTCTTTTGTTTTTCTGGTACATTATCATATATTATGTTGAGCTTCCCATCAACCAGCAGTCCTGAGTCCTTCTCTTCAAGGCTTCTCTCAATCCATTCCTTGACCAGCCTGTATCTGTGTTTAGGATTGCCCAGACTCAGGTGCAGGACCTTCCATTTAGCCTTTTTGAAATTCCTGTGGTTCCCATCGACCATTCTCAAGCCTCTCAATCCCTCTGAATGGCATCCCTTACCTTCAGTGTGTCAGTGTCATTGGTAAACTTTCCAAAGATGTACTCAATCCCACTGCCCATGTCGCCAATAAAAATGTTAAATGGCACCAACCCAATACTAGCACCTGAGGAACACCACTGATATCCATCTGGACATCAAGCCATTGAACACAAGACTTTAAGTGCAACCACTCAGCCAATTCCTTGTTCACTGAGTGGTCTATCTGTCAAACCCAATTGACTCTCCAATTTAGAGACTAAATGTTGTGTGGGACAGCATCAAACACTCTGAACAAATACTCTTTAGATTATGCCTGTTGCCTCTTCCAGGTTTTTCAAGCATGATTTACCCTTAGTGAAGCCTGGCTGTCTGTCACCAATCACCTCTTTATTTTCCATCTACCTTGGAATAATTTTCAGAAGGATCTGTTCCACAATTATGCCAAGCACAGAAGTGAGACTGACCAGCCTGTACTTCCTTAGGTCTTCCCTTCTTACCTATTTAAAAATTGATGTTATCTTTCTCCTTTTTCTGCAGTAGGAATTTCATCTGACTGTCACAACTTCTCATATTTGTCAACTATACTGTGGCATGGCAACTTCAAGCGTCAGTTTCCTCAAGACTTACAGAGGCCTCTAATCAAGGTTCAAGGGATTTATGCACCTTCAGGTTCCCTAGATGGTCTCAAACCTGGTCTTATCATACAATGGGCTGCTCTTCATTCTCCAGTCCCTGCCTTTGCCTTTTTGACATGGTATCTGGAGCACCTGACAGTGAAGACCAAAGCAAACATGTAATTAGGTACCTCAGTCTTCTCCACCTTGTGGGTAAACAGATCTTTTGATTTCTTCCAGACAGAACCCCCATTTTGCCTAGTCTTACTTGTATCACCAATCCTATTAGCTATTAGAATATTTTCTTGTTGCCATCACTGGACAGATTTAATTTCATCAGGGTTTTAGCTTTCCTAACCTGATCCCTGTAATCTTGGATAGTTTCTTTGTATTCCTCCCAGAGTGCATGTCCTTTTTTCCATCCTTTGCAGGTTCGGGTTTTGTGTCTGACTTTATTCAGAATCTCCTTTTTTATTCATGCAGGCCTCCTGGTATTTTTGCCTCATTTCCTTTTTGTTTGCATGCACCATTTCTGAGCTTGTAGAGGTGATTCTTGAGTATATACCATCCTTCTTGAGCCCTTCCTCCCTCCAAGGCCATATGCCACAGTATTCTACCAAGCAGATCCTTGATGCTAAAGATCTTCTCTCCTGGGGTCCAAGGTAGATGAGCTTTCTGTGCACCTTCCTTGCTGTCCCAAGAATCTTGACTCCTGGTGTATTGGGATATTTTGCTGGATAAAGGCCAGCAAAAAATGTTTTCAGAAGAAAAATTAACCATATTGACAAGCTTATTTGCATTTTCCCTTTTCCCTTAGCTTGTCAATATGGTTAATTTTTCCTTTGAAAACTGGTTACAGTAATATAATACAACATATCTTGTTAGTTTCTTTGTGTGCTTTAAAACAAATAATTATTCCTACATAACTTTTTTCAAAACTCTTGATACATATGGAATTTCTCCTCTGTGCTTTTCTTTTTTTCCAAAATAACTGTAGTGTAGGTTTTTTGCATATTAGAAAACTGAAGTTCAAAACAATTTATTTACTAAAAAAATAATTTAAGGGGCATGAGAAATACATGATAAAGTTTTTTGGTGATTTACTCAATACGTGCATGGTGGTAAGCATTATCAATTGTGACTATGTTCATCAGCCAAAAGTGTTTGATAAAATCTGAACTGATCAAACAAGAATGTCTATATAGATATCCTTTAGAGAGTTCCTTTTACAAAATCATTATCAACTGTTCTGATTTGTTGTAGCTGTCTACTTTAAATAAATACATACACACACATACATAAACAGCTAGTTCTGAGCACCAGATTCACAACTCGAGTTCTGAGGTAAGATCCATTATAACCAAGCCAGCCTTCAAATGGATAAGACAGATTTGCAGTCATTAAATTAACCTCTTAAATTACATTTGTCTGCAATGTAGTGTAGTCTTGACACAGAATTTTGAGAGGTATAACAGTTGCTCAACAAAAGCAAGTACTTGGTGGAGATCAATTCTTGATTTTATACCTGTGTCTCTTGAGAAACTCCAGAAACTTTTGCCCCTATGTCAATGATCCCTCCAAAAAAGGCTGTGTTATGTGGGAAAGTGAATTCTGACTACTATCCTAGTAGAAATATAAAAAGTGTGAGCCAGTGGAAAAAGAGATTCTTCAGTTTTCAGGCCACACTATCTTGCATTGCTCACCTCCTTAAAACTGATAGAAGATGATAACGGCCTATCTGTTTGCCCCAAAAAATCTACATGGTTCAACTAGGCTCCCTCATGGGGAACTTTTATAAAATGTTTATTTTTTTCTCCTCATTGAATCTCTTTGCTCTCCTTCGTACAACAGAACAGTGTCACAGTATTTCCCTAAAGGTAAAATGTTGTTTTATTCCTTTGTTTGTAGTTATAGACCTTTCAAAAAGACAAACTTTTACTGAATGAGCTGCAGCTGGAGGTTTAACTTTCTGTCTGATAATTAACCTAGCCTCCTCTGGCACCTAATCAGGTCATCACAGTTTATACTGAGTCCTGCTTGGCTTGTCTTTTTTCATCTTAGTTCAGCTAAGCTAGATGAGGAGAGCTTGGCATTGTACTTCAACTAAATTCCACTTTTCTTCCCCTGATTACTGTATATATAAACACTGTAAAAACTATCATTTGTGATCTGCAAATTTAGTAATAATTTTTATTTCTATTTCAACTTTGCTGGAAAATGTGGTGCATTCTCTTTTTGAAATGGAGTCCCATGGCTGTGCTTGTACTTATACTTTCCATGTATGTTGAAGAACTATTAATAAGGAAAGTTATCCTTTTACTAATAGCTTTTTTGTGATCCTATTTGCAGCCATTGATCATGTGTGTATTGTAAGGATATCTTCTCTTTTTATTTTAAGATACATTTATATACTTTCTTTTTCACAGTTACAATAGTGATCAATGAGCAAAACAGTATTTATAATAGCTAGCAAATATTCACTTTTCACAAAAAAATCTGACATTAACATCATCTTGTTCTTTGACTCATATAAAGGGAAAAAATCAAGTAGTCAAATTACAGTTTAAAAAATTGACATATCTGAAGTTTCTAGTTATCCATTTTTTTCCATTAACAATACCACATTCTGTTATTGCAGGTCTTGATTCACAGCCTCAAATAGGCTTTGAAAAATATAATAGAACATCTTTAATTAAATCCCCAAAACTCACATTCAGGGATAAATAATAATCCATCAGCTATTTCATTCTCTAACAGGACCTGGGAGAACTTGACAGTCTTAATCACTTCAGCCATTTATACCTTCATTTTCAGCTTTGTTTCAGTTGAGCCATTTAGTGGGGGTTTATCTAAATTGCAGTATCTTTTTTTCTAATCACACTTCATAGCTGTAACACAGAAAGTAATTTCAGGTGCAAAACGGAATATCTCTGAAGCACAGACATCCACGGCATAAGCACATTAGAATGAAAAGTTACCTGTGACTGAGTGATATTTGTCTCTGTAATGAGCTGAAGCATTGAGGAGCTGTGCCTGTAGTAAAATTAGGAACCACCAGCAGCAGCACAAGAGGATTCTAGCTTGTTAGAGAATATTCATTTTCCTTATTACACAAGACAGCTGTGAATGCCAGAAATTGTTTCATTAATGCAAACAAAGTTTCAATTATATCCCAGCATTCCTACAGGTGTGGGGAAAGTCAAAGTAAATACTCATATAGTTACTAAACACTCATATCAATGCTGTTCTAGGGGCTTTAGCTATCTTGAGGGTAAAATAACATTTATATGTGGTTTTAGATATTACTTTTGGTATTGTATCTTGTTCTTTTACAAAACTTTTTTTCATATAAAATATAAAGGTATGATTTACATTATCAAATTCACATCTTAAATATCACTATGACTGTCCCAAATTAAAAAATAATTTAAAAAATAATAAAAAAGAGGTGCAATTACTTGGGTTTTATTATTATTATTTTATAAATACAAATTTTGTCATACCCTCTTTTTTCTTTTTAATTAATTTTACTCAATTGGTTTTACATATGAATATTTCCTTAACTTTCTACTGCCAAACTTTTGTAATGATGACCTCTGTAGTGGCATTTATAAATTAAAACTTGCACTAGTAGTAGCAGTAGTAGTAGTAGTAGTAGTAGTAGTAGTCCCCAGTATTATTAATATATTTCAACTAGTAACTATTTGTCCAGTATATTTTTTTGTATTTCAAGGCTGCCAAATAAACTTTTCTGAGTATAAGTTTGAATCAGCAAGAGCATGAGAATATAAAAGCATGATGTTTTTTCAGAACAGACAGCTCACAAATAGATTTTCATGGGCAAGTTAGTTAATCAGAGAAAAGTTAAATTGGATGTTGACTTCTATGGCTTAGGATTTCACCTTCAGCAAGCAGCTCAAAGAATTGCCTCTGTAAATAACTGTGCCCTTGCACACTTTACATTATACTGGTACACTGAGAGGCTGAAGTAGAAAGCCTACAGAAGTTCTGTCAAGGGTTCATGGTAGGAGCGCACCTCTTTCCAGAACATACCCAGGCACCACAAAATCAATGGGGAGGAAAACGAGGTGATTAAATTAGCAGGAGGTCCCATCTGTGTAATAGCAGAGAAACTAGTAAGACCTAAGTTGCATACCTCTAATGCCTAGGACTACACTCCTTTAAACTTTCTATGCCTCCTTACTAAACAGGAATGAATGTGTGTCATCTTAGTCTCCAAAGGCAACATTGTTTTTCAAGTTTGTCAGCAACACTCTCTGGGTGCCTGAGTATTTCCTACTTTTTTCTAGTTACTGGGACAGGATTTTTCTTTGGTTGTATAATAATGTTTTTCTTATTACTCTGGAGGAGCAGATTCAACTAGCTTTTACAGTAACCATTTCAGCTTCAGAGTGCTAGATAAATTAATGTTGGAAGAGATGCAATGTATGTTATAAAAAATATTTTTCACACTAGTTGACAAGACAGGTAAACGCTATATTTTGATCAAGCAGCCTTAAAAGGACTTGCCTTTTAGCAGATGATTCTCAGTAACTGATTGCAATTAGCACCCATACATTAATATAGACATTTACTAATTCTTTTTTGAATTGTTCTGTACAGTTGTATGTATTTCATCTAATATAAAGCAAGCTACTTTATTCTAAGGCACTTGTGGCTGTGAAGAGAAAAGAGAAAACCATGAAAGAGAATTGGTCTGCTACTAGAATCACATTAAGTAAACCAGGAATGGTTATATAAATTCAATGACAACAAAATATGGCCAGCTACTTCAAATGCTCAAGTGATTATTGCTCTTTTTTTTTTTTTTGTGATTAAAAACTACTTATAAAATATGCTTTAGGAAACACAAGAATTGCAATGGCTTGATGTGTAAGCCATTAAGTACTGTATGGAAGGAGGCAGGTGTTGGTGCATTTTGCTAACACTTAAATATTTAGCATGATCATTAAATTTTATATTGCACATATGCATACATTTCCAGTCAAGTGAATGCATGCAATAGAAATTTCAGCACTTGTCCCACATATTCAGTTCAGGAGAATCTGCCCCTTGTTGGTAGTGAATGAACAAATGAATGAGCAAAAGAGCTGCATAAGTATGGGTAGTGCATCTAAATCAAGGGAGCTTTGGTAAAGAAAAAAGAAATAGAGATGCAAGTGTTGCTGTTCCCTGATGGCTTTTTATATCATCACCTCCCTTCTTGGAAAATGTTTTGAATCTTTCATTAACACATTTTCAGATGATTTCTCTTTTCTTAAGATATTCCTTCAAAATTCAAAATTGTTTAAAAAATATGGTTGGAAGATTAATGCAAATTTATGCACAACACAGTTCAGCAGATTTAGCATCTCTAAGTTGCCAGTGTATTCATGTTTGATTCAACAACAAAGGATGATTTAAAGCTATGGTAATTAAAAGCATATATTTTATGAATGCAATTTAGTAACAAATTCCACTCAGGAAGTTCAAAGGCTGAAAATCTTTAGTTTCCCAGCTCTCACAAGTACTGCAGGTTCAGTCAGATTACATGGCTCCAAAAACATGTAAAAGCTTGTCCCTGTGCTTGTTCCCTTGAGTAGCCAAGTCCCTCAGTGGCTGTCAGAAATAGACCAAGTATATTTTCTTCCCAGTAGAAAACTATTATTATTTTATACTGCAGTCCACAAAAAAAACGCATTAAGGCTGCATCCATTAATAGTCCTGAATGTTTCCTAGCCCCCTGCAGGTGGCTATCCTAAAAGCTAGTTGAATCTGCTGCTCCAGAGAGATAGCAATTGAGTAAATAAAAGCACAATTTTATACAACCAAAGAAAAGTCCTGTCTCAGTGAGTAAAAGAAAGTAGAAAATATTCAGGCACCCAGAGAGTGTTGCTGACAAAGTTTAGAAAATGGCTCTTGCCTTTTTCATGTTCCTTCTAGCACTGAGATCTGAGAAGGATCATAAAACAACATTCCTGTGCCATTGGCAGAGAGAGTGTCAAGGTACTTGGCTGATCTTGACTCCATACAGGCATTTTTTAATGTTCTTACATTGTATTGATCTAAGTATTATTTTAGGAAGCTACTTACCATTTAATTACTGTCAGTAATAATTTGATTTAATGTTCTCTTTATGAGATTATTTTTTCATTTGATTTACCTTTTTTTAAATCAAAAAATCTGCCATTAGTAGTCCACTTGATTGTGAAATGCATTAAATGGAATAGAATTCAGATGAGGATCCTAAGAGAAAGTCAGTTGCTTTATGACCATCTTCCTACTCCTTTAGGGTGGTTCAGTGACACTAAGAGTCATCCACAGCTGCTCTACCTCCAGCTGAAGTTTTATTTTAGATCTATGATTTATGTTAAGATATATCTCTTAATTTGGATTTAGGATTTATGACTTAATCCCACATTATCTGCCATACTCTTCCCTTGGAAAAAAGAAGGCAATGACTGAAAAAATTTACATGGTCTGGTTAGGCATTCCTTTCACAACCAATCACAATCTAGGTTTTTGCCTTGACTTACATTAGTAAGTACCCACCACACAGACTTTTTGATCTTCACTTTTTATAATTTAAAAAAGTACTATTTTATAGCATTTCAGATTTCCAACCAATATATGATTTTAGGATTAATTATCAAAATTCCATTTGTACCTACCAAGACAAGAAACTCTTATTTTTCAATAAGACCTGAAACATTAAAAAATTCATGCTAGATTAACCAGAGGAAAAAAATCCATTACCAGAGATTGACACTGCACAATGGCAGCACTCAAAAATAATTCTGTTAGGGATTCATCCAGACAGTGTTATGGTCTGATGTCATCCTTTTGATATCAACACAGACATGCAATTTTCAACTGAATGATGTTACTGCACTGTACCCATTGTCAGTTTTGTAAGACTCATGCTACAATAAAACTCTGGCCCTTGATATACAGTTTTCTTTCAACCGTAGAACATCCTTCTGTATTCTTTCAAGTTCCTTCTAATACCTGCACCCAACGGGAAATTTTTGCTGATATTCTCCTAGGCACTGTGAATTGATGGTCTGCACTTCTACACCTGCATAATCCTATAAAAGAGTTTGAGAAAAAAAGGAATAAACAATGCAGGATCCAGATATTTCTCAGGAATATACACAAATGATACTCCTGTTCCTTTAACATAAAATACACCAGCTTTTAGAGAAAACAAATAAAATATTAATTACTTAACCAAATACACTGGTTCTAGCTGCTCAACTAGACTTTTTCAGGAATGTTATCTCTTGCCTTCATAAACTGACTTTTATTTTTTTAATAGGAAACTAGAATGTGAATATAATTAAAAGCCAGAGAAAGACATTTTTTTATAAATGTAACTTGCTTGTACTACCTTTTCTCCAAAAATTGGGATTTTGTTGATGATTTCAAGACTTGAAATCTACAGTTGTTTAGCTTTTTTTTTTCTTCCCCTGCCTCTCATTGTAGTTTGCTTAAATGAATAAAATGAAGTTTGGATCTGTATAAGAAACTTCTCAGCTTCTATAAAAATTTGTTGCCATCATGGAAAATTGGGATTGTCTTTTAAGTAATGGAAAATTATGGATTCATTCAGTAAACATCAATACCAATTTGAGTTCATCAAGTTAGACTTCAGAATTAAACCCAGTGATTTTACTGAGCTATTAAAAATCTGTTTATATTTCCCATCAAGACTTAAAGAGAGGAATATTTGTTGTCAGACCTATTAGATATTTAAATTAGTGGAAAGCTGTAGCCATTCTGAAAATTTTAACATTTCAATTTCATCCTCACTCAAAAAATTCAAAATTGAAGCTTTTATTAGAACTGGAATCAATATTTATTTCCTTTATTTTTCTCATATCACACCAAACTGTCAAAAATGACCAATTTTCTTAAGAAAATAATTTATGGATGTGAGAAGTGTAATGATTTACTACAATTCACAGTAGTGAATTTCCTTCATCACACTGATGAAGGAAAAACTGGAATGTCTTTTCATATTCTGGATGAAATTAGGATTCTCTTGGAAAATAAGATATCCACAGTCATAAGCACTTAGAAAAAGCCACATTTGGAGTACTGTATTTGGTTCTGGGCCCCTTGGTACAAGAAAAATAAGGAACAACTGGAGAGGATCCAGCCGAGATGACTGGGAAGGGAATCTCATCAAAACATATGAATATCTCAAGAGCAGGTGTCAGGAGAATGGTGCCAGAGACTTTTCAGTGTAGCCTAGTGACAGAAAGAGGAACAAAAGCCATAAATAAAACACAACAATTCTCTACTTAACACAAGGAAGAACTTCATATTATTATGGCAGAGCACTGGCACAGGGTGCCCAGGAAGATTGTGGAGTCTCCCTCCTTTTCTGGAAAAATTCAAAACTAACCTAAATATATCCCTGTGTCACTTGCTCTGGGTGGTGCTGCCCTCTCAGGGGCATTGGACTGGATGATCTCCAGAGGCCTCTTCCAACTCTAACAATTCTGGAGTTCCATGAAATTAGGTTTCTCATGTTCCAGTTGTCTTTCTGCTTGCCCCAATGTCTGTTTTCACTATCTTTTCTAGGTTATCAGTAACTATTTTCAAGGGCCTGTCCTGCATTTTGTTTGTAATTGGTCAGTAATGGAGCTAGTAGATGTGGTCCAGCTCAAGTGAAAGCTGATTTACATGTATGATATGCCAGTCCTGACAAGTGTATTTCTTTCTAAAACATACCTAGACACTTTTGAAAGGACACAGGCTTTAATCAATGTTCCAACTTCATGTATAATTGTTTTCTATGAGATAAGCTCTAACTCAGAAGTTTTCTGTCTTGTATAGTTTCCCTCAGCAAGATTACTTCTTCTGTCTTTGGAATTACTTAAGCTGGATTGGTGGAAATGACTCCAAAAACACCAAAACCTTGATACCTTCATCCAATACAGACTGGTTCAGTCAAAACAAATTTGGTTTCACATTTTTTTAATGAGAATGTTAAAGCATTTTTAAGAAATAATTGTATTTTTTCTTTATTGTTTTTCTTTTTTGGACTCTGTTATATGTCTTTTTTCTGCTACATGTTTGGAGATTTATCTTTGAGAATTTAATTCTTGCATTTTATTTTATTTTAACCTTTGTCTAAGTAGAGTCTAATTTAGTTTTGCATCAAACCAGAGTCAAAAAAACACATACAGCTGGTCTTTCTAGAGTTTTTTGAGGGCCCAGGATAACATTAAAGGAGAAAAAAAGACATCTCAAATTGAAACATAAATGCACATAATAGAGAGTGGAGACTTAAACTGAGAAAAAGAAGAAGAAGAAGAAGAAGAAGAAGAAGAAGAAGAAGAAGAAGAAGAAGAAGAAGAAGAAAAAGAAGAAGAAGAAGAAGAAGAAGAAGAAGAAGAAGAAGAAGAAGAAGAAGAAACAAAGGAAGACCTCACTAAGACTGAATATACTAGAAATTTCCAAAAGAAAAAAAAACTTAGCTTAAAATTAGTATTAGAATGGCTGATGGGAAAGACAGGATAAAATATCTGTCTTCCAAACCAAGGAGTGTCATCTTTAAAACATAAATGTGCATTACATATATCTTCTTTTGTTGCTCATTTAGATGCTTAATATCTGTTTCTTAGTCTTTGGAAACACTTTGTTTCACAAACATAGCTGGTTTTGTGACTATTATTGTTATTACTACTTAAAAATTCTTTATCTTTTCTAATGTCTTTTTGACAATATGAGTTCAGTGGAGCTGTACTGTCGTTAGTACACCACAACCATATTCAGAAATTCCCAAAGTGTATATGGCAGAGGAAGCAGTCTGTTGACTAATACACTGGTGACATTTCCAAAACTTGACTAATAATCCTCTCTATCTAAAATAAATTATTTTATTATTTTCAAAGTAGTTTTGTTTTCAAGTTAAAATGAGTCCCTGTTCTGCTTGTTTGATCACTGTGTCACTAAAGTACATGCACTGTAGATGTATTTTTATAATGTGTATGTGCATTTTTTTATTTCTTCATAGAAAGACTCAGCTGTATACGTATTTACTACTATAACTGCATCTAAAATAGCTTTTCTGGTCATTAGTACAAATTAAAATCTCAGCTGCACAGGATTCTTTTTTTCATATTTTTTGCATTCCACCTTTTTAGAATTTTAGAATCTGAAGGAAAGTATTAAGACAGTAAAAAGGATTTATATTCTGATAATTTGAAAAAGCAGTTAAAATGTACGTCCCTTTTTGAATTCATGAAAAAATGGTACAATTTTCTTTGAAATTATTTGGTCTACAGCATATCTCAAGATAAATATGTATTAGTTTGACTTTTCCTCTTCTGAAAACCTGATGTTTAACATTCTTATATTCTCAACTTATTCTGCAGCTCTGTTTAGGGTTTAAAATCTGTAAGGTAAATGCTCCCTGAATTAAAAATATTGTAGTGCTGAAAGAGGAACAGAAGGCATATTTCAATTTTATTGATTTGTGCTACTAACCTCTACTTTGGGAGAATCCTTAATTTATCTGAGCAACATACCGGTGCTTCTATACACCTTACATTTGTTGAATTTGAGTGAAAAAATGCACCAAATTGTTTTTCCAATGTGTTACTTAATCTCATTGAGTTTATTTGACAGCAACCTATTAAAATATAGTACAAGTATACAGGCAGGGTGATGAGAATATTGCAAAGGGAAAAATATAAAAATTTGTACTTTAACAGGAGCCTTCTTTTATTTTGATGGGACTCCAGGTGTTGCGAATTTCTCCTTATCCTTAATAGCACTGTTGGTGGATGGATTGTAAATTAAATTTATTCCTCAATGAGTATCGTCACAGGTAATTGCTCGTAGTGCAGTGAGGCCCTTTGAAGACATCGTTTACAAAATCTGAGCAGCCTTACAGTGATAGGGAGTCAGTCATGTTGCACTCCCTTTCCGGCCCAGAGTGGACAGATTGTTCAAGTAGGTAGAATAGGTACACCTGTACATAACATGCTGTTTTGCTATTTATTAATGAGGAGAATGCACTTTGCCATGCTAGTCATGGAAATCTGAAGACTAAGCCAATATCTTCCTCAGATAACTACAAAATTTTATCTACACAACTGAACTAGTTGAACTAGAATTTTATATTTCAGTTGAAATTTAGAAGCCATGGGCTTCTAAATTGTTTTGTTTTAATAAAGGAGAAACTATAATACACAATATGGACAAAGTTATTTGCTGCACCAATTCAGATACTATAAAACTCTGAGAATCAAATAGCAAAATTTGGCTATGAGATCTTATTTTCCTTACATTACTTTAGTGATTGTGGAAATACTGCTGAAACCAGTTCTTAATATACTTCTTATCTTTTGGATAAGTCAGTTTCATAACTGCTTTATGTTATGATGCTTTTATGTTTAGATTCATTAAATTTTTTATGTTTAATAAATTTTAGAATTTTTGAAGAATGATAACATCAAGAACTACTGCAGAAGCAGTGAAATGTATTTCTCGTGGCTGTATTGAATGTAAACTTATACTTTTAATGAATAAAGTTGTACCTATTAGTAAAATATATTAATAGAAAGACTATTTTTTATATGCAATTTTTATAAAGATTCAGAAATTTAATTATATTTCTGTATTATTCTCATGGTTTGACACTGGCACAATGCCAGTGCCCCCATGAGAATACCCTCTCCCTGGTTTCTGCTGTGAGATGTGACCAGGAATGAGCAAAGCAGGCTCTCACTTAGGAAAAAAAAAGTTATTAAGTAAACTACAAGGCAAAGGAAAAAAAAAGAAACACACAAGGAAAATAAAAACTTCACAAATACATCTCTTCATCCTCTCTACCAAATTCCCAATACAATACATCTTCCAAATCATCGACTTTCGGTCCGGCACTACTCTTCAGAATACTCAATCCTCAGTTCATCAAGAAGAGAAGCAGTCCTTCTTGTGCCAATGGTGACATCTTCTTTTCATGTCCAGCACTCTCACCACTGAACACGGACCAGAGCTGCTTCTAGGGTCGACTTTTAAAGATGCTTCATGCCACTCCAAAAAAGCACAGTCTCAGCTTTGGGACATCTGTCTCCCCCATATTTTTCACCCCCTGAGGCCGAGGGGTACCAACACTGAAACCTCTTGGTCCTGAGGCATTGCCTCCCCCTAGAATGTAGTCCCTGTATCACAAGGAAACATGGTTCTGTCCATAGCTACACAAGAGTCCAGCATAAGCTACTCCATCATCTCTTCTACCCAAGTTCTTCTCTATTCTTCTAACATCTCTCACTTGCCTAGACCTCTCTCACACTTGCCTATTTCTTTCTTCATCTTCCACTCTATCTCTCTTCTAGGAAAGGTCAATGTTCTGTAAAGTTTTCATTGTCCGAAAAGGGGTTAAAAAAGCTCCTACGAGCGGCCGGCTGCACCGCCCCCTCCCCCGCCCCGCATTCTCCTTCACCCCCCATTCTCCTTCAGCCGTGCTGCTGGCACAGGCCCACGTTTATCAAGTTTCAAGGTAACAGTCCCAGCAGGCACTGGCGCTCTCCTTCTCTCTCTCTCTCTCTCTCTGTCTCCCAGGAGAGGCTGACTGATGGCTCCCGGTGTTCTTCCACCCTTCCATCCTGCAAAGGCCTTCACCTCCCTTCTGTTCCCAGCCACATGGCTTTTCCCCTCGCCCCGCCTAGCCAGCCGCTAGGCTGGGAGAGAGACCCGAACTCTTTCCCGCCGAAAACCCCAAGAGAACCTCTCAAGAAAAGAGCCCTGCTTTTAACCCCGTGTTCTCAGAAGCAGATCTAATGTCTCAATGGCCACATTAAGTGCCAATATTAAAATCTGAGCACCAATTAGCCTGACGACAGCATCTCAGAAAACATATTTCCTGTCAAACTACCACAATTATTTATGTAGTACACATAAAGGACTGTGTTTATAACTGACCCTTGAAAAAAAAAGTAGCTGTCATATGTTCTGAAACTTGAGTTCCCAGTTCTGCAAGTTATTGTTTCACTCTATATCAAGTTGGAAAACAGTTGTAATTCTTATATATTATCATAAATTGCTGATTTGTCTAGACCAAGTGACTGCTATCAGACATATAGACAGCCCTCTGGACTTCTTCCTTACTGTATTAGTTTGAACAAGTCTTTAAAAAAACATGTCAGCACCAACAGACCAAAGAACAAAAACCATGGGAATAGAAATTTTGACAATGTTCCCATTGCATTGACACATTTTAGAAGATACTCCTTAACCCTTGTCCTTAAGAAGTCACCGTCTTTCCTCTTTCTAGAAGACAAAATATAACCTCATAGTATTACTATTTTTTTCTTAAAGGACCTGAAATGTTGTTCATACGATACCAAAGTATGAGCTAACAGCTTTTGAAAAGTATGGATATCACTATACTATTACTGCTTATTCACTCTAAGGAAAAAAATAACATTCAGTGCAGAGAAATAAGAACAGTTAAAGCTGAAGGCAGATTGTTCTAAGAAAAACTTCTTTGGCCATAATACCTAAGACCATATAAATCAAAGCCTGTTTCCAAAGCCTTAAATCTCACAGTAATGACATTTAGTCTCTCTGTATTGGTCCTCTCTGTAAATTACCCATAAAATGGTAGCATCTTTATATGTAACACCATTTAGTTATACCTAAATGAGCAGCCATTATTCTTTTTTTGATTCAGTTGCAGGAAGTGTGTGTGACTAGACAGGAGAGTACTTCTTGACTTGATAATTCACTCTTCAATAGCTTCAGTCTCTTCACCTGCCAGTTATATTGTACACCAATCCATAAACTCATCCAACTCTTTCAAAGATAGGATAAGTCAGCCCTTTGAGAAAATCATTTATATCTGTTCCCATATAATGGCTGAACTGAGTTTGTTGTTCTGTAGCTGTACAGCAGATTTACAAAAAAAGGAATGGAAATGAATGATAGCATGCTTGAGTACCCATTATAATTATCATTACCTGTATAGAGCATAATCAGTTAAACAACACACACACATCTTTGAGAAATCTTCCTTTTTGGGGGTTCAGGAAACCTGTTTGATATTTTTTAAATAGTGGTTGGGGAGTTGCCAGATTTGTTTTCACCCATGTTCCCCCTATCTGTTGCATTCTATGGGTCTTTACATTGCTTGTTAATGTCCTTGTTTGTTTTCAGTTCTGTCCCAGAGAAGTAGAAGGAGCAAGTATCACAATACAAGGATCAGTGCATCAGTCCTTTTATATTTTATTTCAAATCCAAAGACTGAGCTAAAATTTGTCTACCTTTAATCAACTTATGTCTGTGATTGATAAATCAGCAAGCAAGGGGACAGTAAAACCAAGAAGCACTTTTTTATGCATTAGAATATGTGACATTCTTTTTCAAGACCAGTGCTAAGTGAAGCAATGTCATTAACTAGCCATCTCCTGATACCCTAGGCTGGAAAAGAATAAAATAGTGTTAAGCAGGGAATAAAGTTACAGTCATTTTATCATGTAATTTCTATCTGAGGATCAGGTTTTACTTTTATTGTAGAGGTAATGTATGTAATGTTTATTTGGATTTAAAGTCTGAAACCACCACAAATATATCTTTCATTTGACAGGTCATTTTTACTTGAATGTCTTCCATAAGGGATTTGCTTAGGAGAAGCTAAACAAGGCTTTCTAGTGAATTTTAATGATCTCATACTTATTTGAAAACAATCAACTATTAGAATTAGGTTTTATTAAGTATCGTGTTACCATGACCACCAGATTTAAATTTGTCTGTTCATTGATGACATAGAAATTTTGTATTAGACAAAGTCACCATGTATAGGCCTAAATAGTCATTGCTCTTTTATCACCTGAAAGGTCTTATTTAATCATAATCATAGTTTGTTAATGGGTTGGAAAGGTTCTAGCTCCAGCCTCGCATTCATGGATAGGGATACCTCACACTAATCCAGGTTGCTCAAGGACTTATAAAGCCTGGCTTTGAACACTGCTGGGGTTGGGTCAGTTATTGATAGGTATTAAATTCCATAGAGTGGTGTCTCAAGTAGCTTAAAATATCTCTTGCTAAATACAAAGAATGCATTTAGTTTCCTGGGAACCCCTTTTGCACAAAACAGAAGTATCTTTGCAGGGTCAAGTGTATGAAAAGGGGAGAACTGCAACTGTTTCTGTCCAAGCCTTGAAATTCAAACTTTGACCTGCAGCTTAGGAAGTCATTGGTCAAAGTCGTAAGACAGCTTGTTCAACCATCATGACAGCTAAAATGACCTTGAAGTCAAAAAATCACTTTCTAAAGTCATCTAACTCTCTTGTGAATTGATTGCTAGTCAAGCTACTGTCAGAAATGCTGTCATCATTCTTCTCCTCTAAGTAGAGGAAACTTTCAAAAACTTTGTCATTAATTTATGCAAAAACTCTGATTCTTTTCAATAAAAATGGTAATCTTCATGAGGCAGTTTGAGAGAAAAACAACAAAATTCTGAACTGTGACTGTGTGCATCAGGAATACATTTATCTGAGATGGCAATGTGGAAATGAGTAGAAACGTCTTCATCTGTAAATACACAGGAATACTCATGCTCTAGCAACTTTCAGAAAATTTTATTCTGTATTGAAAAATCTTACAGATATGCTTTTTGCATTCCTTTAAATTATTGTTTTTCTGGATTTTAGGGGAATTAGAATTAGAGTTATTGTTTTATGTACTATGACATAAACTTTGATTAAATGTAGAATTTATCCAGCTTTAAACAATAAATGTATTCTTTTTCATGCATAGATACTATTTTTTCACTGTGACTTTTTCATCTGACTAATTATCACATCGGTTAAAGTAAAAATACAGATTAAGTATTTTCTCAGAAAATACCCTGCTAGAATTGAAAAGAACACACTTAAAAATTAAGTTATATCAAGGGAACTGTATGTTTCACTGACAAAAATATATTGAAAAGTTATGTAATAGTTCTATGTGGTTTTCATTTATTATAATAATATATAATATTCTTTTGTCATATTCATAATAATTTTATAATTGACATATTCTTCATCACTACAAAAGTCATAAATAAAATTACACTATTTTTTCATAAGCAGTCCTTTGTTTTTTAAATCTTGGTTATTGTTATGTATTGTAGCTTGCTGAATTATTAGAAAAAGACTAGAACTATATCGAGCCATCACACCTAAGGTGATGGGGTTTTTTTTGTCAGTTAAACCAAAAAAAAAAAAGCATCTGTAAAATTAAGTATCAGAAATAGTTCTGCAAGTAGGGAACCATTTAGCTGTTCTCAGAACAGCTTCTCTTCATAACTGTTATTTTAAAATGTTATGAATTTCCTGTTGTTGCTATGCAGACAGTCTTGAATATTTTCAGGATGGTATAGGTGTTATGCATTCTACTTTTGCAGATAACTCTAGCTTAATTTTCAGAGTCAGCAGTAAAATGTGTGCACATGTAAATATGCAGAAAATAATTTTGTCCTCAGGGAGCACAAAGCATTTACCCAGAAATGTTTCTGATAATTCTGTCCGAAAAGAGCAGTCCCACAACACCTTTAAAACAGTTTTTATTTGGCTGTGTTTCCTTCCTCCTTTTTTTTTTTAACTGTTACATTGGATTATGATATATTCTGTAAAAACTGTTGGATTATCTTTTTTTTAATTTTTCTGGTCTTTTTTTCTTAGTGCAAAAAAAATTACTTCCTATTAGTACAATTCTTGTTCTAGAAATATGACACAACTAAATAAAAATCTAAAGATAGACATAAATCTAATCTAATCTAATCTAACTCACTAATCTAATGAACTCATTTTATCCCTATATCTAATTAACTTATTTTATCCCTATAATTAATAGATATATGTGATGCTATATATATGTACCTTCAGAGGACCATTTACAGAGGGAGTTAATGGGATTTTTGGGTTTTGCTTTTGTTCTTTTTTTTATTTCTCTTTTTGAGCATATAGCTACAGCATTTTAAGGTTACACATTTAAAGAAATTTGGGATGTATTTCCCACATGAAGGGAGTTAAGTCTTTTAGTGAAAGAGGAAGCAAAAAGAGGGACGAGAATTTTTTGAGGAAGGAACTTACATTGACGGAATGTTTCATAAAGTACTTCTTTCAATTTTCATTAATTGTTTAATATTTTGATAATCACATGTTGATAATCTTTAATAGGACCCCTGAAACAGGACATTTTTTCTCTTACAGCTATGCATATGTTCTTACTACCTTGAACACAGCTGAATGCAGACACCCAAAAATAAGTAATAGGATTTTACACAGTATGAACAAAGATGACGGGTTTCTGTAAATAAAAATAGATGACTGGTACACAATTATCTGCACATTTAGCCATACTTGAAACAACTTCTTTCCAAGTAGTTCTACCACAATTTTTTATTATAGGTCAAAATACTGGAGTTCCAACTGCCAGTTAAATATTAGAGATTTAAGAAATGTTTCTGTCTCTCAGTATCCTTTAGTAAATCACATTTTTTCTGGTTCATATTGTCTTTGGGTTATGACAGTGTTCCTGGCAACAAAATGACCTACATGACGAGGCACATCGCATGTCTATGAACATATGGTCCAACATCTTGCACTCCTTTAAGAACACCATTCTGGTTTTCTTGCATTAGCTGTGTTATCTGTTACAAACGCCACACAGTTGGCTAGGAAAAGGTTCAGCACACTCAAAGATTTCTCCATTGCCATGACATTATTTTTAGTACTGTCTTGATTAATGGAGAGCATCTTTTCGAACAAAGCAAAATACAAAAATGCTGATATAATTTGGAATATAAAGCTCGATAAGAAATTATGAGGTGGAAGTTTTTAATCAGTATGATTGCTAACATCTGCCATCAGGGAAAACCACATTTCAGTTTTGTGTGTCTACCCTTTGGAGCAGTAAAAATATATGCAAAGCTAGAACAACTCTCTGTTTTCATACTAGACATATAAAGATTCTGCCCGATTTGGAATTTTCAGTCAAGACAAACACTTTTAAAATCTGTTCTCACAGATGTTGGGCTATTGCAAAGGAAGGAGTGAGTCAAATTAATATTTCTCACTAAAAATGTAAAACACCTGCATTTTTCAGAACTGTTGCTTGGACCTACTCCTGATTCTTTATTATAGTCTATGTAACTTCTCCACACTGTAACCACTGTGTTAATTAAAAATCTTTGTGCTTAGTCAGTCCATATATGATTAGATTATGTGTCACTCTCTAATACATTGCAGTGTTCCCTGTTGGAAAGGGTTCTCTCCCCTTGCAAAGGAGATGATAATAAGCCCTACAACTGGTTTGCCTCATGTTATTTTATAAAAACAATAAAACATTTATTTTTTAAAAGAGTCACAGCAACTTTTGCCTAAACAATAACTAAAACCAACTCTAGAAGCAGAATTCTACTAATAAACAAAACAATTCTTTTAGTCTCCTTGATGAAGCAGCATCCATAAATGAAGCTATAGCAGCTGAGGACTTCATTTTCCAGCTAGTGTAAGCATTCTAATTCAACATAACTTTCATGTTGTTTAAATGATTAGCCAAATTCTAAAGATTTTTCATACTGCTCTCTTTATTTTCTTTCTACCTCATTACCCCTTCGGCCTATGTGTTAAAAAATAGCCAAATTGTAATTTTTTTAATAAGTACTAATAAGCAATCTATTTAGAATTCAGTAACCTTTAAAGTCTTCTATAAAACAGAATACAAAATTATGGTTTTGAACAATGATCTTTTGTCTTTCTGAAACTCCTTTAAAGAAGCATGGAAGAAAAAATCATAAATATCTAAAGATTGCCTAGTAGGTGAGGAACTGTCTATTAGTGGTAGAAAGCAATATAAGAACCAGAATTTTTAATTATATTTTTGTTAAGGGTCAACACTAATGAAAAAGCAAAAGAAAAAATCAGTCGCTACACCTTTCATCCCATAACTCCTTTGTGTTTGGAGGTTTTTTCCTAAGTGTAGTCTTAAGTATCTCTTCTTGGGCTATATTGAAATATTGTGCTTTACTTAGTAAGGGGTAGATATTTTCTTTTTTAAATAATTGAAACAGAAACTTAGGGAGCAAGTAAACTATTTACTATTTACCATTCAAAATTTTCATTTCAGTTAATAATTTTCTTTATGGTTTCCTCTTTGTTCCTCCATGACAATTGTGTCTAGCTTCTCTTTTTCAGTTCCAAAGAACTGGAAATAAACATGAATATGTGTATGTATTCAAAAATTGACTCAACTAAACTTAAAGCAAAGCATAGATATTGCTTTTTATTAGTACTAAATAGATTAGTTAAGTAGTTTAGAGTTGAGTACATAACATTGGAGATGGGCATATCTACAGAGTTTACTACAAGTGCTGCACATCTGCATTATGAAACTTCACATTTACATATTAAGCACTAGCCTGCCTTTTTTTTTCACTGAAATTAAGTAACTTCTTAGCCAGTGTAAGTATATGGAATAGTTGTCACTGGCAATGCTGTTCACAGAAGAAACACACACATTCTCAAAGGGTGTGGTATTGTCCATTTCCACAGCTACATAATTGGGGTTTGGGGTTTTTTTTTAGTTTTGTAAAATAATGCACTGATTAGAGCTGTATCCATTTACTGGGTTGGAAGATATCCCTTCCTTAGATACATGTTCACTGCTAAGAAATATAGTAGAGAATAGAAGTCAGAGGCTCACTAAAATGTCAGATTTTCCTGTGGGAAAAAAACCCCCTCCCTCCAATGTGTTTGCCAGAATTCAGTTAGACAGACTGATCACTACTTCAGAAGCTGTTTATAGAGAAAGCATATCTCTGTACATTATATCCAGTTGCATGCTGCTTTTTCTTTCTTTTCTTTTCTTTTCTTTTCTTTTCTTTTCTTTTCTTTTCTTTTCTTTTCTTTTCTTTTCTTTTCTTTTCTTTTCTTTTCTTTTCTTTTCTTTTCTTTTCTTTTCTTTTCTTTCCTTTTCTTTTCTTTTCTTTTCTTTTCTTTTCTTTTCTTTTCTTTTCTTTTCTTTTCTTTTCTTTTCTTTTCTTTTCTTTTCTTTTCTTTTCTTTTCTTTTCTTTTCTTTCCTTTTCTTTTCTTTTCTTTTCTTTTCTTTTCTTTTCTTTTCTTTTCTTTTCTTTTCTTTTCTTTTCTTTTCTTTTCTTTTCTTTTCTTTTCTTTTCTTTTCTTTTCTTTTCTTTTCTTTTCTTTTCTTTTCTTTTTCCTTTCTTTTTTTTCTTGTAATAAATATCAGGCATTCCAAACTTCCACGTAGAGATTTTTATTTAGTTTTTATCAAGTTTATTGAGTACTTATTGCAAGAACCTAGGTGTATATTCAGATTACTAGCTCAGACAGCACAAAATTCTACTTTCTCCTGAGACTAGTTTAAACTGTAGTCTTTATTTAACAATCAATTTTGACATTTATGTTGATTGATGTTAATCCAAGAATGATAAGACAATTGAGGAACTTCTGTAGACAAATGGCACCAAATTGCTCTGAAATGCAAAATTTCTAAGCTACCTAGGAGAACATGACTCTCAAAAGGTCCAGAGTAAAACAAATAGAATGAAATTTCATAGTTCAAAGGGCAGGATCATGTATTTTAGTACTAGCTCCAAAAACCTGTCATTGCCTGTTCAGGTTTTGTAAACATAGATATGATAGAAAGGAAAAGAACAAAAAGTTCATAAAAATACTAAGAACTCACATAATCTGGTATGAAAATTCTATTATTTTTAAGAAATATGAAACAAATTTGGAAACATTTGAATCACTCTATATTAGATAATACAACTTACAGAAAGGATCTGAAAAAATTTGTTCTCACAAATCAAAGTCGAAATTGAAATTACTGTTGTCTGTAAATAGACCCATGAAAGCAAGAGCACACAAGGAGTGAAATGGCAGCCTCTGCCAAAGTACCAATGTGCATGCATTGGCCATGAACACTTCCATCTAGAAAACAAGTTTATGGCCAAAAGAGGAAAAGTATTCAGAGAGAATAAGTAGCAAATTTGGGGCTGCTGAGAAAAGAGTTGCACAACAGTTGCAGTGTTGAAAGTGATTGAACTTACTTGCCCAGGAATTTCTCTGCTGGTTCTAGATTCTGGTTTAACTTAATGTAAAAGTAACTTTGAAATACTTTGTTCAATGTTAGTTCAAGTAACAAAGCAAAGGTCTGGAAGTGCAATAATGGTCTTTTTACTATGACATAGACCATTTCTCTCTTCCCTTGTTCCATGCTGAGGTGAGACACTATGACTACACTGAAGCAGTCCCATATAGGATAGTTCAGGTCATTTTGGTAGATAGGTTTCTCTACATTTCAGAAGGCTTATATGTACTCTTATTTCAATTTTAACACTTACGGGGTTTTTTATTTTAATCAAATAATTGTATAAAATACAATTTCAGCATTATTTCATCAGAAAGTTGCTTTATTTCAGGTGTTATTCACATGTTTAGATGGGAGGGATGAAGGGATAAGATACTGCAGCTCTAAGTCTAGACTGACCTCCAGGAAGGCACTAAAAACCTCTTTGAAAGAAATCAGCTATTGAACAAACTGGTTCCTGCAGGCTTTAAGGCATAATACACATGATGTTACTGTACTTTTTTTTTCTTCTTTAATTTAGAAGTTTCCAGCTATTGCCAAGTCATTCAATGGCAGTTTGCACCTATTGTGAGGAGAAACTGGACAAAATAGGATATAAGATATAAGAACAGAAGATCTTGTTTTACTTTTTTATATTTCTCTGATTTATAATAATAATGAAACAATACATTGAACTATGAATTTATGAGGATGGTAAAATTTTAATGAAGTAAAAAGAAAAACAAATATTCTGAATCTTCCATAAGCAGAACTAGTCATGGAGTGGAAGAAAAAAAAAAGAAATTTATGTATTAAATCTATATTAATGAAATAATGTCCACTGGAAGACCATTAGACTGTCATTCCCTCTTAAGAAAACAATAGTGTTTTTTTCAGTTGTGTTCGTATATCTGATAACCTGTGGTTCAACTTTAGTACTAAAAATCCAAATTAGACCATTTGATTCTCTTTTATAGTATTGCTTCAAATATATTCCAGATTATTTTTCCATGATATGTTGGTGGATAATTATCCTCATTAGTAGAAAAGAGCATGCAAGCTGCTCCCTGATTTTTTTAAAAACCTAATCACCTGTAATATTTTGTAATTACAGCCTTCTTCTCTAGGAATCTTTAAATCACAAATCCACATTCGTGTAAGTAATGCAGAAAAATATGTTTAAAAATATACTTTCCTTTGAGATTATTTTGTTATGACTCCTTCATGTTCAACAGATAAGAGAGATAGAAGTGACTGCCTAGTATATAACAATGTCAAATTCCATTAATGCAATGATTAATTTCTGTACCAAATATATAATGAACTCAACCATTTTGTATTTCTACTCATCTGTCAAGAAAAGCTTTTAACTCTGCATTAAAGTGCACATTAATTTGTGCAAGTGCACACAAAGAATGAATGTGTTTATTATATCATAACTATAAAAGTATGTATTATATCATAACTATAAAAATGGCCAAAAGGAAGTGTATTCCATAAATAGGAAACAATTGTTAGCCCAATTAAGGTCTTAACAAACTAATCAAAATAAAGCAGATATTTATTAGTCCATTTACAGCACTGCTCACACTTTACAGTCCATAATAATGCAGTGAAGCCTCATAAATAATAGAATGAAGCTTTTTGTTCAAGAAAACTCAGGAGTACCTGTAACCTTTTCTCCACTTCGGTTTCATCCCAGGTTGTGACTTCAGGCTCCTTGAAAGCAGAGAGATGCTATATAGTTTTGGATAGCTGTTAAGTCTCTACATTTTCACTGCTGAGGCTGAGAGGGCAGATCTTGTTTTATACATTTCAATGTCTCAATGTATTTTGCTTTTGTGGTTTTCCAGTTAAAGCTGGGAAGGTATATGGTCACCCTTCCCAAGCTCCCTCTCTGTAAGTGTCCATTGTTGTCACACTGGGACTCTCTGAGAGAGCCTCTGCCCTTGCTCACATTCAGCACTGACAGCGCTGCAGCACCAGCATGTTCAGCAATGGGAACTTGGCCACTAGACACTAGTTAAGGCAAGCTAAAAGGACACGGGGGCCAAGGCCAGCCCACATAGATCTTGGGCCCCCAAAACTGAACATAAACCAACATGGAGCAAAAATCATAATATTAGGGATACAGTATATGTATTTTCTTCTTTGAGGAAAAATTACTATGTTTACTGTGATACTTTTCCATTAATTGCGATACCATTGCCCATTAATTACAAATACTTTATTTTTTCCAGAGTATGCAATAATTATATCTACAATTCATCTTCTGCTCTAGAAAAGTATTCCACTTTGGAATTAACTTTGGTAAACTTAATGCATCCCTTCAGAGACCTTGAAAAAAAATTAGGGGAGTGGGAACTTAAAGGTTCAGTCTTGGAAACTGGGGAAGGAAGTCTTTATGCAGATACTTGAAATATCTCATAATTTGTATTACTGTCAAGAATAATTTTTTAAAAAGTGCAATCTTACCTAGCCCTGCTTCCTAGTCATTCTTTAGAAGAAACATATTAATCCAATAAAGGTGTTTCTTCTCATATTTTTTTTTCTTTTTGGCCTATAAATGTGTCATAAAAAAAATTAGGATCTTATTCCTACACTTTCAACTACTAACTTTTCCCTGCTAACTCTCAAATCCATTTTGTCTTCTCATAACTGATGCAGTTCTATATTGAGGTCTTCCTGTCCAGAATTTTTTCAAAAAATTTTTAATGATAGGTTCAACACACCATACTCTGAATAGTCTACCTTGTTTTTAAAACTGTCTCCTTTTTCATTACCTTCAATTGTGATAGTAAATAGACATCTGTCTATTAAGGTCTCCTACTCCTCAGTTTAATAAAAGAGTTTTGCCAACTCCTTCTGCTTTGTATTTCACACTGCTTCTAAAATATCTGCATTAGCGAATCAAGACGCTGTGCTATTTATGCCTTCTGTTGATATAATACTCTGTTATTCCCTTCCCTTCCCTTCCCTTCCCTTCCCTTCCCTTCCCTTCCCTTCCCTTCCCTTCCCTTCCCTTCCCTTCCCTTCCCTTCCCTTCCCTTCCCTTCCCTTCCCTTCCCTTCCCTTCCCTTCCCTTCCCTTCCCTTCCCTTCCCTTCCCTTCCCTTCCCCACCAATACCAGTTAGTCAGATTTGAGGCTACTTCAGAAAGTCCAATTGAATATAGGCATCTTCCTCTTGTCAAATTTTGAATCCTGACCTTCCATGAGATGTCTGAGGATGTAAATAATCACTGGGCCCTGGCTGCTGGTTCTGTGTGATCTAGGAGGGTTATAATTCTCCAAAGTCACAGCAGGTGCCTTATCTTTGTGTTTGACTGACTTCCTGCTTTGATTTGCTCCTGCTCCTTTTCTTAGAGCAAAAAATAGTCTTTCCACAGCTTTCAAGTTTTTTTTTTCCCAACTAATATGAAAATAAAAAAACTGTATATCATTCTTCCTGTTTTCAAACTTGCTTTATCTTTCCCACACACATGCACATGAAAAACACCAAAAAAAGACATAGGGTAACCCCCAAAAATGGTACCTAACATAGTTGTCTGAACTTGTTTTTCATTTTATGTAGTAACTGATGTAAACCTGCAGGGTGAGAGGTAAAAGTGGTCTGCCAAACCTCTAATAATTCTAAGTGAGCTATCAATATATTCAAATCCCACATAGGTACCTTGGTTTTGTGTATTTGCTGCATACTTCATATGCAGTGTATCTTATATTCTTAGGGAATAAAACCCCCACAAACCAACACCCAATTTTTTTTTTTTTTTTTTTTTTTACTGCAAGTCTTCTCTGCTTAATTGTGGATAACTTCATATAGCAGTACTAGATCACATTTTTGTTGAAACCTTTTTTAGATTCAGAACAGGAATCAAATTTGTAATCTTCTTAAACAATTTTTAAGTGGGTATTTTCAACTTCTGTCAACTGCTGTTGCTTCAGGTGATTTCTGAACATTCTGGGAATTTGAAGTATCCCCATATCATAAACACGTAGATAGCTGCAAGACTGCAGAAACATCAAGAAAAGAGAAAATGCTTAGAGCTCTCTTTGCCATACTTGAGGATAACATTAAAGGGAACCACGCACATATGGACCTAATGGTGGGAAGCATGCATTAAATTATTTCACTGAAGCTGCAGTCCATATGTTGCTGCATCCAGATGTTTTCTGTTCAATATAGAGAGATTACCAAACATCCCATTGTCACCCAGTACCAGGACTCTTGAAAAATCTCCATCACAATACTTGAAATGCATCTAATACATCAATTACAAATGCTAAGGGGAAGAGCCTTTATCTGTGATTTGTTGTATGCTTTCAGTTCCTCTCCCCTGTAACAAACCTTGAGGCAGTTGGCAGGTGGTATCAGAAAGAACAGATCTCCAGCCGTTTCATCTTCCACTTGACAAATAGACCATTTCACATCAATCTTGTGGTTCAGTACATTTAGAAATTTTAATGCATCTTTCTGTCCTGAAACCTCTTGCTCTACTGTTACTACCTGTCCCCTCTATGTAAATTACTATATTGAACATAGATTTCCTCCTGTTTCAAATTTCTCTGTTACAAAATAATGAAAACTTTCTGTTTGATTCACCTATATAAAGCGTGATTATTTCTGTTGAAGTACAGGGGGATGTGCTACTGAAAAATGAAACCAAATGTTTTAAAGGCAATTCATTATGCTCTGAATAAATAAAATTCTAAATATTCTGCTGTTATATTACACTAGGAGTTTTTTCAGTATATTACAGGGTCTTCTAGAGTATCACCAAGCACCATGAACACTGGGAAAATGAGTACTAAAAATACAGGTATTATATGAGAAAATATTACTTCAATTAAAATTGTGCCATGTTAGTACACTTAATACTGATGTACTTGTTTTAAATCAGAGTAAATATGGAATTTTCTGATTACATAATCAAAGTGGCAACAGCCAAAGTCATGTTGCCTGCACACCAACAAGAATCTAAACTTTATAGACTTATATGACTGTTATGATGAGTTACACAGACATTAATGTATATTTGGTTGCATTAACCCAGTTAATAATGTCTACTATTTTATCAGTTCAAACTAAAATTTTCTATGAAATAATAAGGAAACCAATGGTCTTGAGATTTTTTACATTAAAAGCCTTCAGACAATTCATTTATCTGAAAATCATTACTTTTTATGTTAAATAGAAATTTCTGGAAAAAAATCAGGAATTATATATATAGATGTAGATGTAGATATAGATATATTTTAAAATTTATCTTGTAATTAGCATTAAATCTTTTCCTGCTAGATTTTTTTGTCTAATAGATTTGTTCTTTTTTCATAGCACTTTAGTGTGTCTGACTGAAAAGTTCAAGATCACAATATTAGGTTTTAAATACATTTAACTTATTTTTAAATTAACTAAACTTTAATATTTGACACATTTGACACATTTGACACAGAAGACAAGAAAATACTTATTTACCAAAAGAAGACAAATTGGGCATGTAAAATTAAAATAGATAAAATCTCTCTAAAGTAATAAAGGTAAACTAGAGAAAAACAAAGATGTGCATTAGTTTCCACTTTTATTCATAAAAATTCATACAATTACCTTGAGTTCATAAATTGTGAGTTCTTTCTAGATGAGAAGTGGCCTTCAAAACACCCTCAGTTATATATTTATTATTCTGAGAGACAGTCTGATCTTTGTAAGAAGGGCAGAGAATCGTAATAATGCACCATAATGTTGAATGGTATTTTTAAAGTCATCACAGGAGCCATCTGTCTTCCCATTTGTTTTTCATGGAGAGGTACTGAACTCTGAAGGTGTACTAGCCTCTTCCAAAGTTAGTACCAACCTTATTTTGACTCCAGACAAGGTATGCAAATTACTGTTTGTTAGCTCTTTGGGTTGGAGCACTGTACCGATGTTACCCAAGTGACTGCGCACACAGCAGTAATCTAAGCTGCATCTGCAGCCGAAGGCATCTGGCATTTCATCTTCAATGTGAAATTCATTAGATGCCAACCAGTCCTTTCAGACTTCCTACTATTTGAAAATGACCTTATTCACAAAAAAAAAGCCAAAACAACCAAAAACAAAAAACCAACCAAAACCAAAAACAAACGAAAAAAAGAAAAAAAAAAAACACAAAAAAACCCAAAAAACCAAAACAAAAGAAAAAAAAAAACCAAAGAAAAAAAAAAAACCAAAAACAAACAACAACAACAACAACAAAAAAAAAAAAAAAAAAAAAAAAAAACAAAAACAAAAAAAAAAAACCACCAGAAGTCTGATGGATTCCATGATTGGGAGGATATATTACTGTGCATCACAGATTGTCACCTTCAAATAGGTAGTTGAATTTCAGTACTTCTCCAAAGCTCAGATGGTCCTATTTCTTATGGAAAATTACTATCTAGAGCACTAATAAGAATCTAGAACCCATGAATCATAGTGCAAGGTGGGGGGTTGTGGTTTGTATTTGTTTTTGCTTTTATTTAAGCTTTTCTTATGCCTTTGTTATATGGTTGGCTTGGTTTTTTACTGTTCATTTATCTGGGTAATAAAGGAAAAGTTCTGAATTTGACCTTTCATTGTTATATAAAATGGTCTATAGAGATTAATATTTGAGAGAGGTTGAAAATGTCCAACAGACAAAAATATTACCCTTTTATGCTCTTTTCAATTTAACAATTAACAGAACAAGCATCCAAAGCCCCAAGTTATGACAAGCACAGGAACTTGTAAACATCACTAAGAATTAACAGTGGATATCTCTCATCAAAAGTTGTCAAAAGGTGTGTCTAGAGTAACCTCCCAAGAGCCTTTTTGTGAGATTTGTACCGAGAATTATTGATACAAATTTCAAGATTTGTCAGATGATTATATATTGCCATAGTAAACTGACAGTAGGAAGACATGTCATGTTTCCAAAATGAAAATAGAAAAGAACAAGATCAGTGAAGGATTTCGTTGGGGTTTTTTTCAACTTCCCTAGGAAAAATATACTAATTTATGCAGGATCATTTAACAGCATAGGATGCAGGTCAGAAATAATTATATCTGGCAAGAAAACTGATAATTTTTTAAACAGCTGCTATGTATTTTGAAGCACTGTATCAGTCAGATAGTGCTTTTCAAATCCAGATTTTTTTTTTTTGCTTTGCAAAACCCTAGGCCATTCTCTTTTATGTGACTGATATTTTTAACAGGATAATTTGAAAAAAAAATGCTTCTCAAGAAATTACATGTTTAAGATATTATTTTTGACCTTAGGACAAAGTTCCCACCTTGGTCTGTATACCTACATATTATACAAAACTGGAGGTTTAGAATCTGACAGAATTGTCCTGTTGGATTCTGGATTTTAACATTCTTTGGTGGAGCCTCTCAGAAGCATTTAAAAAATTCTGAAAAATAAATTTGTACATACTCAGCAATTATTAGATGTAGAGCGTAAATATGTAGAGTGTGACAGTTAAATTGTTTGGGATATTTCCTTGCCTCACATGAACATTTCTTATTTTTTTAGCAGGTCAGTGTAATTAGGTAATTAGGAGACTGATAATTTATTCTCAGATGACAAAATACAGGTAATTGTATTTTGTCATCTAAGAATATCAGGCTGTAAGTCTTTCTCTCCTCAAACGTGTTGGAAGTCAAATACAGTCTTGTCTCTGTGGAGTTTAATCAATTTGCACAGTCAGTTGGAATTTTCTGCTGATTTCAGAACACTTGATACTGTATTGCAACTCATGAAGTGCTTATTCAGAGAATCATAGAATAGACTTTATTCCCAGAATCAGTAAGTGGTTTGGGTTGGAAGAGACATTTAGAGGTCATCTAGACCACCAGCTTCACCATGAGCAGGACATCTTCAACCACATAAAATTGCTCAAACTACCATCCAGTCTGATCTTCGGGGTTTCCAGGGATGGGACATCACAACCTTTCCACTGGGCAATTTGTTTGGGTGTTTTATTGCCATTATTGTAAGAACCCTCTTTCTTACATTTAATCTAAATTGAGGCTCTATTATTTTAAATCCAAGATCCCTTGTCCTATTACAACAATCCCATGGTGAATACTATTTGTTCTTCAAGTAGTTAATATCATTCAGACTAGAAATCACAGGAAATGCTCATATATTTTCCCACTGTTGTGGAACAGTAAAAAATATAACATTTCTTATTAATGCAGCTCTGTGCTTTCATATTTGTTTGCAAATTATTTAGCTAGTATTACAGGCAATGATCTCTCATTTTCAGTTAGTGTACCTGAGGCACTACAATTCTTAATAAGCCCTTAGCTGAGTTGATGGCAATGCTTTCTGCAATGTATGAAGTTGTTGATGGAGCCAACATGATGTTGGCCAGATTTTCATAGTAAACACAGAGTGATTTGGACTGAAAGTGATCTTTCAAGGTCATCTCACTCCAGCCCCCTGCCATGAGCAGGGACACCTCTCACTAAGCCAGGTTACTCAGGGCCCTATCCAACCTGACCTTGTACACTTTCAGGGATGGGACTTTCACAATCCTACTGAGTAACCTGCTCCATTGCCTCACCCTCATAGTGAAGAGCTTCTTCCTAATATGTAATTTAAACATAGTCACTTCCAGTTTAAAGCCATTCCTCCTTCTCCAGTCAATTCATGTTCTTGTGAATAGTCTCTCTCCATCTTTCTTGTAGGCTCAGACACTGGAAGGCATTTGTTTAATTCTACATATTTTTCAGCCTTGCAGTCTCTCTCTTTTCAAAGCTACTTTATTTTAAACATGGCTGTTAATGTTGGGTAGAATTGTTAAAATTTAATGTGAATAGAAATATTGGAACATTTTACATTTTCTGCTGGAACTATGTTATAAAGAACAGTTTCCATTTTCTACTTAAACCTTATTTTCATGTTATTTTGACACGAGAAGTTGCTTTGAGTACCTAAACTTATGAAAAGATTCTTTATAATTCTGAAATATTTTAAAATATTTATTATTATATAAAATTCTTCATTCTCTCATAAAACATGTAAAATGTCTCTGTCATCAGTCAAATTCGTCTCAAATATTTAATTTGCATTTTTCTGCAGTATATAATACCCTATAATTTAGAAAAGATATGATGTCCTATAATTTAGAAATCCACCTACCACCTATCCACCTACCAGGTAGATTATAAATTGACACATACATATTATTAACCAAACAATCAGCAAGACATCTCAGTGGTCAAATGAATGTATTGTTGATAAGTGTTCCATGGTATAGTCTTTTTCTGCTTTACAGATTTCTTTCTCAATCTTCTAGTAAATAGATCTAGTTAGCTGAAAGAGGAGAGGACATGCTTCAAGATCAGTATTAGGATCATCCTTTACTGACTCTCCAGGCAGGCAATATAGTGCTTTTTGATGTTCCATCCTCTCTCATCCTCGTGAAGATATATTAATACAGCAGAATAAAAGTTAAGTAGTCCATTGCAAAACTTGAGTCTTTTCCTTAGAATTTTATACAGAAGAGTCCATTAAATATTCTATATGCTGCCATTTCTAGAAATCCTTGAGTCATTAATTCAGAATGAATTAATAAAATTAAACCAATTTAAATCTAAGGAATGGAACAGATTATATTTTTCATTCTAAAACTGTATTATCATACTGTTAGGAAATTTATACATTTATTTTATAAATAGAAATACATACATTTATTGATTTGCTTTCTAAAATTCTGAAATCATACAATAATAAATTTCTACTTTTGATCTCATACTCCTGGCATTAATTTTACTTATCTCTGAAATGTTTTGAAATTAAAGTTATTCAAAATCTGGAGGAGGAACTTCTTTGAGGGGCAGGAAGGAAAATTTTCCTCTTATTTTACTGATTAAGTGAAAAAAATTAATTGTGTCAGTAACTTCTTTTCTTATCCTAGAAGGCTCATGAAACTTCCTGAAATTTTCTTTTTGTTCCAGTATTTTGATATAGTAGATGAAGTCACATGGGATCCCTCTTGGGCAAAGTAACTTGAAGGATGATAACTCTGTGTAGAACAACTTTATCAAAGATTAATACATCCTTTAAATTTGAGGTTCAGCAAATATCAGTTGTTGTTGGGGTTTTTTTGTTCTTGTTGTTTGGGGGTTTTTTTGTTTGTTTATTTCTTTATTTGTTTGGGGCTTTTTTGTTTGGTTTTTTTTTCTCACAATTCTGACTCATGATAGCCTTGTAGGATTCATTGTCTTCTATGGAAAAAATGCTGTGGTTGAACCTTGTAGAACACATATTTTAGAAGTTTATGGCACATTGTTTTCATGTTTGCATGAAACTGCACACAGATAGCATCTTCCATCCCTAAAAGACAAATACATTTAATTATAAAGGATGTTTCCCTCTAGATTCAGTTTTTCATGTTCCCTAAAGACACATATCTTCATCAATCATACTTGGCTGTTTGCTACCAGTATTCCTGCTTGGGTTTTTTCCAGAGTTTGGGGGTTCTTCAATGCTTCTCATGACTTAGAAACTGTACCTCTTCTACAGGTTTCTATAACCAAAAAAAGATACTGTACTAGGTAAGTTACATACCTGATTCTATTTTTATTTACATTTGTTCAACTCAATTGGACACAATAAACATAATTTTGAGGCTGAATTCTTTCTGCAGAGTTGGGATAGTAGTAACTAAAAATTCAGGGCTGCTATTCAGGGCAGTGATCTAGAATGTTGTCAGTAAAATCTGCCTGGAACATTGCAATGACAATTTTATGCAATCATTTATCAAACTATTTTATAAACACCGTATGATTAATGTAGAAACATTAGGTAGATATGTATACACACAGCTGACTTATTAAGTTACCTGAAATATCCAGCACAGCAGTACACGATACCATACAGGCCTATTTATTCATCTCAGAAATCTTGAGCTGGCAGACCACTTAAACTAATAACTGACCAAAGTTCCATTTCTTTTCATTCAATGAGGCATAAAAGCCTCCATACTTATATAAACTACTTTTTGAAAATTACTCTCAGAGAAGTAAATATAAGCTATGTAGATGAAAAAATCACAGTATTAATTTAAAATTATATGCCAGTTTCAAACCAAACCAGTCTATGTTCCTTATTCATAAATGTCACTCTTCTATAGAGATGTTACAATTTTGACATGGAGTGAATTTCTAGACACCTCCTGGGAACCTTCTTGTCTCAGAGCTCTCAAGCAACAAGAATAATGTCACAAATTGTGCAAAGAGTCTTGTATGAGTCTTGTCCAGATGTATATTCATCTCAGTTAAGATGACCTACTGTTCTTCTGAAACATAACCTAAAGTTCAGTGTTAAACTGAACATAATTGCTTAATGACTTCAAAATAGAGTTTGCTATGAAGTTATGAGGAAAGTAGTTATATTGTTTTAGTCATAGTAATAACTCAAGTCCTTGAGACACAACCCATTTGTAAAAACATTGAATCATTATCCTGACATTCGAGAAACATATGTTGTGATAGCAGCTAACTGAAGGAAACATCTCACCTAAAGAAACAAAATAATTCAGAAAAACCTTATAAAACTATGACAAAAATTTCCACCTTTGTTTTTTGTTGTCTGGAATTATTTTCAGGTGGGAGAAGGTTAACCTTAGTTTCTGCATTCATTAGCTTTTAACTGGTGTTATAAATCTCAAAATATCTTCATTCTGTTGAAGAAAATAAAGGAAAGCCTCCTTTGATTTTTTCTCTTATCTTTTTATTGCCCACAATACTATGTTTCTATCACAACTTATCCAGCTGCAATGAGACAAAAAGAATTGATAGGTAGAAAATATTGTTCAGAGAAAGCAAGTTGCCTGCAGAGAAGAGATCCAAAGCATTTAGCAGTAGAGGAAGATAGTGGACATTCTTTTGGGGCTTTTTTTACATTTTTATAATGTACTTTTAACAAAGAATTTCTTCAACTGATGGAAACAGTTTAACAATTTTTTTTCCAATGTGCTGTGATTTTGCTTGTTATTTACAGAATTTTAAATTGCAATCGTTAACTAATTTTACAATCTGTGAAGTGGGAGCTTCACTAAATCTGAAATTGTTTTATCAAAAGGAAAATAAATTTTGGCTATTGGTTTATAATTAAGAAGTGGGTTTCATACAAATTCCTGTTTCTACCTCTACTTGCTGCAAGCAAGTGGCCAAACATCTTATTCTTCCAGTTTATAAATGCTTGTATGTCTTTCCACATAATCGCAGTGACTATTTAATACCTTGTCCTCAATTTTCTAATTTAAGTGATATGTTTAAAATATATTCTACTTTTTTCTTCACATCATGGTAATTTTGGAGTTAATCATATATAAGTTCTGTCTGGCTAGTTAATGATAGGATTGCAAGTCTTTCCTTTCAGCAGTACTCTTCCCCAGACAAAAATGTAAGTGGTAGCTGTAAAAATATCTGGAATTTCTTTTGAGAAAGAGTAAGTTGAGTAGGAGGAACTACCAGTGAAAGGTTTGCTGCCACAAAGATGCCAGTAAATACTAGTGTCGAGTATTGTGTGTTAGAGCAAAAACACAAACATACCAGACCCTTGTGTATGTTTCTCCTGTCAACATCAAGTCTCAGATCCATGGAGGTTTTATGACTGTTTGTATCTCAAAATTAACACTATTCATACAGTAGTTCTGTGAAGATGAACACTGGTATTCAAAAGGAGATATAGTATGAACCCTCAATTCATCATGGGCCACTCCTACAAAAATTGAATATGAATTCATGCATACTATTGAATCAATTTCTTTTTAGTTTTAGGAGTGTCCTTTCCATATCATTTTAAGAGAACTCATAAAAAGCCTTGCTACTGGGAATAGCCCAAAGGCATATTTGAGCTAATGCATCCTAAATGAAATCTTAACCTTCAACCTTCATTTTCTAAAAGCATATTCTCTAATTAGATAGTGCTCTTTTCATGCAAGTGAAAGGTGTAATGCTGATTAGGTCTATATTGCTGAGGGAAATTTTGCCACTGCAAGGTCAACATCTGTTGACTTAAAAACTAGAAGGCATAATTCAGCATTTGAAATCATAGCTGCTTGTAGTAGGGTTAATTAAATACTAACTCATAATTTCCTGAAAACTCATAACAAATGCAAGCTGACCAAAGCTGAAGATTTCATTTTTTCACATTCTGATATGCATTGCATAAATTAAGCTCACATAATACAGAGGTTAACAGAGGTTTAACCGTGAACCTTGACACAGACAGGTTTGATTGCAATTTTTTTCTGGGCTGATTCAGTTTTTTGTCTTGAGTCTTCTGTACTAGAATGCAATTAAGGAACAAAAAGCATAATGACACTAATGACAGGTACTCCAACCTCAAAACAGGCTGGTTTAATCAGGAACTCTGAATGTGACTTCATGCACAAGTCCTTGTCAATATGTTCTCGTTTCCCCCACTTCACAGACTGAGAAACAACTCCTTAGCAGGAATACATATTAGATACAGACAAATTATACACACTTATTTTTTTTCTCTGAAAACAATTAGTTTGGGTCTGTCAGTGTAATAACCTATGCATTTCCACTAAGAAGGTCAGATACTCCGATGATGTATTTAAAATTTTGCTTCAAAACTTGTAAATACAATTTCCAAATACAACCTTATGGAGATACAAATACAAAAGAGGTTTCCTTTTATATTACTTTTAGGAAGCCACCTCCCCTATTTAATGTAATATTAAAATCTACAGAGTCTGATAATTATTTAATCATAATAAGGTACCAAAAGCATAGATGTAAAGACTACATATATTAATCAGTATTTATAAACAGTATTAAGATGAATATAAAATTATCAGTATAGAGAGTCCATAAGTTACAGGAAAAAAAAGATGTCTAACTCATTAATTAAATTGCATACTTCACTGTTTCTTCAGTACAAACATAAAAAATTATTGTTTGCATTTAGTCTTAGACTTAGTTTTTTCCCCTATGAGTTCTCAGATAATATTTGCTCATCACTTTATGGAATCATAGAAACACTTAGGTTAGAATAGCCCCTTAATATAATCAAGTCCAAAGACTTGCAATCCTATCATTAACTAGTCAGACAAAACTTATATATGATTAACTCCAAAATTACCATTAACCCAGAACTGCCACTGCCGCAACAAGACCATATTCCTAAGTGCAACATTTTCATGTCTTCAAAATAATTCCAGAGATGACTAAACCACCTCCATAGGAAGCTTCTTCCAAAGTCTGACAAGTCTAATATTGAAGCAATTTCTCATAACACACAGCCTATTATTCTATAGTTTAAAGAAACTGAAGATCTTTGAAATTAACCAATACTTCTGAATATATTTTAACTTTTAGAGTATATTAAAGAGCTATTTTTCCACTACTTAAAAATATTTAACTACTATGCATAATATTGGAAATTTCATATCTTGGTAGGAGTAAAATTCTAAGTTGTTTACATCTTAGATATCATGTCAGTTCAAATAATTTAATAAATTTCAAAGTGCTTTCTTAGTTAAATATGAAGACATAAATGCCATCCATAGTGATTTGTGGTAAAATCACTGGAGCAATTCTCAACCAGTGAACCAATTTTCACAGAGGACTTGTGAGAGGTTGTAGATGGCATGCTTGATACTGAAAAAGAATTGATGGTGTAAGATTGAAACCATGCTTTAAGAGTACAATGAACAAAATTCAAGAGCAGCCTTCTCTCCTTTTTAGGGTAAGCTGGTTCTACTTTATTCCCAGAAAACTCACTAACATGGGAAATTTTTCTAACACCCACAAGTGCCAATTTCACTTGTAGGAAAAACAAATTCTGAAGAATTTCTCCCAGCAGAAGTTTTCCCTGTATGCACTTTCTTGATACTCAGCTTCAAATAAGCCAAAAATACCATCTAGATAGGGACAATTTCTAGCATCTTTGTATATTTTTATATTCAACTTTCTTACTCTGATTGAACGTTTTGCTATGGCATAAAGATTTTTGCTACAGCATAACACAAGAGAAAGACCTGACGAGAATAAAGACCAAATAACCCAGACTTTCACAAGATCATTTTAAGTCCTTCAGAATACCTAATGTCAAGTCAGCTAATGTTAACGAAAGAACAATGGTACAAGACTGTATTTGTTTTACATATCACACAGGCAGCTTGTCCAAATATACAAAATCTTAAAGTAATTGAAGTAGTTAGCTGGAATACTAGGAGTTACTTGAGCAAATCAGGTCACTTGAAAATTAGCATAGTGTCACTGAAAAGTCCTTTAAAAAAGGACTTCCTTATAATTCTAATTTATTTAATTAAAATTCACATCACTTATTACTAGGTCAATGATAGAAAAAGACCTATGTCATTAAATTGTTTATTTTCTTTTTATTCATGTCAAGGTGTTTTATCTTCTCCCCACCAATCCCTTTGCAAGATTTATCTTAGTTTTATCTTCTGTTCGGTTTTTTTCCTAATTTTTTGTGTAATATTTCTGTCAACAAACCACAACAATTAATTTATGCTCATGTATTTTTTTGTTCATATAATACAGGAGATCATTTTTACAATGTGCTACTCTTTTCCTTCTACTCATTATTTCACTTATGAGATAATGTCAAAAGGAGATGAATATTGTCACTGGGTAATGTCCTCCCACTGCAAGATGAATGTCAAGACATTTATGAAAAATAAAGGATCACATGAAACAGAGATATCTATTTCAAAGCAGGAAAGCATTTTCCAGTCAAAATATTCCGTGCTGGTCACAAGATGTCTGTTCATTTGGATTGTTTTGAAAAGATGAAACAGATGACAGATGCAAGTAGATTAGCAGCTTTTCTGCTTGACATTAATCATAAAAGTTTCATTTCGTAGTATTTTAAGGATATGATTTTTAAAAAATCCAGATATGAGCAAGAATGTAAAACAAGTATCATAATATTTTCCTTAAATATTTTCTGGTTTCTTAGTTGCGTAGAAATTCATCGTTTGACAGGTATAAAATATACAAAATTATTAACTAGAAAATAATGAGTATTATTTCATTAGATAGATAGATAGATAGATAGATAGATATAGATAGATAGATAGATAAAGTGTTGTGTAGTTTAGCTTTGCCCATACCTAACAATGCGACACTGATGAAAACTGAAACAAATGCACATTATTGTCACTGGCTTTAGATTTACGGATACCTTAACCATGAAGAAAATAATTAAGTAGCTGGTAACACGAACATTTTGGAAATGTTACAGGGCAAATATAGATACCCTATAAATAGATCTTGGACTTACACTATAAAGTCCAGCTCTGTGGACACAGACTTCCATTTTGTTGCAGCAAATGTTAAATTTAATCTAATTCTCTGAGTTGCCCTAAATAAAAAATAACTAGAAAACACAGATAAAAACAGAAACTGACTGGACATGGTTACAGCTGTCTTCCTGGTTTTTAAGCACTTGCTGCGCTTAATAAAAAGGTTTCCTTTCTGTCTCTTCCACTTTGTTGTTTTGGCACCAACAATATTGAGATATATGGCATGTATGTATGGTGCCATGAGTGTATAGAAAGGCTCCCTGGACAAACATCTTCAGCAATACAGCTTTAGAAAACCAAATAAAATTATATGAAGTATTTATTATTCAATATAAACAAAAAAATAAACATTTCTTACAATTAAAAAACTTCAAGTACATGTAATTAAGATGATAACTTTACATATACTAATGCAAGTTGATTTCTTACTCTTTTGCTATAAGAAAATAAAATTCTTCTATTAATACTACTGAAAATGTAATAATATACATGACTTTTCTGTTGCATTTGTTATAATTAGTAGTTTCATATGAGGTTTCCTCTACTGTACGAGAAGCAGACATCACTAATTCATGTGAGCTGATAATCATGTTACAGGTTGGTTTAATGAGATTAGTGCTTTTTTGTAATTATTATGGTAATACACTGCCTGTGACTCATACAATTCTCTTCTATTAATTAGTATGTGATTGCTTTAGTATAATTCATTTTTTCTGAAGTCCCAAGTTTGTTATACTAAGTTATATAGTTATTGACTTTATTATGCAGTTTATTTCATTATGGAGTTGGGGGTTTTTTGATTGAAATTTCATCTTCCTCAGAGCCGACAAATCTCACTTTATATTCTTTGGATTCTTTTCACTGAAAGAATTACAGAAAGTATACAATCTAAGTCAATACTTGTGCTCAAGAATCACCAAATTTTTAAAGTGAGACATGCTATGGTGGAAACACTGTAGCAAGCCATCATGCCATATCAACTCCACTTAGCTTGATTCTCAACTTCCAAGGATGAGTCTTGTATTAAGGGAAATGAAAAAGGTGTCATGATTTCTGCAGTTTGTTATTTTACATAGATGTAGAAGATGATGCAAAAATGCCAGTGTTAGAACCTTGTGAAGCAACAGATATTTAGAGCAACACAAATGCATTTCCTTCCACTCAGCCGGTGACATAATGCACTGCAAATGGTCAGGAAAACTGTGCAAAGCCCCTGAATTTTAAGGATGAGTCTGTGTCAAGTTGGTTCTGAAGAAACAGTGCAGCAAAGCTTGCAGTCAGCCCTGGAACCCTTAGAGCATTGGCATGCATGTATTTCCTGTGAATTTGTATTTTAGAGAAGATTTGCTTTCTATCCCGTTTCTTTCTGTCTCTCAAGCAATGTGAAGGAAAGCAAGGGACATTCTGTCAAAATCCCTATCTGTCAAGAAATTTCCTTCGAAAAAGAACAAATGTGGTCATTCCAGAACCAAACAGAAAGACAAATTCATTCCCAAATCCTGAACAAGTTTAGAGATTTTTAGATAACAGAAAAACTGTATAAAAAAGTATACTATTCCTCTGTAGGGAAATGATATGTATTTCTCACAGAAATTCAAAATTAATTACACATTTTTTGTAGAAATGTGAAAAAATAGTGATCATATCTGGTGAGTATACCAGCCTGTTACTGGCATTAGATAGATGCCTTTCCAATCAATATACAGGAAAGACTGACATCTTCTTGGGAACTAAAATTTTCTATCACATTATAAAGCCAGACTCAAGCTTAATTCAACTAATAATTTGTTATGACAGAGAGCTGATACTTCGCCAGTAAGACTGGTGAATGACTAAATAATTATGGCATTTTTTTGTTAATTTTATGTGAAGCCACTCATAATACTCTCTTTGAGAGGAAAAAAGCAAAACAATAAAACTCTTGATAGTTTCATTCTAAAACAAATATGTAAAGGCTTTTTCTAGACAGTTTTTAGATTGATCATTTTTTCTTATGTTGAATGCCTTCATTATAAAAGCTTCGTCAAATTAAATACTGTTTTCTTCATGTGCAATGTAGTCATGTTTTTCACACAGTAAACTTCATATGGGCAAATCAAAATTTCTCATAACTTTTTAACAAAATGCAACGGTGCTATAATAGTTATTTATTTGCAATGCACTGTGTCAGTGTGTATATAGGCTTTTATGACAATGCTAATATTATTGTTCTAAATAAAACCTTTTTTCAGATTTGAATAATAAAAAGATGATAATAGAAAGACCCTTAAAGATAAAAAATATACAGCATTTTTCTGATTATTTATTATTCAGTTAATCAATCTGTCCATTTAGTAAATAAGTTTTGTTCTATAACAATAATGTATGTGTCAAAAAAATTATCATCAGGATCAGAATTTGTCACATTGTTGCCTAGCTGCATGAGAGGAGTCTCTCAGAATCTTAGTGATGACAGAAGAAACTAATTAATTGTTTATAACCTGCTGATTCTCATATCGTTCCAGTTATTTGCCACACATTACAGAGCTCACATCAGTGCTAGTTTGGGAATTCTGAACTTACCTCTTATTTGTGGTCCAGATTTGCGTTGGGTAATGTAGGTCTACAAACTTAAGCACCTCAAGTTAAATAAGAATCTGGACTTTTGACACAGGAACTGTTTAAGCATTTCCTCCTTATCTCCAAGTCTCTGGTAATTTCTTTTTGTCACTCTTTCTCTCCTGATTATACCAGTCTCCTAATAACATCCCCTGACATTATCAACGCACAGTTTTGCTTTCAGCAGTTTTTTAGTTTCTCTAAATATATGGAAGATTCCTGACAGGAAAAGTACAGTTTTCCTTATGCAAAAATTACTTCATAAGTGAAGTTGAAACACTCATCTAACCTTAGAAAAGTTATTTTAGTCAAAATCCAAGGAAGTTAAAAGGACTGCAGTTTTAACATTGAAGAATTTGAAAGACTTATTTAGAGTTGCCAATGCCCCACAAGTTTAAGTGAGTTTGCTCCCTGTTTTTAGCTCTTTCAAACCACAGTGGTTGTGGTTCCAGCATTCCTGGCAACTATTTCACACACTACATATTCTGCTATGGTTTATTCTGTTTCTTCTAGCAGACTTACCCTAAAGAGCAATTAGGCATTTATTAGGGTTGGCACTCTGATTTTTAGTTTCTCTGTGGCAATCATCTTGACAAACACGAAAGTCTCATTTTCCTGTATTTCACTTAGGAGAGAAAATATAAGTGACATATCATGCTAAAATGTCACAACAAAGGGTAGTTCTGTTTTAATCTCAGGCTTAACATCCTTCCTAGCATATCTCATATCAGTAGTTATTGTCCACGTAAATACTTTCTTAATTATACATGTTTATGTCAATATTCCAAAACTATTTTTCCCTCCTCAAAAATAAGATTGTTTAGTGACTGCATTTCTCAAAACTTACTATGCTAATATTCAGCTTGCTCTCAATTCTGTCCCATGAATCATGTTATATTTTGCAACTTTCTATTTCTCCATCTTGTTGACAAAAAAGAAGTCATCTAGTATTTGTTTTCCAATATATTTATCTGTTTATTTTATTATCAGCAAAAAGTCCAGTAAGGCTGTATACTAGACAATATTAACTCCTTATAAATTGTAAGCCTCAAAGCGTTAAAATAATTTTTTAATGTAAATTAATTATCTCAAGAGAAAAATTATTACTAATATCAGTCAAGCTTTGTTTTTTTCTGTTTGGTTAAAAACCTTGACCTCATCCAGCTTTGCTATTTATAATTTTTTTATTTATTAACTGATTGTAACCATATCTTCTCCTCAAGCATAAATACTGTCAAACAAAACCAAAGGTTGTTGCATAAAAGATAATTAAAGCCTTTACACAAAAGAATTCTTCTAATAGAGCTGAAAAGTTCTTTATAATATGAAAGGTTTCTGGAGTCTATTGGATAACTGACACAAGTGCAACAATTAAGCATGAAATATTCTTTAAGAATGTTTCTGGTTTTAGTAGTATGCAAAGACTATCAGCATAACCCTCACTTAGATAAGACTAGCAGCTGCCTATGGACCTTACTTAATAGCAGTTCATTTCAGAAGCCATAGACAGCAGGGCTCAAACATGCTTCTGTGCCATGTTTCAGGGTTTGAAGTTGTATTTAGCTCCATTTGACCAGTTTATTGTGGGTAATGAAGTAGAATTTCTAAAATGCTCTGGATCTATATTTAGGTATTTCATTAAAAAAAAGATCCTATTCCAGAATGTATTAATCCCCACTTAGTCTACTATCTCTTACCTGGTTAATTTTTTTTTAAATATATTAAAATATGGAGCTAAGGACTTTTGATTTATAGCTTTCTACAGGAACTTAAATACATTTATTTGAATGCACATGCCACTGCTGTCAGTCTGATTTTTTTCATGAATATGAAATTTGCAAGATTTGAGCGCACCTGACTGCTGATAAATGTGAAGATCACTAACAGGGGAAAATAATCTCCATCAATGTCCTTAAAATTCATGCCAACTTACATGTGTGAAACTTTTTAAAAAACATTTTAGTAGAGAATGTGTTTAAAAGAAAACTGATAGCAGAATTTTCTCCTGAACAATGCAAATCAATAGGTTTACAATGTTAGCTATACTTCTGGAGTACTAGTGTATCTGTGGATTAATGCATTAAAAGACATATTTATCACAAATGAAAGAAAACCAGAAGTTAACTGATGACTGACTTTTGCATCAAAGTGGATATTATAACAAATAATGAAAATTGAGTGATCACAGGATTACTGATGACTATCTCTTTTTGAGTTTAAGGATAATACACACGCAGGAGGTGAAATATACAACTAACAAAAGTCTTTACAGGATAATCTCATTGTTTCCAGCTTGCCAAAGAGCCTCTTATACACTGAGTCATAGACTTCTACAGTATACAGCAACTAAGATGCATTTCATATGTGTGTTTAAGTATTTTAACAGGTGATTTCAAGAATGTCCATTGCTGGAGAATTTCTCTGTCATGACATTGAACTCACTGCACTATTGAAAAAATCTAAAAAATCCCACTGATCAGAAACTTGCTAAATCAGTGGATTGATTCAACACATTCAATACCATCATCTACAAAAACAAAGCGTGCCAGATCTGGGTCAGTGAGTCATCATGTTAAGTCCACCACATGGTCATGCCTGATACTGGGCCATCTGCCTGGCAACAATCATTTGTTCTAAATTAAATATAATGAGGACATGATCAGATAATATTAAAACAGGCATGTTTCCTGTTCTGCCTTTAAATTATAGATTTCTGTGCCATCAGTTTTCATTATAAAGTCCTTAATTTTTCATACATCTTTCTCTTCTAATATCAACTAATTATCAGTCTTGCTACTCTGAAATATTTCTGATGTTAAATTATTCCACATTAGTTTTCTCAATTTCTCATTAATATTCTTCTTAAAATCATGTTTGTTTCTCACAGTCTTTTCATTTAATCACCTCCACCTACTGAGTCTTTATTGTTTAATAATTTTCTTCTTTTTCTCATTTGATTTTACCTTTTCTTCAATCTATACCTTTAGTAACATTTGACTTCTCTTTCAAATTCCTTGCAATATGAGAGCATGAAAATTTTGCTGTTGTTATTTCTTGCCTCTGTTTTAAATGTCTTCTTCTTATTTTATTTTACTCCTTATTTTTCAATATCTCATCTGCTTTCATAGTTCTTTGTGAAGTTCAATTTGGCCAGTCCAGAATTGTGATTACACCATTAATTTCCTGCATGAACATAAGTGAATTCAACCTACTATCCTCTTTTACTAAAGTATTGTACAAAACAAAGTTTAGATGTAATTGGGGCATACAGCCATACTACATAAATTCTTTTCTTCTATTCCAAGCTTGAACTTATTTTCAGCTCCTCTTTTCTCTGTGTTTGGAAAGTAAGAACTTTTCAGAGATTATTATTCCCATCAGCATTTTGAGTGGTTAAAATATTTTTGCAGCCCTTTAGCCTTTGGCTTTTTATTATTAAAATAATAATATATTGTATTTTTAAGAAGCTTGATACAAAATAGAAAAAATACATCAAGGAACAGAAACGGAAGATAGAATCCTAAATAGCTTGGTGAAATAATTCTGAACATAGATGAAGAAGGAAATTTTCCAGAGCTTAGGGAGAAGAAATTTTTCTACAGTTTTGACCAAAAAAATATAATACCATACAGTCCTTCAAATACCAGAAAGGACCATGCTTCTTTTTAGCTCTTGAGAATTATTATAAGTTCAAATAATTTTTTACAAGTATAAGCAACGTCAAATTTATTAATAACTAACTAATGTACACATAACTGCATTGCAAGTTTTACTGATAAGTGAAATCAAATAATGTTTTCTGTTTGAAAGTTCAGCCTATTTTTCATTTCATATTTTATTCAGCTATCTATAGTTTCTTTTTGAATGTGGCTAAATGAACTATTTATCATGAGAAAATCCTTTTCGGAAGCATACCTGTGTTTTTCAAGTAAAATACAGAAACTATAAATGAATTTTGATTTTGGCTTTTGTGTGAAATTAGTATCAAGAAAATACTTAAATAACTGATAATGTATGCAAGCCTACTTTTCTTACTAGCTCTTTTTTTTTTCTGTGTTTCACAATTAAGTAGTATTGTACAGTGATACAAACGGTTCCCTAAGCCAAGCTGATTCCATGGTGGAAGTAATTTTTTCTCATCATGCATATCTTTAGACTAACCCAAAACGTTTTAGGAGAGAATACACATGAAATTTTTTGCACTTTGCTCTCACATTCTGAGGATTTCAAATGGTATGCTCTGGTGCAAAATTTCCCATATTTTAGATTGTGTTATTAAATTTCTTGTGTGGACTCACCTTTACTTCCTCTATGCAGTATATAATACTGGTTAAAGTGGTATGTTACCCTCCAAAATGGAAAATAGGAATTTTTTTAGCCCAAAACTTTTCAAATTTCTAGTGTCAAATAAACCTACAAGAGCACTGACATAATATTGAGACAACATTTAACTCTTGCTATTGGAGTGCATCTCTTATGGAAATTTGTTTGTTAGGTTCCAAATTTATAGTCCTAGACAAAGCATGAAAATTGTTGAAGTCCTTTCCAAGGCCCAGTTCAAGAGAAAGCTATTTTATAGCTTGATGAGACTTACCACTGAAGTAATTGACTGAACAAAGCATCTATTTCAATACCTGACATCATAGTTTCCTAACTCCAACATTTGAGCTTGGAAACCAAAGACATTGTCACTACTGATTATTACATTACATGCCTTTTTGAAGAAAAGCTACATAACAACCCAGTAATCTTGCATCCCACTGTTCCCTTCTTCTCACAGTGAGTTCATCAACCTTATATTTTATCAGTCTCCACTCCAATCAGAGGAGAGCCCTGATACAAAGATGGCCTGTTTCTGTTAAACAAGTTCTCCTCCACATAAATTAGGAGAAATAATGATGGACATAGAAATGTACACTAAGAATGAAAGAAGAATCTAAATAGACAAAAGTGGACACAGCTTTCAATTTCCTGGAAAAACTCCCACTATAAAGATAAAACAAGGGCATTGCATGCTGGTTACAGGAGACACAGAAAAATTTTAAAAATTAAAAACAATTTTACAGAAAAAAAAATTGTGTATTTGAGTGCTGTAGATACACAGACTTTCCTACTTCATCTTTTCCTGTTTGCTTAGTTTTTCCATATTTTTCCTTTCTTTTCTTTTGTCAGTAACCTTTCTGGTTGGGGGGATGTAATCTTTTTGGTACATGTCAAATTTTTAATGTTATATCTACATAATCTGAATATATTATTTCATCATTGCAATAATCTTGAAAATTAATTATTATGTGAATAACAGAAAAATCTTAGGAAGTACTTAGACAATACCAATCTTCTCTGAAACAGTTGTGATAGCTATTTTTTTTACATGGAAAATTAATGTAGATGTTAATCCAGGAAACGAGATTACCAAATTTTAATATAGAGTCAGTCAGGTTAGGCTGATGCAGTTGACAATACCAAAAGTAAGAGCTGAACAGCTGGGACTACAAATCCTGTCCCCAAGTCCTACAGTGAGTTCATGAAGCATTGTCAACTCTTCCATTTCTCATATTTGGCAATTTTTCATAAAAATAGAACATCCAGCAGAAGCTTGTCACTTCAAAAATTTCCTTTCAGCTTTAAAAGCTAACTATATCTTGTAAATGTGCTTCAATTTTTGAAGAAAGAATGAATAAGTCCTTGAATCTCAGGCTCTATATGACATTATTTTTCAGCAAAATTTTCTGTATGTGATTATGTACTGATTTGATAAAATGGTCATTATATTTCAGCATCATATTTCTTACCCACCTTGTCTCTATTAAACAGGCATCACTACAATAGTTTCCTTATCTTTTAGCAGACAGGGGCTAAGAACAGCTGGATGATTCATTCCATATCCATTAACACTATCTGAAAAGAAGAGTTTTCAATTTCACATTCCTTGTGATCAAATTTCTATTATTGTGTCTTCTTTATGAGTATCTTGAGCCGGTAATTTAAAAGAAATTATTTTCTTTAATAATTAATCATGTAAGTATCAAAACTATCACTCTTAGAAAAAACCCCAAAACCGTAATTTATTAATCACCAAAAAATTAAAGCCAGGTATAAGGTTATCTATATAGTCAGTTATACAGCAAGATGCTCTCAAGAACATATAAAATATGTTTGTATTCCTCATCAGAGTGTCACTCTATAGCAGAATAATTTAAAGAACACTGAAGTCAACTAATGCTTACATGTTAATGGACTTAATAAGGTTTAACCTCAGTCCTGTTTCATCTTAAACTCATCTTTAATCTGCTTCATAAGGTGTTGAAAATTTCTTTTTTCTCCTCTACTGGTTTGGTTCTATTCCCCCTTCAGAGATGTTTAATTTCTTCTCTATGTTACTTTGTCCTCATTTTAATAGCTGACTTCATTATTTTGAATCTTTTTTCAAACTAGGCTAACACTTGTTAGTTTTTCCTTAGTTAGTTTTTCTTTTCCCAAGAGTATAGAAGACCTTTTAAATTTCCATTTAATATTGGGTTGGGGGTACTTCTCTGTATTTACTGTGGCAAAAACACTCCTTAGCAACATTTCCAGGCTTAGATAGGACATATTTCTCAGTCCTGCAGTACAATTTATCTGCCTACATACTGAGACTTCAAATTGCTAAGGACTTATAGCAGTTACCCCCTTGTGGCAACCAATTTACACACACAGTCAGATCAATTAAAACATGTTTCTTTCAAAATGATATAGAGCTTTCAATATTATTAGTAATATTTCCTTCATTTCTCAATTAGCACAAATATCTTGTCCAAAATCACTATTTATATTTCTCTGGAATTTAGAGGATACTATCTCATCTCACTTTTGCATTTCTATCTCATACAAAATTCACATTTTGTATGAGATAGAACTTTTAATGAATAAAACCAATAATTAACACGCTTCCTGCTACTCAAAGGGTGGGTTTTTTATACTTACTTACATATTTTTTGTGTGTGCTGAACTTTTTTCTTACTTTTGCACAGTTGAGATCCTATAATATGTATGGTTTTGGATTGGAATAGTAATCCATCTTTAGAATTATATCTAGGGAAGTTAAACCATTTATGTTAATACCCTTTGTGAGTGATCAGCTAAGAGTTTTTAATAGACAGAGCATGAACTCTGAGAACCTGATCCTCACGGGCTGTATAACATGACCCTCCTGGAACCTTATACTTCTTATGTGTAACCTCATTCTTAAATGCAGAATGTCTTGTGGTTCATGTGTTCTAGAGATTTTTCTCATGCAGAAAATTACATTTCAGGTGATTTAGAGTTTGGGTGTCATTATGAGCATTTAGTGTTCTGTTGTAGACATTGCAAGGATGGTTATTAATGTTAATTTAAAAACCAAAAAAACCAAAACAACAACAAGAAAAGAAATTTATCTTTCTATTCCGCTATACTCCTAATCCATAGGTCTTGTGTCAGACCTTCATTGGCTCATTCTTTGTAGCCAATATCCAAATGTCAAATATCTGGGACTTTAAAAAATAATTGTTCCTGCTTTCTTTTAAAGGAAAATTTAATTCATTGTGGGAATTTCCATCCTGGAGGATTTTTTTCAACCTTTTTTTTTTAAACTTCATCCAAACTAACAAAGCAATGTAAGGAAGAAAACCTTGCAAACTGGCGACTGGACTAGACCTAGATTGAAATAAAATTAATACTTTTCTACCTTGTTGATGGAATAAATATTTCTATATTGTTCTCTTAAACTGCTTCATTACTTAGGAAAAGTTGTAGGCCAAGTTAAGGTCTCCTTTGAAAAGAGAACTTCAGAGCAACAATATCTCAGCATTCACTATACTGGGAAATCAGAAACTCTTCTGCTGAGATGTCTATACTAATGACTAGAAAGTCTCTGCAAAGTCCAGATGCAGATCCCGTTAAGGAAGGTAAACCAAGGGACAATCTGCAGATAAGCTAGCAAACAAATCTCAGCCTGGGAGATAGTACATTTTGTATGTCTGTATTTCTTTTGAACTCAGACACTTCAGAGGTTCACCAATGCTCTCCTTAATAAACTGAACAAAAAAGCTGATCTACAAATTATGCCATAGAATATGTTCTCCTATGTTCATCAGTAGAATTTAAGGATATCTTTTTGGTGACAACAAATCCTTCTCAGGAAAAACAGTCCTTAAAGGTAAGCATCTTAGCACCAGCCAAACAAGATCATTATTGAAGAACTGAATACATAAATTTTCATAATTTGCTTGTGGTTAAGAAACAACCTCCATCTGAGAGATATGCAATGATCATTCTTTCTTATTCATAATGGTCATTATTTAAGCCTGTGCCTTTAAAGCTATGGTTCTTCAAGTGGCTTATATTGCAATATTGGGAAGTAAGTTAGATTTTGTAGTTTTGTGAGCTAGGACTTTGGTTCTCATAAAGAAGTTCAGCTAAACTCAAATGTTTCTGGTATTCCCAAACTGAGGAATGTGAGCAATTATCCTGCTCACTATGTACTGAGCTTATATTTAATTTGGTTTAATTAGTTGAATATCTAGAAACATCCGTTTGTGAAAATCCAAATAAAGTTGCAACATGCCACATAAAACTAACTGTAATGCACATCAATCTCCATATCTTAGGCTAAATTATATGAGGTTTTCCTTGAATCTTTGTACTTGCAATTTTTCACTTTTCAAATGAAAGTACATTTGGTTTTTATTTCTCAATGAGCTAGATTTAGAAAAGCAATTTAATTGGATCTAAATTAGATGTGTGCTATCTTGAAGTTACCCAACTTCTCCATTGGCAAGAAAGAGATATTACACTCTTTGCCAAAAGAGGCTAAATGTGTGTCCTATCAAAACTACCTCATTGCATAATATTTTTTCTTATTTGTGTTCTTCGTACAAGGCATGTAAATTCCATTAACTCCAAAGCTGGGGAACTTTGTTGAAAACTGCAAGGCTGAAAAATGTGTCATTCATATACTATAAGCTTGGTATAAGATATATATTTAGTTGACTGCCTAAATAGAATTATGCTTACTACAACACAAAGAGATTAGACCCGTAGTTTCTATTAAAATATATTAATGTTGACATCTTGAATCTTGACAACGGGGCAATATACATTCCCAATGTTAGCCACTCATCTCTGTTACTCTCAGGCCAAGAAAACCCATGTGGAAACTACTTTAAAGTTAGAAAATTAGAAAAGAAAAATCCATGCAATCTTTTACAAGACAATCAATTTTACGAGGTGATCAGAGACTCACTTTTCCCTACATAAAAATGTGAGTAACATTTGTACTAAGTTTTAACATTATTACCATGGCACATTTTAAGGCCATTGCCTGATATACACTAAAACCATTCCTGGGCACTAAATAAAAAAGATATTATGGATTCCTCTTGAATGCATCTTCTTCTATTCTAATAGCAATATAATCCTACTTTGTACTATAAATGCTTCAGCTTCATGGAACAGTACTTATCTTGATACAGGTGGCTTCCAATGTGTGAAAAGTAACATTGAGAGCAAAAGTACTTGGACTAAACTGTACAGTTCCTAGTGGAAATTCTCAAATGATAAGGCAGAACTAAATTTTGGAAAGGTTTATTGGATTAAATTTTGATAGTAAATAATTTTCTGACGTAACGTGATTCAGAAATCATGGTTTACTTCCAATGTGGGTTATCAGAGTATCATGGAATGTTGTATTTTTGGAGAAACTTCTGAATATCATTTTATCAGCTCCCTGTTCAGAGCTAGACCGGGCCCTGGCAGGACCTGTCAGGCTCAGTTCAGATGGTAGAGTATCTCCAAGAATCACCATTCTCTTTGTGCAACTCTACAACTTCTCTGCATAACTTTTTCTGGTTATTCAACTATTCTGATGGTAATTTTTTTCTCTAATGTCTACCAAAACATCCTGTGTTACAACTTCTACTTCATTAGCTCTATCTGTGTGCTGGAGAAGAGACTGATTTCATCACCTTCTCAACTGGTATTTGAGGATAGCAATAAGATCTCTACCAAAAATCTTCTCTTCCCTAGGCTGCACAAACCCTGCCTTCCCACCCTTTTCTTGTATGCATGCTAACTTCTTTATTTGGCTTAGTATATGAAATTCAGTTTTTGATCTATTTAACGACATCCACTCTGTTCATGAATGATTGGAGCCACCAGTACACTGAAACTGAAGGACTGCCCTCAGAAGATGATAAACCAGCAGCTGGAGGTAGGCCAAAGGCACACAGAGCCTTTGGGCCACAACCCTGACTCCCACCTCACAGGCTGAGCAGAACAGGGTAGTAATGACAATGAGTTTTTTGACATTCTCAGTCAAGAAATTGACCAGGTCAAGGACTACTCAGAGACTTCAGCAAGAAGCAAGAAACACAAGCAGGGATGGAAACATTTCTAAAGCATAGATTCATGGCCTAGGATACAAAGATGGGGAAGGTAGTTGTGTCCCTACATGATTAGCTTAGGAAGGAACTGAAGGAACTTGCAGACCAAAGAGGTAATAGACAACATGTCCAAGAAATTTGACTTGTCTTGTCAGCTCAGAATCATCGGTATTACTTGATCCTCTCTCTCATTGCCCTTATACTTGTTAGGATAGCTGAAGTCTCCTATGATACAAAGGCGTATGGTTTTGCACAGCTTCCTTCAGTGAAGGAAGTGATTTTTCTCCTACTGATTTGGTGTCCTGTAGCAGACACTTTTATTAAAATGTCTCTCACAGTCATTTGTGCTCCGATTTTCCTGATAAGCATTCAGTGAACCCGTTAACCATTCTCAGCATTAATTCTCTCCCTGTGCTAGGTTCCTCCTTGCTCTTCATCTTTTCTGCCTGGCCCAACTAGAAAGCCCTCTTTCATTCATCACCATACTCAAGCCATGTGAGTTACCTTTACCACATTTCTTTATTCTGAGGCAAATTGTAGAAATGCACAGGAGTGCGCAGATTTCTAATCCCTCTTGTCTCTCAGTTCATATACATTTGTTTATGTGCACTTGAGGTAGCTCCTCTTCACTGAAGAAACTAAGATGATATGATCTGTGCCTGTGTGTGATGTGCCTTTAGACCCTCAGAGCTCTGCAGTGTCCTCCCACAAGAGAGGTAACCCAAGAATATCCAGGCAGATGATCAGAAAGGGCTAACCCTCTGAGGATTTGCTGGTCTCCAACATTTTCTCCGTACACACGTCTCAGATATAAGCCTCACAGGACCAAAAACCTCCCAAAACAACAGTGTGATCCCAACATCCCACAGAGTTGCAGTGTCCCTTGTACTTCCAGAGTGGTGTTGATGCTTCCATTTCTCATCATGCTTTGATCATTATTCCCTGTCAAACCAATATGAAGTCCCTCTCACTGGTTTAGCAGGCATGAAGTCCTCCAAGTATAAAGTCATGCACTTGTTTGTTCACTTTTAAATTGTCAGCAGCAAATAATAATAAAGTGTAAAAGCACATTCTGTCTAAGTAAAATGGTAGTAGTAGGAAAGTATCTCCTTTGCAGCTTTAATATAACCTAATTTAGGGATCTTTAGGTGAAGTCTGACTCCATATGTGAATGAACATTTCTGAGTAATACTAAAATAACTTGATGGCTCTTGTTATGCTTGTATTACTATACTGTGTTTCTAATCAATTTCTTTCCGGGATTTAACCTTGGGATAGATTTTTGGTTTTCCCATTATGTATCTCTGCCTCAGGCTGCATATGTGTGCGTGTGTTTTGTGGACTTTTTCCTGTTCTCTGGATGTTGAGACAATAGAGAGGTGTGCATATATTTTTAACACTGGGGCTTTAGTAAAACATGTTGCTTTGTTTTTTTATGAAAGTAATAAAAATATTAATGTGTTCTTGAGAAGTCCCTGCTAGAGTTTAAGTCTAGCAACCCTGACAACAGGGTCCATTATGTCATGGTTAAACACTTACATTTATATGAATTGCATAAAATTTTTCATTGATATCTTTTGGTGTTCCACATCATGTATAATCAAGATTCATGATCTTACTAAAAAAATGCAGCCTAACAATAATTTAATGCCATAAGGAAGAAATGTGCAGGAATTTCCTTTTTAGAGTCCCATCAAGTAGAAATGATAGAAAAGAAAAATACATCTTTATCTTATTAGATAAATATCAGAATGATTGTTGCAGTTAAAGGACACTTAAATAGATATTTAACTGGAAGGATTAGGGGAGTAATTATGCTTGTTCTGATAGGAAATTCAGCTAGAACTCTGGACAGAGCTGTAGTCTTGGAGAAAGAGCTGTTGAGATGTTAATTTAAAAGATGCAAGAAAACCATTTAGTAATGGACAGAGACTCAAAAATGTAACTATTAGCTTTGAGAGATTCTATAGAAATGTGTTTAGCAGAAATTTAAAAATTTCTAGTGTACAAATATATAGAATGAGTCTTCCACAGAGTGTATAAGCTGGAAAATGTGATGATTTCTTATCATCAGTGGTTCAAGAATAGCATTCTCTAGAAATAATAATCTAATGGATTGTAAAACGGCGTGATTTTTTTTGTGAGAGGTTTTATATAACTCAGCTGACTATAATAACAGGACCCTATTATTCAGTGACCTGAGATATTCCTTTCAATGATGTACAGTACTTGTATGGAATAGGAAAATAGGAGCTTTATTCAGGTAGAAAACATGGAGAGAATAACAGCCTGGGTAAGACTGAAAGTGGTATTATGATAAAAGCTGAAAACTGAGAATATATCTGTTTTCTCTTTAGAAATATGGGGGAGAGGAGCACAAGTAGATAAACCAAGAGAAGCAGAAAAAAAAGAGATGCCTGGTCAGATAAAAAATCTAAGAATATTCTGAATGATGCATTTATATTTTCAGTTTTTCAGTTAAAAGTACATATTTTTCTATTCTGTTCATTGTTATTGAAAATACAACTCAAATATGTCTCACTTTATTATCTTAATGTATGTGCATTCTTATAAGTTTTCTGATCAATAGTCTTTCTTCCTTCCTTTTCTCCCTTCCTGACTCCCTGAGCTTCCCTTCATTTCTTCTTCTTCTCGTTCTCTTTCTCTCCTTTCCAGAGTGTGATCAAATAGCTGCTGCACTTCTGCAACTTAAAAAGTACAGGGCTGAGATCCTTTCTTTGTGTGAATTTCTAACATTTCTGTAACAAGTAAAGTAGCTCACATGAGTTGGTCACTGATGGCCACACTGTTTTTCCTAATGCTTTAGTTTTCTTGCAAATGGAAATATGTTTTTAATCAGTAAACTCCAAAACCAAATTACATCATTGTCCAAAATAATACAGCATCATTACCAGATACATTTGTAAATCTGCTACATGGAGACAGTCATGTCCAATATGTACAAAAAAATTCCTTAAGTTTTTTGTTCATAAGAGATATTTTCTATAATCAAGAGGTGTCAGGGAGAAGTTCTCTATTGTCCCAAAGGCAAACTTCAGAGAACCAAACAGTCTTTTCCCAGGATAAGCTGTAGGTGTAGCACTTGCTACCCTTTAATGTAGCATTTGCTATTCAGCCAAGATTTTTTTGGCATTATCAGATTTCTGATATTCCATTACCTGCTGCTTTTTGGGGTTCAAAACAATGCCCATATCTGAAAAAGAATTAGTGATAGTTACAGAAATAAAGTAGCAGTCTAATATTTGTATCAAAATTTCTACAGGTACTTTCTAATAATTTTACATGTCTTTATTTCTTTTCAAACTAAATCAAAGTCTTAATCTTTAATTCTTTACAAGACTAATGCATTAATGGTTAAATTACAGAAGGACCCGCCAATCATTTTGTTGGCTGAGAATTCCCATTTTCAGTGCAACAGAAACAGGTATTCCGCTTTCTGTAAGGCTTTCATGAGTCTAGACCTGAATAAAGACTAGATTATAACATTAGCAATTGCTTTTGAACAGCAATCCCAGATCATATTTAGACTCTTGGCTTTCCAATAAGAAAAAATTGCTGGGTTTTAGTTTCTAATTTGTGAAAATTGAGTCACAACTAGCTGCATAGTTATCATAGTTATCCAGTTATTCAAAAAATCTCTAAGAAACAGTGATCATTTGACAATACATATGAATTTCCTATCTGAACTATTACTCCTATTACTCTTCAGGCTTAGCAAAGATGACTAAAATAATGTTGGGTTTTATGTTTTGTTTTGGTTTGGTTTTGGTTTTTTGTTAACATAGTGAGGGCTCTAGATATACAGAATGAAATATTGGATCCAAAGCAAGAGTTATCACAATGACAGAATTTAAAGGAATATTTTAAAAATGGTATTAAAATTGGCCCAATGACATTGTTTTAAGTAATGAATTGATATTCAAAATTTTTGAGGCCCACTTAATACCTTAATAGCTAAAAGTAAACCCTTTTATTTTATTTGCTTTGGAGTACTGTTTTAAAAATGGTTTGAATAAAGTTCTAATCTTCTCAAAAGTATTTGTCTTTTGTACTCTTAAAAATTAAATGTTATCTCAGATCTTATCAGTGCTGGTGTAGGAACTAATTAATTCTTACTCTACTTACTTGTTAGTTGGACTCTGATTATTTGGGGTTTTTAATAATTTTTTTTGTTTTATACAGATGCAAAAAAGATATTCAACATTGTTCCATTTTCCAGAATCTGCTGTCTGCATGATGTTCCTTCAAACCACTACTAAGATAACAAGCCTAAAGGTTGTGTTAGTAAAAGGATGCTAAGCAGTCTAAGAAAGTATGGTACTTGCTATCATAGCTCCTCCCTTTGCAGTCAATAAGCAAATTCTGATAAATCACATAAACAATTCTACTCTGTGGAAAGCTTTCTTTAAATTATGATTTGCTCATTGCTACATCTTTATTTTTGTATGTGCTTCTACATTTAATATATAGGAAGGTGCTGTCAAAGGAATAACGGCCGCTTTACTGATGTGTACATAATTGGGAACAGTCTGCTCTGATGGATAACAATAAATCTTTAACCAAGCTTTCACGCATTTATTTCCTGTTAGGCTACTGCATTAACCTTAGTTTTCAGCTGGTATTTGTTTATCTGCTTAAAGCAGGACTTTGCCTGCATTTGTTGCTTTGGTGTTTACTCAGTCTTCAAAGAGTGATCAGGGATTTTGCATTTCAGAGGAGCTTAACCTTGATATATTTACAGCATTATAAAAGCCAGGTGGCCTACACAGAGGTCAACAACTTCTCAAAGGAACATGATACTTAGCATTTTGCTTTTCCAGATCAGAGTTAAGAACTTTGTTTTCTCAGAAGGGGCTCAGGACAAACCAGGAATGGATTTTGTTTCTTCGTAAAATGGCAGTGTGTTGCTTCATTGGATCAGTTTCACAGACTCACAGAATCACAGAATCACTAGTTTGGAAGAGACCTTCAAGATCATGGAGTCCAACTCATGCCCTAACACCTCAACTAAACCATGGCACAGAGTGCCACATCCACTCTTGTAAACACATCCAAGGATGGTGACTCCACCACTTCCCAGACAAACAATTCCAGTACTTCATCACTCTTTCCATGAGAAACTTTTTCCTGATATCTAATTTGTATTTCCCTTGGTGCAGCTTAAGTTGCTGCTTGAAGGAAGAGATCAACCTCACCTGACTACAGCCACCTTTCAGGGAATTGCAGAGAGTGATGAGGTCACCCCTGAGTCTCCTTTTCTCCAGGCTAAACACCCCCAGCTCCCTCAGTCGTTCCTCACAGGGTTTGTGTTCCCAGCCCCTCACCAGCCTGTTTATTTAACCATGTCTTTCCTCCGTATAAGGTTCAATCCCTCTGACTCCAATCTTTAATTTTGACAGTGGTACTTTGCTATAGATGAGATACACATTTTAAAGCTCATTTCTCATAAAATAAAACTTTTAATATTATAAAGGCAAATTTTCTAATAATGCAGTTTGTGATCAGGTTTTCCCACTGAATTTGAAAAAAATATTCACAGAAAATGTCATGCATATAAATGTGCTATTTCTTGTAGTATGTTTATTGTACACACAGCACAGAATTTTACTTCATTGATATGCTAGGGAGACATTCAGTGAAAACACAGCTCTTATCTTTGAGTTCCATAGGAAGGGCTGGTTACATTGCATTTTCTGACCAGCTGTACCGAAGAGTAATATCTTCATTTGGGGGTGGATGAAGTAATTAAGTAATCAGTTCAAAAGTGCTGTTTTCTAGATTTGAAAAAGAAGATATTTTCCCTGAATGTTAATGTGGTTTACAGGCTCTGGGCTAGACTATAAACTCTGTTTTTCAGTTGCAAATCTCAACAAAAAAAAAACCAAACCAACAAAATGCAGAATCTGCAAATGCAATAGAATATTTTAAAGATAGTGTCTTCACATTTTATCTCAGTTGCTGCAACCATTTCTCAATAGGGAGGCCTTAACAGAGGTTTTTAATGCTGAGATCAGAAAAACAAGTCCCCCTAAGTAATAAACATGTCAATAAAGATTTACTGAAAATAAGTTAAGCATCCAGTATCACACAGAACTCAGTAAATGCTGGCTTAAAACAGTGTCATTTGTCAGTAATAATACAATTCTAGAAGTAGTCTTTCCAAAAACTTTCAGCCTGCTCCTACTTAATATGGTGCAAACCTAATGTAAATGAAGGTAAATGATACATAACAGAACCTTCAGAAAGGCTATATTTTGGTAGTATTTTAGGATATAAACAAAATTCAGTGTATTGGTATCAGATGTATTCTATTTCACCTTTACACATTTCTTTAGCAGGACGTAAGGCTTGTAGGTTGGAGGATTAACATTTTTATACTGGCAATATCATACTGCTCAAACTATAGAAGTTACATAGCCATGACTGAGGTTTTAAAACAATTGGAAGACTGACTAATTTCTAAATTAAGATCAGGATATCAAGGGTTATCTTGTGTCACATAAATAACTGCATGGGATTATTAATGTCAGACTCTCTTACCTCATCTCAGTCCTGAGATTTAAATAGCTCCAGATGAACTTTGGGCAAAACAGATGAATGCTTGAATCTGACTAAATAACTCATCTATAGTCATGATTTAAGATATTAAATCTAAGAGCCCAGAAATTAAAAGCCAGTTACATCATCTGTTCTTCTAACACAATCTGGTCCCATTTTTGATTTACAGCTAATTGTTCTGCACAGTTGTGAGGTTTTTTTTCACAGCACTTTTAATAAAAAAAAAAAGGAAGAACTGTCTTTTTTACCCTTCAGTATATTCTGTTCTATGTAGAAGACAAATTTCTTTCTGTCTTTTAAAATGGAAATGCAATTCAGAAAAGGAAGAGTCAAATTGCTTCTGATAATCATGGCTCTGGCATTGGAAGCTTCTATTTTTCTGAGTTTCAAACAAATATGCACTTTATTCCAAAGAAATATCAGCCTAAAGTAAGGCTGCTATAGGCAGATTTAATATGCATTCTTATTATTTGCATGTGAAGTCATTTGCATCAATTTTTTTTCACTGCATGTGAGTATTTCCTAAAGGCTGAGCAATATCCCAAATATTTCACAAACTACGATTCGTCTTCAGAAGCTGTATGGGCAAAATGTTGCCATCCTAATAGTGAAAATTTCATGACTGTGACTATGTGACTGAATTTCTTCAACATGATAATAACAGATTTATACAGAAAAACAGAATTTGCAGACAACAGCAAGGATATGTTGATGATAGATGCTACTATAAGGCAAAGGGTAGCACAGAGTGATGAATATCCTTGACAGGATGCAGGTAATTGTCTGAAGATCTGTTTTTGTTACAAATGCATTTATATTAATTCATAATAAGTATTTCGACTTCTTTCTTCAAAAGTAATTTACCATTTGAATGTTTTCCCCTTTACAGTTATATAGCTTTTTCAGCATTTAATTCAACTCCTAGCACTGTGCAGTTACCTTCTGAGAATCTTATGGATCTGTTGATTGGCTAAAATTTCATTACAGAAGCAGATCCCTGTGGGAAGGAACTGACTGTATTCATTCTAAGATTTTTGTTGTTCTGAATTCTGAATCATTGCAGTGACTAAGAGTTCATTTCTGTCTTCTGAGTTTCCTCAAACTGCATTTTCTAGGGAGTCTTTTTTTCTGCCTTCTATTACAGAGCTGAGGATTCAATGAGACAGTTTATTAATACCTTCAATGCCTATGTTGTTCTAGAATTGAAACATATTCAGTTACATTAATTTATCACTAATTTAGCTTTCTGTTTTCTATTACTACGTATTTTCAAAGTTAGATAGGCCAAATATATATTACTATATATTTTTAAAGACAGAAGGCTAAATAAAGTACATTTTCTAACTTGGCACTGGAATGCAGAGATTAATTATTAATTATAATTCTATGTAAGAGTATCCTTCCATTAATCAAGGAAAAAATAAAGATAAGATTTCTAGAACCAATGATTTGTCCCTGAAACCAAGGATCTTTTTAATCACATCAGAAATTTGTATAACTTGGTTTTGAAAGCTGTGAAAAGTCAACATGGTATATCTTCATAACAGTGAATTTTACTGTAACTCACACTGTTTAATGCTTCAGCTAACAGTTAGCGCTTGAGGGCAGCATTTTGGCAGAAGTGGAGGCAGACAGTCTACTGAGAGCTTGTCTCAGTAATGGTGGGCACATCGCAGAGTCCCCAGCAGTGCTCACAGGCAGTTGAGAGGCCTATACCCACCATGAACTCCAGTGGGAGGATGAAGTTTTGTGGGTCAGGGTCTGCAATGGCCTCTGGGGCCTCTCTCTGGGGCCACAAGCAGCAGTCTGCACTTGCAGGAAGCACTCACTGGTAGGGGGGCTGCAACCGGAGTAAAGAGTGTTTGGGAGGAGGTCAGACCACATGGCTTTCCAGGCACTGCACTGCAAGAGCTGACACTGCTCTTCCAAGTTGCACTAAGGAAGCAGAGACAGCACCTATGCTTGTTAGACTGGGAAATGCAGACAGCTAGGCTGTGATCCTGTGAACTCTGGCATCAGAAAGATTTTTCCTTCTCCACATGCACCTATGACCTACATAACACCTTTGGGGACCCAGCACAGGCAAAGGCAGGACATCTTCACAACAAAGACTTTGACTGGCTTGTGCCAGACACCTGGGGCAGCACTGGCAGGATGAGGCAAAGAATGGTGGTGGAAGACTCCCTGTTGTGGGCATGCAGGCTGCTAAGCTGACTTGGTCTGTTAGAAGGGGACATTTGTTGCACACTGAGGGGTTTGGTCCAGAACATCATGGATAGGCTGGCAAAGTTTTTTCAGTTTGACAGTTGGTCAGACTATTATTCCACATTTCTTCTCCATTGCTAGGGCACTAGCAATATGTCTGGGAGATTTAGGACTTCCTGAGTAGTGACCACATATCTTCAGGGAATGAGGAGAAGGGCTTGGTGCATGGTGACTTCAGCCTGGTCTTCCTGGTGAATGGGAAAGGTTTGAGGAAAAATGAATGAATGTTGGAAGTCAAAAGCTGGTTGCATATTTGACATTGGCAATAGAGTTTTAATTTTTAAGACCATGTGACCTTTTTGAGGACTGCTTGGAAGACAAGGGATCCATCTGAATAAATATCTGCTACATACTGTATTAATGAAGAACAAGCAAATTATGCCTTATTCTGACAGCTTCACATCCATAGGTGCTTGTCTTCCAGAGAGAATTGACTCAGCCCAATGTATGAGGGAAAGACAACACAACAGGGCACAAGTACTTCAGGAGCTTTCTGAAGTGCACTGCCAACATCTTCTTGGCACAGGCAATTAGGGAACCACGAGCAGGAGATGAACTACTGGACCTAGAACAGAACCGGAATAAAGCAAATTCTTCCTGTCTCCAAGACAGCAATTAAAAGTATTTGGGAAGCTACAGGCCAGTCAGCCTCATCTTGTTCCATGAGAGTTCATCTTGTTCATACAGACAGTTGCTTACTTCTCCTCAGTTTAATTTGGTTTTGGTTCAGTTTTGTAAAAAAGACAAAGTTCTTATTTATCTGCATGGTTTAACCTATAGCATCTTTAAGTCATGTTCAGTGGTTTGAACAGCAGTGAAAAATTAAAAATAAAAAGAAATCCTCTTGAATGAGTTTAATATCTTGCCAAAAACTCAAAAACTTCATCTTGATAGCGCTTAAGAAATTGTGGAATGATGTTAAGCTATTAGTGGTTATTTGAACTTTTTTTCTTTAATGTTATCCCTAGTACTTCAAGTTTATAATTCTTAACTAGTAGTTGTACTAAATATCAAACAGAAGATTTTAACAACTCTCTCAGGAAATCAGGAAAAAATAGAGCTCCTTTATTAGTCCACTGTGTTCCCATAATTGGATCACTTGCCCTCTGCCACCACTGAGTGAAACATTTGTATTGACTCACAGGTCAAGTATCTATTAAAATAGTGATAAATCAATCACCATCCTCGCCCTCATGCACAGAAGTACAGGAGCTCTGAAGTAATGACTGCTGTTCAACGACAGCTTAGTGGGCTTTTCTGTCTCACATAATGAGACAGAAATCTTGGGTAGTTAATTAAGGCACTGTATATTTGAACACCTTCATAAAAAGTCAGTGAATCAGTTGACACAAATCAAGGCGTGAATCCAAGAAACTGCAGGTGGGATGAAGTGCACAGAGCCTATCAAAGCTCATCACATTTGAAAGTCAAAGACATAAGTTCCTCAGTTGGAAAATTCAAAATTATGTGTGCTTCTCTTCTCCTTGATTTTTATTGCTTTCTTCTGTACAGCGTATAAGAGCCATGTGTACTGACTGTAATTTATACACTGAAGTGCAACTATGTTTTTATGTTTAGTTTATATAAACAGTTACAAACAGTATCCCACAACCTTTCTATTGCAATAATTCTCTGTAATTATTTTCTTTTACATTTTATTTGAGAGACAGTACTTGCTTGAATTGGCAGATTTTGCCAGCCTGTTTTTATTTCTTTAATAAAGGCAAAATGAAAATAATCTTGCAAGGTGACAGGGCGCTTGGGGATGTCCGTGTAATTATTGCAGAGGACAGGAAGCATCCTCATCAGATGATCAGTCTATTTGTTGAAGAAAAAGTCCCTGATGAGTTTTCTTCCTTTATGTTTTCAGAGCGTAGTTTTTACCTATTTATATTGTGGTCACTTCTTATAGAAAATTCAGTTGGAATAAATATTTTGATCTCTGGTGCTTTTCTCATTCTCACTTTCCAAAATTACTCAAGCCATTTGAGATTACTCTTTAAGGAAAGTCTCAGGATAATAACAGGCTTCTCTAGAAGCAGTATTAGGATTTGGGACTCCATTAAATCATACAGAGCTCTCGCTCACTGAATCCTGCATTAGACCATGCTGTAAAAATCCATGAAGGACTGAAGAAAGCACAGGCAGTTTCTCTTTTGAAAACAACACCTGAAATGCACAGCAATCGCTTTCCTGTCTCATACACTATGAAAGTGAACTCCATCATCTGCTCATGATGGACTGTTACAAAGGCAGTCCAGAAAAAATGCTGTCACAATAGTGCTGTCAAATGAACATTCACTAGAGAGTTTCCCCTGGCATAAGGAAATTCAGTCCTCTGACTGTTTTTGTACTACATAATCTAGTTGTTCCATAATGAACCTAAGGACTAGGAAACTGCAGAAAAGCAACAGTAAAATTTTATTTCCTTTGGATCAGATGTTTTTTCTCCAAACAGGAGAGCATTTTCTAAGTAGGAATTAAATATTCAGAGTTTTCATTATATTCATTAAATAATAAAAAAAATGCAATCCATTGATCTATGGCATTCATTAGACATTAAAACATTCAATACTTCTGATCTTCTTCAGTCATTGTTCTGAGCACTGCAATGGGCTGCTGAAGTGGGCCAGCTAGTTAACCTCTAAGAGAGCATTAGTAGTATTCAGAATTATCTTTATCTTTTTCCTGGGAAGATTATGAGAGATTTCTGGTCTTCAGTTACCTTTTTTTTTTTTTTTTTTTTTTTTTGATTGTTAAATAGAAGCCTGATACCTGATTTTTTTCGTCTTTTAAAACACACAGTAACTGGTTTTTGTATCCAACTGGTTTCTTAATTTTTTTACAGTTGCGATTTCAACACATTATTTTGTCTAATGTGTGACACATGCATGCTTTGGCAACTGGATTTTTTTTTTTTTGGAAAAACATAATTGCAAACATAAGCATTTTTTTATCTGACAGTAATAAGCATGGAATAAAGAAAACTTTTGTTCCCAAGTGAGGGAACAAAACTAAAACCAAACCATAATGGCTCTCCCTACCACTCTCCCACACATGCATCTTGAGTGTATTAGTTGAGAAGTTGGAAAATTCATTATGCATACGTATAATGGAGACAATCATAATTTCACACTTTTTATAGTACAATGCCTTTTCTTCACATTGGCATGAAGTCATTGCAAGATGGCTAAAATAAAATGAAATTAGTCTTTCATTAGCTACAGATTCTCAGGCTGATGGTTTTCACTACATTTCCTTCAGACTGATTTATCTTTTGATCTGTTTTCTATCCTTAATTGTAGACAGGCAGAAACTGCCCAAAAAAAGCCAAAAAAAAAGGGCAAAAAAGGGGTGATTATTCAACCATCCTACAGAAGTTTTATCAGTGCCATATGAATGTTCCTGCAGAAAAAATTCCACATACACTAAAACGATGAATAACAATGAGATATAAATATCTTGTATGGTTTTTGATTAAGTGCTAAATTCTCACATTGTTTTGCTGTACCCACTTCTGCATTATCAATATGTAGCTAAGCATTGTAAATCCCATTTCAAACAAAAAAATTAGGGTATATAGAACTTGTAGACATTCTTAAATGACACTTTAAAGTTTGGAAGATTTTCATCTTCCTCATCTGAGATATTTAAGTGCTTCAACATTCAGTTAAATAAATTTGTGTGTCACTGAAAAGTCATGTAAAATTATAGTCCCCTTTTTAAATGAGGGCTTTAGGAACTCAGTATTAGTTTGAGAGTAAAAAAAACTTCCTTTTTTATGTACTTCACAAATATTTTGCTAAATGTTACACATACATTTTATATTCTACTTTTCATATAAGGGCCAAAAAAAAAAAATTAGGGTATAAATTCCTTTGTGTGCAAATAAAACATATGGGCCTATGGTTTGAGATGAAATTTTAGAAGCTTCATAATAAAGTGTATGTTCAAAATATGCATTGCTCAAAGGAGAGATTTGACATATCATGCATATTATTTATCTACTAATTAAAATTGTAGTGTCTTTGCAATTGGATTCACATTTTATGCACATTGTTTATTATGTCTTTACTTAAATAATGGCCTTACATTCACTTTACTTTTTAATCTATGGTTATATAATAAAAGTATAAAATGTTCATAAACCTAGTAGTGCATGAATTCTAACAGAAACTGTTTTTAAAACGTATATTATGTTACTATATTAAATAGAATGAAATTACTCTTTTGCTTCCTAGTTTACCCTAATTACTATACTCATAAACTACATAACTTCTGAGTCCAAGAAAATTAAACTATAATGAAGTAAATTTATTTTGCACTATATATTATATTTAAATTATAATTGTTTCTACTTAATAATATATAAAATTTTACTTCTAATTAAATCATTATTTCCTTCACTTTTAGGTAAATAGAAGTTCATATTACTCAGAATGTATTAGCCTTAAAATTTTTAAGGAAAGAGGCCTAATAGCAACAAGAGTGATATTTCTCTGTGAAAAAACTAAAGACTATCTTTTAAGTATCTTGCCTTACAAAGTTAGTGTAATTGGGCTTCTGTTCTAAAGGGCAGTTGAGCTGACCCATGTCCATGTATGGTCAACAATTTACTTTTTTAAAAATTATTAATTGCTTACTTTAATGTTTAAAATCAAAATTAATGTTTCAGTGAGACTTCTAGGTATTCTCACCAAGCATCAAAGAGCCAGGTTTTGCTCTTGAAGGTAATGAAACTAGACTAGTCTAGAAGTCCTTTTCTTTCCAAAGAAAGTAGCTTTGTCTGTCATTCCTCTGGACAGACTGTACAAGTCCTGTTGTTATGAGACTTGTGCCATAAGAAATCATCGATTTCTATCACATCCTGCAAAGAATGCAGCTCTAAGTTGTTAATCTGCTATACAGTCAGTCATATATCTGAGTACCTTGTGCTTCTTAATTCTAAGGTAGCTCAAAGAACTTTCCATCTGAGCCTTTGGATATGTCCTAAAGGTAATATGTACAAAATTATCCATTCACACACTGCCCTTAAGTCACTCATGGAAGATGGACCGTAATAAAGAGTTTTCAGCAAAATTTTCCGTCAGAATTTCAGCTGTGAGCAACATCCATCCATAATTTCATCCAGAATTCATAGTTAACAAGCATATGAGAAGTATATGTTGACAAGGACAGGTGAAAGAGAATATGCTGATTTAATCTATTTTAGCTTTATTATGATGCATGCATATTTCAAGCTGTTTTTAGAATTCACTCATTTAATTTTTTGGGGGTTTTTTCTTGCTTTCCTATGCAAGAGCTATAGCCCATATAACTAAAAAGCAATATCTGATATTTTGTTATTTTCTGGTAAATATATGTGTTAGTAACTGGGCAAGGTACAAATAGATGCTTGATACAGGTCTCAAAATTTATCAAAATGTATAAGGGAGATGAAAAATTTTTTTAGCTACTAGGTTTCCATTTTTCTGGGGAACATGCTGACTTTTCTAAATTATATTTTCACCCAATATTTATATTATATTTTCACTCAATATTTATATTAAGCAAGATCACTTGTTAATCAACACCTTTGTCATAACTTTTTCTGTCCATCATGAACACAAAAGAGGTGATAATTACTTCCACAAGCCACAGAAAATTTTTCTTAGTTACAGATTTAATAAATATACTGAGCCACATGACTCACATTAAGGGATACCAACAATATTGTACTCTTTAAAAAAATGAAGAAAATTAAGATGAAATAGCTGTATTTTATTTCTTCAATGATACATATTTCAGGTGTCTTTTCAGATGTGCAAACATGTTTTCAAATTACTGTCACAGTCTGACAGCAAGGCCATTTTTCACTTTTTGATGTTTTGCTTTCCCATTCTTTGAGATATTCCAGTGCATCAGCTGTTGTTTCAGCTGTGTCCAGTACCTGGCCATATGTGCACTACATGCTTGTTTTGTGAGAAATAAACCATCATGGAAGGTAAGTTCAGCTTACTATTTCAAAGCCTTACACAACCAGACTCTGAAACTATAATAAAACATTGCATTGCAGTAACACAAGAAATGTGCAGAGAAATTTTTTTTAATAAGAAGTGTAATAAACTGTAGTAACAACCAGTTCAGGCTAGCCAGCTTGAACATCAGCTATTATTTATTCAAATTCTAGGTAAATGTAAAATGAACATAAAATAGGCAGTCTGATCATAAGAATATTAACTCCAACTGATAAGCAGGATTTTTTTGGGTTTTTTTTTGGGGGAGAGAGAGTCTAGAGAGTCTTAAATAATATAATACATTATCAAACTAGTTTTTTTCTATGTCTCTCATCTATTTTCCCATTGCAAGCTTTTTTAAAGGCTCTTCTTCACAATGCTGAGTTGTCCTGATCTTGAATCAGTGATTATTATAAATGTAACTGACAGTCTCATTTTTTCTTTATGGGAGTAGGTGGAACTCAATTAAAATTCTGTGCTATGTATGTGTGTGTATATGATTGTGTATGTATTTGTGTATATATATATAAAAAAATGTATATATATATATATATATATATGTATGTATGTGTGTGAGTGTGTGTGTGTGTGTGTGTATACATATATATATATAAAATGGTTAATGCCTCTGTAGTGGTTTTAATTAAAACCAAAAATTTTTTTTATTTAAAGGTTTTTACTGTTTTTTTCAATGATTTTATGCAAACATCTTCCAAGTCTCTGGAAAGATTTGTGTTTTCTAAAAAGGACTTCATCTATCATCTCTCTGTCGTTTATTAGGGGTTCATTTGGTGCTGAAAACAGTAAAGAGTGTAAGCAGTAAAAGTCTTTTAAAGCTTGTTTTAACTTAATCACTTATATGAACTTTCATTTAGATGCAGTGTATAGTTAGGTATTTGCATATTTTCACAGGGGAACAAATTATGAATTTAACTCTATGATAAAATCCATTTTTAAAATAGAAAACAGTTATTGTTTTGCTCCACCTTAATACCAGATACCTCTTCTAGCTGTTTTAAATATTCCATTCTCAGCAGGTTGCAGTTGCTGGAAGACATTCATCACTGACTAGTTTATATCCATGCTTTCATACAAAGCCCATGACATTAAATTCTGTGTCGCTCTAATGTTTACCCTTCTGAAGCATCTACTCTGTGTCCCTCTAATCTTTACCCCTCTAATCTTTTCCCATCTACTTGGAGCAGTGGTATTTTCCATAGGTATCCTTTGTAGAGAGATAAAAATGTGAATTTTAGAAGAACATGGTGAATGACTGTTTATCATAAGGTTTTTTTTCCTTTTTTAATCTCTTCTACTTTGCCATACCATGAACTACATAGATGGTCTCTGTATTTTATAGAAATGAATTTTGCTACGAGCTCCAGGAACTAGTCTAAGATCTACTTATAACACTAGCTCTTTTAATGAGAAAACTGAGCACCTTTATGATTCTGTATTCAACCTCGGCATTTCAGTTCCTGACTTGCTCCTTTTCAGTAACTGAACTTAATGAATTTTTATTCCCAAACATTTTCCCTCTTACAAGTTTGTCTCGATGTGTAAAAAAGCTGTTTTTAGAAACACAACCTGTTAAATTATCCTACTATCTCCAGCACAAAAAACTGTAACTATGTGCCTAAACTGCATATAAAACCAATAGTTTTGGTAAAGTGAGACAAATATGTGGGGGGAAAGAAATCAAGTTTTAATGATTTATGAACAGATTAAAAATATACTTTTTTATCAAAATTATTTCTTTATGATTTTTCCTTTTATGATTTTCTGCAGCAAAATGTGTTTTTGGAATACCATATGTACCATACATACATATGGTATTCCAAAAATGCCTCAGCACAGCTTCTTTGGTAGATAAAAGGTCTGTTTAAGGTTTTACTCTCGATAGAAGATAATAGTGTTTTAAACAGGCAGTGACCTAGATATTATAATTCATATTCTGGCAGTTCTCCAAATGTTGAAGTTATTTATATCTGATATTTTAAATATTAAACCAGCAGACTGATACTATCAAAACCACAGGGATCCTACCTCATTTTTTTTCCAGTCACCAATTTTAATAGTATTCCTTACTATCAAGAGTGCAGACCACACATGAAACCATTTTTTAGCTAAACTGTCCAGATTGAACTTTTCCAGTATTTCTTACAGTTCAATATAAAACACATACACAGACAAAATGAAAAAAAAAACCCCACCAAACAAACAAATTCCACAAGGATTCATTTTATATAAATTAATCATAAAGTGATTGTTTCTTCCTTATATTAAAATAGTCAACAACATCGCCTTGTTTTCAATCTTGTTTATTTATCTTAATAGTATTTCCAGTCACATTTCTTAACAGGATATAAAAATTAAAGAGAAGATGTAAAGCAAGAAGTTCTTTTTTTTTTTTTCATTGTAAAGCTTTTTCAAAAAACAAACCGGTTATTTTATTCTAAATAAGCATCATGTTTTTCAGAATTGCTGATAACAAGAAATATTATTGCACACTTTGATACAATGGATTATAATCCAAATCCAGAAAATATCTATATTGCTCCCATGATGTCAGAAAGACCAGATAAGACAATTGGTATTATGACAACGAATAGTGTTTTCTGTAGAGAATATTTGATTTAATGATAGGTTGAATCAGGATTGGTTATTCACCACTTGAATGAAATAAAACAGTTAAGTTGGCACACAACCAGAAGTATGAAGCTGAAATTAATTTAATATTTGCTGTGTTTTATTTTTTGAAAGGGACTATTGGAAGAAAGATCAACTAAAAACATACAAATAAAACATGTAACATTTTGCCATAACTATATTCTAAAATCTCCCAAGTATATTCCATGTCTTGTGTTTGATTATTCCTTTAATGACTACCATCTGGGGGAAAAAAAACCACAATATAAAACTTGAGTTACACTCATAGCATTAAATTATCATGCTGACTTGTCTTCATGGATGAAGATGCTGAGTAATACAAAAATATCTTGACTGCTGAATTTGCCAAAAATAATCAGAATAAATTTTAAAATCTGCAATCCAATCTATCCCAAACTCACTGAATTGTATTTCTGAATAAATGTGAAAAAGACAATAAAAATAATTCAAATATATACCTGGGAAGAAAAGGTATCAATTGATAAGAAATTGGAACTAAATGTAACCGCAATACCTTATAGAACATAATTTTTATCACATGAAGTGAAATAATTCCCCCAGTGAGTTTTGTTCTCATGTAAAGTGAAGAGGGCTATAGACATCCAGTTTTTGAAGTTTCAATAGAATTGTTATAATTAAGGGTCACAAGAACACATAGTTTATGAAGTCAAGAAAGCAAACTAACACTAAAGATCCAGAGTCAAGTAGGAGTACAAGATGATAGCGCAGAAGAAGTAGCCCAAAGATGTTTATAGCTCCCCAGTAAATCACAGCTTTTATATTGTTTCATAACTCCAAACTCCATTAGCCAGGAAGGATTGCTAGTTTTGTGATCCAAGTATTGAACTGAAGGCAGGCAGCATGCAAGATGGGATCATCCAAGGCCTCATTATCTAAAACACTTTAAGCCCCATGTAATTTCAACCCTTTAAAAAAAATTATTTCCAGAATCTTAATCCAATCTCATAGGCAGTGAAGCTGTGATAGTCAATATTCCAATGACAGAGCAAGTGCAGTATCAAAATTGTGTCTGGAAAGGCTTCGAAAGGCACATTTTCTTTTGAAGTTATTTCATTAACTTAATGATCCACAGCAAAAGTTCTATGAATAACTAGAATGGCAAAACATTGGAGAAGAGATACCCACTATGTGTAAGAAAAATTCAAAGAAACAATCGTTCACTTATAATTAAATCTTACTTCTCTATTTTCTGTTTCTAGTTTTCTGACTGATCAGAATAAGCATGAAATACAGTTCTAAGCAGAGAAAAAAGGAATAAGGCCGGGTCTGCTTTAAGCTAAGTCACCATAAATACAAAGAAAGAAAAGTGAGAGGAAACCCAATGACTTGTTAAGATGTCCTTGTACTTATGAAAACTTGATATTTCTACATAATAGGAGAAATTTGTAAATGTGGCACTTGACTCTATACTTGATATTTCAGTCACTGTAATTCTTGCTGTGTAATGATACACAGATAATGATCCTGCCTTAATAGTATCTAGTATGACTCTCCTTAAGTGTCACTGACAAGAGCTTTCCAGCAATAACTTCATTATCAGATAATCATGAAAAAGTTTGGGTTGGAAGGGACCCTAAAGATCATCTTGTTCCATCCTCTCTTCCAAGGGCAGAAAAATCTTCCACTAGACCAGTTTACTCAGAATCCCCCCCAGCATAGTCTTGAACGCCTCCAGGGATGGGGAGCCCGCATCATCTCTGGGACAATCTGTTCCAGTGCTTCACCATCCCTACATCTCCTACTCTCCTTCATCCTAAGGTTATTCCCCCTTGTCCTGTCACTGTGTGCCCTTGTGAAAAGACCCTCTTTAGCTTTCTTGTAGGTGCCCAGTAGGTACTAAAAGGCCACTACAGGGTCCTCTCCATGCTGAACAGCCCCAGCTCTCTCAGCCTGTCTTCATAGGTGACCTGCTCAAACTCCTAAAATCAAAGCAGTGACTCTGGACTGGTGCCAACAGGTCAACACCTTTCTTGTGTTGAAGGTCCCAGACCTGGACACTCCAAAGCAGGTCATCTCAGAAGAGCAGGTCACTCTACCAGAGGGTGTAGTATTGACTTCAGTTTAGGGGTCTATTAGGTTTTGTCTTCCTTATCAGCAATATTTTTAAAACCCTCTGATTCTTCTACACAGGGATCAGTGCATTCAGGCCACCTGACACTATCAAACAAATTTCTCTCTTTCCTTTCTCAGTGATAATTTCTCCTAAATTATTTGTAACTGTCATATCTAGTCTCTTCACTGAATGATATTCTGCACAATGTGGCTGCTATGTTCAATCAAATTAATTTTCAATACTGACTCCCACTGGCTATACAGATAAAGATGAAATAAAGCCCATAAGCTGATACATGCTAAAGCCCAAAGTACCAAAAAAAAACCCCCAAAAAAACATAATAAGATATCTTATCATGCACAAAAAGAAAGAAATCTATGAATGTTGTAATTAGGATTTTCAACAGAACTGGAGGAACACCACAGAGAAATTGATTCCAAAATTAGTAAAGGCTACAGGATCTTACACGACTTGTTTGCCCTGCCTTCTTAGGCAATCTTTTTCAAACTATAAGATGTATTTCTAGAAAAGTAAAGCAAATGAATAAAAATATTTTAAAAATCCATAATATACTCTAGAGAGCTGTTATTAGAGGGGAAACATGATATTGAGTCTAAGCAACAGTTAGAAAAAAAGTGGTGGGATTAAGTTCTAAGGAGTTTACAAGATTAGTTCAGGTTCATCAAAAATATGAAATGCTAATTCCACAAACTTGCTCCTTTCCTTAAGGCTTTGAGAATTTTTCTGACAGTATTGTAACTATATCAAGTAAGCAACAGGATACAAAGGAAGAGTGGAGAGTGGGGTTCTTTTATCTCCTGCAGAGGTGTTAATAGGAAAGAAGATGATATTTGTCTGCTTTATTTAGACATAAATATGAAGTGGATTTCTGAAAGAGTCTAAACCTTATAAGGACTGTTTTTGCAGGACACTGTGTTACATAAAATAAAATTATGATTATCTGTTGCAGATTGCATTCCAAAATATAGATTTGAAAAGTTGTCAAGTATAATCCATTGCTTATTGACAAAATTAAAAAAAAAAAACAACAACAAAAAACCCAGAAACCTGTAATCCAGGTGACTTGAACTCTTTTTCTCTTGTATAGAGATTTTACCTCGTCATTTACTAACAGCTATAGCTATCTATTTGATAATTCCTTTTTCTTTATATTTTAAATCACTCCTTAAGTTCACAGAAAACTGTAGTTTGGTGCACAAACTAAGGTAAATTATGTCAAATAGGTAATATGAAACGGATATTGGTATTGATAATGCCTGAGACCATCAAAATAGGAGAAAAAAATTAAATCCTATTCCTATACCCTTCTTACCATGTCTTACAAGGTTTTCTCACTCCACCTCCAAGGAAGTAACTGAAGAGAGGAGAATAAATTTCTTATGTAAATAGTCAAAATTGTGGCTTTTATACTATGTAGTTTAGAAAATTTGCAGAGCTAAACAAATTTAAATCCTCTTGGAAATCTCTTGTAATTTTTTGTGGTTTGTAGTAGGTAAATTTCACTTCTGATATATTTTATTAAAAATTATTTTTAGAATGTGTGTTTCCTGATCTTCCTAATTTTTCAGACTTCTGACACTGCTGGGAAAGTGCATGATGTAGAGTCATTGCATCAGCAACAGCAGAGTACACATGTAGCAGTAATGGCAGGACATTAGTAGAGTAGCAGAGGAATGGCAGGACACATTAACAAGCTAACTGAAATGAAGATGACTGATAACATGACTGAGAAAGAAACTTAGAGAACCATAGATTAACGTTTAAAAAAAAGAAAGTTTAATTTGTTTTAGTGTTTAGTTGATTGAAAGACAGGGCTAAAACTTCAAGCTAGTGACTTTATTAAAGTATTTTTGAACTTCAGTTTCATGTATTTTTAAAATTTCTTTGTTACCTGCAAATTGGAGCACAGATTCTCCTAGTTATCATTCTCTCCTATGATAATACCTTACTTTATGCAGTGAGCTCTCATAAAAATATTTTAATAAATTGCAAAATCTTCCTATAGCTGGAGATTACATATAGGAAAAATGTTTATTTTCTCTTTATAACAGGGGAACATTCTTTTTATATAATTTTTCTTCTAATCAAACTTGTGAACTTGTTTTCTGTGAATTATTTGGTAAACAATGTTAAATGTCTTTCTTTCTGTACCCTTCTCTGAAAATCTTTCCCTTTCTCTCTTTTTTAACAGGAGTTGGAATTCACAAAGTTGAGGTAGGAGACTCATTTTATTACTGGGTAATTTAACTAATTTACTAAAGCCAAGACTACTAAAGCTTTATGATGTTATTGTGATTTGTGTCTAGTAGTTATTCACTATGGCAACTTACAGAGAAGGTTTACAGTCAGCAAAAAAATCTCTTTTCCACAATATAGAGAAGTACTGTGGATTCTTCCTGTCATTGGCCTGTTGGATAAGATTTTCATCTAAAAGGATCAAATTTTTTTTATGTGTTTATAAATAGTTCTGAAGTATAATGGTGTCTTCTAACTCCTGTCTTTCCAGTGACAGCAAAGTTTTCCTGTAATTAATTTTATCTCCTCCTTTTATCTGGAGGCCAGGAAAACAGAAAGCTTTTAGGGAGTTGTAGCTTCACTGGGCAGTGGAACACACCCTTTTTTCTTTATAGAACTTTAAATTGCCTTTAAACAAAAAAAGAAACACAAGATGGTGCTCCTGATTAAAGACAGTTTTGAACCTGCTTTTTCTACATAGATTCGAGATAGAACTGAGTTTATCAGGACACATATCTAAAAATCAACACGTTCTTTTGTAATGATGTCGCACAGAATTGGAAGCACCCATTAATTAACATATAGAGAGAGAACCTACAGAATCTTTTTCAAGAATACTCTATTTTCACCTAGATTCCTAGCATGGAAGCGTAAGAGTGTATAGAAGTTTACATGTTGCTGCACAAATGATAAGCATATGTCCCAGAGTTCCTTTTAGGAATCTCTCCACCCTACTGATACACTCTGTCTTTAGATCTTATAGTTCCTCTGCTCCAGCATCTGAAAAGAGGCCTTAGGGCCTATTCTGAGTGGTTGCTTGAAGAGAAGCTACCTAGAAAACAATCATAAATTTATGTTTGGAAATTAAGGAAGTCATAAGAAAAATAATTACATCTGCAAAAAATTCCATTCTGGTTAAGAATCACTATTGTTCACTCTGTTATTTAAAAATCAAAGAAGAGGAAGCAAGTGACAGTGCAGAGAACAGGATTTAACCAGAGAGCAAGCCCTTTGCTTCTGGATGTCAGGTGCTGGTGGTGATCCAGCATCTCTCAAGAAGCCAGTTGTTAGACCAAATTCAGATTCCCTCCATTTTGCTGGCTGAGATATCAGTGGGAAGGAATCTGCATCAACAAAGCAAAATCTTTAATATTTTGCAATTTAAATGTGGGACTATAGGGAATTAAAGAAAATTGAGTTTGGTCACACGACCAGTAAGCAACCTGAAGAAATAACTGACTTAACCACTGAGCTGAGTCCTTCAGATCCACCAGACCAGATCTCCCTCCCATTTGCAAAGCACAGCCCAAGGCAGAATTTGCCTGACTGTGGGGTATATGTGAAAGCACTCCATATATATTTTACACACAATTTATGCATCTTCATAGAATTATATATGTGTCCTAACAATATTCTTTTGTATGTCACTCTTTATCTACGTACTGGTGTTCTCTCTTCTATGTATCAGTATAACATGACAGCAACAGAAATCTTCCACATGTAACAATTGATACTATAGCAGAAATCAACACACATCTTAGACTAAGTATTCCAGGAAAAGCAAAAATTGGTCTTAGTTATTATGAACAACTACTTAGGTTTCTGATACAATTAATAGATTTAACTGTTATTTAAAACCTTCAGGAAAGGGCAGGTTTCGCTCACACACTGTATTATAATTAATGTTTTTATGTTTAAGGATCAGGACCTGTGTTTGGGACAGGAATTAATCCATTAGTTATCAGCATAAAAATTCTATAATCATATATGAATATCTATTTTTATCACAGATTCCTTAACCTTTTAACCATAATAAAAGCCATTAACTAATTCAAATAGTCTTTCTGCTTCTTCATCCTGCAGATATCTTATAATGTTTTCATTCTCAAAAATATATTTACAGACAGTTTGGGCAGGTGTATGACTGAAAAAGGTCAAAGTGAAATACCAGCATACTTAACAAATATATTTCTGAACTCTATCACAAAAATCCTTTTGGTTGCGTAGCAACTGCCTTTTTAATTACTACTTGAAATCTAGATTTTAATAATTTAATTAGTATTTTTCTTCATTAAACTGTTTCACCCAATGAATTTAATGTATTCAATGCATTCCTTATTTTTAAATGGTCCTTTTAACCTCCCTTCTTTGTCCTTCCAGCATCTTTGGCTATGTATTAGAGACTAAAAACCTCATTAATTTCATATCAAAAAACCCCAATCGAAAGGAACCAGGCTTATGCAATAAGCAAAGAGACATCTTAGGTAGCCTTTGTAGCTGAAATTGTTTGAGCTCAGGTAAGCATTAGTGAAGCCAGTCTGGCTTCATAAAACTAAGGCTTTCAGTGGCAAAACTTCAGCGGCATGTTTTGCATGGCCTGCCTTTAGTGGTAGTGATGTAAGTGCTTTTGAAATTGTTTATCTCATACTATTTATCTTAGGTAACCAGAAATATAATTCCTCATGAAAAATCCTCAGCTATTGCTCTCTATTAACACATTGCTGAGAAGCTGAAGCCTACAAGAACCAAATACTGTGAGAATAATTATGTGAGGGGGAAGGAGATATTATCTAAACAGCTGCAGAACACATCCACTTTTACTCTAAGGAGCAACAGTGCGGGTTAAAGTTGACAGCAGAGCAAAGGTGCTATCACTACCAGCAGTCAAGGTTTATATGCAAAGAGGGAAAAAATACATGGTGGCAGACACCAAAGCATTCAGCATATGTTTACTTGGTATGAGGAAAGAAGATAAAGGAAACATTCCATACTAAATAGTTCTCTTAGCAGCAGTGACTTCTGTAATGGCAGGCAGCAAGAAATTTTTTACTTGGCAGGAGAATGTATGTGATTTCTGTTTTCTATGTCTCTATATCTGTGTAAATTCCGAGATACCATTTGTTGAAGAACATTAGTTTTTAAAGCTCTTTAAAATTTTAGAAACATTTATGTTTTCATTATCCATTTATATTTTGAAGAAATATGCATTTCTCTCTTATTGCCCCAAATTAAACCTTAATCGAAATTCAAATTTGTATATGATAGACTTAAATATCTTAGTATCTGAAACAGATACTGTCTCTGTTAAAGACACATGTAAGTGGTTTATGAAAGTGTTCTGATATATTTAGCATTTCAAATATCATTTACTGAAATCTAAGAAGGTATTGTTTGATAATTTGCAAATCTAAAAAAAACTATTTCCCTGCTCAAATATAAATAGTTGTACTTTAATGATTCCTAAGAAGCTGAATCCTTACCACAGTGCTTTCTTTTACTACCTGGGGTATTAATCTAACATAATTTTAATTATTGTTATGTTTAAAATCTTTACAATGTGCATGTCTGCTTCTTCACCATCCAGTCTTGTATTTGCACTTCCTTCTTTCTCATCCACACTGTACTTTCACAGCAATTTTGAGATGATCATGCATCATTTTAAGATATTTTACAGGTGATTTGTTCAAAAAAAACACCAAAGAAGACAATCTTAGCCTTGTGGGTAAAACATAAAAAAATTAAACTCCTTGGTTCATTATCTCTCTCATTACAACATGTTTCTCTAAATAGGATTAATAGACTACCTACCACAGGTTTTCTGCACTGATTGCACATGAATTTGTGGATGCTAATATTCAAGGACATTAAAACCAAAATAAAAGAAATTAGATGCTTTCAAATAAGTGATCCTTTAACGTTTGGTCCCATAAAATAAAATAAACATTACAAAAAATTAAGCCTATAAACATCAGGAAGATGGATAAGTTGACACACCATTCTGCATATCTCTGTTTAATAATATTATATTTCATTTCCCATGCTAAGAAAACAGCCATTACCCAAAGCAGCCACTCGTAAACAGCCATTGTGAACAGATTGCATCCTTGTTGGTGGTATGATAATTGAAATAAGTTTACCAGTCTTTTATGAGAAAATACCAGATGTATAAAATACCTATTAATCAACTCACTCAGTTTTGTGAACATCAGTTTTAATACCAAAAGCTACCAAAGAATAAATAGAATAAGAGGAAAAATATAAAAGGATTTACAAAATGGCTCAACAACATGTTGCATTGCTTGCAGGGATAGAGGTAAAGGAGGAAACAGTCAAGGCTAAAAGGATTGTAGTTTTTGGGCTTTGCTTATGGACATTGATTTCACTGTTTATACCTGCCTGCTTTTGAGGCTTTGCAATGTCTGTCCCATAAACCTGTTATAAAGCAACTTTGTGAACAATAGCAGAAAGGCAGAGCTGCCCATCAGTCACTCAGATATTTGTTTCTCTTCTGTAATAATTGTAAATTCAATTGTCAATGTCTAATTTTGCATTTGTGAAATAGGCTTCAAAGGCATTACTTGTCATAGAGTAAGCTGAGCTAATGTTACTAGTTTCTCTTCCTGAACAAGTTTAGAGTTTCCATTTTCTTTCTTCCTTTTTTTTTTTTTTTTTGAGCAGTGAGAGAAGTGGTTTTGTTTGCTTATTATTATCAAATGTTTTAGAAATTTAAGATTCATCCCGAATTTGTTTGTTTGATTCTTTGTTTGGATTTTTTTTTTATTAAGAGGAAAGATAAAATTCTCCTGGAATGTTTTTGTACTCTCATTGCAAAACTCATCTCTTCTCACTGTTTCTATCTACAAACACTGCTGTCTATGCAGGAAATGTACTTAGCTGGTGATAGAAGCCATATAAAAATATGGATAAATCAGCTGCTGTTACTTAGGTAATGACAGCAGCCAAACGAGCTGTAGCATTTGCTAGCTGCTTCACTAGTCTTTACAAGTTGTAGGAAACCTGTACTGCATTGACCTTTGGCCAGAGACTACACACACACAGAGTCTTTTTGCATTGCTTGAAGTTCTAAGAGCATTTTGGAAAAGGCAACTCAGTGGAGTGACCAAATTACATTTCTGACTCCAGTAAAACCAGTTCAGCTGGCCTTTTTCAGCCAGTGGTGCAAGTAAATAGGACTAGTTTGGCAAAAGGAAACAGGTCAAACTAAAGATTTGCTGGCACTGAAGAGGAACTGCCTTCAGACCACCTCTAGGTCTGGTTTTGCATTTGGTGCTTTCTTAGAGCAGGTGTCTTGGTTATTTCTAGTGAAGAGTCTAAGTTCTTCTACCTTAGGAGTATGACATGCAAAAGCAACACTATGAGATTTCAAATAAAGATATCCACAGTTAAGAACCTACTTTTACTCTACTTTTACTTAGAAGCCAATGGAATAATAACATATTTGCAGATAAGTAGGCTATGGAAATGTCAGTGTACATCTCAATTACTACTGTTACTTAGAAAAGTATTTTGCTTGTGCCACAGGAATCAAAGTACAAAGTACATCAGTGAGTTTGATTATGAATTGTGATCCAGCTATATCTGAATACCTTTTTATTTTAACAAATCTGTGTATAAAAAGCAAACTATCAACAGTGTGACTAATACCTTTGATTCAGTGAAAATAAAAGGGGGCATATATAAATAAAATACTTTTCTGGCAGATGAACACTAAAGAGGGAAAATATATCCACATTTAGCTAACTAATTAACCAATTGAGGCACTGGCATTGACCAAGGACAAGGATATAACTTTTGATAAACCTGCTCAGTGGCAATAAAGATTAGCTCTGTAAGACTCCTGGCATTGAAATCAATACTAATCTGTTACTAAGGAACAGCTCATCCAGTCAGAAGTTACATGGAAATCTGGTTGCCTGCCCTTAAGGCATATACAGAAACATATGACATGCTTACAGTAGTTTATAGAGCTATAGACACATTTTAAATATTGTGGTACCTCATATAAATATTTTTGGCATGCAATTTTTTAAGTTTATGGCACAAAAAGGAGATGGGGGGGGCTACCAAGTTCAGTGAGTTGGACACTGATTATTTTAGACATTTTGAACATTGCACTTAAGAGGATAATCTGTCTCTGACTTCTATGAACATACACAATATTACTGCCTGTGTAGGTTCACCCACTCCTTGGATGAGTACAGTTAAATATATGTTTAAACATTGACAAGAACATCATTTATTGTTCTCACTGCTCTAGAATATATGGCTTATAGCAGTTTGCCCCACCCACCTTGATATCATTCAAGAGCTGTTCTTGGCAGCTCATCAGAGAACCAGAGCCCAGACCAGCAGGCAGCTGAGGCAATCTCTGGTGGAGCCCTGATCACAGAAAATCTTCCTAGGTAAGATTGTTGTTCACTGTCAATAAGGAAAACTGCTTTCACATCCATCTAGGGTCTTCACCAGATTCTTGGCACACAAAACCCCCTTATTTATCTTGCATCTCTATCTCTTTATTTTACTAAATACACCATTTTGTAACAGCAGGGATTTAAAAACATAACTTCTGAAGGATTTTTTGATAAAATGAAAGACATTTTGGATAAGAAAAGTGAAAAAAGGCATATTGCAGTTCTAACAAGTACTGTTTGAGTGACATCAAGTCTTACTGACCTCTTTCCCCTTATAATAATATCACTTCTGTTCCCTAAGTGACATTACTTTGGCTCACCAATATTCTAGAGCCATTCTGCTGGATTGTGTGTGCAGCCATTGAGATATATAATCCTTGCAATGAATTAAATGAAAAACTAACCAGAAAAGTAGTATATATTACAAGCATAATAGCTGGCTTGAAAGTGTATCCTGGGGTTTCAGATGATGTCATAATCTGCTACAGCAAATTTAATAGCATTGTTGCCTGGAAGCTAAGCCATTATACTATGTTTAATTTCACTAAGATGTAAATTACATGGTTCAGTGTTGCATAGTACTGGCTACCGCCATTGTAGATTCTTGTTCTTGCAGCTGTCAGGAATTCTAATGTTTAAGGGGATTTAGTTTACCTGTTAGTCTACAGCTTTTATAGGTTTTAAAAAAATAATAATTTTACACTCCCTTATTTGCAATTAGTCCCCTGCCAATCTCAGCATTCATCTTTTTTCCAAAAATAATAACAGAATTATAGGCTGCCTCTTTGAAATATATTAGTAAATATTCAGTCCTTAAAGAAGAAAAAAGCAATAAGGCTTGAGACTGACATCTTGCCTGTTATCACATTTTATTTTAGTGAGCCTTCAAGTAAAAAAGATGCTTTCCTTACAGAGTAGTAGCCAGCTTGGGTGTTTATATTCCATCTTTTACAGTAATTTCCAGAATGAAACCTGAGGAAACATACTGTATTACCACCCAACTTTTACCAGAAAAATTTTAAATAAAACTTGCTCCCAATAAGTAGATCAAAACTTCTGTTGTAATCTGAAATTTGCAGCTGAACTACATAGGAAATAGCTTAGTTGACATGCATGAAGTGTAATAAATGTATCTTTAAAGTAGTACACATATTTTCTACAATTAAATACTAATGCAGTAATTGGCTATTAGCATCCAGACATGAGCTTTAATAGAGATGATTTATTGCCAACCTATTGAGAGTACTGTGATATACGGCAATGAAAATGCTGTGAGGGGCTTATTGTTCATTCTTTTAAATGTTGGAAAGTTAAAAAATTTTTATCCTTGCACATCTATATATTTTTCTCTCTGCACTTGTCTGTGGATGGATAATTTATCTATCTACAATGCTTGCCAATTCCATTCTTCTGACAACATAATTGATTTTAGGCAGGCTTATGCATATATGGGAAATCAGTGAAAATTCTAGATTAGTTTTTAAAAGCAAGTATTGTTAACAAAGGGATTATTCAAAACAGAGATATTCTTGAGAAGACATAAAATAAATCAAGAGAAGCTGGTGTCAGCTATAAGCCACAGACAATTAAAAATAATCTAATCTTTGTTTTGAAAACTTAAATGTAAATATTAATATTCCAGTGGCTCACATTTACAAAAACATGCTCATATTTGCTGCTGTCAGTAGCCTTTGTTCATGTAGCAAAACCATTGATTCAGGCTGTATTTATGTGCTTATTGTAATTGTTGTGATCTACTGTCACAGCTTCCCATCTTTATATCACAGCTGAGGTTTAGCAGTCATTCAGTGGCTCTGTGAGAGAAGGCATACTTCTGTCAGTGCTCTGAATAATTTCTATGATTTCCAGTCAATTTAAAACAGAAATTAAAGCGCTTTATATCAGAAAATTTTTCTAAAAATATCCATAAAATCTCTTTGAAATTGTCGGAATTTTTCTTTGAAATTATCTATAGAGAAACTTGAAATCAAGTCTTGGTTCAGCAGGATTTTGTCACATATTTGAAAAAAACATTAGTGCTGTGTTTTGGGACCAGTATTAAGGGATTTCTTTAAGGCTAATTACTTTTAGAAGCTGCTTTAGGTAGTTCAAAAAAAAAAGGTCTTACAACCTTAACTCAGGCCTGTAAAAAACTTGTAATCAACCCTAAGCAATACTTCTCATCTTCACTTCTGTCTTCGTAAATTTTAATGAGCCTACAGAAGAAAGAGTCTAAAATGCCATTTTACTCTCAATTTCTATTCCTTTTCTTTCTTCTATAGTAGGCTACTTGAAGGCAAACAGAAGCTGTGGTGAAAGAGCAATGGAAATTTTTTTCCATTGTCTGCTGAGAAGCTACAAAAGGGAGTACAAGCTAATTTTAAATGTACACCCACAGTACTATACGCACAGTCGCTGATGAAGAAAGCAATAATGATTAAGAAATTATTTTATCTGTAAGATTCTCCATGATAGACACCACTTGGAAAAGTACAATGGGCAAAAGCTTAGTACCACACCTTGGTACCTCAGCTCCATAATAGTGATCTAGGGCAGCTGGAGACATCAGCTTCTGGATTCAGAGCATTAGAAATATTTCTTATCTGCTCCTCTCATGATGAGGGAAGGGAAAGCTGGGAATTAATATCTACGTAGCAAATAGTTGTCTACAGCTCTTATAATGCATTTAATCATTATATTGTAATAATATCAAGAGACTACAGTTTGCTTTTGAGTGCTATAACTGAAATTAAGTGACAATGGTGCTAATCCCTGAAACACAGTGGACTGTGAAATTTATTGTATTAGGGGAACTGTTTCTATCCTGGAAATGCATGGCAAACACCACTTTGAAATCTTCCTGCTATCCCTTTCATTTGAAAGAAAAAAACTTGCAAAATAGGAGGAGAGAAATGTAACATAGTCATGGAAGATTTTCCTCTCATTGCAGGTTTTTCTTATGTACATTTTGGTAGTGTTGAGGGTCATTTTCATCTAAATAAGATGCCTGATACTGCATTTATCAGAATGTTAAGAAGTCCAGGTAATTATAGCTTCATAATCAGTGAGTATGGGCCCAGAGAGTGGTGATGAACAGTTCTGCATTCAGCTGGTGGCTGGTCAGCAGTGGTGTTCCTCAGGGGTCTGTGCTGGGGCCAGCTCTGTTCAATACTTTTAGCGATGACATGGATGAGGGTACTGAGTCTTTCATTAGTAAATTTGCAGATGACACTAAGCTGGGGTCATGTGTTGATTGTTGGAGGGTAGAAGGGCTCTGCAGGGAGACCTGGAATGGTTGGATGGGTGGGCAGAGTCCAATGGGATGGAGTTTAATAAATCCAAGGGTGGAGTCCTGCATTTTGGCCACAATAACCCCCTGCAGTGTTACAGGCTGGGGACGGTGTGGCTGGAAAGGGACCTGGGGGTACTGGTGACAACTGAGTGGACATGAGCCAGCAGTGTGCCCTGGTGGCCAAGAAGGCCAAAGGCATCCTGGCCTGTGTCAGGAGCAGTGTGGCCAGCAGGAGCAGGGAGGTCATTCTCCCCTGTACTTGGCACTGGTGAGGCCACACCTCGAGTGCTGTGTCCAGTTCTGGGCCCTCAGTTTGGGAAGGACCTTGAGACACTGGAACGCATCCAGAGGAGGCAGCGAGGCTGGAGAGGGGCTGGGAACACAAACCCTGTGAGGAACAACTGAGGGAGCTGGGGGTGTTTAGCCTGGAGGAAAGGAGACTCAGAGGTGCCCTTATCACTCTCTGCAATTCCCTGAAAGGTGGCTGTAGTCAGGTGGGGTTGGTCTCTTTCTCCAGGCAGCAACTGACAGAACAAGAGGACACAGTCTCAAGCTGCACCAAGGGAAGTACAGGCTGGATATTAGGAAAAAGTTTCTCATGGAAAGAGTGATAAAGTACTGGAATTGTCTGTCTGGGGAGGTGGCGGAGTAACCATCCCTGGATGAGCTTAAAAAAAACCTGGATATGGCTCTCAATGACATGGTTTAGTTGAGGTGTTAGGGCATAGGTTGGACTGCAGTGAAAAGCAAGGAAGTATCAGGATAGCTGAAATTAGCCTTTCCCCCTTTTTTTTTTTTTTTCTGTAGTAGGAAATAATTTACTAAATTAGAACTTTGAAAGGAGAAAAAATAACCAGTGCAGGTAATAATTTGTTTAGTTCCTGTTTTTAAAAACAACTGTGAATCACTGATGCTTCTGCTTCATTGAACGAAGAATGTATTGGAACTTAGGAAATTATTTGAAAGGCATATCAGTTACTATGAAACGCTCAGGTGCAGTTAGCTTTTTCTCTTTCAAAACTAAATTTACAGAAACCGTAATTATATGGTGAGCGTATGTTTTTTCGCACTTCACTGAAACCTGCATAGTACTTTTCTCAATATTCATCTGTATCCTGTCTTCTGAAATCTAATCTCTGAACAAAAATTTTAACGGAACAAAAAAGTGAACAACCATGAGCATAAACTAGTGACCTACACCCATGTGCTGCAACCTTCTGCTCTGAAATGAGAATCATATGGACTATGTAGAAATTCCAAACCCTTCTGGTTTCTGTTTCTCTGAGTTGCCTGGTTGACATGCAAAATCCACCAAAAAATTATATATAGCCCAAGACAATTCCCTACCTCAAAGCTGAATCAATGGATTTTGTCTGATTTTCCATTGTTTTTCACTAGAATCAAAATCTTCTAATTGTAAACTGATTCTGTATCAATATAGCATATTGAAAACATACATATAAAGTACAGTTAATAGATGATAATGACATACCACTGTGGACTAATGATTTGTTTACTTTGCAATTCTATATTTCAGTGTCACATGCAGAAATGTTGTTTATATTTTTCTTTCAGTAAAATTATATTTGGATACCATACATGTGTATATATACATATATATGGAACTGGGGAGTTAGCCTTTAGTTTTTCATTCCTAAAATGGCTCCTTTCACATTCATAATACTTTGCCTAGCTGAAGTGTTGAGGAATATGCAAAATTTGTTATTATTTGGAAAATGAGATTCAAAGTAACTTCTTTATAAAAAAGGATTTTTAAAAACCCCAAACTTTGCAAGCATAAGCCCAATCACAAGCCTTATGTTTTGTGTTTGCATTGCTAATTTATCCTCATCTTATTGAAAATTCTGAAATTTTGCACATCCTTTTTGTGCTATTTCAGTATCACATTGCATTCTGTCAATGTCTCATTTGAGCCTAATGTTTAATTCAATATCACACGCATATCACTATATAAAAGTAATGATTCTAAAAGATAAGTGAAGCTAAAGAATTTTTGAAATTTACTACGGATGTTATTTTATCTTTATTTCATAACTTTCATAATACAAATGGGTAGACTAATTCTATTTTTACTCTGACTAGTCTGATTTTTATTTTTTTGAAATAACTTATACTTCTGAATAAGTTTTGTGAAAGTATGATAAATCAGTCAGAAAAATGTCTAATTCTGTCACTGCATCTCAAAATACCCCGTTGTTCTTAATATCAAAATCATCTATGAGTTTTCCATGGAAAATGTTTAAAAAATTATGAGATGAACAGGGCATTTACTTTGGGCCAGTTTACTTTTGGCTCAAAAACATTTTGAAAATTAATAGTGGCCAAAATATTTTTTTGATAGGTGATGTAAATTGAGAGACAAAAAGGTTTACAGAAGATGTTAATGATGCTTATAGAAACTTTAAGAAATTGTATTGTACAGTGAAATATTTCAGGTTTTCTTCATCTTTTCCTTATTGACTAAAAAGAGCAAAGAATGAAATTATGTGTCAGAAACAGATCTGATTTATTCTCTCTTCCTTGTACCAATTCTCTCCATTTCTTCCCCTTTCATTGTGATGTAATTTGTCTACTAAACCACAGAAGGATTTGACGTTGGACATGCTTTGTATCTCAGTTTGTTATTACTACTTCAGTTATACAAGAACATCAGAAAATACCATACTCAAGCAGAACTATATTCTGTTCTGTGCAGTACTTTTTCCTCTGGTAGTGACAATAGTAGTTCATTCCATGCATTCATAGTCACAGAATCATAGAATGGTTTGTGTTAGAAGGGACCTCTGAAGATCACCTAATCCATCACCCTGCCACAGACAGGAACACATCCCACTAGCCCATGTTGCTCAAAGTCCTATCCAGCCTTACTTGGAACTCTTCCAGGGACGGGCATCCACAATTACTCAGGGCACCCACAATTTCTCAGGGCACCCTGTTCCAGTGCCTCCCCATTCTCACAGTAAAGAACTTATTCTTTATGCCCAGTCTAAACTTGTCTTCTTTCAATTTAAAACTCTTACCCCCTCTGCTGTCACTGCAGTCTTTGGTAAAAAGTATTTCTCCATTATTTTTATAAGCCCCTTCTATACAAATTAGGTCACATTTAGGTCTCCTGGAAGCCTTATTTCCTCCAGGCTGAACTACCCCAACTCTAACAACATATTTTCACAGAATTATTCCAGCCCTCTTGAGTCTTTTTGTGGCCCTCCTCTGAACCTGCTCAGAACTAAAGGCAGCACTTTGCCTTGGCCTGTTGAACTTCATGAAGTTCTAATGAGCACACTGGCCAAGCTTGTCAAGGTCCCTCTGGTGAGTACTCCTTCCCCCTGGCAAATCAACTGTACCATTAGCTTGGTAGCTTGCTGTCATCCTCAACATTTCTTATTCGTTCCTTTTGTCTATTTTATTTAAGGAGATCTTAAGTACGACTGTCACCCATATGGATCACAAAGAGACAGCACTCATCTCTGGTTTCCACTTGGACATTGAGCCATGACTGCAATAATTTGAAAGCTCCCTTCCAATCAGCTTTTCATCCACCTAACAGTCCTTGTGTCAAACCCATCTCTCCAATATTGCAGACAGAATGGGACTTTTTCAAAAGCCTTACAGAAGTCTAGGTAGACTACATCAGTTGCTCCTCCTTTCTTAATTGATGCAGTTACTCCACTGTAAATGGTCACCAGCGCAGTCAGGCGTGACTTGTCCTTTGTGAATTGGCCCATGTTGGCTATCTATAATCCCCCTCACTATCTTCCATATGTTTAGACATGTCTTCCAAGACGGTCTGCTAAACCACCTTACTGGGAATGGTTTGATCAGTAGTTCCCAGGATCCTCCTCTTTACCCTTTTTTAAAAATTGACATGACGTGTCCCTTTTTCCAGTCCCTAAGGATTTCACCTGACTGCAACTACCTTTCAAATATGATAGAGAGCAGCTTAGCAACTTTGTGTTCTAGTTCCCTCATGATTTTGGGATGCATCTGATCTTGGGTTGCATTTCTTGCCTACTTCCCAGCATCCACATTCGCAGAATTAGGGATGTTAGAAGACATCTTCCTGCCTATTCTCTAGTATCCATTTACCAGTTGTCTTAAGTTTGTTTCATTGTTTCATGAATCTGTGCATATTATTTACCTCAGTAACCTTCTGTGGCAACAAATTTCTGAAGTTTATTACTGTTTTTATAACAATCTGTTTTAAAATTACCTCTTCCTCTTTCAAACTGATGTCTCCCTCCTCTTGCCCTCTTATCACTAAGTGCTTCACCTTCTTGACTCGGTTTATTGCCAGTTTCTGTCTTTGCCTCTTCAACAGTGGACCTGCAGCCATTTTAGTCTCACTTCTTTAACTCTATTATCTCTTTTGTTCTAATGCTCTTCACTTTTTCTAACTCCTTTTAAACTTCGTGGAAATGCAGAGAACACAGCTGCATAAAGTAGTCACGAGAAGAACATACCAGGATTTTATATAACACCAAAATGACAGCCTTGATCCGGTTCTTGTTACACCTTCTGATTGTGATGAGCATTTTCTTGGCTTTGTGAATGCCACTATGCAGAAATTATAGACTTCAGAAAGCTGTCAATGATAACTCCAAGATATCCCTACTGACTTACAACTGTCATTCCAAAATCAGCATCCTGTAAGTACAGTTTTGATCATTTTTTTCTCTAGATATTAATCTACACTGAAATCTATCATCATTTTGCATTCTCACTCAATGTTGTGAGGTTTTCTCACTCAGTGTGTTGAGGATTTTTTGCCAGCAGTAAGGCATCTGGCTACCCAAGACAGCTCAGTTCTAAGGGTCTCCAAAACCTTAGAGATCACTGAGAGACATTAAGCTAAATTTATTTCCACTACAAAATCACTGGCATTCCCCAGAATATTACATGCTGTCAGTGTTCTCCAATCTGTGCAATGACCACTAAATCCTCTGCTTTGCAATTTATCCCTTATGTGCTTTCAGTCTTTAAAAGGGAGAATTCCCCTAACCTTAAAATAATTCAGTTTCTTGAAAAATATTCGTCTGGCCAAAAAAAAAAAAACCAAACCAGAAAAACACAAAAAATCCACAAAAAGAAAACCAAAACCAAACACAAACAAACAAACACAAACAAGCAAACCAAAAAACTAACCCAAAAAAACCACAAAAAACCAAAAAACAAACAAAACAAAAAAACACCCAAGGGTATTGAGAGATCTGAATGTGTTATGATGACTGGATAGCATTTATCTAGATTTTGGTTAACAACTTCTCAAACCTCTATCAAACCACTGCAGCAACCATTCCCATTTTTGAAACTGTGCTGACTCTTTACTACCAGACTGCATTCGCCCATGCAATCAGTGACCTTTTCCTTTACTACAGACCTTTGACGGGCTGAAGTCAGAGCTGTTTGTTTCTAGTTCTCAGGTGCTCTCTAGAGCCCTTCTGGCAGATGAAAGTGAATTCAGTAACAAATAATTTACACTCCTTAGCAAGAAACCTGACAATTTCATGTGTGAGCTCCTTCTAGTTTCTTAAGTTAACGCCATTCTATCCCAGCATCCAGCTCCTCTGTTTGGTCTAATTCATCTGTGGTTTTCTTTCCAAAGACTGGGGAAAATAGAGAAATCTTCCAAAGTTTTCACAAGCAAAGTCTGGTATGACTGAATGACCTGAACTTCTTTTATATTATCAGTGTTCAGTACCCCTTTTACATAGCTTTCATCAAGTAGTGCTATTGATTCCCTAGATGGACACCTTCTTTATGCATTTAATATTTTGCTATCACCTTACCCCCTCAGCCCCCACTATGCCTTCCTTCTTCCAAGGAATTCTCTATTTTTGGGAATGGAAATGCAGTCAGTTCATTACATGGTTTCCGCTGCTCCTTCCTCCTCACACTCATCCCCTGTTCCCAGTGTGTGGTCTCTCCCACAGGAGACAGTCCCCCATGAACTGTGAGTCCTTTCCACAGGCTGAAGTTCTTCATGAACTGCATCTGCATAGGTCCCTTCCACCAGGTCCTTCAGGAGCAACAGCTTTCCCTGATGGAGCCATAGGCTGTGACAGGTAACATGTTTTAGTGCAGGCTTCCCTCACAGACACTTTATATAAGACTATTTTACCAGATAATTTTCTTGTTTTTCTGAGATATTTGCATCTGGATTACCAGCAATCTTTTAGTGTAGCTGTTCTTCTGAAACAAAAATTATTTCCATTTTTATAAGAATATTATCTGTCAACATACGCACAAGTATATTCTTATATTGTTCAATTTTCATTTCTCTTCAGTCTGTATTTTCCCTTGTAGGAATGTAGCCGTTTGACTCAATAACCATTACTTGTGTTAGAAATGTACAGCTATAGCAGTAGTATATATGTATAGTAAAAGAGATATATATGTTTTCTAATCTATTATTTCAATTGAGAGGATGGACATTCTTGATGGCCTTTGCAAAATATGGAAGTAATACTATCCAAAAGTTTGTATTTAAAAAGAAGGCAAGTGAGGGGGTGAGAAACAGGATGGGGCGAAACATAGTTGCATTTTTTAAATGTACAGATATAGTAGTAGTATATATGTATAGTAAAAGAGATATATATGTTTTCTAATCTATTATTTCAATTGAGAGGATGGACATTCTTGATGGCCTTTGCAAAATATGGAAGTAATACTATCCAAAAGTTTGTATTTAAAAAGAAGGCAAGTGAGGGGGTGAGAAACAGGATGGGGGGAAACATAGTTGCATTTTTTAAATAATTCTATGTTCCTTCCATCCCATTAATTCCTTAAATTATTTTTTCATTCATTTTTCCCATGACACATTCATCACTTTCAAAAAGCCAGAGTCCAAATGAACCAGATGTGCTGAACGTGCAAATAACTGAAAAATAGGTTTCCCTGGAAACCAGATTAAAACCTTCAAAACAGCTCCACCTCCTGCTCAGCTTCCCTATCTCTTTTAGCAGTTCAGTAATAGCAAATCAAGACACTCATATCCAGATTGTGTCCTCCACTTACATGAGCAGGGGGTAACCAATTCAGGCAGGATTCAGAAAGGAGAGACTTCCATTTCAGTTTTTCAGTTTTATTCTCTGTAAATCTGTAACTCTTCTGTGATAGAAGCACATGGAATGGGTAGTATAGGCATTTTTGCAGATGGTATCAGAAAACAGCTGCTTTTCACATTGTCCCTTGGCAATCCCATGGTTAACTGTGTAGAATATCTACTAGAAGGCCACTCCAATTAGCACTCATTTATCTGGAATCCTTTCCCCGGAACTTTACATTGCTGTTGCAAGGCATTTTGAAATTCAGATGGGAACTAAATGACTAACCAGAAAATTCACCTACCATCATCTGCTAGCTCTTCTCCCACATATTCTGTACTGTTCTGCAGATGCCAGAGGTGTAGGAATGAGGGCAAACCCCTTTCCTTGACTGCATCCTGCCTCTTTCCATGATTCTCAGAAGTTTATGTGATTGAGTGACCTTGGTCCTTGCCAAATAAAACTCCTAATACCGCACCTCTGGTACAATTACTGGAACATGTTAGCATAACTTTGACCCTTTGTGCTCGTTCATGTAGGACCAATATGACAGGAATAATATGGCCCCAGTGGATGCACTGCATTAAGTGGCTATGTAAACAAGAACTCTTTCCCTTAATACAATGATCTTTTCTGACCTTGCAAATCTTGTATTTTACAAACCAATAGTACTGCAGCGTAACAAGAGAAATGCTGCAGTTACAATAAAGTTCAGTGAAAATTTTCATCACATTGTGAAGCAATCATCACTTACCCTTAGGATGAGGAGAGGAGACCCTTTGATGCATTGCTCCTGTTTTCATTCCTCATCTGATCAGGGAGAGGTGGAATAAATCACACTGCTTCCACCCAGACTAGAATAAATTTCTAAAGGGAGAGCTGAGTGAAGAACACTTATTAAAAATTGTTAACTGAAATGAACAGAAGACAAAAAAACAACAGAAGTATCTTGCCCTGTTAATGAGATGCTGCTATCTGGATTAGTCTGTGTTTGCTGAGTTTCTAATTAGTTTTCATTTTATTAACATGCTAATGTTAATATGATGCATTACTTTCAGTTGTGCAGGCATAAAGCCAGTTTTTAGGAAACTGGACTTCCAGAAAACAAAAGTAGGGAATCAATGAATAAGTAATTTACAAAACTACTCAGCCTAACTCTACACCACAGAGACAGAGTTTATAATCCCCTTTTTTTCAGTATGCCACTATAATTAACAATGTGCATATGATTGGCATTAGCAGTGATTTCCATTGGAAGCTGAAACTTAGTTTTATTCTGATCTTCCTTCTGGTAGAAGCAAATATTTTACCTGACTGTTTCAGCAACGGTATATCCTTTGAATACAAACACAAGACAGAGTGTCTGATATAGCATAGGGCGAATGAAACAGAAACCCCATTTCTCCGATGCCTTAAAAAATAAATAAACACCTACAAAAACACATACTTTGTGGGGAGTAAGTTCTGGCTCATTAGAATGTAAAGCACCTCATTTAGTCAACAGTAGTAATACTGCTTGGACTTAGGGAACATTCTTATTGATTCATGAATATTCCAAGGGGATAGATTAATCTTTCGTGAACCATACAGCTCCAATGAAACTGCAGTTTAACATGCTAAAGTGCCAAATCCATCTTCTTCTTGTACAAAAGAACTTCCTAAAATAAAGACTCTTTGCCATAGCAATAATGCATCTCTGTGGGGAATGTTTATTATGAAGTGTTTTTATTTTGAGATAGACATTTTGTCGTGTATTACACAGCTATCTAAGGATATGAATTTATGTCAATATACTTCTATTCAACTATATAGGTTAATTATTATTTGGGATGTTCTGTCTGTGCATTTATCCAGGGATAGATAAGCAATGCATTTATTAAACTTCATAATCTTCATGACTTTTATGGTGTTTCACATCTTCTGTTAGCATAGAGAAAACTGGGTAGATGGTCCACCACACAGACACTAGATAGTCTGGTAGATCAGTAGGTAGGTAGACAGAATTCAGTACACATAGAAAAATTGAGTTGTAGCTATCAGAACTTTTACAGAAAAATCTGTGCCTTGTAGGAGACATAAACACATGACTTGTTCTGATAGCCCAGAGCTCTGAGGACTAGACAGCTTCACTGAGTTGCTCACAGTGGTCCTGTGTTCGAGCAGAGAGCAGATCTGACTCTCCTGGTCCTGAGTGACTCATATGAAACGATATCTTTGTTCTGGTTCTGTACCCTGAACTGCCGCTAGCCTCTAATAACAGCTGCGCTTTTGCAAACAGACACTTTGTTCCATGGGTGAGCAATCTCAGAGACTCCAGGTTTGCCAGCTGTAGAGCACTTGCATATAGTTTTCTACATGAACTTCTGTGTAGCAATTTGAATAGTGAGTAGCCTGTGCATGTCATGATCTCTACAGCCTGATACCATTTTCTGTACTCTGACAATGCCCATACTTGGCTATAATGCTATTCAATTTTCATAATTTTACTAGTAAATGACCCATGAAAGATATAGACATAAATTGAAATATTGCTGTGTGAAATAAATTGCATATGAAGGCCTAAAATAAAATCATATAAACGTTTCGAGTTTTGTAGGTGGAAACCTATCTACCTGCTTATTAAATTTGCATACCTCAAGAAAATGATTCTTTCTTTCTTTCTTTCTTTCTTTCTTTCTTTCTTTCTTTCTTTCTTTCTTTCTTTCTTTCTTTCTTTCTTTCTTTCTTTCTTTCTTTCTTTCTCTCTAACTTTTGTAGTTCATTATGGTTTATGTTAGAAATTGAGAGTTTTTCTCTTATCTACTTGCCTTTGGCAGCACAGCCTCAAATAGTGTATGCCATGAATATTTAATGTGATGTTTACATAGAATACTAAGGAAATAGAGAGCAGATGTATATAAATGTCACCAGCAAGAAAAAGACCAATTGCAATAAAAACCTAAAAAGTGCTGAGTATTAGCAGAAGGTCTATGTGAAATATGTGTATTATGGAAAAGTTAGCTTGCTTTCTGTTTAACAATATTGATAGCACTGTGTATCTACTCAAGTTTCTAGCACAAAAGTTGAAATAAATGTCTCTATATATCAGTTTATAAGTTGGCACAATCTTTGCATGCTCTGCAGATGCTGACACAGTTTTACCGGTGGGAGGGAATTTTTGGGCCACAGTCACTTGAATAGCTTCCTTTAATTTCCACTGGAAATGGTGTCCTCAAAATGTTGAAGTTGGAAACAGAAAAACACACATCTTTAAAAAACAGTAGAGGGAAGATACAGTAAATGGTAAGTCAGTTCTCTGGGCTTTGTTCTGCTTTAAGAGCTGTCTAACTACTTAATGAGAGGATTTACAGAAGATGGAGACAAACTCTTCTCAGAGATGTGAAAAGAGAAGAGGCAGCAGACAGAGTTTGGAATGTAGGATTTTTTATTTTTTTTTTAATAGACACTGCTTAAACATTTGAACAGGTTAATCCAACATTGGAAACAGCCGATCACAGATTTTTTTTGACATTTCCATCTCCACATATATATATATATATATATATATATATATATATATATATATATAAAACTTGACTTTACAAGCAACCTGAGATCCTACACATCCTTCTATTACTCAGCTGAAGTCTCTTCCTGTATCATTCATTGTATGATTCTGTAATTCTACGATTTCCATTGGATATTGGAAAGTTAAGAACTAGAAGATTATTTACCTGTCTCTTGTGTAGAATACAATGTAAAACTTCTGAAACATGATTTATGGGATTCAAAAAAATGTTTGCCTTGCTGAAAATATTAAACTTATAGAACTGAGCTTCTCTAATAAGAAACATAATTTCTTATACTAAGCATAATAATAAGTACAAAGTGATTTGAGAACATGGAAAAATCACCTAGGTAGCCCTGGTGCTCCCTTGCTAAATGTCTTATAAATTGCTGAAAAATAGAATGATAAATTGTTGGAGAGTTAGTAGAATAAGATGGAATTGCGAGCAATAGTACTGAGCAAGGTAATTCAATGAAGTGCTTACCACATTTATCACTGTTGTGTTCCCAGACTCCCACACCAAGTCACTTTGGTTCAATAATTTACTTTATTGCTAGAGACTTTATTGATCATATTTCATGCTGTACTAACCTAGCACTCTATGTTTTGTCCTACTGTCATGTGTTGTCTTACCATATAGATTCAGAACTGCTAAGGGTCACAGTACTAAACATTGTGGAGACATATGATCCCTGCAAGACTGACTTCCCAGAAAGGCAGTCTGTGGAAATGTTGGATGATTCATGGGTGGTTTGGAGAAGCTTCTCTCACCACTCAGTATTTGTTACTGTCCTGCACCATGTATGCTATAAGGCTGTGTCTGCAGGAGAAAGAGAATGGGGAGGCCTTAACATGGAGAAGGATATATCAGGGACTATGGTATTCATTCACAGACAATTCTAGCACATGTAATTCTAGCACATGCAATTGCACCTAGTTAGAGAAAACTGCATTAGAGAGCAGAAATAATGTACCTTGGTAATAATATAATAATAATGCACTGGGACATAGTCGTCTTAGAGTCTATCTCCAGAAGATGTCAAAAAGCACCATCTTACCCTTCTACCAAGCGTGCAACACCACTTATTTTAGTGATTTCAGTTTTCTAAATTTTTCCCTTCCCTTTGTGAATGCACTGTCTTCAGTACTGCTCCCTTTTTCCAGGACCATTTTCATACAAGTTTGCAGTTGTACATGCAGGTGTACATGTGGGTATTTAATCATTGCATGTTATTTCTGGGATCTCAGGTTCATTTCTGAAACAGACTCCTTAGCAAACAAAGTATCTACTGTGCCCCACAGCCTTTTGGCAATTACCTACTTTTGTCTTCTATAAACACTCACATTTCCAAAAATTTCAGACACCCTTTTATCAAATGAGTGTTACTCTAACCTGGAAAGAATGTTTGAAACTTCAAAAGACATTTCTCTATTAGACTGATAACAAAACTGACCTGGAGAAATAATTTTTCCAAGTTTTTATTTAACTGGTCAAATGAGAATGTTTCAGAAGCAAAATTTATTCAGTCCATTCAGCATAGGAGTAACCAGATTTGTAAACCAACAGTAAGTATTTTTAGAATAATAAAAACTGGAGAGGAAAAAGAGATGGAAGGATGGTATTCGAAATAAGGTGTAACATGTTGTTTAAAGAGTTTGTTTTAAGGCATGGAATATTACTACAGAAAACTTGAAAAATTTAGAAAAGAGAAAATAATTTCTTTCTGAGTGATGACAGCTTATTACTTAAAAAAACACCCCCACATATACTCTAAATGTTTCTTACTTTCCAGAGAGTTAAGATTCTGAATTCCTTGACAAAAACATGAATTGGAGCTAATTCCAGAGAGTTAGTTGCATCCCATATTCAGAAAGAAATAGTCACACAGGTAGGCTGCTTGGAAAGGAATGCACTGGCACTTGTTTATGCAATATGACATTTTGGCCCACAAAAATCATAACTCTACAAAACTTAAGCATTGGTGAAAAGGAATTGAACTTAATGTTAATAGAATATATTCAGGTTGAAGAACCCTTGTTTTTCCCCCAAATTTTTTCTGTCTTCCCATTAAACATCATATATAGTTTTCAGATATGACACATATAGCTTCTTCTGTGTTTCTGACACTGCTTCAATGTTGTGCATAGTTCTTAAATATCGTCTACACATCTAGATAACTACTTTACTTGATATCAAGATTTCTTCATGATTTCCATCCACTTAGAAAACCCATTCAGAAACTGTTCTGAGCATTATATCTGTATCTACATGAGTAAATGCATTTCATCTGCATGCATTTCTGAAGCAGTAGGAAAAGAAACAAGTTTCCACATAACTAATAAGGAAAATATAGGCACTGTTTTAATGATTTGTTATTAGTATTGCTCTTCCTACCAACACAACCAGATCACGATGACATATCTTTCAAACTGAAGTTACAAAATGTAACCTTCCAGATTTAATACCTTTATTTTAGATGGCTTTAATAAGTTACAGAGAATATTATGACAATACCTTCTTTAGCAGAAAGCAACCTTTTCCTGAAATTGCTTTAACAATCATAAGAAAAAAACTGTTCCACTGTGATTTTTCCAAGCCACTGTACTAGAACAAATTCAACCCATTCTAATTGGGTGACATCAGGCAGCAGTGAAAATGCAATTTGTTGTGAAATTTGTTTTTGCATTTTGCTGTTAGAAGCCCAGCCTTCAACTCATTCACAGCTCTCCGTTGGACCTTATCAAAGAACATGCTGGCTGGAGGGCATTAGCAGAACTGATCACTCAAAGGGAAACAGAACAGCTGTGTTCCTGACAGCTGGAGCAAGCATGACGTCCATCAGCAACTAACTAACGGGAATATCTTAAACTGGTCTCCTTAGCAGGGTGCCTGCAAATCCAGTTATATTGCAAATTAGAGTTCCACCATCAATTTCAACCATTATTTTTTTTAGTAGATGATAAACATTTCTTTATACATCTATGGTTTTGGGGTTTTTTTGGTTTTTGTTGGTTTTTTTTGGGTTTTTTTTTTTTTTTTTGTCATTCTGTTATTCATCATCCACAAAGTAGCTTTAGGTAAGAATTATAAGAGGATTAGCCATTTCAGAGCTCAAGTTCTAAGAATTCTCCTCTGCAGATGCACTTCAGAAGTTCACACTGCAAACATACACAGAAATCTCACATAAGAAATACATTTTCAGATCATATTTTTAAGCCTAAAAAGAGCAGCTCTTAAGGTGCATGACCTGCACCTGAATTATCTCTGGTTTTTTTGATTTTTTTTTCTAATCCTGATACTGATACCTGAGCTTGAAAAACTGTGTATTTATCGTCATCGATTTACAAAATTCAAAGTATATCTGATTTTTATGCTTAGGAGTCAAGAATATATCAAGCTAGGACTGCTTATCTGAAAAAGTAACCTGTACCACAGAATCTTATTTTGGACTGTTCACTAGATAGAGACGACATAAAGTTAAAAAGAAAGAGTAGTGCATGTTTGATGTTCTCAATTCTGATCACTTTCACACTCCCTGTTTGTCCCTTTGAACTGTAATTAGAATTCACCTTAAAGGACTTTCATAGCATTTGTTCCTTATGTGAGAGCAGCTTGTTGGCTAGTTAACCTGTTCTATTAAAGCACACAATTCCTTAAATAAAAGAAGCTGATAGCTCATTTAGCTTTACTTCTGGTTTTTTGCTTCTACATATTTCAGTTTTTAAAAGCCTGTAATGCATTATTTAAGTCATTATTATTACTCAAGGTGGATTATGCCATTACAGATGTAGCTTCAACAAAATTAACAGAAATTGTGAAGTTCAGCAGCTTTAAATCATTGCCTCAAAAGCTATAAGCATGCTGGGCAGTGTCCTATTCCTTCAGGACAGATGTTGCTTTTGAATAAGCAGATAATATATTTGGTACAATAGGTTTTAAGCTGGACTGTGTGTCTCTATATGAATATGAACAACAAATATGTTTCTCACAAGTTGTGCTCAGACTCCCAGCCTTCCAGTGTGCCCTTCACAGGTTCTTTCCATGATGCAGACTCCCTGTTGTCAATCTCCCAAAGCAGAAATATATGTAGCTGTTCAAATATATCCAATCCAAAAGAAAAAAGTCTTAAGGTATATTTATGTCCAATTTCTCAGTAACAACATGCTCCTATGCACATTTCTACTCAGCAAAATGCCTAAATGCTGTGACTAAAATTTTGCCCAGAGAAAATAAAATAATAATGCATTAATGAATTCCAATTTGAATTTGCAATCAAGGTATTAAAAAAGTGGCAATTAAACAATCAGTACTGAAAAATCAAAAGAGTGCAAAAAACAAGAAAAAGAATTAATCAAATGCTGTGATTCTGCAAAGACATGTTTCTGTATTGGCATGATACTGAGAAAGCTCATGGGAAAATCATTGAGACTGATGACTTGTTGCACATAGTAGTGAATTAACATATGGGTAACTATACTAACCTGCCTGAACTTCTCTTTTTTTATAGCTATGTACATGTTATGCAAAATAAAAATTATGATGCCTGCAGGTGAAATCTAAACATCAATTCTTTACCATACAGACAACTCTCATTTATGTAAGTGTTGTGTATAGTTCCATGCATGTCAAGAATAATGTCTTTTGCCTATATAAGACCAGACTGTGGCCTTATCTTAACAAGGTAGGCAAGAGAAGTTTCCCATGTCTATCAGTGGACCACCACATACTGACAGCAGTTTGATTAGAGACTCATACACTGGGGCTTTTAACCTAAAAAACACAGGGGGGATACAGGAATCAAAAATTGTAGGACTTTACAGTTCCCAGAGTGGTTTTTTTCTAACTTTCAAGAGATAAAACACACTGTCTTGTACAGATGCCTCCCAAAAATTGTCTAAATTGCCTCTTGATGCAGCACTGCACTGCGCTGGACCTAGCTCAGAGCTATGACTAAATGCAGTAATCTTGCTTTTACAGCTGTGGTATGACAGACAGGGAGGGAGGATGCCTTAATTAACTGTGTTTACTTATGTACAAGGCACGAAAACAAAAATTGAAATAATTTGAAAACAACAAGACTAACTGCTTCTACCTGCTCTTTTTCAGCTAAAACAGGTTTCCTGTGGAATTCAATATTTCCTTTTAAATAAGTCATTTATAATCTCAGTAATTCTTGTTTACTGTAAGCAAAACAGCAGATTAGTAATGTGTTAAATATGAGTTATTAAATTCCCATTAGACTAAATTACCATCCTCAGAGATATAGAAAACTACTTCAAATTAATTTGTGTCTTTCAATAACTGTATTTCATGTATTTGCAAAAACACTATTAATTTTAAAGTTTGTTCTACAGCAGCTTGCTTGGTCTTTAAAATAAAACCAAGACTGTTAGGTCAGATTATATGCCCTATCCTTTTCAGCAAATCTTTATTGCAAAAGTAAATAGGAAAATAAAATTCTCTTCTAAGAGTCTTTTCCATGCAGAACAAGATGCAGTTAAAATTGAGGTTTCTTTGGCTGAAGTCTAGCATGAAATAATCTGTATAATTCATCTATATCTATTTAGACGTTACTGGTCAGGTGATAGCCTAGCATCCTCCAGAAATGTATTTCTAATGATGTTTCCACTATTTTTCAATAGAAAGGAAGCATTGTTTCCAGACATTTTTCAAAGCCTATTTTTCAAATACTAACACTGTGAAGAAAATACACACTTTTTATTTTTTGATGCCCATTCTAAATATGAAAAAATGAGCTGAAAACCTTTTTGTAGTAAATATTGCCATTTCTCTTCAACTTGAAGGGCCTTGACTTCCTTTTACTGAGTTATGAAGCTACTTCCCTTGAAGTTCTTCATAGAAACAAGAACCTCTGGGGTGATAATAGGCTGTTTCCTTTTTTGAAGTGAATAGTCTGAAATCTGGGGTATGATTTCACAGCAATAGTTCCATATATTCTCCAAAAGGTAAAAAATACAGGGACATAACCAGACTAGAGATTAATATTCAGAGGAAACACTATAGCACAAGTATATGTACATGTATATGTATATGTATAATCTATGTCTATATTTATGTCTATGCATATGTATGCGTGTGCTGAAAATTTTATTCAGTTTATCAGGAGCACCCTATTTTAACAGATCATTGCCTACTGAATAATTTTGCTTATAGTAAAATGCATTCCTTAAAGAGCTATTGATATAAGTTGTTGGTGGCATCTATTGAAACCTATTTTTCTATTTAAGCTACACACTTTAAAATCCTTACATGCAATATGTAATGTACTTTTTCTGGTACTTCGTATTTTTTAAAGTATTTCTGTACCTTTGTGGCATCTAAAGCAAAATATGTAAGTCAAAAAATTTGCTTCTATTCATCAAAAGTTAGCAACTTCATGTAAACCATGAAGCCCTTACAAATATTAGTAGGGTTTTTTTCTTACAGAGTAAAGACCATACATTTGGTCAGTTATATTTTATTCCTATTTCTCATTAAGTGCTGAAATGTACTTGATGTCTTGGTGGGTGAGAACAAGACTAACAATAAAATATAGCCCTCTGTACTTTGAATAAGACTACAGAATGAAGTGCCAAGCTGTCTAAATGTCTAATCGCATTGTTTTACTTGAGGAACCTAAGTAATACAGCAGTATTAATCTCTAAATGGTTTTAGTTTTCTATAGATTATCACCATCATTTTGTAGAACACTAATTAATTTTGAAGGCCCTCTTAAGAAGAGCTTTTCAGAAGATAAGTCATAAGCCAAAGCAAGCGGAAAAAGGCGCTGAAAATCTGCCAGTTGCCTAATGCCCTTACTCTCTGCACTCTACTTATAAATGTACTAATCCTCAGCACATAGTTTGCTCCATTTTCATGTAAATGCATGTAAATGCCATAATTAATGTGTTCTTTGGGCTGCAATTGTTGACTTAAGATACACTAACTTATTTGTTTTGCTTAATCAGCATCTTTTTCCAGCTTTGGCAGTAGAATCATATCTCCAACACTATTTTTCTCTTAACTTTCCTTTTGGTTTTATAAGCAAGAGTTCAAACTGCCACCATCCCATCAGGGCTCCACTTCCTACAATCAGAACCCATACTTTTGCTTCTTCTTACACAGTTTTTAATGGACATAGAGTTCTACTTAAACATTGTCTAGTTCCAAGCCCTGTGCCATGGAGCAGGGACATGTTCCACTTGATAGATTGCTTAAAGCTCCATTCAGCCTGATTGACCTTGACTACTTCCAGGGGTTTAGCCTCTACTGCTTCCCTGGGAAATCTGTTCTAGTAGCTTACCACCCTCGCAGTAGAGAATTTCTCCCTAGTGCCTAAGCTTGTTGTGCCCTCTTTCAACTTAAAGCCATTCCCCATTACTACATGCCCATGTAAAATGTCCTTCTACGGCCTTTCTGTAGGTCCCTTCATATACTGGAAGCCTGCCATAAGACCCCTCAGAGTTTCCTCTAGCTGAACAACCCAAACACTTTCAGACTGGCTTCATCAGAGATGTTCCTGCTCTCTGATCTTTATGACTCTCCTCTGGACTCATTAGTTAAGAAACAGATTTTACTTCTGGGTCCAGTCTAATGTGTTTAAAAGGACAAACATTTTTGGACATAACTACCATGGTCTCTATAAAATCATTCCTATTTCTTATCTCTCCTGGCCACATTTGGTCCTTGCTATTTGCCAGTTTTCTGCAATAGGCAAGACTCCATCTTTCATTTTATTGCCATATGCATGACAGTTGATGGGAAGGCAGTTTTCCTCACAGCAATGAGTGTTCAATGCTATCAGTAGTCTTTCCAGGATAAAATATTTCAATTGTAAGATCACCCAATATTTTCCTTTCTTTTCTCTAGCAAACTACTACTATTTCTACAACTTTTAGCTTTCCAAATATCTTAGATCATTTTGCATATGGTATAAGAGCTACGATACATGGCACTCCATATTGAAAAATAGGGTGCTATTGAACTATAGCACTTTTTAATCGCTGTATAATCTGCTTAGCTACCATGTATGAATGAGATAAATTGAGGGTTGAACTTCTTTCTAGCCTGCAAAACCATAACAATTTGTCTTTTGCAGACATACAAGCACTAAAAATGAAAAATGAGCAGATACACGAATCTTGATTCTCCACTTGTATAGTACATGCCTGTTGCTGCCTGGAGGAATTTGCATCCCAGTGGAGAACAGAGTAGGAAAGTTTGTATGAAGAGACCCCTCCCTTATTCACAGTGTCACCATTCCACTTTTCACGCAGTACTTTATGAAATGACAAGAAGCAGTCTTGAATTAAAGGAAGTATTAAAGTTTAGTTTCTGGAAATGCTGCTTTCAGTATCTTTTTTCTGACACAACAATAATGACCAAAAGACATCCATATGTATTCTGTAGACCCAAATTTGAAGTACAAATTAGTGAGCTATTGATTGTTTTTTAGCACTGCCAGTCAAAAATTAACAAACATTATTTTATATATGAATATAATAATTTAGATTTAAATTTGTATAAAATGTGAAATAAATAGGATTTAAACACTCAGGTCTACATTTTTTTCCTAAAAATCCATGTTTGATTTTGCCTTGAGTGTGTATCTTTCACATTGCAGCAGCCTTTGTGAAACTGTTGATAAGCATGATTTTCTCTTTAGCCACTCTGTATGCAACAAATTATTAGCAGGCTACCACAAAATTCTGCAACAGACAATAAGAATTATGTTGTGATGAGCAAAGACATTAGAAGCCAAGATTCACAGATATTATAGAGAATGTATTGGAGTTAAGAATTAAATCAGCTGGAGCACTGGCTTTCTGGAAAGTCACTGACACCAAACACCACTAGCCTTGTGGGAGAGTTCTCGTCCTGGCTTCAGCCAAGGACAGCTCCATTTTCTGCAGTAGCCATGATGTGGCAGAGGTTGGGGAAGTGTGGGCATGACCAGGACCCTGATGATATTCGAGGCCATCTTATACCATTGTCAAGGGTGAGGGAAGGAGATTCTATCACTCACTTTTGGAATAGGAGGCATGTCATCTCCTGTTGGGAAAACGTGGCAGCAGTTAGGTTGGGTTGGGCTCTGCAGTGAACATTTTTGCATGTGAATCATTCTCTCCTTTTGTACACTTTAATTATTAATATTGTTGGTGCTACTGTTAATTTTCTTATCCCATCACCGTTTCCAGTAAATTGTTCTTAACATGTGATTTTTATGTTTTGTGCCTCAGATTCCCAACTCCATCCACAGAGCAGGAAGTGGGAGGAAGGCAGGGGGAGCAAATGAGCAGTGTCTGCTTTGAGAGAGTCTTGTGGGAAGGGGGCACTAAATAAGGTAGCGCCACTCCTAAACCATCACAGAACTATACCTACACACAAACACAGGATTTCATTCTTGTGTTTGGGTATCTGCAATTTACTTACAGAAAGGACAGTGTTAGAGTATTTAAGTTCCCTCCATGACTCTAAGATATTTGAAGCTATTTTATCTGCTAAGGTGCTTGACTTCTGTGTTTTGACTGTGCCTAACATATCAGCATGCTGAAAATTTTGTTAGATATTTATTTATCTGCTTGTTTAGGTACCTAAATACCTTTTGAAAATACGACCTCATGAGCTGCACAACTATTAGGCTTTGACTGTCTGCTACTACTACTCCCAAATCATGTGAAAGAGAGGATAGATTACTACAAATCCTAGGAAGTCCTGTGAGAATGTTAAATGCCTTGAGTCAGGTTATTAAATGCATGTACAGTAACTGCTCACTGCTCCTGGCTTTCATTTGGGAAAAGCTTTTGTCATTATCTTTGTCACTCAGCAGCTGGAACCTCACAGCCTTAAAAATGTCCTCACATCTTGAAAAAACAGTCCACCATGTTTTACCTTAAAAGACTGAATACTGGCATTGTACAAATTTAATCAGGTTTTACACACATCTGGCCTCTGCAATATAGCCTGTTTGAGGAAAGTATGCATTCTGTCACTTCCTATTGATAAGGAGATAAATACAAACAGGACAAATCCACTGGATATCCGTGCTCAAGCATTAGGCTAAAGAAAAAATAAATCCCTACAGCATTTAATTTCCAGATTTTTTTTCTATTGATAATAAAATCTCAACTAGAAATCTCATAAGCAAATATCTCTGTTTTCAGTTAGATTATTATTGGATATGTTCCCTGGAAAAAAAATCACATCTTTTAGGGTGTAAAAGTATTCTCCTATTTTAAGAATTGAAGTTTCAACTTCAGTTAAATAAATGTGACTTACTTTTGAGACTTGATAGCTTAAATCTTAGCATAAATCAGGCTAGAAGAGATCTAGGCCCCTAGTCCAACCTCTTGTCCAGAGAAGAGCCAGTTCCGGGCTCAGATCAAGATGCTCAACACTTCACCCAGTTGAGGCATGAAACTCCCCAAAGTAAGAAGCAATCCAGCCTCCTGGAGCTTCTGGCAAAAATCTGCTCCTTACCTCCAGCCTGAACTGGACTCCAGCTTGTGTCACTGCCTTCCTCTCTCCTTGCATGGCTAGGACTTCTGCACCACCTTGGTGGCTTCTGCTGATTTAACTCTGGTTTATCTACATTTTTCTTGCATCAGAAGCACAAAAATGAAGACTGTATCTACATGTGATACAACAAGCACTGAATTGTTGTATTCCTCTGTGCTGTACCCCAGCTCACACGACCTCAACTGCTGCTATCCCTGCTGGCTGTGGAACAGCTGGCTCCTGCTCAGCTTGCTGTCCAGAAAGGTTCTGGGCCATCTCCACAAAACTGTTTCTCTTCCCAATCGGACTGTTGTAGTTTTAGAGCTGGCCTCTGAGCTGAATTTCACTTGCAGCAACTTCTTTTCATCTACCCAGGTCAACAGAAAGCCTGGCCCTCAAGTGTTTTCCTCTTACTGTCATGAGCAAACCTAATGTGTGCTCTGCGTTCTCTCCTCCAGGTTACTGAGAGAGATGTTTAACAGAACAGTCCCAAGGTAGACCTGGGACTACACCAGTTACCAACAGCCTCGAGGCAGAGCACAGCCCAGTTAACTGTGTCCCTGTGAGCTCTACCACCCAGCTGGTTATTTACTGGTTGTCATCACCTCCAGATTCTGATCTCCTAACTTGTATCTAACTTGATGCAGCCAAGGCAAATGACATCTATGTCCAGAGATCCAGTCATTGTATCACCAGAGGCAGTGTAAAAATCCATATTAAATCTATCTTGTCTTTTTAAGTCCTAAAATGTGGTTCCAAAAGTGAAGTCAACTGCTGCCTGCAGTTTTTCCATTTGTTCTCTCTGAACTTTGTACAAAATGCATACAATATTTGAGTTTGTAAAGTCACTGGAGATCCTACACCAGTCAAGAGGTGACAGAGGCCTTGCCAAAGATACCACCTCAATTGTGTCTTAACATATTGTCTCGGTGTGAAACAATTTTAAGGGGTGAACACTCTAAAATTAGTTACCTCCCCTTTTAATCAGTTTAACTGGTTTAATCCCCAGTTTAACCAAATCCTTTCCACCAATAAGAAGAAAGTAATACAACTAGATATAATTTTTAAAAAATAACAGCTAGATGAAAAAACAAAATAGCAATAGGCAAAAAATAGCAGTAATAGTCACTACTTTCAAAGTTACTGAAATTTCAGTGACTCCCCAAGAACACAGAGAAACTCAGAATGGCAGAGTAACATCTCCCAAAGATGGTGCCTTCCACAGACAGCTGCATGTAGAGAGACAAAAGGGAAATGGTGGACAAACCCCTCTCAGCTCAACCTTCTCTCTAGAACATATAAAAAAACAGGAAGGTGGGATCTTACAAAGCTTTTCTAGTGGCATATGGGAATTGCCAGCCTGTGTGGGGTTAGAGATGCCACTCGCTACTGCCTCCTGCCACCAGCTGGACTCCTCTGGCATTGGTGCTGGTGCCTTGGGTCCCTGCTCTAATGTGGAAAGAAAAGATGGGCTCTTAAGCATTGATATATGGTGGCCTGATCCCAGACTTGCTCTGACTCTGCAAAGTCATTAGGTGCTGCAAAATTCATCCTACAACAATTTTTGATTGTGAAATGCAGCTTCTCAGTTCATACAGTTGCCAATAAAGCCATGAGGGAAGAGAGAGATCTGCATGTGCAGCCTGACTTTAAAAAGATCAGCACCTGCTTGCCCCTGTGATTCATTTCTAGGTACAGGGTCTAAAAGAGACAGTGACAATTTTTGGGTGCAAATGGGTATGGAATACAATAACATTTTGAGTTACAGGTTATCAGACAGAGATCAAACAGGTCTGTGAAATTCTTGCAAGCAGTCCCCAAATCAGCCTCATCCACTGTAAGCCATTTCCCTCTTTGAACACTTCTGCTTAAGCATGGAGGTTTGGGAGACCCTGCTGGTGAAGTCTGACTAAAAGAAGGAAAGAAGGCACAGAACACCTCAACCTCAACTCTGTCTATTGTCAGTAAATCACCTTGCCCATTCAGCACATCCTTGTTCCTTTCTGCAGTCCTTTTCTGCAACTGTAGAATTTCTTATTTGCCTTGATGTTAATGTGACATTTCTCAAGCTAGTTGAACTTTAGTCTTCCTAGCATCAAACCTTCATATTTGCATCGTGTTTCTAAACTCCTTCTTTCTAGATTTCCCTTCTTCCAGCTCCTCTATGCTGTCTTTTTTACCTTGGAGCTTTATCATGAATTCCCTGCTTAGCCAGCCTAGCTTCTAGTATGCCTGCTTGTCTCTCTAGATACCGTGGTGGACTGTTCTGACACTTGGTGATGCTCTCCTTAAAGGCCTGCCTGCTTTCCTTAGTGACTGCTTTACAGTGCTATCTACCCTGGATGCCCATTTATCAAATCGGCCAAAATCTACTTTGGTAATGAGCCAAAAGAGACAAATCTGCTTATTTGATGCCCTGTACTTTGTTACTCTTTCTCCATTTGGTTCCAGATCTTGCACTTGCTAGTAATACAACCAGAGGAGCTCGCATCTACCCATTGCTCATTCTGGCTGTAGAAGCTAAGCCATCACATCTACCATTGATTGTCACATGTCCAGCCTTTTCCTCCCTGTGAGAGGATAGCAGATCCAACTGTTCATTTTCCCTGGTGGATTCATTCAGAGTTTTTCACAAGGTTGTGCCCAGGATCCTTCAGAAATCTTGACTGCTGGTGTCCTGTTATTTGCCCTTTGACCAGGGGCCATAAGGCCTATGTGAGAACAACCTTTTGTGACACAGTTATTTCAGGAAGGTGTCCGCATTGCCACCCTGATGAATGGTCGGTAGCACACTCCTGCTACAGTAGAGAGTGGCAGATCTATTATCAATCCTTGAATCCTAAACTCCCAGTGAGCCTGCTGTCTGTCCCATAGATGGGCTGCACACATCTCAATTGTCACTTTAGATCAAAGGCAGCTCCCATCCTTGTCTTCACCTCCTGTCTTTCCTGAGGAGCTCACATCTACCCACTGCTCACTCTGGCTGTGGAAGCTAAGCCATCACATCTACCATTGCAACTTTGCCAGTGTTTTCTAGTTGCACATATGTTTCTAGAACCTCCGACTTTGTTTCACAGGCTAAGAGCATTGATGTAAATGCACTTAAGTGTCCCTTTGCCCTGTTTCATTAGTCCTGAGGCCTCCTTTGCTCCCACCATCCTGTGCTCTTCCCCATACAACCCCTCTGCTCTTGTTTGCATTTGATTTTGAGTCATAATCTCCCTCCCTTGTCTCACCAGTCTAAACCTTTCCTCACAACATTGTCCAGTCTTTAGGTAAGAGTGCTCTTTTCCATTTTAGCAGGTGGATTCTGTATTCCCTTAAGTCACTGACCCTCAGAAAGGGTCCAAAGTCATGCCCTGGGGCACATCCGCATTGTTGCTCAGTGTGGACTTGATGTATCCTGAGTTCAACAGACCCTTCTTCACACAATCCAGTGGGATGACAACTGTAAAGGTACTAAGGCAGCCGACTAGGAAAGATGTCCTTCTTGATTTGTTACTTATTAGCAAAGAAGGTTTAATGTGTGGTGTAGCGGTTGGTGGCTCTCTTAGCCATGGTGATAATGAGGCAATCAAGTATAAAATCTCTGCTAACAGGAGCGAAAGTGACAGAAAACCCTCAGTTTTGGACATAAGAGGAGCAGAATTCAGGCTGCTCAGGGAACCAGTGAGTGAGGTCCCCTGGGAAAATGCTTTTGGATATGCTAGTGCCCATCAGTGCTGGTCACTATTTAAACTCCACCTCCAAAAGTCACAGCATTTCCAAAACAGGCAATTCTAAAACATTGGAAGTTAAGCAGACAAGGCAGAAGGCTGGTTTAGTTGAGCAGGGATCTCTTTTTGAAGGCAAAAAGGAAGGTGTATGTTCCCAGTAGAAGTAAAGTCAGGTGAATGGAAAAAGAATAAGGAGACACCCTAACCACTGCAGGAAGAAAATTAATGTGAAGAAACGTCCACTGGGGTAGAAGATGGCCAAAACTGTAGGAAACAATAGGAAGAGGGGGTTTAAACACATTAATGGCAAAAGGCATTGGAGAAGTTAGATCAGCTCACTACAGGATGAGGATCATCACCTCGCAAACGGGGAAGGGGACACAGCACCATCTTGGAAGTGTTCAATGAGTTTTTGTATACTGCACTCAGGTACATGGTGGTGTTGTTCTTGGAATTGTCTTCTGCAGAGCCAGGAGTTGAACTTTGATGATCCTTATGGGTCTCTTCCAGTTCAGGATATTCTATGATTCTGTGGCAGCGACTATGCCAATGCACCAGGTAAAAGACATCTAGTTCCTTCCTTGGCAAGAGTTGGCTGCAAACTAAATCTGAAATTCACTTTTATGGGAAGGAGCACTTGTTAGAGATGAAGTGCTAGAGCTTACCTGGAGCAAAACTGTCCCAGTCACCCTTTCCAGGCAGCCTAATGTTCCTAGAGAAATTTCTAGACTGTCCCAGAAGCAGAGCCCAAACCAGAGACTGGTGCACAAATTCTCCCCTCTGCTTGCTGAGCTCTTTGGCTGTTATTTTTAAGAAAGGTTGAACCACCATTAATGCAACCATATTTTTCCTAGGTTCTGAGGCTTAAAGTACATGGCAGATGAGAAGAAAATCAGAACACTCAGAGTATCTGTTACTACTATGTGAAAAATTAGATGCAATTCCATTGTGCATCACTCATTTGAGTCAGCTGCACATTGCTGTACAGTCATGCAGAACAGAAACATTTGATTTTCTTCCTTTTTGAGTAGCAGAAGCAAAAATAGGCAGAAATGTGAGATGTCATCTCTTCCTGTTCAAGCACGGCAACTTTTGAAGCAGAACACACAGAATGAAGGACCTGTGATTTTTTTTTCCCCACTCTTTTCCTGAGAGTAGACATGCAGGTATAAGAAAGAGAAGTGTTTTGTCTTGGGTCACACATGAATTTATAGAGAGATTTAGATGAATGAGCTTTTATTTGAGACAAGTGCTATAGAATATGAATACTGAAAACTTGCAGAGGGAACTGCAAAACTCCAAGAGCAACAATAGGATAGTCAGAGAACTAAGAGAATCCAAGGTGGAAAGAATTTTTTTTTGTTCTCTTTGCATTTAGATAGAACAAGGCCAGAACTCATCACTGTAATGTGATTTTGACTAAGGTTAGAAAAGCTTTCCATCCACAGAGAGTATCTTCCCTGATTTTGCTTCTCCTTCCTCGGTGGAAAATTGATGCAATTGAATACAGTACAAGACATGGAGTGTGGGTCCATTATTTTTTACATCCTGAAATTTAACTTGGCACACTGTGCAGAGGGCTGTTTTCCAGTGAGAATGAACAGCTGATTATTATGCTATATTGTATCAGGTTGTATTCTATGTGTATTTTTGAGAAATGTGCCCTAAGACATACTTAAAGCACTTCTGGCCATAGGGTAGGAAACCTTAATGTTTTATGAATGGAGTGATAAAACAGTATCTTTATATTTCTGAAATTAAATTCACTTGAAAAGCCCTGTAGTGCTGGTATCATCTGGAATAATTACAATGATGACTTCCCTATTCAATTAACCTCTTTTAAAGCATTGTATTAGTGATTGTGGGTCATCTCAATGGGGACAAAATCATCACACACAGAGCAGAGTGAAAACATGGAGTCACAGTGGCACAAGTTGCAGATTCAATCAGAAAATCACTGCTAAAAGTACTTCAAATTCCCTGTGCCAGGAAAGAAAGTCTCCATTAGCATAATTATGAATTTTGTTTCAAAAGCTGAAACTTGCTGGAGAATAAAGATGGATATAAGATGAGGAAGGGACACGTTTCAAAGTTTTGTTGAATTTAAAAAGAAGCATCAAGTAGCTGATTCTACAATTGCTCTGCTGACTTATTCACAGAAATCTGCACAATTATTTGTGATCACAATGAGATGCTGGCTACAAACGTTTGAAATTCAGCATTTTCTCTTGCCTAATACTTTAATTTTCACATAGTCCTGCCTGGAACATTTATACATTAACTTTGAAAAATATTTAACATTAGTGATACCTAGATTTTCTTAAAATAATGACACATAGTTAAGTAATTTAAAATTCACTGATATGTTAAATAGTTATACTTGTCAATATCTGAAAAGCATTTTTAGGTTTAGTAAAGGACTTATTTTTCTGAGGACTGTCCTTATATCACTCTAGAGTCAGTGTCCATTAATAAAAAATATCATCAGTAAAACATGACATAAATCTGACTACAAAAAGGTTTCTATTTTGTATTTTAGGTAACTTTCTAAGGCTCTACAAATGAAGTAGATATTGTATAATTACGTAATAAGTATGTTATTTATTTGCTATGGACATGTTATTACTGAGCACTCTAAATTACTGTTTATATCAGGACTATTTTGGTGTTATCCAGAAAATCACTTCTTTGCAAGTCTTGTCAATCCAGGTGCCTAGCTTCAGTAAGCAAAATCATTTAGGCTCTGTGTTCCATTATTTTTTGTTATATGAATTAATCACATTTGGAAAAAGGAACAAGTTTCTTCAGACTCACGTTCATGAGTTACTATCTTATTCTAATTTTTGTTGTCCACTGTGGTTTTCTACATATGTTGTGATCTTGTCTTAACTTTAACAGAAGGAAACCATAGGGTATTTTGTTCCACTCAAGTTCTGTCAGGTGTAAATTGTACATTCTCTTGACAGATCCTTAAGTGTGTCTGTGCCTACTAGGAAAATCCTAGATGCAGTGTGAATTAGGTAGACTTTGGGTGATATAAGTCTGCAGAGGAGCCCTCCAGCTGCCTGGGGCAACAGTGGTGGAAGAGAAACATGAAAAGGTGTGAATGTCAGGCAGATAGGGCGAAGAGCAAGTCATCCATTAAGGAAGTGCTCTATCAAGACCTCCTTGCAGAAGGACAGCACTGCTGATACAGGACCCTTACTGGAACCCCGCTGATACAGGCAGAGGAATTCTTCTTTTAAAAACTCTTATGTAAAACCTACACCCAATCACTGGAATCAGTTTTGTCCTTCCTAAGTCTTTTTTAGGGACATTCAGCCGGCTACAGAAACTGTGTTGGCTTTGACCCATGTGATGGCAAAAAGTGAATCCCCTTTTCTTTCAGCAACTGACTTACAGGCACTTTCAGAACAAAAAAATCCATCCCCTCATTTGCATTTGTTATCTCTGTCTGTTCTTAGTAGACTTAAAATATGACAAGAAGCAGTAGCATCAGGACGTCATGAGACGGATTATTGAAATATTGTCAAGATATTAACATTTCAGAAACCTTTCAACTCCTTATCAGACTCCACTTTCAGCTTTCCTGCTTAATAAAAGAGAGGTTTGAACACTAATCCATTGATAATGAAAACCGGATGCCCATTTAATCCTTTACTGTCTCTACTTGTTCTCCCTGCTTCCTGTCAGACTCTATGCAAGTAGTACTGCACCAACCCTGTTTAGAGAACTGCAAAACATATCTGGGACATAAACTTTCCTTTTAAATCTGGACTTCAAATGACATCCCAGTCGTTTTCGTATGGTGCCTTCCATAGTGCATTATTTTGGTGGGGTACCTTCTCTAACCTTGTTGTGAACACTGCAAATATATGTTATCTGTTACCAGGAAAAAAAAAGAAAAAAGCACATTTAATAGACTCTTGGGGTTTTAATTTTCAGTTATTTGAATAGGATGAAGGTAAAGCAATATTTGTGGCTGTGAATTATTATTTATTTACATCTCACTGCAGTTCTCCCCTAGAATGCTATGGTTGGGTCATATGCCTTTAAATATGCAGGCGAAACAGATGAATTAAAAATTCTGTTGACAGGTAAATGTGAATCATCTCTTTTCATTCAAAGGAAAATAATCAGGCTCTTTTCAAATAATATAAAATGTAAAATGATTGCCTTTCGGGGAGGAGGCAGGCTTATCAGCATCTCTTCTATAGAAAATGATTTCCATTTTGTAGCTGAAGGAACATATGCTGCAGCTTATCTTGTCACTTGACTGCAGTTTTTGATATTTATTAACAGTTGATTTCCTGTAGATGTTGTTTTTTCCTGTTTCTCTTCTCTCATCTCACCAATCAATTATTTTCCTGAAAATGACATCTGCCCTTCTTTTTTATTCTCATTTCCGTAAAGAAGATTATTTTATTACTAGTTTCAAGAAGCATTTGTAATGAGTAGTAAAGCCCTTTTTATTCATGATTTATAACAGTCTGTATCTGAGACTCCACTTTCTCCTTTACCCAACTTTCTCCTGGTCATTTTTATCAAAGTCCATGATTGTGTAGTCATTGCAGTAAAGTATAGAAATGATTAATTATGTCTTCAAGGAAAAACTTAGTATTCATTAAAGGTTTACGTGGAGTAAAAGCAAGGCTGACTAAAAGATACACAATTGTATAGAGCATCTTCAAGAAGACTAGAGGCCTGCTGAACATTCGATTGATGCCCTAGGAGCACTAATGTTCTGCATCTATGACTGGGAAAATCAAGAGTCTTATAAGCTCTTGTGTCACAGTTAGGCTTTCAAATATTAAAAAAAAACAACTTTTCCCCCTTCTTGCTTCAGATGTAGTAGCTTGCAATTTTCATAGTCTCATATCTTTCAGTTCTCTACTTTAGCCTTTGATGTATGTTGGGTTTGCACTATTCTTTTCTAATGTGACTCATCTTGGAGGAATAGGAAAGAGTGGCTTATAATTTGCCACCCTTTTTAGGATAATAAGACATGTTAGAAAAGGTATCTTCTTTGATCGCAAATTGATAAAGCATAGTAAAGCTTTGGCCTGGTATTCAAAATGCCATTCTCCACACAAAAAGCACAAGAAGCTGCATCATAAAAAATCTTATTCCTGAAGGCAGTACTAGATCTCAGATAATTTTCTTTCATGAGAACTGATTACATGAAATATTCCTGCTTTGTTGCGTTACTATATTGCTTCCGTCTTCAAGCTGATACTTTAAAGTTGCTAATGCATAGTTGCCCAAGATTGTTCTTGTCAAAATGCTGTTTGTACTATTTTATCTGTGAAACAAATCTGTGAGAAAAGTGAGTGACCTACAGAAGAAAAATATTTGTTCTTTAAAGTTTTTAAAAAGTAATTAGAAACATGTAAATTATATATATTGTGTCACAAATCCATGTGACAATAGGTAGGAAAAAGAAGGTTGCATGACTGCTACTTTTGTAGGAGGAAAAAGTCTAAGAAATCTTCTATTGGTTACAAAAAAAGGAAAAAAAAATCCTGATATGCCTATTTTGAAAACTAAAACCAAAGCTTGGATATTCATGAATTTTCTTGAGTCCTGGAAACAGAAATATTTTTAGTTGAGCTAAATATTAAGTTGAGCTAAGATGGAAGAGTCCTGTGATGGTAAATGCTCCCAGAATAGCAGAAGTATGAGGGGCCCATTCCTTCATCAGTGTTAGTAACACAGGGTGATGCAGACAGAAGCACAGTCAGGTTTCCAGCCTTTTAACTCTCCACGTTGCAAGCGTCACACAAAAGAGATTCACTTATATGAATGCACATTTAGCCCTGGTACATATAGGAAGTATTACCTGTTAAAGAAACACATGTCTACCTTTTTGTACCTTTCAAATGGTTAAGTAATAATCTGCACTAGTCAGGTGTAGAACTATGGGGAAGGAACCAGATAAATGGTGGAGTAAGCTGAATGGTTGTAGTAAAGATATTTTGATCTTATCATCACTTTTAGTACAAAACTAAGAGACAGATGAAGTCTCTTGTTTGTTAATAATAGTTTCAAATGCTTAAGTTTAATAGAGGAAACAAAAAAACCAACCCAAAACCTAGCAATATTTGGAGTGCACAGTGCTATCTGCTCACTAGTTAGAATATTAACCAGGCTGAAATGAACAGTGCAAGAAATCATATAAATTAAGCAAGCATTAATTCAGTTCTCTGGTCTTATGAACTGCAAAAATTCACAGTTCTTTAATTATTATTTTGGTCTTAAATTATGCATATAAATATTTAGTAGTTTATAAATGTTTTCTGAATTATTTGTTAATCTATTATTGCAACAGATTGTATATTGACTTATTATAATCTGAATTTCCAAAATAGCTATTGCAAGGGCTTTCAAAAACAAATTAGTAGTTGTGAATATCCTTTTGCCCTAAGGTATTTTAAAGAGGATCTATATGAAGGTTAAGGTAGTCTGTACAATTCTTACCCAAGCTGTTGCTGAATCTTTATAAAAACACAAAATTTTCTAAAATTGTTATCTATTTAGTACTATCAGCTCTCTCATATTTTTTGTTTGTACTGTAACATATTTTATGTTTTTACTGTGTTTATTATAAATTACCAAATACAGGCATGCTTAGAAAACCAATGAACTTAATATCACTCCATCATGTATTTAAACTAGAGTGCTAGGTAAACAAAAACTGACTAAAGTCATCAGAAAAAAAATTAAAATTAGAATGCAAAGTTTGATGTTGTAACCCAGATGTTGTTGGTTTGAAACCCAGCTGGAAAACTAAACCCTGCCTTAGCTCCTTTTCCCCCACCCATTTGATAATGGAGGAACACTAGGAAAGATTATAAGTTGAAATAATGAAGTACTGCAAATCACAATACCCACAGCAGTATTATTACAGAAAAAAAAAAGGTGCACAAAGGAGAGAGGGTATTTTACTCATAAAAGGGTGGTCATCACCAAATCTTGATCCCACCCAACAGAATACAAAAAAAATCGCCAAAACAATGAGGAACTGGGACAGAAACCAAACCCCTCAGATCTTAGACCATCTGTGTAGTGCTGCCCACTCTTTTCTCTGGACCACTGTTCTGGCTGTGTTCATCAGTGTTGGTGCAGCTGCTTCTGCCCTGGCTGGGGTTTTTGGGCTCCACTGCCGCTCTCCTGGTGCAGTGTCTCTCTCCCAAAGCCAAGTAGAAGTCTTGTAGTGGGGCTCCCCAGTGTGGCACAGCAGTGCTTGGGGCTCTCCAGTGCCAGCACAGGACACTCTCCTGCTGCAGCTCTCCCAGTGCGGTGCTGAGTGGCAGCCCAGTCCTCACCCCAGTACCTCACACTTTACAGGGCGAGACAGGCAAAGTTTCATTTCTAGCTCAGGATTTTCCTGAGCCAAAACCCTACCCTGAGATGTGATGTGGATGGTATGGAATTAAACAGCACTAGAAACTCCACCCCACTTTTTCTCTGTACCCAGGACAGATGCAAAGAAACCTAAAATCCCCACCTATTTTATATGAGTTCTTATTGTAAACTCTCAAATGCCTAAATTTTCTTACAATCAGTTCACATATTTTAATTTTAATATTTTCTGGACTTTTTGTTAGTTTGGGGATTAAAAGAATAGTACCACTTTTGTTCCATGAAAATATTAGAGATGTAGTAATAAAGCAAATGGTCTTTGCTTGCACTAGCTGTGAAAGAGAATGAGGAAAAGACAAAGTATTTGAAATATATGGGCAAAAAGACTAATATGGCAATATTTTACGTGTAGTAAGAAAAGTAATTTATTTTATGAGTAATTTCCCTGTGAAGCAGAGCAGTTACTATGCTTAGTTTCAACATACTGTAATCAAAATAGATTCAGTGAGGAATTAGGCATTAAAATATTTTTGTTGGTTGTAAGTGAAAGGAACTGTCAAATTAAACTTTCTTTACTTTTTCATTTACTCTTCATCATCTGAATCCCTAGAAAAGTAACACATCTTGTGGTTTATATTTCTAGTATATCAAAACTTCACTGTTTCACGAGCTTCTTCTCACTCTCTGTATGTAATTACTTAATTACTGTACAGGGTATGAAGAACAAATGAACTCTTTCTTTTGGCTGGTTATGCACTGGGAAAATCTTTATGCTCTGTAGCGTTTCAGTTTTCTGAAACCACAACTGCTGTGTTAACTCTTGGCAGAAAATGGGGAACTTCATTAATCTATCCCAGAAAATTCAGTCGCTCAGAATTTTCTGTTTCATGTCAATATCCACATGTGTCCCAAGCCATTTATTGTCATGTGACTATTTGGCAATGAACATTTCTATGAATGTATCTTCCCATCTCTGGTTCATGCTCCATTTTGTGAGATGATCAAAAATATTTTTGTGCAAAAAATGTCTTATAAACAAAGATCTATCTAGCTATATTGCACTGGTCTTCTTCAGTATAAGTGGACCATAGAGAGCCAATCAAGGAAAGCCCTATAAGATGTGAATCTAATTTCCCTTAAGGAAATTAGAGGACTGTGTCTAACTCACTTCTTGACAAAGCCCTTGTACCATTTCCTCCTGTGTGATCTGGGCATTATCAGCAGCTTCACAGGAGAAGAATAAGAATAAAGATATATACAGGAAGACAGTGTAGACATAATAGTGTCTTTGATTGAAAGACAATTGTGTCCGCTAAGGAAGGCAGGAGTCTCCCTTGGAATGGAAAATATAAACCCCCTCCCTCCAAATTATTATAATTTTGAAATTAAGGGGTTCTCAGGTAAAGATATGAGAGCAGTAATAACAGTTCTTTCCTAGTATGCACGACAGAGCAAACAGCAGCAGCAGCTGTGGCACTGACACCGAGCAGGGCCCAAACCCGGTCCCAGCCCTCTCTGGGCCGCAGGCGCCTCCCCGCTGGTGCAGTTCCGCTCGCAGCCAGCAGGGGCGCTGCTGGCTCCCGGCGGGCAGGGCGGGTGCGCTGACTCCCCGCGGCTGCAGGGGGCGCTGTGGCGCGGCTCGGGCAGCGCGCGGTAATGGCGGCTCAGCCCAGAGGGGCAGGGATGGCGGGGAGGCTGTGGTGCACAAACCCTGGGGCAGCCGATCCCTGTGCTCCAGCAGGACTTACGGAAACAGCAAGCTGGGCTGGCAGGAAAAACCAGAAATCCAGGGGTGCGGGGGATATATCAGAAGCTCTGAAGCTGTGTCTGGAACTGCGGGGCAGGCAGGGGGTGCGGGGCTACTGTGCAGCGAAAGCTCGGAGCGCTGCTGAAGAAGTGGCGGAAGCAGGACAGGGGCAGCCCGGCTCCCTGCAGGGCAGAGAGGAGCGAGTCAAGATCCCAGGCACCCGAGCAGGCGGTGATAGGTCTCTCTCTTAGTGAGGTAGGTGATAATAAGGTCCTAGCCCAATGGCTGCTGTCCTGAGCAGAGGCTCACCCACCACAGAAAGGAAGAAGCAGCACAGAACTGGGCTCCAGCGGTGACAGCGAATTCTCCCCGCAGTAAGCAACACCTTGACTGTCCTCCTCTGATGCTGAGAGCAAGAGAGAACAGCTGCCCCCAACCCCATCCCTCCAAGAGAAGTGTTGATGTAAAGAAGTGTAGACAGATGTCTGAGCTTGGCCACGTCTTTGTTTTTCTTAAGGACCCATAAGTTCCCAGTAGTTAGTGTTAGTTACTTATGGGAAAAATTCTATAGGTAAGAAGGAGCAAAAGAAAAGAAACCTAACCCCCAGCAAATAGCTAAGGAGAAAGTTTTTGACTCTGTTTATATGTCCCTAGTGTGTTTCTCTGCCTAGGAGGTTGCATTTTAAATTTAGCATTCTTGTCATTATCTTTCCATGGGTTGTCTTGTATATGCTCCATTCCACTCTGTCTCAATTTGTTGAATGCCAGAAATTTTATTCCTTTAGATGTTCTTGACTCTTTATACAGAAAATAAAACTACTTATTTTCTTTTTTTTTTGTATCTAAGTATGTATTTCCTGACTGCAAATAAGAAGTTAAAAGTAGAGATAAAACAGACAAGAACAGATATGTTCTGGATTAGGGAAAATGGAAAGCAATGAGATCTAAAGGGTTAAATCTTTCAAAAGAAACAGCAGATGCTTATAGACATCAAGGTTGATTGAATTTAGTTGCTGGATTTATGACATTTATTAGCCCTGGGCAGTAGTCTCAACTATATCTATTTTTTCTTTATTCTTTTAGAAGAACAATGACTGCACAATTCACTCACTGGTAATGAGTGAATAAACCAAGGAAAGATATCACCAAATAGATTAAAATTATTTGCAAGTGTTTTAAATTCCATTAACCAACAGTAATGGAATTACATAATGCATTGGTTGCATCTTGGGGCTCTGACCTGAATAACAGCTTTTTGAATGGTCCTGGCTGAACAATTTGTCCCTCCCATCTCTACATAAGCAAGGTATTTTCCAGGCTGATGTACCTGTATGGTACCCTTTCTGCTATTAATTATTCTTTGTGCTTTGTGGGTGTAGACTTTGTTTCTTCAGTCTTTTTAAGAAAACAGCAGATATATATTATGCAGAGTTCAGTTTCCTAAGGCAGGCACCTAATGCTGTTTCCAGTGCACTAAAATATGTGAGCATTCATGTATGACTGGCAGATATGATATAATGAGTACAGGGAGCCATCCTGCTTCTGAGTGTCAGCTGGAGGGTAGGTAAGACAGTCAAACAGACATCTATGTTTAGGCAAATAACTTCTGTCCATCTGTTTTTCAGTCTTATAAAAGCTCTGATTCCCTGATGTGATCCATGGTGCTGGTTGCTGTAGTATATCCTCTATTTGTAGCTGCCTTCTAGTACATGAGACAGTGAATATAGGCAGATAGAAAGGTGTCATAATTCTGAAAGTGAGTAAGTAATTTTCAGCACTACATTAGATCATATGTCTCCATTGCTTTTTTTCCTTAGAAAAAGGACAAAAATGCCCTTATACATTGTCGTAGCTCTGTGGAGGAAAGGAAAAACCAGACACATAGACCAAAAAGGCAGGAAAACCTTTCTCTTCATCTTCACCTGCAAGATTCATTATAATAGTGCTGTCCAATAATGTTGCCTTCATTAAACATAGCCTTGGAATTTTGTCTTCTGCAGTTTACTAAACCTTAGTATTAATGATCAATAATTATGATAATTTAAATATAAAATTGGATAATTTACCTGCACTGAGCTACAATTTAGTTGTTGTTTTTTGCCCAAGATAGCTGGCATCAGGTTTGCATTCTTCAATTTCTCTAAATTTCTGCAAGCTAAAAAGTCCAAGTTTAGTGTTTTGGAGAATTATGATTAATTCCTTTTTTCACATTTATTTGTTACACAGAATCATAGGGTGCTAACAGATCATCTTATTCCATCCCCCTGTAACTGACAGGGGCACCTTCCACTAGGCCAAGATGTTCAAAGCCCCATCCTGGCCTTGACTATTTCCAGGGACAGGGCACCCACAGTTTCTCCAAGTAATATGTTTCAGGGCCTCATTACCCTCAAAGGAGAGAAATTCTACTCTAATCTAAATATACCTTCATTTGGTCTGCAACTGGTTACCTCTCATCCAATCACTACAAAATCTGAAAAAGAGTTTCTCCCCATTTCTTTTGTAGGCCCCTGCTAGGTGCTGGAAGGTGCTATGTGGTCTCCTCAGAGCCTTCTCTTCTCCAGGCTTGTGATGGGTTGATGCTGGCCAAACACTACTGCATCTATGAAAATAATGTATTCATTTTCCTCTGCTATAGTTAAGCAGAGGAGGGGGAAAGAAAACTCATGGGGTGAGATAAGGATTAAGCGATAAAACTTTAATGGCAAAACAGGCTAAAAAATTTAAAAGGTAGAAATAAAAATGTATTAACAGAATTAAAAGAGGATAATGAGAACTAAAAATCAACCTTTACAACACTTTCCTCTCCCACCTCCCCAACCCCCCCCACCAGCCCTTCTTTCCTTCCCACCAGCTGGGAGACAAAACACACATTTTTAGTCAATTTGTCACTTCTAAAAATCTTTCTTCATTTCACTCAGAGAGCAGGGTCTCTTTTGCTATGCCATGGGGTCTTTCCTATGGGAAACAGTTCTCCGTGAACTTTTCCAATGTGGTTTTAATTTTCACAGCTAACAGTCTGCCTGGAAGCTTCTCGCAATGTGAGGCCCTCCCACAGCTTGCAGCCTTCCCACAACTGCTTTTCATAGGCCATTTGCTTATGGGGTGCAGTTTTTAGGAATGAGCTGTTCTAGTTTAAAAGCAAGGGTCCTTTTCCTCTATCTCTGGAAGCAAGGGTTCTCTCTCTGTTCAAGACTCTCACCAGATTACAGCTTTTCGGCATCCACACACTCCAGCTTGAGCACCTTTATCTCATGGCAGGTGAATGCTGCATCCCCTCATGTACTTCATGAATTACAGGGAAACAGTTTGTTGCGTTATAGTCCTCACCATGGCTTGCAGAAGAATCTCAGCTCCAATGCCTGGAGCACCTTCTCCTCCCCCTCCCTCCTTTTCACCCACCTTAGTGTGGCCATGTTGTTCTCCCCACATGTCTTCACCTTTTCCTTTTTTCTGACTCGAGAGAGAACTGTTGTCCCTAAGTTTATTTTCTCTCAAGTTCTATCAATTGATATAGTTTTATAGAGTTCTGCAGCACTGAAAAGTTGATCTTGTCCAGGCTCTGCTATTGGGGAATCGCTGGTCATGCTGCTCTCTCTCTTGGTCACATTGTCTCTGCCGGCACTTCACAAACTGCACAAAGTGCTGGCTTCACTCTGCGCCTTTGTTCATGTGGGATGCCAAAAAAAGAAAAGCTGCTGCTGCTGCTTTTGTCTTCTTGTCCGCAGCACGGCTGGCTAAGTAAACAAAGTCCATTGTGAGCCATACCGAGTTAATCATGGCTGCACAGCACCACCCCAGCGCCATGGCTGCTCGCGGCACCATGATGGGCCCCGCAGCATGGCCCAGCAGCCGCGCTGGGACAAGGTGCAGCTGCCCCCTCAAGAAGGGGCCCTGGCCTTCCTCACTCTTCTGTAGAGAGCAGGGAGCAAGAGACCTTCCAGTGGTTTTTTTTGTCCTTAAATGTGTTATCATAGAGGCATTTCCAGCTTTTCTAATTGGCTTAGAATTGTGTCAATTCCCAGAGCTAGCCAGCGATTGGTGTTGCCAGGCCCAGTGGAAGACGCTGACACCTCCTCACAGAAAATCACTTCCATGGCTGACTTTTTCCCTCTTCACCAAAAATCAATTATTGCAAAACCAGCACAAGGCTACACAACCCCAACACTCTCAGCCTGTTCTCACAAGAAAGGTGCTCCAATATCACACTTACCCTCTTAAACTTCTGTGTGTTTGAAAGATTTAATAAGAATCAGAACTTTTGAAAACTAATGTTTTTTATAATGTTAAATCTCAGCAAAACAATATTGGTGATTTATGGATTCCATGGGAGAAGATACCAGATCTCATTAACTTTACCAGGCCTGGATTTTGAACAAACAAATGCCAAACATTAAAACTATTACTTACTCCTATGATGTTTATGTTTTATTTTAGAAAAAATTACACATTCCACCATAAGATATATATAGAAAAGTATATCAGTTTCCCGTAACAGAAAAATATCTTCTTCATGGAAAAAAGAGAAGGCTAAACATGTCTCCAAACCCATTCTCTCACATCTTATGCAAATATGGAGATGAAATGGTGACTACCTCAATTAACTTGCTTTCTTATTTAATCAAAAATCAGAACAACACATCAACTTTTCTCTCTCTTCTATGTTAATTTTGAAAATCCCTAATGCTCTTGAAAATTAGGCATTCAAGAGATAGAGGTGTTGCATAAATTTGTCCAGGCAGCAGTGTGAATAAGACTCATGACCTGCCTTTGCTTTTCTAATTTTAATTTTCATTTGATACAACAAAACTGATTGTATGAATTCCTTAAACTAGTTTCAAACAGTGACTACTTGATTTTTATTCACCCTCCTACGACTCTGTCATAAACATTCAAAATTCAGCAGCTAGTAGTACTGTTTCCAATATGTAAAATTCTGGAGACAAAAGAAGTCTGTTTCTTACTTGAGCAGCTGATATTAAACTATCACCAACAATATATTAATTATATCTCAAATATTCTTTTTTTATCAGATAATCATTCAAGAAATTTTGGTTTCCAAATCAGTCACTTAACTACAGCAGTGAAACAGGGAAGCTGCTGTCTTTTACAAGAGATTAAGTTTTGGCCTTCAGCCAGTCAGTCTGAGCCAGCACTAATATAATTCACAACTTGAAGAAGACAATCAATTAATCAATACAATAATTTAGAACTGACCACAGCACTAACACTCATAACGATTAGACTCACTGACTGACACCTTTTAGGATTAATGAGGTAGCAAGAGCAGACAAACTAACGATTCATTTAAAGACTTTTTTATTCTGATATCAAGCTGCCTTCTGTATTCTGTCATTTTTTAACTTAGTTATGTCACTGAGAAACACTAATGTAAATACAGAGTATTGAAAATAGAAAATTGCTCTACCACTGATGGATCAGAAGAACTCCTATATCTCTTCCAGAGATTTACTTGTTCGTTTAAAGTGAGTTAATTCTATCCTAGCGTCCATATTGTCCCATTACAAAATCTAAATCCAGGTCAAACCTTATGGCTTCAGGATTTCCTGCCCAAAAACTTTACATATGATTTATCCCAGAGCTGTCAATACAGACCCTTTCCAAAAAAACTGTACTGTCCAGTTAATCATTAAATATATATCTTTTGGTAAGTTTTTCAGGAGACCAATCATGGCTGCATTGATGAATTGATCTAAAATTAGGTAGAATCATGGAATAATAGAATATCCTGAGTTGTAAGAGTCTCACAAGAATTAATGAGTCCAATTCCTCTCCATACACAGGACCACCCCAGGAGTCACAACATGTGCCTGAGTTCAAGGTGTACAAACACACCTTGAACTCTGCCAGGCTGGTGCTGTGACCAGTTCCCTGGGGAGCCTCTTCCAGTGCCCAACCAGCCTCTGGATGAAGAACCTTTTCCTGATATCCAGGCTAAAACTCCCCTGATGTAAATTCAGGCCATTCCCATGAGTCCTGTAACTGGTTCTTGCAGAGAAGAGATCACTGCCTGCCCCTCCTCTTCCCCTTACGAGGAAGCTGTGGACTGTGATGGGTTCCCACCTCAATCTCTTTTCCAGACTGAAAAAGCCAAGTGACCTCAGCTTCTCCTCATATGGCTTACCCTCTCAACCTTTCATTGTCTTCAAGATGCTCCTTTGGACACTCTCCAATAGTTTTGTTATCTCTCATGCTGCGGCACCCAAACCAGCCTCCAGCACTCAAGGTGAGGCCACCCCATCTCAGAGCAGGACACCCAGGTCCCTTTCCACAGTACTGCTCTCCAGCTTCTCATTCCCTGGTCCATACACACATCCAGGCTTGTCCTTTCCAGGTGCAGAAATGTCCTTCCTGGCACTGTCTTTTTTAAACTTCACATGGTTGGTGAGAATCAAGCCCTCTAATTTGTTTACTTCTTTATCAAGAAGTAAACACTTTTACCAAAGCAGAAGTTAGCAAATATATTGCAATAATCAAGGTGTCAATTTTATTTTGAGAATTTTTATGGGTTTATTCTTGTCTTCTTTTAGGATAAAAAAAATACAGGATCTGCAGCATTTTGCATATGAGAGTGGAGTAAGGCTATCTCAGTCCTTACTGACAGGGTAATCAAGCCCACATAAACTCCAACTGCCAAAAAAAATAGTATGTGTTTGCATCCTGCTGGCTTGTTATCATGCTTTTATTACACAGAAATTGGTTACCTTATCAGTACCTTTCATGGTGCTGTGCATGCAGTTGCTTCTGCAGCTGTTCAGTCTCAGCTCTCAGCTTTAAGCTCAGAAGCAGAAGCCAATACCTTTTCAGAGGAGCTGGATGAGAGCCTGGAAAACACTGTCCCAGTTAAAAGAAGTTCCTTTCTGGTGGACTAAATTGTAATTTCCACATATCTTAGTTTAATCATATTATCTGATGGAAACACTATGCAACAGCAATGGTACCCCAACTTGATCTACAAAAGGTTCTCTTTTCACAACATATAACAAATTTCAGAAAGCTACCATAATAAGGTGTGAAAATGATTGCTCTCTGGCATAAGGAACCATAAATCAGTCTTTCAAAAGACCCAAATTCCCATATCCAGACCTTTTAAAACCAGGCCTTTAAAAAACACTTAGCTCTAAGACAACCAAACTTAGTTCTTTCTAACTTTTGTGCAGTCTCCAAGAGTGGAAAAAACCTCAAAGAAATATTTAGGTGTTCTCTCTGTTAAAGACATTATATGGCTTCTGTCCATCTTTGGTGCCTAATAACCTTTTAAAAATATATATCAAATTTTACACGAAACATTGGCCATTAAACAAAGAGACTGCCTTCTGGTTTACATCAACTCTCGTGTAAAGAGCTTGTTTCACTATATTTTCTTACATTCATCTGATTCTGGTATATACAGAACAGCATAGAGGTTTATTTAGCATATTATGGATGAAGTATTCTCAGTTTGAAGAATCAGAAAGATTCCCTGATTCCCTTTAAAAACAATTACATTTAAAAAACTTAAAAAGGAATAGATGTTTTCAGATGAGTTATTTTTCAGTGCTGATCTACCATTTTAAAGATTTTTTTCCCTGAATATTTATTTTTAATTTTATTTAATTTTAATCAATATTATCTTAATCAAAACCCAAAACAGAAGGAGGGATGGGAAAAGAAGAGAAATGTCCACCCAGGAAACACAGCTAGTTAACCCATATACAGTAATTTGGATAGAGTGTAGGTTGATTAACAGATATATCAGGCACTTAGTTACACAGTTAGTTTAAATTTATGCACCCCATGCCTTTCTATCATTATTCTCCCTGTCCCTATATGTATAAACAGTATGTATGTATGAATACATTTTCCTATGCATGCAGATGAATCATGGTTACATGCTAACTGACAGTTATTTGTGTATAGCTATAGCTAGCCCAGAGCAAAAGCAACATATAAAGTACAGGTACAGAGCAACAGCACTGGTACTTCCCAAACACCAGCACTTAGTGAGAACCTGTAGTGTCTTGGGACTGGTGGGTGGGAGAACCCTATCTATGGAATCTCCCTCCTTCAGGCTGGAGTTTACACTGCATCTCTCTCTCTCTCTCTATATATATATGCGTGTGTGTGTGTGTGTATATATATATATGTATATATGTATATATGTATATATGTATATATGTATATCTATATAGTATAGTCAGTTATTTTGGTTTTGGTCTTACTGGCCCTTGCCTTTCTTATGTCCCCCTTCCTCCTCTTCATACACCAAAAGCTGGTTCATATTCCATGATTTCTCTCTTTGATGGCCAGTAATACGCCACTGTTGACTTGTTTGTAGCCTACGGCCTCCTATATCATGCTGTTCCTGTCTTTTCAAGGCCCATAAGGACCCACTTTTATTCTGGCATAAGAGAGAGCTCATTCTACAAAGAACAACTACATACTATTACTGTATGGTAGTGCCTATGCATATATTTGTTCCAGAAGTGATTTTAACAGTGTATATTGCATAAACAGATGCATATCGCTAAAACTTAGACAAACTTGCCCTATTACTCTTCAGTATCATGAAAGTATCACACAAAGATTGTTTAGGTATTAAAATGAGAAAGATACTAGAACTAAATTTTCTGGAGTTTTAGTCTCAATTTAAGCTTTTTGGCCACTGAAGGGAGCTCTTCTGACTTTGCATAACCTAATACATATTTGCAAAGAAAATCAGTAGCTAATTTTAGTAAAACTTATTGATGTAGTTAGCTAAACCATTCTGTGTACAGACAGAAACATTTCATATACATATCCTGTATATCGTCACACATCCTGAACAGATTTTTTTGTTGAGATTTACAGTCTGATTTAAAAAATTGTTAAAGGCTTATATTTTAGCCTCTGCTTTAATGCAGGTGATGTTTTCACATTGGCAAGGAGAAAGTGGTATTGTAATAAATGGCCATAATTGCTCTGACTATTATTAGCTGGTAGAATAGTGGTACAGTATTCTTTAATTTATCATCGTACTGCAAGCAGTCACTATGAAGACCCTATTGTTACCAGTAAGAAGAAACTTTGAAGTGGAAAAAGCTGCTGCTCTGTATCACTACCATTGACCAGTTTCCTGGATACACTTAGGTACACCTGACTAAAGCTTTCATTGGAAAATGGATTGCTTCAAGTAACTCAGAAGGCCTAATATATAGTCTACCTCATTTATTTTTCAAAGATAGTGGAGCCATTCATGCCAGCAAAGTGGCAACATTTTTCTCTCTACACACAGTTAGAAAAAAAGCTTCTTAGCTGGCTGTGCTGATACTGTACTGAATATAATCAGCCTGCTTTTCCTTCATCCAGAAAGCAGAGCAGGGAAAACCTATGGCCGAGTTTTTTTAATCTATTCTGCTGCCTCATGATCTTTTCTCTCCAAAATGTGTTGGCTCCCTGAAGAGGAAGATACATCTATTAACTTAAAGCTGGAATAGTTCAAAACAACTGGAGAAATGGGACACAGACAGGCATAGCACAGATATTACATTTATGTTAGCATACATTATAACTAAAGGAATGTTATAGGCTGACTGGGAATTTCTCAAAATTATAATTATATATAATAAAAATAATATTAATATTATATATTACAATAATATTATGCAATAAAAACAACCATTATAATTATTATTATTTTAAGAAAAGCTCCTTTTTAGTTCTTATTTTATTCTCAATCCTGAAGAATACGCATGCACAACACCCCACTTTACACAAAAAATGTGCTCTGCATTCACACCACTATCTCCTTCCAGTGGAATTCACCTTTAAATATTGACTCAGAAAAATGTGGAATTGCATTTACTGTGCTTTATTGACTTCTTAAATATGTTGGTATATGAATACATTTAATTTAGCTGTGGTGGCTTGGTTTGGTATGGTTTGCTTTGCCTTCCTTTTGTTTTTTCTAAATCTGAAACTTATTTTGGATTCATTCATTAGAATTGCAGTAATGTGTAGGGAAGGATTTTCAAAACATATATGCTATTATATGTTTTATATATATATATCTGTCTTCAGCTTAAGCTCTGATGACACCTCTCATTTTCTCCTGGTGGGACAAACACAGAAGTTACACACCATAACTGACTGACATTGTAATTGAAATTCAATAAACAATTCCGTTGGCAACACGTAGATAGGAATAGACTCTGGCTCACTCATTTTTAACTGTGCTGATGCTTTGTCAGCCTAATCAGAGTTGCCTTTTAGAAATGAAGACCAGCTCACAATAGAAGTCCAAGGACACAGTTCTGTCAAATATGATACTGCACTCACCAAAGAGACTGTTCACTATACTGTGAAGTATAGTGAACAGTCTCTTTGATGAATGTACTAAAAGACTGTTTAAATATGCTTTTAAACAGTCTTCTACTCCTGTTGAATCCTGGGGCTATTCCATAAAATCAGGGATTTTACTGTATACATATTTCTGAGTATGTTTTGTTAAAATTATGATTGTATGGTTAGGCTTCTGTGAAGAGCTTGGAGAAAATAGTGCTATGTTGCAGCTGGCCCAACAGCTGCTGTATATGCTTATCTCGAGAGCCTATATTTTCCAGTACATATTTTCAATGGTGTTTTGTAATAAATCATTTTCTCACTAGTTTTAATACCTTATTAAAGGTATTAAAATACATTAGCACTTTCAAATCCATTATCATGCAGCGATTTTCAAAAATTTTGGAGAATACTTGAAATGTAAAATAAATAGTGATCTTACTACAGATGTCCTTAGGCATTCATTCTGTGACATACTCAATACTATAAGGAAAATAATATGAGGCAGCTGGTTTCCACTGCTGAACTAGAAGCTGAACCTTCTAGGTACTTTTAAAATAAATTTTACATTTTGATGCCTTTCTACTTTGTCTTTGCTATTAAAATCCTTCTGTCCTGTAACCAATGAAAGAGCTAAGTCACACACTTTCATCTGCACATTGAAAAAACTTAAGAAATGTAAATCTTGATGGAAATAATGGCAATGAAGTAGCATTAGGGGTGTTCTTTCTTCTGTAAAGAAAATAAAAGTGTGTATTAAAGTTATATCTGGACTGATATGATTTCTTACTTCTAAGAAAACGTTTAAGTCTAGCAAAGGTCTTCTACTTCTTGCTTTAATTTTCATATCTATTTTGAAAATACACAAACGTACAAATAAAGTATACCTTTCACCAATTTGGTTTCATAAGAAATAATTTATTTTATTTCTTCTTATTAATTGCATTCATAAAACTAACACTATCTTAGGAAACAAGCTAATACAGTATGGAATACAGAATGAACAACTACCCTTTTCTGATGATTAAAAAAAAATGAAATCTCCATGTAGAAAACATGATCTTCTAACATAAATAGCCACTTAGTGGGAAAAACTGAGACATTGCTAGACAGTTGGGAGGAGTCACCAAAAAAAGAAAAAAAAAGGAGAAGAATCACAAAGAGATCTTACATACAGATATTTTGTGAATTTGCTTTCTTTACAGAGGTTTTGAGAGTCAATAATTAATTTCCAAGAGAACATACCGTAGATGCTTTGCACTTCATTCTTCTCAAGTGCTTCAGAAACATATTCGAATTTCAGAGTGGTGGCTTTTTCTTCTGGACTGTCTTCTGATTTAGCATCCTTGGTCTAAAGCAGAGTACAAAACAGATAATTTGTGGGTTTGTTTTATGATTTGATTAGACCATGTGATGAGTAGTAATTCTGAGAATGTCAGCAATTATATCTTTACAAGCAGTTAAAAAAAATGTTTTGGCATTATTTCTTATTGAAACACAAAGGTGATTAGATGGAGTGAAGATATAGGGAATGTAACTGGACCAGAATACTAGGAGAAAAGACAGAATATTTTCCTATAACAACAAAAGAAAGAGAAAAAATATAATCTGTAATTGTATACTTATATTTTAACGATAAAAAACCATATGGGACTTCTTCCTCTCTTTTGTAAGCAAAAATATCTTGCTAGGCCAATGGGCTTCCTGTAAAAATCAGAAAATTATCTTAGTTAATATCTGATCATTTGATAGAAATTATTGTACTAATGTTATTAAATTCAAAGTTACACCAAGTGACCTCTTTGTACAGAATGGAAAGAAAATCACCAAAATAACTGTATTGCAATTTGGCAATATTATGGAGGAGGGAATCTGGAGGGACTTGGATTTATTTTGATTGTATTAAAAAGAAGAGGAAAATACAATAAAATGCTATATATGAAATGATCGATACTTTTTCCTTTCATTTTTATTCCTAAATTCATAATCACAAGAAATGTTGAAGAAGTTTTTGTAAGACATTTTAATAATAAAGTCATTTCAGTGATTATATAATGTTGATTTACTCTTATACATACAATTATGCATCTATCACAACTAGTGTGCTTGCATACCCCAGCAGTACTTCCACTCCAAAGATATTGCTCTTCAAAATTATAGAAAAGGGTAATAAAAAGTAATCCTTGATAATTTTTGCAAGTTCTGAAGGTTAAATCCTGTTAATTGAAGGGCTATATCTGCCTACCCTGAAGATCTGTGCCTGAAGTATTCCTAAACTCTTCTTGAAAAGGGAGTCAGTCTTGCCGAGTTCTTAATCCTTGCATTCCTGGTGCTCCATTATTCCCACCCTCTACCTGAGTGTTGAAGATCATTGACATTGTGCATGGCAAGATCTCTTAAGCAGCCAAATCACTGATTTTGTGAGAACTTTAGATCCCCTGGACACAAAGGTATGTGTAAAGCATATAACTCATAAAAGCAAAACAAAATAAGGAAAGCTGAAATACAAATAATCGGTTGTTCTTTGCCACAGTTACATACAATGAATTACTACTCTAGAGCTGAAAAAGTACCAATCTGATGAGTGTCCATCATTGCAGATGGACTAAATCCTGATCAAATCTATGCCTAATGAAATTCCTTGTTATGTATATATTCTTTTTTTTTAATGTGTATTTCTCTATTTTTATATTTAGACAAAAAAAAATCCTGCAATACATACATTTCTGTGGATTATTATGCACTAGCAAGGCATGCTGAGTCTACTGTAATTACTAAGGATGCCCTTGGTGTTTTAATATAAAGAACCTTCAACTATGCTATCTGTAGTTCAGTGTAGTTCTTTTTCAGCTTTTTTTTTTTCTTTTAAATAAATAAAGTAATAAAATTCTATGATATTTTAATGGGCATATAATAGTAAAGTGCACATGCTTAACATAATTCTTGTGTCCTTATCAAAATGAGTTTCCCTCCTGTGGTTTCTTCCTTGTTCTTTCTCTCTTCCCTTTAAACTAACAATGTAATGATATAACTATAGTGGAAGATGAGACTGTAACACATGCCTGTCCAAAGGCTGTTCATCAGTTAGGTGCATGAAAATGCCAATCTTAATAAAATTTTACTCTGGGATAACAGACCATGTTTTGCACTACATAAGTTGAGCTTTTAGCATAACAAAATCTGACTTTTTTCAAATCACAAATATCACTGATATATTTCTTTTCATCCTGAAGGGACACAGTCTGATCTAAACAAAGGTATCATCTACATACCCATTGTAAAATACAGCAGTTATTTTAACGCCACAGTTGCACATTTTTTAAAAGATATAAAATATCACACAAATTGAAATCACAGAATAAATTTTGAGACACCATAGGCTAGTTCCTTTTTTTCTTTACAAAAATAGATGTGTGTCCTTTTAATGATACTTAGAAAATGGCAAGGATATCAGGTTTTACTTGTCTCAAAAAGTTTGGATCAGTGAAAGAGCACCTTTCATGCAAAACACTAAGAGGAATACAGACATAGGCTTTCACTCAAGAGGCAAAGTGCTTATGAAATTCATAGCATTTTGCATATGCTAATCTCCAGAAGTTCTAATGGAAATAATAAAAATGTTTTTCTAGATTTTGCTTGTTTCTCCTTAAAATGCCCCTGCTGAGTAACCATCTACATTATCTGATCTCATTTTTGGCCAACACAAGTTATAAAGTAGTATTTTACTAGCAACTAGCATATCTTTAAAGTACTCATAAAAGAAATAATGTCTGAGGCATTAACCTGTCACAGCACTAGGGGTGATTTAGTGTTTGGAACTTAGATGTTAAAGCAACAAAAACTTCAGAATTCATGAAAATATTAGCATTCTGGGTGCATATACCTTTTGTTCATTCATGCTTCAAGATTTCTGTTTTATAAAATCTGCTTTGCTTATCAGCATTTATCTAAATAGCAGATAAGGAAATACTGATTTTAAGTCTCAAAAGCCTGAAACATAAAACTTGTTGAAGCATGAAGTTTAAATTAATTTGGAGATTCACAAATGTTCACACATCAGGGATCACAGTAATATTCTCTCTCCGTTTTTTATAAATAAAATTACTCAATACCATAATGTTCACATGAAAACAAGGTCAGATTTGAAGAAATGCTTGAAGGCATTGTTTGTCATGTGGGAAGGTCCGTATTTCTGGCTTGCTTGGGTTGCCAGAAGCTAAGAAAAGTGAGAGTGAAAATGGTCATAGGGAAATTCTTCTTCCTCAACATGAAACAGTTGCCCATTTAACCTTTACATAAAATGTTGGACTCTGATGGAACAACAATTCATTAGAAATTTAGTATGCTGTTTTTACAATATTCTGTCACATTACTGGAGGGAAAAATGACAAAAAACCCAACAACAACAACAACACAAAAAACACCAAAAAACCAAATCAACCAAACTAAAAACCAATGAAAGAAAAAACACCAAAAGAAAAAGAAAAAGGGGAGCATCTTTTGGAGAGAAGTGCTAAGACAGATTTTGACTCTGCCTATTTCAGAAAGTGCCCTAGATATTTAGTTTATTTTCATGTCATGTTTATCTACTTACCGCACATTTTCTGCACAGCCAAGAAATCAAAATTAACGCCTTGTAGTCTTAGAATAATGAAGGTATTTAAAATAATATACAGTAGGAAAGGAATAATCAATTTTCTATGTAACATTAAAAGGAAAAAGATCTACAAAGGGAACCTTTGGCAATTAAAGGTATCTTGGACATTAAAGGCAAAAAGGGTTTTTTTTACAAATATTGTTCTGTCTTAAATGTAAAAAGTATGTATTTTGCAATGAAAAAAACTTCCTACTAGTATAAAAAAATATTTTACTAAGATATGGCACTATTTAGATGGATTTAGATACTTTTTTATTCTCATAAGACTTCATGAAAGTGCAAAGCATGACAACAATGGCCTTCAAATCATTTACAGGACATTTATCAAAATCTTGACAAAATCAAGACAAAATCTTGCATTGCATCAAAACATTCTTGAAGAAACAATGCTGATAATTTTAAAGGAGACACTATACATCATACCTTGAAAAAAACATTGATTTAGTAAGAACCACATTTCATTTGTAATACTCCATTGTTTTTAAAGCAGGCTCTTTAATTGAAAAGAGGTTTCTAATATTGCTTTTTAGTAGAAACATTAAAATATGCCACAGTATATATGTGTACCAGTGATCAGTTTCTAGGTAATACAGAACTTAAAAAAGGGAAGAACCTTTCATATAATACTTCTCTAATGTATTCAGCAGGGTTCAGTTACTTACAGAAGATGTTAAAATAGTATGTGTGTGCCTAAAAAGCTTTCTTCTCCCTTGAAAACTGTCTGATTGTCTTTTCTTATCACAACTGAAAAGACAGTTCTTTGTGCTTGCATATATACTCTAGTTATAAAAACAGTGAATTTTAACCAACTGAATGATGGCTGAAAATAATCTGTGTGCACTAATATTTGTAGCATTTAAGGGGATGGTGAAGGGATATTTTTAATACAGGAAAATATTTTATTCAAATTTCATTAACATAAATAGATTTTCTATTAAATATATTGAATTATATTATTTATGTGATTATTAAAATTGCTTATCAACTCTAACACTCACTTCAAGGGCTAATTCCTCTACATTGCACTGCAATGATTCTATGAGTTACAACTTCAAAATTTGTTCAGTTTGCATGAGTACATGATTTTACATGTTGAAAAAATTCTTTTCTATGCTTTTAGAAACATGGTGGTCAGTGCAATCCATTTCAGTAGATACACTGTATTTGTAAACAGCCCCCTGTGCTTGGATGCAAAATATAAGGGTGCAGGCATGTGTGACTATGTGCACTTGCACATATGTTCTTTCTCTACTTATACTGTAATGAAAACCTGTAACCCAAATGTGCTCATAAAAATGGTTAGAGAATGGAAAATATCCTCATCAGCTGGACAGAATATCTGTGAATTGGCTGCCAGCTGTACATACTGTACATAAGAGAAGCAGCAATTTCTGCAATTTTTTTAACTTTAAGATAGAATATTGATGGTAACTACTAATTTTTTTTGGTGCAAAAAGGAACTGATGAAATTTCTAATGGCTCAGTAATATCACCACTGTTTAAAGGCAAGATATTTGACATTAAAACTAGGTGGGGTTTTTTTACAGGGATTTTGGAAAGTGGTGATTAATTGCAATTTCAAACATAATTTTCTTTGAACTGTATTTTTTCAATACTGCAATATTGATGTGTGTGTGTGTATGGATATAAATATATATGTAAAAAAGTCTCCATCCCTTTCAGTTTGCAGCTCACCAGTGTTGATGTTGACAGCAGTCTTTAGCTCCACTGCAATTGTATTTTTAAAGTGATAGATTTCACCAGTGATGCTATTACAATAACAGAATGATAGGAATAATTTTAAAATGTGATGAAACGATTTTCTTATCTTGCTTAATGACAATGTTGCCTATGCAGTGTGCCAAATTACCATTAAGGGATATTTTAAATCACTTCAATAAATCTTAAAATGATTTTCAGATATCACTTAATGCTTTCCAGTTGACATAACAAATGAACCATTTCAGATTTCATTGAAAGCTCTTTAGTATATGTCATCAGTCTGTTTTGGAAGACTTTCAAAATGTGACAAATTGCAGTAAATCATTTTGAGACACCCCAGCAGCATTTATACAATTCTAAAGTATTATGAGAGCTTTGTAAATCATTGTAAATGGCATATCAACTTGTGGTTTTGTCACATAACAGAACCAACAGAAATAAAAATCTGACTTAGTGAAACATTCCCTTTTCCATCATGTCATCTTGTTTAACAGTTTTTTTGTTGACATATTATGAATCTGCAATGATGAGAAGAGCTAGCTTCAAAATTATTTTGTTCAAAATTTGTATGGAATGACATGACATCAGAGTCCTCATGAAAGAACTGACCACCTTATTATTGCTTATAGAGCAATGCTGGCAGTCTTAGACTAGATATGGTCAAGAAGTGGAAAAGGCTTTTTTAAATTATGTAGCTAGTGAAAGCTGTTAAAAAGCATTTATAATGGATGAAATATAAAAAATTGCTGTGGTCTGTATTTTTTCACTTGTTCAACATATGCAATGTAGACTGAGAAATATTTTTTCACCTTGAGAATTTTTTTAAAAGATGTATTAAAAATAGTACAATATGCCATCTTTTTGTACTTTTGTACTGTGCCTGCAAAATAGAAATACAATAAAGCATAATATAACAAATTTAGGATTACCACTCAAATTATTGTGCTGACATTCACTAATATTACTTACTTGAAAAAAAAAATTTTCTGAGTCTATTTTTATTTTATCATCTGCCCACAATTGAATACCTGTGTTTCTCTTTTCTTGAACTGAAAGTCTGATTCAAAGGTCAAAACTGACTGAATCTTATTCATGTCACTTCACTGATGGCAGTGCTAATAAAGAACCAATTGTAATTTTTTTTTCTGAAAACTTTATGGGTATCTATGGAAACAAATACTACTTCTTCCAGACTCCAAAGAGTCTCATCAGATAGGGAAATATTCATATTAAAAGACATTAGCAAAGACATAACAGTAGAACCTAGGCAATACAGGTGTAAAAAATAACAGACATATTTACATAACCATTTCCTGATCAGAGAAGCCTGATGGTGTAGTAATACTCTAGTTTGCATTGGGTGCTCAAACAACCAAAGAGCAGAAATGGCAAGTACAACACTATGTGTGATAGATAAGCTTTCTTGCACAGCTCTACCGGTGTATTTAATTTCTGACCTGTGAAGCCTTGCTTTTCTGGTCCTAGGACTCTCAGGAGCACAGATTATCAGTCATGCAGAAATGTATTCTGATTTTATGATATAGACAAATGTTCATTGAAGATTAAATTAAGAACCAAACTCACTGCACGTGTGACCTAGTACAAATGTCAACAAAAATTACTAGTGGAGAAAAGCTGGAGCACTGAACCACCATGACATCTACTTTTATAAATGTCTAGGGTTGTGTTTTTAATTAAATTTCCTCTTTTGCTAATCTCTGTTAGCAAAATCTGGGAAGCCATGTCTGCCAGCATTTTCAACAGGGCATATCAGAGGTAAGAATGAGTACAGAAAAGGAAAAAGGCTCACAACTTTTGTTCTATGCCTCAGAGAGTGACTCTTGCCTCTTAAAGAGAAAAAAGGTCTTCCAGGTTGCTTTATCATCATAGACACCTGGCTATCCTATATGAATGGAATATTTTCTTACATCTACCACTTAGGAAAAAAAAAGGATTGAATTCAACTTTCATCAAAGTATTTCAGTAGGCTAGAAGAAGAGTAATATGTTTGCTCCCTACATGATACATCATGTTCATTCCTACAGCAACCATTGTACCATAAAAATCTACTGCACGAGAAGGGCAGCCATCAGACCATCAGCAGTTTTTAAGCAGCTCCTGGAGTGTAATCATGTGGGAGTGGGGAGGGTGTGGGCAAATGATCTTGCATTTAAAGATCCATCAAATTTGTGTGGAAAAATAGGAACATAAAAGTGCTGTAAAGAAAGCAATTTTATTGTTCTAGTAAGTTGTTTTAAAATGACAAATCTGTGATGCCAGGTTTATTTAAAGAAGCAGTAAGTTTCAGCATAGACCATATACATACATTTTACTTCTATTCATTACACATACTTGCAGTCTGCTTTTCCTTGTAATGATCAGTGTATTGCTTCTCTCTGAAAATCACTTCTACATAATTTTGTCCACTTTGTTATAATTTCTTCTGTGGTTTCTTTTTAGGTTCCTAACTTTAGACACCCTCAGGTAGAAGCCATTTATTAAAAAAAAAAAAAAAAAGAGAAAATAAACTCTCAAAAAATTTATCCCTCCTTTATAAAGCCAAATCACGTGAATTCTTCAAAGCAATCTGAGTTTGTCAGCTTTTTCTACTGTCTTGGAGATAAAACTTCTGAAGTAGTTTTTCTGTGGGAAATGGGGATTTTGCCAGGATTCTCTGTTTAAGCTTACCTGAATTCACAAAATATATCACTTATTACGCATGTAAGTGAAAGACCAAGTAATAGAATATAACAGCAACCCCAGGCTGAAATAGTACATTTTTTAGCTAACTGGGAAAGACTAAAAGGAAAGGCTTGTTATCAAGATTAGCTCTGTTTAAAATCTTAAATTAACTTTGTGCAGAAGTAAAGAGACGGTGTTAAAATTTACAATATTATTTGAAATAAATTGTGAGTATGAGTCAGGGTAGAAAACAGACATACATGACAGATTAATGATTTGTATAAAAAAAATGCAAAAAGTGTAACTGAGTCCTGAGAAAATGAATTCCCTGAAGACACTGCCATTCTGTTTAGAAAATACTGAGATGCATGAATGCTGAGAGAAAACACAGGGGATAATACTAAAAATATTGTGGAAAGCATGGTAGGACTAATTATCTGAAATACACTTCCTAAGACTTTTATCTAGAGAAGGAAAATTGCTTGACAATTTGAATCAAGGTTTTGCCTAGTTTGTGGTCTTCATGTACAGTTTCAAAAGAGACATTCCTAGAAATATGGTAGAATTTTTTGTGGCTTTTTACAAAGCAAATGTGATTCCATAAGAAACTTAAAGTGAGACATAGTCTTTGCTCAGTATGTTTGGTAAGCTCAGAAGAGTTTGCACAATTTGCAGAACATTATTGTATGAGAAGTTAAAACTGTTGCTCTTTTTGTTCATTTTAAGAAACTACTATTTCTTTGGATGCCATAAAGTGCTTCAGAAATTCCAGGAAGTGTCAAGTTACATGGCTTGAGTCTATTATCTATGCCATGTTAATTTTAACAGCATGTGATACATTAAACCAAGCTGAATACCACACAACTAAGACACAACTAAGAATACCTTATGAATTAGGATCTTAATCTTCATTGTTATGTTAAATGTTCTGAATGCTTGATTATTGTCTTCTGCAAAATTATAAACAAACCAATTTTAAGCAATCAAACAAATGGAACTATGCCTTTTCCTAGCGCAAGTCTCATAAGTAAAGCTGAATTTTGCAATGTGTGTAAAATATTTAAAAATGAAAAAAATTCTTTGAGAATTTTTGGCAAAACTGAGGTTTGAAATAGAAATCTGGTATGTGGCAGGAGTCTAAAAAGGAATCATAGCTGATTTTTCTTCTACCTGTTTTGCTGATCTCCTCCAGCTTCTGAAAATTTACATTTTCCACTTATTTTCAGAATCAAATACACTTGCTAAAAAAAACTTCTCTGTGTCTTATCAGAATTGTGTATGATTTAAGATGTTGACACAACTTCAAAAAGCAAAGCCCTCATATGCTTATGAGCTTGGTTTAGTCTCAGAAAATTAACAGTTTTAAGGAAATCACTTTATTTATTTTATATTTTCTTATCCCTTATCAGTAACAGTTAGAGAAAGCTCTGCTAACTTGGAGTCTCAGCACAGTCTCACCTATAATGTTGATTCTTCAGCTCTGATTCTACAATGTTTTATCATAATCTTTAATACATAAAACTCAAAAGCTTGCAGCTGTTCACAGTAGCTCTGGATGCAACCATCCATCCAGTTCCTTCTCCATCTAATAATCCATACATCAGATGCATATGTCTCCAAAATAATGGCAAGAATGTTGTGGGGGACTGAATCAAAGGCCTTACAGAAGTCCAAGAATATGACATGACACCCCACCCACCGTGCTACTTCCAGTTTTGGAGACCCCAGCAGAGGAAAGACATTTGCTTGTTGGAGTCAATAGGAGGACCGCAAAGATGATTAGAGAGATAGAGCAACTCTACAATGAGGAAGGGCTAAGAGAATTGAGAGTGTTCAGCCGGGAAAAAAAAAGGTCTTTAGAATGACCTAATTAAAGTATATACTTGGAAGAAATTCTTTACTGTTAGGATGGTGAGGCACTGTATCAGGTTGTCCAGAGAAGCTGTCGATGCCCCATCCCTGGAGCTGTTTCCTAAAAGGCTCGGTTGAATATGATTTTGAGCAACCCAGTCTAGAGGAAAGTTCTTTGCCCATGGCAAGGGTTTGGATTGATATAATCTTTAATGTGCCTTCCAACCAAGCCATTCCATATTTCTATTACATTAGTTACACTCACCTTTTTCACTGATGCAGTCAGTTCATCATAGAAGACCTCTAGATTAGTCATGATTTGCCATTAGTTAAGCTGGTGTGTGTCTCTAGTCACCTTCACCTATCTTCCATATGTTTCAACATGTTTTATAGTAGTCTTACTCCATGATCTTGCCAGTCATGGAGATGAGGCTGACTGACCAGTAATTCCTAGGCTTTTTTATCCTTTTTAGAAATGGGTGCAATATACCTTTTCTCCAGTCACTGGACATTTCAGCCATAAGACTTCTGAAATATGATGACTTGACAAGTACAGCTGGCTCTTCCACTAGGACCCTAGAATATATCTTTTGGAGTCCCGTGGATCCAGGTTCCTCAAGTGGCCTCAAACCTGATCTGCTCTTATGGTCAAAGGGATTTCATTCAAATCCTTGCCTTGAGGTTCAGTTGATTGAGAAATGTGGGAAGGGTGATAACTAGTGACAATAACTGAGGCAAAAGAACTTCAGGAGAAACTCAACCTAATCCTTGATGGTTCTCACTACTCCCACCTATATATTGGGACGGTGGTTTCATTAATATTTATTTTCTGATAAATAAACCTCTTGGAAACCCTTCTTTTTATTCTTCACATTCCCTGGCAAATTCTTCTCTGACTGTGCCTCATCTTTTCTGATCCCACTCCTCTGAAGCCATGCAGAATACCCTGTTATTCTCTCCAGTATATACATGTTTGGTCCAATTGCCTGCATTTCCTTCTCATGCTTCAGTCAGGAAATCCTTATTTAGGCATTCTGATCTCCTGCACTCTGTGCCTACTTGCTGAAACAATGGAAATATTTTGTCCTTTATGAAAAAAAATCTTTAATGACCTTCCAGGACAGATTTGCTCTTTTACCTCTGAGGACTGTTTCTTGATGGCCCTGTATTGTAATTTCCGAAATAACTGACAGGTCACTCTTCTAAAATTCAAGGTCTTAACTTTACTCTTACCTGGCCCATATCTCACAATATTCTGAGCTCCATTTGGACATGATCACTGAAGGTCTGAAGGGTTGCTTTTCTTAATATCTCTAATTATTCTATCCAGGTTGGTAAACTTCCCTGGTTGGACTTGTGAATTCCATGGTCTGTGTTCCCAGGTATTCCCTGGTCTGTCTTCTGAATTAAGAAATTATTCTCAATGCACTCCAAGAATGTTCTGCACTATTTACACCTTCCTGTGTCACTTTTCCAGCACTTGGCATTAGGATTGAAGGCCCCCAGCAGGACCGAACCTTGGGTGTGTGATGCTTCCTGTAGTTGAATTAAGAATGCTTCATCAGCATTCTCCTGTTGAGCTCACACTAAACACCAACTTTAAGGTTTCCTTTGCTGGCTCTGCCCTAAATTTACCCATAGGACCTCAGTCCATTTAAAACCATTTCCCAAAGACAGCTCTCTGCAGTCAGCCCAATCTTTTATTTAGAGGGCAACCATCCTCACACTTTCTTCTTTGCCTTTTTCTTCTCATCAATTTATAGCCATTGACTCCAATGCTTCAGTCATGTGATTCATCCCACTGGGTTTCAGTGAAAGAATTTTGATCATAGTTTTGTAGCAGCACAATGGCTTACAGCTCCCATTTCATGTTACCCATGATATGTGTACTGAAGAATCACTTCAGCTGTTCTATCAACCATGTCATCTTTTTCAAGGAGCAAGCCCTAATTTCTCTGAGACATTTCAAGGCTTTGTGCTGTTGGTTTCTAAGGCATCAGCAGCTCTTGAACTTTTTGTTACTGAAAACTCCATCCTGTTCCATTACTAAATCTAGTTTAAATTTTTCCTTGTAACTCTAGCAAGCTTGTCAGTGAGATTTTCTATTTCCATTTGGTCAGATGAATTCTATCAGCTCCCAACAAGCCCATCTTCTCAAAGGTAAATCCATGATCAGAGAAGACAAAACCTTAGTTTTGTCACCACTCAGCCAGGCATCCATGTGCTCAATTTTTCTCTTCCTCCTTGAACTGTTTCCTCTGACTGGGAGAATAGAAGAGAATATGTGCTCCTGATTCTTTTAACTTTGTGCCAAGGGACAGTCTTTCTTGATAGTTCTAAATCCTGTAGTCATTATTTTGGTCTTACTGCTCCACATCCTACATGGAACAGTAAGAACAGATGATAACCTGTAGGGTTCACCAGGCTTGACAGTACTGGAGTGATATCACTAATGCAAGCTTCTGAGAGGCAGCAAACATCTCTAGAGAAATTATCTGGACAGCAAACTAGTTCTTTAATGCCTCTCAGTAAGGAATCTCTAAATACTAGTACTTAATAAGCTTTTATGGTGACACTGGTGATGCCATAATGATTTTTACTTTTTTTAATATGCCTTTTATGTATCCTCAGTGCTCTTAGCATGCAAATTTGTAATTCTCTAAATCTGATAACTTAATATAGTCCTAATATTCTGTTGGGCTAAGAAACCAAACATCTTAGAGGCAGTTGTAGGCTGGAAAGCCCCTATGCTATCCTGAAAAATCAAGATGCTCTCTAAAATACATCCTGTAAACTAAGATTAGGCCCATTCATGGGGGAATTCCTTGGGATGGGAGAATATCACACTATTCATTCAAGCTTCTCCTTGGAGCATCTTTGTTAAATATGTTTATTTGTAAGGTCTATGAAATTGTATATGCAATCTACCATGTGTGTGTGTTTCAGCACATTCCACCTTGGTAAAGTAGTGCATCATAAAGATCCTTATTAAACACCAAAGTAAAAATTCTTTATCCCTTAACTGTGCCTGGCTCTCAATTTTTAGGATCAAAGCAAGGACATCAGTATTTCCACACACTGGTGTGGGGTTGGAATAAATTTGTCTTCTCCTGGATCTTGTCTGTTATTCACACGGCCTTCATTCTCTGATCTCGGAGTTGTATCTTATGCAGAGACACTTAAGGGAAGGGGGAAGGTTCTTCCTTTTCCTACAAGCAGAGACAAGGGACCAGTCTCTTCATTGTGGGTAACTTGATTCAGTCAAGTCAAGCAGAACTCAGGCTTACCTTCCTCTTATGCAGCCTTAAGATAGGGCTGTTGCTCAGATAGGGACAGTGAGCAAAGCCATCTATATTTTGTCCTGATCATATAGCAAGTGGATGGAAAATGCTTTGCTGTATTATAGATAGTTTTCTGACTGCAGATATTAGAATAAAAAAGCTACTTTTCCCTATTTTTTTCTCATTAAAATGTTATTTTGATCAAATATAGAACAATTAATCTGAAAGACAAAGCACTTGCAACAGTGGTGTCATTGTCACTTTCTGCAATGTGAGCGTTGACTTCTTGCCACAGTCAATTACTTACAATACAACACTAGATGAAGTAGTGAAATCTGAAAATATGCCTCCAGGCGTCAAAACACCAGGGGATTAATACTAATGTTTCATTTACATGCAAGTAATGAAATGTTGTGCTGCTCAGCTTCACAAAGGAGCAGAGAAAGAAAGAAACCTATTTTCCTTGCATACATTAAAAGAAAGAATATAAATTTTCAGACCTGAAAATATTACCTATAGCAGTTTGCATTCATGCCAAAAAATACTGCCACATCAAACTCAGGTCTCAGGTTAAATACTAGGAGCCTTATCTTATATTTTTATGGAGGAACACACTCTCCCCCCTACCGCCACCACTGTATTTTTTCTATATGAGTAGTATTGTAGCCTTTGTCTCCATTTCCGGGCTTTGTAAAACATACTGTAATGTCACCAGTTACAATATATCCCCTTTTAATCCCTCTTGCAACAGGAGAAATATGAGCAAGATAAGAGAAAATTTTTGTTTTATAAAGTTTTAAATAGGTTAAAATGTAGAAAAGCTCTTTTGTCCCATGCCTATAAAGACTCTTCGCAAGCTTATTCCTGAAGGGACTGGGAAGCAGACTGTCTGACTTTTTTTAGCTAATGCTCTTTAGCAATGCCTTTTCCTGATATGAAAGTCAGATTATGGCCTCTAATACAACATTACAATAATTCTGTGTTCTCATTTTAGCTGCTAGATCCAGAAAATGCATAGCTAATCATACTTTCCTGCCTTTAGTAGGATATGGGTTTGTGGCTTTATTCTGGCCAAAGACCACCAAGAGACAAGACTGTAAAGTTTCTTTATTTGGAAAAAAAAAGTAAGTTAAACGAAAAATGTCTGCCTCAATTTCTGGTTTTATGTTTTTTGTTCCAGTTAGAACAAAATAATATAAATTACTCACAGGGAATAAACACGATTACTATAATCTCTGTTATCAGGCAGATCAAGGTCTAAATCATGAGGCTTTAAAGGCCTCTTTACCTCAAAAGGATGCTCTCAATAATTTTCTGAAGTTTTAAATTCTTTACTCACTGTTGCTTATGTTACCTTCTCAAAAGCTTGGAAAAAAGCATTCCCCACCTCAGCCAAGTCTACCAATTTCAGATTTTTCTATTTGGCAAACATTGATCTTTCTTTTCTTTTTGAATGGTCCTAAAATTGACACTGATGTTTTATTTGACAACAATGCACATTTCTATTTCCTGGTGCACAGAAAGCCTCATTATACAAAAACACTTGTGATCAACAGCTTGACATTTGCAGAGTGGGCTGCACAAATGAAAGGATGCCTTTTGCTCATTTGTCAATTGCAGCACAGAAAGGCCAAAAGAGGGAGCACACCACATTTTTGTGTGGTCCCATAAAAAACAAATAACTTTTCCAAATCCTTTTGTCTTGAATTATTTTAAAATTGTATAGCTAGAAAATAATTTGATGGAAATATCTTCATGTGTTAAATGCAATTAAGTTTGCTACAGTTTATCGTTATGGCCTACACATATAAAAGGACAAAACATTTAGTGGACATCTCTAAAAATGTTACTTCAACCAGGAAACTAGCAAGCAGTTTTCTACTTGAATATTTTTTTCTAATGGTAAACTAAGATTAAAACAAATATCTAAAGATGGTGTCAGCACTCCTGATTTTCTAGTATCTTCTTTTTTCCCTCAAGAGAAAAAACGTAGAATTCAAATTCTGCAATACACGAAATGTTAATCTTACATAAATACAAAGAAAAAGCACTGAAGCATTCAAAATCAAACATTTCAGTAATTAAACAAGAGAATCACGGCTCTGTTTCCTTTCTGATATTGTTTGTTTTTTATTAATACAGGGAGGATTTAGCACATCATGAAGATTAACTTTATATGAGAAACTGATGAAAAATCAATGTTTTGTTGAGGTTTAGAATATCTTACAGTGAGTCCGCAATAAAACATTAAACAAATTTCAACAGTACATAATGGAGAGTGTACTCTTAAACTAAGCTGGGATTTTTGAAATTATCTGAATCAGTTAGGTCTGAAAAGGCCAATTTTCTTTATAAATTTAATTTCCTATTTTCACAGTCATTTGCCATACACTTTCAGTAGAAAGGTCATCCTTTATTTCTGCCACAAGTCCTGCAAAGATATATGATACCTCAAAGCTTAAACACTTTATTTTTAAAGATTTATGGATCTAATTTTCAGTCATACAAATGGAAAGCTTTTTGTTAAATATTCTAAGCTTTTTGTAAAAGACACTAGATTTTAGAAGCTCCCTAAAATCACTATAAGTTAAATATATCAATTTTATAAAATGATATAGTAGTTTTCTGATTTTAAGGTCTTTTTCAAACTTTCTGTAACACTCTTGGATATAAAAATATTTTAGCAATCAATCTAAAGAATTTTTTTTTTGTTGCCCTAAATTCTTTCACTTCTGTGAAAAGGCCGATATACAAATGGTTGAAAAATATCCAGTAAAACTACTTGCTTTGCATGCATGTGAAAGAAACCTAATGTAGACACTCTTCTGAAAGTTATTTAGAATGCCAACAGGAAAAAAGTTAATGGCCAACAATATAATTCATAAATGGAAGACCAGGATGCAGAACCATTTAGCCCATGTTCCACATAATCAGGGTATTCATTAGTATTCTCACAACTGCCCTGAGCCCATTCACTGTCATCAGTCACTGAATATTTTGAAAGAGATTGTCCTGTGAAGTCAAGGGGGAAAGGCTTCTTAAAAAGATGCTCTAGCCCCCATGGTTTTCTTCATGGCTGAAAGAACTGACAAGTGAACAAGTGAACTGGAGGATGGTTATTCTGATTTGGTTTTGAATGTTTGCCACCCACTTTGGATTTGAATTAAATATCAGGCAGTTATTAATAATAAAAAAGGAATTAGGCTCTGTGAGATTACTCTCTACATTCTCTAGTTTGAGCATATTAGATACATGACAACATCAAGTTTTTTTCTTCCAATTATCCCAGAGAAATTTTTTGTTCCAGGTCTCTTTCACTTGAATGGCCACTACCTGAACTACCTGCATGATCATTAGACTGAGGTTTTACAATAGGATTCTGAGAAGGCCAAATAATACCAATAGCACTCATCACATAAAATATAGACAGGAGTCTTCATTTTGTGAGAGTATGTTCCCATCTATACACACATAATTCCCTAGTTGCACAGCTCCTCTGAAATTGTCTCTCTTCTGTTCTTTGGAAATACTCTAGTGCTACATTATAGGCTCCATTACCCATAATTTATAAAATCCTTAGTTGATAAAGATCCCCTAGTTCTTTATGAAATTTAATCCTCAATGCAGAAATTTTACATAGCTATTCCTTCAGCCTGAACACCTGGGAAAAAAAAAAACAAAGGAAACATTACAAAAACATAAAATCTGTATATCAGTGCTTCAGAGTAGCTAGGGCTAACTGAGATACACCAGGAAGAATCTTCTGCTTTAGCACATTACTGTTTAAATGATCGCAAATGTTTTTTATAAATTTTTTTTCAATAATAAATATGGCAATATACTGCTGTATCAGTTCAGATGGATTTTTCCAATCAGCTAATAATACCAATCAGCTAAACTTGTGAAGGAGTTAGAAACCACTTAAAGCTTAACATATGAAAATTAGATTTTTGTATCTGGTATTTTATGTGTGTGTGTATATATATATATATATATATATATATATATATATATATATATATATATATATATATATGTGTGTGTGTGTGTGTGTGTCTTATATTGTGTATATATATATTGTATATATATGTGTATTATTGTGTGTATATATATATATATATTTGTATTTATCTTTCACAATTTGGAATTGTGTATTTGTATGCTAGAGAAACAGAGAAACATTATCCATTTCCTATGTATATACAGATTCACATTTTCTGTATCAAACTGAAATGAAAATTTTTATATTCATTAAAACCTGTGCTTCATAGAAAAAAGAAAATGTACCTTCTTGCAAGATAGTTGACTAAGAAGAAGTTCATAGCTATTTGTAGAAGTTCTTTTATTTGATATTTGACTAAATACAAGTAGCAACTAAGATAAGATTCCAAATAATGATCTGTGTGGGATAGAGTTGACTTTGCGTTCAAGTGTGCAAATTCCTGAATAAACATAACATCAAACAATTTGTTCCTTGTCATTGTCCTGGATGCATGTATCTAGACAGATTCAAATAAAATATTAAAAGTACTACTAGGATCACTTCTTTAATTTTTGTGAAATTTACAAATTAATGTTTTCAAATATAATTTCTCAAATGAGGATCCCACAGAGTCTCCAAATACCAGCATTCAAATTTCAGTTTTTGAATTGATTGCATGAAGGATCTGGCCCAATAATATAAATAGTACATTGAGAATTGAAAAAAATAAGAAATAGACAACTATATTAGACTTCTGGCAAAGGCCACCTTCACATGAAAATATGTAATTTCATTATCAGTAAAAAACAAAGTCATTACTTTGAGAATTTTTTGAAAAGAAAAATGTTTAATTTTTAGGAGCAAATTAAAAATATTGCTACTTTTATGGAAACTCTTCCTTGTATATGATCAAGCTCTTTTATATCCAAGATGAGGAGTAGTAATTAGGAAGATAACTTTAAAATAGAGCTTCTTTTCATTTTTTTCTTTTCTTTTCTTTTCTTTTCTTTTCTTTTCTTTTCTTTTCTTTTCTTTTCTTTTCTTTTCTTTTCTTTTCTTTTCTTTTCTTTTCTTTTCTTTTCTTTTCTTTTCTTTTCTTTTCTTTTCTTTTCTTTTCTTTTCTTTTCTTCTTTCCTTTTCCCAGAATATCCTACAATAACAGAAACAATGTCAGGCAGCTGGTCAACACTATCCTTAGTTTTGGAAGTGAAAATTCTACTGCAGTTACCTTACTAGAGTAGAAAAAAAAAATAGCCAAGTTATAAGTAACATTGTGCAACAACCACAGACTGATTTTTGCAGTGCAGCAGTGCAGTACAGCAATGTACAACAAGTAAGATTTCCATAGTTTTCTGCCATCAAAATAAGGCTAAAATCCAGCTAAATCTACCAATATGTACCACAGTTTAAAAGCCAGAAAAAAAATTAAATATGATCTAGTACCAATTTTTATCCATGTTATACACACTCACAAGCCCTATCATAAGCAAACAGATAGGTCTTGTTTACATAAGAATTTTGAAAAGCAGATAAGCCTTTTTTTTCATTTTTATTTACCAAAAATAATTTTGTCATCCATTTTCTCATCTTGCTTGTTAAACACACATTAAATCCACTGATTTTATCAATATGTACTATAATGAGCATTGCAAGAACAAAAAAAGCACAGTACGTTAACTCAAGAGTACCTTATTAAAGTCACGTTGTCTGTGTAACTGAAAAATGAACAAATCCACAAAATTCAAACTGCTCAACTAAAAGTAGAACAAAGATCTCTCTTCAAATTTAGGAAAGTTTCTGATTGTTTTGAAATTTTTGTCTTTTTAATATACTGTTTTAAAATTATGGGACCCAGACAGAGTGATAGTATAGGAAGAAAGGAAAAGGAATTATAAATTATAAATTACTGGGAACAGTGGGAGAGAAACAGAAACACTGATGATATTTTATATAAATTACCATGCAAAGAATTCAAAGAAACTAACATTGAAAATGAGCAAATAAAGATTTTAGATAGGGCTGTTTTTCAAGTAACATTTCTTATACATTTATTCTGCTGATGGCAAGATACAGATTTCAATGTTGCTTAGGTGCCCTAGGCATTCTGTGCCAAATTAGTGTGTTTGAACTTGAATACTTCCACTATGAAATAATACCAATGAACCACGACAGACTAATACATACAAAGAAGGATGTATTTAAAAATATCTCCTCCAGACTTCTAAGGGCAGGTCTTCAAGGAATCCTTATTCAAATTATGTGTAAAACACTAACACCAATTTAACACTAATGTATTGAATCTGAAGGCTACTTGCATGTATTAAGGCCTACATAGGCACAGACATAAAACCTTTTCTTTCATTTGAAATTCCAAAAGTTGTCGTTTATACCTGTCTCTTTAACACTTGAGATAAGATGCACTACAATTTCACAAGAAAAATTTTCAACCATGCAACTGGTTTTCCCATTTATAGGTGAGCTATTCACATTGAAAGCCTAGCCCAGGAGGCTTGCTAATTAGGCCTTGGGTGTCGCCACAATGGTAAATCCTTGTAAATTAAAGTGTCATTTCAAAGACTAGAAATAGTAAAAATGTTGTGTCAGATTTGCAAAGGATTTCATTAGTTTTCTGTCTTTGTCTTTGTCTGAGAAAAAGCTGTCAATACAATCTGTAGCCCTTCTGCCATTAGAGAATTGGTGCTAACAGAGCAAGACTGCATCTTTAGACAGTTCACGGCTCTTGTCAATAAAATAGAATGGGAGATAAGAAAAACTTCTGAGTCTTTTACCAAAAGCACAGGCTATTTTCAGGGTTAAGTCCAATTAATAAAAAAGAGGAAGTACTGTTTAAATTCTCTGTGCATGACTTCTACTAAAAGACACCATGAAATATAAATACCTGGATAAGAATGAACAAAAATAGCTGAAGACTATTTCAGAGTTCATTAAGTGCAAGATTATATGCTTTTGAATCTTCCAACTTCTGTAAGAAATTTAAATGGGAACCAAAGCAGGGTAATTCTTAGTGTATAGGCTTCAGATAGAGCGTGCTTTAGCATGTGTAGGACTATAATTTCATGTATGTATTTTAGCAAAGTAATAACAGTAACAGTTTTTTGATTTTGTACTTTATTTCTGAAAAAAACAATTGTCTGCATTTTGGGTATGTTAGCAGTCTTTCATCACACAAGTTTTTTCTGTCTTTCTCTGAATTTGTTTTGTCCATTAGGTAGGAATTAAGTGACTAGACTGACATCTGTAGAGAATCATCAGTTAGGGACTGGAAACCTTTGATTAGCTCTTTTCTAGATGGTGGAAAAAGAAAGGCAGCAAATGGTGTTCCAGGACAAATTTTTTTATGAGAGTGGCTAATAATAATTAATAATAATAATAATAATAATAATAATAATAATAATAATAATAATAATAATAATAATTCCTTTTCCCTATTTTAGCATTTTACTATTCAATGAATATATAAATTTATGTATTTTTATTTCATTAAATATACTGGGGTTTTTGGCTCTTCTGTATGCATTTATGAGCACCATATTTGGCTACTGACCACAGTTAGCTCTTTCACCAGAAGAGTATTTGTGCTGGAACATAAAATTAGTTGGGAAGAATGGCAGAATTAGCACACTGAGAAAGGGAAGGGAGGAGGTGCCTCCTTAATATGGGTGAGCTGGGGTTGTAGGTTAAACCCAAGGGGCAGCTGACCAGCTACTCACTCAGGCTCTACACCCTCTACATCCAGTGGAACAGAGATAGAGTCAAGGAGGAATAAAAGCAAGAAAAGTTAGGGATCAAGATTATTAATAATAAATAGTATCATAAATATCAATAATAGATAACATTTATTCTTTAATAAGTGAAGGATAAGTGGAAGAAGAGAAAAACAAACAAAAGAAGATGCATAGGCTCCCTCAGCTCCCATGGGTTGACTGATGCTTAGTCAGTTCCTGAGAAAAGATGGCTAGCCCTGCTAAAATTCTCTCTTTTCCCTTTTATTGATGACCACTACATTATAAAGCTTGGAATATCTTTTTGGTTATTTTGGATCTTCTGCTCAGCTCCCTCCCAAACTATTGAGCAACCACAATCTCCTCACTATGGGGGCAGATTGAGAAACAGAGAAATACTTGATGCTGTGCAAATGCTGTTTAGCAAAAGCTAGAACATTTGTGTATTATCAGTACTAGTTAAGTTAAAAATTCCAATACACAAGAGATGCTTTGAAATAAAGTGGAAAATTGACTCTGTCACAAGCAGGTCAAATATAGTTAGAGAGTTTAAATTATAGGCCCTTTAAAAATTAACTAATTTTCTGAAAGCCCCAAATACAAGAATCATTGAATTAGGGAGGAACCAGCAGGTTTTATGTTTTCTTTTTGACTCCTGATATATATATATATATCTATAGGCATTAGAAAACAGCAACAGCACAAAAAGCAATAATGGCGTTTACTTAACTATGGAATTTAGTGAAAGTAGTATTACTAGAAAACATATATACACCAAGATTAGAAGGCAAGAGAAGAGAAACTAAGATGATGTATTTCAAAAAGTCTCATGACTAGTTTTAAGATAGCTTCTTGATATTTTGATGAATATCTCATTATCTTCAGAATTTTGAGAGTAACTTGAAGAATTTCTCTCTCAAAGAAATTGGAACAAATCTCTGTATTAGTTTCAGTTTACCTCAAATTCTCTACATTTAAATAGCCACACTAGAATGCAAGAAGGTTGATTGGGAATATTTTTCAATGTGCTATGTGGCATTGCCTATCAGTAAAATAATCAGCAAACTGAAATTTAGACCTTTTTATACTACAGTATTTTGGAACTTTAAGAATCAGACAGATGCAGCTTCCAGAAGCTGACATAAAAACTGTTAAATCCAAGTTAGGTGTTTTAGAAGTACAATACAGAAATCAGCTGTATGATCAGACTTACTACTGCTACCATCATAGCACCAATCCTGATTTTTATTTACATATGCTAATATATAGAGACATGCAATTTCAGTGAAGCAGTATATGCTGTGCAGGTAAAAATCTATACAGAAATTAGAACTCAAAAACTTTTTATATAAATTTTCAATCTTTTAAAAATTTTTATTTCTAAAGTTGACAGTGAATCAAAGGTTAATTTGCTTTAAAATAAAACTTTACAGCAACATGAAATATTAGTTTCACCTATAAGAATCCACTTTAGGAAGAAAAAAATGAGAGGGGAAACATAATACATAAATCACTGTGTCTTAGTAATTTAAAGGTCTTTGTGATCACAGTTTCACTTAATCTGTGCATATTATTTAGAAGCGCAGGGTCATTTTTCAGATATATCACTGAACTAATAAAGGGAGAAGACCTTTTTTCCAAGCAAGGTGGGATATCTTTAAATTTTATTACTAATCTTAGTAATAGTGAAAAAAAATGCACATGCTTCCATGACATGTTGACTCTCCAAAAGCTTTCATGAATCTTAGAGCTTCATATTATTTTTCAGAACTAGGTAATCACTATAATGTTACCATACTTTGGAAAATACATACACATTTCTGTATGCATAAGATTTAATAGTCTAAATGGCTTATTAACTTCCATCTCCAGCTAAGGTACATTTATGTTTTGAAATAAATAATGATAATTCTTGCTTATTTTACTGCTAATAGAAGATTTTTCTGCCATGCTGTAGAAAGAAGCATTGCCTATAATACACAAAAGTAAACTCTACTTTAAGGAAATGCACTTTATCTACTTATTGAACAAACTGAATCACTATTGACTTCCTTACTTTTCTTTTGGTTAGTATATCATTGGGCCATTTTTTTTAACAGTCCTCAATAGTCAGCAAATGTTAGAGACATGGCTCTGTATACCTCTATTTTAAGTATGTTTCCAGGACAGTTCAAGTAAGGAAACTTGTTACTGGCCATCATTTCAGACTTAAACTGAACACGATTCAGGAAGGACACTCCAAATCATGAAATTTTCACACTTTGCATAACTGCAGAAAAGAGATGTCCAACAGAAAATGTTTATATCCCAGGGTACTAATCTCACTCACAGGAAAGAATAACTAGATTCATGGCCTACATAAAAGTTCAGATAATTCTGTCTTTTAACAGTAAAAAAATCCAAAGTTAGGACTTTATATTTCCATATTTTACTGATCCATAATTTTGCTACACAAAATTACCCTTACTGTTTTTAATCTATAAAGAGATGGGACATCAAGGTAATAGGCAGCAGACCTTTGTTTTTCAACTGATATATGCATCCCCTGTGCTATGTAAGCCCAACTTCTGGATTGTTCCACTGGCTCTGTTCTGGTGTCTAGTCAGGAGAATGGTGAAACGAGCTATCCACAACATTGACTGTGGGTTAGTGCATTTGGAGGCTATTGCAAGATCCTACTTTTTAGTGGTTTTGACACATGCTTTTCCAGCACTGGTGCTCTCAAGCTGAGCCTTGTACCACGAGATATACCCATGAAACTGCAGATCTTTAAGTCCAGGCACATTTTCTAAGATGCTGGGTTAGAAGAGAGTCTTGAATATTCCATATGGGCCTCTTCTACATGCCCAGATGCCACCAGAAAATTGGCTGGGAGTGCAGGGAGGTGGGCAGGGGGGTGGCCAGAGGGGTGTGGTCTGTGTATAATGCTTCTTCTAACAGCAAATCATTAGAGGGAAGGAGGAAGAAGAAAATTATATGGTGGATTGACAGTAGGGTAGAGCGTGACATATGAAGACTGCTGAGATAGATTACTGTCCTGCTCTAAATTAATAAATGCACTGGACAGTCAGAACGCACTAAAGTGCAGAGAGGCAGCATTCAAAAGCAAACTCTCTCCCCTTCAAATTTTTCTGCTGAAGGGATTCCCCTCACTACCCAGCCTAAAATACAAACTAATATCCTGGAAGAAGACTGAAAGGGAGAAATTTTAGTCTCCAATGCAAAGATAATTTGATGTTACAGATTAGGCAGAGTCAATGGTTTTTTTCAGTGATTTTGAAAAAAAAAAAGAACATCAGGGAAAGATAAGAGATCTCTGTGGCAGAACTATATTCAGAAAATAATGTGAACACTGCCATCATTGCAAAGTCAGTTCTTACTGCTTCAAAACACCCCATTTTCTGATTTTATTTAATTAAACATTACCAACTCAAATGAAAGACACAGGAAACAGTCAAAATATCTACTTAGTAGATGCAAACTTTAGTATCCAAAAGAGACAGGTGTACCTCATGTGGCTTACTCATTAACTCAAACAAGTGGAAAAGTCTGTAACTTTATACATCACGAATGAGCTAATATTGTGATACTTACAGTTGAAAAGCAATAGTACCTAAAGTTATGAAATCACTACCCCATTTGCTTTTATTTCACAGCTTTCTGCTTATTTCTGTGAAAAGACACATGATAGGTATGACATCTTACAAACTTACAAACTATGTGTGCTATGGCCATGTAATGGTATGGGGCCCATTTTAATGAACAAGTTAGAAGGCTGAATGGCTAGCTGCTAGCTGGTCATTCACCTCCTGCAAGTGACTGTTTTAACATGGTGAGTTGACCCTAGCTGGCTGACAGGTGACCACCAAAGCCTCTCTGATTTCCCTCTTCAACTGAGAGACAGGGGAGACAAAATGTAATGAAATGCTTGTGGGCAACATAAGGACAGAGAGAGAAAACTCAGCAGATGCAAAACAGACTCAGCTTGGGGAAATTAGCTTAATTTAAAATCAGAATATGATAATGAGAAATAAAACCAAATCTTGAAAACATCTTCCCCCACCCCTCTCTTTTTCATGGGCTCAACTCATTCCCAAATTCTCTACCTCCTTCTCTAAGTGGCACAGGGGAATGGAGGATGCAGGTCGTCAGTTCATCACATTGTCTCTGACTCTCCTTCCCCCTCACACTTTTTCCGTGGCCTAGTAGAAGATCTGTCTAGAAGAAGATCTAGAAGAAGATCTAGAAGATAGTCCTCCATGAAATTCCCCTTCCCACAGACTGCACTTCTTAAATTGCTCCAGTGTGGGTCCCTTCCACAGGATGCAGTCCTTGAGGAACAGGCTGCACCAGCATGGGTCCCCTGTGTCACAAGTCCTGTCAGCAATCCTGCTCTAGCATGGATTTTTTCCATGGATTCACAGCCCCTGCCAGGAGTCTGCTCCAGTGCAAGCAACGCACAGGGCCACTGCCTGTTTCAGGCATCCACCTGCTCCAGCATGGGGCCCACAGGATGCAGATGGATGTGTTCTCCAGCGTGGACCTCCTGGGCTGCAAGCAGACACTCTCCCTCATCATAGGCTTCAGGGGACTCTCTGCTCTGATGCCTGCAGCACTTGTTCCTCCTCTTTCTCCACTGGCCTTGGTGTCTGCAGAGCTGCTTCTCTCACATTCTCACTCCTCTGTTTTGGATAGATTTGCTCTTGTGGAGCAGGGTTTTTCTGCTTCTCAAATCCTTTATCTCCACAACACTATCAATGTCTCTGATGGGCTCAGCCACGGTTACCAACAAGTCCATCTTGGAGACAGCTGGCACTGACTTCATTGCATACGGAGAAAACTTCTAGCCTTGTACCACTATCAAAATCTTGCCACACAAACACAGTACAGAACGTTTGAAATACAGAGTACATATGCAATATAATTAGATTTCACTTAAAAATCTTATTATCTCCAAGTGAACACTCAATCCTTTATTCTGTTATCTACCAGTTTATTGTCTGAAATCATTATATGTGACATATCACTTAAAAATTTACAAAATGCCATCTTCATCTACAGTGTAACAAACTTACTAATATCTATTCAGTGCCCTTCATCCTACTGAGGTTTAGTGAGGACTAAAATTTTCCACACTTTGCAGGATTTTTCTTGTACTTGATATTCATCATACTCTAGGTCTGTAGAATTTAAACACGCCTTTCAAATTGGTCATAGAACTTCTCAAAGTAAATTTTGTTGCTTCCAACATGGCTCCTCATGTAAATGCTTGCAGAATTGGGCCTTTAGTTTATATTTTCATTTTTCTGTGTCTCAAACAGTGAAAACAAGATGCAGACAATCCGATTAGGTAACAGCAGCAACACATGTAATATGAGGTATCAGTCAGACTGCTTCAAGTTAGTAAATGCAAGGTAAAAAGAGATACATTTCCAAGAATAGACACCTAAGAGTGGTATGGCAAGAGAAGTAGTAGTTTAAATAGTACTTACAGCTAAACTGAGGAATAAGCCATATAGGCATATGACACTCATTTAAGTGAAACAACTCATAATTATTAGTGCAAGCACCTATCTAGCATGAACATCACCAGCCACTCCTCATGGCAAGAAAAATTAATGACAAGTATATCACATGGGACTGGTAGCTGAGCTGTCTTTGCAGGAAGACCACCAGGGAGACACTGAATTTGACCTGAGATTTGTGGCTGCAGGAAACAAAGAACAGGGCTGGTGGTGATGTGGGTTGTGAGGGAATTCAGAGCTAAACAAGACACAGGATTTAAGGTGCAGGAGTGTTACTTGGTGCAAGGGTGCTACAAGGATCATTCTTGTTCCATATTCCATTCTACTAAAGGGGGGTAATATATTTACATATTTTCTCATATCATATCAAAGATATGTATTGTTTAAAAGCCAGGAGAAAAAGCCATGTGAATTTTTTCTTCTTCACACATTCTTCTTAAATAGAAAACAAATACTCTTATTTACATGAAAACCAACAGACAAAAGTATGAAACCAACAGTCAAAAAATATTAATTGAAAACACATAATTTTTAAAGGGCAGGACATAGAGCTCTTAGCAGCAGTATTAAATAGCACTTCTGTTTTGAGCTTGCTTGTCAGAACCCATGAACTTGTGAGAAAAACAGACCAAGCAACTAATATCACAGCAGAACCTAAATCCAGCACATGCATATTTTTAACTATAGCTTTTTTTATTTGTTTACACTTAATATATGACCTATCTTTATTCATAATATTATGCCAAAATATTTGTAATACTGTACAAGAACTGTATTAACAGCTAGGATCTATTTAGTGTGATTTAAATGTAAGCACACTGTTAGCTGTGTTAAGTATGGGTTTGGAGGCAAATGTGAAAGTTCAGTATTCTCCCACAGATTTATTTTTGCTCAGGATAGAGCATTTTGTAAATGTTACTAAGCCTCTTCCCTTGTGTAAGTATATTGATTGCATATGTGTAGCTCTTTATCTCTTTTGCAAATAAATCTCATGTACTGCAGATACAGGAAATGCAAAAGACCATCTGGGCATCATTGACCCACTCTTCTCAAATCTGGCAGACAGTTTAGCATACAGTTTATTTTTTTCAGGGTATATACTGCACTATCCTGACACGTCAGAAAGCATGCTTAGAGGAATTCTGTATTTTTCAGTTTGTCAGCATAGAATTTCATTACCATTGTTTTCCTGAATGAGCTGGTTTATCCAAGCTTGAGTTTTTCACCTTTGGATTTCAAAGCCTCACCAAAAAAATTCCTCAACAATAAAGTTGTTTAGTTTTAGAAGCTTGAAACTGGAGATAGACAAAAAATGAATAGTCAATATCCTGTACAATCAATCATTTGGTCTGGGAGCAAATGTGGCTACATTTGTATTACATGACTGTATTTGGATTTAACCTAAATTCATAAAAGTTCCCCTATTAGCTACAGGACTAGAAAGAAGAAGAAAGATAATTTAGCTATGTTTATGTCTCCCTTATTGTTTAACCTGATGTTTTGGTTCTCTAGGTTATAAGTATATATATATAAGTATATAAGACAAAATTACTGATACTAACTTCCTGCTCAACATCAGACAACATTTTGACAGCGTTGAGGAAAATCTAAATTAAAGCATATTCTACTGGATGTGATCCAATTGGAAGAAACTTAAAAATAGTCCTCAGCTGCAAAATGTTTCAAACTGTCTGAATATTCTTTTTGTTTAAATGGAAACAACAGGGAAATCTGAACATATATTAATAATTTTGGAATAGTACAAAAACAACTTGTGAAAAAATACACTATGTGTAAAATTACTGTAAGAAATAAAACATAAATACCTGTGGAACAAGAAAACTATTCTATTCTTACCCATGATTATCACACTGCTAGTTCACAGTCAGAAATATATGCCAAGCAGACAAGTTGTAGGACTGGGACAGATTTACCTTTATGACCTGACTGTTTAAAACTATCTGCTTTTGGAGAGAAATCCTTTCTGTCCATAACAGTAAGTTGAAAATTCCACTGGGATAGAGGGAGCCTGAGGTAAGTGAATCTGGCTTTGGCACTAGGCAATGAGAAATGCTGGGTCTCTTTTCAATACTAAATCTAGGAAGAATCTCAGTTGGTTTACTTCATACTGATACCTACATTATTCGTTCTGTCTGGTACAGATCCTTTTCATTGAATAAATATACCTAGATGCTGAGATATTACAGCAATATCATTGTACCAGAACTTAGGGCTTTCTTAGCCAAGTGTGGGACAAATAGCTTATCCTCAGTACTCTGCTATCATGACAATTTTCAACAGGAGAACTGTTTTCTCTGCAAGGAGCAATGAATTTGGTCTTAAGATTTCTTGGAAATATAGTCCACTTATACATGTTAACTTAAGGAATTAGGAGTAATGAAAAATTGCAACTCAGTTATCAGGATAGACATACTAACTCTAGATAGTATGAAATTCACTTCTCCTAGCTGACTGGATGTTCTGGATTTGGGTGGGATAGAATTACTATCTTCTCAGTAGCTGTTATAGTACTGTGTTTTGGATTCAAAATGAGAATAGTGTTGTTAACACACTGGTGTTTGGGGCTTTTGTTAAATCATGTTTATTCAGAATCAAGGAATTTTTCTTGTGTCGTGCTCTGCCAGTGAGGAAATGAGCAAAAGAAACCAGGAAGGAGCACAGCTGGGACAGGTGACTAGAATGGTCTTTCACACCATAGAATGCCATGCTCAATATAAAAACAGAAGCTGATCTGGGTTTGGGAACTGGGGTTTGGGAACTGGGATTCTGGCACGGGTCAGCGGGTGATGAGCAATTTTCTTGTGTGTTACTTGTTTGTCCCTTATTGTTACAATCTTTTTTATTAATCACCATATTAATGTATTTTACTTTATATTCAATTATGAATTTTTTTCTTTTCAACATAAAAGGTTTTTTTTGATTCTCCTCCTCATTCCACCAAGGTGGGGGGAGAGGAGAGAGTGGGGGCTGAGTTAGCAGCTAGATGGTACTTAGTTTTCAGCTGGGCTTAAAACCATGACACTTGAATAGCCAAACTTTTGTGTGTATGTCTGTTTCCTTTTACACATTCAATCTTCTCTCCCTGAATGTCATGCAAAGTACCTTATTTTCTGTCAAGGGAAGTTCTGTTTTGGCCTAATTATATTATTTTTTGATATTACCAGACTCACAAATGACCAGAAAAAAAAAAAGAAATACAGTAAGTTAGGAATTAAATCTGACATAAATTTATTTTTACTGTACTGTTAGAAATTATTAAAAGCAACAATCTCAGTCATGTTTTATTTATTTTAATCTAAAGGATCATCCATGTAGTATTTTTTAAGAATTTCCTCTCACATAAGATTCTTCCTAGGAGGAGAAAGAGAGTGTTTAAAAGTTGTAAAATATTAGATTTTTCTTCCCAGAGAGTTTTATTGTATTAGTAGCTCCATTGGTTTTGCAGTAATAAAACATCAATACATTAATTTTTTTATTATATACAAATTTAATAGCATAAGGAGGTTAATACTAGAGCACGGGTTTCAGAGCAGCAATACCTCAAGTAGTTTTCATTCTTAGTTGGTAAGAGACAGTTATAAAACATATATTTTTGAGATGAACCAGAGGAAAAATAATTTCTATAATTATGGTCAAAATGCAACTTGTGTCATGATTGAAAATCCTGATAGTCTTGCATATTTGATCATTAAATCACAGGATTTTATAACCTGTGGGAAGCCTGGAAACCTTGCAGTCTTATTCAGCATTGCTTTGCACACAGCACAGTTGCAGAAATCCTGTGTAGGAGAGATAAAATACTCTCCCTCAAGTCATAGGTCTTGAATGTCTTCTGACATGGTTTCTGACTTGGCTTGTCCTTTTCCAAGGACGCTCTTCTACAACATGCAGAACTATAAGTGTTGGCCTTTTAGATATAATTTGCACAGTTACAAAAATTACTTACAGTAAACAAGTGAAAACATGTCTGTCCCTCATGCAAGGCACAAACCATCCCTGAGTAGTTCTATAAACACAAAAGAGAAAACTGTGCTTTTAATGCAAGGTGTCATTTAAGTGAATGTATGACAGATCATGGACTCACAGAAAAGTTTGGACTGGAAGGGATCTTAAAGATCATCTAATTCCAGCTCCCCTGCCATGGACAGAAAACCTCCAACTAGAACAGGTTGCTCAGAGCCACAGCCAGCCTAGCCTTGAACACTTCCAGGGATGGGGAATCCACAACTTCTCTGTTCCAACAATCTGTTCCAGTACCTCATCATCATCACAGGAAAGAATTTCTAGCTAGTATTTAATATTAACATATCCTCTTTCAGTTTAAAGTGATTCCGTCTTAATCCTAGCACTACAAGTCCTTGTGATAAGTCCCCCTCCAGCTTTCTTGTAGCCCCCTTCAGATGCTGGAAAGTGTTCTAATGTCTCCCAGGAGTCTTTTCCTTTCCAGGCTGAACAACTCCCAAGATCTGTCAGCCTGTATTAATAGGAGAGATGCTTGAGCCCTCTGCTCATCTTTGTGGCTCTCCTCTGGACTCATTCCAGCAGTCTTTCTCATGTTGGTGCCCCTATAGCTGGAAGCAGTACAGCAGGTGGGATCTTCATCTTCTCTATGCCCATGTTAAACAACAGGTTAATTTACAAGAGATGTGACTCCATGCAGGGCACAAAATTTAGACTTTTAGAAAATATTTTGGAGGAAGGTGACACTGAGGGTAGTGCTTATTCCGTTGAGGATATCCATCCAGTGAGTTGTTTTAAAAGTAGTCCATAAAGAAAAAAAGTATGTTTAATTTCTGTAGGTGTTTATCTCAGTGTGAGGACTCACACAGTGATGACACTGAGAAGAGCAAGAAGACCCTGCTTATCACTCTAAGAGAGAAAACAAGTTCTGGAAACAAATCCACCACGCCAAAAAAAAATCTGTGGAAGAATGTCACATGTCTAAATCTCTGCGAGAGATTTTAATAGTTGCTCTCATAATGTCTCAGCAAATGAAAGGAAGGAAGGAAGGAAGTTTAGGATTGCCTCCTAAGGCTTTCTTGAGAAAGTATGACATATGGGCATTCTGAGATCTGGCCACAGACAACAGTCCCCTGCAAGATCTAGGCACCATTTCAATTTCCAGGACAGCCCACTGAGCTGGCGGAGGGCTCTGCACTGAAATTCTTAGATAGGCCTTGCTGAATGCCTCCTTTTCAAAAATCTGTTCTCTGTTTCATTTGAGATTCAACATGGTAACAACCAGCTCACTCATTATTTCAGGGGAATTTAGCCAGGAAGTTTAATTAATACAATTCCTTTAGGGAACAATAATGGAATGTTTTTATCCCTTGAAACACTGTATTAAATATATTGCCTGTGCTAGATAATAAAATGAGTTAGTCAGCCTGGAATGACTTGCTGTTAAACTAGAAAAATGCCCAGCACCTAAAAAGGTAAAATGTAATTTTTTTTAAAGTGATAAAATGAACTAAGATGCATGAAATGAAATGCAAGAAATCAGAATGTAAAATATTCTTGTTCCTCTACCATTTTCTAATTGTAATTTATTTGTCATTTTGTCATTATTCCATTTTCCTAAAAGGGAATACTATGTATTGTACAGAGATGACACAGGTCTGAGCCCCAGGTGGAGGGTCAAGTCCCTGGGTGAGAACCCAGGTCCTGGCAAGTCTTATTGAGGTTTCTGTTTCAGGGGAATTTCCTCTGGATTTTGTTTTTTCAGTATTTTTCAGAGAATTGATTCTATATTTTGAGTCAGATGAAGAAAACTTGAAGGAAGATAACTTTCTTTGATATGGGATTTGGATGGCAAGTGTATTAATTGTCTCATCCTGTGTGTCCCAACTTCAGTAAATGTATGTTTGTTAACTGAAAATATTCTTTGTTTAAAAAGACCTTTATTCACAAATTTAAATAAAAAGATTGATTTAATTACATGAGAATCATAAAGGAATATTTAAAAAAACTTCAAAAGCTTGCTAAATAAATAAAAAAAGACACAAAATTTGTCTAGGGTGAAGACAAATCAGACAGCCCATGAAATGTAGGATAATCCACATTATACGTCATGCTCCTCCACCAAAAACCCAAACATTATCTCCAAAATGGGCCTCATTCGGCACCCTAGGTTAAAGATGTAGTTTGCTGCAGTCATTATGATGTTCAATGTTTTGCGTGGTTTCACTCATAGCAGTATTAGGTGGGAACAGACTTGTTTGGAGTGGGTTATCGTGAATTTTTTGCTTTGGTTTTGTATATTCCTTCTTCTTCATTTTCTTAACTTTTATACCACTGAGAAAGCACCAATATAGCAACTGGTTTTTCTTTTTATGTTCATATATTAGTATAGAAGATGGTAACAAAATCTTGTTTTCTGGAAATATTTTCACCTCACACTTTAGCTTTTTTTCTAGTCAGTTATCTAGTTATCTGGTCTTCTGATTTTCTGATTTTCTGGTCTTCTTTTTCTTCTGATTTCTGAACTTTCCTGAAGGTATTTAGTCTTAAGTTTACCTGGTCTCAAGCCTCTTCTGTCATTGAAATTTTCATCTTAAAATGAAGGAATCTGGATGAATAGAAAAATGAATTAACTTTCACTTTGGTTTCTTCTGTCTCAAAGAGTACACTTCCCTTTTAAATTTTCATTCCTCTGAGAAAATGGAGGGGTTTTTTTTTCTTCTCTGATAGTGGTAGCAATGAGTAAAAAACCAGTTAGGACTGACTACAGATATACACAGAGTCACACAGTATTTTCCAGTTCAGCATCTCAAAACAACATATTCCTTAGGCTAAGCTCTCTGAGCAAGTATCTAGATCTTCCAGGTTTTGTTCACAGTTAGGAAGTCTGGGCCAAGATTTTTCAAATTTGGTTTTGTCTTATTCACTAAGTAGAACTAAACTTATTCCATGAGAAACTGGAAAAAAATCCTAAAAATAAATTTCCCAGACAGGCCACACGATATGTCTCTGATCACTAGGACCAAGGCATGCTTAAGCATCTGAGTGGAGGAAAAACTTTGAGGAGAAACAGTCAAAATTAATTCTCATAATTTATCTTTACCTTCACTCCTTTATTAATGCACACCATGTTGTTTGCTTTTAATGGTCAGCCTTATTTTTTCTTATTTTGAGAGTGGCCTACAAAGTCACTTTTATGAAAACTACTTTACTGCATTTTCAGATTGCAGGAAAGTACCTGCTAGAAGGTCAGAAAAGCAAAGAGTCCTCCAGAATGGCTCCTGAAAGAATGAAAAGAGAACAACAGCTGACCATTATGTCATTTTTGTGTGACTGCTTCAACAGTGGCCTCCATGCATTGTTTCCCAAAATCTCTTGGGAAAAATCCCTTGATTGATTAACTAAATGAATGGAGGAGGGTCACAGTTGTGTCTTATGCCCACTTAGCTCTCTTCTGGAAGGTAGCAGGAAATGAAAATTTGACTTCCCTGCAATCTTTTCCATGATATGTAGCACCATGCAGTGGGGTTTATTTATTTTTTGTTAAGTAGAATTTTTCTGCTACCTTTCGGTGTAGAGCACATAGCAAAGGAACAGTAGCTCCTACAGAAAGCAGTACTAACCAGAAGTGACAGCCTTCTTCTGTCCCAAGCCAAGACAAATTGTGCATTTTCAAAGAGCTGTGGAAATGTGAATGCATATCACTGTTACAGCACCACATGTTACCACAGCTAAATTTCCAAGGCACCTGTCTGAACCCAGTATTTCTTAGTACCCCTTGCCTTTTTCTCATGAATTCTATTGCCAAAATTGAGTTGTAGTCATATTTGGGAGCAGATGGTCAAACCCACTGCTGTGTCCAAGTAGGCTGGTGGGCATAGTTATCTGATGTGTTTAGAGATATGATAGCAAGCCAAGCATCTCTCTTTATTCGCCACCTAGGGATAAACTCTCAAGTAAAGAGAGATTCCCCTCTGAGAAGAGTAGCTGCCAGATTTCAAAACATTTGCTGAATGTTTGTAGAATTGTACTTGTCCCTGGAAATAATACAGCTAAATAGCCACATTTTCACAGCTAATTTTTAAAGTGAATTTGAATTTGTAAACAGATGCTAAGTGTAAATATGTAAGCTTCACATCAGCACCATGTTGTATTTTGAATATTTACATGTTTTGCTTAAGAAGAGACACTGCAACCCATGTTCCATGACGTAATTGGACATCTGCTTGCTAGCCCAGCTGACTCAATTAATTCTAAAGGTTGTTCTTGGTAGGGAAGAGGAAACTACCATTGGTGATTTCCTGATGAACTTATCCAAGTGGGTATTCCCAATTTCTGTCTAACATAAGGCCAAAATAAAATTTCATTTTCTGAAACATGGCTCATTATTTTTTGCAATGCTTTGAAGACTCATAAATGTTGCCATCTCCCCATCTAATAAATTCAGACCAGAGTGTTTGATTTCAACTTGTCCAGTCAATGAGGTAAATGGTATTTACCTATTCTATCTATAGAAACTGTGCACCAGAAAATGCTAAACTTTGCTTTCATTATTCAACATGCAATTCTGTTATTCAAGACTGTACAGTCTTAGTTTAAAAAACATAGCTCAGTACTACAGAAGGAAGCCTTGCTACGTAAATACCCCCCTATAAATGCCCACTGAAAATATATTACCTTTGGAATATATTAACTTGAGGAAACAGTGCTTTCAGTTACTCAGATATGGTGATGTTGAGAAGGAATTTAGCTACAAAGAAGTTTCTTAAGATGTTAAAATCAAATCTGATTATGAGTATTATCAGACAGCTTAGTGCTGAAATGCTTTATTTTAAAAACCAGCTTTATCTAAGACTGTCTAAGGTAAGATCAGGACACAGTTGGAAGTGATATAATCAATTAAATGGATTAAAGCTGCTTTAGAGGTTCATTCACAATACATGGAAAACCCCTTGACCGCAATTAGATTTAGAATTAGTCAGCAAATTTTGTTTAACATAAGATAGCTAAGTACATCCACCTCTTTCCAGGTGGGTATGCTTATATGCAGGTGGATTTCTCAGCAAGGAATGCTTGAAGGAAGGACTTGTAGCAAGGCTGATGACTCAGCACAGGGCAGTCTACAGATCCATGCCACTTCTGTAGGTCCTTTTAACACACAGGAATGAAAACCAGTTTCAGTTCCGGAAAGAAGCAGTTGCTTGTGAAAGTTACATTCTATGTGCAGCCTTTCAAAAGCCAAAATTATCATGAATATGACATAGCCCACTTTGGCTTTCAGCCCAATCTCACCACATATCATAAAACAATGCGGAAAAGTGTATGATATAGTCTTCAGTACCAAGTCACAAACTTTACCTTTCTTGTGGTCTAACAGAGCATGGTTTGTGAAGTTCCAGAGCCAATTAAACTATATTAACAAGTGTAATTATTATTGTAATCAGATTTGCAATAATATTTATATATAAATAAGTGTGGCTTTAGTGACTTTCAGTAACTGAGAAGTGTTAACAGTATGATTGCCACAACACAAAGTTATTTGAGCATTATGTAGGCTGCTTTGTAATGCGTAATATCAACTATAAGCTATCCCATCAGCTAAATATGAAACACCTCCATGAACTGAACAAAGAAAATACAGATCCAAGCAAGATTCAGATCAGGTTTTGCTGGAAAATCTTGGTGCTGAGACCTCTACCTATCTGATTTAGTGGAAGAACCTCTACAAATTTCCCAGTGAAGCTCATCCTCTCACAAATATGTAAGCAGGATAACAGGAAATTCATTACATGCCATTTGTTAAAGGAGTTGTATTTTGGAAGAAGAAAGAAAACCAAGTTCCAGGTTGAAGATCCTTCTTGAGTCTTTGCTTTTGTGTAATAGAGTATGAAGGAGTTGTAATGAAATATATGGGTTCAGGGTTCATTCTTCATTACCCCTACATGTAACAGACATGTGCTTCCTACAACAACTAAATACAGCCCTCTGACAGAGGATTTCCAAACATTTTTAGAGATATATCAGCTATTTCTCATTCAGCTAGGAATTGTTTTGTCAACAGTTCTATCCAAGGACCCACAGCACTGGTGGCACAAATAGGCCTAGTTCTATGATTATTAAGAAAAAACAATTATGGCTTGTTTTGTCAAAATCTGCATCATTTTGCTTACAGATACACTAACAGACTGAAAGCCAGATTATATATTTATATATATATATATATATATATATAGATATATATGTGTATATATATATATATGTATATATATATATTATATAGCAGCATCAGAGTTTTATTTCTGGATTCCAACTTTTCTCTTGTAGTAAAAACTCTTGGATGCAGAAACTATGTTGGTAATTTAACACGAGATAGAAATTAAACTCCAAATAAACTCTACTCACTTCCTCCCTGCCCCCTCTAGTAAGAAAGGGACAAAGGCAGACAGTATAGATTGAGATGAAAATTCATTGAAAGCAAGCAGCAATGGAATAAGAAATACACAGTAACAGCAGAAATATTAATAAGAAAAGGATAAAATAAAAGCTGTTTTAAACATTAAAGATGTTTAAAGCTGTTTTAAACATTAAAGAAGTCCACTGACTTAGTTCCACATAGGTGCTGGGACCAAGGCAAGATGGCACTGCTCCCATGCCCATCTCATCCATGGCTTTCCCAGAGAAAGACAAGATGGCAGGGGTTCCCTGCAGCTGATTCACCCTACCTGCAAACCCAAGACAATGGAAAACAATGATGGACAAACCCCCAAAAGCTATACTGTCCATGTCACAATGCGGTGCCTCTTTCTGGACCACTCCACTCCACTGGGGCTTGGAGTGGCATTGCTAATTCTGACAGCTCCATTCTGCTGGAGCTTGGGCTCAACTCACGCTTGGCTTCTATCACCACATTTGCTGCTTCTTTTCCTGCGGCTGCTTTTGCTTCACTGTTTTTCCTCAAGGTGTTTTTTTCTTGAAGCCATGTCCTGCCTGTGTTTGCTGGTTCTCAGAGGGGTGTCTCAGAAGAACAGGAAAGGATGGGAGGCAGCCGTGGAGGGACAGAAGTCTCCAGAGCTGGTCCCACAAATCCACAGTGTTACCACAGCAGGCACCTTCTTCCAAACACAAAGGGAACAAAATGGCACATTTCTTCTATGTATTCACTATTTTCTTTTCCCCAAAATCACACTCCCAGAGATGATGTGGAAGGTATAGAATAGCAGCCTAACCATACCCACATGGCTATAAACTCTGCCAGATCTCTGCAACAAGAGCACCATGGGACAGAGTGTAATTTGTTATCAGAAAATGGAGAATTTACTCTTTGATATTCTTAGTAATTTTTTTCTTTTAGTTAAAATAGCAAGAAAAAAGTCAAGTTTGGCTTGGTTATCTTATTGTATTTCTTTCCAGAGGGATAATATATTTTTAATATATATTTCATGTAATTGCTCAGGTTGGAAAAGACTTCTAAGATCATTGCTTCGAGTTGTTAACTCACCATTACCAAGCCCACCATGAAACCATGTCCTTAAGTGTCCCATCTACACATCTTTTAAATACTTTTTGGGATGGCAACTCAATCACTTCTCTGGCCAGCTTGTTCTAGTGCTTGAACGCCTTTCAAAAAAGAAATTTCTCCTCATATCAAATCTAAACCTCCTCTGGCAGAACTCGAGGCAATTTACCTTTTCCATCAGCTTATAAAACTTTTCTCTGCCTTTACACCCTGACTCTATAACAGACTCCCACCATAATATCTGCCTTATCAGCCTTTCCCCTGGTTTGTATGCATAAGAACTTGGCCTTATCATCACCATCATTAAGATCAAGATAGTCCCTAACATACTGGGCTATTCCACCACCTCTCTTCCTTTGCCTATCCCTTCTGAAGTGTTTATAGACAACCATTGCAGCACTTGGGTTTTGTGACATTCCATTGTGTTTCCATGACGACACATATGTCATAGTATTTATGATTCACAATGGCTTACGTCTTCTTGTTTGTTGCTTATGCTGAGTGTGTTGCTGTGCATGAATTTTAGTTGGGGTGTTGATCCTATCCACTTTTCTGGGGAAAGAACTCTAGTTTTTATGTCACCTTGCATCTCTTCAAGAGTTTCTGGTGTCAATTTTAAAAGATTTCCCTCCTTTTTTTAATGAAATGGCAGAAAATAGTTCATATATTTTCCAGTTGCCTAAAACACAGTAGCATTTCCTGGAAAGCCAGAAGCATATTGGCCAAGTCTAGCAATTCAGCAATGAGCAATTTCATTATGAGTAATTTTGCCACAAGCAGCCTATATACCTTTTTATCTAGAAAAATGTAGCAATTTCCACGTACAGCAAAAAGAACTGGCCTGCCATGCACGTAAATACAGCAAATATGTGCCACGTTTTTTAAAGAGTAAAAAGAGTTAAGAGGGAATTGCCTTGCTGTAGTTGTGAGACAAACACATAATTCTAGTGAAAAAACATGTCCCAACTAAACATCAAATGCTGTTGATCTCATCCTGTTGCAGCAGTTTTTTTCTGAATGTATTTGGCTGATATTGAAACACAGTTGATATTGAGGACACTGTTTTTAAATTAATAGAAGAAAATAAGGTCTCAACGATTAGAAAAAAAAGATAATTCATTCTGGAAAAGAGTTGTCCCTCCAGGTACCTAAGAAGTCATTTTTACTCTCTTGTGCTGGTTTTTTGAATGCAACAGGTACATCTTAAACTGAAAATTACTGCAGTAGATCATTATGTTTCTGAAATATATTTAAAATTATTGCTGTCATAAAATACTCAATTCTAAAACACTTTCACCCCTCACCAAATGGTACCTGATCAGACAGGTTTTGATAAAAGACTTTGCTATTTCTCCTTCAAACACTAGTGATACCTATATTATCTGCCTCTGGCAATGCTCTGAGAGGTGATTATTAATGCTTACAAAATAAAGCATTACAGCAATACAAAGGACTGTAGTATTGCAATGTGAACAAAGGCAGTGTGAAAATTTCTTTATTATGAAATGTCAGTTTCATTTCTAAAATTGTGTTGAAATTTCCCTATCATAAAATACAAAAGTACAGGTAAAGAAAACTTTTAATCAAATGTATGTGGCTTTTCTGATTCCTATAAATAGACATTTGAAGGAAGGTATGTTTACATAAATCAGGAACATCTCTGATTAGATTTAGCAATAAATCCAAAAGCTAATTTATGAAATTTGAATTTCTAAACTCATTAATTTCTTCAGGTCATTTCGAACGCATAACCAAATAATTTATCCAAATTATTCAAACAGGATATTCAGCAACTCTCATGCCAATTACATGCAAGAGGAGAGAAAAAAAGTTGTTCCTGCCTTACTATTCATTTTCTGGTTGTTCAGCATTGTTAATCTCTAGTAGAATGTCTTCTTTGAAAACTGTATGACTTAAACTATCTGAATCTAGATCATTCATGTATCTAATCAAGTTGTACCCAAAACTGTTCCTCCTAAGACCTCCTTCATACTAACTTTTCCTTTCTGGCATTAAATGTGTACTTCTCATATTTCATGTGGTTTGCAGCCTTGCTCCCTCTTTTATAAACCTTTGTGGTTGGTCTTCCTTCACAAATTTACAGGTATGCAATTAACACAAAAATAACAGGAAGTACAAATTGCAATTTCTTCCAACTTTCATTTATGATTTTTTTTTTGTTCATCTTCTCAAGAAGATAGTGAGTCCTTGGAAAGCATAAATTCAGGTTTTGCCTTTACTACCTCATGGGGAATTGTATTATTATAGCAAGTGAGAGCAGAATCAAACCAGCATGAGTACTCCTGTTTTTTTTACCATAAATTTACATCATGGACTCCTCAAGAAATTTCAGGATTTCTGTCATTTCTTATGTGCTACTATATGCTGCAATTCAATTGTGTAAGTAACATTGCCACACAATTTTTACTATTAACATATGAACTAGAAACACTACAGATTAACAGGGAGGTGAACAGATACTTTTTAAGATCTCAAACTGTAGTATGGAATTTCCCAGAAAGTTCTAGAAATCTGTTCTGCTTTCATAATATATTTTACTGGCTCAATCTCTGTGAAAATTATCTGAACTATTGTTTTCAGTAGTCCAATATTCTGTTCTTTGGCAGTGTATAACTACACTGAGTTTCAGTGTCAAGAAAAAGCCTTTATTTAGACTTATGGTTATGGATTTTCCTAAAACTGTAGCAGTGTACATACAAATGGTCACTCTCTGAGTACTTAAACAACAGTAAATGGGTATTCGTGGCACTAAGTTTAAACATTTATTTGAGAATGTTTGGGAAAATTTCCTTAGTTTAATAAAAACCAGAAGCTGATTAGAGATAAGGACATAGATAGTCAGATAGATGGATGGATGATTGGATGTATAGATGGGTAGATAGATAGATAGATAGATAGATAGATAGATAGATAGATAGATAGATAGATAGATAGATAGAAAGACAGAAAGACGGGTATAGATGTATAGTTATTAATTTCAAGGTAGAATGATGGCATCAAACATAGCACTGGGAGTTTTAGGTGCTAGGTATTTTCTAGTTGATTTATTTGAAACTAGGTTTCAGGCCTTGAGGCACAACTGTTGATTTCAGGGATTAATGACATGATGACAGCTTTTAGGACTTTATTTTAACTAACCATTCCCCTTTAGACATAGTATTGTAGACTTCTTAAATGTTTCATTTAGAACACAGATTATGGAGTTTACACTGCAAAAGTATAATTTCTTAACCTTTAGTTTTAAGGGAAGAAATACATCTGTAAAACACTACAGAAAATGCTACTGTTGCTTATATTTCCTTTGGTGGAAAGTGAATATATTTTCAATTTTCTTCTTCATCCTTCTGAATTTCATTACAGTAATAATAAAATAAACACAGGAATGACATTGAAATCTTAGAAACTCTTGGACTCATAATGTGACTTGAGGTATTATTTAGCTTTACGATAAGAAAATGAAAAAAAAATTTAAAAGCCCTAGAGTAAGGATAAAAAAGGAAATTCACTTTGTCATTTACTCCCAATTGTATATTACCATACCTCTTGGGAGAAGTAAAGAGCAAATAAACAATATCTCATCTCTGTATTCACAGAAGACTTCCTGATGTAAGATGAGCTTTAAAAGAAACACCTTGATTCAGGTTCTGGCAAACTGGCATCTCTGAATTAAGAAAATTGCTTTATCAACTCCTGTATAAATCTGAGAAATCAACTGAATCAAAGAAACAACCCTGGTAATTCAGAAAAAGAGTTAATTGTGAATAAAATAATTTATTGAAACACAGATAAGCTGGAATTTCAAAATGGACTGATATGAAATATATTGCTTACTTGTCAAGGCCTCTTCTGAACAATAATAACCTTATAAACTCTTTTAAATGAGAATTCTATTGACAATACGAAAACACAGCAAAAACATTTTGAAGGAAAAATTGTGAAACAACCTATGAATCACTAAGGAATTAATTTATAGAAAAGGAGAGAGAACCAGTAAGATATGATATCTCAAGTACAGTATTCTCATTTTTCAATAGTGTATATTAGCTTTTAAACTTTTCTCTGTATTTATCTCATTGGCCCCAAAACTATTAACTGGTCCTTCTGCAGACATTATGCATGTGCCCTCCCTCTCCTCCACATCATTGCCAGAGATGTTAAGCATGTGTTCTTTCTCTTTATTACTTTTCTCTTGATCTTTTTCCCTGATTCTTATTTTTCCATGTATATGGAAAGGAGTATCATACTTTAAAGAATGTTTGATCACTCTTTCTCCAGTTCTCTTCATTCTTCTGTATATTTTCTCTCTTTCTTTCACTTTTTCCTTTTCTCTTTTCCCTTTTCAGAGTCCTTTTAAGTCTCTCTCTTATTTTTTAAGTTTTCCTCTCAACTTTTTTTCCTTCTGTCCTCTTTTCTACTTCCCTTCTCATGTCTTTAGTTTAATTATTTCTTCTATTTTCTTTCCCCCTCATTTTCCATTCCCTCTTCTATGCATCTTCAACCTCGGCTGTCTTCCTCCATAGAAAATTTATTTTCTTGGATTCATTGATCTTTGAAAATTTCTGTAAAGCTCTGAAATCAAGCAAGGATCTTCATTTCCACTCACAGGTTTTGGATAAGATCTTATCTCTTAAAAAATGCTATGAAGGACACAATTATTTGTTTAGAGTGGAGAGCAGGGCCCATTCAGTCTGGAATTTAGGCAGCAAGGCATGTCATGATGTTACCTGTGCTTTGCATTCCTATTCTCCCTGTGCTTTCTTTGCTCAAGAACTCTCTTGACAGCTCATGGTTTGTTCCTAGTCACAGAACTGAGTTGCCTTGTAGAGAAAAGATGTTAGAAGTACAACTTGCATAGGTTTTGGCTTGTAAATAAGAAATTTCATTATCATTTCAGTCTCAATAGGCCTATTGTTCCACTGAAGCCACGAAAATAGCACTTGAGGTCTGTCAAGTCTGATATTAGAATAATTTCCTGTGTAACCAGACTAAACACCTGATATTTAGTTTTCTCCTGAAACATGCTTGCGTAACTTGTGTCAAAAAACAGTGCTTAGAGTAGATCTTCTCACATTTTTTTTCTGAATAGCTGCTCTACCCCAGACAAAATCCACAAAATATAGATGTCATGGAGCTGGGAAAGCGTCTTTAAAGGAATTATGGAATGAATACAAGTTACATGAGAAATTCATGGAGGGCCAAGCTTCATTGTATGACATATCTGTTATGTAGTACTGTGAAACCTGGTGTTGATTTTCAAAGTCATGAGGCCATCAGCAGAAAAGTCAAACTACCAATCTGGATATCAAATTTTCAGTATCACAGAATCACAGAATGGGTCAGGTTGGCAGGGACCCCAGTGGGTCATGTGGTCCAACCTCCCTGCTCAAGCAAAGCCATCCCAGAGCGCATGGCGCAGGATTTCTCCATAGAAAGGATTTCTTTAATCTCCCCAGTGAGGGAGACTCCACAGACTCTCTGGGTAATCTGTTCCGATGCTCAGTCACCTGCACACTAAAGAAGTTCTTCCTCATATTCAGGTGGAATTCCTGAATATGTATATCCAGAATGAGAGAACAAACATTTTGTCCAAGAAATTAATCTGGATCATATTCCCCCCTAAAAGTGAAAGCTTCTCTTGAATTTTGTTTATGGTCTGCCTTGAAACTATGAATAAAAACTATCTGCTAGTGGCAGTTGAGCATCTGTAATGTGTGGAATTCTCAAGCTATCGTAAGATCAAATCTCTTTATGGTAATTAAAGAGATACAAGGTGGCAGTTGTTTTTACTCACTGACCAAAGTTTGAAATTGGCTACCTGTTGCCTAGTTCATATTTTATCCTTGTTCCCATTACATCCCATCCTTTCCTCTCTTCCCCAGAGGACCATTAAAGAATAAGTGCTTTGTTTTGTTATCAGGATGATGCACAGACCCCAGCTACAGTTTTAGTGCCATGTCCAGGAGTTAATCAAACCTTTGTTTGCAATATATTCCCCTTATAGCACAATTGCTATGTAACGGCTGATTCAAGTTTTAATTGCCTGATAAATTGAGTGTAAAATCCTATGGCAGAAAAGGAAATCAGAAAAAAAGAGGATGGTTCTCCGGCAAGTTGATATAAAAACAGTTTTCTCCTTACAAGTAGAAATAATTTGCATAAATTTGAGCACAGGGATAAGCAGTTATAGATGACACCAGGTAATAAAGCCAAAAAACCACGAAATTTAGAATTCTTCTGTCATGGCCTTTTTATTATGCTAGTTCTTTTCACTACTGACAGAAATTAGAAAACAATAGTTGCTGCTTATGTCATCACTGTGACTGTGCCAATTTCATTAATATCATGCTGCAAAAAGTATATTTTTGGTTGCTTTTACTGAAAACTATTCAGTAATTTAAATTAAAACACAGTGTTGGGAGGATGTTATATACATAGATATTGCCTATGAAAATGTTTGCTTGGAAAGTCAGTTAAATTTTAGATTTGACATTTGACATAAAAAATTATAAGCAACGCTTAAGATCCCTATGATCTGCCAAATACTGTATGTTTTTGTAACAAGTCTGGTTTTCTATTATAAATATGAATATTTGACAGCTTTGCTAAACTTACTATTTATTTTGTAAAACCAGAAGTGTCTTCAATTTATGCATTACAAATTTTTTGCTTACTTCCATTTTTTCCTTTGGGTCTAAAAATGTTGATTTGGTGTGCCTTTGCCCTGAATATAATAAGATCTCTTGGAACTCTGGCTCCACCTGCTATGGAAAATATACCATTCCCTAACTATGATGATTTATTTGATAATATATGCATATTTTTGATGTGTATGGAAATGCATTTGATACGCATATGTCTGAAAGGTAGGTATTTGTCTTTTCAGAACTCAGTGGTTTACTTTTGGGCCAAAAGAATGAAGAAAAGAGGTATATATATTATCATAATATTTTCAGGAAAGAAAAAACAAACTTCTGCATTGTCTCCATTATATTCCCTTGTTAACCTTCGAGAACATAACAGGGCTCCTCCATATTACCTTGAAAGTGGGCAGACCAGATAAAAGGGAGGGAGAAATTTCACATTTTATATGTTGAAGATAGAGGACACAGCTGGAACCCCATTTCCTCTAACAAGGCATCTTATTTTCCTTAAGATCTCCCATATAAACATAATGACTCCATCCTGTTTCCATACTCTCAGTAAAACATTCATAAGAATGGAGCAATTTCTCTGAACTTTCCTTGTAAACACAATGCCTTACATGGCTCTTTATAAGTAATTTCAGGTAGTTGTGACTAACGTAAGGTGAAAAACCTTAGGATTTATACATCATATTTCTCCTTCATAGGATATTATGTAGGATCCAGTAAACTCAAAGTAGAGTAGAGTTTTAAAATGTTATTTATATATTTAATCAGTAGTGCTCTTTAAGTTTGCTTAATGACTAGTTTCAAAGGATACCCAAAGAAAAAAGCAAAAAACTTGAAAAACAACTGTGCAAAGAAGCAAGTCTCAAAAATAAAAGAAAGTTTCCATATTTCCACATGCACCTCAATTCCAGAGAACATGGAAAACAACACTGGCCTTACTAGAAGATCTGGCTAACTCTTATAAGAAATTAAGAGATTTCCTAATTAGCTCAGCACTTGTGTTCGTACATACAGTTTTTGACTACCTGGATGAATCCTAGATGTTCTCAAAGTTCTCTGAATGAATGGGTAGACTTTATTATGTTTTTGCATCCCATCATCCAAGCTTCACCAGTAAAAAAATCAAACAGATGCAAAGGTTTTTATTTTGTTAGTGGATCTTGATTACCAATTTTCCCATTAAATAGTAGTTTTGTTTCTCCCTCTGATCAGCAAATTCTAAAATTATACTAAAACTTACATGTGAATAATAATATATATATATATATATACAGAATAGTAAACTATTTCTTTCTCGACAGAAACACTAAAATTATCTGTAGGATAAGATTATTTCAGATGATAAGATTATTCCAGATGTTTTATCATTCTGCTGTATCTGTTGGGGTCTCTGGAAATTTTCTTTAGCAGACTTCTGTATTCATTGCAATATTGTTATTTATAACTCTTATATTGCAATGTTACTGTTAGCACAACAAACAACCACAAGGAGTTACTGCAGAACTTTTAATGTGAATCAGGCCTCCTTTTAGATAACACAAAGGCGTAATGTATGATGGCACAGAGATGAAAGATAGAACACAGCAGGAGTGCTCTGTTTAAATTAGTTTATTTTTCTCATGGTAAGTTACAACTATTTTGAGTTTAAACCAGTGCTTCTCCCTCACTCATAAGCAGGCTAGTGACCTCTAAAAGTCAACACAGAAGGCCTAACACAGACTCCAGATGTTACCAGAATTTCAAGATGTTACCTGAAGTGGTCCAGTTTATTAGCAGTGGGGAAATCTTTGCATATGACACTGTAAATGTGACTTGTGTTTGGACATGTGTAATTCCCTAGGTCTCCAAAACAAGTACCCACTTCCTCCTAGCAATTCAGAAGTCTTTCTGGATTCTCCAGTCTCCTTAGCTACATGCACCACTTCTGTCCTTTGCTCAGAATCAGTTGTTTCCAAGAAAACTAGTGAGGAAAAAGTGGATCTTCTAAAGAATCAGGCTACCCTTTAAGCCATACCAGATTTGCTACTTCTCTGGTCTTGAAAAACAGTGACAGGTCAAACACAAGTAGTGATAGGGAAGAAGTCTGAGGTTTCACATACTATACATAAAAAAGGTCAGCAAGTTTTCTTTACCCCAATCAGCAGATAGCAGGGGCTGGACAACACATAGTGAGGTGAGATGTGGACCACTCTTCTCCACTTCAGAGTTGTTACATGGGAAAAACAAGCTGAGCTGAACAAGAAAGGTGACACCTTTTGTACAAGACAGTACTGTCAATAATATTGTTTCTTACCAAAACAGGTACCACATGATAGACTCTCAAAAGAGATCTATCATTTCTAATGTGTTCTCGACCTATGCAAAGTCTTCAAATGTAAGGAATTTTGACAGGAGATACCGTTCCTGCTGTGTATGTTGCAAAGACCTGCTGTCTTTCTTACAGAAAAGAGCAAGGAGTATGTGGCTCATCAGTAAGGATATTAATGCACCACTACCCAGTAGTGTCATTCCCTTCCATATCATAAGTATTCATGCAACTTCAAAACTCTGCAGGGGGAGCACAGATCCATGTGAAAATGAACCTCTTTCCCATTGCATCTCCATAAAGACCAGCTTCATCTCTCTCTCAATCTCTCTGTCGCTTTGGAGGCAGTGCCTCCTGGAAGCCATTGTAATTCCTATAATGAGTTACTCGGTGTTAATTCTATGTGTACATATTAATAGCCTTTGAATAAAAGATATAAATACTCCCATTCCAATTACCGAAAATGCACACATGCTTTATAACTTGTGAAAATATGATGGGGGCACGCATGGGGTGTTGTGTGTTTCCCATTAAAAAGAAGGACATTTTTGACAGATGCAATATGGCAGAATATATCCAGATAATTAATTTATGTTCATTCCACAGAGGTGAGTTTTTTTTTAATTTCTCAGCATGACCTCTGTTTCATGCTCAAGAGAACAATCAAAAAGGGATTAGTTTATAGACTGAAATCACTCAGAGTTTTATCTTTCCATGTAAAACTTATCTAGTCTAAGTTTGTTTATATGTTGATTGATGGAAACCATAATAATTTCTTTTGCTTACTCAAACATTCTGATTGAATATTTCAGCATGTTCTTGTTGTTTTCATAGCTTTCTGTTCAAATACTTTTTTTTTCCCCACTTTTTTATTTCACATAAATAAAACTGTTTCCAGGACCCAACAGCTGGCACTTAGTGACTGAAGGGATGAACAGGAAGACTGTGTATTCATAGGATTACAGAACAAGCTGAAAAGAACAATTTATGCAGAGTTTTGTAAGTTTAGTGAGGCAGAAAATAGATTGGGGTCCAGAGAAGAAATGATGTGTCAGTCAAAGCTAAGCATACAGACAGAAACTTCCACAATAGAAGAGCAATCATATGCTTTCTTAGCTTTTGTGACTTCAAGAGTTACTTCTGAGTTTGGGTAGAACAGCAAACAGATGTTTGTAAAGATCATACTCTTAAGTGACTTTTTATAAGTCTCTTTTAAAGTCTGGCAAAAGCAAGAACAAATCTGCCTTGAAAGATGCAGAAGATGGTTAAATGTCTTTTAGGAAGAGTCCTGAAGAGGGAGAAAACTGTGGCTGAACACTGTGACTTTGCCACTTACACATTACCCTTGTGTAAACTATTTTCTCAAAATGTGTAATTTCATCAAATACAATCCATTTTTCTGTAGTGTAATGTAGGTCAGTGCTCTGTACTCAATACTGACAAATGAAAGCTAGAATTATATGTATGTAGTGTACTGTAGTTGTCTTTACCAAGACAGGATACTGTAACTGTTGCTCAAGCACTCCTGTGTGGATATTTCTATCAGACAGCTTCTGCTGATCTCCTTTCTTTATATGATTGATAAACACGGAGCTGCTCCCTGATATGACTAAGATTTTACAAGCAATATTATACTACAAAATATTATTGGCAATACTATGCAAATTGCCAGAAAGGCATTAGACTGCAATTTAGCCAGCATTTTAAAAAGCTCCCTGTTACCTATGTGACATACAGCAACTAAAGCACCTGTTCATTTTCATTCAAAGTATATATTTCATCATTTTACTTCAAGCATATTCTTAGTTGCTTTGAGATAATGGTGCTCAAATTTCATAACATTTAAGAAGAAAGAATGGCTTGAAAGAATCCATGATCCAGAAGCAATGATTATATGTCTTTGCTAGTCTGAATTACACCCTATCTGACTTCAGTTACATCCCCTCAGTAACAATTTTATAGGTTACACTGAATGCGTGATTAAGATTTATATTCTATAGAACACAATGTTCATTTAATAATATCATCATTATTGTTGGGTACTTTACTGATACTTTTGTAGGTTAGAGTTCATGTGCACAAAGAGTAAGAAAAGTCACTTCACTGTTATGTCATGGATAAGAAATAATAGATCATCCAATTTTCCAAGACATGTTTCTCCTATCTTTTATCAGCACACTTCTATCAACATATTTAGATGTTTGTAGCAGGTTAATATGGGCCATTTTCACCTGGCAACAGCATCAGTCCTTAGCAACAGTATGTCTGTATTCAAACTACTGGTAACATTGAGCCAAAATGGAAGATCAGACTACAGAAACCTTTGGATAATGTATGTCACGAATTTTCATATATTATTTCACCTTGGCAACCAGTTCATTTAATTCCCTAGCAACTCGGAATATAAACTTTGGGTTGTTTTTTTTTCTGTTCAAAATTACCTCTTGAGAACAACTAATATGATTCCCTTATTAACTTTAATGATATTCAGTGTTTCACTTATTTCTAGTTTAAGATAAATGGCAGAATTCAATATTGCACAGCAGTGCTCTAAATCTACGCAGTATTTCATGGCTTAAAAGCCATGAAAATTAAGACAGTACAGCTGTAATTTAATTTTATTCTTCTACTTCTTTATATATACTAGTATATAACTGCTATTTCAGAAATTTTTATTAGTACTATAAATGTACAAAATTCATTGTGTTCATCCATCAAACTTCTTGTATCCTGTTTAAGCAAGACTTTATATTGTTTTGATAATAAGGGCCTACATATTCCTCTACTGGAATATTTGAGGGGAAAATAATTTGTCCCTGAAGGGAGTAGAAAGGCTCCACTGCCATTTTATCCCCATTCATATGTATTCCATTTACTTACCCATTGGTAGAGAAATATCAGTAAAGTCATGGTAGGTATCTTAGGATAAATATCCACTTTGGCTGTTATTGGATCTGTAGTGTAGCAGATCTTGTGGGGATTATTATCTGGCAGTGGTTCCTCTAAGTGTTAGCATATCATATAAATTTTGTTTTCTACAAGTATCTCACTACATTGAAGCAGTTAAATTTCTCACTTTTCTATTTAAAGAGCTTTCTGGACTCCATGTGTGAATAATTAAAGGAGTATTATCCCCCTTTGCAATCTTAAGGAGATTGATTAAGTTAAAATATATTTGTGTATATCATAGAAGTGACAAAAAGGGAGAAGAAAAGGGAAGCAATGTGAATGATCACAAAGCTTGCTAGTTCTATTTGTGTCTTCTAATTTTTACTATGTGTTTCCTTATTCAATTGCAATAACAAACTATCTGTTCCTCTCTTCCCCTGCCTCCTTCCCTCTTCCCCCAGCAGTTTAATGGGCTGCATTGGAAATGAACTTTGTCCCTTTTTCAATTTTTAGTATTGAATTTTGTTTACACAGTCTTTCTAGTCTCCATATGCGTTTTTAAGCAACAAAATAATTTTACATGCTCAGAGGAAGCTTGAGATTTTAGGGATATAAGTAATCTGACCCACAAACACAATGACTTTTCTGGTTGTTTTGCTGATCAGTCTTTAATGTTGCAACTTAGGACTTGCCCACACACTAAGTAATATTATTTATCTTATGTCATCATGAAGCACTGATCTGTTCCAAATCTTAACTGCAAATGATCTTCTTTTATACAATGTGCACATTGTAAAGGTATACAATTTTTTCTGCATATACAATTATTTCTATATATCCTTTCTGCCTCAGCAACTAGACACAGAGGACATTTCTTATTGTTGTCATGGGCATATTTTGAAATTTCTTCACTTCCCATGGTGTATTTCCACTTAACTAAACTCAATTTCAGCTTATTAAAAACAAGGTGCTCTGGATTATAAAATAGCCTCCAAGCAACAATAAGCACAATGAAAAACAACAACAATAACAAAACAAAAACAAACAAAAAACCACCAACACTAAAACAAAACCCCAAACTAACTCAAAACCTAAAAATCTCTCTTGCTTGAACAAGAAAATATATGACAAAATGTGGTGAAATAAATTGTCTATTATCCATATTATTATCTTTCAGTTACTTGTATTCTCTTTGTGTGCTATTCTTTTTGAGGCAGAGGCAGGAAAATTCTGTTAGCGTACCAGACAAGAATGTGATTTCTAGAATGGCAGTTCCGTGAAAATTTTTAGAGTTCTGTGTAAATTTTAATATACCTGGTAATGTCCTAACATCATGTTACTACATTAAGTTTTCCAGATGAAACAGCAAATATATATCTCATAGCAGCATGTAAAATTATGAACACATATAAATATATCTTCAGATTTCACAAACTTTAGATAATCAACAGAACTGTTCAATATATTGTGAAACCTAACACTGGAATTCTTAATGAAGAAATCAAAGTCAGAGTTTAGTATGTCTTATTGCCACAGAATCCACTAGTACCTTTGTTCTTTTTGTAAGCCCTTTACATTTATTTTAGCTTCAGCATACCAAAAATAAACATTTTCCATATAATTTTTTTCATGAGAAATGAGCAAAAGGTATCTTGTAATCCCTTCTTTGGCTGTAAAGACAAGTTAAGACACAATAAAATAGTATTTTATCATAAGAAATAGAAATGGCAGAGATGTTCAAGCACCACATACAGAAATGAGAAGCCACATTTAAAATTTAATGTGATTAATTTATCTTTTAAGAATATGTTAGAAAGAAGTTATATTGGATGACTAACCAGTTTATTCCCTTGGGGAAAAACAGGTAGAAAGGATTCAGGCTTTCAAAACAGAACAATTGTAAAGCTATTATTTATACAGGAGTTTCTGGAATAGGTATGAAATAAAAACCATATTTTAAATTAATTTCTGGTGCTAGTTAATGGACTGATTCAAACACATAATGGGGCTCAGGAAAATTCATGCATGGCATTCAGTAAATTTGGAACCAATCCTATGACTTCTCTACGCTAACAGAAGAACGGTGAATATTGTAATTCAGATTTTTAAAAGCATTTAATGAGTTTGCAAAGTCAAAATGAAATATTGAAATGCTGATATCATGAATATGGCAATGTCAAGATAGACTAATAAATCAGGATACAGATTTATTTATGCATGTTTCTTCAGTTACAAATAATTTTGCAAATTAGGAAGAATATTCAAAAATAGTTCTGAGATTTCTAATAGCCAGACTTGGGATAGATCAAAACACTGGAAATTAGTCAGAGAAAATAGCATGATAAGAAAATGTAGAAGTAAATAGAGATTATTTCCTTTCCTTTTAAAAGGAAAACACGGACAATACATTTTTTTTGAGGAAATGAACAAAATAGTAACCTTTATTAGGTGGAAAATTCTTGACATGTCCTACACAAGAAAGGAAAACAAGTCATTGCTGTAGAATATTTGCAGACATTGTTCTAAAATGCAACATATCTCAAGAGACTTAAGGTTTTACATGTCACAGATAGGACCCCAGCTAACACCACTTAAATTAATTTTTCTGGAGTGGATACACTTCCTTGCAGTGTGTGTTACTGTTGTTAATCATTTTATTGACTGAAATTCATCCCTGTGCAGAGGATCTCTCCAATACCCATGGAGAGAAATTAAAACTTGTTCCTGCAAACACTTAAGCATCTGCTTATTTTTGCATGAGTAAGGAGCTCTTTTCAATTTTAGCAGGCTTGCTGATGTGTATAGACTTCAGTGTTCATAAATGTTTCATAGCATCACTGTTGAGAAAGACTGTGTTCCAAATATGCGGCACACTCATCCTGTACTAGCCCTCAGTGTAATTGTACATTTGCATTAAGTAAGCTGTTTCTTCTGCCGAAATACAAAAAAAAAGCCAGCTGCTTGATCACCTATTATGAAAAATAAAAATATGTTCCTATATTCCTTACTTTTGTCTCAGAGGAAACATTTTACTGATATGTAGACCAACAGGCAAAAGGTGCAATACCACTGAAAGCAGTGGAGCTGTAACCGATAAAACTAATACTGGTACTAGGCTGCAGACTTTGTTGCAGTGCTTCTCCATAAGTTATTGCTTGAATAGAAACTGCATATTTAGGCTTTTTAATTTATAAATAAAATAAAAAATAATAAAGATTCAGGGAATCTGGCTTTTCTGCGAAAGATTGTCATTGAAAGATGTACCAAGAAAAGTGGGTTAGGAGGTCTGTAAAGAAGACAGGTACCTTGATACTGAAGACAGTGTCTGGCTTAAAATAAGGGGAAAAAAAAGAAATAAAATAAAAAAAACTAATTTAAAAAAAAAATCAGAAAGGAAAGTGATGGAAACACCAGTCTGCTCTAAAGCCAACAAAGAATTTCTAAGTGGTGGTTCCTCTGACTAGAGAGAGAGGGAGGGAATTGTTGAAATATGAGAAGAAGGGAAAGCAAAGACTGAAGAATGAGAAACGGAAACCATTATATCATTCACTGGAAGAACTTCATATGAAGTTGACATACAAAGGGCAAATTGAAAACCCTATCTCTTTAGCAGCGGAAGTCCTCAGGAAGACCTGAAATGATGTTTTAAAAATATTCTTACAAATGGAACAGAAAACTTTCCAGTAGCAGACAATTCTTCATTTATCTTAATTACATTTCATCTCTCAAGTACAATAAAGGTCGTACCCGCTGATTGTCCATTAGATACTTTATTTATTCAACAGTAGCATATGTAATTTACTTTTCTAAAAATATGCCTTTCCTCTGAAGCTTTCTTAAAATACACTTGTTTTATTTATTGTTATGTTTTTGGAAATACATGGCCTAAATTGCCTTAGAGCACAGTGACATTCCTTTGCTCAATATATTTAACACTCAGTTGGTCACTTGCATTCAATGCTTACTGAAGGAGCTAAATCATGGATAATTTATGTCTTTTACCCTGTCAGTAGAACTTTACTTTGACTATTCACATGTGAAAAATTATTCATTCATCTAAGTATTTTCAAAATTCTCCCTTTAGGTTAGGGAGAAAGAGGTATTTGGAGGGTTGACATTTTTGTCTCTTTTGCTGAAATTACTGAAGAAAGGAGCACCTAGAGTAAAAACCTCTCTTTTAGCTTTAAATGGGAACTACTGTTTATTATACATCTTGCTACAAATCTCCTGGAAGTATGTGGTAAAAGGGTGGAAACTGCATTGAAATCCAGGGTCATGCTGACATGCTTCCTGAATAGATGATATACAAAAAAAAAAACAACAAACCAATCATTTACTTAGATGTGGTATTAACTTTTTTACTCTTCTCATCTCTACAAATTCACAGTTTCCCCATTCCCAAAAGAGCTTTTTTCATTCTTGCAAACAATATTTTGTGAAGAGTAACTTTTACATGTTCTGTCTCTAAGGTCACCTCCCAGCGCCTTTTCATGAAATTAAAAAAAAACAAACACAAACAACAAACAACAACAACAAAAAAATTCCCAAGTATAAGAGAATAAAATATATCATAATAAATTGTTAGTACCAGTTTAGAATATTGTTCCCTTGGGTGTCTTCAAAAATACAGTAAAAGTACTGTGGAGACATAAAATCAGATTATCTTCAGGATCTATGAACCAGAGCAAGAATCAGGGCCAGATTAAAATGAACAAACAGTGAAGCTGTTCTATCAAGCTTGGCCTGGCACCGACGCCTCCATCAAAAATGAAAGTACAAAGGGAAAAACAGAACAAAAAAACGTGTTGATTGTTGCAGTGTCTTCTCTTGGGCCCTGAGGCATCCGCTGCACAGAGAACAAATGCTTAGATTTGAATTACCTTCCTTCCATTTTTGTGTCTCCTGCTGTAGTCTTGTAAACTGAATTAAAATCAGCTTTAACCATATTTCTTCTGCTCATTCTTTTTTGTGGGCACAATATGGGATAGATAAGTCAGCATGGTGTACATAGGATCTACCCTCTGTTTCCCAGTGATGGGCAAGGTTCCAGCACAAGGTCCAGGAGGATGACGTATACCTAAACCAGCCCATCCTCCATTCCTGTAAGATGGGAGAGTAGAGGTAGCCAGAGAGGGCAGGAAGATCTGATCGCCTTGTAGTGTACATAAAGAGGCCTTCTGCAAGAACACAACATCAGTTTCACTTCTCTCCACAGGCTTCAACATACACTAACCAGGTTCCTATAATATTACTTTAATTTCTTAATATTCTAATCTGGAATATGTGTGTGTTTGCCAGGGAAAACCATTAACTGCTGGTTAAAATTACATGAAATAGATAAGTAGTTTAAAAAATTTGGTTGCCTCAGAAGTATGTTCAGCAAAATCACTGTTAAAGTGACAGTTCTTCTCTCTACCCAGGTTCTTTTAAGACTGACTAAGATAACAATAAAAATTTTGGTAGAAAACTGAGGATGAGTAAATCCTCTGCTGTGGAAAACATAACCAAGGAAAGATTTCTTATTAACAGAAGACCCCGTCTGTGCTATTTGCAAACTCATTGCCCTAGTTTTGTGCATGGGGGGATAGGACTCTGTCTGGCTTCCAAGAAGGGTGTGGCTTCCTGTCAAAAACCACCGTGGTGGCATCATCTGCCATTGTTCCTTGTTTCCAGATCCATTGTGAGCACTTTTGCATGTGAATCACTCTCTCTTTTGTATACTTCTTTTATTAATATGATTGTTGTTGCTTTTTGTTTTTTCTCACTGCTGTTTCTAGTAAACTATTCTTATCTCAACCAGTGATCTTCACTTTTAGTGCTTCCAATCCTCAACTCCAAGCTGGAGAGGGAAATGGGAGGGAGAGGGGGAACAAGCAAGTGGTATCTAGTTTGGAAGAGTCTTGGTGGGGACATCAAATTGGGCAGCATCATCCCTAAACCATGACCCACACAAAAATCCTTTTCTATTTCTCCATCACAAATAATGGTTCTGTGGGTGTTTTTCAATTAATTAAGCCACAGAATATTAGTTTTAAAATCTTCAGGTAGAATTACAGAACACAAATTTAAGTTGAAGACATTCTGCCACTGCCTTGAACTTGACAAATCCTCTATCATTGTTAGATCCCTTGGAAGCAAATAGTTCTGCTTACTAGAAAAGTGCAGCACATTTTGAGAGGCAATTCCGTTTGAGAGCTGCCTTTAGACCACTTAGAGGGAGTGTCTGTAAGTTTTTCGTCACATTAGCTAAGTATTGAATTGGGTTCTTGTGTTTTCATTTTCTTAATTTGAAATTGAAAATATTTATTGATTGCATTCAAAAATCTAAACATAGCGCATGATTCCATAAATACTACTTCTGTTTCTATTCCCACAATGAAAGTGAATATCTATTTCAGTCCACTGAAGAAGATTGAGTTTATTTTTTTATAAGTCATAATTTGAAGGATAATTCTTTTGCCTTTTGTATTATATGGATTTACTGTTATATAGAATGAAACCTAAGAAAGTATGTGTACTTTTTAATTGCATAGAAATCTTTTTCTATTAGAGATTAAGTACTCAATGTACAGAATGTTCTCTTCACTTGGATTCAAAATGAATAAAAAATAAACTTGCTTATGACAAATTTTAGTATAAATTCTCTAACTACATAATTTATTATTCATTTCACAAAGTTTTACTTTGCCTATTTGTTTTCCTTAGGTGAGGAACTCAGTGGACAGCAGAAAAATCTACAAAGGTTCAAAGTAAGATTTCACATCTACTCACTTTCTAAGTCGTCATAGTCTTTTTTCCTGTAGTCTTTTGTTTTGGATTTCCTGTTATAAACCACATATATCTTTCTAATTAGCAATTTTTATTAAATCTTGGAAAGCGTATCCTGTTTGAAATTCAAATTTCTCCTAGTCATAAAATAGAACATAATTATTGAATCAGTAGACTATGTAATAAATACATAGATACCTCCTAAGGTGCGGGAGTAAGATCATAGATCAGATTTTGCAGTTCTGGAAAAAAAGTCTGGTTGCTTCAGCATGATTGCTAAATTGTGCTATGAATTAAATGGAAATTTAGTAAATGCCTTGAATGATTTACATTGCAACTAAAAAGGGTACTGTGCATTTCTAGCTTTCTGTTTTGTGTACTATCTCACACTGGCCTTTGTACCAGGAATAATACTTACCTATAAAGGCTGAGTAAGACTGGACAACAATACACTGATTGTTGTAAATATTCTGCAAGGTATAGCTATATGAGAAAGGGGTGCCAAGCTTTTATTACTCTTTCTACCTACTTTGTATAAGGTAATATGTTTGATAGGTACATATGACCTGACCTCTCTTTTTAATGAGTAAGGTAGGGCATAAGCTGAAGTATGTCAGTCCCCAGTGATAAATGATTTATGACAAGTAAAGTATCACAGAAAATTTTTGATTATTTTATATGTGTACAGGAAGTTTGGCAATTTATATTACATTCTATAGACTATAAAATATATGTATGACAATGTATAGGAAATATGGTGGTGTTGGTCACATTATAAAAGATCAATTATTTCTGTAATCACGGGTAATCTTCAAGTTTCACACCTTAACCTATTAAATTTAAAACTGTGACAGAAAAGCTGAAAAAGCTAGCAGGAATAATACCACTTATGTACCTGGGATTATTAAGCTATTTAGAGAACAATTAATTATATGTGGGTAAATATAGAAGAATACTAAGATGATTCTGTGAATGAGTAATAGTCAGGTGAAATTCAGCATGCAGGAAACGTGAATTTATATATCTTGAGAAAAGCAGTCCTAATATCAAAAGCACTCATAATTTGAAAGTGATTATTTTTCATCCTGAGTTAGATAGCTCATTTTTAAAGTAAATAAAGCAGCATGAAAAAGAGGGCAAGATGAGGAGCATGATAAAAATGAAGGATCAAAAATAGTAAGTCAGTTAATGTGAGTAAGGACTACGTATCTAACATGCTTTAATGTGGAAGAGACATAAACTGAGGAAACCATAGAGAAGTTTATAGAAATAATGTCTGGGGTGTAAAAAGTAAAAGAAGAAACCAATCACTCATATTTTATTACAGTACTAAAACTGTAATAAAAAATAAAAAATAAAATTTTTCAAAGTCTGAAAAAATGGAAGTAAAGTTAAGAATAAATGCAGCTTGTAGAGAAAATCTGAAACTTCTTGCAGAAAGTTATTTGGGATTAAAAATATGCCATAGTCTTGAGGAAGAAAAATCCCATAAATATGTAAATATATCAATAATCCCTCTAACTTCAGAAACTCCCTAAGGAGCAGTCATGTGAATACATGCCTAAGGGTAGTAATACTATAAAATTGTACTGTTCTTACATTTCCCAAAATTTCCTTTATTAGCTGCTTGACACCCCAGGGGCACTATTGCATTATAAATTTGACCATTATTGTTTTTATGCTACTGCTTATAGAATATGATACGCAACACAAAAATATAGCTAGAGAGTTAAATAAGTTACCAGACACACACCTTAGCCTCTCTCTAGCCTCCCTGTTTTTATGGATTTTTTATGGTTTATTTCAGTCTCAGTCTTGTGTTAAATGACAGTGACAATACCAGAAGTCCAGAAAAAAACTTGTTAGGTATGAAGTCCCAGCAGAATTCATCTTTGCTTAGGTAAATCATGTTGCATAATCCCAGCAAATACAAACTATGTTCTGTACCAGCCTCAGTGGAGGGAGATATTCTAAACCATAAGAGACTTAGTGAAATTAAGCCAGAATTTTCTTCTCAGATATTCCTCACTAAGATGTTTACAGACAATAATACGGAATGAAAAGAATTAAGGATAATAAGGAAAACTGAACATACCAAGTAAGAAATGTTGTTGTGCTTCTAGGAAAAAACTGGAATTTATGATTATGACAAGATAAAAATAAAGATAACAGATTAATGGGATTAGGCAATTCAACTAAGAAATACCTCCGTGTTGAAAATTCAACTGGTACTATGTTTAATAGAAAAATAATTATTTAAATTCTTCTCTTATGAACTGGGGGGGTTTTTTTGAGCGGGAGACTCACATGTTTTTTCTTCTTTTTTATTTTTTTTTTGCTTGGCTTGTTTTTTTTAATGTGGAAAGAAGTAAATATTAAAAAACATAGAATGAAAACAGTGGGTAACATGGGAGAAGCTATTCTTCCCGCAGTCACCAACACCTATCATTCTTTTTTATTTTTATTTTCCGTATTGGCATTAGCCAGATAAGTTTCTGTTCTTTCTGGCTTATATGTTGATAAGGGATTGATGGGCACACATATCACTATACTCCTGGACAGGCGCTGCCCAAGGTCTGCATTTATCTGCAGAGGTGCTACTTAACAGCATCACCCTTGATCAGTACAAGGTATTATTTTAAAATATTCCCTCTATCTCTCTGTCTTTTACGTTTCAAGCCAGAAAGAAATAACAGAGACAAAGACTGAAACAGGGTGTCTAGAGCTAATTGACTAGCATATTTAAAGTGGGTTGTGGTTGCTTAGAAACATTTATAGACTGTAACTGAAGCTTCATTATTAAATAGTCTGCAGGGCAATGTAGGACAACATGTTTTTACAAGAGCAAGATCCACAGAGAAAGATGGTTTGTAGCTTAATATTGAAAGGAAACATATTTACAAATATTTTTTTTTACATTTTATTTTTGAGTCAAATTAAACAACATTATTGAAAAAAATTTAACAACACTTATGTCAGTGCAGTAAACTGAAATTCAGTGTCATGACAACTCACTATTTATTCTTCAAGACCCTCTGTTAATTCCAGAAGTAGTTATTTCTACGTGGCTCCCCTTAAGAGTAGGCATTTATTTATTACAGTAGAGTGCATATTGTATAGGAAGAATCTGATTTTGAAGATCAAAGGACAATGAGATGTGTAAAGTGCAACAATCTTAGATTACACAGATATATTGTGTAACAATGTTATAACAAAAATCTGGAAGGGAGGGCATACTCAAAGTCTGAACTCTGTAGAAGGGAAGGCAAACAATATATCCTACAAATATATTGGTATTTCCAAGGCAGAAGTCTTATGAAAAGTACATAAAATAATCTATAACCAACTATATTTGTCAGTTGAAATCTCATTAGCTAATTATTTATTTCAAAAAGATCCATAAATAATTCTTATGGAGTCATTTGTTTTGGGATCCTTCATGACAAAAAAATGTTCAGTGTTTCTAAAGCACATTTTCAATTTCTTCACAAAGCATTAGTGAAATTTCAGGGAATTTTTATTCCCAGGTAATGCATTTTCATTTTCCTGCTACACATGAAGCCTTTCATACTTCTGTTGCAGCCATGAAGTCACTTAAAACATTGAGTCATGTATCTTATAAAAACTGACAGGTTTCTAGGAAATTTTTGTCTTTCCTGAATCCAAGCAAAATTACTATGCAAATAGTATGGTGAGAGGAATTCTAGCCTATCTGGTTGAAATCTAGATTTAGACTTCATTGAAGTTTAGTCAATAAAAACTATAAATCATAAGAACACTATAGGAAGTCTGGCCTGTGCGGAATTAGCAAACAAAGATAGTTGTTTAAGTGGGATTTTTTTTTTTTACTGTGCAAATTATTCCTATGCATTATTTCTACTTACAAAAGTTCTAATTGTTCCAGAACAAAATAGTATCTATTAACATACACACAACTCTATATATATATATATATATATAAAGGTAAAAGAAATGAATAGTAAAAAAACACCATTTAATGAATCAGAAGTTTCAGTGTTTAAAACATATGTTACTAGGGTGTCACAGTAAATGTGATTCTTCCAGCTTTCTTAGTTATCTATCTTGTGAAGACATTAGAAATGATGTAAAATATTTAGTAGGTTACTGATCAAGACTAATCTCTTCTGGTTACTTCTTGAGTTAAGATTGTGTAGAATTAATCAGATTTCTGAGCCCTGTAGACTTCTAGTTCAAACTTACCTTTACCAACACTATTTAGCCATAAAATAACTGATGAAACTCTCATCATGTGAAACTCTGCCCCATGCATAATAAAATGCTGTCCCCTATATAAAGTGAAACACTGAAAATTGGAATTGAAAAGATCATCCAATCTTTCTATTTAATTAAATCTTTTTTTTGCCAAGTTATATCAACAATATTCAGAAGAAAACTATATTATTCAATACTGTAGTACATCCTTAACAAATATTAATAAAATAAATAACAAAGCAAGGTTTATCTTATTTCATGCAGATTAAATATTTTTTTCATTTTATAAATTAATGAAAAGCCATTAAGTGAAACCATTATTGGAAAAGATATATTCAGGAGCTCTATTTAGAATATTTTCAGCTTAAAAGCTATTACACCTCAGGACAGTGATAAAGGAAATGGGAGTGACTTTTTCAACCCCAATGAGTCATAAGGGATCTTTTTTGGCTTGGAAAAAAGTTACTATTTTTGAGAAAAGGTAAGTGGTTGTTGCAACTCACTGAGACATAAACCTGTCATCAAATATTTAAGAAGGCAGAATCAAACTTATAATTTGATATAATTTACTTACTACTTTCACACTCAAATCTACATTAAAGAAACTCATAGATAAAATGGATAATATTTATTAGAGAAATTATTAGGCTCCCAAGATTACAGAACTGGGCTATCTAACAGCTACCAAAGAGAAAAATCTCTTCAAGTAGCTTCTGTAATTTTATACCTACCATGTGTTCATGAAGTAGCAAGAGCTCTATAGGGGATTTTTTTTGCATATAAGGATAACATTTGATGATGACCTAAAAAATTGTGGAATGATGAGTAATGACTTTTTCCCAGACAGACAATTTTTTTATTCTAATTCTATTGGATCAGAGGGAACAACTTATTATAGGTGTTACTAAAAAAAAAAGAAAACAATAGTTGGGAATGCCAAGAAAGGATATATTTCCAGTTCAGATAAAAATATTTGTAAGAGTTTTCAAGTGAATTACCTTTACATATAAAAACAGTACAAACATTTGTGTATAAAATAAGTTGGAATTATGAACCTTTTAAAAGAATTCTTACACTGTTGTGTGTAATATGAACTAACTTGACTATCCTAGAATGAAATTACAAAAACTTTTCACCGATTGCTAGAATAAGAGGAACCAAAATATCATTATTGCTTTAAAATATAACAGTAAAATTTTGTAAACATGAAAGGTCACAATAGTTTATTCCCTCTGTCGTCAGCTAGATTGTTAATGGAAATCCAGTATTTAAAAAGACTCTCTGAAATGTACCACCATCCTACAGAAAGGATGTTGTCTCTTTTCTTGAAATTCACAGGAGGCTGTTTTATCTATTAGAAACTGAGGAGGAAAGTACTTCAGACTGATACATTAAAAAGGAATGTCTTATGATTTATCATGCTCAACATTCGTTGGTAAAGACCACTAAGTCAATTGAAATACAAATAAGTACACAAGAACAAAAACAAACTGCAAGTTTTGTGCTTTCCTCTGTTATTGATTAGCCCGTTAAGGCATACTCCCTGTAGTGTAGCATGCAATCATTTACTTAACCCCTTTTCATGTCTAAGTCTGCACAAAGGCACCAGGAACTTGTGTCTTCAGCCATTTTAACTCTCATTACTACGTTCTGAATATATGACCACACAGCCAAGGGAGAGACTGTGCTCCTTGGGCCCACATTTAAATTCAGTGTGAATCCTTCCTCCTTGCCTAGAAGTAGCACTGAATTCACAGTGGGATGAGAATTTCCCTACTTTTCCTTCAAGTAGAAATGTGTAACTTTTATTGTAGTGAATATTGGGATTTGAGTTCTATCATTTATTAACTGCCTAAAAGCACTAAAGAAGACCTGGAGATACTTTAAATGAGGGCGAATTGAATTCATGCTCCATTTAAGGACTGCTTCAGCACTGATGGTGTAATGAAAAAACAAAATACACAGTTTCCAGTGGTTTGAAATAAACTGACATGTTCCCTTTTTGTTTACATGAGGCAAAATTAGCTGAAGCTGTGAATCTAAACATGTTTGGGACTGATTCCATACCAGTTTTATCAAACCTGTCATTAATTTAAAATTTTCTTTTTTTGGATGGATTAAACTTGTAAGGACTAAAAGCCAAATTATGGTCTAGACACCAGCAATTAGTGTTGCAAGTCCTGTTCTCTTGCTGTGGGCACTGTGCATCTTAATAACATGCCTAAAGTTTGAGTTTATTGTTTCCCCTAGTTGGATGCTGCTATTGGATTATTTTTTTATCCTGCTGTAATCACATACATTAGTTCATCTGACTTTTTCTCAGCTAGCAAACTAATAATTATTAGACTGCTTAATAATATATTTAGTGCTGATTTCACTATTTATTCATGCAGATTTCTATTCTTTTTTTCTTCCTGTAACCACTTTGTCCCAGTTTTGTAGGAGATAAAATGTTCACTGAAGCACAATACAAGAGCAGTACATTCAAGAGCAGTTCATCACTAAATATTTCTTCATAACAATTTAACAGTGTCTGCTTGATGTAGGAGAGAAGAATTGCCAATCCTACAATATGATACCAAGCAACAAGAGAAGAAGACCTATTCACCCTTTTTAGGGTCTTATATTTTTTTCTGGACAAAAAAAAAAAATGGCACCTAATTAATTGAAGAAAAGGGCAGGGATTTATGTATGATTTATGTAGAGTGTATTCTGAAATCCCGTAAACATGAAAAGGTTAATGTTGCTGGTATGGATCAGGTTAAATGCTTTCAAAAGGAGCTAGGAAGTACTTAAACAACAAAAAGTGCCTTCTAAAGATTCTAATCTAAGCATTACATTCTGATTTTTCACTCTGAATGTGCGAAAAATTGTGTAAAGTGCTCCTATGGAGCACCAGTTAATTTTTACTGAAAAAAATTTCACTATAGGATCAACTACTGGGAAAACCAATGTTCCATTTCACTTCATGAATCTCTATCCATACATTCTATCTCTAAACATGTTTTGGAATATTTAAGTGCAAGATAGATGAAACATGTTCCTTTCTCTGGACTAGGATTAGTTATCCTCAAATTATATAACTCAGATAAACCAGCAATTCCTTCAAAGTGCAATTTTCTGCTAAGATTTTTTGTCCATTATGACATAAACATGTGGACTAAAAAAAGGAAGTAGATTAAAGTGTCAAAGAGTCTTTAACATATACAGGAAAATGGAGAAATTCTCTCTCTTCAATAAGACTAAAAGGTAATAGCTTATTAAACTAATTAAAATAAAGGCTGAGACATCAATAAATCCTTTACATACATACTGAAAAAATGTACTATTTATAAATGCATTTAGAGGATCAACACCACTCAGAAAAATACAATTGGCAAGATATAATCTTGATATAAAATGAAGCAGAGATTAACGATCAAAATCAAACAAAGAACAAAAATTAGTGGGTATTTTGTTTAGTGTCTGTGTTTTTCTTTTTAATGGTCAGAAGTGTAAATAGTGAAGGGAAGGAACCAAAACAGTTTCAAGATGGATTTCAATAAAACTTGCTGGTGTGAAACTTCAGGAATTGGGTTTGTTTGGCTTCAGAGGGGCCAAAAGGGAGGACAGCTGGTTTTCTCACGTCTAGCATTATTTCAGAATCAATTAGCTAGAATCTTATGTGCTATGCTGTGTTGATCTCATGCTCTTTGTTTTAACTTCTTGTGAGGAGAGATCAGAAATACACTAACCTCTGCATCCCTTGTGCTGCACAGCTTGGCTTTGAGGCTCAGGTGTATTAGTCTTTTAGTGAATCAATGAGAACAATCAAAGCAGCAGAGATTTCATGACATCATGGTTGTTCTCCTGGTGCCACTCAGGACCACATCCCGTTTAGCGTTACTGTTGGGAATGCTGCCTGAAACTGAATTATGAGCCACAGGGGAAAAAAATGTTGACCAGATTTAATGCACATTTTCAAGCAGCTTCTTCTGTCATTACCTATGCCTTCCCTTTCTTCCCTTTTTCCTGTTACCTTCTTTTTAATTACACTATTTCAGAACATATGCAGAAAGAGATGGACATGTCCATATCACTGAAAACATGTAGTTCTTCCATTAATGGCAGTAAGACTAATTTTTTTCTTCTGATGCAGATAGAATTTCTTTTTACTTGGTTTCTGTGACTAATTTTAAAATGCAGATTTTTATGTATTGATCTCCGAAGGAAAGTGGTCAGGTATTAGGTCCGTTATATGTGACTTGTTTCAGCCTCAAAATTAGCAAGACAGTATCATTCCCAATTCTAATCTCTGACTCTCATTATGATTTTACATTTTAGCTAAAAGCTTTCTATTTACAGGAAAGTGAATGTCCATGAAAAACAAAGGATCAATTCACATCTATGATTAGAAGAAAGGCAGTCACTCATTTTTTAATAAAAGCATGACCCTCAGTTCCTAAACAATCACAACCTTAATATTAGCAACAGGAGAGCCATACAAGCTTAGTATGGTTATCATCCACACACAATTTGGAGTACCACATCTACAGTAGTATTACACCATAAATTATGCATGTCTTCCTGTCATATGGAATACTTCCTGTGCTCTAACCTCCTCTAATTATTGATGTTAGTATGTCAGAAGACTTCCCTGAAGTTAAAGAAATACTGTTCTGTTGCATCGATCATTAAAAGACTGATTAAATGTGTCTGAGAGCAATGTGTGTGCCTAATTACAATTACATACATAAGTACTAAACTGAGTGGACCAAGCTTGCTTGCTTTTGTTTAATTCAATCTGGATCTCTAATAGATTTTCTGTAAAATATCTTCCATAAAAGAAGTGTCCAATTCTTTAAGCTTTTCCTCCATATCCTGATTTTTTTTAAAGCATTTAACTGCAACAATTTTATCTAATAGGGAATTCAGACCTTCTAGATTCACAGCAAACCTAACATTAGTGTTAAGGGTTTCAGGAAAGAACTTGAAGGATTACTTCATGTTCAATGTCTCAATTTCATGACAGGTATTACATCTCACATACAACACATAATTTTAGGAAAAAGGATATAGGATGGTGGTAAAACCAGTCCTTTAAACTTAGTTACAGATGCTGAACCTTAAATGTATGCCAGTGTTGATATGAATGAATAAAAGCTTTGGATGCCAGGTTATGATTATGAAACACACTTCTTTCTTGAAAGAGGTAGTTACTCATCTCCAAATAAATGCGCAATTATTTTGCAGTGAAGCCCCCCCAAAAATGGTGGCATGTTTACCATGCCCAGAGGGTCACAGTGTCCGAGATACCTGTACTGGCAGAAGCATCCATCACGGGGCACAGTGCAGAGACACACTGGTGAACTTGCTTGGCTATGGAAGCAGAATAGCATGTTCAGGCAGGATTGCCCCTGAGCTACTGAGCTCTGAAAAGTGCCAGGGCTTGTTAGCTTACAGGCTGTGCCTTGCTAGCAGAGGCACACTGTTTCTAGATGAGAGCTGGCTTCTGTGCACCTCCTGTGCTCCCTGGTGCTGCTATGGCCGCATTAGGATGGGTGAAGCAGATGCAGGTGTCATGATTGCTACAGTGTGAGCAGCTCATTTCTTAGAGTAGCAAAGGTTCCTTGTCCAAGTGCTTAATAAATGCTGCACCACAGCAGAAATTATATCTCAACATTGCATTACAATTGATAATTATAATTTGGTACATATGCCAAATTAAATAAGCATTGAAATTGGAATAGTCTTAAGTGATGTATAACTAATTTTTGGGTTTGAGTTTTTTCCACGTGTCCAAACAGTTAAACAGTTTGTAGAACTAGATGGAATTTTAAAATTGCATAGCATTTGCTCATTCATATGTATGTGAATGATATTTCCTGCCTAAACACTGTATTTTTAAAATTATAACTTCATTTAAAAAATATTTTCAGAATTACAGTCTTTATCATATATATTTTTTAAATTTGGTAATCCATATCAGCATAGTGTCTCATAACTGTGCTGTAGAAAACAATTTCATCTCCTAAAGGAATTGCTTCTCTGATAATTCAGTACTAACTACTCTTAATTTTCAGGTACATATATTCCATTTTAGAGTATGTCAGCATGCTATTTATTCTTAGGAGTACACATAATTGTCTTATTGCTGCTACTATTTCAAAATACTTCATGAAACATAAGAAGTTAGCACATTTTGAAGATTAAATATAAAATACATCCAAGAATTTTTTTTCCCAAGCTAAGTTAGGAACTCTTCTTCAAAGCATGTTTTTAAAAGAGAAATTCAAGCAGTATGTTGAGAAATATCTGAACATCTTATATTTGAAAGCAGAAAGTCAAGATATGACTAGAGTCTGCTGAGCTCCAGGAAGTAATTTTCTGATTTCCTCAAAAATATTCCCAGATTTTTCTAATAATATTTTTATTAACAATTACCTGATAGAGTATACATAATGAAGACTTTTTTTTTGTTTTGTTTAGAAATTAGGAGTGGGATATTTCTTAAACAGCTTTTGCTTGTAAGATTAGCTTGCTGTGGCAGAACTGTCTTGAGACAGAAAGTGAGGGAGGAGGAGAAAAATATGGGTTTCTATATCTTCCATTACATTTACTTAGACAGCTGATGGAACTACCAGAAAACTTTTCAATATTGTCTTTTATGTGATGAACATCCCAATACTCAGTCTTCCAATTATCTCTGTGGGAATCAGAAGGTAGTAAGAAGCTTCAAGTTTACATCCATGGCCTGTTAAATACACGTGTGTGTGTGTGTGTGTGTGTGTGTGTGTGCATATTGTGACCTATTGTTTCTTTATACTGGCAATAGGTACAGATGATTTTTGTTGTTGTTGTTGCTTCCTAATCTTTTCTGTTTCAAAATCCAAAATCAATGCCAAGGGGAAAGTGTGGTTCATATTGGATACTCAGATTTCATTTTAGGCCTGAACTTTAGCTCCACTCTCCAGCTGGCCTTTAAAGGGCAAGATAAATACCCAAAAAGTGAAAAATGATGCATTTGTATTCTTTTAAAACAAACAGAATTACATGTTCTTAAAACCAAAGGTCATTTCTTTTTCTAACAGTCTTTTAGCTTTTCTACTTTAGCTTCCCTCAAAAAACAAGGAGTTATATTTCATTAGTTATTCTTTCATTAGAGCCAATAATGTTCTGAGCCTTTATGTAGTACATACATTATTAAGACATTGAATTGTTTCCTGTAATTTTTCTGGGATTGACAAAGTGAAAAACTTGCAGAATGAATAATTTTATGGCAATTTAAAACAAAGTTAATGCATTAAAACCAGTGGAACATGATGTTTTCTTTAAACCAACAACTTTTTTTCTAATGAATGACATGTTCTTCTCACATTTTTCTTCCAAGTTCCTTTCAATGAGAAAAAATGAGAAAGAAAAAAACCCCACCAACAGCAAGGCTTTAGCATGGTATAAACTACAGCAAATTCAAAAGAATCAGCTGCTATTGTGAGTATGGGCTTATTCCTATATTCAGTCAGCCCCACATGTTCTAAACCCTACCAGAGAGTCATAGCAAAGCTTAGGGTTGAAAAGACTTCTGTGATCATTATTTCAACCAATAATCTAGCACTGCCCATACCACCATTAAAACATACCCATAAGTTTTACATCTACATATATTTTAAGTATTTTGAGGGATAGAGACTCAAGTCTCCTGAGCATCCTGTTCCAATGTTTGACAATCCTTTTTGTGAAGAAATTTTTCCTAATATATATCTAATCTAAAGCTCCCCTGACACAACTTGAGGCCATTTTCTCTTCTATCACTTATTTCTTGTGAGGTAAGACTGACCTCCTCCTCACTACAACCTCCTTTGAGGTAGATGTGAAGAGCAATAAGGGTATTCTTTTCTCCAGGCTAAATCACTCCTCCCTTACTCCTCACAGAACTTTATTAGAGCCAATAATGTTCTGAGCCTTTATGTAGTACACTAGCTTCATTGCCCTTCTCTGGATGTGGTCCAGAAACACAGTGTTTTTCTTGTGGTGAGAAAATGGGATGCAGCACTTGAGGTGCAGCCTCACCATTGCCAAGCACAAAGTGACAATCACCACCCTGGTCCTGCTGGCCACAATATTCCTAGTACAAACTAGGATGCCGTTGGCCCTCCTTCCCAGCTGGGCATACACTGGCTCAGGTTCAGCCATGGGTGACAAACATGCTCCTTTTTCCACTCAGCACGTTTCCAGCCTCTCTGCCCCCAACCTTCTGGGATTGTTGTGGCCCAGCAGCAGAACCCAGCACTTGGTCTTGATGAATATATTGAACTGGTTCCTTTCAGGATCACTGAAGGAGACCTGGTTATCCAGGACACAGAGGCCAAGGCACTCAACACCTTTTTTACCACAGTCTTCACCAGCAAGTGCTCCAGCCACACCACCCATATGTGGAAGGTGAAAGGAGGGGACTAGGGGAATGAAGAACCATCCACTGTAGGAGAAGACTGGGCTGGGAGACTGTTTAAGGAATCTGAAGTTGCAAAGTTCATGGGACCTGAGGAGATACATCTATGACTCCAGAGGGAACTGGTTGAGGAAGTGGCTATGCCACTATGCCACTGTGTTTGAGAAGTCTTGGCATTGCAGTGAAATTCCCACTGACTGGAAAAGGAGAAATATAATACCCATTTTTAAAAAGGAAAATAAGGAAGACCCATGAAACTAGAGGCCAGTCTGTCTCATCTCAGTGTCAGGCAAGATCACAGAGGAGCTCCTTTGGGAGACTATGCTAAGACACAAGAAAAACAAGGAGATGACTGAGGCAACATGTCTTCACAAGGCAAATCATAACTGACAAATTTGGTGGCCTTCTATGGCCACCATGTCTTACAGCAGTGGTGGACAGAGGTGTAACAAAAGCCATCTACCTGAAGAGTACAAATCATTACAGTGTTCCATGTCTCAGCCTTGTTTCTAAACAGGAGAGACATGGACTTGACAGATGGACCACTCAGGGGATAAAAAAATTGGTTGAATGATCACATTTGAAGAGTTTTAGTCAATGACTGATATCCAGTTGGTGATTCCTCAGGGGTCTATATTGAGACCAGCACTTTTTAACATCTTTCGTGCAACATGGACAATGGAATTCAGTGCATCCTCAGCAAGTTTGCTGATGATACAAAGCTGTTTGGTGAGGTCAACACCAAGGGCCAGGCTGCCATCCTTGACAGGACCTTGACAGGATTGAGAGATGGGCCTGTGTGACCCTCAGAAGTTCAGCAAGGCCAAGGACAAGGTGCTGCACCTCCATCAAGGAAATCCCAAGCACAAGTACAGGCTGGGCAGAAAATGGATAGAGCAGCCCTGAGAAGAAGGACTTGAGGGTATTTGTTGACAAGAAGCTCAACATGAGCCAACAGTGTGTACTCACATCCCAGAAAGCCAAGAGCCAAGAACCATGACAAGCAAACTGAGAGTGGTGATTCTACCTTTCTGCACTACTTTTGTGAGATCCTTCTAGGAGTATTGTGTCCAGCTCTGGGGCCCCCAACACAAGGAAAACATTACTTGTTGGAACAAGTCCAGAAGAGAGGTACTAATTTGACCACAAAGCTGGAACACCTCTTCTAAGAAGAAAGGTTGAGAGAGTTGGGGCGATTTAGCCTGGAGAAGAAAAGGCTTTGGGGACAACTTTAGAAGCTTTCCACTACCTAAAGGGGGTTTATGAGAAAGGTGGAGAGAACCTTCCAAAAGAGCTTGTAGTCACAAGACAAGGGGGAATGGCCTCAAGCTGAAGGAGAGTAGTTTCAGCTTAGATCATAAGAAAAAATTCTTTACTGTGAGGATGGAAAGGAAACTGAAACAGGGTTGCCTAGAGAGGTTTTGGACTCTCTCTCCCTGGAGGTGCTCAAGACCAGGCTGGATGGGGCTTTGAGCAAGCCGGTCTACTGGAAGCTGTCCCTGCCCATTGCAGAAGTCTTAGAACCACATGATCTGTGAGATCTCTTCTAACCATAACCTTTCTCTGAGTCTATGATTCTAAACTTCATTCAACTGACCATGGTTCCTTGATGCAGCCTTTTCAGATTCCTACAGATTCCTTCAGCCTGAAATCCTTCAGGATTTCAGAATCCTTCAGATTCCTTTTCAGCCTACAAACCTGTACAACCCTCCAGCAGATCAGTATTTCTAATCATCTTGGTATCACCTGCAAACTGACTGAGGGGTCACTAAAGCCCCTTGCCAAATGATCAGTAAATTAAGACACTAAACTGAACTGAGCTCGTACTGAGCTCTGGGGAACACTAATGGTGACCAGCTACCCATTGTATTAACTACTACTCTCTGAGCCAGTAATCAAGTCAGTTTTTACCCACTAGTTGGAAGCACAAATGCAACACTAGATTACACCAGTCCAAACTATGTGCAACCAATCTTTTTCCAGAAGAATGTTGTAGGAAAGAGTGTCAAAGGCTCCACTAAATTCCTGACAGACCACATCCACAGCCTTTCCCTCATCCTCAAGGTGGGTCACCCTGTCTCAAAAGGAGATCATGTTGATCAAGCAGGACCTGCTGATCTGAAATCCCTGCTAGCTGGTCCTGATCCTCTTTTTTTCTTGCATGTGTCACCTGATGGCACTAAAGATGATCTGTTCCATGGTCTTACCTGTCACTGAATGAGGTCAGTCTGACAAGCCTGCAGTTCCCTGCATCCTCCTTCTGGTCCTTTATGTAGATGGGCATAATATTTGCTAACTTCCTGTCAACCAGCACTATCTCAATTAGCTGGAACTTCCTTCCTGCATCTATTCACACATGCCCAATACACCCCGCAGGACTGTAGCATGTTTCACAGAAACAAATTGCACAGAATGTGTCCCAGACTTCAAAAGCTTTTACTGTCTAGATAAAAAGAGAAAATAAAAATGGCCATTTTGGAGTTATCAGTTTCAGCTCAAGCTGCACTTAGGGATCTTGGAAGAAGCTGAAGGAGTAACAGTGATCACCTTGAGTCCTTTAATCCTGCTGCTTCTTTTCTTATGTAGACTATTATTTCTGTACAACATCTCACTGTGCCCTGGAGAGGTTTTCATCACTTCTCATTTCCCACTGTCCCTTTTTCATTCCTAGAGGGAGTTTATTCAAACACCTCCATTCCAGAAATCTTTGAAAGGGATACATAGTGGTTCTTATTTTAACTAAATAATTTGGTGGATTTCTACCTTAAATAAAGAGATTTTAGGTGTTTCATATCAAATTGAGCATACTCATGCTTTTTAAGTACAGAGGCTTTAATTTATGTGTTCAAAATTCCTGTCAAACTAGGTCCCCATCTACATTATATCTATTTTGGTCCAGAATCTCCTGCTCCAAACCTAGATAAAATGTAAACTCCCTGGAGAAGAGGAAAGCAGAGAAAAGGAAAACTTTTATTACTAAAATAGTGAACCCAAAACTTAAGGATTTCATTCCTTTCTGCTAAACTTTGGAAAGGAAAAGAGGATTCTCTGTGCGACACAGAATTTTAGTATTTTGTTCTTTATCCCACTCCTCTAAACAGTGACACAAATAGTAATAGTCAAAATACTCTTACAGCAGAAGGGTTATCCAACAATACCTTTGGTTCTGTGTTTGTATCTGTCATCATATTAATTGTACTTTAAATATTGCGCATTTTTCTTCATCATGAAGTGCTGCCCCGTGCCACTATAAAAGAGCTGGTCAGAGAGGATTTTTCTGACAGATTTCTCAGATGAAAATGAAGCACAAATGCAACAATATTGTATCTGAAAACTGTTTATTGATAAAGGGAAAGTGTTCCTACCCAAGTGCGATAGACAAGAGATCACAGAGGGAAAAAGAGAAAGAGAAGCAGAAGGCAGGGGAAGCGCTACCGCAGGAACCTGGCGCTCTGTCAGCATCAGCACACGGCGCGTCTGCGTGCTCCCGTGGCGGCTGGGCGCGATTTCCAAGGAGCAGCAGGCTGCGTGTCCCTGCTGTTCCGAGCCACAGGCTGCCATGGCCACGGGCATGCCCGTGGAGCGCCGTGGGCGGCCTGTCAGGGTCAGGGCAGGGCTGCTGCTGCGGGCCGGGTGCCGCGGGTCGTGCCGCAGGCCCTGAGGAGCGCCGCGGTGGCTGCGGCTGGGGGCAGACAGAGCCCGCTCCGTGAGGAGCAACAGCGGAGCACAGATCGTCACAGGCCGAATGGCCGGGCACGAAGGGTGCGGACAGCGAGGCAGGACCGCAGAGAGGAGAAGGCGAGCCGGGGAGAGGGGCTGAGCTAACCCAAAGACGAGCCCCTGGTCCCCCGGGGAGAGGGGCTGAGCTAACCCAAAGACGAGGCCCTGGACCCACCAAGAAACCCAGAGAAAAAGGTTCCCGTTGTGCCGCAGTTAGCTGCGTTTGTGTGCCAAGGCTCCTCCCATAGCCCGATTTCCCGGGCGTCGGGACATCTGCCCCAGCGGCAGGTGTGAGGGGGTGCCTGCAGTCCGATGAAGGAGGCTTTCTCTGCCCTGGTGGGCTGCCAGGCGAAGCCTCCCTGGGGACAGGGCTCCCAGCTCGGGTACAGCCCGCATAGGAATCCTTCAACATGACTTACGTGGAGGCATACATAAAAATCAGATTTATGGTCCCTCTTACGTGCACAAATAAAATTAAAAAAAATCTCACACCATCTTTCTCTCATTAACTATCAGCAATTATATCAAAGCTGAGATTTGTAGAAAATACTTCCACCATAGTTATGTTAATCCCAATTACCCTTTCAATGAGAAAGGAAAGCAAGGGCGTAAATTATCTCCAGAACATTTGTTTACCTTCCTGGATTTGATATTTACAGACATATTGCAATATGACAATATGGGGAAGTTAATGGTTCTATTTCCCTCCTTGTAAATACTATTAAAATAGATCAGAGGCTCAGCTAGGGAGATCCAAGAATGGAATAAAAATATGCAGCATTACTGATGCTAACACACTGTTATGAGGTGTTTTGCTCCCCAAATGCCATTTAATTACAATAGAAAAAAGTGCTTGAACAAGCTGTTAATCAGGCCCATAAGGGTACATTTTCAGCAGCATTTTACGGTTTAGACATCATACATACTCTTTTTTTCTATTTTTTCTTGCAGATAAAGATCAAGGAAACAACTCGAAAACCAAAATATTGCTATGAAATAATATAATTTCCTATCATGCTGCCATTGTTTAGAAATAGTTCATTTTCTTTTGCAATTTTTTGTCAACATATGCCAATCACTTATACCAGTAGCATTTCTGACTGAGAATTGGTTGCTGTCATTAGTTGTGTTCAGCAATTCTGAATCATGCGGGCATAATGGCAGGCATCTGGAGAGCTTGAAGTAGGAATTTACCGGCAAGGTCTGAGCAGGTTTCTGACCTACCAGTGATCTGTAAAAACACCTGGTAAAGATTCATTTCAGAGTCTTCTCCTTCTCCAGCAATATTGTTACTGGTTAGAGGCATTCTCTGAGTGAAAATCTCTGAGACCTAGGACCAGAATGCCCTTATGTCAATTGTACTGTGACGTGAGATACAAGTGATCAGACAAGAGCATTGCTACTCTAAACAGTGTAAAAGACAGTTTTGAATAAATACCAGGAGACAAAACTTCATGTACTCTGTGGATAAAAAAATGATATATTTGATGAACTCTTAAAATCCATTTTCAATACCATGCGTTCTCTATTCTGAAATTCTTTATTGCTGGTGATTTATTCTAAAGATCCACAGCTGCTAGTCTGGCATTCTGTTATAAAGAAGGGTCAGGTACATAAATATTTATTTTAGGGGAAAAAACTTCCTTTTCAGTGAGGTAAAGAGATTTGAAAGGAAGTCAGAATTTATTTTAATGCTTGATAATGATTGGTTATATAGTACAAAGTATATAATAATCGAGTTGATGTTTTTCATAAAGAAAAATGTATTAGCATCCTGAGCTGATGTGGGAGAAGGAGAGGTCATGTTATGGATAAGGGTAAAAAAACAGAGTAGAGTTCTTCTCACACAACAACTGTTTTTGTAGGTGGATGCAGAGGTTTGTGTATTAATACAGTTTATGGAAAGCAGGGTCTGTAAATGTCAACAATATCATTTTTGTTTCTTCATGAATCTTCAGGAATTGGCAGCCATCTAATAGTACTCTCTAAATCATTTCATCTTCCCGAGAGCTCTCTTGTTGCAGCTTTGATCTGTCAAGTCAATTATCTGGGGATCTGGGGCCCCCAGTGATCTGGGGCCTAGTTCAAATTTTTGCTACATGTTTTTACCATGTGATGTGTTGCTGTTTGTTGTTGAAACACCAAGCTAGCACTCATTCTGGTGTTCAAGAAAACTGAATAATTTTCCATTTTACACTCCACAAAGTAGAATTTAATTTGAAGCAAGGTCTCTTCAGTTCTGATTGTGCATAAAATACTAATATGCATAAAATTACCATGGAGAAATTTCTGTGATGCGATATTAATGAATAATTATTTTAATTCTCTTAACACACATTATTTAGCTATAGAATTCCTCACTAATGACCAAAGAATTGCACAACTATGTCCATGTTTCACATGTTTCATAGTAGATTTTTTTTTTTGGTGGAGTTGTTGGTGGTGGTGTTTTGTGAATGAATAATTATACATTTGGTCTTTTTAGACTATATAAATATATGTTTCTGACTCATTTAAGTTCTCGCTCTCCAGGGCATGACTTAACTACTTGTAAAGAGAAATTGAAGGTTAAGGAACACAAGCGGTGGTAGATAAAGTTGAGTTGATTTTTAAAGCATTTGTCTTAAATACTTCGGTAAATAAATTTTGTAAAAATAGATGCAAATGGGTATGGCATAGATGAGAGGTTTTTCTCATTTTTATAAAATGTTCATTCTAAAAAATAATAGAGAGAGGTAACTTTTTTCTCCTGGTATTTCCAGGAGATTTTAAATACCTTAAACAAAATTTCTCAGAAAACTCATAAATTCTCTGTGTTTTAAACAACCATTCCTTCATCTCATGCATACTTTGTTAGCTAGAACAAAAACATTTGTTGAAATGCCGTTAGAGGGAAGGTGGAGGGGAGGTTAGTGATTAGAAGAGCTTCTTGCTAAAAATTTCTATAGGTTTGCTATGAATAAACTGACAACTTTGACAAGATACCCTCATAGACTGCTTTGCACATAACAAAAATCTCATATTTAATAAAGGACAACCAGATAAAAGAAATCAGACATATCAATTACTAGACTTTACTACATTAAGAATTACTTACTTACAAAAAGGGTAAGACTGATGATTTTCTCTCTTTCTTTCTTTCTTTTTTCCCCAGATAACAAATATAACAAATAATTAGCAATTGAATTAGAAATTGAAGATTACCCCGCTCTTTCTTTTCGCGTGTCCAAAAATATTTGCAGGAAGATACTTGCAAATTAGTCTCCCCTGCCTCTGAGGCAATCTTAAGAGATTGCACAAGGACTTAACTTCCAAATCACTGCACAGCCTCCAGCACAGAGGATAAAATATGTTGTGATTATGGTTCAAATAGTTGGCTCTTGCATGCTGAAGGCCCACCTTTTAATTGCTGCTCTAAAGGATGCATAAAGGAATTAGTAATGAGATAGCAAACTAGTCTAGCATATAATGTTGTGGCCTGTATGTAATAATGAGTATAGCAGCTGGCAGAAAGTGCACATGACATTAGAAATTAGAATATTTTGGTCTTTCTTTTTGGTCTGCTGTAGAACAGAACTTCAGAGCAAAAGGAATTCTTCAGTGCTTAAACACAAACTTACATAAGCAATTAAACACAGACACACTTCATGCTCACACACACACATTTCATATTTTTGCATTGGCATTGTTTCTTAAGTAAACCTATTTACCAGGGTACCCTTTCTTTTGCATGATGAAAGATGTACCATTTTTGTATTCCTTATCAAATACATGAGCTGTTAACTTGAATTTTAAGCCAGTACTGATTTCTTAGGCATAAATATTTTCATTCTGGTTTATATAATTTACCCTCCAAGATACCTTTCTAAAAAAATCTTCTTTTTCCTTTACAAAGTATTGTTTTGCAAATGGAGTCTTCTGGACATAAGACTCATACATTGCTTATAGAACTTATTCATCATAGCATAGAAGAAGTAATTAGAGAACTAGCTGAAAAAAATGAGCACAAAATTGTAATACTTGTTGAATACAGTTGCTTAGAAATCTGCTTCAGAGTAACAACTGTATTTTTAACTCTTTACTTTTAAAAATACTTTGGTGCAGTGTGATGCTAATAGAAGAAAAAGACAATTTTGCAGGGTAAATCTAAGCCACATTTAAAAGGGAAAAAAGACCATAAAACAAAACCCAAAAAAAATACCCCCATAGATGATAAATAATTGTTAAAAAAAAAGATATAATGTTCTTTCCTATTTCAAGTTATGTAATTGCCATTGCCATTGAATGGCAATGGGAAAGTTTATGAGACAACATCAATACATATTCTCTCACTAGCAGTGCTGTATTATGAAAACAAGAACAATTTTAACAAGAGATTTGGATTTAATGTAGTAAGGTTCTGGGTCCATTTCAGTTCTCGGTGTCCTTAACTACTTGTTTTCTATAAGTAGTGGAATCAAACTACAAGTGTGGAATCATCAGCAGATTCTGCTGCTTCACAAAAAGTTGTTCTGTTCATACAGGTGTTAAAGCACAGTATGCAGATAGAGACAATATGTCCAATAGCAATCTAGATGGTAAAAATATAAAATCTATAATAAAGATTCAAACAATAAGATTGTTTGGGTTAGAAGAGACCTTCCTTGGGTTGGAAGAGACTTTCAAACTAGACCTTCAAAGGGGTTTTTATCTGCTAATATCCCAATATCCCAATTGTATCTTCTCAAGGCTGTCCATCTCCCAGTCTTTAATGCTATTATTGATTGCCCTGGCCCAGGTGCAGGACCTTGAACTTAACTTTGTTGAAAGTCATGGAATATATATTGGTGCATTTATTCAGCCTGTAAAAATCCCCCTGGATGGCATCCCTTCCTTCTAGCATATCACTGCACTGTTCAGCTTGCTGCCTGTGGTGGCATGGCCTGGGCTGCATGCCTACTAAATCCCTCTACTTCTTTCTTAGACAGAAAGGGTTAGAGAAAATAAGATGGGAAAAGCCCTTTTGGGTTAAGATAAAGGAGATTTGAAAAAAGGAAAAGTAAAGGTCATGCACGAAAAGATTTTATTTTCTACTTCTCATAAGCGATGACCAATAACTTCCTGAGAAGCAGGACTTCAGCACACTTATTGGTTGTTCTGGAAGCAAACAATGTAAATAGCAAATCAACCCCCTCACACTATAGGTGTAGGTAACCTCACACATGCACACACATACACCACCCCTACCACCTCTTTTTTATCTTTTATTGCTGAGCAGACATCATATAGTATGGAATATCACTTTGGTCACCGCTGTACTGGCTATGTCACCTCCAAGGATCCAGCCTACTGGCAGGTAGGAATGGGAGAATGTTGGAGAGATATTGCTGATGCTGTGCAACACTGCTCAGCAAGAGCCAAAACACTGGTGTGTTATCAACACTTTTGTAGATACCATTACAATTCACAGTGCTTTGAGGGCTGCTGTGGGGAGATTTAACTTCATTTTAGCTGGACCCAATACTGTGCTGTCTGCAAACTTGCTGAGGATGCACTACATTACACTGTGCCTGTCATTAATAAAGATGTTGGACACTACCAGCCTCGGTAGAGACTCCTGACAAATTTCACTTGTTACTGATCTCCATTGGAACATCGAGCTGTTAACTGCAGCTTTTCATATGCAAGCATTCAGGTAGTCCCTTTCTTATCCAAGAGTCCACCCATCTTCAGTAAACCTGTATATTTCTAATTTAGCAGCGAGAATGGACCATATCAAAGGCCTTATGGAAATCAAAGTAAATTCCATCAGGTCTTTTTCTCATCCTTTTCCAGAGCAGATATTCCACTGTAGAGGGCCATTAATTAATCAGGCACCATTTGCCTTTGGAGAAGCCATTTTCATGTCTTTCATATGCCTTGAGGTAGATGCCAGGAGGACCTGTTCCATGACTTTACTAGGCCTGGGATAAGACTGACAGATTGGTATCTGTCAGCAAACATCTGCTCTATGACTGCCTTTGTTAGTTTGGCCTCTAATTTTCACCCATACACACCAGATCTCTGCTAGGCTGTTTTTCAGTGGCAATGGATTTTTTTTTCATACAGAAATGGAAATCATCCAATCATCCAATCATCTTTTCAATCATAGAGGGCAACCCCCTCACCTTCCCATCTCTGTCTATCATGGACAGAGTGGCCAGCCTCTTCCAGCTGTCTGTCCTGAACAGTTTTAGTCATTGATTGAAGTGCTCTAATAATGTGGTTCATTCCACCAAGTCTCAGCAATAGTGATCAGGCCATAGTTTTCCAGATGCACCAGAGAATGGACCAGTGTGACATTTTGAAATGCATTGGAACCCTGCAGGTCATTTCAAAGAAGGTAAAAGGATAATAAAACTGTTCTATAAGGAAATCCCATTTCCAAGATTTGTATTAGATTTTTAGCTTCATCAGTGACACCTGACACATTCAGAAAGAATTGGGTATTCCTTGGGGTCATTAGTGCTTCTTGTTTAACAGCAGCAATGAAATGGTGGACATAGACAAGGCAGCTCTCAAGAGCCAGGTCACATAGGATTTCAGAAATACTTGTTAACATCTACATTTCTGTAGTTTATATCTATATTGAATGATCTTTCTGCTACTTTCATGGAAGAAGCTTGTAAAGCATGGTTAGGCCACTTTAAAAAATCACTATCAATAGTGGCACAAAGCAGGTTTTAATATTAAATTGTGAAAGTGCAACTTTAATAGAGTTTGATCACAAGGTTCACTCAATTGCTTACTACAGAGTTGTGGTGGTTTAATACCAACAGGAAATTACACCTCCAAGAAGTCAATCCCATTCCCCCAAACCCCTCCAGTAAGAGTGCAACAAAGAAAGAGACTATGGATTGAAACAACAACTCACTGAAAGCAAGAAGCAATGGAACAAGAAACACACAGTAACAGTAGTGATATTAGTAACAAAAATGTGCAAAAATAGAAGGTGCTTTAAACACTAAAGTTGTTCACCATCTTGACTTATTTCCACATGGCCACCAAGACAGAGACAAACTGGGAGGCACTTCCCATGGGTGACATCACATGGACCTCAGGACAAGGTGACAGGATGGTGGTCACTCCTGTGCTCAGCACTACACAGCTTCCTGGGACAAAACCATGATGATGGATGCTTCCACAGCTAGCTTTTCCCAACACCAAGCCTGGGAAAATAAAAAAAAACTATGACGGACAAACTTCCATCAATCAAAAGGACGATTGAAAAGCTAGATTGTCCTTGTTGCACTGTGCTGACCATTTCCAGACCACTTCACTCCACTGAAGCTCAGGCTCAGCTAGGATTTGCTGCAATTATAACACTGACTTTATTATAGACTTCCAATAGCAACATTAATACCATAATTCATTCACAAGTACACACAAGAGCCAAAAAGATGTATAGATTTCTATCTATGTATGTAAAGATACCCATCAAAAATTCCACTGAGAGTCAGTGAAATACTCACATAAAATCCCATCATCTTTCTCAACAGGCATGGCTTATACCTCAAGGACCATGTATGTGCATGGGAGTGGGTAGCCATCTAGGACTCATCATCAGTGAAAGAAGGTCTTTTGGGTATTAAAAACTTAAGCTCTAAGTGAACCCAAAACTTGAGCATTAGTCAGCTCCAAAGGGCATCCCACTCAGAGGGATGTGCTGCCACAGCCTGCTGAAGTCCAGTAGAGATCAAAGGATCTCACTTAGGGACCCCTGTTATGAGATGCTTGGCTTTAGTCAACACTAAGATTCCATCCAAGTTGGTAACTACTGGATTTTTTTTTTTCCCAAGAAGTCTAATAGCTATGGTATTGAGCTACAATTCAGGTAAGTTATTTGCCAAGGGTGAAAAAGATAGCTGTTTATTCTTTTCTCCTGACCTTGGTTAGGCAACTGAAATTTTTTTAAAGTCAGAATTATTTGCAATTTTACCATGCAAGAGCTCTTGCTGTGATCAAGGATTCTTCACTACCCAGTTGGTATTATAAAGGGGTGTGTCTTTGCTCAGATGGTTTGTTAAGGCTTATCAGGAGCTTTTGAGATCCTAGAGCAAGACAGAGGAGGGGGTAGAGGATACACCACCACATAAGGGATTATGCCTGGCCTATATCTTTGGCAGAAGGTCACAATGTTGATGAATTTTCTTGTTTCTTTCCTTCTCCATTTATTTCTTAATCAAAAGACCTGGAGAGAATGTTATAGAGTGGACATGATGTCAGTGGTGACTGTCCTCTTCTAAAACCAGCAAATTTTTTTCCTTTCCTTTTGCCTGTCAGCAAAGCTGTCTGAAAAGAAAGACCATTGCTTGCTTTCCAGTACATTTCTCCTGCTGAAGCAATTTCTTCTTCATCACATCCTTGCTCACTTTTCAGAACATTTTCTCTTTCAGCCCATTTTTCTTCCTGGACAACACAGGCTTAAGGAAGTATGTACAGACACAGATGCAGTAGTTCTATAAAAGAACAATGCAACAATAATCAGGAAGGCAATTTTTAGTCAACAGATTAACAAAGTAAAATTGCTTTTTCTTTTACTACAGCTCCTATGCACTACATCAATAAGCAACAAGTACGAATAGTAATTTACTATGACATTAAAAACAGACAAAGAATAAAACTATGGAGGTAGTAGGTTACCTTCCCTTGTATCTAAACCCCAGATGAAAGAATCAGGGAACAATACTCAAACAAAATGTGGATTATCTTTAACAACTATCTTTAAAAATGTGGAGAAAGACAGCAAAATTAAATAACTCAATAAAATAATTTGTGAATTTGTGAGATGCTAGGTTCTTGTTCTGATGCAACACAATAAGCAATGTTGTTTTAGACTCATCTCTGCTGCCTGACACAAATGCAAAGAGCATCTGAGCACTGGTGCCCAGAGCTCACTATAACTGCCTTTTTGCTTGCCCTCGGTCTTTTTCTTTATCCCACTGCCTGCTTATTATTTCTTCCCACAAAAAACCTGTAGTCCTTGAATAAGTAAATGCAGAGATTTAGGGAGATGATCTGTCTACTGTGCAGGTAAGTCTGGTTTTCTCCTTTTTAGGTAATGCATAGTATTCAATAGGATAATGGCAACCTGGTAAGGAGAAATACAGTTCCTGTGGCAAGGACTGTCAGCAACCAGCAGCACAGTCAATCACTTCTCTGCAGCTGCTGTGCCAGTTGCTGAAGGACACCTGGCACCAGTCGAGCATTCATGAGCCAGAGTGTCATGCTCCCTGCTCAAATTCATGAGCCAGGCCATAAAGGGGTTGTTGAGATTGCCAGCCATTCCCAGCAATGTGGTTGTGCTGCTGGCTTTACACAGCAATGCTACCTGACAAATTCTAGAACCATGCTCTCTGGGAGACCACTTTTACCAGATAACAAGAGTGATTCAATTCCTGCAGTATTCCACAGTATCTTATAAAACATGAAAGAGAAGCTGCTTCCCTTTGGTGCAGAACCCAGATATGTTGGCAAGATAGAGGGCATGCAACAAATAAGCACATATGTGCTATGGGCAATCCTGCTGTGTGAGGCAGTGTCTTGAGAGCTTGAGAATTGAGCATCTTTATCAATGGCATACAGGTGGCATGGATGACACACAATAGCCAAGGCTGGGCATACCTCCAAAACCAGATTTTGTGCTATGAGTTTGCCTTTACTGAACTGTGAGGTTAGGTAGTGGGCATTGGAAACTTGCTCACTGTTGTATTTTTACTACTTCTTTATTCTCCATACTCAGTGCATTAATATTGGTTGTCTGGCTAATCAGAAATATGGGTAAGGTCCTGAACCCAGAATCACATCTAATGTTGAATAGGAATCAGTTGTTCAGTAGTTAGAGCTATGACTCTGCTAAGCAGCAGAACTGGGAATTTAATTCAGTTATCTATGTGTTGGCTTTCTAAAGGAGGAGATTGAAAAACAGCAGAAATTCCACAATATCAAATAGGCAGAATAAATATATTAAAATTAAAGATTCTCAGTCTCTGTAACAATAGAGGTCAATCAAGAAAATAAACTATTAAAAACTACCTATTTCCTCTGTGAGAGTTATTTGGCTGATTTTACATTTTCCAGGAATCACTTGTTACTACACTTATAAATTGAACTGAAATATACAAAGTGGAAATACAGTTCTTAAAAGGAGGAGGAAGGTGAGACAAAGTTAATGCAGAGCTGTGGCTACAATGATATTCAAGAAAACACAGACCTGTGGTACAGGAATTTCCAGCTCTAAGATTTTGTGTTCTGTTTTATTCTATAACTTAGTTGCATGGACTAACATAAATTTTAAAGTATGGTTCAGTTAAAATTATTTCCCCTCCTCCTAAATTGCATTTAGAACTTCTATTAAATTGTATTTTGTACTTTGTTGGTGCAGTGAATTATGGTTCTGCTTTGAAATAATGAGTCTGTCTTTCAAATATTGTTGAAAGGAGACAGAGTATGCTGAAGTCTTCAGTTTTCAAGATATTTTTTATGGATCTCTTACCATCTCAATTAAGGCGAGTGGTCTAAACTGAAATCTAGAGTAGAGAATATTCAAGTCTCTGAAGACTTAACTGCTACATTCCAGTTGAACATTTTCTTCTCCTCTTTGTTAGCTGTCCTAAAGGCAAACCTCTTAGCCTTGAACTTTCTCTGTACTTTTAACTGGCATCTTAAGGGATTGTTAAATATGGGTCTGTTCAATCTTCTGTCAGTTCAGTCAGGCCCTTGAAATTATATTTTCTTTCTCTAGCAATGGAGCCTGTCACAAGTACCATCATCTAGCATAGTTTCAACTTACTACTTTATAGTAGCATGGCCATTTCCACTATTTGATTTGGACAACAAAATTATGTATTAGAGGGATGTGCATTATGAAATAGCACATCAATTTAATGCCCCAGAAAACTTGGATTTCACAGTACCATGCCCTCAAAACAAAGTAAAGCCAACATTTGCAGAGGTAAAAGCTTGACAATGCTTCAACTGCTGCAGAAAACTGCTGAGCATGTGGGAATTGAGTCCATATATAAATATTACATACCCCAAAACTCTGTGTAAACATCAGAAAGAATGTGGCTTAAATTAACAAGAAAAGGAGTTTCGTGATAAAGGCACTCCCTAGCCCATTAACTGGACATTAGTTACAGACAGTCTGACACGTGTTTTCAAAAATGTGGGCTGCAGGGTTTTTTTGGTTGTTGGTGGTGGCTTTGGTTTGGGTTTGGTTTTTTTTTGTTGTTGTTGTTTTGGGGGTTTTTTTTCCTTTTTTAAAATCTGTCAGATTCTTCATGGTACTTAAACATAGTTTAAAGTATTTAATTTCCTTGGTGGCTTCCTTAAAGTAAATCTTTCATGAAAGTCTCTACAAGTGTTGTATTATTTATCTGAAGCTAGTCTCTCAAACTGGTCTTTTGGATGCATATGCAACAAGGCTTACTTCTTAAACCTGACTTCTATTAAATCATAATTCAATTCAATTTTCCTTTGCTCACTTTTTGAGTAAATAACCATGTACATTAAAAGAACTCAACCAAGTTCTGTACTTATGATAAAAAGCTTGTATTAGGTATTTTCATGACACTGAGATGCTGGTAGAAAAATACCAGGTTTTAGCCTTAAAGACAACAGGGCTTAGATTGTGATTAATAATTGCTTTATAGAGCATTTATATTTTAAATACATTATTTTTAACTATGTCAGGATGATATTTTTCCCCAAATACTATTTGAAGCAAATCTTGCTATAGCATGGATTATTATTTAGGTAGATTTCATTCATGAAACTGAATGACCATTTTTGCACATAACTGCTGCTTGTCTTCTGGTGACTACAAAGGGCCCAATAACTAAAGACATAGAAAATATGTCGTTAAACACACACATAGAGATAGTATTCCACAGCTAAGCAAAGTATCCATATTTTTCTTTTAGAGAAGTAGCAGTCTGCCTGCCCTAGTTCTCTGAATAGACTTGACTTCTTTTCTTTATACATAATTATGTTTGACATTAAAAGTATAACTTCCCATGGGAGAATGAACTCCACATTTAAGCAGTCAAAGGAGACAGTATAAAATAAATATGATTAACACTTTTGGGAAAACACAATCATATAAAGCATTTGTTTCTCAGTCAGTCCTGAATACATTCTAATTAGCTTTGTTTTTTTCCTGTAGGGCTCACTCCTGATTACACAGTATCATATTTTTTTTTCTAGATTCAGTATTTGCACTAAGTAACTCTAGGGATTGCAAAGTCTCGTATGTAATTTTTTATTTTGAAATGTTTGGTTTCATTTTTCTTTCTTTTTTTTGCTATCTCCTACCTGTTATCCCTCCTTTCTCTGTGTTTTCTGTTACTCTTTGAACATTTAAGGACTCTGTCTTATTACAAAACAATACATTTAAAAAAAAGGATAAATTGAGGTTGAAACGTTAATTCTGAAAACTGTTCATTAATTCAGAATTCTGTTCTACTTTTTCTAATGCACTTTTAAGGTAAACACAGCATGGGCACTGGAGGGGTATTAATACTTTTTAAAAATTTAAAAGAGCATAAGTGACATCACACTGGCAAGGCTAGAATATGGAGATCTGCATCACAGATCTTTCTCAGCTACTGTTTACTGATGATTATGTGATGTTGGTGACATCCCTTCATTTTTTATTGGACAGCACCTATTATGGCTGCCTATTTAAGATTGCACAAGTACAGCGAAATCCTCAGATGAGCAAGACAGCAGTTTCAGGGTAATTTCCTTTTTAAAAAGAAGGCCAAGACTGATGAATCTTGAGTAAATCCCAACTGTGTGAGAGCTTGGAAGAAAGTAATAATAGACATTTCTGTTCATCAGTGCTCTCTTTCTCATTTTTTTTCAATATGTCCTTTACTTAGCTGCCTGGTTCCTGCTTCTTATTTCATTTTTCTCCTCTATGTATATCTTATGTCCAGATCTCTACGCCAGAATCACTCATGACACCATCGCCCTTCTTTCCCACCAGCTTTCAGTTCTAATTTCACTTTTTTCCCACCACTGTCTTACCCCTCTCAGATCTATCTTCCATTTCTCAGCTTTGTCACTCATGAAACCTGGATAACAGATAAGAGACATTGAATTCTTTAATGAGGCCTCTTTTCTGCCCCTCATACTGATACCCTGGACCAGCGCAACCCCTACAAGTATAGACTGTAAGTGGAGGATTTGATTGCCAAGTTCTTTAAGTTGGTTCTGATGATAGGTGAAGATTGATCTTTCAGATGCTTTTAATTTATCCAACTTGCTTAATTATAGTCAAAGAGATGGTTCATCAAGATCTTGGTTCCCTTGAAAATGTTTCACTTTTTCACTGAAAAACAGGAAGATATAAGTGAGCAGTAGTGGGTTGGGGTGGGTTTTTTTCTTTTTTAAAACAAATTAGAAACATGTTTATCTTAAAATTTTCTTTGCAAAATTTTTCATCAAACACAGGGAATACTTAACTCCAAATAGTCAAAAGTTTGCCTATGTTTATTAAAGATCTGGGAAAACAATCCAGCAGTGAGGCTTCTTACATAGCTGTAAGCTAAACCTGTTAAGATTCCTAATCTTGGACAATGTACAAAGATGAAGGAAGATACCTACAACATTCTCTGGCTTTTGCAGACAGATACAACATGGAGAGAAGGAAGGGTATAAATCAAAGAAAGAAATTCCACTACAGGCAGCTCCTCCAAAGCTGAAAAGACCATCTTTTTTAGGGATAGTAATCAGACAAACTTATATTGGAAGTATTTTTCTCTACAGCATTGATTTTTGTTACCATAAAATTGTATGTCATGGATATAGTCTAACCTGGAAGACTGTCTTGACCAATCTGACACTGAAAAATGTAAGAATATGGGATCAGGTCCTTTTCTCCTGAAGGTGTACCATACTTCAGCAGTTTCAGCTTGCTTCAGGCATGCTGCTTGGTCTCGTTCAGGAGGACATTAAAGAAAGCAGACAGAAATCTCCAGAGCAAGGCAAGAATTTCACAAGCTTGCATTTTATAATCTTATTTAACCTTCTGAGTTTTTTCCCCTTTGTTCCTGAATGTTTCTGGTAACCTTATAATTACCTACATAGCTTTATAATCAATGCAAAAGAAAAATCTATTGCCATTAATTATACAATCATTATTAATGATTTAGATATTGTGATATGGCTAATGCTGCAAATAGAATCACATTTAATCAGGAAGTCGGAGCACAAAAGTTTGATTTCATGTCACAGACTTTAAAGTGCACAAGTTCTGAGCACAATTACTGTGGTATGAAATCCATATGCATTTGTGTTGTTTCCATGGCATAAAAAGAGTAATGAGCAAAACTGAACAGAACTTTTTTTTAGTAACATATCAGTTATATAAAATAAATGCTTACAGTTTCAAACTTGTATAAAAGCTTTTTAATGCCATTTTAGAAAAGGACTGGAACATGATGCATCAGCTTTACTAAAGGGGATGGATAAAAGATGAAATAAAGATGAGACTCACCAGAAAATAGCTTTCCTGACCTCATCTGGCTTCTTTCTTTCCCTGCAGAGCTGTATTTCCATGCTGTCCAGGATCATTGTTATAGCAAATTGACCAACTAGAGAAATATTAAATATAAAAATTACTGAGGTACTCTTCTGCTCTTTATGTTTGGGATGCATATAATTTGTATTCCTTACTCTACAATATAAATATTTAAAAGTGAGGTTGTGGAGATTGATGCAAAGTACATGGGACACGACATACCTTAAATTTTCAATTTTCTTGCATCATTCACAACCTAAAAGCATGATGATGCAGTGATTCATAGTTGTCTTTTAACAGCAGTAGTTAAAAATGCAAGTGAATGTTTGCAAGCTTAGGCTCAAGAAAATGCAAACCATTCTTATGTCAACATAGTAAGACATATAATTCTTATATTAAAATAGATAAAATATTTTTTACTGTATTAGAACAGAATTTTAGAGTAGATATTTTATAATATATTTTATAAAATGTAGTGAGGAGAAATGAGAAAAAATACGGTGAAAATCAGAAAATAGAGTATTCGTCCATTCATCTGACACGTATCAGTTGTGATTTTGACAATTTTCAAAGTATTGTCAAGACATCTTTTAGTTTTATTTTTTATGTCATTAACAGGCATAAAAGAAGAAATTTTAATTATTTTTCTATCTATATCATTAATATTTCATGGTATAGTAAACTTTCAAAGCTGGGAAACTAGAATGTTTTGATCGTGCACTACCATCATGGTTAAAACCCAGTCAGACACAAGCCCCATGCAACTGATCACTGACTTCCCCACCAGTGGGATCAGAGAGAGAATCAGAGGAGTAATAAAAGCTAGAAAACCTGTGGGCTGAAGTAAAAACAGTTTACTGGGAAAAGCAAAAACCATGCACACAAACAAGCAAAACAATGAATTAATTCAGTGCTTCCCATGGGCAGGTGGGTGTTCAGCCAGCTGCAGAAGAGCAGCGCCCTATCCTGCATGACAGTAACTTGACAAGACAAATGCCATCACTGCATATGTGCCCCTTGCTCCTTCTTCTCCCCACTTTATCTACTGAGCGTGATGCCACATGGTCTGTAATATCCCTCGGGTCAGTTTGGGTCACCTGTCCTGGCTGTCTCCTTCCAAACTCCCAGGCTCCCCCAGTCTCCTCACCAGTGTGGAGTATGAAAAGTAGAGAAGGCCTTGGCTCTGTGCAAGCCCTGCTCAGCAATAACAACACCAGCCCTTTACTATCAACCCTCTGTTCAGTGAAAATCAAAACTGAGCCCAATACCAGTCACTGTGAAGAAAATTTACTCTACCCCAGCCAAAACCAGCACAGCTATCAAAAGGAGATGGCTGAATCCTGTCCTTACATACGAGATCATTGTGGTCTTAGTCTCAACCAGTAGAACCTACATTTATCATCTGGTATTTGTTTTAATTAATTAATGTTTGCTTCATCTTTTTTAACTCCCAGCAGAAATGCTATTTGTGGTACAGCATATCAGCATTGCTCAGCTCTTTTCATCAGGGACTCCCGTGGTTCTTTTCTATTAGCAGGAAGCACATAGACTCCAGCCTTTCTCTTCTTCATCAATACCTGTTCTGTCCAAGCAGGAAGATTATTCTCCATGTGTACTAAAGGATCCCTAAAGCATGTACATGTGCACTGATGTTTCCTGATTATTTGCTCCTTATAACAAAAGAGTGCAGTTTGGCAGCTAGTTGCACAGAGAAATGCTGCAATTTTTTTAGACACACTGAAGAGAATCAAGGAAATAGATGAATTTCTGTAATTGTGGTATCTGACAGCCAAATTTAAATTTCCTGGGAACTGGAAAAGGATTTAGTTGTGCCCCTCTGCTCTATAATGCATGATCAGTAAGTCCAGTATGACAAGAGATGAGCTGAAATGACCCTAGCATAAGCAGTGACCAGAAGCAATTCACCTACTTCTCATTATTCCTTAACCCCTTTAGGACTTGGGGTAAGGAAGTGGAAGGAGGCAGCCACAGGAGTGGTGGTGGATGAAACATTTAGGCAGAGGAACCCAGCTGAATAAATTGTTTTTGTGAGCCACAGATCACCTAGGATGGCAGGTGAAGAATATCTTACAGCATGGAACTTTTTAAAAAGGTATGCTACACAGCTTCTCTTAGAGGATTTTGAAGATCATGTACTGCTGTTCTTCTCAGTCACAATCCCATCTCATGAACTATGTTGTCATCTCTGTCATGTGACAGGAGCAGAGGCAAATGCTGTTCTGCCAGGCATGGTTTAGCCACAAATCAAAAATTTGTCCCTGGTTCATCAGCACAGTGTGGAAACATCCACTACTTGACAAGGTATTCATGCATAACTTGTCCAGGCATAACATTCCCCATGTTACTGTGCAGGGCTGACTGTTTGAAAGAAAGGTTGTGGAACCAGCACAAAGTGAACAGCAAAAAGTGGGCTGCAAAAGTCATCCATTGTTTCTACTGCAGTGCAACTGTGAGCTAATATAAGTAGAGCAAGCTGCCAACTTCCATAGCTATGTGTTCCCCTCTCTGGAATTTAAAATAGATTTTTTTAATGCTGCACTAATCTGCTAAAATTGTAAATGCCGATAGATTATAGGCTGCACTATGAAGGGGAAAAAAAAGTTTATCTACTCTAGCAAAACTGGAAGGAAGTTTTCTAATTTTAGGTTGCTAATTTGATGCAATTGTTCTTCAAAGAGAGGTGACATTTCCACTAGCTAATATAAAACACACCTAAGTTTCCTGGTCTGTAGATCCAAAGACACACAGTTTATACTAGTTACCCTTAGGCACAGCAGCAGTGTCACCTCATACCCTTGCAAGGGTTTTGAGCTAGTTCTTGAAGTGAATAGACCCTGTGATGCCTTGAAGGGAAAGGATGAAAGCTGGATTGGCAGAGAAAGCAGAGGGATATCTCATGGATCCCTTTCACTTTTTGATTTAAAACTTTGGAAAGTACAAGTAATTCTCAGTTTTTGTGCCCACATTTTTTAGCAATTATGAAATAAAACTAAAACTCATCCACTAGCTTCAAAAATTTTGCCTCTGGGTGTGTAGAACATATGACGATATACAGGCATATAGTGCAAAATGTTTAAAAAAGTAAGGGCTAAAAGTCAGACCTCTTCTGTTTTTATGAGACAACATTTAAGGATTTCAAGGAGGAAGAAATATGTGTTATTTAATTTAATTTGAAGTGCTTTCTATGTTCTCACAGTATCCCTGCCCAGTTTTCTCTGACATATGGATAAGCTGAATATTCCAACCTAAAAATTCTTTTATTTCAACTGAAAGAGAAAGGAATACATGCTAAAAAATGAATAGACTTACTTAATGTATCATTCCTGAAACTACCTATTAATGTAAAATACATGAATCCCAGGAGCAAATTCAATTCAGAGATACAAAGTAAAGTGCTCCTCTGGGCACACCTCCCGTTCAGTACAAGTTTTTATGTTTCTGCAGAGTTGTTTTGACATGTACACATACTGGATGATCCTATATTCATCAACATGACAACATATGTCTTAAGACCTCAAACATATAAAAAGAAATGGTCCATTTAAATGTTGATGATCATTGAGAAGAATGAAAACCTTAAATACCAGTTCACCAGATACGTTCAGTAGGTTCCTTTCCAATGTGTCACATCGAAAAAAATAGAAGTTGTAATTTCACAGGTCTCCTTCTATTTTACTTTCCCTGATTTATTACTAAGATTGTACTTTACTTCTAAGCCGAGATTCTTACAGATAAGCCCTTACAGTCAGAAGAAGGATAGAAATAGTAAGAGCAAAAATAAAGCACTGAAAATATAGCCCAAAATTTTAAAGTCCTTTTAGCATAATAATGTGTGCAAGCAGAAGCTTATCTTTGAGTGAAATTATATAACAGCTTCCAAGGTGATTTAGGCATAAAATGTAGACTTTTACTTTTTAGTCAAAGAATATGAATGCAGTTATTAAAATATTTGTTGCTTATACATTTTAATTATGGTAATGGAGGTGTTTTAATTCTAGGAGATGGTAAAATTGAAAAAAAACCCATGGTTCTTAAGTTTGGTTTTGTTTTCATAATAACGTAATGCAGAATTTATTTTCTGGGAAAGATAAGTTTCATTTTTTGCTATATCTTTAAAAATAATTTTTAGACCTCCCTAAAAATTTTTAGATTTTTTTTGTAAACTTAGTGTTAAGAAATCCACTTGGTTTTACATATTTACATATAGTCATGAGCAAAAATGAACTCAAGGGTGGAATTAGGAGTTTTCATGAAATAAAGTTTCAAATGGCAGCCTTCACTGAAGAGAAATGTCTTGTATAAGAGAGCTCAATGTCTCCACTTAATAAGACCAAGTCAATAAAACATGAATATAATAGCAAGAGTTAATCTTCTGTTGATTTGAGGATAGATTTAATGTGATTCTCCTCATACTTTTCTTTCTTTCTTCTTTTTATTTTTTTTAATTTCTCTAACTGCTTGTGTTGACTGTATCTGAACTGATGTTGTTGGTTAGAGTTTTCAGACGGACCCAAAGCACTTAGAGGACAATATCATTTTCAGAACAATTTTGTGTGCTGTGAAAGCTAAATATATACAAATACCAGGGTCACTGATTGCCATCTTTAAGCTTTTGCTGGTCTGACCTTGTTTCAAGCACAAACACGGCTAATTTCTGCCAGCAGTACGACTGCTGTGTTACCCAGCTGAGTTGCAGTGAGCCACCTCCTCACACTGATTTTTGGCCATGCTATGAGGGCTGTGCTGCATTCTGTTCTAGATGTGCTTCCACCAATCAGGTGACTGATACTATTTGCCTATGCCATCTTGCATAATTTAATACAACATTCTGTCACCTGAAATGGTTCTTTAGCCTACATATAACTTTTGCTGTCATGGCAAGATTGTTCCTTGTACCTGAGGTAACACATTTTATGTTTTCTGTGATATCTCTCTGTAAGTCCTATGCTGCAATCTGTGGTACAGACCAATATGCTCTCAAACAGCACCAAAAAAGTCGTAAGTGCTTTTGGAAAATACAAGACCTTTAACTAATAAGTGTAGGAAAGCAGGCTAAATGAAAGCGAGCTTCCTCTCTTTCACTTTTTACCAATGTGTTTGTCTGATGCTGTATCACTTTGGATAGAAGTATGTCATTTTTGTAACCAGTGCAGACTCATCAATCTTCTTCTAAAACATGCCAGGGCTGTACTCCAAAGAATTATGGCTTATGCAATGGAGGGGTTGAAAATGTAGAGGAGATGATAACTACAATCATTTGCATTTGAAAAATCCAATTCTATATCTCCATGCTTGGGGATTTTATCATATTCAGGAGAGAGAATCTTAGAAAATCAGCTTAATATCATACGATGAGGGAAACAGCAAAACTGAGACAGTAAGTGCCTACAATACACTACCTGCACTGGAAGAGGAGCACACTACTACAATATATTGCAGATGTATTGTTTCAACAGTTTTAATGGATTTTGGATATTGACTGTTGCCAGGGAACCACTAATTAGAATACAACAGTGTTTTAAGGTCTAAAAAGTTTAGTCTGTCTAAAAAAAATCTTAAACAAATCCATAAAACAGTTTGATTCACTTCCCTGAAGCCAAATTGCTAATTTATATCTTAAATAAGAATTGTCAATATTGTACACATTCTCTCCAAAACAATATTTGCCTGTCTTTAATGCCAGAATTCTTATTGGACTGTGATTGATAGCCAGAAAACATAATGCATGCAATTCATAATTTACATGTGAAGAGGTGCTGTCCAAAGACAATGCTGCTCTGAATTTGAGAATAGACCATAACCATGGACAGACAATGCTGTTATTGCCAAAAAGGGAAAAAAAACCAAACCAAACCAAACCAAAAGTTCTAGGGGTTTTACTGTGTGATCAGAATAGATCATTTATTTGGGAAAAAAACCAGAAGCAAGGAAAATAATTAGAAAAAAATAAGAAATACTAGGAGGTTAGGTAAAGTATAAAACTAGGTTAGGAATGCAGTAGCTCTATTTGACCTAACGATATAAACAAGACATAGTTTCTGAGAGTATTTCTTACTAAAAAAAAATTAAAGCATGGGGGGAAAAAATGGGACACGCTTCCAGCCCACACATTTTGGGGGGTAGTGTTCATCTGAACACTCAAAAGTTACTAACAAAACAGTCTTTTAAGACTGCTAATAATTGGCCAATTGCAATCCTAAATCTTCCAAGAAGCCCAGTGTTGCCAAGGTAGATTACTAAAGGAATTCTGACAAAGGATACTTTACTATTTTCTAGTAGCTACTAGGATGGTGCTGTGGGACTGAAAAAAATCAGGTACTGGCTTTTATTCCAGTAATGTAAAAACAATGTATTATGGTCTATAATAAACAGGCCCATCTGTTTGCTTCTCTTCTTTTAAATAATTTTTTAACATCTTTTTTTTTCCATTTAAAGATAAATTTACTTCTTAAAGTCCTTTGTACAAAACAAAATCAATCAGTTTAGTAAGAACTCAAAGTTAGCTGCTTTATTAATTGATGCAGGGAGCTGTCAGAAATCTGTATTATGGTTAAAAATGGTTCTACAATACTCTTTGAACCTAAAAGATAACATAAAAAACATTGAATTCTGTCTAAATTTCATCACTATAATACACCTTAAAAAGTTCACACTGATCAAACGTTAACAGAACACCACCTTCCTTTTTGTTAATAATTCTCTACTTCCCTTCTTGCGAGAGTTTAGGTGGAGTAGTTAATTAAGGTCTAAGGATAATTAAGGCATGAAAATTTGGTGTAAAAGAGGATAAATAAATGAATATCAGTGCATCAGTTCCAACAGAAAATAAAATGTTAAACAATATGTCAGTTTGAACTCCAGAATATCACTTCATTATAACCTGTAACCATTATAGTTTTCCTTCCCCCAAACTCCTCAACTGAAGAAGTAATTTTTGAATGTGAAGCATAAAATCTATGAGCTTTAAAAAAGAAACTGGATAAACAGTAAACTTTCTAAAATTAACATTTTTCCTGATGTTGAAAAAGTATAGGCTGCATCCCTACAGTGCATTTCAATTCTATCCAGAATACACCATCACATAGTTTTTTCTATTACAATCATGATTCTGTCTATTAAAATTAACTTTACTTGTGGTTGTTCACTTTGTCCAGTAAGGTGACTGAGGTTTTAGATTTTCTTAGGGGGGTTGGTTTTGTGCTAAAAATGTGTATGATTACATATTTATATTAATGTATGTTGCTATGCCCTATTTAGAGAAGCTACCTCAGGGAAGTTTTATTGTTTATCATATTTATTTATGATTTGTAACACAGTAGTATATATGTATGTTTACCTCCATCATTTTGGACAGATCTATTTTTCAATTGATCAAATGCAGGGAGAGAGGGAAATGGGAAGACCACTGCTTTTAGCTTGTGGTATTTATCCAAATATGCACATTATAAAAATGAGGTAGCTGATCAGATGCTCTTAATTTTATGAAGATACTGGAAACGGCTTTGTTTCTGTGTCACTTTCGCACAATATTTTACACATCTTCCTTTAGAAGAAAAAATGGGGTGATGAAGCTGGGAAAAGATTAGCTGGCCAGCTGGACAAATAAAGGTGGAATTTATTAATAAATGTCATTTATCTTTGCTATAGAGTTGATTGATATTGACTAAGCCTTGAATATGCACTTTTACAGAAAACATTTAAATGATTGCTTATAACACTTTCATCACATTTCTGCACTTGAAAAATATGACAGAAATACCTCTAGATTAAAAGTAACACACAAACTATTTCTTTAATGCTAACTATTTTGTACTTCCCAGCTATTTTATCAGCAGGTGCTCTGATCTAGTATAAGCTATGCCCTATAAGAGGCCAGTTGTGCTGTTCCATGTAGCAGATCATATTGTTACTTCTTGTCAGTAATTTTCCAAGTAAGGCTTCAATGGCCTACTTTCGTATAGTAGAAATCTGATTAAATTTGATTTCCTGAAAATTAGTCATTAGATCTACAATTTTTGTGAAACTCAATGAGATTTATTGCTTAACATATTAAGGATGAAACAATATGGACAAAAATTCACTGTGGGTATTTTATCAGGATACTCTTTCCATTATGAAGAAACTATTCACTCAGTATTGGTTTTCTAAGTTGAGTTTTGCTTATTTGTCAGGGCTTGCTAACTTTCCACATGCTTTTTCAATTCCAAAAGAGGAAGTTTTTTATAAACAACAAATAAGAATGTATTTGTAGATACATGTTTACAAAGCACAGTTTTCCAATCTAATGTGAAAGCTTGGGTCCTGAGAAAGGAGTCTTCCACCCTTACTAAATTCTTTCTTAATGAGAAAAGAAGAAAAGAGAAAGAGAAAGAGAAAGAGAAGAGAAGAGAAGAGAAGAGAAGAGAAGAGAAGAGAAGAGAAGAGAAGAGAAGAGAAGAGAAGAGAAGAGAAGAGAAGAGAAGAAGAAAAAAGAAAAGAAAGAAAAGAAAAAAGAAAAAAGAAAAAGAAAGGAAAAGAAAAGAAAAGAAAAGAAAAGAAAAGAAAAGAAAAGAAAAGAAAAGAAAAGAAAAGAAAAGAAAAGAAAAGAAAAGAAAAGAAAAGAAAAGAAAAGAAAAGAAAAGAGAAAAGAGAAGAAAAGAAAAGAAAAAAGAAAAGAAAAGAAAAGAAAAGAAAAGAAAAGAAAAGAAAAGAAAAGAAAAGAAAAGAAAAGAAAAGAAAAGAAAAGAAAAGAAAAGAAAAGAAAAGAAAAGAAAAGAAAAGAAAAGAAAAGAAAAAGAGAAAAAGTTATTTTCAGCAAAACACTTGCAGGTACCACTGAAATCAACATACAAAATCTCATGACATTTTACTACATGAAAGCATAGGCAGAAGTGTAACATAACCTCAGTAACACAACCTCTAGGTTATTTCCATTAGGATGCTTCTTTTTCACATATTTCTAGTTTATTCAATTTTCTCCTCACTTTGAGAACACAATACAAAGGGGAAAGATACAAGAAAATAGGCAGATGGTAAATATCTTTTTAAATGCAATTTATTTTCAATGGAACTTCCTACAGTTCAGGAGATTAATTTTCAACTCTTTGTCCTGCTACTAAAAAAATTTCAATATTTATGCAATTAAATATATGAAATACTATTTGTGAATAGAAATGAACTCACATAAACACACAATAGTATCATCTAACAATTAAAAATAAATGGAAATTTAAAATTTTAATTTCCCAAATTTTATTTTCAGAAATTTGGGAAACCATACATAATGTCCAGAAGAGATTATTCTGAAGATTAATAAAAATAAATCAAGTCAGTCATAGTAGAAACAGCTAAGCCCATGTCCACAAGGAAACCTATTAGGTTTGGTATGCAGATAACCAAATAAGTCATGGAGTGAAAGGGGTAGTGCATATGAGATAATGCCCATCCTAATAAAATGCATTTCCAGACAGCAATTTGGGCATTCATTTTCTCATCAAAAATTTTGAGATGCCTGTTCTTAATTCATACCATTGTCTTCACATTCTTCATGGAAGAACTTCAGAAAAATATTTATGTCTTATATGCCTTAGTAAAGTAGCTGGTTGCAGGTTAAATTAGCATGAGTCTTTATTTAGAGGCAAAATGGAAATTTTCTACTTTTGCCTCTTTTCTTAATCACTGTAACCCTATCACTGGCAGCATTTTTTACACGATCTGTGGCCTGCCTGATTTCCTGTGAGGCTCTACATTCTGCCTAACCCAAGTGACAATTCATATCTATCTCCTCTGGCTTCTACCAAAGTTTGTTTTCAAGTACCTCCTGCATGTGATTCTTTGCCAAATATGGAGAATTTAGCCGTTTAGAAACTCCATGTGCTGATTCTATTTAATTCAATAACTGAGTTTTGTATTTCCATAATATAAAGTTGTTTTTTCAGTTAATAAAATAGAATTTCAAAACTATCCTTAGGGAATACTTTACCATGTGTTTTAATATTTTCCTGTGGAGCACTGAAAATTCTAGAATTATCATGTTATCTTAACTTACAGTAAAAAAACATTATATTGTGATCAAAATCCTTCAAGAGTAATAATATGTAAATAAACCCCAAACCAAACAAAAAACCCAAAAGAAACAAATCAAACAAAACAAAACAAGCCTTTAAATACTGCAAAATAATTTTATTTTCCTAGAAAGATTTCAACAGTAATCCAAACTGAATGAATTGTAGAGTATCTTGCTAAGAATTTTAGAGGTTTAAATACTGTCTGGAGTGCTTTGTAGACAAGTTTTTAAGCAGATTTTAGCATTATACCACTTGACAAGGTCACTATATTTTCTGTTCTCCTGCTAAAAATCTTCTATTTGCTTGCAGTTGTTTTTCCTCCTCTTCTAAGTATTACATACTTTTGCTCTAAGCCCATGAGCAGTATTAATGAGATGTAATTCTTGCAGAGTTAAAAACTTAATATGAAATCAGTGATATTTTTTTATTCCAATTTGCTGTGTATGGATAAAACATATTTTGTAGTTACTTCTGTGCTAGTCTATTTCTGTTAGAGAAATTTCATGCAAGCTGTTTTGGAGAACTGAGATCCCATGTAAAGATTTTACTCACTTGGTGTTTGTGTCACACACAGGACAAGAAAATTATCTGCAAAAAGAAATGTTCTGCTCTCTGTGAGAAAAGCATATCTTTGTACATTTACCTGAACTCTTAGAGAATTAGTAAACAGTTCTTTCAGCATGTATTTTTGATGCCTTGCTTGTACAGTGTGTTTCCAGTCACCTTTCTATGCTCATTTGCCTTTTCACAGTTTATCTCAATGAGCATTTTTTTTTCAATTGCTGCATACTTGATAATGCAAATAAAGAAGCAACAATTGCACATCTATTTTCAATTTGCAAATGTATCCAGAGGCCAGGTCATTATGTAGAGGTGCCATACAGCATTTAAATTATTATTTTTAAATTTTTTTTGTAGAGGTGGTTTTTTGAGGTTCTGATTTTGTGATTGTCTTTACTTGGAAAGGTTATGTTCACGAAAAACTGGAAATTGTCATTCTATGTTCATCCAGAGTGAGTAAATGATACAAATTTCTTAAATGTAGTCATTCACTTCCACTACAATGGACACTATCCTTAGCTCTCAGTTGACTAAGTCTTCTGGATGGGCACAAGAATGAATTTCTGACTCTTCAAATCATCACCAAAAGCCAACCAATCCTGCATCTCAAAGTAAGATTGGCATATTCTAGAATCAACAATAATTAAAAATTTTTTTAAAATCTGTCAACCAGATGGTTTCAAAATTTAAGAGGAATAGATTTTTAAGATAAAAAAATATAGATTCTGATAGTGCTTTGAGACATACTTGTGTTTACTCACATACACTGTGTAAAGGCTTTGAATTGAAATGACCATCTGAAAAATCAAGGTCAAGAGTTAAGCATTAACACTTCATTAATTTTCTAATACTCTAAAAGATAGACAAGTTTGAGAAAAACGAATCTATCCTCACAGTGTCCTCTAGGGTGGGTCAGGATTCTTTTTTTAATTTTTTCCCCCAGGTAAAAACTTACAAAATTCCTGTCTCTGGAAAGGGTTATCTAGATTTTTAGGGAACACAGCTGGGGCACTCAGGGAATCCAGGTACTGTTGCCAGGCCTGTGCAAATTTTCCTACTCTTTTTTTCACCACATGCTAAATTTCTATCTTGCTAAATCAGATAAAAGCAACTTAAAGTGGTTTATTGCAAGGAGAAAATTATCAAAGGGGAAGCCTTTGTAATGGTTGGAAGAAATTTTCTCCTTTTTTTTTTTTGTTTGCTTCCTTTTGAATTCAAATACTGTATAACTCCAACTGAAAATTGTGATATTATATTTCATATTCTACTTGCTTGTTTGTGTACTAAAATTCCCTACACTCTTGAAAATTCAATTCAGCCAGCTCTAGATATGGTCCTGGACAGAAAGAGTCATAATCTGAGATGAAAGACTTTGTTTTTTAATTACTTCATTTTCCTATTTTCTTTATTTATCTGAAGTCAATGCGTGTTTTCAGCATGTGTGCTTGTGTACAAAAGACAGAAATTTTGTACAAAATAACATAGGTTAATGTTATTTTTTAGAAGTGCATAATGTGAAGGATATTACGATCCTACCTCCACATTTTCAGTTATGCACACGAGCGATTTTATTTCCGTATTTATAATTATATAAATTATTCATCTTCAGTCTCTTGCACAAGGTGAATATAATATGCTGTTTAGATCTAAATTCAATTTCACTCCTGGAAACAAAAAATTTTGAGCTGAATGATAGCTGAAGCTGTCATTCTGCTATCCTATTGATACATACTGCCAAACACTCTAAATTCCCATGTTACAAAGCTCCTGAAATTTTGTAGTGGTTCTCTCTAATCAAAGGTTTTAGATTTGTCATTCATCTTATTTAGAGTAAACTGTTCAAAATTACATTTATAATAAATACAGAATATTTTTAAGTCCCATAACTCATTTATATATTTCATTTCTATATTTCCTTTCATCCTTTTGGTTTGGAATTACTGTGCAAGTAATTCCAAACCAAAGGACAAAATTTATTCTGTATGTATGAACTCCAGAAGTTATAGTTTGCCCACACACCAGTTTTTTCTTACAGGATGAAACATCCCTAATCAACATATATCTCTGAAGAAAGTGCGAGGTTGTTTCTCTTATGTTCAGAGGTCACTGTATGTTCTTGATACCACCATTTATCATAGGGTGACTGAGAATTTGTTCAAATGGGTCTTTCTGATTTAGCATCATTTAACAGTAACAAAAAGACTGGGTGTATCTAAGTGATCAATTTCACTATAGCAAGACCACTACAAAGGCCAGGAAAACCTGAACATAGTGAAGGATAAATTCAGATAAAGAGAATTTATCTGTTCCTGCCTACATGAGTGTACCTATTTCTTATCTATCCCACACAAGCAATGTTTCCTACATTGTAATTTATCACAGTTCCTCCATACAAAACCATTCACATTATATTGCAAAACCATGAAGAACCTGTAAAAAGAAAAAAAAAAAAAGTGGAAATAATTATTTTCTGAATTTATGTTTGCCAATTTGATAGGAAAAAGCACATAATTCTGAAATAGTATCTTCAGTACATCTTGGGAATATGTGAAGGATAAATCTGGACTCTCAAGAGTAGGTATTTCACTCAAACAAACATTTCCTCAGACATTAGTTATTGGGATTATACTTATAACAACATCAGAGTCAGAGATAATTTTGAAATTCTTAAAATTGAATGTATCCTCTGCAGCTTTTTAGACAGTAGGAAAACTACTGAAAGTTCTCACAAAGGCATCCAAATCCTTTAATTGCCTACTTTCCAAATACATTTGGCTTAAAAAACTCTTTAGGATTTCTTAACACACCTTACAAAGATTAAGCACACTGTCTTTGCATATTAAATAATAAATTATTATTACTATCATGGTAAATTAGTGAACCAGACTGCCTGGATTTAAATCTCTATTAACTAGAATAGTATGATAAGTATGCAAAACACTATAAATACTGAGCATTTTCTCAGCATTAGTCTAATACATTTTTAAGTGAATAAACTCTTTGGCCATCATGGGCATATAAACCCCTCAAATAATATGCTAATCTTTAGTAATGAAACAAGAAAATATTTTTGACTTGGGAACATAAAATATATTACTGTCTAGGTTAAAATTTATGTACAAAGAAAAAGGTCTAGAAAAGAGACAGAAATAACAACAAGAATGCAGAGATATCTATATCAAAAGGGCACAGAACTTTAGCAGTACTCAGTGAATTTCATTGGAGCTGAAGAGTGGCTTAGGCATTTTAGAAATCCTACCTATGCAATCAAGAGCAAAAAATACAGCAATATCAATTAAGCAATGTATTTGTGAGCAAATATCGTTGCTCACAATTATACATCTATATTGATCTATAAAATACAATCCTATGAATATCTAATGAAATTAAAAAGGAACTGTTTCAATATCTGCACATATGCATCTGCCATATCAATATCTGTATTATCTTTATCTATATCTATCTATATCATCTAGATCTAGATGACCTAGATATGTAGATATATATCTCACTGTTTGTCTAGACTGATTTATGTTAATATCTAATGCATCTATCTTGCACATTGCAGTTGGAACCCCAAGTCCATATTTTTAAAACTAGGAAAAGGTATTATTTAGAACTGGTTTAAAGACTTTTTATGAAGAATAAAACTTTCTCTGATTCATTGGGTCACACATGAATTTCTATGGAATTTTTATTTTTATTCTCAGAGGGATAATTCAACCTTTACCTTAATAGATTTAGAATTTTAACTTAAAGATCATTTTTATCAATTAATCACATCAGTGATATTTCTCTTTTGAAATGCAGTTTTTCCACTAGCTATACAGGAGGCTCAGAATAAAGGTCCTCAAAGATAATAGTTTTAAATTACTGTGGACGTTTATAAATTCTTAATATCCACTTCCTGTTTCTCATGGGTCTTAGAAAAACTGTTGTATGCAGTCTCACACATCAACATTCTACAATAAAATTTAAAGAAGGAGTTAAAAAGGTGAGAAGTTCATAGGAAAGACTGTGTTGACATTCCTTGGTACTGCAATAAATTCATGACACAATTAAAAGGGCAAGTTGACTAACTTTCTGTAAACTCAAAGGAGCAAGATATGGAATAGTATGGCATGCAGATAGCGATGTCCATCTTTATTTTGCCAGTTCCTTTGAATTATCAAACATCTTAATATGATAATTTTTTTCCAGAATAATGAAACAGCTGGAGGATATCAAAGTTGGTGATAGATTCACAGCAAACACTGAACAGTTGTCTGAAATGAATCTTAAAATAATATCTCTATTCACGGTGTACTCAGTGTAGTTCTCAGCAGCTACCACTGAGCTCCTCAAAGATGGTATAAAGAATCCACTTGAATTCCACCAGATGGTGGTGATTTAAACATTCCTCTTCAAACATTTTGCATATCCTGTAGTGCTGCAGAAAATTGTCCCTGTTGCTTCACCACTGGGAACAAGTAGGCAGCGTACTAAGAAAGGTATATGACTTTCAAATCAACCTGAGTGTGATAAGGTTTTGAATGTCTCTTGTTGCTGCAGCCTGCTGACATATGTCAGAATACTCAAAAGACTGCAAGTTAATTGCTATTTCCTCCTTGGTATGGAAACGGGCCATTAGAGTCCATCCTGATTTGGAGCAAAGGAAGAAAACCCTATTGGCAGAAACATTTAGTTCAGGCAGATATTGGATAACTGGAATCTAAAAGAAGTGAATTAGACAAAAGTTTAGTTTAGAACTCCTATCACACATTCATTTTGTTTATCAGTACAATTTCACTTCTGGAATGTATGCAAATTATGCTGTTTCTGAAGCTTTATAATTTAAAGTGGGTACTGAAATCACAACACTTAAACATTGTCTACAATCAAGTTTTGTACCTAATGCAATATTACCCATGGATAGAGATTTTCAGCATTATTGTATTTGCTCTGGTGGAAAATATAAGTTTGCAAACATTAAAATATTTTGTCTGCTAGAATGTTTGACAAAATAGCTCATATGAAAAAAATGTAGGAGCTGAGGATTTCTTAAAAATTAAATACTTAAATTAATATTTACTTTTACATTTCCTTTATCTCTGTAAGCCTTTATAAATTTTCATGTTTGCAATTAAATAATAATTTTGTAGCAAATATTTCATATCATACCAAAGAATTCAGCTTTGATCTGTTTGCTGAGTTGGAGGATGAATTAAAATTCACCTTGCACTTGCTAAATTCCTCTTTTCCGATTTGCCACTGAACCAAGAAATCAGTTATTTGTTCAAGTCTATAATTGTGCTATGTATAATAATTTTCTGAAAATGTCATCCACCCTAAAAAGATCTCCCTGCTGAGTCTGCTTAATTCTTAAAACAAAAGTGCTTGTAAAACCTTGAAAGACAAATCTTTCTCCAAGCTGAAGAAAAAAGGGTCCTTAGGATACATCTTATGTTGTTCTAACAAATGGAAAAGATCACTGAATCTAAATTTTGTTCACTGTGGATGCCCACCTAGATGTGCAGGCTGATTGGAAATTCTAGAGCCCCTCAGCTTTTATTTGCACTTTCTTGCAGAAGGAAACAACTAAATAAATTTAGTCCACACAATTCTTTTTTGCACATACAGGTGGTGGTTCCATTGTTAAGACAGATTTATTCTGCTTCACTGAGTGAAGTATAGAATATATTTTTTGTGATGGCTATGGCAAATACATACCAAGGAGATTCACCTTAGTTTAGGACAGTCAATAAGTTCAGGGCTACTTTAATCATTCTTTTATATCCAGTTCAAAATTTATTTTATATTTCCTTTAATACGAGCATCCTATTCTGGTATTTTCAGTAGCTAGTTTTCAGATGTAAGAGCACTTATGTACCTAGGTAGTATGACAGTTAGGGTACTGTTAGGGTACAAAACTACTTCATTTTTAAAATGCATTATTACAATATTTGTTTACATTCTTTTAGTTTTATATATAATCTCTAAAAATATGCATAAAGCTTTAGTGTACTTTGAATATTAATGCATTAGCTTGGATAACCTCATTACTCATGCAAAATGAACTTAATATAAAATGTCAAGGCCCACCATAAACACACATATTACTTATTTCAACAACATAATATTATTGAAACTTTCAAAAGAGACGCATTCATTCTGGTGACTTGTAAAGGGAGGTCTTTGAGCTATGAGAATAAACTAAGGATACTAGAAAAATAGTGTTTTCATAACATCTCAATATGCTAAAATGAATGATAGAACCTTATTCTATTTCCTCCTTAAAAGCAAAATCAGATTTTCCCAGTTTTCTGGTTGGATAATGCCAATGTACCTACCCCAGCAGGTTTGTGAAGTTCTAGACTACCAGTCTGCCAGGTATGCATCACTTTTACTATACTGTGTGTCAGTAGTACTCACTTCCATTTGAGTCAGGATCACATTTTCCAAATATAAAATGGAAAAATGGGGGATAGAAGGACATAATTTTAAAGAGAATCTTTAGATAACCCAGAAAATGACAAGTATGTAACAGTAACTCGTAAGACAGGAGCCTTAGCACTGATGCCAGGTCAGATTAGTAAAGTTGAAAAACAACGGAAGATAGATGGAAAATATAAAATAAAAGTTAATTTAAAAAAAATTATGTAGCCAGTCAATAAATGGAGAAAAAGACTTTAACTAAATAATTGCTCACCATCTACTTCTAGAAGTATCTCACATCAAACTATGCTGACTTTTAGGCATTTTCTATGCCTTTCTGGTAAAATAAAGTGACTTCAAAAATACAAAATGAAATGCCAAAGGTTTGCATGGACACTTCCTCACACATATTTTTTCTTTTTATCCTCAGTTTTATCTTTTTATGTTCTTTCTCTATTTGAGATAACAGTGTTAGATGAGAGTAGATAAATTGGTTGGTTTTCCCACTTCATCAAAGTTAATAGACTTAAAAAGATGATGCTTCAAAAGACAGTTTTTTACTTTTGTTACCCTGGTTGTGTAGCCACAGAACCTGGAGACAGGTTGGAGACAGCTTTGCAGTACAGCTTTTGCGTTCAACTCCTCGCTTGTTTTCAATCTGGACTATTCTAGACAAAGTTAATTTTCTCAGATCTCCTCTTCCCACCTGTGGATCTTCCATATGTCTGTGCATGTCTCCTGCAGTTATGCTTAAGTGTGCAGAAGCTATCTGCTGGTAAGGGACTGCTCAAGTCCGGGTCTCCATTTAAGATGTTCTTCAAATGAATTTTGGTAGGGAAGGAGGGAGAAAATAAGGAAAGGGAGGTTAATTTCTCCCACCTGCAATTTTTTAATACTTCTCCTTTGGCTTTTTGTGGTTTTGTTTATCTGCTCGGGTGTTGTCAAAGAATGTATCTAATTTAAATATCCCTGCAAATACCACAACACAGCAATAACTACATTTTTGTCTGTATTCTCTCTGTGCACTGGACAGCAGTTTTTAATTTCATACACCATTTGCAACTTTGCTGTAGTGATTCTATATACTCATTACATTGTTTTTTCACACAGGAAAAGAGAATTTTACCTAGTTTTAGGCTTTCTATTAGCATTTGGGGATGCAGTCGAGATGCGGACATTTCAGAAGATCATACAAAGAAAGTTAGCAAAAGAAGCAGCCTTTAGCTCACATCCAATGAAAACTGGACATTGGACAAATTTCATTATCTTCCTAGGTAGTGAAATATATTTGTATTCCCCTCTGAGAACCATGCTCTTTGTGTATGAATGTACATTTATTATATATCTACTAACAAAATCATAGGGTTTTTTTTAACAGAATGCTTATTCTAGCCACTTCTAAAACAATCTATGTCATGTGTTTGATGAATCAGGCAATCTTAGACCAATCAACTCTTTAGGCATATTTGGATAGAGGTATGTGTCATAGAAAAAGTCATACAAAAGGAAAGATATTCATTATTTCTGTTCACCTCCAAAACGTATCAGTTTTGTAACATGCTGTATGTGATAAATACATAGGAAAATAAGTTTTCATATTTGTTCCATATACTAACCCCTCTATTTCTGATCTGTAGTCTATCTAGTGAATCTCTTCAGAGGGTTTCATTCTCAAGACACAACAACTACAGAGCTAGGTTTAGGAGAAATCATGCAAGTGTGGTCTGTGAGGAAATGCAAGACATACAAGATTGTGAAAGTTACTTCAAGATATAACCTTAAGGGAGAGTAAAGGAGGAGAGATGTATGAGTCTTATGATGCTCAACTTGTATATAAGGAGCAAAGAAAACAGGAAATGTTATTTTCTCTGATCCAGTAATGAAAGAGGATATTTTCCAAGGCACTTGAAAGTGTGTGCTACAACCAGTGACAAAAAGAGAGCAGGGACAGACTACTAAAAATGAAAGGATTTTGCTTCTTACTGTCTTTCATTTTTCTGTTTATTTCTATGTTAGACTTTCATTTACTTGAAGAATATTGGCAGAAGAGAAGGGAAGCACATATTTTTTGAGATCAAGTAAGATCTTTAGATATTGTTAGTTATACTTGTGGGTTTTATTTTGTTTTAGCAGGAATGGTTAGAACTGGCATTGTAACTATGTTCCAGTAACCTTTACCTGCCACATGGGAATAGAGAAAATTTTAAAAGCATTAAAAATCAAATACTAGAACTTCTGTAGCTCAAGTAGTTGTCTAAGATGAGTGACAGTGCATGAAATAGGGTTGCCAAAATGTGAATCATTTGTCTGTGTTCTCTTAGAATAACAACATTGTGGGGTGGATCTGTGGATAGATGGCGCAGTGTCAAATGTTTTCCAGCAAACCTTACAGCGACAACAGCTGATGACATTACTGTCTTTCTTTAAAAAAGACTACATCTTGAATTTATGGTTAAGAGAAAAATAATTCTTTGGAACAAATCCTAGCATTACTACTAGAACTGGCCATTAAAAAAAAACCCAAAATAATGTAGCTTTGCTGAAACTTACAAACTCATCCACCCTATTGAAATCTCTACAAACAGTAACACTGCCCTTCAGAGTATGGGCATTTCCCCCTCAATCTGATGATGTCCAAAGACTTGCTTGGATCCAATTGCCCAGGTCTTTAATAAATATTCCCTGTTCTCCCCTTTTCTATTGGTTTGGTCATTTCATCATGGAAAGCTATCAGGTTTGTCAGTCATAATATGTCCTTGGCCAACTGACACCAGCTGTTCCAAGTCACATCTTTTTTTCTCAAGTGTCTGGAAATAGTTTAAGTTTACATTCCCAGGTACTGTGGAAAGCTGATTAGCCTCCAATTCCCCTGTCCTCCTGCTTGAGCTGTGTAAAGGTTGGTGCAACCTTTGTATTTTCCCAACCATCAAGAACTTCCCAGGTTCTGGTACATTCTCACCATTTTTATCACTAGGCCCTGGAAATCAGATGGCAGATATTATCAGCAAAAAATGATGCAAAACAAGCATCAAGCACCTCAGCTTTTTCTCATCCTTTCTCACTAAATTCACTTCTCCATTGAGCATTGGCCTCAGATTTTCCTCAGCCTTTTTTCTCATTGTCATGGAGTGCATCAAAGAGAGCATTGCCATCTTGTTGCCAGACGTAATAGTCCCCTCTACTCCACAGTGGTGCAGTCTTACTTTGAGTCTTGTGTGCAGTTTTGGGTGGCACAATGTAAGATATACAGAGCACCCAAAAAAGGGCCCACAAAGACGGTGAAAGACCTACAGGGGAAGACATGTGAAAAATTACCTCAAGTGGAACAAGAGTGCCTTGTTCAGCCTGGAGAAGAACAGTTTGAAGGGAGACCTCATCGCAGTCTGTACCTTCCTCATGAGAGGAAGCAAAGGAGCAGGCGCCAGTCTTTTCCCTCTCGTGACCAGTGACAGGATATGAGTGAATGGTACCAAGGTGTGCCAGGGGAGGTTTAGATTGGATAGAGGAAGGTTCTTCACCCAGAAGGTGATTGGGCACTGGACCAGGCTCCCATGGGAAGTGGTCACAGCACCAGCGTGACAGAGTCCAAAGGAGCATTTGGACAATATTCTCAGATACATGGTGAGAGTCTGGTGTTCTTCTGTGCAGAACCAGGAGCTGGACTTGGATGATCCTTGTGCTCCCTTCCAGTTCAGCACATTCTATGATTTTATGATATCCTGCACTAGTTTCAAGATCTGAGCTTTGAATTCCCTAATTTCACCTTTGCATTATGAATAGTATACCAAATAATATGTCTACACATTATTGTGATATCTATGTGCTTGTAAATCACGTAGATATCACAATATTTGGCAGCACGATTTGGTCATACTAACCATGCTCAAACACTGAAAAATGCTGCATGTGAACAGAGGAATTGGCTGTTCTGTTCTGTGTACATCATCTAATGATATGAGCAATTGCATTCTGTTTACAAACCGAGGTGTTGACTTACAGTATATTAGAATGTGTTATGGCTGGAATATGTTGTAGTTTACAATGTTTCAAAAGGATAGGGAAGTTGGAGTTTTCAAAAAAACTTCTGATAATACTTCTGATAAAACTTCTGATAAAACTTCTTTTCATAAGCCAGCATTTCTTTCCAAATCACTAATCAAAATGCAAATAAAACACTACTTGATTTCTACTGCATACAGTATATTTAAAGTTACTGTGTTGTTCTGTGACCCTTTTCTTGAAAGAGACATCCAAGACATCTTAGGTACATGCCATGCAACAACAGGTCTTAGGAACATCAGGGAATATGAAGTAGTATCAGACAGGTTGACAACAGCTAGATCAGCAACAGCAGCAACCACCTGGTAACATATTTGCTTGTTTCTCAGAAATGGTAGAAAAATATTTTGTAATCCATATGTTGCATTCATTCTGTCTGGGCAAGTTCACTAAGCTTTAATGCAGGTAAAAATGTGTTTCTGTGATGAAATAATAATAAGGTATGTTCACAAAAGAGGTCTTGATTTTGACTGTAGAAAATATTACTATTTTTATCAGAGCTGTCCGTCATCAAAAACATTCTCAGAGGATATCTTCAGGGCTGCTGGCACTGCAGGAGACAGAAGGACTTTGGTTAATGTAGCCAGTGTGAGTGTCTCACTTATTAACAGATGAATTAACAAAATGTCCCAAATGTTATCCATCTGCTACTCCTTTCCAACCTGTTCTAAAACAAAGAATGTACATTTGGAATTAAAACTCACCTCTTCCCTCGGGCTTTCCTTTATTGACAGAAAGTAAAGCAAAATTACAAAGCCCCTAAAACTAAGTCAAAGATATGAACAAACAGAAAATGCTTTAAACATCAGTTTACTCAAACCCAGTCCAGGATATTGCTCCAAGCAGAATTTTTCAGCAATCCAGATTTCTTCTGAACAATGACAGTAATTTGCTTCCCACACACACAAACTCTTTAGTAACTATTTGTCTGGTAAGCCACTACTTGTCTTGAAAATCCCAAGAACCTGTGCAAAAAGTATGAGGAAAAGAGGAGTCTTTTGAGATTGTGAAGCCCACTCTGTGTATCCAGGCTGGGCACATGCAATATTCCTAGCAGAGATTTGCATCATCTTTTCCTGGAGACACTAATGACAACCTTGCTAAGAAAACAGATCATATTTTTATTATTTCCACCTTTTTTTTCCCTGTTACCCTTTCCTAGATGAAACTACGTTTTTGCAATGCAATGTACACCCAACTCTTTCTCTATTAGCAAATAGATATGCAAAATGTGAAACAGATTCTTTACAGAAGGGATTACCCCTGCCTTTTTTGGTGAACCAGTCTGCTTCAAGTAAAAGGAATATACCATTGTATTCTCTTCTGTAATAATAGAGTTATGAAAGGTACAAAATATTGAACATTGTATGAGATAAAAATTCTGCTTTTTCTTTCCTGAGGGAAAAATTTTGTTTCAGTCTCTGCATGCATGTGTACGAAGAAAAGATTGTGTGTCTTGTGCTTTGTAATTTCTTACATTTCTCTTTACTAATATGATATGTATTGACCTTTTCATCTAGAAGCAGTCAATCTTGTATGAAGTAACAGGAGAAAAGTTTATTTTAAATTCTTTTTTCCTGATTTCTGGGAACATAAGACACTGCCACAACAGAGAAGATACATAGTCAGATTTTTAACATTTGCTTTTTCTGTTAAATTTCCTACCTAAATGCACATCCCAATGCAAGGTATCAAAATCAGTATTAAATCACTTATTATCATAAGTGGGTGCTAGACTGAGCCTTACAGTTTCATGTGTAATGTGTCTACACCAAAGAAGTAAATAACACAGACATTCTTTATTAGGCTTTTTTGATGACAGAATTGTTGAGCCAGAGGAAAACACATACTACAAAACCAACATGAGATTCAGCACCTCAGTCTCTCATGTGCTTTCTAGTCTCAGGAAAACATCAAAACACAGCTTGAAGTATTGTTTTTGTAAGGCTATGTAGATTCCTTCAGTAAGGTGTAGCTACTAGTGGACCCAACTTTATAAAGCTAGAAATTCTATAGTTTGAAGTTTTTGGAAACCTTTTATATCTGGGAATAAAACAAAATTTGCTTAGTAAGGCAGATTTGAGCATTTCTTATGTCAAGATGAATTGATTATAAATGTTATGTGGGGAAAAACAAGTCAGATGACAAAGCACACAGCAGGACTTCATGTAGAGAGGAGGTCCAACATACAGCCTAAAAGGGACTGGCAGAGTCTGTAGTGATCAAGAAAAATAAACTGGAAGTGAAAACTGTTTTACATGACCACAGTTAAAATTTAAACAAAATAACATTGATCTTGAAAAATATGATCCCCTCTCATGATGAGGCACACTTATCCTGATATGTGATGCTATCCTTGGAGGACAGCAAGGGATCTCTAAGGTCATTCACTCAAACTGGACCTGCAGTGCATCCTTTCACTAAAAAAACCCTGGCGACAGGGCTTGTTTCATTGTGTAGTATGGCATTTTCTACTTCCACTTATTTATGTCTTTGCTTTGATGTCTCTCTGTCACTCACAGTTTATAGAAGAACATTGAGTTGTAATGCTACTGGAAATAGTGTTGAGAGAGCAAGAGAAAGCAAGATTAACAGACTACAGATTTAAATTCTTGATCCAGATGGCTCTTAAAACAGGTGGCATTTAGTTGGAGTCATTATGGCATTTATGGTTCTTCTGATGCTTTCTAATATTTATTTCAGTTAGCCAAAATTAATTCCTCTTAATTACAGTTCTTATTACAGTCTCAATAAATTACAGTCTCAATAAATGACCTCTAACATTAGTGCTTTATAAGGAACATTACAGGTAATTATTTGAAAACGACAGTTTTTCTAGTCAATATAGATAGAGAAGTTAGCAGAAATAGTGCCCAAAAATGTCTGAAAAAGAAACAAACCATGCTAGTATCTTAGGCACTTCAAACAACGTATACTTCAGTGCTGAGCTATCTCTCCAGAAAAAGGGGCATCAGGAAATATATGCCAATATTACTCCTTGGAAAGAGATTAACTCCTATTCCTTCTACAGATTCAGACATTATGGGAATTGCACTTGATGGGCAAGAAGCGTTGGCATCAAAATCATTGTAACTGTGGATTTATTTCTCTAGCTTTCTCTCTTCTACTGTTTCCAGGCTTTTTTTTTTTTTTTTGCTTGTTTGTTTCTTTCCAAGTTTCTATATTTCCTGGGGAAGGGGGAGGGGGTAGTTGAGAAGCAGTAAATTTTAAAGAGTGCGGATTCTTCTTCAGTGGCAGAGTAGTCCTGAGCAACCAACAGAACTTCAGCTAAGCCACAACCAGCATTGATTTAAAGATTTCTTGAAGAACTAATTAAATATTTGTCCATGATAAAAAGAGAGAAGCATTTAAGAAAACTACAAGACCTTGCAGATTGCATTGGATTCCTTAATTTATGGTATATTATTTAAATTATTAACATTATTTTTATACTCACTCTGCTATTAAATAAAAAATTAAATTAAAATGCCCTCACTATTCTTTTATTTCTAAAAATTTTTCCTCTTACAACAAAGATTAAAATAATATTGCAGAATAATGGTTCAAGTGGAAAAAACTAACCAGTGTTTCTGATAAGAGGCAGCTAATGTGTCTTCTTATGGAAGCATTTTCCTGATACACAAAACCCAACTGCAAACAAATATTTTGCTATAGGAAAAATCAAATCACAGAATCACAGAATGGGTCAGGTTGGAAGGGAACGCAGTGGGTCATCTGGTCCAACCTTCCTTCTCAAGCAGGATCATCCTAGAGCACCTTGCATTGTTATCCACAGAGTTCTTGAATTTCCCCAGTGAGGGAGACTCCACACCCTCTCTGTGCACAGTCACCTACACAGTAAAGTTCTTTCTCACGTTCAGGTGTGCATTTTCTTCAGCCTGTTGCCTCTTGTCCTATCCTCTTATCTACCACTGAGTAGAGCCTGACTCCATCCTCTTATCACCCTCCCTTCAGACACTGATAGACATGAGGTTCCCTCTTGTCTCTTCTCAATGCTGAACCAGCTCCCTCAGCCTTTCCTTGTAAAGTCCTAAATGCTCCAGTCCCTTAATCAACTTCATACCCCTCTGTGGGATTTGCTCCTGGAGCTCCATGTCTTTCTTGTTTGCAGGAGCCCAGAACTGGACACAGCATTTCAGATGTGTCTCATCAGGCCTGAGTAGAAGAGCAGGATAACCTCCCTTGACCAGCTGGCAGTGCTCTTCCTAATGCACCCCAGGACACCACTGGCCTTCTTGGCCATCAGGACACAGGCTGGCTCATGGACAGCTTTTTGTCCACCAGGACATCCAAGTCCTTGTCTGCAAAGCTCATTCCCAGCAGATTAGCTCCCAGCCTGTTGTGGTGCCCAGGTTATTCTTCCCCAGGTGCAGAACCCTGCATTTGCTTCGCTGAATTTCACAGCTCTTCTCTGCCCCCCTCTCCACCCTCTCAAGGCCCTTCTGAAGGGCAGCACGGCCCTCTGGGGTATTGGCCACTGCTCCCAGCTCTGTGTCATCAGTGAACTTGCTGAGGAGACCTCTGCCCCTTGCATCAGTAAATTGTATTCAAGTTATTGATGAACAAGTTAAAAATACTGGATCAGTATTGAACCTCGGGGACACCACCAGTGACAGGCCTCCAGCAAGACCCTACACTACTGATTACAACCCCCTGGGACCTCCCATTCAGTTCATTCTTAATCCACCTCCCTGTCCACTCACCTCATCCACACTTCCTGAGTTTGCTTGTGAGGATGTTGTGAGAGATGGTGTCGAAAGCCTTGCTGAAGTTGAGGTAGACAATATCCACTGCTCAATATCCTCATTCATCTGGTTACTTGTTTCATTATGAAAGACAATGAGGTTGTTCAAACATTACCTGTCTTTACTGAACCCATCCTAACCCCTGCTCAGCTTCTTGCCTTCCATGTGGTAGTCATGGACTCTAGAATGAGGCACTCACTCCATCACCTTTCCAGTGATTGAGGTGAGGCTGTCTGGGTAGTAGTTCCCTGGCTTCATGCCCTTTTGGAAGACTAGGGTGACATGTGCTGTATTCCAGTCCTCAGACAGGTCTCCTGATTGCCACAAACTTTCAAAGATGATTGAGAGTGGTCTGGCTAGAATGTCAGCCAGCTCTCTCAGCATTTCTGGATTCATTCTATCAGGGCCCATGGAATTATGGATATCGTGTTTTCCTGACCCTAACCCAATCCTCTGTGATGAAAGGGAAGTTTTCCTCACAAAATTAATTTACCCTGGTCTCCTGGGTCAGTTGTTTCTGGAGGATGGTCTCATCAGTGAGGACTGATGCAAAGAAGGCATTCCATAACTCTGCCTTCTCTACAACTTGTTACCAGGGTCCCTCTTCATTTGCTAATTATCTGTTGTTTTCCCTTTATTAGTTCTTTATTCCTCCAAAGAGGTTTCTTGCTGCCCTGGCTTCATTTCTTTCTCACAGGCCTCTTGAGCCTGGAGGAACTCATTCTTGAAATTCAACCAACTCCCTTGGAGCCCTCTTCCCTGCAGGGCATGTTTCTCTGGGTCTCTTCCAAGAAGATCCCCAAAGAAGCTAAAGCTAGCTCTCCTGCAGTCGATGGCTGTAATCTTACTCACTGTCCTGATACCTCTTCATTCAGTAGTGAACTGCACAATCTCATGGTTGCTACAGCCAAGACTGCACCCAACCCTCACATCATCAACAAGGCCTTTGTATTTTTTAGTATGAGGTTGAGCAGCAAACAACTGCTTTTGGGATCTGTTGTTACATTAAATGAAATTTCTACCTGGAAAACTTATCTGGGGACTGATGGTTCAAGTGATAGGTAATAATTCCATAAGTCTGTCACAGGAATAAAACATGCTGAACAAGTTAATCAAATAAAGGAAGAGAACATTGCTCAGAAAATCCTTTAGCTTGTGAAAGGTGGTTCTGGATTATTCCTTAGAACCTTAGCCTCAGTGAAGAGCAGAGGATTTCTGTTTAAGAACAGTTTAGGAAGAAGAAACTCTCTTTTTGAATAAACTCAAGTTGATGATGCTCGTCTGAATAGGAAATATGCATATGGACAGCATCAACTTTTTAAAAAGTGAATGCTCCTCAATTTTTGGTACTGCACTGCACACCTGCAACCAGCTGCAGTGTGCAGCCTGCCGTCTAACCTTAAGACAGGAGGTCATACTTCTTTGTGTGTATCATCACATCACATCCTGGGATGTGAATGCACTGTATCTCCTCATCTGTTTATTGGAATTACAAACATACACACTGAAAAGAGTGGGCCATAAGCAAGCCAAATTACAGAGCACATTGGTTCAAGCGCAGTATCTCATATTATGTGAAACTACCTGTGGATATGACTAGCTGATCTAGATGTGAGTTAACTAAACTTCCTGATCTTGGAAATCTACTCCCTCAAGCCAAGCTCTGTTTGCAATCACCCTACTTTTGATATTGACTATAAGTCTAACAACAACTCTGTAATGCCAGTGAACTTATGAAGTATTTTTTTAGATTTAGTGATGCCAAATCTGGATGCTCTTATGCAGTCACCATGGCTCAAGCTCTCTCAATGCAGTAGAAAAGAGAAACTTAGCTGAGTAGGAAATGCATGAAGGATATTTGCACACTTAAATCTAGTAACAGCATACTGTAAGAATCTCCAATATTGTCAGAATACTTCATAAAAATGAAGTTTGACATGAGATAGGTTTCTTTTGTAATAGGCTTATACAATCCATATATATCTATGAATAGTGAGTAGAAAAATTTCTGCATGTTCTATCTGCCTGTCGCATTACTTTGTAAAAGCTCTTCAGTGACATTCAAAGATGTAATTATTTCTTTGCTGTCAAGGTCAGCAAAACCTGAGGTAATGGTTACGTAAGTGACAATCATTTATTATAATGTGGCCTACAGGGTTATGAAGAATTGTCATTCAAGGGTTTTTCTGAGATGTCATATATGATAGAGATTTTACTTTATTTATCTCCCTTCAGCTAATTTTTTTTCTGACTAATACTAGTGTGTTCCCATGGTAGTAACTATGCTTTTCAGAGTGCTTAATAATGGTCCTCTTGTGTGTCCTCTCTTACTGTGCTCCACTGCCTTTGATTCATCCTGCTCTTTGCCCCTGACACAGGAAAAGAAAGAGAGGAGAGAGGAGTGTTTTTTCTTTAAGGGTCTCAGTATACACTGCTGCACTGTAACCATGGAGTGAGAAGGCTGCTTAAAATGACCCATCTCTTCCTTCATCTCCTGAGCAATGAGAACCTACATCATCGTGAAAACAAATAATGAAATAGAATCAGTGATGCCAGCAGTGAAAAAAGAGGGAATTGTGGGGCTTGCATAGTTTCAATTTTCTAGACAAGCCAAAAACAAAGTAGACATTTGCTTTGCAGCCTGTTGACTTGAGGGAACCAGAAGAAAATGAGGAGATGGCTGCATCATTCCATGTGTCTAAAAAGTCTTAAGCTTTGGAGAAATAAGACTAGCTAAATGCCAAGTATATTTCAAAGAAAAACAGAGGTTTCCTTCTTTGGGAGCATCTACCAAAACAAACAAACAAAATGAGTAATCAAAGCAAGACACCCGCATTTCATTTTTCCACTTTCTCTCTGAAATTAACTGAAGACCAAAAGTATAGCAGATGTATTTGCAACTTTAGCATGTTATTGATTCATTTTACTAGATTATGAAGACTGCAAAATAGTAACTCTCAAAGGAGTATTTTGGCTTTGGCCCAGGGTATTCCTGACAATACAAAGGGGAATTGAATCAATAGTATGCTTAAGCATCTTGCATTTTATACATTGCTGTAACTGGCATAAAACTGAATTTTTCATTCAATTGGGCAAAACCACACTTTTTCTATCTGAGGCATATATATTACTAAAAGATAAAAGAAAAAAAAAAATTTAAAAATGGACAAACAGATGTGGTGGCAAAGTCCCCTTTCCAGGATAAATTATTTACATATTATTTACATATTATATTACTTTACATTATTAATGCTTACATTATATTACTTACATATTTGATTCTGAGAAGCTAGAGTAAATCTAAATATTTGATTATATGTAAGGGTATCTTTCATGCTCATTCCCTACATAACTTCATTTACACTGTCAGCTGGATATAAAGATGGATTTAGTCCAGTGAAATTAGCAGTATCAAAGCTTGTTCATTCTGCTTCACACAAAGGTGAGGTCCAGTAACATTTTGTGCTTGCCAGCATTGTAAGTTTACCCGTTTTAACTCAGCTTTACTTTCAGTGCTTGAAATGTTGGTTCTCTGCATGTAGACGAGGGTGAAAATGAGAAATGAGATTGCCTGTCCCAGGTCTGTGCCCTGAGTCTCATGCTATCATTAAGCTATTATACTGCTGGTGCTGAATGAGGAAAGTAGAAATAACTCACACTGATATTTATTGAATGGCATTTCAGAAACATTAAAAAAATCCTGACAGATTTGGCTACAGTCCAGAGTTTCCTCTCCAGATGTGGTTTTTGCATGCTGTTGGATGTCTCTAAGCATATAAAATAAGGAGTGGCAGCATATAGCACCTGACAGAAAAAGCTTTGTTGAACAATTTCACATCCTTTGTTTACAATTTAACATTGACACTCAAGAACAGGATGCAAAGGGTTGCTGGTATGATTTTTAGTGTGTAAAATTATAGCTGGTGTTTTACTTTCAGTAGAGAGAAACAGGAAACTGGCTGTGATGTCTAGTGCACAGCTTGATCATGTATTGGGAAAGATGATACTTCTTCCTAAATTTGTGTTAGTGAGATAGGCAATGACTTCACAGAATCACTGCAGCAAGTTGTAAATGATGTATGAAATGAGAAACCCGGCCCATAGCATAGAGCAAAAATCTATAGTTAGCATTGTGAAGTGGCTGTGGCAGTGTGTGTTGTTTGCAACAGCATTAAACTTGGTAACATTGATCAGAGGCACACAGAATTTTAAGGAACAAAATAAAACATGTAAATTAGTTTTTCAATTTCCTGGTTTCCCTCTGCTTTCTCATGAAGCAATTGTCATTCTAAGCTGGTTCATGTTACATCACCTTCTAATATTCTACCTGTCTATGCTAAAGTGAAATCTATTTGGATAGTACTGGTTTTCTCTTAAGATAAGTAACAGTAATATTCCAGTCCTTTTAAGAATAAGAAACATACATTATCCAAAATTTTAAGACATCTTCTAAGGTTATCTAATTATCTTGAAGAAGTAGGCAGCAGAATTACTAATGTTTCAAAATTTACTGAATTTGAAGATAACGCCAAGCTGGGTGGGAGTGCTGATCTGCTGGAGGGCAGGAAGGCTCTGCAGAGGGATCTGGACAGGCTGGACCATGGGCCCAGGCCAGTGGTGTGAGGCTCAACAAGGCCCAGTGCTGGGTCCTGCCCTTGGGTCACAGCAAGCCCAGGCAGTGCCACAGGCTGGGGCAGAGTGGCTGCAAAGCTGCCACAGGAAAAGGCCCTGGGGGTGCTGGTGACAGCAGCTGAACATGAGCCAGCAGTGCCCAGGTGGCCAAGAAGGCCAATGGCATCCTGGCCTGTGCCAGCAATGGTGTGGCCAGCAGGAGCAGGGCAGGGATTGTCCCCCTGTACTCAGCACTGGTGAGGCCACACCTCAAATCCTGTGCTCAGTTCTGGGCCCCTCACTGCATGAAAGACATGGAAGTGCTGGAGCATGTCCAGAGAAGGGCAGTGGAGCTGTGGGCTGATGAAGGCTCTGGAGCACTACAGTCCTACAAGGAGCAGCTGAGGGAGGGACCTGCAGTTTTTTTCAGCTGGAGGAAAGGAGGCTGAGTGTGGATCTTATCACTCTTGACAGCTCCCTGATAGGAGGTTGTAGCCAGGTGGTATCAGACTCTTCTCCCGAGTAAAAAGTGAGAGGAATAGAGACAGTGGTGAAAGATATTTCTTTATGGAAGGTGAAGACAAGCATTGGAACAGCCTCGTGAGGCCAGTTTTGGAGTCACCTTCCCTGTAGCTATTTCAAAGATGTGTAGATGATACACTTAGGGACATATGTTTAGTGGGGAACTTGGCAGTGTCACTCCTGACTGTTTTTTCCAAATTAAACAATTATGTGATTTTATGATAGAAACACAATGCACTAGGTACGGGGTTTTTTCCTCTTTAAATCTCTTAATTATGAAGTGTTTAAATATTTAATGAAATATTATTTGCCATTAGGCATCTCAGATTTAAAGATGTGCTAATAGGCAGCATTACTTTGTGTCAAAAAATCTGATATAAATAATAATGAACATTAAAGGGTACACCTTAACTGCACTATTGCAGAGAATTGTCTAAACTGTGTTTGCTTTGAGGAAAGCTCTAAAATGTCCCAGTTAGCTGTCAAAATGCTCCTGTAAAGCAAGAGATTAAGAAGATAACCAAGGCTATCATTGAAGATTAATCAAGCCCCTCAAAGCAATCAGATCTTTTTTAAAAACATAAAATTCAGTCAAGTAGCAGATTATAGACTTTTTAAACTGCTTCCTCATGTGCATTCTGTCCACATTTGTACCTTTTTTCAGCCAAAAACCTTTTTTACAGAAGGGCAGATTTTTCATATGTGGTTTCATTATATGAGGTAGATATTTCAAGAAATTGCAACTATTTTGGTTTTAGACAAGAAAAAAATATAGAGCCGGTAACTGAAGGACTTTTTACTGGGAAAACTTAGAGAAATGAAGACAAGTCTACTTTAAGTGCAAAAACTAAGATGCTTAAATAAAGCACATTAAACACCTGTTTTTATATTTTCACTACTCCTTGAAAAAAGTATTGAAATATAGCTCTCCAAAACTCCTTTACTTCTAAATGAGAGTATTTACAGAAGACCTCATAAATTGAAATTATCCACATTTACCCTCAAAATTTTTTGCTTTTTCCGAGTGTTCCCAGGTAGAGAGGATTTGAAGACAGCTCTGTTATGCAACATGTCATGTAGCCATTAGGAAATATAGGGTTGCATAACTTTTAAATTATCACCTGTGGTTTTGAGTGGCGGAGGATTTCTTCACATCCTTGAATGTCTATATACTCTTTCTAACTATCTAAGTTAAAATTTTGCTAGATAAGAAAAAAGCACAAAGGAAGGAAGTGGTGGAAGGAAGTGGCGGAAGGAAGGAAGTGAGGGAAGGAAGGAAGGAAGGAAGGAAGGAAGGAAGGAAGGAAGGAAGGAAGGAAGGAAGGAAGGAAGGAAGGAAGGAAGGAAGGAAGGAAGGAAGGAAGGAAGGAAGGAAGGAAGGAAGGAAGGAAGGAAGGAAGGAAGGAAGGAAGGAAGGAAGGAAGGAAGGAAGGGAAGAACCAGTGTGAATGGAGAAGTGTTTATAAGTGGGCATTTTTTCTCCAGAACATCTGTGAACATGTTTTAATGAGATCTTCCTTGACATATGACTACAGAGCTCCAACACCTTCCATTTCCTGTACCCAGATTTACCTTCCACTCCTCTTCAGTTCTCATTTTCCCTTTTCCATATTATTTCCACACTTAGAATTCTCAAAATGCAGCCAATTTTTACCTATTTAAAAATTACCTGAAGACATGTCACGTTAAATTTGTTATTTTTTAGGTTTAAAAAGACTAACTGAAAATTAAAAGCCTATTCTTAAAGGTACTTAGTCTATTAATTGGAACTGAAACCTAAAAATCATTGTGAATAATGATAGACAGAATGAAAAAATTGCTATTTTTACAAAATATCCATAAATTTAAATACAAAATTAATTATGGCATATTGCTACTATTGTTGTAGTTATATTTTATTAATATTTATTATAATTTTTTATATATCCGATTGTTAAGAGAGAAGGAAGGAAAGGTCAAATTCTTCCAGTGTCTTTTTATTACCTTTTCACCTCAGCTCTATACTGAAAATCAGGACTGCTCATGTCACTCCCATTTCCAAACCTTATCAGAACATTCATATCAGAACAGCTGATTTATGTTTAAGATGAATCTTGGGGAAAAAATAGCACATATTGTCAAAGAAATTTGTTTACCACTGAATCTCACAAAAAGATCACTACATTATCATTTACTGGGGTTAGAGTGTTTTTATAATTATTATTCATCATTTTCTGGAGGTGCATTTGTTGATACATAAAGAATTTTTGTTGATACATAAAGAATATGTTGATACATACAGAATTTTTTCTGTATTTGTCTTTTTCCCTTACTAAAAACACACTTTCTGAGGCACTAAAACATATGAGGCAAAAAGTACTTCAAGTCAGTGACTGTTGTTCCTTGGTAACAATACACAGACACTTCCCTTTATAAATAAGGCCTTAGCAGCTCACTATCATTTGTTTCCCAGTATTTCTGTAGCAGGAATCTTCTTGAGTGACTTATTTACTAACTTTTTTGTTTCTTGTATTGTAATATTCACTTGCTCTGAAGATTAATGTTGAAGATTAATGTTGGAACCCATAAATATTAAACAACAAAAAACACCCTGAAAAATATTTATCTAATGCTGTCATGTTCCACCTCGTTCCTTTGTCTCAAGTACTGTGGAACCTATAATTCACTGAGGAAAAAAATTTTAATGAGAGTTTGGTAGTATTATTATGTTGTTATCAAACTTCTTTCTGGAAGTCTCAGGTCTTCATTTTGATTACTAAAAATATGCACTGATTTCTTAAAATGTTTGGAACATTGAAACTTCTTTTAGGTGAATGCTTTTGTTTTCAGATAATTTTAAAATACTTTTTAAATATTTCTTGATTCCTAAGTACAAGTACATTATTATACATTTATGAACATCCTTTAATAATATTAGTAGTAATAATAATGATAATGATGAAAATGGGCCTTTTGCCCATTAGTTCCTCATGTCCTGAACTATTCTTAAAAAACTTCAAAAAGTCATTTATTTTTCTTTCATTTTAAAAAACTTCTTGGAAGCATTACAAATTAAAAAAAAAATCTTTAAATCCAAAGTTCCTGTTTTGCCCATTCAAGCCAAATTAAGTCCACTCTTGCAAAATTCTGGGGATAGATATTTTTTCTTATAATTAGTCTTAAGAATCTTGAGAGTTTTCAAAGAAAAGGTATAGAAAACCTTATTTTCTCTACTAAACCATAGACTGCCCATGTTCCAGTGGGCCACCTAGCATCTGTATCTAGGAAAGCATTATGATAACAGCTCTAAACAAATGAAATTATGTTATACTAAGAAAGCAAATTTTACACATGATAACAGTTTCTAACATAAAAATTTGGTTTAGGATTCTTTGAGACTTCTGTAACTCACCACAGGACTTTAAAGTGAACATGGATCATAGTAGAGGAATGTTAGAAATAATACACACAGAATAGAAAGAAAACCAGTTAGAACTACCATATGTGCAATGTAAATAGATACAGCATTTTTAACATAGCATGTAGAGAAACCGTAAGAATTGGGAAAGCTTGTTTTACTGTCAGGAATTAAAGAGCTGAATCTATGCAGCTTAAACAGGGGAATTAAAAATTGGTTTCTCTGTAGTTTGTATGTATGTAAGTGAAAATTTTTGATAATGTCAGTTTTCAGATCCCACTGTCTCAAAGCCATCAGACAATTTAGTTGGGAAATAGTAGGCCCATTTTAACAAGCAAGGCTAATGAGACACTAAAATTATTTCTCTAAGAATATTGTGAATTCCCCATAGAGAAGGTTTTAAAATAAATATTAGATGCTTTTCCAAAAGGTGTGTTTTTGGAGTGCAAGAGACACAGCAATGGTTTGAGGATGGACTAGGGGAGAGAAATTGTGTAACCTCTGTTATACAGTAAATAAGAACAAATTATGAAAATGACCATTTCTAAAGTTCATGTAAAAGGACTGATAAATTGGTTGCTCATAAGCATTATAAGTCCGTAATTGTCCTGATATTTTAAAGAAGTGATATCTTTAACTTTGTAAGCCTGTTCAATTATGTATCTAAAATTTGATTTCACAATCCTATTTTAATACATTATGGACATATTAAACTGTAACAATGAAGTTTTCAGGCATGCATGCACAGAAAGTGAAGGGGTTTCTTTTACTACTATTTGTACTAACACTTAAGTTCACTGCTTAAACAGAGACTTATTACATTGGAATTTTCCCACTTTTTACTTTTCGTCACTTTTTCCTTCCTTCTACTTTTGTTTGGCTTAAGTTTTTTTTGAGGACAAATTTCTAACTTGGGTACATATTTTAAGAAGTGTGCACCTATGTAAATCAAATTCTAATATTTACAATAGTGCCTTCATCCATTAAAACAAAAAGCTTCCCATGCACTGCTCTGTCTTGAAACTGCTCAGGCCTAGCAGCCGGGATTGATGAACTCTGCAAACGTAGACCAATTTCCAATTGCTTAAGTCATTCCTCACCTGCTGGTTTTGCCTTAAGCATGGCATAACCATCTACACTGAAGATAAAATGCAGTTTCAAGGTGATTCTATCTGTACCAGGGTTTTACTGAAAAAGATTTTGTATAAAGTCCTGATTTGTGGCAGAGACTGACACCTCTGGCGCCTTCTCCATATCTGCTCGTACTTTATCTTTTTACTCCATTACTTTTTATTTGTAAATAAGATAAATTCTTCTTGATGGGTGAGGAAATTTTGAGTTTGAAAAAACCAAAGTTTTTGAATCTGGGTATCAATCTTGGTGACCCTTACCTAAAAAGAGTCTGGTAACTGTAAAGAGTTAACTACAGTCAACAGAACAATGTGCCACCAACTTCTTCAAATTTCAGTTTTTCAGAATTCAGAGTTGTCTTCTTTTAAATTAAACCAAAAATAAGTACATGCATCCTTTGTCTAATTGGTTCATAACGCCTCCAGGAAGTTAGAGCACCTCTAGGAAGTTGATCATAATTGAGCTGGTTCTCACATTACTGGGTTAATACCCCTGGTTTATACATCACAGCAGTCCTCTTTTCTCATGTAGCCTTTTTCTAGGCTGTTTAAGTCCCTCTTCCTTCAATACCAGGAAGACATTGGTAACTGTGAAGTCCAGTTATTAAATTCTGAGTCACAGTGTGATATCTCATTAGTCAGTGATGGGACTGTTTTAAACTCAGCAAGCAACTTAGATGCCTGTTAAACCTTGAAACTACCACTTTTAATCATCTTCTCCAAAAAGAGACTTCAAGGAACCATAAGGTTGTTTGTGTACACACTGTAACTATTTAAAGTGCATTTCATTTAATATTTGCCTGATCTGCCTCTTTAAAGGAAGATATATTTATTTCAGAAATAAATAAAATAAAATAGGATCCATGTACTTTAAATATCTGTTCATTTTAATCTATCAAATAATAATTGAACAAGAAAATAATTGAGATCATCCTAATTCTCAACACAGCAACAATTCGGACAGGATGACAGAAACAGGAAATAACCAAAACATAATCAGTAGAAAAGAAAAGTTTGGTTTATATTTTCAGTCACCTCAGATGGTTTTATGGAAATTATGTAAGAATAAACTACAGGGGGCAGCAAATATTAACCAGATATGAAAGCCAATAGATTGAAGCAAGACTCAGAAGTCCTCCTAGTGAACTTTGGTTCCTTGTCTGTTGTAGATTTTGGAGATTAACTTTCAAGACTTGTTACTGAATAACTGATTATATTTAGAAACTAGTCAAATTAATATGGTTTCTGTGTGTCTTTAGGCAATGAAACAGCACTGATCAGTATACTGTTTTCAAAGCACTTTTTTGTCTAAAACATCTGGGCATTCTCACTTAATTGTTTCCATTCTTCTCTTAAGGGCTGAATTTTTTGCCCTTTTTTAATACTTTGCATCCAAAAAATTTTAAATAACCTACTATGTTTTGCCAGAGCTCAAATTTATATAGTGAAACAGTAAGTGAAGTCCAGACTATCTCTTACCCTCACAATATACTTTGTCCTCTTTAAATGCTCTTTTCCATAGAGACTTGTTTACTGACATGGATTATAAACTTATTATGAGTTTCCTTATTTAACAAATATAAGACTGAAACTCTGACTATGGTGATTGCATTGCAAGAAGAATTTGAATTCAGTAAATCTAGGACGAGAGAGCTAAATTATTTTGATATATTTTAGCTCTACCTTTGTGCACTCAGTGATCCTAATAAATATGAAAACAAAAGGTGAAATGCTAGGGGGTTTTTGTGTATTTGTTTGTTTTGGGAGTTTTTGTTTGTTTGAGATTTTGGGGTTTATTTTGTTTGTTTATTCATTTGATTGGGTTTTGTGATAATTCTTGTACTGAGAAAATCCCTTTAAAAGAAAAAAAATAGCAAATTGTAGTGGTTACATTTTTTCTAAATCATAATATTGTGCTTCTGGACACTTGCTTCATGGTTACGGATATGCTGCCATTTTTATCTTTTTTGGTAGAACAGATTTCTCAAATGCTGGAGTATCCTAGACATTTATCTTCTATGTGCCATAGTATTAGGAATTCTATTGCTATTCTTATAGTAATTTTATCCTATTTGGACAATTTTTAAGAATCCTTGATTTATTTTTAATTTGATCTAATCTTTAAAATTAGTATGCACCCATCAAACTATACTTTTGTGTCTTCTGTTCCCTCATGGAATTATTTTTGTATCTAAAGAAAGCAATGATAATCACTGCTTATTGACATGCTACAACACAGAGAGACTTAAAATATTCCAAGACATGAATCTTATCTTGCATTTCTCATAAATACAAGTAGTTACCTCACAAACCCTTCCGCAGACTGAAAATGCTGTCAACCACATCTGCATGGAACTCATCAATTAACTGCATAGTCATCAACTAAATGCAAATCAACACACATACTTCCAGAGTTGTTCAAATATTTAAGAGAAAAATTAATCATCTTGTAAGGATCATGATTTATCATGGAATTCTGATGAGATTGTATATCACACATACATATCCACATACATATGTTAGATGCAAACATATATAAATTTAAAAACACCAAACATTCATCCACAGAAAAATTATGGAACTGATTAGGATGTTCCTAACACTATGCCTTCTTTTGAGCACTACTGGAATTGCATCTCTGGCACATAGCAGTCTAGCAGTAAGGAAGTGGTAGAAAAGCAGAGTATCAGAGATTGTCCTTGGACAAAGATGTTATCAAATGACAACCTGGAAGAATAAGAAAATATTCTCTTTCTTGGCCTAAGCTCACCCAGGCTTCATGTCAAGGAAGAAACTTCCTCCTACTAGGAAGAAAAACCTGTTCCACTTGGAAAAATAAACAGAGCAAAATGATACTTGAACAGATCTGACAAACAGCAATATGCTTTGATTTAGGAAATCCAACTTTTATATATTTTTAGAAACTCACCGTTCTCTACCTCACTATTTTTATTCTGTTTTCCAGCTTAAATTTGCCTTGAGCATGTGTCATGAGTTTACAGAACGCAGATGACAAATCAGGCATGACCTTTCAGTTTGGAAATTAACTTTATTGGTATTTGCACAGGTGGAAGTAGCACTATATCAGAAACATAAAGTCCCCACAGATGATGAGCATAATCTCTGTTAATGGTATGCCAAGGTTTTTTCTCAAAAAAATCACAAGTTAGAAATCACAGGATGCTTTTTAAAGTGTATCTTGTTAACACAGTTTTCTGTCTCTTGTAGTGATTTGATGGGGGAGAGAGCTTGTTTGGATGGTTGGTTTGGTTGTGGGTTTTCATTTGTTTTGTTTTGGTTTTTTTGTCTGAGTTAGTGTTTTCTCAAGTAATGTATTGGAGAAGGAACATTCTGGGTCTTTTCCTCACCATTCTGTAAGGCAATAACTCATACACTTCACAAGAAACACATATGGCAGTGCTCCCAAGTATTTTGTTAATATATATTTATTTATTTAAGATTATTTTAACACGAAAAATATAAATTTCCCCCAAAAAATTGACTTCAGATTTTAGAAATTTCAAGAGGTGTTTATGAACCAGAAGACATATTATACTTTTCAAAATGTTTTCATAATGCTCCTAATGCTCTAAAGTTTTTTACTGTTTCTGAACTTTTCAATATAATAACATGGCATACATACAGAAAACATTTGTTTCAGTAGATGTATCAGCACATACAGCTAGCAGAAGTTAATGTAATGAAGAAATCTCTAACAAACTGATTCTTACTGAAACAGACTGAAAACAGTTCTGATTTTCATTTCAATTTAAAAATAAACAGGCCTTAGCAACTGGATTTTTTCTCCTTGAATATAAGGAAGTTCAACTAGCTTCAAATAAACAACTAACATTTATTTATAAATTAAAAACAGTTGTTTGTTTGTTTGTTTGTTTGTTTGTGGGTTTTTATGATGTGGCTAGTTTTGGAGCCAATTAAACCCAGCTATACACCAAGGAAATCTGCTAGGAAATATCAGAGCCACAGCTTCCATTAATAACTAAAATTTTGAGATATTGTGACCCCCCCCTCTGGATATGGGAGACTTAGGAAAATGCCAGGAACTTTTTATTTGCTTTCTTGTACAAAAATCACAGAAAATAAAATTTTTGAACCCAAAGGCACTCCAATTCATGGAGAACAGGTGGTAAACCACTCTGGTTTTAAGACCTTAAATTCTTAGTGCTCCTTTTGACTGTGGCTGGATTTATGGAGAAACATAAACTCTGAGAGTGTGCAGTCTTACTATGACTTTCAAGAGCAGAAAGACTGACTTATACCTAGGAAATATTCTGCAGAATAACTTTATTTTATGACCACTGATAATTGCAATTTGGAACACTTAAAACTGTCAAATTAAAATAAACAACAACAAAACCAGAAACAAACAAGCAAATGAATAAACCAAATCCAAGCCCCAAAAAAATCTAGTGCAATAAACAGATCACTAATTTAACAAAAAGGCAGATAATGTAGTTCAAAATATGTGTGACAGAAAGTCATGCCTAAAAAGTAAACAAAAAGTTGATACACTGAATTTTGATTCAAGTTTGTCTTTATGATTACAAATTTCCAAATACTGTGTTTAAAAAAAAAAGCCCTGAAAAAAACCCTGCACCTTTTCTTACATTTCTTAAGCATCTAGTGTATCCTTGGCAAATGGGTGGATTCAAACAAGCTGATTTTCCTAACATGAATAAACTGACCTTTAATTCCCACTTATGATTTGCATTTTGCTATTTGCATGCTCTTTACATACATTTGCATCACCTCTTCATTAATTCTGTTCTCTAACAATTGTAAAAATTTCTGATTTTTCATATTGATATGTTCAAAAATTTTACTGCCATCTCATTTTGAACCTTTTGTTTTCTTGCTGAACTCTTCAAATGCCAACAATTCTCTTACTCTGTGTTAAGGGTGCCTATCTGGTTACACCAGATACAAGCTGTTTTCAAGATGCAGAACCTTGTTGCTTTCAAGTGTTCTGACTATGCAGTTGTGAATTCATTGCTGTTGGTAGGATGAGGCTGACATATGCAAGAATCACACTTGATTTTACTTCAAAGGAATGACTTTTAACTGCCAAAATTAGGGAAGAACTGGATTTCATCTCTCTATTGGAATACTACATATCTGTAACAAGCCTAACAACACAATATTTGCAAGTTCCTGTCCAGAATCACAGGAACACAGACACTCTCTGAATTGCTTCAGAGAATAATTTTTCTGATCCTTCATTCTTGAGCTGCCCAAGAAAGTAGATTCTGTCCTTGGATTTTCATATCAACTTTTTTTTTCTAATTGCATTCTGCCAATCTGCTGGTGTCACAGAAATCTGGATGTCTTTAAACTGATTGTTCTGATCTTTGCTTGTAACTATTTATTCCTGCTTGAAAGATAATTCTTGATATTGATGACCCAGTTAGAATATGAATAAATTTCTGTAAATAACACTAAGGTTGACAGTGGTCCAGTGGTATTAAAAAAAAAAAAGGAAGAAAAAGGCAACATTAATTAATTATTTAATTGGTTAATCCAAACAAACTAGCATCTCCCACTCCCATAATTACATTTGTGACTGGAAATCATAGTGCTTGAAGTACTTCCTCAGGATGACTGCAGTCTCTGATTAGGCCTATTACTATTACACAGACCTTCATTCCTTGAACAGGGTAAATGACAAGAAGAGAAAGTTGTCATCCTTCAAAATGAGCAACAATAGATGCACAGACATATTTATACCTGTATTTCTCAGAGACTTGCTGGCAGCAGAAGACAAATACTAAATAATTCTGCCTTCTCTTCAGGACTGTGTATGCTTATCATGCGAAATATTTTTTAAATTTTCTCCAACAACTACTGATGCAGCAATACATAATTTTCTTTTACTTCAGTCTTTCCTTCATCCCCGTTTTCTTTGATGACACAGATAGAGCCCAGATATTTCCAGCTTTCTGCTCCAAATTCAACTCTATGTAGACATTCACATGAAATTTTTCCATCAAAAAGTTATGGTTTGGCAATTAGAAGCAACTGAATTGTTTCTCTTGCCTATAATGAAGGACATAGCTAGGTATATTGACACAATAAGTATACTGACATATATCATTTTGAGATGACTGTGTCTTAACTAAACCTTTTGAAATAACAGAATTGCACAAAATAAAATTTCTTCTTCAAGAAGAGCTGAACAAAATATACCTTTGTAACTTGCACTAATTCCTACAATGAACAAAGAATTCATGGCAGAGTTCAGAATTTTTAAATTTTATTGCCAGCTTTTTTTCTGGCCTTCATATCTTTTTTTTTCTACCAGAAGGTATCAATGCTTTCTGCAAGCACAAGGCATCACTCAAGGAAGTTGTCCAGACACTACAATAATCATAGCACACCAAACTTTTATGCTTCAACACAAGTTTTGCAAGACCTGACAAAGAAAAAACTGACACTTCTCTGATTTACCTAGAGCACACTTTAAATATGCTTATGCATTTGTTAAATAATTTGGATAAATGGCAAATGAGATGTACATCTAGAAAGGCCATTTGAGACAGGGAGATAACTTAGCAACTGTGCAGTACTGGTAAAGATAAGATAGTAGTTCTTCAATAAGCAGTTCTTTAGGGTACAAAATACTTCATTCCACATTTTTCTGTGTTTTAAGGAAGGGCAGACATTTTAGGAGTGCTGTCCTGTTGCTAGAAGACCACTATTAGCAACAGGTTTCTTTACAGAATAAATCCTTACATAACAAGTAGGTAGTGTAAGCAAATGCCCCTTCCCTATCACATAAATATTGTCCTCTCCTGTACTTATAAAATATTGTCCTCTCCTGTACTTGCAAACTGATTACTCATAGATACCCTGAGGTATCTAATAGGTGATCAAATAGGAACTTTGACTATATTGTTGTACTTTCTTCAGGATACTTTTAATCACAGAATTGTAGAATGGTTAAGGCTGGGAGGTATTTCTAGAGGTGACTTTGAGCACCCTTCTCTGCTCAAGCAGGGTCATCTATTGCTGAAGTGAATCACCTAAGTTATAATCTCTCCTAGAAAACCTCTATGTCAAGGGAGACCTTGCACTACAATAGCTGGGTGCCCTAAGCTTCTTAGAACCTAAAATGACTTCTGCTTATGGAAGCTTGACATAACATGAACATGCCTGACTCTTGCTGATGTAATTCAGGTAGATTGATCAATAAACTCCATTAATGTTTCTTTCTGTGCTTATAATTTACTTACAGTAGGTATATGCTATGTAATGGGAAAATGCAAGATGCCATGGAATGCAATGGTTTAGACTTGTCAGTATTAGTGCTACTTTGGACATTTACATGGAACTTTAACCGTAACAGTAGTTTTTAGCACAGCTAAGATTTTGCTTAATATTACTCACAGTTTTAAAAGAATTAATTGGAATTTGATTGCACTTTGTACCATACCATTGCATCATAAGAGAGAAAATACAGCTAATGGATGTATACTGATCACCTTGGCAAGAGGAAAAATGAAACTGTGTAAAGAGAACTGACTGGAGAAATTCCTGATATACATTTCATTTCTGAAGCATTTTGCACAAGTAACTCTGAAAAATCATAAATATTACCATTAGCTCTCAGCCAGATAGCCTAAAAGACAGACTAAATTACAGATTATTCTGGAATATGGATTTCTTACCACTTAATAAATTGTAGAGCTGTGAGGGCTAAAGAATCTCCTTTAATTAAGGTGCCTCCTACATCCTTCCTCTACCCACAACACCTCATCTCCAATATAGTTTGGAACACAAAAGCAAAAGAAATTTCCATTCTAGATTCTGAAAACACAGGTCTTCAAAGAGGTTTGTTTGAACACATAGTTATAATCTTCCCTCTAATAAAGATCTTCAATTTTTGTTCATAATTAACCATTGTGCCTGCTTTAGAGATAGTTCAGGTACCTAAGAAATTTAAGGTAAATAGTGCTATTCAGATATTTTATCTCACTCCGGGTCAAGTGCTTCTAAAAAGTCTGGTCAGTCTAGACAGAGGCCTCTGCTTATTTCCAAAATTTATAGGGTAGGAACATCTAAAAAACTTTGAGATCAGACTGATGATAGTACTGAATAGAATTTTAATTTCTTTCTTATGTGGCATTATATACTACTTTATTTTGTAATCATACAATAGCACATTTCAACAAAAGGGCAATGTTGCTTGATAATTTCATAAAGGAAATGCTTATGAACTTTTTTTTTAATAACTCAGTAGACGTAAGAATTCATTATATGGTTTAGCATGCATGGTGGTGTTCAGTCAAAGTTTGGACTTGATGATCTTGGTGATGACTTGATGAATTCACTTTTGCAAACTTAATGATTCTATGATTCAATGAATTTCATTATTTTAATGAAATTATTATGACATAATAATAATTATATATAATAATTTATATATAAATTATTTCATTTATAAGTCATACATAAGAAATTGAACTCTTAAGTTTCTAAACTGGATTATTATATCATAAAGTATAAAAAAGTATACATTAAGATACAATATTACCACATTTTATGTGTGTAATATGATCCAACAAAATATATAGGATCATTTACAGTGGTCACAAAGTAATTTTCATGCAGGATTAGGCTAAGAGCTCTGGTTTTCCAAACTTTTAGTGAAGTATGAAAACAAAGAGTCCTGGACTACCTTGTTGGTTGGAGATTAGGAGTCTCTAAAGATATTTTAATGAGCTATCTATAGCACAAATGAATTTACTTATGTTAATCATGCTTGGATCTCTGAAACAGAGACAAAATTTGCATTATTCATTTTTCTCTTGATTTGGTAATTAGAAATAACTGTTATATATATCCAGAAAACATATTTGCAGAAACATAATTTTGAACTGGACTGTGTTAAGATGGTAGTTATACCCATTTTGTTTTGATATTAACTTCTGGGAAAGAACAGCTATTTATTAATTTGTCATTGCTTTATTTTTGCTTTTTCCAATCAATGAGTAGCACACAATATACAAGTTATCTTTGCAAGTGAGTTTCCTCGATTTAAATAGATACTATTTATTAACTTAAAATGATAAACTAGTGAATGCTTCATGCCTATGAGCTTTGTCAATAGCAGATAATGAAATCTTTAACCAGGACAACTGACAAAACTCCTGAGAAAACACTGCAGTTCTATTACTATCCTTGAACATTCACTGCAAAGAAAGACTAAAATTAGGATTTGCAAATGCAAAAACCAGTCCCCTATTTAAAGTTTTCCTCTTCAAAGATTTAACCTTTTTCTTGGCCTTTAAATGCAGTAGGAATTTTTTGAATGTAGTCTGTTATGTTGACTAGCCAGACCCCATGAATTTCCCAGAGCACTCTGATTTCCACTATGGCTTTGTGCAGAGAGTTGAATCACACTGCTGTATCATAACAAGAAGAAAGCAATTTATATAGAGGAAAGGGGAGTGGATACTATGTAAGTAATGAGGAGATGGAAATTGCCAAGGTTTTAGCAGCTAGCTCAGGGAATATAATCTCCTAGTGTTCCTTTAGATGTTTTTCACATGGTGACAGTATTTTGGATATTTTTGGAATAAATCCAATTCTTATAAAAATATAATTTTCATAGGCCTTTTAAAAAGTTTCAGCAGACTAATTCAGCCTTTAGAGGGAAATGTAACTACACTTTTTATGTCTCATTTTCTGCAAACACTTATCCAAGTACATTAAATAGAAGAATCACCTCATTTAGTATAGTATGAATATAAGAGTATGCTCACAAATAAGCTGTATGTAGGCACTGGCATCAGTCTTTGTCTATATTACCTATTTGGTACATATTACATGGATTTACAGTACCACATATGATACCAAAAAACACAGGGAGAGGTACAAAACTGCATGATCAGCTACATATTTAAATCAGGTATTTCCACTGTTTGTGCACAAGTGAGTAAAAAATATTCCATTTTGAGTTCTCTGAAACTCTTTTCACTTCTGTTTTCTTCAGTTTTGAATACTAGAATGAAATGGTATAGCAAGTACACAGGTTGCAATGTACAGCCTTTTAAAACCTCACTGGGAAGTACATTCTGATACCCACAAGGTACAAGGTCCTTGTAAATAACAAAAAGCACAGATGATTAACATAGGCCAATCTGAATTGTTAGGTAAAAAGTAAAAAAGAAAAGCAAAGTAAGCACAGACAGAAGTTAAAGACAAACCAAATGCAGGACTGAAGCAGAAATGTAGGTCATTCTCACATGATTAGTCAACTTTCTTTTGTGAGACTTGTCTCATAAATATTCAGCAGACTCATACACAAGTTTAACAAGGGTAAGTGGTGGATTCTGCACCTTGGATGGGACAAGCTTGGTTGAGTGAATAGACTGGGGAAAGCAAAGCTGGAGAGCAGCATTGCAAAAAGAGACCTGGGGGTTCTGGTCTGTGGCAAGTAGAACCAGAATCAGCAGTGCCCTGGCAGCCAGGAGGGCCAACCCTGTCCTGGGGGCCACCAGGCACAGCATCACAGCTGGGCAAGGGAGGGGATTGTCCTGCTCTGCTTTGAGCTGGGACAGCCTCACCTCGAGTGCTGGGGGCAGCTCTGGGTGCCACAAAATTAGAGAGCATCTAAAGGATGACCACAAGGAGCATGAAGGGACTAGAAGGGAAGCTGTACGAGGAGTGGCTGAGGTCACTTGAGGTCTCTTCAGCCTGGAGGACACTGACCTTATTGAGGTCCTCAATGTCCTTGCTGGGAAGGGAAGAGGCAGACACTGATCTCTTTGCTCTTGTGATCAATGACAGGACTCAAGGAAACAGCTTGAAAATGAGTCAGTAGACATTTAAGTCAGATAATAGAAAAAGGTTTTTCACCCAGAGGGTGATTGGGCACTGGAACCAGCTCCCCAGGGAAGCGGTCCCAGCACCAGCCTGATGGAATTCGAGCAGCATTTGGACAATGCTCTTGGGCACATGTGACTCTTGGGGATGGTGCTGTGCAGGTCCAAGAGGTGGACTCAATGATCCCGATGGGTCCCTTCCAACTCAGCATATTCTATGATACTATAATTCTGTGACTTATTTGGTGGCTTACTACATAATATGATTCTAGTAAGTGAAAACAATGTTTGAAATGTCCTTTTATGTTCAGAATTCTTCCTTTTGGTATATTCTTCTTTGAAATGAAATGATCAGTCATAAATATATCTCAGTTGTTGCAGTTTGGTATATCCATAAGCTTCCCATCACTTAGGCTTACTGGAGTAGGAGGAGGAGGAGGCATGTCTTATCACCTTATGACCTTACCAATCTCTACAACTAACTGAAGGGAGGTTGTAGCCAGGTAGGGGTCAGTCTCCTCTCCCAGCAACAGGACAAGAGGACACAGTCTTATGCTGTTCCAGGGGATGTTTAGGTTGGACATTAGGAAGAAGTTCTTCACACAGGGGGTGATTGGGCATTAGAATGGGCTGCCCAGGGAGGTGGTGGAATCACCATCCATGGAGGTGCTTAAGACTGGATGTGGCACTTGGTGCTATGGTTTAGTTGACAAGGTGGTGTTAGGTCATGGGTTGGATGATTTCAAAGGTCTTTTCCAACCTAGTTGATACTGAGATTCTGTCTCTTTCTGTTGAAGGCATGTCTTCTTTATTCTGCTTAGTAACAGCAAAATAAAGAGGCTAAAACATTTTTTAGGCTTTGATGAACAGCATCCTGGTAGCACTGAACAAAGGACCAATTACAGTGGTGTTTATATGCCTTGGTAACTGACACTGGGATGATGAGCCAGTAGAAATATCTACAAACATTTTTCCTTTTGTTTTTTTTCTTCATTAGTGCATTTATAAGTACAGCCTTGCTGTTCTTTCTGCCTGGTGCTTGAGGACTTATCAAGTAAATGAATAAATTTTGCTGAATAGAAAACATTCCAGTTGCAGCTTTATTTTTATTTAAACTAAAAAACCAATTTTCTTTCCGATTTCTTCTTAGTGAAATCATACACAAAATAATTTCAAAACTAGCACTTCCTTGTGTCCAGAAAACAAGTACAAACCCTTTTAAAAAATTCTATGTGAAAGTGTCCCAACTGAAAGTACCTTATCCCATCACAAGTTTGTCGTGTTCTTTTCTATACCCTTTTTAGAAAAGGGGCCTTGTGTTTGTGTGTGTGTGCGTATGCATCTGCATAAAAAAAGACAATTCATGTGATGGAATGAGACAGTGATTTACCTCTTGATAGCAAACTTTATTGTTTCAGATCATATTGATAGTACTCAGTACATTGTTGATGAAAGCATAATTACAGGAAGGAACCTTCATCATCACTGTCATCACTGCATTTTGCCACCTTAGGAATCAGCATGCAAAGAAAAAAGATTACAATATTCTTTCAAGCTACACCTTTTAAATAGTCTCTGCTCAAATGAGTCCACAAAACCAGCTGCTGCTTACTGCAGAGTCTGTAGGGATAAACTGTTATAAATGCCCTGAGATTTGGCATGTTATTTACACAGAATTAGACAAATCCTGAGATTTCTACCTCCTTAATGATGTGAAAAGATGGGACAATCATATCAGTGACATTAAAATTAATCTTTCTGATCTCAAGATCATTGCTGTTCTTGAAAGGACAGGTAATGCCATCTACTACTGCTCCTGAAGGCCCCCTATATGACATATTTGTGACTATTTACTAGTCAGAAACAGATTAAGACCCTTTTCTTTCCTTTGATGTTCCACATCCTCAAAATCTTTAAGAAAAGCAGCTTCCAAAATTAGCTATAAGTCACCTCCTTCTGAGATCATTTTTACACCTTGCAGATCCAATATGAATTGGACCTAGGCAGGGAGAAGTGGAGAAATGCATAACCAACCAAGCATTTAGAAACTGAATGCTGTATCAAGAAGAAATATTCAGTGGGATATCCTGTGTTCAGAACTGCTCCCTGCCTCAGCGCCTCCAGCTTCTGAAGGATATTCTCTGGAAGAGTGTACATACTGGATGCAATAAAATAATATATAACTGTTGTACACTACTTTGCTACAGCCTCCTCAATGTGTTGAGCAAGAATTTACTGACCTGTCTGGGATCTCAAAAAACACAGATGAGGAAATATCATGTAATTCCCCTGTTCCCCATTACATACATAAGCACAAGTGTACTTCTGGAATGGAAAGTGGAAGGATTTGTAGCTAGAAAAGGCTCATGACAGAGGCATTTAAGAAAGAGACTAAGGTAGATCTGAAAAAAAAGGAAATGAATGAAAGAGCAAACAAATGAAAGGGTAACCCAGGGTCTTGTAATGCTGGGGAAGCTGACATTTGAGAAAACATAAATTTAAAGAAAAGAAAGTACAGTCGCTTGCCAGAGAGAAGGGAGGCATTAGAAAATGAAAGAAGTAGATGATTCTAAAAAGACATTGTATGGGATTGGTTTTAAGAGAATGTAAAGCTTCACTGGGAGCCAAGAAACATTTATTTTGCAAAATCAGATTTCACAGAAACAAATACAGAGGAGGGAAGTAAAAGAAAGTCTGAAGAAATCTTCTATTTACTTTTTTTTAAGCATACATACCTGCAACCTGAATATGCAGAACCTACTCGAGATTAAAAATATGAAACATGTTGCTATCATTCCACAAACACTATAGTTGAATTTTATTGCCCCTATTGTGTCCTTTGTGCCTTCTCAGAGAAGGAACCAAATGAGAAAACACCAGCAAAATCTTACCATGTGAGTCTGATTGCCACCAGTTCATGTTTGTGCTAGCTTGTACCTATTAAAAAAATACATGGAGGTCATTGAAATATATTTGTATCAAAGAAAAAGGTGTCTGCTGAAGTTCATAATGAATGGGTTGTCATTTTTATTACAGAACTTTGAAAATCTTTTTTTCTGTTGTTGAGAAAAACCCCTTGTGACTAATAAGTGATTTCCCTCACAGGGTTAGTCTAATGCATGAAAGAGCTTTTCAACATTGAAAGAAAAAGGACTTGGCATCTAAGCTTGTTAATAATCTGGATTCAATACAACAGATTTAATCTTTCCGTTCCTTTTTCACGAATAGGCTATTTGGCTAAAATATAGATTTTTTTTCTCATGGTCCTAATTTCTGTTTTAATTGAATTGCTGAGAATGAAAATGATTAGAGAATGCTGTGTGGTGAACAGATTTGTTTGGATAATGTGGTTTTAACACCTCTTGTTCTGCCCAAAATACAAAGTCTTCCATAAAAGGATGTGGTAATGCATAGCTTCTATACCACACTCTGTAACAGTAAATGCTCACTGGGCATGCATTTAGTGATTAATAAAAGAGATGGAAGGAAACATAAACTGAAACAATGAAAAGGTAATATAAACAGAATGATTATAAGGAAAATATTTTTACTGTTCCAGTGAAAATTCAGTAATTTGTTTACATAGGTCAGTCAAAATCATAATGTAAAAATGTTTCCTCCTGATATCAGAATTCACAGAATTTGAAATATTTTATGTTTAAAACAGAAAATAAGATGAATACAATGCTTATGAAAAGTGGTCAATTAGTAAGACTCAGACTTCAGACTAATACTAAATATTTCAGGATGTTTTATCTAGATTGACCTGCCATTAAACTTGCAGCTTCCTCTGGAGCAACTGCATTAAGAAATGAGAGAATAATTTGATTTTCCCTAAATACCTTTACTTAAACATAATTATAAAATATGACACTATTTTTTGTAATGGGGACAACACTAGTCATATTTATATATATATAAATATATACATACATGCTTTTCTATATTTTTAATTGGGAAACACATTATCTGAAGTTAATGGGAGTTATGTTGAGGGAAAAAATTACTCTCTTTGTATTCAGATCAGAATTGAACAGATTCATTGGAAATTCAAACTTGGCCATCCAAGTTTACTTAAAGCCAAGAGAGCATGGTAGGATCTTCTCTAGCAAAAAAAAATCCTTCTTTTAGTACTGTAGATATTTATCTATGCTGCTTTTGAAATATTTATGGGCCCACAGCAATAGCATCATTCGAATAATAACTGTAAGGTACTTTAAGAGAGAGATGCCAAAAAGAATTCTATATTTTCATTTTCCCTTTTCACATTCTATCTTGTGAGAGTAGTAATCCAGCATTCTGCTGGGACAATACATTTCTTGCCTCCCAGTGCTTGTCTATGCCCCTTGATTTACCAGTACAAAGGAGACAACATGAGAAGAATGGAGAAAGACTCTCCCCTTCAGGTGACTGAGCAGCTTCTCCCAGAACACCCCTATATTCAAGAAGCAAAAGGTTCAAGTTTGGGAAATAAACGAAGACTTTTAATTTTCCTCCCTCTACCCCCTTTTCAGTGCTCTGACAGCACAGCACTGCCATATAAGATGTGTCTGGAATCTCCTTGATGTTTTGCAGGAGGGAACATTCAGATTAATGAGATTTCACTTTGACCAGTTGTTGTTATTTTGTGAGATCCTCAGTTTTGTAGGAAGCATTTCTGGATACTTTTCTTTAAAAGAAGCTGTCTAAACTGACCAGCAATGTCTTCTTAGAAACTAGAAGTCAGTGTTCAAGTCAAAGATAAACAAATCTTCAATTTCTGTGAATCAATTATGGTATTAGGATCTTCCTCTTGTTCCTGAGTTTTAAAGTATGTGAATTCTGCTACTTATCAGTATTTACATCGAGAAGTGTATCAAGATTTAGATCAAGCAGTGTTATACAGACAGAGATCTCTGACCTATGGGTGCAAAATGGTGCTTTTAGTATCTCTGGTGAATGTTGAAGAACCATTAAATAATCACACACGCTAAGTAATGTATGAGGTCTAATTTTTGGTTTATTATTGCAAAAGATTCAAACTAACAAGCTGTTGTTTGGCTATTAGTTTTCCTTCACTGGATTCCGTTTTCCTCTGCTGAAATTAGAGAATATTTCTGACATGCTAGACCTAGCTCTCTTCTGCTGTCCTTGAAATGTAGTGGTACCTTCTACATTTTGAATCCAGAAGAAAAAAAAAAAACAAAACAAAAAACTCAGTCTACTGCATCATATTCAAAATGACGACAAATCTTGAAATAGACCTCACGCACCTGTGTGCATACATACATTTTATATGTGTGTATATATATAAACTGAGGGGGGGAGGGGGAGAGGGGCAAGATTTTCAAAAACAATACCACCACACTGTGTTCTGTATTCTAAGTATTTTCTTTCTGAATAGTTAGCAGAGTTCTCACGCCATCTGAGATACTCCAAATAGTACAGAAATAAAAGACAAAGCTGCCTCCTCTATCTACAAATCTTACTTACAGCTTTCCCTACACAAGCTGCTGTTTATTTTCAGTTTGTGGAACACACTCTAGTGCGCTTTGACAAAGCTAATCCTGCTTCATCATCTCCAAGCCCCCGGAGGTTTCCATTTGCTCAATGATTAATTACTGGCCTCTTGCTCTTTCCACTTAAAAAAAACCAAAACAAAAACAAAAACCAAAAAAAAAAAAAAACAAAAACCAAAAAAAAACCAAACCAAAAAGCCCCCAAAACCCAACCAAAAAAGACCCAAATAGCTAGTACAGCAAGTTCTTCCCTGACAAGCAGAAACAATTAAGCCTAATTTGCTTTGAGTTAATGTGCTACATCACCTTATCCCACCACAATGCCATTTTGGGTCTATGGTAGACCTATGATTTAGGTCTGTGGTTCAGTCCCACCAATTAATAAGCTGGGACAAGTGTGAGAACCAGCCTGCTCATCTCCCTCATCTTTCTAATATCTATTTCCACAGAGGAAAAACTGGAACAGGACTTAAGACCTGTAGAATAATAGACCTGAATGCTTTGCAATGGACTTGAAATGTGCTGGCACATGCAGAAGTTGTTTGGCTACCAGGTGGATCACACAAGTGTATAAAGCCTCATTTCCTTCAGACAGCATGGAAAAAAATAGCAGATGTGGCAAAAATTATCATAAAGAGCTGCACTGAAAATCGCCTTTCTCTCCATACCTTTGTCCCCAACTACTGAAGTTTTGTAAGTTAGATACATAGGAATCAAAAATGTTTACAAAATAAAGACAACTACTGACAGTATCTAGTTAGATACTAAATCAGCACTTAAAAGATGTGTACACAAACTGAATTAGCAGAATAAATTTTTGATTATAGGCAACATGTGTTTACTTGTCTAGTAGTGTTTTATTAACCTTAAAAATAGGAGCTTAAAGTGTCTGCGCTCTAAAAATGAGAATTTTCAAATATCAGTACGGCAACTCAGGAACATTTCTCATAGTCATTTCATAAGCTAATGCCTAAGATATGTATTAATACAGTTTTTTGACAAATCACCTGTTAGATTTCAGCCGACAGCTTGGCATATGTTAATCATAAATAACCAAAATACGGCTATAGTAATGTATTACAGAAAAAAAGGGTGAGACTATAGAGCAACCTTTCTGATACACCTCACCTACTTCCCCTCGCCTTCCTGATTTTGCTGTGTACTGACTCAATGGCCACTGGTTCCAGTTGTTAATGGAATATCCTACTGTGTTAAAGAGCTTTGTGGGATGCCATTTATCGGGAATGCAAGCAACAATACAAGGCAGAACAGATGAAAGGAAAATAACACTCCCCACTATGAACAGAGTACTATTTAATACATTAAATTCACGAGGCTGAGACATGAAGGCCTATGCTTGGCCTTTTGAAGAGCTATGGTAGAAGTTATTCAAGAGTATGGTCACAGGTAAGTATTCAGATGAACAGCAGGCAACTAATTTTGCTTTCTCCTTTGCTACAATTTTTGAGATTTAAACCTGCCCTCATAGCTTGCATTTCACGTAAGATTTTCACTGCTGGTGTGCAGTGAGAAGACTGAAAACAGCTGCATGAGCAGAAAGAACGAGAATTAAACAGTTAATCTGGAATGACATGAGAAAGATATATTTTTGAAAACCTCAGAGGGAATACATGATACTTATTTCCAAATTAAAAAAATCTTCCTTCTTTCACCTCAAAACCCCCAGCAAAAAACCAAAAAAACTCACAAATATTTTTATCTTCCAACTCTAGTTTAAGTACTATCTTAGAGATCATTGTTTTACATGAAACATTTCAAAGTTTAAAGAGTGTGTAGATGTATTTCTAGTTCAGTGTTGTACTAACCATAGAGTAATGTACTGCTGCAATATTGGCAGAAATAGCACACCAGTATAGAATGCTGTGTTTGAATTTTTTTACGTTTGGGGGCAAAAAAAATCTACCTTAATGAGTAGTTTGTAACACATGAATTAAGCCTCTTGTTGTGTAATTTGCTCTTAGAAGGAAAGGAATGTTAAAGGAGTATTAACAAACCACATATATAGGTTAATGTATGTGTATGTGTACACTACTATCTTAAATACAAAATTTATGCTACTGATAACAGAAGTTGATATGCAATACATCAGCAGAAATATACAGTGTTTTAATGGTTCTTCATTAATTTAGGGTAATTTCTTATCTTTTTTTTTTTTTTCTTTAGCATCACTAAAAAACATAATCTTTTAAATAATGAGATCTGGTTTAAATATTTCTATAAAAAGAAATATGTTTATTCCTAATGTGATGCATTCATTTCTGACTGACTGAACTACAGGAAGAACTACATAACCTGCGTATTACTTAAAAAAAAAAAGCAAAGCTAAATGTAGTCCTCAAACCTCACATCCATGTTGTGATACCATGTTAAAAATATAAAATACATGAGTTTATTGCTCAACTCTTCAATGTCATGCAAGGATCACAGCATGAATGGCACTAAAACAGCTAAGTTACTTATAAGAACTTCTAGGACACAACATTAAAACCTAAAATATCTATTTAGTGTTGCCATTTCAAAGCAAAATGCAGCCTTGAAGCCATTTCGGTCCAGGGGGCAAAGGTGATGATTTCAGTCTTGCTTTCTTTACCAACATTTATTGCAATAAAGACCGAGTAGCATTTTGCCCAGCTTTTGATTTGTGTTGTACTTTGAAGACACTGTTGCTTGTTGAAAAGCTAGTCTTTTACGGAATAGTTAGGTTTTTTTGACAAGATAAAAAGTAATCATCTGTGCCACATTTCATATATTTACCTTTTCATACAAAGTAATTATTGTACAAGGTTACTTGGTGTTTTGAAAGATACTATTTGGAAAGCATTAGTGTTCTTTTAAGTGTGAGATTGTTTGGGTGACCATTTTTCATGGTGTAACTGGCAGCATCAAAAGAAGACAGCAATTTATAGGCTTTGTGGAGAACAAAGTTTATTTTCACTTTTGTCAGCCTTCATGCTGGCAGCACTAGCTTCCAGAGGATGATAGAAAACACCCAAATCATTCTCCTCTGCAGAAAAGGAGCAATGACCTGCAATGAGCGTAGCAGGTGCCAACAAGCCTGACTCCAGGATCAGGCGCTGCGCAGCTGATGGGGCTGCGGTGTGGAACCCAGGACAAGAGGCACGGCTGGGGCCAGCAGGGCATCCGCAGCTTCACTCCACCACTTCTATTCCAGGAAAGCCAACTTTTCCAGCATCGGTGCTCATGGGCTCCCAACACCGTAATGCCTGACTAGCACTTACTGCGTTTATAGTGACACTCCACCCCCATTTTACACGGCGTGAACGCTATCACAGGGGGTGTATCTTCCAGGCTCCCAAAGAAGACGCCTAGAAGCTTACAATGAGGTTTTCCAAAGCACTCTTCACCTAGAGCCTACTATTCCAACCTACGTTCCTTCTCTGCAGAGGACTGGACAAAAGATTAAGAAGAGCCGGGATGGACCCTGTTCTAGCCCAATATTAAGCCACCGACTGTGCCAAGCAACACGTGGTGCCACTCAGCATGGAACCTGACCATCCTCCAGGAAAAAAAATCTGGGATTTGCCATACACAAAGACGACTGCCACTAAAATACCGCTCTGCCACACTGTCGCTCTGGGACACCTCTCGCGGACCGGCAGGTCTGGCACACCCCCGTCGGTTTAACCATCTGCCCGCGGAGGCGCACAGAAGTTGAGCACGGGCAGCGGGGCGCAGGGAAGTTCCGCGGGCCCGGCCGCCGCCCCGCCGCTCTGCCCCCCGCCCTCCCTCGCCGGCCCGCTCCGAGTGACGTCACCGCCCCGCCCCCCGCACCCGGCGGCGCGCGGGTGTGCGTGCGGCGCGCGGCTCCGGAGCTCGGCCGGCGCGCGGCCCGGGATGGGGCGGGCGCTGTCCCGGTCGCCGCTCCGCACCCCCCCCCACCCTGCCCGCACACGCACAGGCACGGACGGCGGCAGCGGGCTCTCCCCGACTCTTGGGGCCGTACGGATCCTGTGATCCACACAGCGTAAGAGGATTAAAAAAGAATAATCACAAAAACCCACAACCCAACAAAAAAAGCAAAGGCGCACGCACACACACACACACAAAAGCGCAAATAGACATCCAACCCAAAGCCCACAACAAACCCACGAACGGGAGAGCGTCGTCTCTACCGGTGTCCCCACGGCGTCCCCCTGCTTCTCCAGAGGAGCGAAGCGGAGTGGTGGGGGAGGGTTTTTCACGTTTCGACTCTCGGGGACGGTTTCTGGGATTTTTTTCCCGTGTCTGCCCTTACCACCCCACCCGCCCTGTGCCCTCTTCTCTCGCTTTTGTTTGCGCTGCACTTTTTGTAGCAAGGGAGGCGGGAGAGTGGGTGGGAGACCTCGCTTTTATTTGTAGCAAAAGAATCGGTTAGAAAAGACGAAGGAAGAGAAGAAAAGGAGGAAAGAGAAGAAAAAAAAGAGTGAAGGGGGAAGGAAGAAGGAGAGAGAGGGAGAGAGCGAGAGAGAGGGAGGAGGAGGAGGAGGAGGAGGGGAAACGGAGCAGCTAGCTGGGGAACAGAGAGCGCGCCCGGGAGCGGGAGCAGCAGCAGCCGCCGCAGGAAGGAGAAGAGAAGAGCAGAGCGGAGCAGAGCAGCGCGGAGGAGAGGCGGCGCTGGCAAGAGGAGGCAGGCGGGGACCTGGCTCTTCTGGATGCTGGATTTTCGGACTCTCGTTGACTCTCTCCTGCTCCCCGGCGCCGCACTGTGAGAGACACGCACGAGCGTCAGGCAGCAGCGGCGGGGCTTCGCCCGTAGCTGCTGCTGCTGCAGCGGGGCTCGGATTAAATTGGCCGCCCCGGAGCCGACCGGGAGCAGCGGGAGGAGGTGGCGGCGGCGGCGGCGGCGGGAAGCAGCGGCAGGCGGGCGGGCAGCGGCGAAGGCTGCTGCTGGGACCGGGGGAGCCAGCATGACCAGGTAACTGCCCCGCTCCTGACCCATTTTTCCTCCGCCGCCGCTCCCTCTTTGCCGCCTCTTTAGGCGCGTTTGTGTGTGTGAGCCCAGAAGTGTGCGTGTGTGTGTGTGCGTGTGCGCGCAGCCCGCACACATGTCCCTCACGCACAACTCTCCCGTGGGGTGCCCCAGGGCTTCCCCCCGGCAGCTTCCAGCCCGCTCCCCGCGCCTCCCCGGCGAGTCTCAGCCTGGCGGCGAGGCCTGTTCGGGGAGCGAGGGGAGCTGCGGTACGGGGACGGGGGATGGGGCAGGGAAAGGGCGATTGATGGATCGGAGTCGACGTTTCCACTGAGTGCCGCTGTGCGCGGGCGGGGAGAGGGGAGTACGGTAATTATACACTGTCTGTTTGCTTTGGCGAACGAATTATTAATATTAATTATTTTGTTTATTCTAACGGGTTCGGAGATAGGGGAAGGTAGCAGGGTGAGAGACCAGGCATCTGGCGCTGGAGAAGGGACTTGGGGGTGAGCGGCCAGTAGGGACCCCGGGCGCCCGTCCGAGCACGGCTCCCTCCTCCTTCTCCTCCTCCTTCTCCTCGTTCTCCTCCTCCTGCTGTCTCTCGGCGGAGCGGGGAGGCACGGAGATGCGAAGATTTTCACAGGTTAGGCTTTTAATTTCTTTGTTTACTCTCGCGAAGCCACTTGAAAGGAAGCACATCGGGCTGGAAACTCAGTTTTCCGAGCGTTTGCAAAGGGGTTCTTGAATTTGTTCAGCAAACTTAGCAGCACCCTCTGCGCCGTCTGCCCATGCAAGGAGGCACTCCTTACTGCTGCAACCGGGCTCTCCCAGACTGTTGTTTCCTTAAACAATTGTTTTCTTGCACGGAATCCCCTGTTTTGCCTAATATCTGTCCCCTCAGTTCTGGACAGAACGGTATTCTTTCAATTTTAAGTGATTACCACTCAGCTTTGCATGTATGGCTTTTGAATGCCTGCTTCTCCTTATTACTCCTCCAGAACTGCTGTCATGCGTATTTTATTCTTTTGCCTGGCCTTTGTACAATTACTTCCTCGTGTAAGGATGGCAGCTTCTCTGCCGTGATTTCGATGTCCATATTCCCAGTTCTGACACACGTAGGAGGGTTAATTTATGTACAAAGAATAGTTAGGGTTTTATGTGTTCCTTCACTTGTCACCTGAGATGGCGTTACATTGGGGATAAGTCTGTAGGTGCTGATTTACTTTCGAGTTTCCTATTTGCAGAGTATTTGTGATGACACTTGTATTCTCTTAAACTTAGGATTAATGTGGGAAGCTATGATTGTCTTCTCAGCCTTTCAGAGATCGCTTCCAACATACCTATTGTTCAAGCACAAGCAACTTCTCTGTAATGTTGGGACATTTTTGGGAATTTCGATACAGAGACGGAAAAATGTATGTATCATATTTTTCCTTCTTCTGGTATCTGCTAGTGGTTTGAAATGTTGTAACAGTCAATACTTTCTTTTCTTGCTCTTAAAGTGTATAGTAAATGACATCATTTTCTCCTGGGCTGGGAGCAACGAATCCTACAATTCTTGTTATGAATGGAGCAACTCTGAAGAAAAAAAAAAGATTCTCCCTTGTCCTAAATATGATCATATGTACTTGCATCTTACTTTAGATGGCAATTTTTTGATTGCTTCTTTAAATTGCTTCTCATGAGATGAGCTATTACTGCTTTTTTAATGTGTGAAATTGACAAACTGGTCAGTTTAATAAATTCAGCTGGCAAATTTCGCTCAGTCAAAATTGCTAAAAGCTGTAAATATACTGGCAAGGGATTTTTAAGGTACCGAGTGTTACACAGAAAGAATGGATTTAATGAGATACTTTTTACATGAGTAGCTTTCCAATTTAGTTTTGTCACTTGTCTTAATATGGTGGGGTATATTTAGATATCTTTCAACGCAAAAATGATGTATAGCTTTTCTGTATCCACTTAAAGCAGTAAAAGCTTTGTCTTAGTAGAAGTCTTCTACTCTTAAGAGGATACTAAGAAATTCATTATGGTTTGTGTGTGCTATGGCAAGCTGTTAGGAGTGGTAAGGCATGGTAAGGAAAATGCTACCTTGCTATTTCTAGATTTCAGGAATTTTTCTTAGGACCTGCTTTTAGACCCATCAGTCATACTACTTTTAAAACAAGCGCTAAAGAATAATGCGAATAAGCGTTGTGCTGTGATGGTTATGTAACTCAAACCACCAGCAGTCAGCAAACTCAATGGGTGTTAGGAAATCAGTGCCTAATCTTAGGAGAGGGTGTGCAAGAATCTACTTGGGGATGTGGTAAAGATCCAAGTATCTGGAGATTTAAGTCTGGTCAGCAATTCACCTTTCATTTTTAACATTGCCTTTTGCTTCTGCGTTTGAAGAATGCAGGGACCAAAACTACACAAGCTGAAGAGTAGGAATTCCCCTTCATCTGCTGCTGTGTGTACTGAGCCACTAGGGGCCTGTATAAACTGCTCTCGTAGAGCAGATACCAGTGCATGGCATATGCTCACTTTCACCAGGCATTTTTTACACAGGTGCATAATGTCAAAAGCAAAGATGCCAGTAATTCATTCCTTTCTAGTAAATGAGATGGCAGTTTTTTAGGAGGTGGGTACAAATTGCATATTACTTAGTTTTTTATTTTTTGCCCTACTTCATCTGTTTCCCCATTCCTGTATTGTGTCCAACATCTCTGCTTTCCTGATTACTGTGGGAGATGGGGGTGAACATGACTCAGAAGGTGCAAATTTTGGGTGAAGTTGGATTTGTGTGTCTTCTGCATTTCATATTTTCTGTAAGCTGAGAAAATCAGATTTGTTGCCTGTGTGTTTTTTCTATTAGATTAGTAATGGTACTGTTCCATGCAAGTGTAGGGTTAAAAGATAAACTAAACAGGATTTCTACAAGGCAGGAACTGACATAGATTGATGGTGTATTTAAACTAGCTTTGTAAGTGTTATGTAAGTTTGAGAGTGTGTCAGCTCCAAAGCTTTGGCTGGAGTGTAGTCAGCATTTATGGGACATGGGCTGAAGATGCATGATACATTCTTGAGTGCCGGTTTCAGAAATATAAAATCCACCAGCCATAGCATTCTTAATAGACATTAAGCAGTAAGTTCAAGTAGACTTGCACTGTTCCATTGTTGGTTTTCAGTTTTTGAAACAAGGCAGATAATTTGTAAAAGAGCACAGCTGAAATATTTGCATATTGGATTTCCTTCGAAATGAACTTCCATTACTAAGCTCTTTGAGAATTCTCATTTGGAAGGATTTTCAGGCTGAATCACAGTAAGGTCATAAAATCAAAAAGCAGTTTCCCTATGGTATGTTAATTTTTTATAAGCTGTCTTTTAAAACACCAGAGTCTTATATATCGTTCGGTGTTGGGCCAGTTACAGCAAGAGGGTTTTTTCTCATCTTGCTGACAACAGTTGTGCAAATATTGACTGAGCTTAATTTTCTGAAATGTGTGTGTGTGCCTTAGGTAAAGTTTTGATGAAATGTAATGAAATCTACTTTAAAGGTTTTCTCAAATGATAAGCGTTGGTTCAAAAGTGTAAGTCTTGCTGCTTATCAGTAAACCAAGGCGGTGGCTCTGAAATGCAGAGGATAGGCAATTCATTTGTGCTTCGGATATCAAAAGGACTAATACGGTATGGATCTATGAATCATTGTCTTTCATTTTTGTATATGACTGTGGTGATTTTTAAGCTTTTGTTCTCTAACAAGAGTTGAAAAAAGGTATAGATATTTGCTGGTGTAAGTTCGGTGTCAGTCACATAATGCCATCTATAGTAACAAGAGCTTGCTTTCGCTGTAGTTCTTTTTAGTAACAGTTGTCATGACATAGTCAACATAGTATATTTTTATGAAAACTCTCAATTTCACATACTCTGTAAGTGTATTTTATTTGCTTAATCCTTGTATTCTTTGGAAAAGGCCTTAAATAAAGCTAGTTAATGAATGTATGCTGGCAAATTGGCAGCCTAAAGCAAGAATATGTGTTTAAAAATACTTATTTGAATACTATTAGGAATTTACCATGTAGGAGCAGAGAGGAAGCTTACTTCTCCTTATGATCTGCTGTGGTGAAGGTTGCAGTACAGCTGGAGAAATCTGATGATTTAGAAAAAGGTTACGTGAGAGTGCTTTGCATATAAATTCCTTTCCAACAAGCTTCATTTCACTTGTTTTTTTAAGAGACTGGGCATTAATAGGGCCATATTTACTTCTGCACAGTTTCACCTTATATTTCATAAGCTCAGATGACTTTCGGTAGTTTATTGATAGTACTTACCTTAAACATAGCATGTTTGTGTCTTCCTATAAGAAGTGGATAGCTAAAATGCCAATAAGAGAAATGCAGAATAATAAAAATTGTTTGCACGCAAAAAACTAGGTTAAACTGAATAAAATATGCAGTGCTTTTAAGAACTTAGTTATTATTCAGGTTCTTTCAATTCATTTGTAAAAGCGGCAAATCAAACAAAATACTGTGAGCTTCTTTTTCAGCTACACCAGCAGGTGTACATAGTCTGAACTTCCCTAAGATATTCCCTAAATTTACCTCTTTAGGTGTCTTCTGCTTACATGCTGTGACAGGCTTCTTCATGACCTTAATAGCACAGTTACAGAAAGAGAAAAACAAAAAAGACTATGTGATTATCTTGCAGTAGAGTTTCAAAAGATATAGAGGTTTTTTTTTCTAAAATCAGCTTCTCTGTTTATACTTGATATCTGATTTCTGGTGGGGGTTCTGTGTGTTCCTTTGAATACAAAGAATGGGCAGAAAATGTCCTCCTCATTCAACAGAAAACGATGGAATTTCAGGCACTTTGATTTATTGTACGAGAGGACATGACCTAATAGCATACTGTCATGTCTTGAGCTTCTTCATATTTAAGCACAATGCAGTTATTTTAGTTTTTCAGTAATCTTCCAGTTAGTGAAGTCACTCCTCGGGTATACAAATTAATTTATTATTTGCAGACAATCAAAATGGATGTCCTGGTTAGTGCCAGCCAAACTGCTCACATATTGTTGTGGTCAGATAATGCACGCCTTTTTCCCAAGCAGTATATCAAATGTGGTATATCGAGTTATGCCAGCAATTTTATTGCTCTTTCTTTTACAGTCTTTAGTGTTCTGGAAATTACATATCTGTAAGTCAGAGTTCAGTAAATAGTGTATAAAATCTGGCTTTTTAGGTTGCGGAATCGGGTGATGCCTAAGAAGAATATAGTCAGTACCAACCTGACCAAAACAAATGTGACTTTGGTATGAATTTGCAAATAAATATGAATTTGTCTAACAAATTTTCCCAATCCCATTTTGATCTCAGCATCTTACCTTGGCTTATTCTTGGTTTTATCTAGAAATCTAGGTTTTTTGATACTTGCTTTGACTCAGCAAGAAAAAATTCAAATACATTCTGTTAGCAATGTCTTAGTCTTTCTGATTCTCAGAAAATCACTCTTTGCTGAGTTTGAACACAGTAATTCCGCTTGCTTTACAATGTTGATTAAATTTTAAAAAATGTTAATTGCTTTTGGAACTATCTGTAGGCCATATTCTTTTTATAAAACTTTGCCAAAAAAGCTGAATTTTGTGTACAAGGAATAGAGTGCTATTTCTACTATTTCATTTTTTTGCTCTCTCTCCCTCTCCCTCTCCCTCTCCTTCTCCTTCTCCATCTCCCTCTCCCTCTCCCTCTCTCTCTCCCTCTCCCTCTCTTCTTCCTTGCCTTCCTATTCCTCCCCACTCCTTTCCCCTTTTCTTATAAAAACAAAGATAAAACTGATCTTATTAAAGTTCACAAAAGTACATACAGAATTCTGTACTCTATCCCATTTTTTCATCTGCTTTATGCCACAGAGAATGGGTTTATGAAGTAGACACATGACACCGTTTCTAACGCAGAGACATGATTAATTTGTCTTGTTCATCTGTATTACTAAACTTCTGTTAATCATTTGTTTAATTTTATTTTCTTTTTAATTTAGGAATGGGCTTTTTTCCACTATAGAATTTATTGAAGTCAGGGAGGTCTTTTCTTAAAAGGTTGGTTGTAGGACCAAGTATTTTCTGCCTAGGTTTCAGTAATTGTGACTGTCAGGTACATAATTGCTTTACCTCTTATGCTACTTTTTGTTAAAATACTGTTTACATGTGTACTGTGTATTAACACTTCCTGGAATTTGACTATTTTTTCTTAATAAGCAAACAGCTTAATTTTTTGAAAGTCATTCATTTGATGTAAAGAACATGCAATGAAAGATTTGTAAAACACTGATCAGAAAGTAGGACAGGAAGTTTTATTTATTTATTTTCGTTTGTTTAGGATGGTAGTGTATCTTAGAAAGCTGCTTAACTACTGCCCAGTGCAGCTGTCCTTCCCTGAAAGATTAGGTTTCAGGAGCAATGATGGATGTTGAATGCCTGTAGCCAGTTGTGGGGTTTTCTCTGAGGTCAGTGCTACTGATGGAGGATAGGAATTTACAGCCTTATGCCTCTTCCCCAAGCATTTCTTTAGGGAAAAAAAAGAGCACACAACAACTAGGAATGTTCAGTGCTGAGCTTCTGTTGCTGCATAAGCTATTCATGCTAGTGAGAAAGAATAAGTAGATTTGTGAATAGCAAGGATAAATTTGGTCGTGAGTGTGCCCTATTGTTTCACAGCAACACACAGAAATAGCTACAAAAAAGTAAATGGGAAGATGTGATTTCATTTAGAAATCTTTTATATTATTTTAACCTGTGTTAAGAGGTTTGAAATTGATACTTTTGACTTTTCATTTCAATTGTTTCAACTATGTTTCAGAACATATTTTCGTTTTTGACCCAAAAATAGGATTTTTTTTTTCCCCATGGAAGAAATAGTGGTCTTCAGCGAGCATAACCAAAGCAGAGTAGATATCCATCAGTGATGAAAGGGTAGATGTTCATCAGGTAGAAAGAGTTTACTTTGATGACATATAATGTTACCTTAATTCAGGAATCACAATACATATTGTTAATAAAGATGGATAGTTTACATACTCCTAGCTGTATTTTCAGAAGCATTTGTTGAGGTCAGACTTTCAGACTTTATTTTTGGACTGTCTGCCTTCCCTGAGCTGTTGAAGTTTGCTCCTGATACCACAGTGATGTGACTAACTTTAAAAAAAATTGGTTGAGAAAGGTGCACAAAAATCCCAGACTGCTTTATTGTTAAGCTTGCAAACTGGTTTTGAATTGTTTTTATTAATTTGTACCTTAATGGTATAGGTGGACTTTTCTGTCAAGCCTTAGAAGAGTTGTCCTAGTAGGCTGAAAGCCTTCAGCGATCAGTGAGAAAGATTTCATTTGACCATCAGCTTTATTTGGATCAGATCCATAGTGCTTTTGTGCCTTTGCATAAGTGGTAAGACTTTTACCTTGGGTAATCCTAGCCGTGGTTAAATTCAAATCCAGACAAGAAAGCTTAATAAAACATCTGATAAGTTGATTTATAGTATCTCATAAATTAGGGAGTAAGAAGCATTTTGGTAAAGAGAAATACTTATCCTGAGAACAATTTTGCATCAAGGAAATGGCCTTTTGCCAAATGCCTATGTGTTCTACTTATTGGCAGCATGCCATCAATTTTATTTGGAAAACTCTCTTTGCTTAAGTAATAAATATTCACTATTTACCAATTAATTTTACTATCTATATAAGATGAATTCTGTTATTAGACTTTTTCTTTAATTTTTGACCTATTTCACAAAGAATGGACTTTTGCTCATTACCATTAAGTGCATCAATGAATCTTGATTAACAGAATTTTCCAAACAGTGAAATTGATCTTCTTACTTTTCTTGATAATTTGGGTGGTTTTGGGATATTATTTTTTATTGACATGAAAAGCCTTGAATTTTTCTACTGTATGTGGCATGTGCTAGAAAAATTGTAATATCAACTTAAAGAATTGTTTGTCTTAGTTGATAATAATGATAATTTAATACAATTTTGTTTTGTTAAAGAAAAGTGTGTAATCAGTGTAAGTGGTTGTTGCCATTCAGTTCAATATGTAGAATTTACACTTGTTTCCCATTTTACATTTTCAAAATGTGTCTTAAATGGTCGCATGAAGTATCAGTATACTGATGAGAGGAAAATTTCATCAAGGGAAGCAGACTATGAAGAGAGTGTTGTACTTTGTAATGCTAACAGGTGGTAGAGAATGCCTGCAGGAGCAATCACACCTCCATAAGAATCCTAGCATTCTTTGGGTTTGATTTTGTATGATTACAGTGACTCTGGAAAAAAACAGAGTATTAGGTCTTGAGCAATAGTATTTTGGTTGGACAGTGTGGGGCTGAATTAAATACTGTGTTTATATAAAAAGGAAATGTTTATTCTTCATCTGTTTGTATCTGATGGAAGAGATATATGTCATTCTGGACAATGTAATCCCTAAAACGACACTTACTAGGACTGTATGCCTTGCTGATTTATTCATAGGATTGCTTTATTAATCTAGTGCACAAGGGTAATCTTATTCCAAAGGTATTAGAAAGCATGAAAATAACTACTAGACTTCTTAGAGATGTGGATTTCTATGTCTTCAAGCAATTTGAATTTATAATCTCAATCAGTCTTTGTACTTTTTACTGTGGAGTATATAAACCATGGAAGCTGCAGAGGCCTTAAAACTCTTTTTTCATTTTTGCTAATCTCTGCAGTAGTCCAGATTAGAGAGACAGAGATTAATAAGAAAATGATAATAGATTGTCATGTATAGAAGAAAAGGATGGTAAGATTTTTCTACCATGATGATAGAATCGAGTTGCTAGAAGTGTTTATATAGTAACCAGTGCTTAATGGAGGTGTATACTCTTAACAAACAGACAAACTGCTTTTTCAGCCTTTTTTTGGTTGTCATTATTTTAGGAGGTGAAGAGCTTGCTATTTTGGTGTGAAATTTTTTCTTTCCTGGATTAACTTCATGTTGCAGATGCCAATCATAAAATTAGGCAGAGGTTTCTTCCTGCAGCTTTTATCTGTTGCTCAGGTAATGGTCTTAAGATCTATTTTGTATTTAATAGATAGAACACTTGAAAACTTGAAAATGAAGAACTTGAGAATGGGATGAACCTGAACTCAAGAATAAGGAGTAAAATTTTACAACCTCAGAATTTTCGCACTAAAGCAAAACTGCCATATAATCAGTGACAATTTCACAGCTGTGACTGGGTATGTCCCTTCCCCATCTCTTTCTCCAAGTAGTTCTCCATCTTGATTTTGCAATTCTACAATTTTATAAAGATTAGGAAAGAGAAATTTGTCTTTCTGAACAAATACCAATGTCTACTTCATACTGTACTTCACTCTCTCTGGGATGAGTCTTTTAGTTGTTCTTTAAATGCAACTCTTCATAGCAGTTCTTGCTTCATCTTGTGAGAATATATCTGAGGTTGTGAGCTCTCAAAATTGTGAGAGTGACTCACTAAACTGGTCTTTTTTTTTTTAGAATGTCACTGAAATCATGAGTATTGGATACTTTTATTTGTTAGGTTGTAAAAATCCCCTCTGCAACCAATTGTCATTGTAATCTCAAAGACTTAATTTATGGTTTCTTACTTCTGCTATGAATTACGGGCGTGCCCATTTGGATTGATCTCTGATTTCCTTGACTATGTATCAGTATCTAGAAAGCAGTCTTTGAGTACAGGCATTGGTGTACTCATGACTCTGCATGAGTCTGTCCATGTGCTGCCTTTGTTGAGGTATTTGAGCAAGTCTAGGCTATCTGTCTTTTAAAAAGTTCTGTGCTGTCTTTTATGTCTTGGATAGGATACAACAATGTCTTTTTGTTCTCTGTGAAATCTTTGCTTTTTCAACCACTTCCCATTTTTCATAGCAGGAAGTTTTCCACATGAAAAGAAGAGAAGGAGACCTGCTTGACAGCTTCTCTTGTCTCCTTGTGTCTAGAGAACTGCATGAGTGTAGCAACAAAGAAATGGATTTCTCTGGTGCTATTTTGGTGGTTTTTGTCTCTAGGTGCAGTGGTAGCAGATTTAGATTTAACTGGATATTGACTCTCTCTTCTTCAGGTATAGGCTTCCATTTAAATCTTTCTGTTACTCAGCTGAAGTCAGTTTCTTAAATCCCATGTCCGTCAGAGTAAGTCAGGTTTTATTGAGACATGGTCCTGATAATTTCTTCTCAGAGAATAAACTGGCAAAAGAAATTCAGGCAGATACTTCTGAGTTCAGGAGTTTCAGGAGTATAGGTTCCAACACCTTCAAGCTCACTTCAGTGACAGGTTGTCCGAGTAAAATCAGGGCTAGGTTTTTTTAAACAGCTGTGTTAATATTTTGAAGCATTAAATGTCATTAATAGACGCCATTTGTCAGACATGGTCATGTTCACTATATTTTTCTTAGTGTGCTGTATTTCTTCATCATGTTTAATATGTTTGAGAATTTTGAGGCAGATTCTTACTGTGTTTTTCACACTGATGTAGTTAATAATACACCTACTGAGTTTCTGAGGTGTTATGAGTAGGTAACTATTGTGGTTTTTGATTTATGCGTGTACATATCTGTATAAAACAATTAAGCAGGATTTTGCCCTGCTCTTGCATGTGTGAGTTTTGGTTCTGTTAGTGTTGGGCAGATGATTGCTCCAGTCAGAGGTATAGATGTGTTACTAGGTTTATGGTGCTGCCTGTAGTAGCATGTGTTTAATAATTTAGTAGCTGCTGAGGGGAGCTCAGTGTAAACAGTTCCACTGTTAGGAATGAAGCCACAGCAGCTGAGAGCTTATGTTTTGCTGAGAGTCCAGTTAATGACACTTGTCATAGGTGTTTAATTGTGATTTTGGTTGCCTTTCTAGTGGTTTGAAGCTAATACTGAACTTCTGTGGCTTGTCTGAATGTATACAAAGTCTGAAGCTTCTTTCAGAATTACAGTTTTGGCTATTTGGACGTGGCTTTCTGTGTTTGTGTGTTTTTAAACTCCTGTTCTTACAAAGACCATTTTTCAGAAATTTCTATCACTGAGACCTTGTACTTCATGTTGTCTTGTCAATGTCCTGCCTTCTTACTGTTTGCAAATAGCTTAGATACTTGGTGACCTAACATTTTGATTTGTCAGTTCTTTGTTTCCCAATGAGCAGTTTCCTTTTACCATCAAACGTGCTGAAAGGCAAAACTGTTCATAATCTTCTATTTTTTGCTGTAAAGATGATGGTTCTGTTTTTCTTAATGGTTTGTAGGCTGAAAGACAGATGGTCCATCTCAACTAATAATTTTTTACAGTATTTGCTTGAAGATACTGCAATACTTACTGAAAAATGCAGAGCCTTCCTCTGGAGGACTGTGTAAATATTTGTATGTTCAGCAATTCCCTTTCAGATTTTTCCTGTTGAAACATTAAGGCAATTTTCTGATGCTTCTTAACTGAAAGTATAGCTGAAACTTAGCCTTCAAAAGTCTTGTGGCTTCCCTTTATTCAACTTAGAGGTTTCATGCGTATTTTACCAGTTGTAAGGCACGCCTCCATGGCAAGTTACAGCTGTGTGAGAGGGCTTGGTGTGTGACTAGTAGTCAAATAGCTGATAATTGAGTAAGCATCAGTGGAGTGAGATGATGTTAGATTACTTAGATAGCAGTCAACAATTACTTCATACTCTCAGATGTACAGACTCTTAGGTCTCAAGTGGAATAAACAGGAATAAATCAGATATTGGATGTCTGTATATATAAATCAAGTATAGATCTGTTTTGTGTTTGTGTAACGGACTGAGGGTGTATATAATATGCATTGGTTGTTTTACTTGAACTGTCAATAGTTTTATAGTTGCAATTTTAACACAACTCAGAGGTATGAAGGCACTGTACACTTGTGCATCGCAAATGCACTGCCCAGACAGAGATTGCAAAGATCCACTGAATGATAAAAACTAGTCCAGTCAGCTTTACTTTGCAGAGATCCCCTTACTGCTGCATCAGTATACGTAAGAGAATGCTTGTATGCATCTTCTGTGGTTTGCAGCCAAGAATTTAGTCCCTGGTTTCTGTCATTGGCTAATAAAATATGAATAAAACAGAAAAAAAAAAGCATGGCTGTAAAACACTCTTCACTCTTCTCTCTTATCTTTCACTAATTATCTGTAATTCTGAGGATAATTTTGAAGAAAAAAGTTGTTTATAGACATGTAGCTAAAAATAAATTTAGGTGCTGGGAGTCATATAACCAGATTCCCTGAAATTACTTCAAAAAAGCTGAACATTCATGGCTGCTGACAAAATGACACACCAAATAAGAGAGGAGAAATTTTTTTACGTATTAGAAATAAAATTGTATTTTGTAGATTAATGAAGGACTTTTTTTTAAAATCAGCTTCCTTGTGGAAGGACAATGCTTATATGTAAGCAGTCCTTGGTAAGAAGAGCTGTGTGCTGTGTATGGCTCACTTTATTTATGCACATACTCCCACGGTATTAAATGGATTTAATCACAGATCAGGTTAGTGGTTCTTTGTCTTTGTCCTGTCATTCTCTACAGTAAAAATGTATGTTGGAAATACGAGAGCATATATGAAAAAATGTAAGCAAGGGCAAAAAGGATAAATAAATGCTTAATTTAAGGTAGAATTCGGCACAGAAGTTAGGCTCATCCATACCTGTAACCATATTTTTTGGTAACTTCACCACTGTGTAACATTACTGAAATCTGTGAGGATATATGTGGGTTTAAAAGTAGGCATGGGTGTGGTTTTAAAACAAATAGACACACTAAAGTGATTTGGTTTTAGTTCCCAACACAAGTCTGTGGAGTGAAATGAAGTAAAGAATGCTAATTTCTGCTTTACACTATTTTTGCTTTTTCTCCATAATGTTCAAATAAATAGTATTATCATAGTTGTCAAGAGATAGAATGGTTAACTGTTTTCCTTGGTTTATGGCATGTATGAAAGTAATATAATGCTCCTTGATACTGTTTTGTTTTCAGTTTGCATACAGAGCAAGTAAAGTATCTCCAAACTATTAAATTAGACTGTATTCTCCATTGTGCTCATTATGGAACACGGTCATTTTACTACAGGAAAAAATATTAACAAGTAAGAGGTCTGTAAAAGGTCACAATCTGTTGCTATAATTGCTTCAGTTCTTATACACTGTTTAAAATGTTACATGATTCAGGTGCGGTACTATAGGCATCACTATATCAGGAATTTCTCTCTTTCATGAAACCACAGTGCAGGGCTGAAACACTGTATACCCAGTCAAGCCAAGAAATTTTTCTAATTGATTCATACTCTCTAATACTTTAGTGCAGTATTTATCTGAATCAGCTGAGGTGGTTTTGAGTGGTTTTTTGTGTCTTTTTTCCCTCCACTGGTCTCGTTCTGTTCTTTGCATTGGATTATTCACAGCTTTGTTGAATTAGTGATGGATAAAAAACTTAGGTATTTCTGCGGCCTCAAAAAAAATCTTGCAGATACTGAAAATAATGAACAAATTGTCATTTGATGCAAATCTGTAGACTAAAATGTATATATTAGATGACATTTAGTCATAAATTACGCTGTAGAAGTAATAAATTTCCTGGATTTGTATGTGACATTATAGGTAAGTGCCATACTCAGGGCTTTATGTCTGTTATTCTTTAGCTTTCATTTTACATTCTTTTAGAGTTTCCAGCCTTTTGCCTCAAAAAGCTTTTATTCTTCTTACATTACTGCTCTTCTGCGCTCTCATCTTTTTCTGTTAGTGCCTTTTGTACATTTTTGTTAAGGTAAATGAGCTGAAGACCAAAAGACTTTGGAAGTTGTATCTAAGGGTAAGAAGGTGTCTTTTCTCTAGGTAGTTGGAAGAACATTTTTAAATCAGTATGATTTTGACAGCTAGATTTGCTGACATGGACTGATGTATATAGTATGGGCTTGCTTTGATTTTAAAATAGAATTGTATTAAATTAAACAATCCACTTAGGGGTTAAACCTTCCAGTTCCCTTTCTGTCCCTTTACTTCACTGAAGTTTTTGATCCCTTATATACTTTTATAGAATTCAATGCACAGGGATTTATCACTAAAGGAATAAACATTGTAGTACAGAGCAATCAGATGATTTTCTCTACACATGATAAAAGCTAATATTAATAAATCTCAGAGTCATATGAATTATACAAGGGAAACAATGATAAAGATAGGAAAGGGTTTCTTGGAATTGTAACAGTAAGTCCCAGATTTCTTCTGGTATGTGAGAATAAAATCTCTCTTCAAATTAATGTTTTTGACTTCTTTCACAGGACAGAGAACCTGATATATATAGAATCTTTTGTTGTTTTCATTTTTGTCTTTTTCCAGATATTAGATTTTAAAATTATGGTTTCTGTAGTTAGTTTGTATTACATTTTCTACCACGGGTATAGGTGAAGTGATATATCTTTTGGTATATGCAGTTATTGTTTGACAATAAACTTAATGAAGGACATCTTTCTACTGAAATAAACATGTATTTACTATATATATATATATATATATATATATATATATATATATATATAATCCAATATACATATATGGGATGCAAGAGTCTATTTTAATTCTACATTTTATACATCTTTTAACCTTTAGTTGTACAGACTGCTTTTACTAAAAATATTTTACTATAACTCATGATCAACTTTCTTTTCATCTTCTACTTCATAGATTGTTTTTACCAGTAATTTTCATACTGTTGATTTTTATTTGTGTAAAAAACATGATAGCTTTAGCTGCCATTGGCCTTATGTTTGACATCTTTTTGTTGTTCTGCTTTTATTACTATAAAAATATGACATTCCCTGCAGTCAGATTTTGGCAAGGTCTAGAAGGATTTTTCTTAAAGCGGTTGTGTGTGTTCAGGTAAATTAAAGTCACTCTAAGGGCTTTGAGGATTACTGGATCAATGCACATCATTTTACATAACATTTTCATTTCTGGGTACTGAAATCTATTTAGGAGTTGTCTTACAAGGTACCAGCAGGACTTTGTTAAGTATGTGTGTGTTCGTTGTTTAATTTTTATTCCTTAACTGATGTTTGTATTCAGTGCACATTATAGGTCTCTGAAGACTGAAAATGCTTTTTATTATTGCCTTTTATCTGTCATGCTGTTTGAATGATTTTACTGGACACTAGTAAAGTAGGAAATTGATACAAATAAATTACAGCTTGGATCTGTTTCTGTTGTCAGCAAGCACTAAAAGAAAAAGAAAATACGGCTTCTATAAAAAGTAGTTATTTAGAAAGTAATATTTGGCAAATTAGAATATTTAAGTTGTCCTTTCTGTGTAGCTTTCTCTGTAGGATTGAAATGTTTACAACCATAGCTGACTCATAAAAATAATATGGAACTGAGCCACTTTTTTTTTTTTAATTGATAAGTATTTTTCACTAGGAAGTGAAAAGCATCATGATTACTCCAAAAAAGGTGGTTTCTTTTCTTTCTTTTCAGTTCTGAAGTCTCCTGAGTGCCCATATATTTGCACTCAGACAAATGAGCTTGCACAGAAATGAGAATATTGTGGCTAAGGAGATTGCATGCGTTAGATTTTGTTGCTGTTTGTGAACACCAGAAACATATGATATTTTGAAGTTTTGTTGATTTTTTAAGTTATTGACATTTAGACAATACTTATATCTCTAGCAGTACTTTCCAGATGTATCCTCATCTAGATTTGGAAGGTTCTGCTGTACGCTACTAATTATTCTACTTTTATCACCATTAGGTGATAAACGATGCCATTACTGTTCTTATTCCTTACGTCCTTCCTTTCCTGCTTTCCTCACAGGTTTTAATGCCAGCAGCGTAGCTGTTGTATTTTTCTGGTAACATCAGTTCTGATAGGTGCAACACCTTGGTAATGTGCGTGTGATCCTGTGTTCAGAGGTGAGATGGCCAGGGAGGCATTTAGCCAGCTCTCCTGTAACCCTTTGAGGGCACAGATGTTCCCTCATGCACCACTCATTGTACTGTGCATGGCATGGAGTGCAGGTTTCTGTATGGCCACCTAAGTTTGGGTAGTTTGAGCAATACAATTTCTGTATTTAGATAGACTAGCCAAATGCATTTTTGGCACTCCATGTTACACAGCATAAGAAGCCTGACAGTTCCATGCCTGCAAGAAAAGAGGCATTTGAGCTTCAGCCTCAATATTTTTTAACAGTTGCCATATACATTAATTTGTTTGTGGGAGGTTTACTGGAAAAATATACCATTTTTTGGCTTTAGTTTCATTAATGACGCAGTGTTACTGCATGGTGTAGAAATTTCTAACCTCAACTCTTAAATCTTTTTTGTTACAAATTTAAACTTAACATTTTCGATGTTTAAATTGACTGTTTGAAGTTAACAGGGATTAAAACTAGAATTCACAATGAAGTACTAATACTTCTAAGCAGAAATGTTCTGTGAATGATGGAACACTTAAGATTTCTCCATAAAGATTTTACTTGGAATCTTTGAATTGCATTGGGTAGGATAGAAATTTTGCAGTAATCTGTTATCTTTTTTACTTTATTTTTCTTCCACTTTCTGCCTTTTTATATATGTATTTTAAACTAATGAATAAAAAAAAAAAGAAAGCATTTGGACTTTTATCATAAGTTGATAAAGTTGATAAATCATTATGTCATTTTATAATGAGTTACGAATGAGATTTGTCTCAAGTGACACTCCTTTGTATTCACAACAAAGTATAAACTTCATTGCATTTCGCACTGTGATAATGCAAAAATTTGAAATACTTCTGGAGCAAGCTACTTCTGAACAATCTCTTTTTTTGCTATTTTTTTGTCTTTCTTTTTTTTCCTAAAGCAAAATCTTATATTGCAGAATATATGATGAATGTGTAGTCACATAATAAATAATAAATACATAAATAAATAATAATAGTAAATACTATGGTGCCAGTTCAGGACCTTTTTGGTCCTTCTATTTCCGTTTCACTGAGGAATGAACATAGAATACAGAAAAACATCCTGAAATTATAGCGCTTTTAAGGTTTTTTGGAAAGGGCATGTGATGAATCTAAAAGCAGTTTTGAACGTCTGCTCCTGTTTAAGTGGTTATTAAACAGTGTGGGGATATGCTGCTCTGCTGTTACAGCCAGCCTTCAGTCATTTGTGTATGTGTTAAAAGCCGGAACGATTTGGATATGCGAAATCTGTAAGAGTGGCTGATAGATCTGACATGTGCCAGTTGTTGCACAGGCATAGATAGTGTCAAATGGAATTCAGAGTACTTTGCCTTGTCAGCCTTGTAAGCTCTCCTGGGAGACTTCCAGTAACATACCAAATTGAACACAGATTGATTAATACAGAAACGTTTTCGCTAGGAGCCTTGGAAAAGTGAAATAAGAAAATTGACAGTCATATTCAAGTTTGAAGTCATGTTTACCAAAATCAAATTCTTAAAAATCAAAGTTTGTGTTGAACTTTGAAGTATTTTTTTACAGTTTATAAACTCCTTGTTTTTTCTTTTTTTAGTGAACAGTAGGGCTATTTTTGTAAGAAATATATTTGTACCTGCACTGTTTTGCTAATGGCCTTTTCACATGGCATCATTTGAATACATTAGATCATATTTCAGATGATATTTGGGACTTGAACTGTTTTAATAAATGTTGTTTTCACCTACCATGCAGCATTAAATAGTACTAAGAATTGGACATTACAGTGTAATCAATTTTCATTGTCTGACTTGCTCTGCTTCCATCACTGATCGCAGACAATAGGTTCCATATATTTCACATCATGCATATTAATTACTCTCATGACTTCTTCTGAATTTTTTCAGGAGTAGAATAAATGTAACCTCTCATACAAGGGATGCAGTGACAGCCCCAAACCATGTTTAATTAGAGCTCAGCATGCAGTTTAAGATGGCATCTGTTTACATGAAGCATGATTATTGCTGTTTGTGCTCTTTTTTTCTCTGCTCCTTTAATGAACATTAAATTTATTAAAATAGATTAATAAGATTGCCCTAAATAAACAAAAACATAAATGTAGAAAGGATGGGTAACCTATTAAACATTATAATCTGTTTTGTCATGCTGTCTTTCAGATGCGATTTCATAAAGCACAAGGATATTTAATGGTTTTTAATCAAAATGTATGTATTGATTAATGCAACACCACAGTGTAAAATGTAAGATTTATTGCAGATTCTCTTGATGACAAATATTCTTGTTAATGGGCTGAGGTAGTTTTACGATCACCTGAGTAACCTTTAGTGAGTTTGGAATCTTTATGTCCCAAACCTTTCTGCTGCCAATGCCAAACAGATATCATGCTCTGTTATATAATGTTATTATTTGTATATCTTGAAGTCTTGTGAAGGCTTCTCAGTGTATCTTCTGCATTTTGTTAGAAACATCACTGAATTTTCAGCAACCTATGCTGCTTACAGATGACTTTGATCTAGAGACCTACATGTTAAAGCCATCATATCTCATTAACATTCCTAGAACGTCTTGTTCTCATACAAAATTGGCTATAAATTAGGGAGAAAATTACAGTTTAAATGTGATTTAAAGAAAGTTAAGTGGGTGACAGAGGAGAGCCGTAGCAGCAAAAAGGCTGTATGTCAGGCATAAATCATGGCCTTAGGAAAAAGAAACCTAAAATTGTATGAAGGGGTGAGAAAAAGTAAAGGAGGGGGTTACTTAGAAAGACTGTTGTAGGGGGTAAGGAAGAGCTAAGCCATGGCTGTTATTTCACACAGGCACCAGTGATAAAGCCAGGAGCAATCTGAGGAGCATCAAGAAGGCTTACAGAACTACTGCGAGTAGTGGTGAGGGACTCCAGAGCTCAGATAGTGATCAATCCTTCCAGTTACGCTTGAAAGATCCAGTTGAATGTAGCACATAAATAAATGGTTATGGAACGGGTGCCACAGCCAGAGACTGCTGAGGCAATGGGACATACTTTGAGAAGCTTGGCCTACTACGGACTTAGAGGGTCCATCTGTCAGAGGAGAAGAGCATTTTTGGTCATAGGTTTGCCAAGCTGGTGAGGAGAACTTCTAAACTCCCAGAACTAAAGTTTCTGGGAGAAGGGAACCTCAACTCATCCCTCTTCTACCAGTTTGATGCCAGTTGCAATGAGAGATGCTCAGAGCCTGGAGAGGGACCACAGATCAGCAGGAAAGCACCTGAAGAGCAGTGCAAAGGAATTCCACACAATCCAGCCATTAAGTCAGCTTCACCAGGGGCTGAACTTAAAGAAGTCTGTGGAAGTGCACATGGCGTGGACAATGAAAAAGGAGGACTTAGAGATATGCACACACCTCCAGGGATGCAGTCTTACTGGCATGACTGGAGATGTGGTGGGATGGCTCCTATGACTACACTGTTGTACTGGAGGGATACAAGCTCTCCAGGAAGGACAGGCAGAGGAGATGATGAGGTGCTATTGTCTCCTGTGTCAATGACTAGCAGGAGTGCATGGAGCTCCATCTGGATGAGAAGGTGACTGAGAGCTTATGAGAGCTTATGGATCAAGATTAGAAGGAGGGCAGGGACAAGTGACCTTACGGCACTAGAGGCCACCCAACCAGGACAACTGAGTAGATGAAGCCCTCTGTAGACAGGAACAGCCTCATAATCACAAGCTCTGGTCCCATTGGAAGACTTGAACCACCCTGATGGCTGTTGGAGGGACAACACAGCAGGACACAAGCAATCTTGGAGGGTCTTGGAGTGTGTTGGTGACAACTTCCTTCTCTCAGTGATAGAGGGGAGGTGCTATGATGGATTTTGTTCTCACCAGGAGGAGGGGCTGGCAGGAAATGTGGAGCTCAAGAGCAAGCTGAGCTGCAGTGACCTTTAAAGGGTGGAGTTGAAGATACTTAAAACATCGAGGATATAGAGCAAACTCACTACCCTGGATTTCCAGAGAGAAGACTTTTGCGTCTCCGGGCACCTTTTTGGTAGAGTACCATGGGATGAAGTCTTAGAGGGATGAAGAGCCCAAGAGGGATGGTAAATATTCATCTCTTATAAGCTCAGCATACCAACAAGGAGACAATCAAGCAAAAGTTCCAGGAGGCCTGCATCAATAAAGAAGGAGCTCCTAGACAAACACAAACAGGAACCATAGAGAGGGCAGCAGCAAGGACAGGCAGCTTGGGAGGAATACAGAGAAGTTTTCCAAGCAGCCAGGTATCAGGTTAGGAAAGCTAAAGCACTGGTAGTAAATCTGCCTAGGGATGTAAAAGCAGCAAGAAAAGCTTTTATGTATATGTCAGTGATAGATGGAGGACTACAGAAAATGTAGGCCTTTCTTGAAAGAAAGAACCTGGTTAACCTGGTTAGCCTGCACATGGAGAAGGCTGAGGTACTCAGCAATTTTTTTGGCAAGTGTTCCAGCTACACCCAAGTCACAGAAGGCAAAGGCCAGGACTGGGAGAATGAAAAGCTGCATGCTGTAGGAGAAAATAAGGTCTAATGCTGTGGAACCAGATTAGATGCATCTGCATTGAGGAAAATAGCAGATGCAGTGGCTAAACCTCTGTGCATCGTATTTGAGAAGTCATGGTGGTCCGGTGAAGTGCTTACATACTGAAAAAGGAGAAACAACTGCCTATTTTTTAAAAGGGAAAAAAGGAAGACATGGAGAGCTGCAGGCTGTTTAGTCTCACCTCTGTGCCCAACAAGATCATGGAGCATATCCTCCTGGAAACTATGTTAAGGAGCATGGAAAATAAGGAGGAAATGGATGACAGCTAACATGACTTTGCTTTTTTGTCAGGCAAATTGTGCCTGATGAATTTGCAGGCCTGCTATGAAGGATTACAGCATTGGTGGATAAGGAAAGAGCAACATCAACTACTGACGTCAACTACCTGGAACTTTGCAATGCATTTGACACTACTGCACTAAATCCTTGTCTCTAAATTAGAAAGACAGAGATTTGATGCATGTAACAGTCAGTGGGTAAGGAATTGGCTGTATGGTTGCACTCAAGAGTTACAGTCAATGGCAAAATGGCTGGAATGGAGACCATTCAAGTCCGGGGTTCCTCAGGGTCATATAGGAATTGGCACTGTTTAACGTCACTGGTGGTGGCATGAATTGAGGAATTGAGTGCATCCTAAGCAAGTTTGCTGACAACATGCTCTGGCAGCAAGCTTGAGGGTAGGGGTGCCATTCAGGAGGGACTTTGACTGGCTTGAGAGGTGGGCCTATGCCAGCCTCAGAGTTCAGCAAGGACAGGTGCAAGGTTGTGCACCTGTGTTGGGGCAATCCCAAACACAAACACAGACTGGATGGAGAACACATTGAGAGCAGACCCGAGGACTTGAGAGTGTTGGTTGACAAGAAGCTCAGTGTGACTGAACAATGTGGACTTGCAGCTCAGAAACCACAACCATATCCTGGGCTGCATCAAAAGAAGCAGGAACAGCAAGTTGAGGTTTTGTGTCTCCTCCACTTTTGTGCCCCATCTCTGGAAGTGCTGGAGACCACGTTAGGTGGAGTTTTGAGCAACCTGGTCTTGTGGAAGGTGTTGCTCCCCCTGGCTGGGTCACTGGGACTAGAAAGGTCTAAGGTCCTTTCATTCTGTGTATCAGTAATCCTATGAATACTATGAATAGCCTGAAAATACTATGAATAGCCGGAAAAGAAAGAGATATTTTAAAATTAATTCAGCAAATGTGGGAGGGATATTTTGACTATTTATAGGTTCTGCTTAAGATAAAATCCTGTATACTATACTAGAAATTAAGAAAACCCTAATTATGTTGTCAAATAAAGGCTAACAAGTGAATATGATCTTGCAGCAGGCCACACAATCTCATTTATGTTTCTTTTTTTATGGACTTTTTTATGTGCATTTTTTTATGGACTAACTGAAATAAGTCCTCTGGAAAATTACATGATCCTGCATTTGATGACTGTATCAAAATTTTACTTTTACTCAACTTTTTAAATTTTTGGGTTGATTGATGCTGAACAGAATGTAGTTTAATGCAGTTTTATTTGAGCTGCGTGGTCTGATTTAACCAGTTTGTTCAGGAAAAATGGCATCATCTGTTTGTCTGACTTCTGAACTTCTGTGGGCCACCTCACAACACCCTCCATATATGCTTCTGCTGTTAATATAATTTTTATATTCTATTTCATAGCTAGTGTTTTTTCATAGTAGTGGCAAGTGTTTGCTATGCAACAGTGACATTTTGTTAGTGTGTTCCATGAGATCCAGAAATGTTGGAGAGGAGCTTCTGGTTTACTGTCATACAAGTCATGAAGAATGTTCTCATCTGTATAGGACTTCCAGGAAAAAGGCAGGCATTCCTAAGAACCAGCACTTAGTGTTTAATAAACTTCATATTCTTGAAGGACAATATGAAGGAGATAATTTTTTCTTGCCTTCATTTCTCTTGCCAGAGAATTCCCACGTTTTATGTTGCTTCTGCTATTGCTGAGTAGGCATGAAGTATAAGACTGAGTGGGCTTTTTTGGTTCCTGAGCTGTGTATATGTATTAAGACAGTTGAAGACTTCAAAGAGTTTGGAGCTCTGCTCCACCTCATGAAGCAAATATGAGCTGCTCTCTTCTGACAGTTTCAGTGGCACTTGCTGCATTTGCCCAGAAAGCATGTGTCTTTCATGGTGGAAAATTTCAGATATTTTGAATGGCAGTAGGTGCCATTTGATAGTAAATGCAAAGCTTTTATATTTTTTTTAGCTCTTTTCCTTAATTGACTTAATTTAAAAAAAAAAGTCACAAAGTATTATTGCAATGGTTAATGTTTGTATGGTAATTTTGTCTTACTTCTTTAACTATGTTGACCTTTCTCAACCAAATTAATTTCAGAAATTTAATTTGTAAGAGTAATTTTCACCACAAGCTTACGACGTGGACTAGAGTCGGTAAAGATGACAATTCTTTATAAAACCCTCAACTAATGAATAAAGGCCTTATTTGCCTCTTGATGATTTACTGTACTTTCCCTATCTTTATTTATGGGTAGTATAGAACTTTCCAGTTCTGTAGTTTTATTGTTGCAAATATTCGCAATATCACATATTTGTTTACAATAATTTGTCTGCTAACTATCTGAAAGCACTGTGCTTTTTTTCTTCTGGACTTAGAATCTAATGTAACAGTGACAGCCAGACCTTTTAAAATCTGCTCTGACCACAGAGGTTAATTGAAAATAAGAATTTTGTCCTGGGAATAAACTAACAGACTGTCTTACAGTTTAAATTCTCTGGGGGCTAGATTAGACCTGTGTGGCTTAGTGGGTAGGGACTGGGCAACATGAGCCTGTTCTGCTTCAAGAAGGATTTAGGGACATAGCCAGTAAAATGAATTGTAACAGAAGTTCTGTGAAGCATAGTTTGGTAGAATTTTAAATCAGCCAGTCAATACACAATAGTATTTTTATACTGTTTTTTTTCCTTCAGGGTAAAAAATCTCTGTCTAGACTATCATTACTTCATCTCACAGACATAAGAAATGGGCATTTCATAGAGCTGCTACATTGTGGAGGTTGTCCTATTTTCTGCTGTGCAGGCTGAGAGTTCAGTCAGGCAATTTGAAGTGTCTAGGTTGGTGCTCTGGAAAACATACAATCATTTTTACTTTCAAAGAAGAAAAACTTGTAATTTCAATGCTCTTACAACTCTCCTGAAAATACATTTTCTAAACTACACCTGTAGTACATGTGGTATTTAAGAATTTTTTGTGCACAGTCTGAATTCTAGTGTTTTTTTCCTCCCATTTATTACACTGGAATGTAAAAGAGGGCTAGAAACCTTGACAATTTTCTTTCCAGTAGCACTCTTCCAGAAGTTTTGCTTAACTATTTTCACATTAGTTTTGTTAGATGTCCTTTTGCTCTTGTCCTGCTGGTTTTCACTCAACCGTAATTTAAAATGAGGTTTATTGTTGGTTGTGGTGATCACTCTATGCAACAGAAAACTTTCAATTTCCTTTAGGGGAATTGATACCTTTGCAGTGTGCCATGTTTCTATCGCAGGGCAGATCCATAATTGAACAATCAATCATTTTGCTTTGCTCTTTTGTTGAAATGTAACTGCTGTCTAAACCTACCAAAAGCCCAGAGTGGATTTAATGTTCTATTATTATTGCTGTTATTATTAACATTGTAAGTGCTGATTAAACATGCCTAAGGATATTGTACTAGATATTACGAGAACGTATAAATTTGCAAAAAGCTTCTATTCTGTGCAATTTTAGGCCTATTATTTTAAGTGGATCTCATTCAGATTCAGTTCACTATGCCCTAATTGGACTAGTTTAATACAGTGTTCTCAATAAAATATATTGAGTGGATACTTCTAAAAATGAATATCATGATGAGAAATGTATCGTGGGTACCTAAATATATTATACTACTTGTTAATTGTTTGGGCTTTTGAAATTTAAATCATAATACCTTCTTCAGTGTTATTTGTAAAGAGATCCTGTAGGTGAAGATGCTTAAATTCTTAAAAACTGTAGTAATAAATATTGTTAAACATTAGGTTCTAATACTTCATAATTCCAAAGCTTTTGTGGGAGAACAAACTAAAATTTCTTCTGGGCTGTGTGCAGACACCCTGTAGTGCTTTTGTTGCTGGTTCTTTTCAATGGGTCTTAAGTTCTCCTTACTAGAAGTGACCTCCATCTACTTGTGGAGGTGGGAATGCAGCATGAATAAAAGTTCCAAATACAGTAACAGACAGGATACTAAAACAGCCAACAAGCTTTTAGGTCTTAACCAGTCATTCAGTATTTTGTTTATTAAAAACAAAAAATGAATTATGAGGAATGCAGTCGATTTGTCTTACTTGCATAGGCAAAAAGAAGATGCTTACTAAACCAAAAAACTGAGCTAAAAAGTTGCATTGATTTTCGCAGTTGCTGAAGCATCAGAATTGCAGCCTCTGAGGCTTTTCGGAGGATTCTTGTGTTTTACACCTCTTGATTTTTGCTGGGGGGTTAAATTTTTCCTCAGAAATCACAATTCTGCAAAGCATAGTTGCTCTACTTGTAATCCTGCAGCTTAAAGTTACTTGAGGCATACAGACATTCTGAGATTTTGCCTCTTACTGTTGTGCATAACTTCTGATGATGATGATATGATTTCAGCTGTGAACCCATGTAGGAGGCTAGACTTGTAAATGCATGAACACTGACCTGTTCCTTAATTTAAAAAAGTTTAGTGACAATCAGGCCTAGAATTTCAGAATACTGATTCTCCTTTCCCCTTATTACAACACAGACATTTAAAAAAATACTAAGTATATTTCTGTGTTAGTCTATGTAGCATCATTGAAGCATTGTTGTTGAAAGAAATATATGTTAAACTAATATTCATACAGGTGTGAAAGAGGCTGTCTTTTGTGGTTTTAAGATTGGATGGCTATGTACATATAAACCAGTGTTTTTATGTGATTGATCTCTTCTGATGGTTGCCAATACAGGAAACAGACCTATTGAAAAATTCTGGAACCTTTTTTCATTGTATTTCAGTTTTTTCATCTTTAAAGTGGAGATACAATTCCAATAGAGGTGCTTTTGAGGTAGATGAGACCTGCAGATACAAGCTGTTGCTTGGGAACAATATGATGTATTATGAATTCTTTTATTTTAACAAAAGTTGCAGGAGTTCTATCGAGTGTCTGAGTTTTTGCCTTCTAAGATGCAAGAACACTCCTGGAAAAGTTTTTTGTTTCTTTCTGAGCCATGTTAAAAAATTACCTGGATATTGTTTTGTATACAAAAAGAAATTAAAAAAAACCCAAACCAAAACAAACAAAAAAAAAAATAGAAGGGTGCAAAGTGACTCCTAGATTAGCTTCTAGATTTTTTTGTTACCTTTCTTTGCAATTGTGTTCTGAGTCAATAGCATTCTGTGCAGGAAGAAATTCATAAATAGTTGTAATATATGAGGCTGCATAGAGAGAATCAGTTAAGTGTGTGCAAAACATGCCAGTGTAAGTCTAAGGAAAATAACTTTGAAAAGTTTGTGTAAATATACTGAAGCTCTTACAAAATGTATTTCAAGAAGACTTAGAGCTACCTGGTTGAGCTTGTATTCTTGATCTAGTATGCAACTCCCAGTATTAGTCCCAATATAGTATTATCATATGTCTAATAGTGTGTATGTAATGTGATCTTCTTCAGGTTGGTATGAGTGAGTCATGGGTAATGTCCTTGCTTTTTGAAAGCTGGAAACTCATTTGTGTCCTTTTTCTAGAAGTTTATTTGACTTAGTGTACATAAAGTACTTGCTAATAAATTTCTCATCTGATTCCTATCTGAAGTATCAAGGAACTATAATTCTAGTAAATTTCACAGTTTGATTGGTAGTAGTAGTAGGTCAATGGCAAAGCAGGTTTTGTGTTTCCATATATAAATATGCAATACTTAAAACTTTTCTAGGGCTTAGATTATGACCCATAAGAGATGCTTATGGACAAAGGGCATACAAATTTTTCAAAGTTATTACCTAGGCAAGGAGTGTCATCTTCAAAAGGGTCATAATATGATATCCATGTAGCAGAATATGGTGGAATCATATGACAGGTTATATTTACTGTGGACCTTTGTCCAGATGCCCCCACAATTAGTCTTTTCCTCCAAAAGGTGACTCAAGTATTTATATATGCTACTGAGCGGCCTCCAACAAGTCACATTTCAGGTAACCATTAAAGCATATGCTGAAGAACTAGACATAGTTATGGGCATTATAGACTATTTGAATTGTTTGCCAGATGTATGTAAATGAATTTGATTGAGATTAGAATGGGTTGCTGAGAGGAAAGACAAGATTCAGGTAGACACCTAGTTAGAGCAGAGCTACATAGAAAATTCTCAGCCTTTTTATTGTTTAATATAATTTGTTACAAAAGGACTGCTTTGTTGTGTTGGAGTTTTTTAATTTTTAATTCCAAAGGAGTCCTGTTATTTTCTGATACTCAGTGACAATCTCTGAAGTAGCTATAGGAGGATTTATGGGGGCATTTTAGGCTTTTCCAGAGTCATGCTGTATCCCTGACATCTGCTGTAGCTAGCTGAATTTCAAGGAAAAAAAATGGTCTTCCTTTACTGTCTCCCCTGCAGCTGTAAATATGTATATATAAGTATATGCAGATTCTCATTCGCTCTTCTAATTATTATTTAAGAAACTGTAATTATATAACATGGTACATGGCTAGAGATTAATAAATACACCTGTACCTTTCTGGCAGTGGGGAAATACACTTTTTATACATTACAATAATTTAGTTGTGGTATAGTTTTTGAGGTTTCTTATGCTAGTTAAGGTTACAGAAACTAAGTGCTAATGAGTAGCTTTTTAAAATCTAAAATGGAGGCACACGAAACATGAGGCTTAGAGCTTTCTTAGCACCCTGTTATTGATATTTGTAACCAGCTCTGTGTGGTCTTGTAGAAATCTGGTGATACAGACATGTTCTAGGTTTTTTTTTCATCCACTGTGTTACTTTAATAATATGATGTCATAAGACATCCTTCAGTATTGAATTTTGGGAGTGGCTGTGTGAGTCTGCATGTTTTAAATAGTTTTAGGCTTCTGAGTAAGACCTGAAGAAGTTGTTTAAGACTTCACAATGTAATAGCAGACTCTTTTTATTTATAATTAATTGTACTTTTATCACAGTAATTATATTTTGTTGGTTTTTAACATTAATTATATTTTAATATCATTACAAGACACAGCATTTAAGATGTGGATTTATTTAAGAAAATGACCAACTGTATCAAAAAAACATGATATGGCAGAAAACATAATACATGGATGCTTTTTCCAATGACAGAGTTATGATAACAGTGTGATTATTCCCAGGAATGAGATTTTGATCTCTTACATTATTACTCAAGAGGATAAATATGGATCTCAGTTTTCTCCTCTGCTGTTTTTATCAGAGACTTAGTGTACATCTTCATTTTTCATCTTCTTCAAGATTCAGTTTATACATGAACTGCCCTCTTCTGCACCACTGTCTGAAAAGTTCTGGTTCCTAATCTTTTGTATTAAAGTTTAACTTAATTTATGGGATCCAGCTTTACTGCATACTGCAAAAGGTGATAGATTAATATGCTAAATTACTGCAGTAAAGATATATTTTATACAATAGTACTTTAGGATTTGTTTTGAATCAACAGTATTATATTAAACCTTACAGGATCAAGGTATTTTAAGTTATTTAAGAAGTGTGCACTGATTTTGTATGTTTTTTATTAAGTTCAGTTTGGAAATTGTTGTTTTTGCAAAAAAGAAACTAAATGGAATTTTTGCAGGAGATTAATCATATTGGATATGTAACAACAAATTGATAGTTACAATTGAGGGGGTGACTATCAATTTGTTGTTACATATCAATTTGTTGTTACTATATATATTGGTTTTAAAAAATATCTGGACTTGTAGGCCTGGTTCAAAAGAGTTCAACTGTTGTCAGCATTCATTCATACGCATGTGGCACAGGATTCCACAGAGTAATGAAATGAGAGCAGTAGGAATAAGAACACTCTCCTTGGTTTTCTGTGAGCAAATACATCATTTCAACTCAAAGCATTAAATTACATTTTTTAATTCTCAGACTTCCACTTGTCTATAGCTTGTTTCCAGAAATTACATTTTGTCATATTATAAAGAAGTGAGAAAAAATACTATACTTTTTATTCTAACATGTAAGTATTAAGATAGTTTATTTTTAAAATAGTGAATTAAAAAAAATCGGTCTCTTAAAAAAAAAGAGTGTTACTTCAAAAATTTTCATTAAGAAGTAAATAAAGTTTCATCAGTTTCCTGTGTTACTCTGCATGCAGTCTCACCATGTGAATCTGGGCAAGAGATCTGCTTCCTTCTTAGATGTGGCATTTTTTTGTTCTTCAGAGATTCCTTTTCCTTAAAAATAATAAGCCTTAAAAATAGTAATCTGTAACAACTCTTATGACAATAAACTGAAGTAAAAATTCAGACTGTTGTGTCTTAGGCAAAGTTCTATGTGCTTATAGGCCAGCTGTGATTTAAGGTAAATGGCACCTTAGCCTCTATTAAGAATAGTGTATCCAGCAGGACTGGGGGCTGTGGAAGTGATTGTACTCGACATTGGTGAGGCTGAATTTTGAGTACTGTGTTCAGTTTTAAAAAGGACACTGAGGCGCTGGAACATGTCCAGCCAAGGGAAACAAGGCTTGTGAAAGGTCTAAAAACATATCTTTTGAAGAATGGCTGAAGGGACTTTGTTTAGTCTCAAGAAGAGGAGGATCAGGTGGGACCTAATTGTTCACTACAAATACCTGAAACATGGTTGTGGTGAGGTGGTGGCTAGTTTCATCTATCACTCCTGCAGTGAGAGGACAGGAGGAAATGGCCTATATTCCATACCATCTGCATCATGCCCAAATCCTACACTTTCCAATGATAGTGGAATAGATACACACACACACACACACACACACAAACACACACACACACACACACACATATATATATATATGCAAAGATATAATTTCCATAGTCAGTGCTTGTCCTTCCAAAGTGTCTGTTGAGTTCATTCAGGCCATGACTGTGATTTCTATCCACCCTAGATGTCTTCCAGGGCAGGAGGACCGGTTTGCTGTTGTGTGGTTGAGAGCTGCATCAGGCGCTCAGGACTGGTGAACCTGGAGCAGTCCCTCCTCATTGTCCATGGTAGTTATGGCATGCAGAGACAGTGTCATTCAGCAACCAGTATGACATGCACATTTAAAACTACAGACTGTTCTCATCCAAAGATCAAATTCCCTTGAGGTACGCATCATGTTTTCCTGTCTCTCTGCATTATCCACTAAGTGCACTCAGGTCCTTTAGCAAAAACATGGACAGGTTTGCCTTAACTGGACTAATCCAGTCTTACCTAGCACATTCCCACACGCACCACAGGAACTTTATCCTCTTCTACAGTACATAGAGGTTTTGGCTGGGCAGGGCCAGCTCAGCGGGTAGAGCCTCTACTGTTAAATGTAGATCTCAGTGTTTGAAGGTTTACCAGTTGTTGCTTTCAGTGTGGTTTTTAACAGACCATTGTGTTGCTCAGCTTTCTCAGAGGCTGCTACATGACAGGGAATATGATGCATCCACTGTGTTGGGTTTGCAAGGTCTAGTTTTTAGTAGGGGGGGGGCACTGAGGTGACTTCTGTGAGAAGCTGCTGAAGCTTCCACCATGTCCGGCAGAGCCAATCCCTGATTGCTCTGAAGATGGACATGGTGCTGGCCAAAACTGGGCCAATGAGAGAGGTTGGTAACATCTCTGTGATGATGTATATGGGAAAAAAAATCAATATGAAGTGGGGCACTGTTAATTTCAGTTAGAAAAGAGGAGGAGATGAGAACATGGCAACACCGAGGTCAGTGCAGAAGGATGAGAGGAGGTGCTCCAGGCACCAGAGCTGAGATTCCTCTGCAGGCCATGGTGCAGACCATGGTGAAGCAGATGTGCCCCTGCAGCCCTTGGGTTTCCATGGGAGACCCATCTGCAGCCCATGGGGGATATGCCCATTCCAGAGTGGTTGGATACTGTGATCCAGTGAGAGACTTCATGGAGAGACAAGGCCCCTGCTTCCAGGGTGGAGCAGCCTTCCTTGGAGGACTGCACCTCATGGAAGAGTGACCCATGTTTCAGCAGTTTTGGGAGGACTGTGTGCTCATGGGAGGGACTCATATTGCCATAGTTTTTGCATGGCTGCTGCTCATGAGATTTGGAGCAATACCAGGGAAGTTCAAGGAGTACTGTCTCCCATGTGAGGGACCCCATGGCCTCACCAGGCAAGGACTTCTCTCCCAGTGCAGCAGAAGATAATCATTGGGTGACAATTTGACCAACACCCAAATGCCCTGTCTTCCTGCACTGTTGATGGGAAGGAGGAAGGGGTTGGGGGAAGAAAAGATGGGTTTTTTTAAGGACTTATTTTATTTCTCATTATTCTCCTCTGAATCTGTTAGTAATAAATTCACTTTGTACTTCTAAGCTAAACCTGTTTTGCTCTTGGAGTATTTTCTCCTGGTCCTTAACTCATGAAGCCTTCAAAAATTTTTTTTTATTTTTGTTCTTATCTGTCCAGCTGTGGCAGGGGCGTGAGTGAGCAACTTTCATGTGTGCCTGGAGTTTGGCCAGTGTCAAACTGTAACACCCTCTCAATACTGTGCTCTCTGGCCCAGGTGTCCCTCAGGTTAGTTTTGAAATGAGTCCCCTTGTCCAACTCAGTTCCTTCTGGGCTGCCATGTCCCAACAGGACTTGCTTTTCAAGGCCCAAGATGGAGTTCCAGGTGGTGGCAGGAAGCACAGATACCTCTCCTGTCATTCAGTGGTTTTCTCCACCATTTTAAGCATGCAGTGCTTGCCTTGGCAGGTTTGTGAAAGTGTGATGTAAGCATTCTGCCAGGTCTCCCCATATTTATATTTCAAACATTGTTACCCATACAGAGGGGTTTTACCCTTTTGGCCTAATTGTAGTGCATGTTTCACAGGAATGGATAACCTGGCAGGTAGTGGCCATGGTTAAGTCCACCCCTCAATCTCAAGCCTGTCTGTGTGCTGCATCTCTTCCCTGATGACCTGAGGCATCATGAACCCACCAAGGCAGAAATAATTCACCTTAGTGCTGCCAACCCAGATCTAACTTAGTTTGATCTTGGCAGCTTGGTGCACCTCTCTGTTGTTGCAGTGCTCTTCAGTAGCACACTCCTAGATGCATGTGCATCTATGTTATGTACTTTTACAGCCAACTTTTCTGTCTACAGGTAGTGAGGTCCCATTACACTTCAGCTGCGCAGATGCATTTACCTCTGCCCTGAATATTTTTCCATCATTTTAGCCACCTCCACAGAGCATCCGTGAGTCAGTGTAGAGGTGGAGTGTTGGCTGTTTCTCTTGTTCAGCAATATGTAAATCCAGCTGGACAGCTTTCAGCTGAAACTTGAGTTCATCCACCTTGTCCCTTAATAGTTTCTGCAGCTCATTGCATAGGAATCCATACAGCTTTCACATTTTTAGTTTATTCCTACAATATAGATGGAATGAGTCAGTGATGAGAGTATGTTACTTTTTATTTTCAGGTAGCTGATTATATGGTGGTGCCTCCTCAGCATACCTTTACTCCTTCTATCCTGATAATTTCCAAGATACCTGGGCAGTTTTGATTTCCTGTTTGAGTCAGGTGTGTGATCAGCGCAACCCACTTAGTAACATCCGTGGTGTGATATGTGCAGGAGACTTTCCCTTTGAACATCCAGCCTGGCACTTACAGTTGGGGTGCCAAAAGAAGCTGTGCTTCAGTGCAAATCACTTCTGAAGCAGCTCAAACCTTTTCATAAACTGCCAGCATCTCTTTTTCATTTGTGGTGTGGGAGGTTAGAGATCCCTTTATCTCACACTCCAGTAGCCCAGCAGTTGTGTTTGAGTCTTTTTTTTGCCAGACACTCCAGGAAGGACCATTCTCCCTGGCTGCCATATAGAGAATATTTTTCACGTCATCCTTTTCTGAGCGTCCCGAGAGCTACTCCATGAACAATTTGCTGTTTAATTTGTTCAAAAGCCTCTTGTTTTCAGATCCCCACTTGAAATTCTACTTCCATGTTGCATGATGGAGAGAGGGCTTACAGTCCTTCCTCTCTCTTATAATGTGCAATATACTTCCTGCAAAGACCTCACAGCATCTAAGAAAGCCATGTTTCCTTCTTGCTGGTTGGTGGGGACATAGCTGCTGGTTTTTTGACCACATCCATTGGAATGTGGTGATGTCCATCTTGCCATTTTAATTCCTAAAAATTGAATTTCCTTTGCAGGTCCCTTAGCTGGCCTTTAGGAAGAGTTGGATTATCTTCTCCCCTTTCTGGAAAGCTTTCTTGCAGTGTTGCCCCACATGAAGATACCATCAATTTGCTGCAAGTGTGCTGGAGTCTCACCCTGTTCCAGTGCAGTCTGGATCAGTCATGGCAAATAATGGGGCTGTGTTTCCACCCCTAGGATAGTTGGTTCCAAGTGTGCTGGATGCTCCTCCAGTTGCTGCTTTCTTGCCCTCACCTCCAGAACTGCCTCTATTCATAATTGCACCCAGAGGAGGATGATTTTCCCCAGCTTTTCACGCACTTTCTCTTCTTCAGGCCTGTTGTAACAGGCCTGATAATTCTGATAATTTTGAATTTCTTGTGTATGTTAAGGCAAGAATGTGCATATTGCTACATCTGCCAGATCTCCTCAGTGCCACACCACATATAGAGTTACAGACCAAAAAATTTTCAGGCTGGAAAATGACCCTAGGTAATGCAGAATAAGCTTAGGTCCCTAGCCATGCCCCATCATGGCTACTGAAAAAATTAGCTGTTACTGTCCTGGCCAGAAACAGGACACAGTCCAGTAGTACATTTTAATAGTACAGTAGATCTATAATAGTATGGTAGGTGCTCAGCTGGAAAGGAGCAGGTTAGCCTTTCCTCTGTGCTATAAATAAATGTGTAGAAAAGTTTGGGAACTAAGTAGTATTCTTTTGTCCAGCTTGGTAAAGATAAACTTTAAACTTGCCATGTAGACTATAACTATAACATTCTAATCAGTAGAAAACCTGGTGAATTTTGAAACCCATATCTGTTTAGTTACCTAGAATGTGACATGTTGTGAACAACATGTGTTTCTGTAAAGCTCCTAGACATTCACAGACAGCAGGTGGTTGTGCTAATGAGCTGTAGATAAGGAGTTATGCATCTTTGTTTTAAACAAGATGGAAGATGGCAAGCACATCTTCTTTTTTCTGTAAATTGCTAAAAAATAAGTAAAGTAGCCTATCTTGGTGGAGGACTGATCAGCATCCCAGCCATGTTTTATTAAGAATTAAGGTGTCAAAATCAGGAAGAAAATGCCCTGTGACCATATGTTACCAATATGAAAAGAAAAAAAAAACCCCATATTTTTATCAAGAAGACAAATGCATTTTAACACATCATGTAGTGGATAGAAGTTCAAAGATTGAAGACCTGGTGGTAAACTGATATTTTCCTGAAAAAGAACAGGATGAGTTTGAAAAAATGTCAAGTGCAATGTTTACCTGCATTGTTTTAGAAGTTCATTAGGAAGAAATAAATTAATGCAAAACATTCATGAAACATTCACGTAAGAGTTATGTGGTCAAAACTTGAAACTGATCTCATTTTTAGAGAGATCAATTGGGGCCTGTGTGGAGGAAAAGAAATTTTCTGGCAAAAATCAGGTATAAAGAGGGGATGTGCAAAAAGTGGAAGCCAGGAAGACAGGTAACCTGAAAAGAACATAGACACAGTGTCTAACCACACAGACATAGTAGAAGAGCTGAAACCCATATGGAATTGAATCTGATAAGGAAGGTTGAGCAACAAATCACAGAAAGCAGATTGGGTCAGAAGGGACCTTAAAGATCAGCAGGTTCCAACTCCCTACCACAGGCAGGGACAGCTTGCACTAGAAACTTCTGTAAGCAGACAGGGAATAAAAAAATTGCTAGAGGCAATGTGAGCTTGCTGCTGGTGAGAGAGCATAGAAAACATTAAGGTACTGTATTGACTAGTGAGAATAGATTTCAGCAGGCCCCAGAGATCAGATGGAAAGTCTTGAGTGAGGAAGACATTCCCACAATGGAAGACAGTTGGGTTAGAAAACAGTTACGCAAATTGTAGAGCCCTACTATAGGCACAAGTGTTGAGGGAGCTAGGTGATATCACTGATAGGCTAGTCCTAATAGTTTCTCAGTAATCATGGTAACTGGGAAGGGTGCCTAAAGATTGCAACCCTGCGCTCAGGAAGGGCAGAAAGGAGGACTAGGAAGAGGCCGCTCAGATCTCTAGTCCTTAGGAAGGTGATGGATCAGCTACTCTGGGGTACCATTTCCAGGCATGTGTACCAAAAAAAAGGTGCCCAGAAGCAATTTGGAAGCATGGGTTCACCAAAAGGGAGTCTGGCTTGAGCAAATGGTAATTTTCCAGCAGGAAGTGACAGGCTTGGTAGATCAGAGGAAACCAGTGTTTCCTCTTTGGCTCAAGGCTATTGTCTGCCTTTACTGTGGGAAGACTATTGGCACTGGCTCCCAAAAGATCCTCAGAGAGAGGCTGAATTCCTCCTAGAGAAGCTGTATAAAGAACTATAAGCTGGATAAGGAGACACTGAGGTGGATTAAAATCTGTTTAAATGACTGGCACCAGAGGGTAACTGGTGGTAAAAATTCCTCAGTGGTGTACCTTAGGCTCAATACAGGTTCCAGTCCCTTTTACTGTCTTCAGCAATTATTAGAATGTTGGGTCACTGTGCCCTCAGCAAGTTTCCTGGTAGTACAAAACTGAGGAGTGACTCATAAACCAGTGGGTTTTGCTGCCATTCAGCAGGTGGCAGGAAAGGGCCAACAACAGCCTTGTCTAGTTCAAAAATTGGGATTCCAGAGTCTGGTACTTGAGGAAGTGTACCAGACATGTACCATATCATGCTGGAGGCTGACTGGCTGGAAAACAGCTTTCCTGAGGCCTGGGCTCGATGGACACCAAGCTGAACAAAAGTCAGCAATTTGCCCTTAACTGCAAAGGAGGCTAATGCTGTTCTGATCTGCATTAGGAGAAAGGCTGTCAGTAGGTCAGCAGAAGTGATCCTTGCCATCCTTTCAGCACTGGTGAGGCCACATCTGGAGTACTTTACCCAGTTCTGGGCTCCCTAGTATGAGCAAGACATGGACATACTGGGAAGAATCCAGCAAAGGGCCACTAGGATAATGAAGGAGCTTTAGCATCCCTTGCGTGAAAAAAGGCTGAGAGAGCAGAGACTGATTAGTCTGGAGAAGAGAAGGCTCAGGGGGATCATACCAATGCATATTAATACCTGCAGGGAGGGTGCATTAGAGGACAAAGCCAGGCTCTTTTTAGTGGTCCCCAGTGACAGGAACAGAACATGAAACACATTTGTTGGCTATTAGTTGGTGACACACTTCTCCCCATTTTTGGAATCACAGATGAATAGGGAAGGCTTTTTTTTTTTTTTTTTTACATTTTAAGTAATGAAATAATGTATTTCATAGTTTCTTTAGCAATCTGATTGCATTCCTCTGCATTAATTTTGAAGAACCAACCTTATACTCTGGTTTTTTTCATTAAAAAATAAATGTTGAATCTCTATCAGCTGTTTAAAGAGATTTTATTTTTACAAGGAGCTGTAGAAATTGCATTAAAGTATTTTGTTGTTCTGTAGTAATTTCATTATTTTCTTGTGTTCTTTTTTAATGTTACTTATCTCATATTTTCTGGTTATTCATTAAAATATTCACGCTTCTGTGCAGTTCATGACAAGCATGTATATGGCATTTTCTGTGAGCTCTTAACAATCAGCTTGAATTATTAACTATTTTTCAGTGTATTTGAAATACATGTCTCTGTTCTTTGTTCTGTAATCCAACACCTAAGAAATTGGAACAGATTATCTCTGGAATGTTTTGGTTTGTTTAGTTTTTTGGCTTTTGTTTGTTGTTTGCTTCTTTGGGGTTTTTTCCTAAGACTTACAGTCTTCCCTCAACTGTTTCAGTTATTTGGAAGTGGTTTCCATTTTGCAAACAATATGATCTTTAGTTTTGGATTAATTTGAGAACCAAAATATCTATCATCTAGGTGGGCTTTGAAAGAAATTCTTAGCCACTGCATCTTGTCATATATGTAATTCCATAGTAAACGTGGCATTACTTTGAAGCACATTGATTGATAAAATATCTTGGAAGTGTGCAAGTAAAGTCTGTGTTCAAATGTATTAGCTGTTAGCGTAGAGCATTCACTCAGCAAACAGTTTTCAGAACTGAAATTAATTATTTGCTGTGAAAAAAGAGAATAACTGTTCCTGGAAGCTGCTTTGTGATGTGAACAAATGATAATATGTATTTATAATCCAAGTAGTTTCTTTATTTCCTCAGCCCTTATTTTTTGCAATAGAGAACTCACAGAAGATATTTAATACTTCCATATCACATAAAATCGCAGTTGCAATTGTGATTAAATCTTTGCTTTCATTTGCTTTCCTACTTTGTATATACAAGTCCCTTAGGTACAGAAATCTTTTTGTTCATTTGAACAGCAGTGTTTTTGCTGGAGTGTCCATCCTCAAAATTCATTCATACAGTCTCATGATCAGTAACAAAGTCCAGTAGGTTCATGAAATGCATCATTGTGGCTAATTTTGCTGCAGCTTTTTTAATTTTCTCTCATTGAAAAAAGGTGATATAAACAGTATTTGCATTACAAAGCAGTTACATATTTTTCTTGATGAGATTTTGCATGATACTAGAAAGCAGATTCACTAGGGGTCTTCACTACCAGCAAAGCTAACTTAGTGCAACACTGATTACACATGTTCTGGTATCTGCTTGGGCATATTCAGCTAAGTGGGATGTAGATCATGTCCAAAATTTTAAGTTCACCTAATCTTCTGTTTTGATGTAAAAGAATATTTGCTTCTACCTTGGACTCTTTCTCTGAGATATTGTAGAAAAACCCTTTGCTTTAATAGACACTGATCCAAAAATTGTATTTTAGGTTGATAGGTTTCTTTAATTTCTAAAAAATGCATAGCTTTGGTTTGTTTATTTCATTTTGTTTGTGTGTGTTCCCTGTCACATCCACACCCCCTATGAAGTGTTATTGTACTTTATAATGGAAGTGACTTGATGGTTGGCCCTGGCCACTCTCTTCATTCCTCTACCCAACCACGATCTGGGGGTGAGAATAGTAAGAGTGAAAGTGAGAAAACTTGTTGAGATAAAGATAATTTATGAAGTGGAGGAAATAGGAAGAATGAAAATAACAGTGCAAAGACCATCACTCGCCACCTTTCACAAGTAGTGTGGAAGACACAGTCTTTGAGTAAAAGCTACACTCTAAAGACCTTTCCTTCAGTTTTCATTACTGATCATGATGTTATATGTCATGGAGCTTCCGTTCAGTCAGTTGGGATCAGCTGTTCCTGCTGTGCTTCCTTCCAGCTTCTAGGCCAACCTAGCCTACTGTGTCTGAATTTGTTCGACTTAAAAACTGAATTTTCATCTTTCCTGCTGTTTGGCAGTGTTCCTTTAGAAACAGAAGTAGAAAATGCTGTATTAACTCTCCTCTAACTATGCAACAGATTTTCACAGAAAAATCATTACTCTTAATGTTGTACCTATGTTACAAAGGTCAAGAGGATGTAGACATTCTTGTTAGGGAGGGAGACTCATAAATGGGCCAACTGGGCCATCCAAACAAGAGCTATTACATCATTGTCATATTAAGGGATAAATTTGACTCTACAAAACATATCATGGTTCTTCTAATTGATTAATTAAAAAAAAAAAAAAAGGAAAGGCAAAGGTAACATCCCATTAAAGGGAACATATTTAAATAGAAGCACATATTCTGATACATTGAGTAAAAGATACCTTGCTTCTGAGATTCAGGACAGTCATGAAACTTTGGATTAGTTGATAACTCTGAGTGTGCCTAGAAGCAAAGTGTCTGAAAGGAGCCAATTTGTATATGGACAATATTTTATCAATTTTCTGTTTTAGAAATTTTTTCTGCTTGTGGCAGGTGCATTTACATTTAGACTTGTATGTGTGTTTGTGGACCTGGTAATTCTGAAGTTGATGGAACCTGTAAGAGGAAGGGAATTTACATTTTCTTGTTTTCAGTCTAAGTCTGCCAGATAATAGCATTGTAGTATGGCGCTTAGAGTTTGATTTTTGCTGGAAAAGGACAAGCAAAAAAAGAGTATTGGCAAATGTAGTGAGTGAACTTTACTGCTCATATTAACAGCGAGTAAATGACTAAGCAAACTTTCAGCCATATGCTACTTTATGTATGTAAATATCAGCTAGTTAGATAAATTAGAAGAGGTTATGAAGTATCTAGGCTACGCAGGTATCTCGGTACCTGTTACAGAAGTCTGTATTTTAACAGAAGACTTAGGATTATGGAAAAATTTTGCATTAAAAACAAAAAATAATCAGGCAGTCAGCTAGCAGGTTTTGTCTTTTCTAACAAAAATTATTTAATCCAAGCCATAAAGAAGAGGACTCCAAAAGAAAAGCTTCTTTGACTTTGTGTCAGAAGGCATAAAAACTCTGAAAAAGTTTCACTGACAACATTTGACAGCGTGTTTTATCTCAGTACTGTAAATAGTAGAATATTTCATTTTATGGAGTATTCAAAAGTATAACAGGTTATTGTGGAGCTGTTGCTTTTTTACCTCATCATTAGAGATAATTTGTTGTAAAAAATATAATAGGACTCTGTCAGTTTAGAATTTAGGCATTATCATCTGAATAAAGAGAAATTGAATATTTGAGTGAAATATTTCTGCTATATAAAATAAAATTAGTTTAATTGTAACAGGTAAGATTTGGACAAACATGTTTCCAAAGCATATAATTTTAAAAGTTAACAAAATGAAACCTAGACTAGAGCAATAAAGTTCCATCTGCTTTTGTCGTGGACAAAAACCCAAGTAAAGTGTTACATAATGGATGTGTTCTGGTTCTGTGGGTCACAGAGGGATCAGATCCAGTACTCAGATTTCCTGGAGAATTTTACTACAATTGATGGAGGAACATAGAACTAAAGAGAACTAGCTCTAGGGAGAGCACAGTCCTCAGAGGTTTAGATTAATTAAACTCATTAAAACAGTTTGGACAGAGTTTTCAACCCGAGTGTATCTGCTTGCCTAACTGCTGGAGCAGCTGACCATTAAGTAGACAATTTAAATGGCTGTTTTGCTGACAAATCAAATCCCGTGCAAACTAAAAAGAGTTAAAATTCCAAACTATAAATAATTGCTGTCTACACTAGGCTGTCACTACACAGCTTTCTAGACTCAAGAATGAGAGAGATGGTGCTCTTCCTGCCTCCCAGTTTTGTATACAAAGTCACCACATGAAATTTCAGTTTCAGGATAATGTTCCTTGTACTAGAAGATCTTTCTCTGTGCACAGTTATCCTTAATTAAAATACCTAAACAGAATATGTTTTGAAAGCTGTTCTCAGTATTTTTTAAATTACTGATTGCATTTACAAATACTGTGTGATTAGCCAAAGAGTACTCTTACCCTTCTAGACTAAACAAGAACCAAATTATTCCTGCATGTCAGAGACCATTAGATGTTCTCCTGTTCAGAAATTGTGACCTGGAGGTGTGCTTCTTTCCTCTCTCCAGTCTCATGAATGTCTTTCATGTGGTCTTCAGAGTATTTTTTAATGTGCCTTTAATTCTGTATGATTCTTAAATCCCTCTTCTGAAAATCAAATATTAGATGTCTTCAAGATATTTGCATACAGTTTTTAATGGCAAATTATTCTTATGCAGCAGTACATAAGCTTTGATGGAAAAAAATTTTCTCAACTTTCTCCTATATCTGTTGGGGCAGAACACTGGCAGAAAGGCATGAAGGAAAAGACAGCTCTTTTTATAGTATCACTGTGTGCAATCCAGGGCTAAGTGAAATATTTTAATTCAATTAAAAAAAAATCTTTTTCATCTAAAGCACAAAATTCATCAATATCAGAACATGTTTTTGTAATTTCTTTCCAACAGAATGTTTGACAAATTTCAAACACCAAAGGGAAAGCTTCTGGGTGTTGACCATTTAACAGTTAGGAAGTTTTTGGTAAGTGTCAGAGCACCACAAGGCAAGAAAAATCAGAAAAGGAAAGAAAATAATTGCAAGGAGACCATTCTTCATGTAAAGTGAGATGGTAAAGTAATCAAGGATGTCATAGTCTGAGCTCCGATTTACCCACAGTTTCGTGAACTTGTTGGCACAGGATTCTAACTCTATTAATTCTACACCTTTTGTAAATGAACACATTATTAGGATGTTATTTATAAAAACATATAAATGTATTTTAAGTCGTTAAAAATAAAATAGTGTAACTCAAAGCCTTAACTTTCGACTTCAGAACTGTCCTGGCATGGGTAAGAGAAGTACTCTGAACTGTGGTGATCACTGAGACTCAAACTGCCAGTTCCTGATGTAGAGCTGAGATTTTAGTATAAACTGCAGAATCTGAGTGGTATTGTGCCAACAGGAGATGAGACACGACCACACAATGGATTTGTTTGCGTTTGGAAAATTCTGGAGATATAATAAAATAAATCAAAACATGTTTGGCCTTTTGCAGATGTTCTGCCCAACATCCTTAGCATTAGATGAGATGAGTTCAGATTAGATTAGATTAGATTAGATTTAGTAGGTTCATCCTCCATGCAGTTTAAACAGCACATTTGATAACCTTTTTCAAAGTTAGAAGCACATTCAAACATGAAAATCACCACAAACTAACAACAGGTTACAAAGTGTGATGAGATTTGCTTGAATTGAGTCTTTGTGAAAAAGAACAACAGCCATCAAACCAACTAAAATAAAATATACTTATAATATAAAAAAGTAACTCCCAGGGTTTTATAAAATGTAATTTATCAAGAATATGCCTTATACTTATAAATACATAAATTAAATACAAAGAATAAGTCTCTAACTTTAGATATGTTTCAAAAAACATCCCAGGGTGAAAATACTTAATGTTCTAGACCAGAGCATGTAACTGCCTGAATCCAGTTTTTGTGTGAACCAGACTGGAAGCATTACATCTCAAAAAAACCTGAAATCAAGTTAATTTCCAAAACTCTGTTAAATCTTTTGTCATTAAAAAACAAATAATTCAGGATGTGCCTAAAGAAGCATTCTTGTGGTATGCTGTTCGTGGTGTTATATGTATGTGTTAAAACTTTCTGAATTGGGTCGAGAGAATGGAAAGGGAAATCCTAGAATATATTTGTGTTATCGAAAAGCAGTTCGTTCTTTAAGAGATCCAGTCTTGATTGTTCTGTATTATGTTTTGAGTCAAACTACACTAGACCAAATGGATGGGATTAGCACTTTAAAGGAGGCAGAGATTCTTCTCTATTTTTACTAAAACCTCTCCTTCTGTGTACAGTAGTTTGTGTGGCAACATAAAAGTTTAATGTATTATAACCCTAGCATAAAATTTTTGTAATTTAGTATTAGTTCTGCATAAGTTTTAATAATTTTCAAGAATACCACTGCCACAAAACTCATTTCTGATATTGGTACCAAGATCCAGATTCTGCTGGCCATACCATCTTTTTTACCCTAGCTGGATAGTTAGAAAATTTGACATATTTTAATTTGGAAATCCATTTTCATCAATCACCCTTTCAATATATATGGCAGTATTATTTGCCATGAGCTTTATGCAGAATCAATGTTTAAAGATATCATGGGGTAGAAGTAAAATATCTCAGTAAGTGTATTGTTGTAGCTGAAATCTTTTCACTAAAGATGTATTTGGAAAGATCTAATTCTATAAAGATGGTGGGGATATGATACAACCTTTCTTTAATGGTTGGGAGGAGGAAGAAGGAGAAAAAATGTATAGCTTGTGACCCCATGAATTAGAAGACATCATTCTATATAAATTGCACCTTCTCAGATTGCATGGAAGTCTAAGAGAGTGAACCACGGCATTGTGCAGTAAACCCTTGCAATAAGCCGATTTACACTTTAAAAGTGAGGCATTTAATGGCCAAGGCAGGACACATTTGTTTATAAGTTATTTTCTTTCTTTTACCTATCTTAATCACTTAATGACTGTCTTGTTAATTTGGTTTAATTTCTACTTTTCATATAAGTTTTCTAACAGAAGTTGACATAAAAGCCTTTGTGGACAGGCATGATTGGTTCTGTTTCTATGGCAACATGGGTGAATAGAAGAATGATTTCCTTTTGGAACCTTTCCTAAAAGCTGTTTTGTACCCTATAACGATATCTCTAGATTGCCATCCCTTGTCAGAGGTGAACGGAGATCACATCAAGGGTCAGCTTTGTTCTTTCTGTTTATAGATTATCCTCTGCAATCAAAAGACTGCACTGCTCTTCTTTTTCTTTGTGGTGCTGAACCAATTCCCTTCTCCACTACACACAGATGATAGAAAACTCAGCAAGATCTTTATTTTTTCAAAACATAACAAATAAACTAGGACTAGATCAACTATTGCACTGTACTAAAGTGTCTCTGGCAGCTCTTTCAAGTTCCTAATTTTTCAGTTATAGATCTATTTGTAAATAATTTACTTTATGCATCTTACTCCCTGGAAAAACCTGAAATACTAAATAGGAAGTTGAACAGTCCAGTTCAGTGCTTTGATTTAGAGAGAGATAAATCTTACTTAGTATCCTTCATCTTGGTGAATCTTGAGGCTTAGTATATAAATACCTTTATTTAAAGTGTGAATATCTGCTACAATAATAGTGTAATTTTGATACATGAGATGAGCTAATGATCATGTTGGGGAAGTTTTTAGTCACAGAAAGTCAAGAAGTTCTTTGCATTGTATTGTATAAAACTTTAGTAGTAAAGCTTGCTAATCATAGTTAATATTGATGAATATGGATATAATATCTCATGCTTCCTATCCATAAAGATAATGAAAGGCAGGTTTTTCTACTGTGACCTAAGTTAAGGATCATGCCTGTTAATAAATAGTATGTTTGTGAATCTCAGTACATTTCTATCTTTCTCAACCTCAAAATTCAATAAATGTTTTCTGAGAGAGAATTTTATCCTTATAATAAAAGTGATTTTAAAGTTTCCTTCCTCTATATAATGATAGTAATTTCTTTGTTCTTTTTGGTCACGTGCCTTAAATAAAAGTAACTTTTTTTTTTTTTAATCTGTTTCCTCCTCTGCTCCATATATGTAATTTTTTATTTTGTTATTTTTATGGTTATTACTCTAAGTCTTAAAGGTATTAGGTTCTGTGTCAATAGAGGAGAGAGCTGCCCTGCAGAGGAAAGGCAGCTATTAGATATCAGGCAATCTCCAAGGAAGACAACCTTTTACTAATGAAAGGCATGGGGATTTTGACTACAAAATTTCTCTTTCTTTCAGAATTTCTGAGTTACTTGCTTAGGGGGACTATATAGTTGTTTCTTTTGACTGTATCTGTTTTTACTGTTTAAGTAACTTGGATTTGAAAAATTATAAGGATGAGTTTTTTAATTGTTCACTTGAGAAGAGTAATTGAGAAATTGAACACTATGAAGAGAGGTTAAGAGATTACTTTTTTAAATGTCTTCTAGGGATATTGTCTCAAAATTACAGTGGTAAACAGTGAGCAGAAGACCTAAAAGATACTTTATGCTAGCTGGGCTTTGAGGATTTCATGGGGAAATTAATTGATTCAAAAATAGGCCTCAGGCAAACTGTAAAGTGTATGTAAAAAGACTAATAAATGATGACTGTGGTCCTTTTAGTGGTATAAGTGTCTCAGTACAGATAATCATATGAAAATGTGGAAGCACAAAATAATAATTGCAATGGAGCTATTATTAGTAAGATACTCAAGTAAATGTAGAACCTGTCATAGAGAAGTACAGGCAAAAGGTAGTGGTCATATATCTAAGAAATATCTAGTTAAACTGAAAGTCAGACCAAACTTAAGTATTTCTCTGTAATCTTAGAAATAAGTAATACTTCTTCCCTGCTTTCTTTCCTCCCTCGTGATCTCACAGGACCTTTTATATTTTTGCATGTTACCTTGCACCTGTTATCTTAGGCAGGTTATATCTTTTATGTAGTTAGAAACAATATGATTTTTAATAGTGTGATCCCCTTCCAGATAGTAGGAAGATCTGAATATGTGTCTTTCAGTACCTGTTTATTTTAGAAAGCAGTTGTCAGAAAGACAGATGTTTGTTGTAGACATCCTGAAACCATGGAAATTATGTGTCACTAGATATCACCATTTTACCAGAAGACAGGTTAATGATTTTTAATTTCAGTGCCTCACCATCTTCTTTTCTCCTGGTACATCTATAGCCTCAATTAACCTAAGTTTTCAGTGAAAAATTTAATAGTGGTGTGCTTAAGTGGAATATGGATATACATACCTCTTTAGAAAGAAAATAATCTGTACACTTGTTATACAAGTAGGATTATGGCAATAAACACCTACTGCTTGGCAGAAACACATATGTTTATCATATTCAATTGAGCAATATTTGAAATACAGAGCATGATGAAATTCATTGACATTCTCACCATAAAGCTGTCATTGCAGCACTGATAGCAGGTGATAGTTCTACAAGCACATGTCAAATCTGTGCTTATTTATTTTGACATCTGTTGATGGAAGCGCTCTTCTTCTATTTAAGTGGACAATAACCTTGATATTCCTTGTGAGCAGTAGAAGCCTACAAATGTTTTAAGAAGGATGCCTCAGCTTGTGATTTATAGCCGTCGTAGCAAATTAGCAGATGAAAACAAAAAACAAACATTGGCACATTTCAAATAGATCCTCTTGCAACATTAAATCTTTAATTGTTTTGTTCACAGGCTATGGCTATTTTGTTGAACTTTTGGATGTAAAAGAAATTTACTAGAATTTATTTGGTGATAATTATGTTGTCCCCTTCTCACCCACCTTAGTTGCTGGCCTCTCCCTCCCTATAATAATCCTTCAGTAACAGCATTTTCCATTTCTCTATTTTCCATAAAATAGAAGTGAGCTTGTGGAATAGTTATGGGAAAAGAACATTTAGAAACATGACAGGCTTTCTGTGTTTTCTTGAGAATAAAGTCAGGCACACTCCTTTAGGAGCGAAGTGTGGCACCAGCCTGAGGTATAAACCAGAATTTCCTTTTGCTTCAAAATCCATAGTTGACAATATTACAGATTTTTTCAATAGCAAAAAGTACAATTAGAAGTAAATTAGTATACTGTTTTTCAGTTGAATCAACTATGAGTTTATAAGCTCAAACTGCACCTGCAACAAGTTGTTACTTTGTTTTTTTTAACCAGTATGGTATTTTGCATCTACAGTAATAGTACAATGAAAATTCAGTATAGGTGAGTGCATTTGTATGATAATTCTTAAATGATTAGGGCTAAGTGATGAATGTTTACTCACTCTGTCTATCTATCTATCTATCTATCTATCTATCTATCTATCTATCTATCTATTTTTCTGACATCGATTGGCAAGCTATTCCTTTGAAAGAAATTAGTGTCTTAAAAAAAATGGGACTAGAGCATTAATTAGCAAGATTCTTCCATTACCTTTTAGCAATGGGATGGACCCATATGAAGTAGTCTGGATATTGAGTACAACTGATAAAATTAATTCCTGTGGCAAGTGAAAAACTATTTCTGTGGCATCCCTAAGATCAAAGTACAGGCACTGTAATAAAAAAAAAAAAAAAATCACCCTTTCAACCTCAAGTTCACTTACAAACTCCAAATACAATTACTCATTTAAAACATAGTTAGTAATTTCTAAATGGTAGTGTAATTCTTTCCTAATTTGTAGTTGCTTTGCTTTGTTTGAATATAGTGATTATGATGTTCATTACTAGCAACTGGTTAGGTGCTGCTGTTCACATAATGAAACAAACTGCAGTGTAAATATGCACAGACAAAATTTTAATCTTGAAAAATCTCTTCTAAGTCAGCAGATACATCTTTAACAATAGTGGTTTTGTCATTTTAGATGGAGCTTGATTTCCTGACAGAATTATGGTTGTATTTCCATTTGATGTAGTCTCTATTAAAGTACACGTACTCTGAAGCTGTAGAGAAATATAGTGTAAAATAAATACATTGACTTGGTCAGCACTTCTTAATTTTAACAAATTGACTTATTTCATATTCTCCACTGGTGTTCCAAATACCTATTCACAAGACACCTGTTATCAAATGGCTTATTACTCTAAAAAAGAAATGTGCCATTAATGATCACAGAAGAATACATTTGCTACCTGCTCAGTAATTGATAATGTTTAAAATACTGTATGCTGTCCTATAAAATTAAAATTTTAAGGGCTCTTTTTCCCCCCAAATTTTGAGTTCTTTTGCTGTGAAATGCAAGATTTTCAGATATGCAAGTCAAAATGAGTTTGAAGTACTTAGTGTTAGGATGGGGACTAGCTCTAATTTTTTTCTGCTTTTTTATTACTAGTTTACAACTTTATTTTAACTCTTTTTATTGATTTAAGCCCATTCATTTAGCACTATCTTTAGATTTTAATGATTACATGAGCTCTATTTACAGTATAGAAAAATAAGCTTTTATTTCATTAAAAAAAAAGGTGTTTTCCAACTAACATGTTGTAGCATTAGATGATCCTAAAGATAGACAGATAAATCAGAATGTATCCACAAATAGCTAAGCCTGATCTAAGTTACTGGGGGAGAAAAGTTTTATGACTCATCAGAAATAGTAAAAAAACCTGGGATTTCTTGTACTTCTGTAATCCACTTCTACACAACATGTAATATATGTGTACTAGTTTGGCCTCTTTCAAGGGTTTTATTATGCTGAGAACCTGTTTCTGAAACCAGTTTCACTAGAAGAAACAGCTTCTTATTAGTATTCACATTCCGTGTTGTTGATGGAAAACTTCCTGTTAATTCAAGCAGGCTTGATTGGTCCGAATGAAAGAGCTGCTTGTCAACAGTTTCTGAAACAGTAGGTGTGCTGGAGTAGAAAGCTGGAAAATCATGAGTAATTGTTTACAACAACTGTGAAGAGAAGTGTAAATACAGAGAAGTCTTTCTTTAGAAGCCTTTGTATTTGATTTGATCAAACAATGAAATTTGTGTATGTTTTTATCATAGTTATCAATGTATGAGACCTTTTTTGAGTTTTATATTTAGATTTTTAGGCATGCCAGGAAATGCTACTGAAATTGTAAATGAAAAGCCGAAACTTTTCAAATGAAAGAAGAAAAAATGCTGAGAGGATAACTAAATGCAGACATTTCAGTTCTGTGGAGACCTCTCAGAGAAAATGAGCGGGGGATTCTCTTCCAACCCTTGCTATTATCCTGGGCTATAACACTTTGCAGGATCAATCACCATGCTCAATTGTTCTAATATCAAACTTAATTTTCACGTTAACAGGAATTTGCTGGTGATCAGCATTGCCCTGTCAGCAGCCCTATCCCTTCTCCATCTTTACCCTTGTCTGCATTTCCACATCCTCTGTTGTTTTTACATTCTAGTAAGAAAACCTCTTATTGAGACTTTCTCAAGACATGGCTTTAGCAGTAAAAGGCTAATATTATCCAGGAGATACCTTCCTAGATTACTGCAAAATATAGGCTCTTTTCATGTCTCCCAGGTAGTCCTCATTCTGGGAGCATTAGACTTCACTTCATCTAGCAGTTAGGATAACATTAGGATGAAGAGAAAATCATCCATGAGCCAGAACAAATGATAAACCATTTTTCCCTTCCTGCATGATTTTATTTCTGAACTAGCAAGTATTACTGGATTCAGCAACAAACAGACTTCCTCCAGGCCTGTAATCTGACTTGAGACTAAGTTTACCCCTTACCTGTGAGAGTTTTGAACATGAATATGTGACCTCTGATTACTTTTTCAGTATAATTTATTCATTGGCATTTATTTAGGCTTTGATGTTCCAGAATTTGATCCAGACCCATCTGTTTTTCTCAGTTCCTATTGTGCAAATTAAGAATAATACGATAGTGTGGGACATAAGTGTATGATGTAAACTACATGATTGTTTGTGAATTGGTACCACATGGAAATATTGAGTACTGATGAGGAAATTAGTAATTCAAGTCCTCAGGAAAGAGTTTGAGTGTTGCATAGTAAATTAAAGAATAATTCTTGACAGTAAATGAGCAGGGCACAAATATGAGCTTATTGCTTTTAAAACGTGAGCATAAATTATAGATTAGTCTGCTGAGGAGGTACCACGGCTGATCCCATCAGTTTTGCAAAAATAAGGGCAAATACTTGGCTATTATTAAAGCTGAAAGAAGAAAAAAAGTCTGGATTTAAAAAGGAGAGGGGAGTAAGGATAAGAAGATTGATTATGTACCAACACCCTGAACTTTGAGTTGAAATCATATGTTAATGTCAGCTAAACACAGCCAAAATATGTTGCTTGCATTATATTTTTCTAGTCCCTTTCTATTTTTGTGTTGGGTATCATAAATTATGTGACCTACATATTTTCCTTTTGGGAGACCGTATCAATCTTGCAGATCACAGGATTGGAAGCTTTTACTTACTGTTTTGCTAAGACATAAATTGCTAATGGTTTTAGAAAAAAAATGTTGTCATTATTTTCTCATATATCTAATTAATAAGGAATGTTTGTATTTCCAGTTCTGGTATAAATTCTTAACTAAGTTAAGTAGTCAGTGACTGGACTGCATTCAGTCCAGTTAAGTGCCTGCAGGGGTGGAACTGTTCAATGCCAAATTTCATTTCTTAACAAGGATTTTCAGTGTTAGATCTTCATAGGTTCATATCTCTGAACTGATTTTCCTGCTCTTGGTGTGACTGTTTATGCTACTAATTATTAATTTTATGTTGACAATGACCTAGAAAGAATGATTCCTTAGAGCATATCTAAGACATGTACCCAGTTTTCAATGTATTTTATTGAAGTATTTTTTGATTATCTTCTCTTTTTTGCCCTCTTTCTTATCCTGTCATTGTGGCAAAGATGTCCTGAATTTGCTAACAAAGTAAAGGGAAAGTAAAAAAAAGGGCTCATGCAAAAGAGAAATTGATGCCTTTAGTGAGTAAGAACTATTGATAATCTAAGGGATAAAACAGGAGAAGAATTACCAGTTTGTTGTCAGGGCAGTGCTACCTTTTTGATATCTTTGTTCATTGTCTTTGAATTCTTTTCTCCTATGCCTGTTCAGAGGATATTCATAAGCTTTCCTGCCCTCTCCTTTGTGTCTCTATTGTGATTTAGATGAACTTCAGCTTTTCTGAGGTAGGGAAAAATGGTTTCTGTGAATAGTATATATTTTCCTGTTACTGTAATATTTTGCTACATTTATTTATCATAGCTTCCAAGTGCAGTGCAGAATAACATATTTAGCAATATTTAGAATATTTCACAGTGCAACCTCTACTTTCTCCTATCTGGGAATCACTGATCTGCATGGGATCATCATTGTTATATGTGTCACTCTTTGTGTAGCAAGTTCAGAACACCTCAGTGCAAAAGTTTCTGAAATGTGTGATTTAAACAATTTAATTTTAATTACTTTGGCTTTGTTGAAGATTTATTTATAGAATTGAAGGTTTATTTATAGAATCACAGAATGGTTTGGGTTGGAAAGGACCTTTAAAGATCATCTAGTTCCAACCCCACTGCCATGGGCAGGGACATGTTCCACTAGACCAGATTGCACAAATCTCCATCCAGCCTGGCTCTGAACACTTACGGGGATGGGGCATGCACAGTTTCTGTGGGCAACCCCTTTCAGTGCCTCACCACCTTCTGAGTAAAGAATTTTATCCTAACTTTATAACGAAGCCTGCCTTCTCTCTGTTTAAAGTCATTGCCCCACCTCCTGTCACTGTCGCAACTCCAATACATTAATGGCTATTCATTTTCACCAAGTGATCCCAAACCTGCTCTTTGCTTACAGTGGGAGGGACATCACTGCCCCCACACTCACTCAGAGGATCAGGGACTTGAAAGAAATGGGAAGCTTGACTGCCAGGTGAAGATGGAGGCAAAGAGGTGACTGGGCACCTCAGCCTTCACTGTATCAGTCATCACTAGTTCAGCCTGCTTGCATATCACGGGATAGGCTCTCCTTGGACTTTCTTTTATGACCTGTGGTTTTACAGGATCTCTTCTGGCTATTCTCACATCCCTTGCCTAGTCCTGTTCCAGATTTTACTTGTCTTTCCCTGATCCCATCCTTAGACATTTCAGCCATATCCGTGTACTCTCCCCAGTTCACATGTTTCTGTTTCCACTGGTTGTGCGCTCGTATTCCTCAGTTTGAGTAGCAAATCCTTACTCAGCCATGCTGGTTTCCAGCCTGCATTACTCAATTTTCTACACACAGGATAGAGAGCTGTTGAACTCTTAAGTAAAGTGTCCTTAAAAAGCTGAATTCGTTGTGTTCGATGGAACATAGAGTGCTTTGGTTCACATGGCATGGAAGACACTGCACATCCTTAGGGATGAATGTGTATTTCAAATGCCTGTGCATTTTGGTAAATCATATATTCTGATTTTAACATTTGACTATCAAGGTAAGGAAGCAGGAAAAAATACAAAAGCAGTTTCTCTATTTCACCTGAATTGTGTGTCAGAAGGCAAGTCCTATCACATTTTTTCAAGAAGACCCTTAATTAAACCCTGTGTGACAGTTTCAGTCTTTTCATGGAAGTCTCCCATGTGGACTGAGAGTGGGAGAGGTTAGAGAGTGTACCACATAGGACAGGAAAGCACTAAGGGATCGAGATAGTGGTAGTGAGCTACTGTGCATGTAAAGGTGTTCTGTGTGCATTTATACTGGCTCAGTGAATCATCCTTGACTTTGGCTGGCAGTAGTAGCTATTCATCTTTTGCAGGAAAAACACGTAGTGCTGATTGTTGTCATGACTACTGTCACATTAAAGTCAACATACTTTACTCTGCAGAATATTTCCATTTTGCATGACTTTTTAAAAACTATTAGTTTAGTCTGTTTTGTCCAGTTTTGTAGTGTTTTAGGTGGTGGTTAGCTGCCAGTTGGCAAAACACAAAAAAATTAAAGAAATTTAAAGAAATGGAAAAACACTGAAAATTTAAAGAAATGGAAAAGTATGGTAGACAAAGTTGGGGTTGTTGTTAAGGCCTCATCCAGGAGGCCTTCTTCTTGCCCATTTTTGATATGTTCATATAGTCCTGATGGTGTAAAATGCAGAAGCAATTTAATGTAGTCAATCCCTGGGTCTACTTGTGTGCTTAAGCTGAATCAGAGCAACTAGTGGTTGTCATCTTTTTTCTCTCTATCACTGCAGTCTCACCACTGTGCTGGCATGGCAGTTGATGATCCTCCAATCAAATTTCTCCCCTTCCAAGTAAAAGGGACCTCTTGATAATAAATCGCTTTACTCTCCCGTTCCATACTGCTATACAGAGAGGCCATAGCCCTATGCATGAGTCATGTGGATCTTTTCCTATGTGTTCACTGAGCTCTTGAACTTTTAGATATATATACAGGCTGGACTTTCTTTTTGTTTTGGCCATTCATTTCCTCAAGCCTTTTAGAGAAAGGTTTAGAGTCAGTGATATATGCTATTGAAACAGTACTGAGTTGAAATCGAGTTACAGTTCTAAAGGCATAAAATATATTTTCTTTGAAAAATGGTAAAATTATCTGATATGAAAAACCACTACTGTAAGACTGATATGCCATTGCAAAGGACAGGGTACTCATAATAATGGCAACTTGAATTACAGTCCACTTTGTTTGGGGGGAGGAGGGGGAATAAACTCTGCTGGTCTTCATCCTCCTTGCCTTGTATTTTCTTTGCTATTTTTAATGTTTGTTTAGAATCTTTTTCAAATATTCAAAATTCAAGGTATTTCCTATAGTTGTTTAGAATGCATCTTTCCTTTATGATACCTTTTATTTCTGGAATGGTCTCCTGATAATCAAGTCCCTTTCTTATTTTTCTTACATCTCAATTTCCATATGCCCTTCAAAATTTGCAGACTGTTACATCTTTCAATTGTCACTTAGCCAGTTTATAAGCAGCATGCCAATATTTAGCTCAGGGATCTCTTCCATAAATTTGTCCTTAGAGAGCTGCTTATGGTGCTTCTGCCTTTATTTTACTGACTGCTAATTTACCTGCTTATTTTTGTTACTGAACCAAAAGATGTATTTCTTGTGAAATGTTACTGGGGTCTTACCAAGTACATGCGTCTTTTGATATGTTGTTTTATGCTACTTCTTTCTTTGTCTGTATAAATCAAAAAATGTACTGTTTAAATTTTTTGCTACAGTGTCTTTAAATTATATGTACCCTCCCTAAATGGCATGGGATCTTGCTCCATGAGACAACAGCGACAACATTATTACGGCAATCTGGCTTGATTTGATTGCATCTAATTTTTTGCTTCATGCATTTAGTTTCTAATTGTGAGAATAAATCCATATGCTGCTTTTTACCTGATCATTTGGTATTTATAAAAAAACATCTATTTTGTTAATTTTTTTCTGTTATTCTGGTGAGTTGATGTGAATTTTCACACAGATATTTAACCTTATCTTTTGGAATCTCTGAATATAAGACATGCAGCTAGTATGAAAAGACTGTTCAGCCATCTCTGCATTTCAATTTTCTACTATTTTTTAAACAATATGCTTTATTACTAGCAATTTATAGTAAAGTTTATGAACATAAAGGGATTTTACAGATAAGTAGACCTGAATGACTCAGTATCCAGTTTGTTTTTAATGTGTCTAGTTAGCAATTACACAGCAGATAGCTTCTATTAATTTCATTTTATTAAAAGAATCATGATTATAAGTTAAATGAAGAGTACTTCGGGAAGGATAAATTATAATAGGCCATGGAATCACTTGCCATTAAACAGAATGTCCTGCTATTTTTGCATAGTTCAAATACTTTTTCATTAAATATAAGTTCATTCAAAACCCAATTCAAGATAGTAAATGTGATTTGTTAGATACCAACTCTTAAGAGGATGGTGTTTAAAAAAAAAAAAAAAAACCAAACCCAAAATGTATGCTGGTAATTCCCTGGTCTCATTTTGAGACACTGTCCTCGTTTTGGATCATCCAGTCAATTCCAGTAAAGTATCAAAAAGTTTTCATAACTATCCAGCTGGAATTTTGTAAATAATAACCTGTTTGCTTTGTTCTTAAGGAAGAACATTTGATTAGTGCATTTTATTGACACTGAAACCAAGCCATGTGCCCTGTTTCCATTGTTATCTTGCAAGTGAAAGCCCTCTACAGTTTTTGAATGCTAAAAAAAAAGAACAGTATCCTACAAAGACATATAAAGCAATAGTGCTTGCAAAATAGAAAGAACATAGGTAGTATGTTTGCTGCTACAGAAACATCTTTCAGTAGGGAAATAAACACAATGAAAATAAATCTCAGTTAATCTCAGTTATTATTATGTGGAGATTAGTTGAATAAAAAGATAAAGGTTCTGCCAAACCTTTTTGCTTTTAAGCACCTGTGAGAGAGCTCTCAAGGGTATACTGTATAAATATGAGTTCTGTTACAAGCATGACTTTAAATATTTCATGAGTTCTGCTTCAAATGCTTCTGCACTGCAAACAATTTCAGTATCTATAATAAGCATATTTCAAAATAATTTTTATAAACAACTTGTTACTGTTTTAATCACTTGGCCTGTATTTAAGAAAGCAAAATTGTTCCCAAAATCCAGAAAATTTTAAAGCAAGTATCTCTTAGTGAATAATTTGTAGATCATGCTTGCTTTTCTTTTTAATAGACTTTCTGGAGCTTTGAACTCTGTTGTTCTTTTCATGACCTTAAAATGACTCCTGTAGTCTTTGTAATATGGAATGGTGCCTCTGAACCATGAGTACCAGACATAACAGTCTTAGAAACTTTCTAAGACAGCTTTTCAGACTGTAAGGCAGTTGGGTGTTTGTGAGTTCCACTACTGAAGCAGTATTCTGCTGTACAACTACCTGTTGTACAGAATTTCTGTGTGCATTTCTGAGTTCCCCAGGAACAAGAACATTCTAGAAACAGTCTTGAGAACAGGTAGCTCCTCAGCAAGGAAGGCTGAGGGCTGGACTGGCTGTCCTGGTAAAGAGAAGGCTTGAGGGATCTTGTCCATGTGTACAAATACCTAATGGGAGGGTGTAAAGAAAATGGGGCCCAGATGTTTTCAGTGGTGTCCAGTGACAGAGCAATGGGTAATTGTCTCCGTGATCCTCTTACGCCCATTGTCTACCATCCTGTCATTGTCCATGAAGTGAAACAATCAGTTCTATCTGAACATGAGGAAACATGTTTTTTAGGATGTGCATGAGTGACCATTGAGACAGGCTGGCCAGGGTCATCGTCCTGGGCACTCTCTCCAGGTGGCCCTGCTGGGTCAGACAAAAATGGACCAAATGACTTCTAGAGGTCGCTTCCAACTTCAACCAATCTGCAGCTGATTTTACAATTAAAATGTATAGTTGTTAACATTGAACATGGTTTGGCTACCTTTTTTCAGTCTTCTAAAGCCAACAAAAATAAGTGTAGTAGACACGGGTGATTAGTAAAACCAGACTTTCTGCAGTAAGTCTGGTTAAGTTCATCATTAAGTTCCGTCAAGTAGTAAATGATGTGCTCTTGCCTTTCTTATACTCATCTTGTGATAGATCAATTGAGGTAAGTGTTCTCTGATCTACTTCAAATCAGCATCAGTAAGGACTGTGGCAGTTTATGCTGCAGGATAACAAAAAAAAAGGAACAGTTTCGTAGCAATATCGTAATGGGATGGCTGTTTTGCAAATGGATGATTGCAGTATTCTGTATTAGCTAAAATTATATCTGGTCTGCTTTGTTAGGGGCTAGCTTTCAAATTTTATACACTTTTTTGCCACACGTGCAAAAAGGATGTACTTGAAGTGAGAAATAAAGCTTTGCCTACTCTGAGAGCGAGACATTCTAAAGAGAAGCAGAACATTGCAAAACTTAAATGGCTAAGAATAAGTTAGCACAACGTCAGTTACAATTATTTCTAAGGACATAGGTCACACAGTCTCTGATAGGTGAAAAGTCCTAGAAAAACCCCAAGTATATGAATGTATTTGTATCTGCCACTCTTAGATGACTAGGTATAAAGCCTGTGGCTGAGAAGATGGGGAAGAATCACATCACTTTACACCTAGCAGCATTTCTCCTAAGGCAGCCCAGGACAGTACTAGCCTGCTTTCTGGCTAGGGTAAATAACCAGGATTGTTAATATCAGAATTAACTCGGATTGATAGAGATATCATGACTGTTGAGAAACTTTCTAGTTGTTCTGTGCTTTGCATGATACTGCATTTGTAAGAACACCCCCCCAAAATTTTTTTTAATGAAAAATTAATATATATAGAAGTTAGATAATTTACATTTATTTAAGCATTTTTTGCATTTTTCTAGCTTTATTTATTTGCATTTTTATAGCTTATTGTTAAGTGATTGAAGAAACTATTTTAAAATTGTTTTTCTTTTGCCACTGCTATTGATAAACTACAGGCCATACCCAAAGAGGCAGCATTCCTTCTTTCACTTTTGTGGTTTCCTCCTTGGGTTTGGGGGTTTTTGCATTTTTCTTCTGTTCTCTGAAAGTCATGATTTTTATGAGTGATCGTTATTCTGATCCTTTTGTTTTCAGTAGGTATTCTAACTGTTCTTTAATAAACTGTTGGAGTCTGACTGTTTGCAGTCAAGGATTGTCCCTTTTATTAGCAAAGGTATACCTAGCAGGGTGCAGCATGTTTGTGCTAAATTCCAGTTGTTAAAAAGGTTCTCTCATGGTCTCCTGTAATTTAAAACTTGATACAGATCTGACCTGAAACTGATGGTTAGTCTGTGTATGCTGTCTGCAGAAAATACATCGTATTAATAGAGGAATGTAGGCAGCTTGAAAAGGGCAGTTCATGAATACTACCACACTAACATCCACAACATGAATGACCATTATGAAGAACTTGACATATGTGTAGAAGACACAGCCTTTCCAGAAGGCCATATTAGTCCCTAGTCGTTCATTTTCCACATCTCCCTAATGGCAACATAAAAATTATGATGAAATTAATCAGGGAGAGAGAAATCTTCTGAATTTTAATTTCATACTTCTCAGATTTGTTATATGTAAGAGCAGTTCTAATAGAATTTGTCAGATAAACAGACAAAAATCATAAAATAGCAGAGGGTAAAAGAATGTAGGAGGACACAGCATTCTAGCATGAGTTTTGCACTTGCTAGGGTCACTCCACTGAGATGCTCTCATTAGGCATTGTTTAATAAGTTTACTGAGCTACTGATTAAGAAAATCAAACAGCACAGATCTTAAAAAAAATCTTGCCACAGTCATGTACAGCGGGAGCAACAGATAAGTGAATTGGTGTTAGGACATATTTACATTTAAGAAATTTGTCTTAACAGTTTCCAGGATCTAGTGAGAGAGACTTGGTTTGTATTGGGTCGTTACTCAGTTAAAAATAACCTTTCCAGGTCATGTCATTTTGTTTGCCGCAGTGAAATAAGTTTATTTCAGCAGAATGAGGCCGTTATTAGCTTGGCAGAGTCCACTTGTCAGAATTTTATGGAGCAGAACACCGTTTGGCTTGGAAATTCAATAAATACTGTAATGTGAGAGGAGTTAAACTCCAAGGGCTGAAGGGGCACAGTCTTGGGAATTTGTCACTAATGTATTGTTCGACACTTCTGTTGAGAAAGTATCAGGATATATAACGAGTGATAATTAAAAATCCTGCAGACATCTCTCTCATAATACTAGGTGATGTTAAATATATGGACTGAATAGAATTTTTGTATTGAAGAAGAGTAGCAGTAATGTCAAAAGTGAAAATAAATGCTTTGCACTTCTATTTTTACCTACTTTATTTCTCCTAGATGCAGTTCTCCTAACATTGGCATGGTTTAGCATGGTTAAAAGATATCTACAATTAAATGTAGTTGAACTATTGTTTAAATTAGCATGGGAAAAATTTGCTCTGCGATGTGTATTTATCTGAAGTGTGGGAGGCTGATTTTCTGTCTCCAGTGGGAGAGGAATAGGAAAACTAATTGCTCTCCCTGCAAGGTGAAACTATGCAATTCAGTCATGTAATAATTTTAGATGCAGGGATGAGGTAGTCAGCAAAAATGGTTGGGGTGCCCTCAAGCTATCCAGACTTCCTGCTTATGCTTGGAACACTATCATTTGAAACAACTTTTAAAGTATTGCCTGTTCAAACAAAAAGATCGCTTCCAGATGGAGTAATTTTAGGTTTTCAGTCATATACAGTAACATTTATAGACAATGAGCTAATTAACCATTGAATATATGGTGGAATATTGATTACGCAATGTTATTCTGTCAAGACTGGATGTTGTTTAGTAAAGAAATGTATGCATCACATAGGTGTTACTGTCTGGACAGTGAAATGCTACTTGCAATGCCATGTTTTGTACTATGTACAAAGCAGGTGAATCTATTTCAGTAATTTTGCCAAGTAGTAATACCAGGTAATTTCTAGAAGGTGAAGGATTCCCATGAGGAAGTTAAGTGTTACATCACAGCATGAAACAATTTTTTAACATATTCTAAATTATATTACCTATCTTTTCTTGAATTATTATTTTTCAGCTCTTTAAATTTTTTTTTGTCATCTACAAATATAAATTTGGAGAAAGTTAAAATTGAAGTAACCTATATCAATTCAAAGCAGTTCCTTCCTGTGCAATGTGACCAAGTCCAAAGAATATACTGTTGTTTATTTGATCAAAGTAGTATTATTTTCAAGATTACTTGGATAATGCTAACATGCTCCTTGGTATCACTATGCAAATGGCATATGAGAACAATTTGATTGTGTTTTGATATTCATGCCTAATTATTTTATTTTATTTATTTATTTCGTATGCTTTTCTTTTTTTCCTCCCAAATGCATTGTAATCTGCATCCCCTTTTCATTCTAAATAGAATTATCTTCTCTCCACTGCTTCTACTCACAGAAATAGGTGTGTTGTGGTTGATACATCTGTATGTACTATTCAGACAAATATCCTGTAGATCATAATAACTTGTAAATCTAGTTCCAGACAAGCACTGAGAATAGTCTCTGAACTTTATCTCACCTAGGATAGGATACATCTCCTTCCTTTGCAAGTAAGTGTTCTCACATTTACTTTCAAAATAAGGGCATGCCTTGGAGTTACTTATTCATTTAATTGTACCAGAGTTCCACTAGTCCTAAAATGTGTCTAAATGTTGAGACTGCTGATTCATATGTTTTAATTATACCTTTTTATATGAATAAAGTAGTTTTGCAAATGGCTTGCCATATACTCAAATTCCTTTAAAATTACATGAAATTGCTTCATAAAACAAAAAGCAAACACATTATAATGTCCAGATTAATTGCATTTGGTTAGTAGATAATAACTCTAGTTGGACACAGAAGAAGTCATTCACAAATTAGTAATTCCCAGAAGACATTTCAGTTGGGTAAGATGTGTACACTTATGGTATATGGACAGTGTTACCAAAAGGATCTGTTCAGTGATATCCTGAAGTAGCAATAAACAAACATACCAGAATAATTGACACAGTTTACTGGCATTTCACAGTTTATATGCTGTCACATCTATATTAGTTTCTGGCAGCTTTGCGTACTGGTGGGAAAAGATACCTTGTTTTAACTCTTCATTCAATCAGTGCACTTAGTGTTATCTTGATGTTTGGTGAGTTTTTTTGATTATTACTAAAATTAGAACTTTTAAATGATAATTTTTAAAATTAGATTACTGCAGAAATTTTAATAAAGAAGGTTAAAGAGATAAAGGTTTTATAAAGAAAGCATGAATTGTATGCCCCAGAGAATTAAGAAATTCTAACATTACATGCTGCCGGACTTTATTGCTATTTACAGAGTACTTTTTCTTGGATCTAGAATGAACTTTTCTTTGATTATTTTACTCTTTCAAGCTTATTCAGTACTAGCAGGTACTTAGATCCAAAGGGCAGGCAGAGTTTTATATTTTGATTTACTTGATTTACTTGCTGCTTTGGCTTCAGATAGTACAGTTTTGTGGGGTTTCATTTGGGTTTTGTTTGTTTTGTTTTGGTTTGTGTTCATTTTGTTTTGTTGTTGTTGTGGTGTTTTGGTGGGGGTATTCATGGGTTTTTTTGTTTTGCTGCTGTTTATTTGTGTGTTTGTTTGGTTTTGGTTGTTGGTTTTTGTTTGTTGGTTTTGGTTTTGGTTCAGTTTGGTTTGTTTATTGTTAAAGTGCTGTCCAGGGGAAATAGAAAAGCTTGCTGTCCTAAGCACCTGAACCAATTGTCCTGAAATGATCTGAATATTTTATCCAGACCATATGCAATTTGGACTAATTATCAGTACTATCATAGATTTATGCTTTTAGAAAGAAAATAATATATTTTTTTAAAATACATGTGTTTCTAGGTTTTTTGTTTTTTTTTTTTAAACAGGTGTTGTTTGCTGTGTTCTTATTAGGCATTCTGAGATTTTTAGCTGCATCTAAGAGGCATTGGTGAAGCATCCTCCTCACATTTATGACTGCAAGAGCCATCTGCTTGATTTATTTGTCACTAACAGGGAAGTCTTTGGCACACGGTCATCTGGATACCTCTGTTTTGTCCAGATCTGGAAGAGGGGTGGTGTTTGAAGAGCAGTACTTCAACTGAGACTTTACAGTTTGGTTGCTTTTCAGCCCTCGTGAGTGTTTCTTTTCCTTAGATGGTCACCAAGTGTAGAAGTGATCCCACTGTAGCAGTAGTTAAAAGAAATACAGAGAACATGGATGTTGGAATGAAAACATTACAGGCAGCACGGTAGTAGGTGCAGTACTCTGAAGCTGACTCTGAAGGCTGCTGTGAAGCATCTGCATGTGGTTCATTGTTCATGGCAACCTTCGCTGCATGGGCTGAAGCAGGAGGAGTGCTGACAGAGCTGCTGTTGCTGAGGTGGTGTGATATTAAAGGAACTATTACAATTCTAATTAGGCACTCGTGATGCGTTCTGGAGTGACTTGCAGTCTTTCATACCTACATGGTATCAAGTATAAGAAACTCGGAATTTAGACATTTTTAATGCATTAAACACTCATTATTAGCCACATACAACCGTAAAAACGATGCCATTAGTTACAATGAAATATTCAGCTATTGCTCTTTGACTTTATATTCTGAGCATCTTTGATATTCTGTTGTGTGACCTAACTTCACAATAAGTTGATTTGTTGTTTGACTTTTTTTTTGATAATTACTTTATTGATTTTTGTTTCCTGTTATCTCTTTTCCTACAGCTTTTCTGCTGTAGTTGAGGAAGAACTCTTATTTAGATTATGCAGGGTCAGTCATCTAGTGTCCCTTAATTTTCAGAGTTAGTCATTAAAGCATAACATAATCTGAAGAAGCCAATGTTTAGGAACCAGGTGATACACTTTTATTTTACAACATATGTAGATAAATAGATCAATAGATAGATAGATAATTTGTCCATCCATATATATAGAAGTGTATATGTACTTAAAAATGCCACATGTTTGAATCTGAGAGTGGTAACATACTTGATTGTCCATGGTAATGCTTTTTTTTCCACACTCTTTTCAGAAGATTCTCATGGGTCTCAGGACCAGCAGGAGGCATTGCTATAGTAGTTTGAAAATGTTCTCCCTAGCCAGAAGAACCAGGTGTTTGAAGTTAAAGAGTAAAATGAGTAAGAGGTTATCCTTCTATGTATACAGAAGGTGGTCTTTTTCACTGACAATAAACAAAAAGCCAATCTCACAGTACATGTAGTTCCCATCTTAATCATCCTTTTAGCTTATTTTAGGAGCTAACAACAATTACCCACCATTCTGTCTACCAGCAACTTACTGCTCATCTCTGCAGACATAGTATTCAAACTTTAGTTTTACATCTCTGAAAAGACAGTAATTTTCTGTCTCCTTGTTTGCCTACTGCTAAATTTAATGAAAGTTTAAGGAAAGCATATTCTGAATGAGGAATTAAAGAATCTTACATGGATTGTAAGACTAATGACATTGGTCAGGATAAGTACGTTCAAGCTTTGTATTGTATCAGTGCATACTTTGATATAAATGCCCCAAAAGATGTCTAAAGAATCACAACAGAAATAGGGATGAGAATTACAAACTTAAGGGAATTAAACATGCAGACTAAAAGCATATGTGAGAAGCATACATGTTTTTTAAACATGACAGGAGGCAGAAAAAAGATCTGTGATTTTAGAATCTTGTCAAGTTGCACTAGCATTAACAGCATTAAAATCAATAACATTAATAATAATAAATACAATAAATAAATAATATTTGGCTTTTAAAAGGAAGACCAAGTTTCATGTCTCTAAATCTGCTGAAATACTTTTCTCATATTTGGTTCTTTGAAATTTATGGCATCAAGACTTCTAAAATTAATGGAAATACTCTTACTTTTAAATTTCAATAGTTGATGTGTTAGATTTCATCTGAAATAGTTTAGCTGTTTTGCAATCAAATGAATCTTTCATTAACTTGAGATACTCAGTTTGTTTTTCCTAATGCAGACTCTTAATGGGTGTATGTTCTCAGAAATTCACAATGAGGGGAATAAAGAGCACTTGAAAATACCTATAACTGTCTGGGATATGAAATACTGCAATGGCATGGGAAGGTTGTGGTTAACAGTAGGACCATTAGGGAAGCATCTTGATTTTCCTCTTCTACCATTGATTTGCAACTTTTCATGTATTACTTCATGTTTCTTGGTCTTGTAAATGAAATCTAACAGACTTAATACTTTAATGTTTCTGATTCTAAAGAGATCTTATTAGGGTCTGTAGATCTTTATTCTTCTTCCCATATAAAATATGTAAATCCATCATAAAAAACCACTGATTTGGAAATAAAAGGATGTGTATTGTTGCGCAAAGTTTTGGAATCTATCTCAAAAGGGAGAAATGACAGCCACTTGTAGTAGTAACTTCCTACCCTACCCATGAGGTCTGTGTACCTCATGTCTTCCTTTTTTATTACTCAGATAAGTATTCAGTAATACATGTTTCTGTGTATGTATGTGATGTTTGGTTGCTGATGGTACGTTTTAATTCCTCCTCCGTCCTCAGAAGATTGCTAGAGTTACAAGGATTATTTCTGTAAAGGATCCTGAAACTGTTTGGCTGTCTTTCTGTAGCCTCATGATTTGAAACTAATCAGGTGATTCAGAAATACCTGATTTGGACTCAACCTTCCATTTGCTCTTATTTTGAAGAATTTTCAGTAGTCTGTGGAGAAATTGTCTTTACCTGTGTATAGTTTCCTGGTAAAAAGCTGAGACCTTACCCTATTTTCTAGCTACTCATACTCACTGAGTCTTACTGTATTTTTTTTAATGTATGGATCTTAATTTGTTTGGATTTTTTTTTTTTTGATTCATTGTTTTTTATTGTTGTTTTGCTTTCATTTCTGTTGGGTTTTTGTGTGTAAGATGTATTTAGAAACCAGTGTAATGCTTTTTTTACTATGTAGACTTGCTTTTGAAGCAGTTTATTTCTGCCAGAGAGGGTAGTTGAGGTCATCCACACTTAGAGTGAGAAGAAACACCATTTGACAGCACTGACTATTTCAGTTTGATTTTGATTATTACTTTAGCTTTCTAACTTCAAATAAATTTTTGGACTTGTTAAGTAAAAACTGAGAAAACTAATTAAGAGAATGTCAACATAAAACCTCTTCATTTTTGAAGACAGAATTGATACTGCATTTGCCCAGTTAAGACTAACAGTGACATAAAACTGTTAGCTTTAGACTTGTTATAAACTTAAAAAAGTCTTTTAAGTTTACAAAGATACCACTGTTCTGTTCTGTTTTATGGAGGCAGGACAAAAACAAAGAAACTAGTTATTTACAAGGCTAAAATACTGACTTTAGGCAAATAATTTTCAACTTTTAGCATTTATAAATGATTGTGTTGTATAGTAAAAATATATGTATGAAAGACCTCTCTGTTTCCTCTGAGACAACTGTATGAACCATCTCAAAAGACTGCACTGTGATTGGGTGGAAAAATACAAGAATACTTCAAACATTTTACTCTCAGCCTTATTTTTGTGTTTGATTGATAGGTTAACAGATCCTAGGTTTCAGACTCTTTCTTCCTTGTTTTCCAACAAACTTATACTTGGTTTTGCTTTTTGGTTCTCTTCAAGTAGACTACCATTTAGACTGTTCTGGTGTTGAGATAGTTTGATCTGAGTTTTTTAAGAAAGCTAGTACTTTTTACCAAGTAGTTAGCAATACTTCATGGCAGACACTGCCAAAATCACTTGGAGCAGTCCATTGTAGTCATGCCATTTTTGTCATTTTTACTGTGGTCAGATTTCTGCTTTTACAGAGGATTTCGTGTTTACGGTTAGTGTTGCTGCTGTGAGCAAAACCTACTAGTCCAGGTTTTGAACCTGGTGTACATCTTGACTAATTTTTTTCTGAAATAAAGAAATAGAAAACGGCTTATTAAGAATCTGCTTTCTGCTTGTGAAAGAAGTTGGCAACAGTAGATAAATAATCAAATCATCGGTGGGTGCAGACAAATGGCATGCATTGAAATTCATTTCTGTGACTATAATGAAATTTTACAATTTACTATCAGCTTAATATGAAAACATTATTTTAAAATTGTCTGTATTGGGATTTAACTTGTTTTCTGACATCAATGGTGAGATTATTTTAAAATATTGGTTCTAAAATAGTGTGGCTTTTACAGTATCAAAAAATAGTGGTAGTACATATGGGCTAAAAGACTGCATTGTATTGAAGTTTTGGGGAGCATGTTTTTTGTTAGTTTCAGGACAAGTAATTTAAATTGGACAACCAGCTGAATTCCATGCTTTCATTTTAGAGCAAAGCCTTACTCAGTGGACTTTGCATTCACAATTTTTCTACCTATATTCTTTAGAATATAGATGAGATCTTGGATTTTGGAGAGCAAGGATGGTATTTTAGTCTTTTGGCTGTTAATGCTAATATAATCAAAGCAAGATTAAAAGAAACTCGTAAATCAAGAGACCATCTTTCTTTTGGTTCTCTGATTTATGATTCTAAGTGATTCTATGTTCTTCACAGTCTCTATGTTCATCACAGTCTAGTGTATTTCCAAGGCATTGAAATTTACTCCAGTTAATTTTTGCAGGAATATTATTGCTTTAACAAATAAAAAAATCAGGGGAAGTCCAAATATATTGCAATTTATATTTCTGTTCTGATAAAGATTTGCTGAGATCCATAAAAATATTTCCATATTTTCTTTCTAAATTATTATAATTATTAATAAGTGGTATTAGTTTGATTTTTTTAGAATGCATCACTAAAACATAATTTTACAAAGTTGAAGGAACATCCTTTGGAATTTTCAGATTACAGATTTTACAGAGTACTGCTTCACACTCTCTATATTCATATGACCTTTTCAAAATTTAGAAATACTTTGCAATTTTAGGTTGCTTTATTTTTGTGCCAGTTTAGAACTAAGAATGAGTTTCTGCTTCTTACAGGCCTCTAATGTCCAAGGTCCATGACCTGAATAATGACCTATATAGAATGAAAGAGAAGTGTAGAACTTCGCTGCCAGACCAGACATTTGAAATATGAGACTTATCTCTCACTTTTATACAAGGGATAATTATACCTATTTCTTACAGTAGCTCTAATTGGTAAAGTTAAACTTAAGCAAGTTTTTCCACTTTCCAGGTAGGAAGAGAATCCTTATATGACCTTAGGTGACATGTGTGGTTTTGCAGTCCTTTCCTGGCTTAGTTGGAAAGGGAATATTTATTAAGAAAAGGAATATGTCTAAGCAGTTTTTTTTTTGCTGACTGGAGAGCCTGTGTGCTTTCACACTCACCTGTAGGAAGAAGCATACAAAACCATTCAGAAGGATTGTAAGCATTAAATAAACTGGAATTACAGCTATTATTAATTGGAAGTCTCTAAAAGTTTCTAAGCAACATATCTGATAATTATCCTAAAAATATATTTATTTATTATATAAAAAAGAAATAATTGCATATCCACCTTGAAGTTTTGCAATAAGATTTTCAGAATAATTTCTAGATATAAAGTAAACAATAATTATGTATTTGTGTATCCCATCTGCTGTCATGTCACTTTCTGCTGATAAAAATTCAACAGACTGTTTAGGTTCTTTGAAATGAGAACATAGCGGAAGTACTCTGGAGAATCCTTCAGAAAGAATTGCTAACAAAAGCAGGTGTGTTGGGCGAGAGGTAGTATTTACCAGATTCAGTCCACTGCACTTCTCCTTGTTTGAAAGACATATAATATATCTTTCAGATTTAGCATTATATCTGTTTTTTTCTATCAGGTCAGGCTTGGGAAGTGACTATTATGAACTGCAAATAGTTTCTCTGAAACAAAGGTGAGCTCTGTCAGCAGAGCAAATTGCATCATGGTCTGTCATTCACACTTCAAGTAATTGAATAATAAAACAGTGATTTTACTCTGACTATTGATGTAATAGGTTTTGACTCTGATACAAGTGCCTTCCCTGAAGTTTTTTGTTTTTTTTTTTAATTTCATTCTGATGATTTATGGATGTATAAGAAAATGTATCTACATATCTGTAGAAATATACCTGTGCAGCTAGATGTATCTCTGTGCAGAAATACAGATTCACAACATACATACTCCAGGCATTACAAAAAATTTAATTTAGTGTGTAGCTCAAAAGAGACATGCTGAAATCACCTTAAGGAAAAAATAAAACTTCCTTTTTAGTTCACGGTTTATTAGAAGAGTGATTGAATTGGTGTGTGTGCACCGTAACAGGGAAAGTCTTGCTAATAGATATATTTTTTTGCCTAATAAAAGGTCTTAAAGAGTGTCAGGGAAAAAAAAAAGGAGTCATTTAAATAGGTTCTCTTGTCAGTAGTCTAATAATTAGGCAGTCTGATAATTCATACTTCTTGCAGATGTGTTGTGTATAGACAAGTGTGGTGAGGACTGACATCCTGTTGTAAATTGGATATACAGTGTTTTCAGCATGTGGACATAAGAATTCTCTTACAGATCCATTTTCAAAGGACATTTACTAGTATCCTAGTGTTTGGTAGAATGTCCCCATGATCTTGCTTAAAGGTGAGCTGGTTTGCTTTTTTTTTTTAATTAATATAAAGATCTGCAAACATCACTTAGAAATTAGAGAACCATCCTTCTAGGCAGTGGAGGGATCAGCCCATGTACCTCAGCTGCTTAAACATGAATATTTGTTTAAATGTTTACTGACCTTTGTTTAACTAAGTGGAATATTGGGTGTCTTAGATTCAGTTAGGATTAGGGTTCAATATTGTGTCTGTGATTCTGAGTCAGGAAAGAACCCTTTTCTGGGAGTATTTATGTATACAGAGTTTGCTCATGATTGCAAATCCATTAGTAAGCCATAATTCACTTAAATTCCATGGATAACTGCAAAGTGATGGGATAGGAGTAGACACAGTTGTATGTGTGTGCAGGTGGATGTTCCTACAGAAAAGTAGCATAATCTTTCTGTGTGTTCATATTTTACCCTCTAACATAGATGTTACTTCCAACATATATTCACAGAGCTCCATTCTCTGTTTTCTAAAGGGAAAGATATTCTGAGGGATTTCAGTGCCTAAGTCTTCTTAGATTTCACTGTGAGGAAAAGGTAGGAAGCACTGAGGGTGACAGCAATGATTACTAAGTTAGAAGTCTACTTAAGAAAAAACAAAATATGAAGAAGAACAGTGTGTCAGCAGATTATTTTTCTATTATACTTCTGTAATTAAACAGTAGCAGAATATTGAAAAATTACAGAATTGTTTAAGACATTTAAATAGTATAAAAATAGGAATGTAATAATATTAAATACCAATAAATTATATGTGAGAGTCATAATTGCTGAAATTATTGTAATCAGTTTGATTATGATACTTTTCTTTAAAGTTTAATAAGTTTTGAATGAAATTCCACATTTTTTTATTTGTCAGTTCTATGCAGAGATCTGGTTTAACATTATATATATTGATTTTAAGTGTGAATATTGGGGATCAGCATAAGATTTTTGTATATTTTTTTTTTCTTTAGGAACTTAAGGAAGTCTTCTCTTTACCTGCGGGAAGATGCTTAGAAAAAAAGAAAATAGAAGAACATTTATTCAAAATAATTTGAGAAAAATTTGCATTTCAGTTAGGATTTATCTGTTGCCGGATACCAGATTGAATGCCAAATCAGGTGACTGCTTTGGCTGTTGTGTAGATGTGCTTGTTCAAGATCTCAACTACAGAAATAAAGTCAACTTTATTGATAAAAATTTTAAAAATTGATGATGCAATATAGGAAAAAATGGATTACAACAGCACATTCCAGTACATTCCTGAATCCACAGATAAGATGTAAAACGAACCCTATGTAAGATAAATTCAAGTCATCCTCCAAAATTAATTTTAACTTTTGGTATCTTAATGAATAAGTTTACATCTTTGTCTTAGATCCCCGGTTGTCTCTGACACAAAGACTAGTGGAAGTTTCATCTGGAAATCTGGATCTTCCATTACAACTTTGAAATAAAATTGTTTGAAATAGAAGTGTCAGTGTGATAGTACAACAGTTGTGACATGACTAAATTACTGTATCAGGGCTGCTTATATTGTGGCCTAAAGATTATGCCTAAATATATAAAAAAAAAAAAAAAAAAGAGGTGCATTGGTTAAAATGTAAAAATAGTGATTCACATTTATTTGATATTTAATGAGCTGACTTGCAAAAATAATTCTTGAAGCAAATTATTTTATTTTTGGTTCCAGAGTCTTTAAAAAAGGAGAATCCAACAATGATATAATTTGGAAGTAGTGGAAGTAGTCCTGGTTTCCACAGTGCTAATAATAAGGAAATGATTGTGAAGTAAATTTTACAAAGAGTAAGGTAACAGTCTGCATACTGTGGACATTAAAAGACTTGAGAGACTCATCTGCAGGTGCCTGAACAAGAACATCTTTACGGAGTTTAGATTTTGTTTAAGGCATAAAAACACCCCTACTTTTTTCCTCCTCTTATCTTGTAGCCTGTGACCTGCCTGTTTCTGTTTAAACAAGCATGGTTAACTTTGTGCTGGCAGCAGTGGAAGATCTGCTGTATGCAGAGATTAGGACTAAGGAATTCTGGTTTTGGATATCAAGGCATTAGAGATTGCTTGGGATACATTCCTGCATTTTCTCACTTAATCCAGTTGTTTCTGTTGTTCTAATTTATAAATAATAAATAAAATCATAATTCTCATATATCAACTAGCACCTTTAGTGAGCATACCATTCAAACTAGCACATCAGATCAACAGCTGAGTAAGTTTCTTTAGTAGGAAACCTCTTTGAAAATTGAGGGCTTGCTGCAGTACGCAGAGCACTAAGGAAAGGAAATACTCAAAGTTTTTTCTTCTAACCCTTGAAATCAAAAGCACTTTCCCCACCCACTCATTTGCTGTTAAACCTGATAAAAAATGAGTCACTTTTCTTGGCAGAATGTGATTTTAACAACATTATGATATGCATAAGAGAGAGTCTGAAACATGAGCCCAAACTTGGACATGCGACTAGCATTTTTTGGCCTTTTTACATATGCTGCTAAAGTTATGCAGAACATCCATAATGTGTACCTTTCTTTACAGTTTTGGGATTTTTTTTAAACACTGAAGAAGTAGGATTGGAAAATGTTTTGAAAAATATTTCTGTTTACTAACAACAAGGTCCCAAAGTCATTCACATCTGTATAATTCACATGAGGCTTTTCCAGATATTGAAAAATTGGTTACAGCTGGCTGCACACCCTGACAGTTGAAAATAAAACTCCCATACCAGTCATAACTAGCAATTCAATTTAACTTATGCACAGTGAGAGCAACAAAATGTAGTTTCTTTCCAAAGAGGCGACAGTGCAGTCAGAACTTCTACAGCTGCCTTTCATGCATTGATAATTAAAAAAAAATCAAAACAAAGTCCCTAACTGAAAAATACACCCTCACTTTATAATTATCTATTTCAAAGCTGTAATCGAGCATTTCATTATAAAAATGCTAATCAATCCAGAACAATACTCCTGGGACAGCACACACACCCAGAGACATATCAGTTATTACAGAAATTCTGCAGAAACTTTACTAGGTTTATAATAGTTGCTCATGCATTTCTGTTGTGAAAGATGAAACTCCCGCAAGTGCCTTGTGTGTTCTAAATAGAACATTAGGCTCATCTTCTAGACTTTAGATGTGGTGAAAAATACTGCTTTGTTATTAGTATAAATAACCAGAATGGACTTATTAAAAAAAAAAAAAGTTTTAATTCATCTAGCCAGATTCTTAGTTAAAACTAATGATTATGAGTTTTGTGAGAAGCCAAAACTGGAATTTTTTTTCTAGGTTATATTAGATTTTGTTTTTAAAATATTTCAAATATCATTATTTGCAGCCCTCTCTAAAAAATTTGTTATAGAGATTTTTATCTCCATGAGATAAAATTCCAGAGGAATATTTGAGCCTTGAGTTCCCACAGCCCTCATTCATGGTTTAATGTGTACAGCCTTGGGATATCTACAAAAGACTGGCAGTCACAATCTTGTGTTTCATGTGGAATTTGAGTGTCACCTGGGTGACATTTTTCTGGGGAAGGAAGGACATAAACATTTTTCTGCTTGTGTTTGGAAAGCACTGTTGTGGTAACATGGAAGCTAATGGTGCTAATGGACAGTAAGATTATAAGGCATGTTTCCTCGAAGTATTATAAATAGTTTTATGTTCTAAAAAATGAATTAATGTATTCTGAGTCTTTAAAAGTCCTGAAATACTTCAATGTGACTGTCTAAAGGCTTAAAGTTACTGTCTACTTCTGTAATGTCAGTCTATGGTATTTTTTACAGAATGTGGGGGTAAAATTCTAAAATGTTTTTTGAAAGCCACCGGTATGAAGTTTTTAATATTTCATTAGACTCAATATTTTCTTGGTTGGATTAGTAATGAAAGTAATTCTCCACTTTCATTAGTTCATTAGTTTAATTTCATCATGGCTAAATATGAAGTATTGTGTAGCTGAAGGATAAACTCTTTATTTCGTTTGAATCACACAGCAGTATGTTTACTGATTACTACTTTCCAGCTAGAAATTCTGGAAATGAAAAAGCTGAAAGCAGAGGGAAAATGCAGAAGTCCTGGAAGCCTTTGTGTATGAGGCACGTCTGAAAGGCAGAGAGGTTATCTCTTCTACTTCTGTCTTTTCATACAAATTTGAACTCTGCAGATCAGTTCTTTTTGTAATTGAGCTTGCATGTGTGTGTACGCAAGTGTGTATTTGTGTATATTCTTAAAACATTTGCTACTGGATGCCAAGTGTATTGTTTTAGCTGATATCTGCATTTTTTATTCCTTCTGATGCTGAGATTATGAAAGATACTCAAAATCTGAGTGACAGGGAGCTGCAATCTAATACACCATCTTCTGTGTTTTCTCATCTATGTATTTTTTATGAAAGGTGACAAACATAACTAGGATAATAACCTTCCTTTTGTGTCATATCTTCAGTCAGTTTCTTTTTTATGACTTTCTACCGTTCATTTAGAAGACAAACTATGAGTAGTACCTGCAGTTGGTTATTTCACCAATTTAATCTACTGTAATATTTCTTTCTCTGATCTTTCTTGCTCATTTATGAAAGAAAAGGCAACAGATTGCTTGTTTCAGAAACTGTGTCATGTTCATAAGCAGTGAGAGATATAATTGAGCATATATATGAACTGGTATGCAGGAAGTTCTTTAGCAGGATAAAACTGCTCCAGTATATGCGCAGAAAAACAATTTTTGGTAATTGTGGCCTCTCTCTGTGACATTGTGGTGTGTCCAAGCCTCATCACTATACTATTGGTATATATGGTGTATAAGTTGCAGAGATATTTCCACAGCTGTATACAGTTAGAGTTTAGTTGGTTTTTCTCATACCCTTTATGAAAATAATGTTCATTTGGGTGGTAGCACATACTCTCACTTTCTTACTAAAAACTGACAAAAATAAGGTGAAGGTTATGCAATGTCAGTATGCAATTAACATTTAGCTTAGAAATTACCAGCTTGTTGCTAAGGCCAACTTATTTGTAAGAATGAACTCACAGTTAGTTTTTCATTAATATCATCAACCCAAAAAAGATGAGTGCTTAGGAAGCTGTGGCAGGACTTAGATTTGAAACATTCTTGGTGAAATATTTCCCGAGAAGAATATAAACCCAGTGAAGAATATATGGAAAATACATAATTGCATTTTAATCTATTTTAGTACTCTGTAACAGAGTGGTAAGAGGATGAACCACAGGCCTAAGAGGGATTTTTTATTGTCATGTTCTTGTAGCTAAGACATATGAGTGCCAAGTTGCCTGGGCAAAACAGGCAATGAATGAAAGCCTGGGTATGGGAGCTGCACCATCAAAGTGCGAAGAAAATCTTAAAGTCAAAAATGAGAAAAGAGTACAGGTTAATGCTTTGTACAGCCTCTGGTTGTTTAATGTTTAGTAATAGGTTTCACAGAGAAAATCTTTTGTTGATCTCAGTTGGCTTTCACCAGATCAAATACAACAGGATTAAACTTTCTGCTTCTCACTTCCCATTTGAAGGGGATTGAGCACCTGAAATGCCAGTTCAGGTGGCCCTACTAAGCCACTTATTTCTTCTTATTACAGATAAATATATAGTAGTTAATGAGGTCTGTAAAAAAAAAATCCTATGAATCATGCTGTCTGGCTGATGATTCCATCATTTTATTTGATATCAAACTGGCTTGTCAATATTATGACATTAGTTTGGTGTCTAAAAATATACCAATTCACTTGGTAGTTTCCTTAATAAGGAAATTTCAGTAGTAAAATATCTGTAGGTTGTTGTTGCCTTTTAACTCTCTTCTCAGAGTTTATAACATTATTTTTACTTTCTCTCTGACTGTAGTAAAAGATGCATTATATTACAAAGACACTCTGCAGTTGTCATCTTTTTTCAAAAAGAAAACCTGTGAAAAGCCATGCACGATTATGCCAAATCTTAGTATGGGAAATGCATAGTCCTTCTATAGCTTCAGGAAGTTTTTGTCTTTTATTACCAAATAATTTTATAATGCCAACTACTTTTGAAAAATAACCATTTCAGCTCTCCATCTCTTCCTCTAATACAATTGTATTGCCATCAGCAACATTATAATAAAGTGCAGTCAGGCTAAACTAGCTGCAGCTGGATTGGTGTCCTGTGTGTACTGCAAATGCTCTGTCTCAGTCAGTCATGCTTCAATCTGATTAGCCAACAAGTATATTGGATAGTTTTGAAGCAAAACCATTAAGTGAAAAGGACAAAGAAAAGCTATTAAAAAGAAATTGCAGAGGATGGAGAAAAAATGCATTGTAATACTGAAGTTATATTTGATTTCTTAGCTCCAAACTTGCAAATATATTTCTAGTTTTATCTTAGTATCTGCGACACTGGGTATGCTTCAACCATGCCTGATCCTAAAGGCGAGGAATAACCTGAATTTTTTGCAATAGCCCTGCTGAAAAAGATACAGGAAGGGCAAAATTCTCCTGAAAATAAGATGGCTGTTTAGATATAAGCAATATTAACATGTCTGTGTTATGTGCATAGCAGTGGAGCTGAAGAATCATTCTTGTTGCTAGGTCATCCACATACCTAGCTCTGTGGAGAAGCAGGCCACAGACAGATGCCGCCTCTGTGGTCTGAAAACTCAGCTGCTTATGGTGGATGCTAGCTGCTCATGGTGGTTTTGCTTTTTTGTAAGACCGCTGGGAGTATGTGCTTGGAAGCTGGTGTTGGAGACCCTTTTCCTGGGAGTGTCCGACAAGTATGTGGTATACGGCACAGTGGCTCTGAGAATGTTTTTGAATGTGGCTCACGTAGTCATAGATTTAGCCTCTTCTAGGAGGTGGTAGTTGCATAGTTCCAGTGTTGTTCAAGTAATGTAACAGACAGTCAAAGACTAACAAACTGTGTATGGCAAATACCCCAGTACTGATTATATGTTCTTTCACTTTTTGTTATTTTGAGGCAAACAAGACAAAAGTCAGTCTGTAAATGTTTTTGCTTAAACATAGTCATTGTATTATTTTTAAACCAGATTTCAGAGGAAACAATTAATATAATCATAGCATCCAGAACAACTTATTTTGGAAAAGACATTTGAAATTGAGTCTAACTGTTAATGTAACACTAAGTCCATCATTAAACCATGTCCCTAATCACTGTGTTTCCAAGTCTTTTGAGTATCTCCTGGGCTGGCAAGTCAACCAACTTTCCAAGGAAGACTGTTCCAATCCTTAGCCTGAAATCCATACTAAGGTGTCTAGAATTATCTTACTATGGATTCAGTTCAGTGAAAAAAATTTTCCTAGTATCCATTCAAAACTTCCCCTTGCACAACTTAAGACAGTTTATTTTTGCTGTGTTGAGAAGAGCCTGATTCCCCACCTGGCTGCACTCTCCTGTCAGGCAATTTTAGAGACAATAATGTCTGCCCTGAGCCTCCCTTTCTCAGGCTAAACACCCCCAGCTCCCTCAGCTGCTCCTCATAAGACTTGTGCTCCAGACCCTTCCCCAGCTCTGTTTCCCTTCTCTGGACATGCTCCAGCACTTCCATATCTTTCTTGTAGTGAGAGACCCAGAACTGAGCACAGGATTTGAGGTGTGGCCTCACCAGTACAGGGGGACAATCCCTGCCCTGCTCCTGCTGGCCACACCATTGCTGGCACAGGCCAGGATGCCATTGGCCTTCTTGGCCACCTGGGCACTGCTGGCTCATGTTCAGCTGCTGTCACCAGCACCCCCAGGGCCTTTTCCTGTGGCAGCTTTGCAGCCACTCTGCCCCAGCCTGTGGCACTGCCTGGGCTTGCTGTGACCCAAGGGCAGGACCCAGCACTGGGCCTTGTTGAACCTCACACCACTGGCCTGGGCCCATGGTCCAGCCTGTCCAGATCCCTCTGCAGAGCCTTCCTGCCCTCCAGCAGATCAACAGTCGACAATGGCACCCAACTTAGTGTTGTCTGTGAATTTACTGAATGTGATTGACCCCCTTATCCAAATCATCAGCAAAGATATAGAACAGGACTTGCCCAATATTGATCCCTGGAGGACTCCATTAGTGTGTGACCTGGTGATTCTAGACACCTTAGTATGGATTTCACCTTGTTTCTCTTCTGTGGCTGAAGAAAGAGTAAAATTACAGCATAGCCTAGATACTTAAGCCTTTTTTTTTTTGTAAGCTGCTGCTCTTTTTCCCCTTTTATGTCTCTCTATCTTTCTGTCTTCTTGGATGTTTGTTTTGGTTTGTCTTTTGTTTTTTTTTTTAATTTCTTTCTTCCTTTTTTGTTTACTTGGTTTGGGTTTTTGTTTGTTTTTTGGTTTTTTGGTTTTTTTGGGTTTTTTTGTAGGTTTGTTGATTTTTATTTTAGCAGGTGTCAGAATAGAGTTAGCTTTCTTTAATATGTGCAAAGTCAGAGCTGGAATATTTTAGGGTAATGTATGCAAGTAATGTACAGGAGTCAAGACTGGGGTATTGCCAGAGTTCGTGTTTATTCAGGCAAGAAGTCAGTCTTAGTGGAAGATGTTTCATTTGTCTGCTTAATATCTGTGGCTTTGTAACGTGGTTTAAGTTATTTCCATAGATTCTGAACAATACATGGCTTTAATATCCATAGACAGATAACACGGTATGCTTTTCTCATCTAGCAAGACTATTTCCAGCTCAGCACTTCAGCCATTGCCATCACAAAGGTTTTTTCTTGAGCCATTATTTGGAGGCACCAAGTTAAGAAGTTAGGCAGTGTTCTAATGATTTGTTTCTGCATCAAGTTCTGCATAAGAAAAGTTCTTATGGTCTGAAGAAGTGACTAATTTGGCGGGAGTTGGTAAGCATTGAGACACTTGTCAGCTTACAATTGGTATTTTAATCTATGATTTAGAATGGAACTGAAGCTGTATAAACATCAGGCTAGGCAAGGTTTTGCTGTGTGAACATAAGTCTTTTTGTAAAAAAAAAACAGAAACCTTTAATATCTTTCTATATGAGTAAAACATCCCAGTGATGTGATTTCAAGGTACCTTGCTGTTCTTGAGTTGATTTATTCACTAAACACTTTAATCTATTTCGTCAGTTACCAAAAAATCTACTGTTTTTCATGGTAAAGTTTAAAATAGAATTACAATGTAGAATCAGATTGATATATTGCTTTATACAGGCAAAAATGCCACCTAGCATTGCAACTCATTTGTGCTTTTATAGTGATGTAGTTCAAATGCTTGCATGACATCAGAAACCTACTGTTTTAGGATGAGTGCTCATTCATCTTGGAATAACTGTAACAGAGAAATTCAGCAATGATAGACAAGCATTAGTGAATTGTCATCCAGAGACAGATAAGCCTAAACTTTTGAACACTCACCACAGCTGTCCTTCAAATTTCCTTAATTGTGTATTTTGGATTTTTTTAAGACTAAAAGCATAATGAAACATGGAACTTTTCCAGCAGGTCGACTATGAAAACATTTATCATGTTCAATCAATAAAAGAACAAGCAAAATGTGCTTTTGCCAGTTACCCTTATTGCTTTGGAAAATAAATTTAATTCTCTTTAAAAGACATTATTTTACCCAGAGGTGTTTCTGAATTGATTTTGATTAAAGAGCTTATGAGAATTAATTTTATGCATTATTTTCTATTCTTTCTGGTAATGATTCAGCTGTCAGTTAGGTTTTTGAAGCCAAGATTTTTCCTTTTTTTTTTTTTTCATTTTATTTTTAAGGAGGGGTCATGATTGATATGCAAATACAGGAAGTATTTACACCCTTTCCATCACTAGTTCTAGGAATATTTTAAATTCATTTTTTGTATTTCTTGTCTTCCATTTCCATGGTATTAAAAATGTGGCTTGGAAATGGGTATAATTCAGGATTGTGGATGTGATGAATGAAGTGTAAAAACGGAATTTCAGCACTGTCTTCTCTTTTAATCTTTGCTTCCATGTTTTCTTAGAGAAACATTTTTGGTTTTTGTTTTTGGGTTTTTTAGTTTATTTGTTTGGGGTTTTGTTTTTGTTGTTTTTTTTTTTTTTTTTTTTTTTGTTGCTGTGTTGTTTCTTTGGTTTTTTTGTGTTTTTTTTTTCTTTTCTTTTTTTTTTTTTTTTTTTTTTTTTCGGTTGGTTGTTATTTTTTTTTTCAATATAAGGTGAATCCAGTTACTTTCCTATGGGGAAAAATATGGGGTTTCTATGAGAAGTCCTTGGGACAAACCAGAGATGATCGTAAACTAAATCATATCTCTAAACAATTTAACACTTTGGAAAAGTTGAACCAGAAATCCTGTTTGTAGCACAAATGAACTCTCATCCGTTCATAATCCCTTTCTTCCAAAATTTTATAAGTTACTGTTTGCTTCATTATTTTTGTCAATGTGGCTCCCTAACTGTGTTATGAGTTCTTTGTGTCTGTGGTTAAGGCTTTTCTGACAACTCTTCCCTGCTGTGCTGAATTTCTTTGTGAGAAAGCATTTAAATTCACATTCCAGCATGGAAAAACAAGCTGATAAAAAAAAAAAAAAAAAAAAAACCAACAAAAAAACCAGTGTTTACTTTTTTGGTTTGGTTTGGTTTCTAAGTTTTGCCCCAGGTGTGCATTTCCTATAACTGTCTTGAAGCAGGAGCCATCTTGTGAGTACCATGATAGTACCTAAAAGATTATTTTTGCTACTAAGGTAAACAGACTGCAGGGAAGCATTTCAGTGTTCAGATGTTTCATTCACCCAGTTGATCCTTTTGAAGATAATTGGTGCACGTGCCCATGCCCTAGTACTATCAGCTGCCATGTTCCTGCTGAGGAGAATTCTTTTTTGTCTCTGTATTGAACACTCTGGAGAGCTGCACATCTGCACTTTTACTGATCCTATTCATAGATACTGTTAATCAGGGAAAATCTATCCTCTTACTTACTTGCGTATTATTGTTGGATATATTACCTAGTTTCATAGATAGCTCTTTTAGAGATATTGAAAGAGTAATTTCCAGTAGAGTTATTGGAAGAGTCATTTCTGATTATTTAATACAGCAGTTATACAGCCCTTTACCTAAAATAATAACAGCTTTTATTAAAGCTTCATAAAGAGAAGTTTTCCAAAGAATTGTTGATCTCTCTGTGATCATCTGCCAAGGAAAAACCCCATCTTTCTGCCCTGGTGCAGTGTGAATGTTGTAATAGGGGCTTCTAAGTGAGTACCTCACCGAGGATTAATTCTGCAAGGCAAGTATTGTTCCTCTGATGACAAGGCTAGTGTAACCGGGTGCTGCAAATGCTGTTTGTGTTTTCACTGTCTTTGATATCCCACTCAGGACCTAACAAACCATCATCAGGAGTAAATAGAAAAGGATAGGAACCTAATTTGATTTTAAGAATTAATAATGCTTTAGATGAGTGTTTCACTTTGGAACTACTAAGGTGGCTTGATGTGGAAGTTGATAGTTGTCTTGGTGATTTCATTTAGTCCTTTTAAGGAATTGCATCTTCATGTTAGTTTTTACAAATAAGCCTATATAGTACGTGATATATCATTGTTGGTACAGTTGTTAGTAGTAGGGTCTGAAGATTGATTTCCTTGTGGGTAAAGCAGACTTTTGTGGAGAGCCTTGATATTACCTGAATGTCTCTTGGCTTGCTTCTCTCGATGTTACCAGCTCATCACCTGCTTGCCTCCATTAACAGTGTATCTTCAACTTGAAAGAAAAATCAACCACCATCTTTAGTCTAGTGCCTATGTTTCCCTGAGCTAGAATACTAAAAGTTTACTTGAAGGCCCAAGCAGGTAAGAAGGGAGAACAAGCAGCAAGCAAAGAGTGTCCTGGAAACCTTGGTGTGATCATCAGGTTAGCTAAAGCCATGACTCTTGGAAACATGAAAGAAAGGGAATACTGAGGGCTTTCATTTCATGACCTGAGTGATAATGAATATTACCTTCAAAGCAGACACAGAGTGCAGTATTCCCAAGTGGTTGTATGTGCATTTTGAATGAGAGAATAGAATAAGGTTTCACTAAAAAAAAAAAAAAAGCAAAAAAAAAAAGCTATATTCTCAACCTTTTCTTTGCCAAGTTTTGTGATACATCCCTTCATTTGCAGACAGCTTGTAGAGGATGTGTGCAGATTCATATATCAGGACCATAAAGTTTTTAAAATTCCTCTTTTCCCCAGGCAGACAGTAATATTTATCCTGTTAGCCACCGCATTTAATATTTTGATGGGAGTGCTTGAAATGTATGAAAATAATGTGCCCCAGTGCCCCGATTAAAAAACTGTTGTGTAAAATAAGTACCTTTGTGGTCACCATTTTTCCCCCTTCTCAATTATCAGTATTGTAGTTATTGTTTCCTCTCTGCTTCTGCCCCTGAAAGGAGTAAGGGAGTACTTAGGATCCACCATATTGCTCTGGTCACCTTCACATATCAGCTAGTATGGCTGTGTACTAATGAAAAAATAGTTTTGTTCTTAAGTGAGCAGCCTGTAGAGATAGTTCAGGGCTCCCCTGTAACTCCTGCATTCCAGAAGAAGCAAAATAAAAATCACCTTTTCCTTGAAAGTACATTTCATGCATCTCCATCTTTGTGATAGTATTGGAATCATTACACAGCAGTTGGCTCTGATACGCTTGCACAGACACAAATTGAGTCCGACAGGACTGGTGTCTCATGGACTTTGCTGTCATTTGAAATGCTGGCATGAAAATGGTAGCGATGAAAGGGGAGAGCTGGTGCCTTTAGCATTTTGCCTATGAAGATTTCTTAGGCTTCTATTTTTTGATAGCAGTCGCTGATTCAAAAGATAGTTCTACAAAAGAGATTTGTAACATAGTGTAGATTTCTACCAGCTGCTCATGTCTTTTCTTCCTTGAGTAAATTCTTTTGAGCATTTCTCTGTACTGAAAATGGGCTCTTTATGCCACCCACAAAACGGTAAGATCTATTTAGTGGAATAATAATTAGTATACTTTTTTCTCTGCCCTCTTGGTTTTCATCTTTACTGAATGGAAGCCACTTGTGTGGTAATGAAGAAGGTAGAATCAAACTTAACAAAGCCTATATGTTGCCAATCCTTCAGAAAGTATAATTGCATGTCATGTTATTTTAGTGCCAATGTCATGCTGCTTAGGGATATCTCTAGTATTTCCTGACGGAGGAGGAAAAATATTTTTATATTCCTTAATTTCTGTTCATGTGGCATATTTGGACAAGGATAAAACACTGTATTTTCAAGTCAGGTACTTGAGCTGTAGTTCTACCAGTGTATCATATTCAATTACACATTGTAATAAATTAGATGGATTGAATTGAGATCTCAGCCCTTTATTCAATGCCAGATTTCTGTTTTTCTATTAGGCATAATTCGGATATGTGCAGGAAATCACAACAGGAATTTTAACCTTTGAAAGTTGCTGAACAATGCAATATGTTAATAATAGGTTCTGAAGTGGATTTTGTGGTGATTTTCTTACCAGATGCCAGGGCATCAGCTCTCTGTTGGCATGTGGATTTGTTATGGATATTTAAGCTGCTTTGATTACCTTTTTGCAACATGAGTTCCAGTGATGTGTTAAACCTTGTCATACTAGTTTCTTTAGTTTAGGACATGCTGTAGTTCTAACTAAAGATTCAGGATGTGACAGTTGCTTGATTATGTGGTAAAGGACACTAAGAAATGTGTTGTAACAGTGCTAACATTTATTGTGTCTTGGATCTTCTTGTACATACCAGTAGCTTGAAATTAATTATGTTTCTTCCCCTTTCTGCCTTACCCTTTTGTCTTTTAAAATTGCTTTGCCTCAAATTGTGAATACGTAAAAAAAAGAAAAGAAAAACTCTAGTCTCTTTTTGCTAATTGTATTTTTATCTTTTCGCAGGCTCTGAAAATACTTCATCTGAAATTTCAGACTGGACAGACTCGCAGTGGCTTCTAAGCCCGTGAGAACAAGGCTGCCAAAGCATGCTGGTGCCAAGCTGTCGGATGATGCACGTAGTCAGGCCAGTGGTGGTGCTCCTGTGCTTGCTGCTCTGTGCTGATGCTGAAAGTAAGTTTATTGTTCATTTATGCTTAGGTCTTGGCCATCACACGTGGTTTTGTTTTCAGCTGGTGATTGCTAAGAGTCTCAGAACGAGTTTCCTTTTGAGTCATTCTTCAAAAACATTGAGGTCCTCTCTAGATCACAACCAGTATTTGAAAAAGATGGTTTATGCAACTTCCTTACTGTTTCTTCTTCTTAATGCGCCTTTTTTTAAGCATGGAGTGGTTCATGTAAGATGGTGAAAACCACTGTCACAAAGTTACACAGTCAAAACAAAAACCAGCCTTGCTCACCAGACATTGGTCAAATACCTTAAATATGTCTGTCATTCTTTGAATATGTCTATTTTAACTTAGATTAAAAAAAAAAGACATCCCCCTCCCAATTAATATCCCGTCCAATTAAAATTCCTGTCCCTTTGTAAGTGCTACAACAGCTGTTCTAATGTATTATTTCCGACAGCTGTCACAGAGTACAGTGTCCAAACAAATCAAGCAGAACTGACAGCTTAGTGGCTGGCCTAAACGTGACAATTCAGTGGGGAAAGGCACCTATGTTTACTTGCACTGAGGGGAAACTGCTCAAGTTTGGTCAATTAGGTTACCTATTAATGGGAAGATAATATCTTCTTTTTAATTAGGAAATCATTAGGTCTGCCTTGTTTACATGTGTTCCTTCTCCCAGCTGTCCTTTGGCTTCTTCCACAAGTAATGTGCAAATGAGAAAAGCCATTTGCTTTCCACCTGTTGATCTGCAGGTTTACTGCAAGCTGATTGTTAACACTGGCTACAAGCTGACTGCTAACATTCACTTGGTTGAGGGATATTTTCCTACTTTTCTAGTAGTTCCTGACTCTATGCAGACACATGACCAATCAATAACTTTGTTTCAGCTCTGCCTTTAGAAGACTTCTGTGTTTATTCACATGTGTGGTAAATTAAGTAGAAACACAGAGTAATAGAATCAGGTTTAGTAAGGCTAGATGAATCGGTTTTCAATAAATGCATACAGAAGATTTCTTCATCACCCCACTTATCACCTGCACTCCAGGTATACAGACTCACAGCAGTAAAAGAGATACCAAAATTTTTCAGTTTCATGCATAATAAGCTTTCCTTCTTTTAAGTGCAGATCTGTGAAAGTGAAGTAAATGGAGGAAAAAGGACAAAACATACATGTTTGTTGTGTACTGACAGCTGAGATTCTTTGGCCCCTTTCCAGTTAGATAATGACCAGCTGGGATGATTGTGTCTAAGGTGAAGCCAAGGACATTTTAACACTTTAGCCAGCAAATAATTAATTGGGAAGTGGGCCCATATGTTGGACAGTTTTGCAGTTGTAGTATTCCACTTATTTTAAAAGTTGTGAGAAGCACAAAGATTAGTTTATTGTGATAGCTTCTCTCAGAATGAGATTATGATTTTCAAGTATTTAATATGCACCAGCTTTTAAGTTGTGTAAATAATTATATACATAGATGCAAATGGTATACATTATATGGTATTAATTAAATTGTGTGTCATACATATGTTTATGTGACTCCTCTTAATATTGCGTTTATATTGCGTGAGTGTTAAGTTAATGTTCTTCTATTTTACTGATTTCTTTGAGGGTCACGGTATAGTCACATTTTCATCTTATACATAGTACTTTATTTGGGACCCACGCTGAATCTCCACAGACGTAGTTATTTTATGGCCTGGGTGAGACAGGACAGCATCTGTGAGCATTATGTATGCAGACACACAGAAAGATGTGTCTTCATCCAGGATTAGCCCTCCTTGCCTGAAGAAAAGTTCCTGCTGTGCTGGAGTTGTGTCTGCCCTCTGCTCCTGCACATACTCTTGCTCCTGTTTTGTCTTGCACTTTCTAGAAGGGGCCAGACCCTACTTTGACCTAGTGCTTTTCTTGAAATTCTTCACAAAGAGTGGCAGGACCACGTTACTTCATTTTAATGGGAAGAGGACACAGAAGGTGACACAAAGGGAACAAAAAAAATTGTTGTTTTTTTCTCTGTCACCCTCTAAAGGCTATATGTTTTCCTTTTTTTTTGCCATTATTCTCCTGTTGCTAACATCAAGGCACTGCAGAAGAGAAGATATATCTAAACATTGACACTACATTGTAAACCTTCTGGAGTAGTTGTAAATGGGTAAAGAACTCATGCTCTTCCAGTCTTACTGTCAAATCACTGTGTGTGGGACTTGTAGCACCAAGTAGCAAGCCAGCTTAATGCTACTGAACTGGTTCCCAGTGGTAGTCCTTAGTACTTTTTGGTTTACATACAACCTTCACAGCTGAGAGAGGGAGGCAATGGGATACCTTTATTTCTCTTCATCATTGTGAAAGACCCCACACTCTGGAATGTGTTGGTGTGGGCTGATAAATGAACTGTGTCAACAAGTATATGTGCAAACTATATTTTATTCTTTTAATCCAGAAACTAAATTTACATTGACTGAGAATAGTAAGCAAAATTAAAAGGTGGCAAAACTACCTTTGCTCTTTTTTACCTTTTGATATTAGTAAGTATGTGATAGTTGTAAATACAAGAAATGAAAAATCTCAAGTATTACAAGTATTTTTTTAGATGTCTTCTTTTATGTTTCGCATTTGTAGGTTCAGTGTACACTAAGAAGGAGTAAAACACATTTTCACTGAGGAAAGAAAGTACTTGTTCATTAGTCTTTATTGAGGAGCAGCAATCTGCTAGTCTACAGTGTTTTTCATTGGGTGGGATGTTCTCAGTGGTGTAGATGGCAATACTTCACCACAGCTACTGAGAGATTAGTAATATAGTTTTTTTGTCATAAGATAAGTACTGGGTTTTTTCATGTTGATTTAAATGAACAGTAATTATCCAGAGGCTATATGCAGGTTCATCTGTTTAATAACAATGTATATATGTTTCAGAGATTCCTACATAACATATTTCTTTAAAAACTATCAAATATGGTACATTATTATGTGTTTCAATCTTGCTAAGGGTCACTGAGCTCACTTAACCACTGAGCTCAAAGAAAGATAGGAAATATAAATTCCTTCCAAAGTGTTATTCCTGGTCTTTCCTAGTATTCCAATTTTTGAAAAATAGGAGTTTAATTTGTATTAGTAGAATCAAATATTTTTCTGCAGATAGTCTGCATCCTGCTTTTTAGTAATTGAGTTGATTCTTGTGCATCCTGTTCCTTTTCCACACTGAGAAAGGCCTGACCACACCAGCACTTCAAAATTCTCTGCTGCATTAACTGCTGCATTAATTCTCTGCAGTAACTTTGTCTGTTTAATGCTCTTCCTTCATTCTTAGTTACATAGCTTCTGCTCTGACGTTTTTAATTTGTTACTTCTTTAGAGATGCTGTTTTAGAAGAGAAGCAAAAATTCTCTTTTCCTTCAGCAGAAGTGTTTGCAGCTTATTGTAAAAAGGCAAACAGAAATACTTATTAAAACAATGCATTTGCTGTAATATTGCTTCTATTCCCAATTGTTAGAAATGTGAATAATGCTTAGCTTGTTCTTTGACTTCTAATGCATATTGTGACATTCACCATCATGCAGGGAACCACTGTACCATCATATCTCTAGGCCAGGATCAGTTCTGACAGGACAGTGATTACTTATAACAGATGTTGGGGTAATTGAGACAAATTGTTGTTTAATAGGATGTAAAGACAGTAATTTAGTGTTAGTGAAACCATTTTTTCCTCTATATTTTTTTTTCATTTTTTGAAAAAAATTTTTAGGGAACATATGTGTTTTTCCCTGCTAATATCACTCTTTCTCCTTAAAAGCTTTCTGTGTGCATCTACTATCTGAAACTCATTCATGCAGTCCATACTGAATTTTCTTCTCTCTAAGCATTTGTCTGTAAGAGTAAACTACCCCACAGATCTTTCAAAGTGATTAAATTACAGAAAGCAGTTATAGTAAGTCTTACAGTGGACCTACATGGTTCACAGTAAAAACCCCCACTGTTCCAGAATAAGTTCCTAAATGCTATGTGCAGTGAAACCCAATCTGGAAATTATTTACTTTTTTGTACATGTACATTTGATAGTTAGTGAATTTTTTCAGAGTAAATTAGATTTAAACTCTGATATCTTTTAACAGGTAATTTAAATTAATTGCTTTCAAGAATGGGCAGTAAAAAAAAATAAAGATAAAATCTTTCTGTTCTTTATTGGTAATTTTTACAGTATCATTTGTCTTTATATTAGTGCTGATAGCATACACTGTATGTAAGATACAGCCCTTTCATTATATAGCTCTGTTGTTTTTTTTTTTTTAATAATGGTGATGTATTCAAGAAGGTTGAACTATAAGCTGAGGATTTTTTTGGGGGAAAAAAAGAAGCTTCCAATTTTCTTTTATATTCTTTTTGTTTTTTTCAGGAATTTTCATATCCTCTCTTCAGCCCAACCCTAGGACATTTTTCAGTTGATTTGATGAAAATTAGTATATACTGTTGCAAGAGTAATTTTATGTGAGACTTGTTAAATATGATATTGCATATGTCAAGTAAATCACCCATCAGTTAAAGTTTTAGTTTTAGGGGAAAGTGGGACAGTTAGTCATACCCAACCATCCTAGATGCATTCATTTTGCTCTGCAGTAAGGTGACAGCTTTTGAATAAATCTGATAGTTGAGATTAAGAGTCAGGGAAAATGAAAATATTATACCATCATTCCAAACATACTGACTTAGCTGCAGAAACTACAGGTAATAAAGCTCTTGGCATGAGCCAGGGTTTATCCAACCCTTTTTTTTCAAATCCTTGCATTAATGCAAATTTGAATAATTTAGTTCCAGCAGTAGCCATAACTACCACCATATCTATTTAACCTGGTGTTAATTACCAACAGCAAAATTGTGAGCTGCTTGAGGAATAAAATTTTTCAGTTAAAATAATTTTTAAGAATATGTTTTGGTTATCACTGTAAATCTGTACATAAGAAAACATTTTGAAATGCAATATGAACAAAATATTTGTGTGTATTTTGTAAAGTGTAGATTCAGGATTAAATCATCACGGTTTTGAACTTCAGAAAGAATTGAAGAAAATTTCAGAAGGGTTCTTCTGAACATTTTTCTATCTACATCTCTGGTGCTCTGAAGGTTGTTGCTGTGTCTCTTTCAGAGCTGTTTAGTGCTGTTTTCAGAGCTGTTGTTACTTCAGGTAGTTGTAAACCCCTACCTCCCTAAAGCAGAGCACTGAACAGAGCTGAGTTGCAAGCTTGGGAGTCTGAGAAGCATTAAGCCCTGGGAACTTTGCCTGTGTCTGACTGTGGAGGCAGTGAAGTTCCCCAAGTAAGAAAAGCCTTTATCTTTTGATTTTTTTTTTGAGTATGTATAAAACCAGAGTCAGAAAATTCAGGGTCTCAAATCTTCCCAGACACCCAAAAATCTAGATATGAGAAATGTATGTTAATGGCCTTACAGTGTTGGACAAACCCACATTATTTAGATTAATGTTATCTGTTAACAGCAAGTGTTTTTGGAGAAACTACAGTATGAGTAGTTATCTCACTATGTAATTCCCTGCAGCATCAGTAATGACCCCTGGCAGATAAAGGAATGTGAGTCATTAATATTCCTGTGTCAGAATTGGCAGCGAATTCCAATGTGTCTGCTAGATTGCTTAAGAACATGTCTGCATACTTCAAAAGTTTACTAGAGGTACATACCATAGTCTCAGTGTAGGAAGGCTCTTAGGGAGAAAGGAAGAAGAAACACTGGTAGAGAAATTTTAGAATTTTTTTTTAGGTTATATTCATATAGCACAACAACTGCTGTGGTGTTTTATAGTATTTTTACCCCCTGTCTGAAGCTTAACCCTCATGGGCTGAAATGGAGATAAAATGCTGAGTAGCAGCTTCTGTTTATGTTGAGTAGCAGCTTCTGTTTCAGTAGTGAATTTCTGACAACACTTTTAGAAAATGAAAAATATCTGAATGTGTACAGAAAGGTCACAATTCACTTTTGTCCACTCTATCTTTCAGTAAACTCCCTCCCCCAAAAATAACATATGGATAGAATGATTCTGGCTTAATCGGTGTCTGCTTGAACCCATATTTGTTCAAAATAATTAGGCAAATATTTTTAATTTAATTCTTTCTAATTCTTGTGGATATGCACAATATTTTAAATAAATTTTTGATAATACAAATTAATTTGAAAATCTTTAATTTATTTTAACTGCTTCCTTCTAAAGGAAGTTATGTGGAGAACAAAGTTACACCTTGACTTAAATTGCTATAAAATAGGTTTAAATGTCAAGTTGCGTCCAGATTGCTGCTGTGGCTTTCACTGAATTACAGAAAACTGTATGGTACGTGTTATGAAAAAACTGAATGTAGAATTTTGTCTGTTGATTACAAACTTCATATTACATAACTGAGGAGAATATATTGATAAAAGACAATTGAGATGTCTTTTAATAAACATAAAATTACTAATAAACATAAAATTGAAAATACATGGCATATGGTCGTTTCAGTTTACAAGAAATTCTGGAGCATGACTATAAACACTTTGGACATGATCTTGCTGTGCAAAGTAGTAGCAAAGGACAGAATTTCACAGTACATAACACATGAATTCCTACAAAAGATGAATTCTGAAAGCCTTTTCCCAACAAGGCTGTTTTCAGGAAGAGAATTCAATAGGAGTTTAAAATTTGTTCAATTGAGATATAAAATATTTGTCTATATTTGGCTTTGTGAAATCTGAGTGGGTAGAGTTTTGTTCTAGTTACTCCTAAGAAACTGATTTTTAACTTGCTTTGTAAAACTTTCTGTGCTTTCTACTTCAGTACCAGTATATGGATGGAAGAGAGCTTCTAGTGCTGTTGATTTTATTTTAATACATGGAATTGTGAAGAAGGAGACAGAAATGATAAGGGAAAGTGATAAGAAATTTATTTTGGCAGTAAGAGTTTATTAGTTACAGACATTTCCAGGAAAGTTCCACCTGTGTCATTTTTTTCATCCAAGAATATCATGTACACTTTAGTGTGTAAAATAATTCTAGAGAATATGGGCAGGTGATGTCTGGACTGAAAAGAGAAACAGTCAATTGGTCTCTTGCTCTAGTAAAAAAGCACACATTTTACCAGCAACAAAGAGTGCGTAGTCTCTCTAAATGGAAGGATTTTGAAAATAAGCAAGGATTTTTTTTTTGTGTGAAAGATTTTTTTGTGTTCAGATGAGGTTGTAGGGTCCAAAACTTTTTGATTGAAAAGCAAAGGTAGAATGAATGTGAATAAAAAGACCAATTAACCTTACAGATAAGGGCATAGTGAGGCCAGCAATGCATTGAAGTTTGTCAGTGGTTCCTGACAAACTGGAGAAAATGCAGGGAGGAGAAAAACAGAGATTCAGAACTAGGAAAATACTTTTATCATCTTTGGTAATAAGTTCTTATAAAACTGAAGGCTTTTTTTAGCTGGTGGATACATATTTTCTTCTCAAAATGTAGCAATTGTAATAGAGAGCTTTGCTCAATAAATTTTAGTTTAATAGTAATTAGTGGCTGATTATGGTCGATTGCATTGTATCTATTCTGAAACAGTGTGCTTAAATGTCAGTTTGCTACTATATATCTGAATATTCTCAGATTCGGATTTTATGCATTTCATAGAGAGTACACAAGGTGCTAGACTTATTACAGCGGTGACGAAAGAGAATCCATTTATTTATTTTCTTTTTTTATGTAAAAAATCTAGTTTTACACCTATGAGTAATTCCATCTCAGGAATTAGGAAGAGGAGGAAATAATTGGAAATTATATAAACCTTAGTGCACCTGTATTTTGCATGCCAGAATACAGGCTGATACGCCTATCTCAGAAAACACAACTGAGTTCCATAAAATGCTTTCAGTGACTGCTAAAATAGTCCAGAGGATGGGACAGCTGCCATGTGAGAGGAGACTGAGGAGGCTGAGGCTCTTTGAGTTTCAAGGAAGGTTGGCAGAAGTGGGTTGTGGGGATTATGGCTAAGGTCTGCAAAGTTATGGGAGCAGAGGCGAGAATGAAAACAGAATGGGTATCCATCTACTCAGTAATATTAGAACTGTGGAGTTTGGGGATTTTAGTAGAAGAGTTATTAAAAGCAGGTAAAAAATGGAAATTACTGTTCATTTTTGTTGAGGCAGACAGTATTTATAGTTGTAAGAGACTTTAAAAATCTGTGTACAGGAGGTCCATAAATTAATACTAAAAGAACAGACAGAAATGCCATTGTTAATGTAGTTATGTGTATGAAGTGAATGGACCTCAGAAATTGCCCAGGCTAATGTGCCCATGTATGCCATGTTCTCTTGACGTGGAGACATGATAGCAGACAACAAGACTTAGTGTGTCCTAATAAGGTATTTACTGTCATCTTACACTCAGAAATACATAAGGTTTCAACATGCATTTTGCATTGTGTTCATTGACACTAACTTCTCCAGAAAATCTGATTTGGACATTCTTGTATCACACTATATCACAATTCTATCACCATTATTACATCTATATTTAATAACGTATTATATAGGAAGTGAAATTGGAGGCTATGGCAAGCATTTAAGCAAATGCATTTTATAATTTTGGAAAATTACAATATTAGTGTTATTGATAGCAGAGGTCACATATTTGCCAGCTCTGTGTTTATTTGTTTTTGTGTATGTTGGTTTGGGGCAGGAGATACAAGGATTAGTTATTTTATGGGATGAGTTATAAAGGTTTACAATTCACAGATGAAGTACATTAGTGGAAAATCCTAGTCACCTTTTTTTCCTCTTTTATAAACTTTCATCTTCAGACATACTCTTAATGTGAAGAAGTGTTAGCATGTTCACTGACCTTTTTCAATATCTGTGGTCTGACAAAAGTGACTTAAAGGTTGTAGCATCTAAAGTTGTATGCATTCTAAACACTGGAGGTAAACTGGAATCTAGAAAGGTCCCACAACATCTTAGGAAGATGACACTGTACTCTTAAGTACAGATTTTGAAATCAAATGGATATAGATTCTCTTAATAGTATTAACAATATACGGTTGGTTTTAAAATTAAATGTCACATAAGAAATTAATTTAGACTCCTTTAAAATAATTTGGCAGTGCACTAATTGAAGATAAATTTGTTACTAAAGATGTGTTAAAATTTTAAGCTCACTAAACATGATTATCTTGGATTGATTATTTGCATTCTACATAGCAGCTCAGTGTTATTTTTTATCAAGAACTGTAGACTTCTAAAAACATTTCAGTGAAATGAAGTGCTTTGGCAGCTTGTAAGTATAAATGTGGATAACATGAGTATGTTAAAAATAGCTTTTAGATTTACATGAAAAATCTGAGGGATTTTCCCATGGCAGAAAGTCTCTAGAAAACTTTTCTCAGCTATACACCATTTGACAGCAGCTCACTACCCACACAGAACAGGAGCTCTTTTGGTGTCTTGAGAACCTTGAGACAATTCATAATTGATCCCAATTTAGGTAGGTTGTGTATAAACAGTTTTGAGATGCCTGATCATTAATCCTTCTGGATTTTTTGTGCATAAAAAATAAGATACAAAAAATTTTAAAAAGGGAGCATTTCTTCTCCTTTTTTTATAACTTTAAATACTAATAAATGCATTTCCAGTACTCTTTCAATTTTCTGTTTCTTTTTTTCCTTCTGAAGAAATGCAAATATGTGAATGGAGGCTAAACAGGATTTTTAGCTAACCTTGGCTTTGAATTTGGTTATTTGATTTTGAAATGCAGAATTTGGATAGAATTTGTGGATTTTGTTTATATGAAAATATTAGAACTTTTAGCCAAATTATTCTCAGATCCCCAATCACAGCAAGATTTGTTTACCTTTTCCATAGCCAGATAAACATATCTTTTGTCTAGAATGCCCCATTGTTTTTTCTTTAGTACGATATAGACTGGTATTTTTGTATGGGTTCCTCTCTAATATGTGCACTTAAGTGAGAATTTATAGATGTCTTTGTTAATTAATACTCATTTCTGCCACTGAGCAGATCTCCTAAGTCTTTAGTATCTTTTTCCTTATCTATGAGTGCATGGCTCAGTGTCTTATTGCAAAATACATTTTAACCTTGGGGGAAAAGACGCACTACTCTGAGAGCCTGAAGATCAAGAGTTTGTATTTCTTTGATGTTAATAGATCTGTCATGTCTTTTCACTTTACAAAGAAAACATTTTGAAGGATCAGTGAGAATAAAAAGGGGTCTCTTAGGTAGAACGACCAAGTTTACACCTCTCAGTTTTTAGTGTGTCAATGTGTGGGCCTTGCAATTATTTTTTTATCGTGACAATTTTTTTTCTAATTCCATATTAGTATTTTCTTTCTGGTTTACTGTTTGCTTCTTAGGTTGTAAACAGAACATAAAATTGCAACTGCAAGTCAACAGAACTCATTGAGCTATAGATAGCTTGAAGCAGTAAGGACTACTTTCTCACTGTGCATAGATAAGTCTCAGAAATCATATTTGTTAGACATCTGATTGCAGGCAAGAGAAGGGTCTATGTTGAGACTGTCAGATTCAAAGAAGTATTACATCCTAAATTTTTTCACTAGAGTCATCCAGGTACCATATCCAAAGCTGACTTTCAGGAAATAAATTAATAATCCTTATTTGTAGTGCCTAATCAAGTATATTCAGACATTACAGATAAATTTTAATAAATGTTCAGTTTGTTTTTTTTGTTTGTTTGAGTTTTTTGTTTGGTTGGTTGGGGGTTTGTTTGTTTGTTTGTTTGTTGGGGTTTTTTTTTAGGGAAAATAAGTTACAAAGATAATCAAGCACTACTTGCCATTTGGGAGAATATTGCTAGGAAAGTGCAGGGCAGATAATGCACAATTACAAGGAAAGCCCTTGTCTTTGACTATATAGTGTTGCTACAGACACTGGGATCTCAATGCTATCCCAAAGACTGATGCTTTTAGAAGGCTACTGAAATTTGTTTCAAATAACTGATTCAGAAAAATAAGGTAATATTTCATACAATATTCTGATTAAATTATATTCAAATGTTTTGAGATTGAAGTTTTAGAAAAGATCTTAAGCTTTCTGAAAAATATATTTTTGATATTAATTTCTGATTGCAGCACTAACGTTTTCTTTAACATAAATAAATTACACTACTATGTGTTCTGGAGGGGAATTTGTGTTCCTTTAATTCTTTTCTCTTCAGAATGCTGACATGGCCCAGAGAAGACATTTAACATAAAAATGATGTAAAGGTGGATAAGAAATTAAATCACAAATACCATTTAACTGTAAATTGGATTTTAGGGTAATTTAAATCTCACTGCTGGAGTATTTATCTCTAAATGCTCCTAATTTAAAAGCTTTTAAAGGAGTGTGCAAATTTTCTCTGATATTTAATGCATTTTTCTTTTTCCGCCAAAATGCTCTAAGTTGCACAAAGTTAGCAGAATCCATGGTCAAAAAATAGTGTTTATTCTCCAAAAGTCTTCTTTTTGTTTATCACAATCTGAGTACTGAGCTCCAAATCCTGGGACCTTTAGGGCACCAATTGTCCCTGCACCTTCTCTGCTGGGTGAGTGACCTCTTACAGTCTGTGGCCCAGTTTTCTTCAGGCAAAGCTGGATTGCATTCTGACTAGAGTTGGGGGGGTTGTTTTCTGCTTTGAGAAGGCATGCTTTTTGCTGTCAGGAGGTATTCTTCAGCTGGTCTGAGTGGAATGCAGAAGGATTGCTCTGCCCTTGCAAAGACCAGCAGCATGCCAGGCCTGAACTTCACCCCTACATGTTCTTTGGCACCAGAGGGTGCCTGATTTTTCAGCTGTGCTGTGATTATCCATGGGCCTTACACTCTTAGTGAAAAAATATTTCCTGTATTCATTTACCATTTGTGTCTCTTCCCATGCATCCATTTACCTCTTCAGCTCTCTTTATCCTTCCTCGTGCTAGCTTCCGCTCTTCTCTCTTAATGTCAAAAATACATACCAGTTTTCATAAGCGTCCTTGGAATCTGGTCCAGAAATGTTGTCAGTCATGCATCACTAAGTAGAAACAAAGCAGGAGCACCCATGTGGAAATAATAGACTGAAAAATTCATCAAAGAAATTTCATGTGAATTGCAGAAACTCATTAGAGGTCAGAAAAGGAGTATTACAACCTAATGTTTAAGCAGTAGCAACTTTGTTTTCCTCATACTCAAATGGACATGCTTTCTCACTGTGTTCCTGATTTTTGATATTTTACTTGACCAAATTGTTTCCAAAAAATCAGAAAGATCCTTTCAATAGTATCTGTGTTGTACAATCAGACAAGCAGTCAGATAGACAAGACTTATTATCTGCTGATCTTTTAGTACTTTCAATGAAGAAAAGGTAACCACTAATTAATGACATAAAATGGAAGCCAAACTCTAATTTTCTATCTGTCTAGACTATACAGACCTTCTCAAAAGGGACTGTAATTGTGCACAGGTATGCTGCTTTTTAAAAAATGACATTCCATCTCTGCAAATAATTTTAAGAATCGTCATTTTGCTAAAATGTACCATATTACCGCAATTTACCAAACGGTGGGATCTATAGAGTTGCTATTCTGGCAAAGTTTGTTTTTTTTTCCCTTTTCTGAATACTCTTATTTTAATGCAACATCTATGTTTCATTGATTCTGCTGCAATTTTTCTCATGGTGAAGTAGCACTGCCTTCACACAAACTACCTGTAAAAAAATATAGTTTGCAGGATCCTAGCCTAAAAACTGTGAGTTTTGAAATAATCCTGTTTTTTGGATTGTAGTCTTGCTGTTGTGCATTATCTTAATGAGTGTCAGTAATTAAATCATTAAATGATTGGTGCTTACCCCTTACTAGCAAACAGTAAAGCTTAGTGCTTTCTTTCTTGATCCCCTGAGACCTGCTATTTCAGTTCTTCATGCAGCTCCTCATTTGTGGTGTTTGTGCTGTCAAAAGGCATGAAGTCAGTGCACAGCACTCTAACTCTGCAGCACAAGCAGCCCTGGGAAGGGGTTAACCTAGCCTATTCATTGTACTTTCAGACAAACTGCATCTTATGTGTGTCACCTCAGTGAAAAATGAAAGACAATACCAAACTGACTATAGCTATTTAATGCTGGACAATGAACCATATAACTCAAGTTTGTTGTAGATATCTGATTGACTTTTTCAACATTTATTTTTCATTGCTCATGGTTTTTATAGGATTTCTTTTGTGGATGTGTATCTCAATACAAATATTTTGGGCAAAGGATGGTTAATATTTTGCTTTAATGATGCCAGGTTGGACATTAACCTGTCCTTATTCTCAGTTATAATGTTAAGTCTGCATGCCAATATCAAAAATGTGAATTTGTTTCTGGTAATTCATGAGCTGGTGCCTCAGTAGCTAATACTACATCAGCTAATACTAAATGAGCAAGTACTGGTTAAACTACTCTTCAGCTCATGCTAACTAGCTAAAACTGAATGAAAATAGAGATAATTTTAAAACTACATCATTGGCAGTGGCAGATTTCTCAGGCTTACTTGGCAGTTGGTAATTTTATTCCAAGCAAGATATCTAGGATACTAGGAAAAATTCCTTCATCAAAAGAGTTAGGAAGCACTCTAACAGGCTGCCCAGGGAAGTGGTTAATTCATCATCCTTGGAAATATTTAAAAGATGTGTCATTGTGGTGATTAGGAATATTTTATATGGTGGATTGGCAGTGTTGGATTAATTGTTGATCTCACTTTTCTTAAGTGTCTTTTCCAACCTAGATGATTCTGTGATTCTCTCCTGGAGACTTTGATGTAAAGCACTTATTTCTAAAATTCTAACAAGTGTTTCATTAATCTGTGTCTGATTATTCATAGTAACCTCTTTTTTTGCATTTCCTCAGGAATTCACTTGTATATACTTGAGATTGATATTTGTGCTTGGGTTCATTAGGAAAATAAAATGAAAATAGAGAATATCCTAAATTTGTGTTGCTATGTAAGGCATTTTATCAAAACTCTTCACAAGATAATGATTCAAGGGACCTGGGAAGGGTGGAGACATGGGCTTACAGGAATCTCATGAAGCTGAAGACAGGGAAGTGGCAAGCCTTGTATCTGGGAAGGAACAACCCCTGTCACACTGAAGACTGATCGGCTGAAAAAGCAGCCTGAGAGAAAAGTTCAGGGAGTTTTGGTTGACCAAAAGTTGACCATAAATCAATGATGTGTCCTTGTGGTAAGGAAGGCCGACATTTTTCAGGAATGAGGTGATCCTTCTCTTTCACTCAGGCATGGTCAGGTGCATCTGGACTGTTGGGTTCAGTGTTAGGCTCCTCAGTAGAAGAGAGACAGGGACATGCTGGAGTGAGTTCATTGAAAGCCCACAAAGGCAGTGCTGGAATTTAAATACTGCCATACAAAGAGAAATTGAGAGCTGGGACAGCTTGGCCTGATACAAGAAGGTTGATGCAGATGTTACCTGTGAATACATAAATATACCTGATGGTAGAGGGTGAAGATAGGAAAGATGCAGTCTTCTCAGAGAACCCTAGCTGACAGCCCAAGAAGCCCATGAAGCTCTGTTAAAGCATAAGACATATTTATAATTGTCACTGGTTACACTGTTGTTGCTGTCATTACTGCAATTATGCCAGTACTAACTGAGCACTGGAGTAGGTCAAAAGTGTTTGTGTCCCCATTTTTGGAGATACTTAAAATTGAACAAAGCATGACACAGGGAAAGGTTCTGTAGCTTACCAAGGTCTCAGCCAGGTTCTAGACTAGGCACTCTCAAGGTTTGATGTGCCCCTAATAATTTTTATGTTGTATTTCAACTTTTGCCTATGGAAATAAAGGATTATTAAGCCTACTAATTTTATAAAAATAGGTTTAAGAATGTGATACCTTATACTATCAAAAATAACGCATTTCTATAACACAACAAAGAATGAGAGAAAAATTGGCGGGTTAATAATGGATTAGATTTCTTTTTCATAAAAAAGTGAACATCACAGTATTCACAATGGAAAGCAAACCAAAACCTGAAGGTGTTAACACAACTATTTGCAATCATGAGGGAAGAAAACAAGTAGGAGAGATAGGTAACATACAAAACCAGTCTGTCCTTTCAAATTTTACGCGCTGTAGTTTTATGCTACATATAGAAAAGAACTATGCAATTGAGGTCTAAGAAACCTAGTATTTATTTGCACTGAAGATATAATCTCTCTTTTCATAAATATACCTTTAGTTGTCTATATAATCAATGTTCTTAAGTGTGTGGGTGAAATGCTGCACAAATGAAATCAGTTGGAAAAATCCTGTTTAAATTACAGAGTCTAGGACTTGCATCATCCTCTAAATTTACACTGTGTGAAACGCTCAGAGTTCCAGAGGCAGTAAGTAAATCATTGGCAAATAAACTTAGTATATTTAAAATAAAAGTTATAAAATTAACTAGATATAATTTAAAAAGTAAGACTCTTGCGCATGCTCAGTGCTTACCAATACAGAGTTTTTAACTAGGTTGTTGGAAGTCCATTGAATCAAAGTGCCTACCATGTAAACAGTGCTTTACTGTTTTACTTTCTCAAGTATCTGTGTTGAAAACCTACAGATTAAAAAATTGGTATCATTTACTATGTAACTTCAGTAAATGTGAGTTCAGTTGGACTTGTTCTAATAGTGGCGGGGGGGGGAAAGAAAAGTGAGTGTATATTTTCCTACTGAATGTCGGGCAAAACAAATTTTCATTTCAAATCAGGTTTGTTTTCGGTCCTCAATCAATTTTCATAAGTATTTCTGCATTTATTTTTCTTTTACTTTCCTGACTTTCTAATGAAGTTTGTAACAGAGGAAAGGGTAGTATTTAAAGATGGGTGGCAATACTGAATTATTTTAGTTGCACAGCATTCTGAAAAATGCTTAAAATGAGTTGAAGGAAAACTCTTTAATTTGCATTGCTTAACGTTTGTTTGTACCAAGAAGCATAACTAGCAGGTGAAGGGAGGAGGTTATTCTCACCTTGTACTCCATTCTGGCGAGACCGTACCAAGAGTACTGTGGCAAAACTCGATGGCCCCAACATTATGAGAATGTAGCTCTGTTGGAAGGAGGGCCACAGTGGTGGTCAGAGGGCTGGGACAGCTCTCTTATGAAGGCATGCTGAGACAGCAGTTGGGGCTGGTTTTGGGGAGACCTTTTGAGCACTTTCCAGTACCTAAGGAGGCCTACAGAAGGGCTGGAAAATGAGTTTTTACAAGTGCATATAGGGACAGGAGAAGGAGTAATGGCTTTCAACAGAAAGAGAGTGGATTTAAAATAGACCTTGGGAAGAAATTCTGTATTGTGTTGGTGAGGAGGCACTGGAACAGGTTGCCCAAAGAAGCTGTGGAAGTTGCATCCCTGGCAGTTTTCAAGGCCAGGCTGGGTGGGTTTCTGAACAATGGTCTGGTGGAAGGTGTACCTGCCCATGACAGGGGGATTGGAACTTGATGATCTTTGAGGTTCCATCCACACCAAACCGGGCTATGGTTCTATGTTGATGTCAAATGTATATAATTATTAGTCATAAAATATTTATTATTTTCATCTGTTCACTCTTAGATCTAATTGCTAGTTTGTTTTCAATAATGAGTGAGAAACCCAGTGGTGACTGAAGATTTGTAATACAAGGCATTACCTCTTTCACTGGTTGGAAATAATAAAAGTACATCTCAATACATCTTGACCTCTAGTGTGCAGTGAAGCTGTGTAATTTAATAATTCTGTTTGTGAAGAGACTAAGTAATTATAAGAAGTGGAATTTAAGTACAGCAAAGTGATAAGGAAACTGCTTAATGATGGTGAAAACAGTTGTAAAATGAAAAAAAAAAAAGAAATGTTCTTTTGATTCCTCTAGGCTGGCTATTTTCCTGGGCCATAAGGAATTTGCAGGCTGATCACAAAGAAATGTGAATATTTGTGGTTTCTTTTTGAGTGTCAGAATTCCATAGGTGGAAATACTGTGCTATGATACTGAAATTGTTCTCTTGCATTTAATTATTCATCAGTGAAATGTCACACACACAGATGGAAAAAAAAGGAAGGTAAATGTAGGTAGTTTAGACTAATTGAAATGACAGATTGGATAACAAAAGATTTGAAAGCCTCGACTATTCCTTCTGGTGAAAATAGTAATCCTGTGGTGTTCCCTACAATACAAAATCATCTTTGAATAGGAACTGAGGTTTAATGGTATGATGTTTCCAAATAATGAGTAATCAGCTACTGCTGCTGCCTCGGCCTTTTATTTAAATAAAAAAGAAAAGGACAGATGCACTTTTCTGTTCATCTGGTATAGAAATTGATGGATATCCAGAGTACAAAAGAAAGCATTTCTGTAAAATTTTTGCAATTCAAAAAAAGAGTGATTTGTGCTAGAATTTTGGATATGAGTGAAGAATACTTGTGGAAAATAAATTAGTTTCAAGGATTAAGTTTAAAATGTATGAAAAATCTCAGAAATGAATAGTTATAAGCAAATTGTCAGATTAAGCTAGAAATGCAAATTTTACAAATGCATGCAAGATTAATGTGGAGAAATTAATATATTTTATATCTGTTGCAACCTTTTTTTAAAATGTAGCATACTTGTACCGAGGTGTATATGCAAGGGTTGCGCACTTTAATTACCATTAGAGCTTCACTGCACGCTAGAGGCTATTAAAAAAGGAGCTCCAATGCAGACCAGATATAATACTAAACACCCTTTTATATACTAAAGGAGTGCTAAAATCATATTTATTAAGTTAATATCTACACAATATATTTATAATTTAAGAACCCTTTTCCTTTAGGAAAGGGTAGGCTTTTGACAACTCGAAAGACAGTTTACTATTTTAATGGATATGTATTTAATACAGTTTTTATTTCTATGAAAGCATGTAGATTATACAGATATTCTTATGCCATTTGAATTCACAGTAATCTTACAAATATATGTGGTAATAATTACTCTCCTGCTATGCAATAGTGTAACTCAATAGACCCAGATTTGTGTATATGTTATTAACAACAGAAACCACCAAATCTCATGCAGGTTTATTTTCTATTTTACGTCACGGGATGGGAGTCTCAGTATCAATGGTATTCTAGAATAACTTTCTTCAGAGCTTTTGATTTATTTAATATTCAAAGTATATGAATTCTGTTTCTTTTGGAAAATGTTTTTCTAAACTAATATAAAGACATTTTATCACAATAATAGTTAGAAATCACTAAATGAAATATATTTTCTGTTGCAATACTTTCGCTTGTTATTCGTCACGTTATCCTGGCATCTGCTTCAGTTACTTTTCTAAGTAAAGAATAGGATTAAATGAATTATAAGTAAAGCATTGTGATTGAAATCTAATCTGAATGTTTAAAATACTTCAAAAAAGTATTCAGCAAATAAATACAGTGATATAACTTGAGAAATGTAATATTGTAGCATCCTGTCTTTCAGTCACATCAAAGTATAAACACTTTGTATTGTTTTCAGGTTTATTCAGAAGTTTGATACAATTTCTGCCATCTCTGCCTTTTTCCCTTTTTTTTTAAAATTTCTTCGGGATTAGGACAAATTTCTTAGGAAGAGCTTTTTCTCTCTTAAAGTATGGGTTCTCCAACAAGTATGGGTTAGTAACCTCCAAGTGCAGCTGTTCAGCATCGGTCTTACAGGCACAGAGCTATACTGGTAGGTTTCATAAAGAAACTGAGGGATCCATTTACATCTTGTTTTAATTTTATGTCATTAGTCATACACTAATTGACCTATTGATTGGACATGAAATTATTGTTCCAACTTAATGAATAAATTAATTTATAGATATTCTGAGAGCCCCAAGTAATGCAAGAACATCGCAGAATAACATTTTCAAGTAATATTGTAGTAAGTGAAACTTTGGTGTGGAATAAGGTGTTATTTCTGTACTTTTTATCAGCAACCTATGTTATATTTTAGGCATACAGTAATAAATTTAAAATAATAATTTTTAAATTTAAAATACTGCATTTACATAATAAAATGTCTTATAACTATTGTAATGATACAAACATTCTTGATTGGTGCTATCTTTTATAGAATAGATACATTTTTATTTCATTAAATAAATTACTATCAGGTCATGCAGACACTTCTGATAGTGGCAGTTGCGTGACTTGTCTTGATAGCATTTCTCTTCTCTCAGCCTGGAGCATAATTTTTTGTGCATTCAGTCATTATTTCTCTTTCGCTTCTGTGCCTCCCCCCTACCTTTAGCACAGTGTCTTATTGTCTGAATCCTCACATAAGTGATTTTCCTCCTTTTGCCATATTGTGGAGTATGTATGTCAGTGCTGCAAAACATCACAGAATGAAAAGGAGGTCAACCAGTAGTTATACCAGATGATGCAAGCAGCATTTTCTTTCTGTTCTCCGTCATCTCTATTACTTCCTTTCATTTGAGATATGACAACTGTAACTGTCTCCACTTACTCAGTTTATTTATCTTTCTGGTTTTGCCCTATAACATGGGTTTGGACCAGTGGCAGCTGGAGAAACAACCTTGGTGGCTGGAATTCTCCTTAGTGGTACACTTTCCTTAGTTTTGTAGTTTTGGTCACCAACCCAGACTGCCATGAAATAATTTACATTATAATTAAGAAAATTATACAGCCTGTGGATCAAGCTTCTTTATTTCTGCCCCTTTACTTTCAGCTGGGTTACTAATCTGCCAGAATCCTGTTGGTCAAGATGCCCTTAGAAATGAAGTAAGGTCTAGAACAATAACTATTGGAAAAGGCACTTAGTAGGCACTCAAGGCTTATGTAGATCACCTGGCATTTGCTCCTTTCTCAGTGCCCTTCTAAAGGCTGCCAGTATCAATCAACAGCAAATGAATTTGCAGCAAAAATGAACAGCAAGCAAAAATTTTACCTTATAGATACACCTATATAATATCACTTAGAACAGAACTACACTAAATTTGGATTGATTTTTTTTAGATAAAAAAGTCAACTTGACACACACATATATTGGTTGAAATCTTCTAATTTTTTTTTCATTATTATTTACACCTTTTTCTTATAAAAGTTTTTTGTTTGTTTTTTTTTTTTGTTGTTGTTGTTTGGGTCTTTTTGGGAGAGTGAAAGACCATTTACCTTGTAAGGTCTATGTTTTTGTTAAAGAGTCTTATTCTAATATGTATTCAAAGAGGGGATTTTCTAAGGCATATGAAAGGAGGATGCCTGGTTCCCATTGAATTTTACCAGTCACTAGGAGTTTAAAATCCCATAGAGACTGATCAGGTAAATTAAAATAACTGACAGAATCAGTAGCTGAACATGAAATAAAATGAGTATCTGTTCTATCTGGATTTTATGCTCTAGTTTGTCATGGAGCATCTTTCCATTTCTCATAATTTTGAAAAGGCAGATGTTCTGCAAATGGAATCTCAAAAAGAAGTTTATAGGACACGAATGTGAAAGTGGTGGATGTTATGCTATAGAGGGGTAAAATTAGCCTATTACAACATTGGAATAAGTCTCTTACAGAGCTTTTAAACCTTTGAATTTCATAATGAATTAGTTTTTGAAATGAATCATTTGAAAACTCATAATATTTCTAAAGTATAGGGTTAGGGTTAGTATATAGCCTACACTTGGTTTTGATCAGTTTGCAACACAATTGTTATTTTAACCTTGTAGATGCAGCCAGTAAAACATTGCAAAAGGCGGAAATGAAGGGAAAAAAGGGCACTTTTGAGTTTTCTCTATCACATTACATCTGCATAAAAAAATTTAATCAGCACTATTGAATGAAAAGGAGAGAGGCAGCCACCCACCCAGAAACTCATCTGCCTTTGAAAAGATTTAATTTAGGTGTTGGTAGCTCTCTGTTATAGTTCCTGATTCTCCTGACATTACCATTGTTCCACTGGCCCCTTCCCTCTGAAGAATTTTCACACATTTATTTTTTTGCTTCTTAAGATTTGTAAAATTCTAAATGTTTGCATGGTTCTACTTGAAAGATACCAAAAGGATGCGAAGGGATGAACAGCTACTTAAGATGGTAAATAGATTATTGTCCTGAAAATGGCAAATTGGTAAGTTGGTTTCCTTTGAGATTTAGTTGTTTGTGACCAATTGGGCTATTCCTTATAACTCTGCTTATCGTTTCAAGAAACCTTCTTCTTCTTTTTTATTTACATACTAGTCTCTTTGTCCTCCTTTCCAAAGTACTTATCAGTAGCAGTTAGCCTTTCTTTTTGTAGGCTTATGGAGTCTTCTCTGAAACAAACAATCTCTTTTTCTTACCATGGTACACCTTATGTCTATGTTTTCCATGTGGAGTGCTGACACTTTGTTGCACATGTATTACTGAAATCTGCGTAAGCTTTAGGATGTAATATTGTCAAAGAATACAAGTTTTTTTTTTTGTATCATTGGCATTAGTTTGTCCCCAACTCTGTGAGGAAAGTGTATACATATTCTTTCCAGAAACTTCTTAGCCTTTGAAATAGCTGCATTTCTTTGGCTTTTCATAATTGCATTATTCATAATATATAAGTATTTTTGATGCATATAATAAGCACCCTTTGCAGTTGTCTTTAAGCACTTTACCATGTACTTTTTACAGTGGTGACTTACCTTATTTCAGTTGTTTCAGTACTCTAAATCCAATTTCTTTTAATGTGGCATTTAGATCCTTTTCTGTAATGGCAACAACTTCCATCCTAGCAAAAGGCAATCCCTTTTAGTTTTGTATCACCATTAGCATGTATCATTAGCTAATTCTGTTTTCTGCAGCCAAGTGAATAATTAGAATTCTTAAAGTCCCAAAGTTGATCCTGCAAGAACAATATTACAAATTCATGTAGCTTTATAGCTAGGGTATTTTTCACCTTAGTTCAGGGTAGTTTGCTAAATATTTTATGTTTCGTAAAATAATCACAGTTTGGTTTTATTTTAACTATTAATTTCCCATTTCATGATGCCTTGCTGAAGAATACAGTGCCTCTATACAAATATATTAGTTGTATCATTTTCCCCTGATCTAAAAAAATAAAGTATTTTATCAAAGAGAATAGATTGATTAAGCATAGTCCAGTTTTGAGAAATCACTGGTCTGATTTATCCTGGTTGCATTTTTCCTTTGTGTTTTTGTCTATTATTTATGTCACAGCTCAACTGCAACACATATTTGTTTATACACATAGAAACTGTGTTATATAATTATACACATAGAAACTGTGTTTATGTCTATAAATATAGCATGAAAAAATATAATGACATGGGTTTTTTTTCTTATTTGACCTATAATTGCATTAAATAGAATCCTTTATTGGGATCCTCCTAGCTATATTGTGTTTATGGCTTTTATTATAGTACAGATGATCAGACAATCTTGGTGTCATTGTGACATGATATAGTGTAGGAATATCTTTACTTTTTGCCATCTACTTGTTAAATATTTTTCTTGCACAAGATGTTTTAAACTAAGGCTCTTGATCAGTAGGAAACTCTTGGCATGGCTTTAAAGAATGTACTTAACTTGTCAATGTGTAATATCCAGATGAATATAATCTGTTGCCTAAATTCATATCTGAGGAGTCCTGCTGAATTCAGTGAAATTAAAATGTTAAATGTCTTTTTAAATGTATCATAGAATTTTGCTGATATATTATACAATAGCTGGAATTCTGTGAACAGTCTCTAAAATTTATTAATGCTTGTCTAATGCATGTAAAGATTAGTTTAGCTTCTTCATTAATAGCATACCCATGTATTCGGAAGAGATTTCAATGCCTTATTTCATTAATGATTAGGGAGAAAAAGGTCTGCTGTTGTCCAGATGTAGATAATACTGCTGTCCACACAATTGAATAGTTCTTCATAAAAAGGAAAATAGTGCATTATATATTTGGTTTTTATCTGGATTTTGATTTTGTAGACATGAAATGAGCTTTGGTGTCAGTAAATTTCACTGCCATGCTTAAGTGTGGTGGTTTAATCGTGGCTAACTGATGGATGCCTGCACAGCTGCTCTGTCACTCCACCTTCTCAGGGGCAAAAAATCAGAACAGTCAGGACTTGGAAGAAAAGATATTTACTCAATTTGAAGCACTCCTGTAAGGCTTGTGGTGGTAGTGGGGATACGGAGTCAGGATTTATGGCTGCTGTGTCAGGGGAGATTTAGGTTAGTCCCCTAGGCTTGTTATTAGGGAAAGGTTCTTCCCTCAGAGGGTGGGTGAGCACTGGAACAGACACCCCAAGGTAGTGGTCATGGCCACTAGTGGTCATGGAGTTCAAGGAGTATTTGGACAATGCTTTCAGGTACATGATGGGACTGTTGGGATACCCTGTGCAGGGCCAGAACTTCCACTCATGATCTTCATGGGCCCCTTCCTGGATATTCTGTGATTCTGTGGTACCACTATAAAATTGGAATTTATGGACAGTTTGTAGCATTGAAAAATCTCTTGGGTTGTGTTGAAGTGATAAGCATGCCTACTCCCTTTGGTTTCCTCTTTCTTCATTGTCCAAGAATTGCAGAATCAGGATTGTTTGGGTTAAAATTAATCTTTAAATATTATCTAGTCCAATCCCCTCTGCCATGGGAAGAGATATCTTCAACTAAATCAGGTTTCTCAGAGCCCCATGCAACTTGGCCTTGAACACTTCCAGGGATGGGGCATCTACAGCTTCTCTGGGCAATCTGTTTTAGTATCTCATCACCCTCATGGTGGCTTCTACTTGATGCCGTTGTCTTTGGATGTGGTCTTCTATCTAGTTTATTTTTCTTCTGATAGTAGATCTGTCAAACACATATCTTGCCAATTTTGTGGTTAGAATGTTGTGAGGGACTGTGCCAAAGGTCTTACAGAAGTCTACATAGATCTTGAGTTGCTCTTCCCTTGTCCCATTGACACAGTTATTGTAAGTAAATTAGTCTGGCAGCATTTGCACTTGGTATAACCATGTCTGTCTCCAGTTGTCTCCCTTCCTTCATTTGCCTTGCTACATCTTCAAGGAAGACCTTTTTCTTAATTTCACTGGGCACGGAGGTCAGACTGGGACTGTCAGAGCCAGTCCATGATGTTTCTTTTTTTCCCAGTCACTGGACTTCACTTTACTGCCACAACTTTTCAAATATGATCTTGAGTGGCTTGGCATCCCTGTCTGCCATTCTTTCCCTCAGGATCCTGGGATGTGTCTAGTTGGGTCCCATGAGTTGCTTAATACTTCTAATGTGAACTTTTTCTCATATAATTTTCTTTATTCTTGCTTATAGCATTCAGGCCTCTTGCAATGCCTGGAAATAAAAAAAAAACTAAACCTTTTTTACAACCAGAATTCATTCTCCTTCTGGAACAATGCAATTTTTTTGGTTTTTTTTCAAATTAAAATTTTCAAATTTTCTCTATGTGTTGGAACCCTAGATACTAAGAATTTTAAACTTCCCGTGTAGAATAACACAGACCCTCAAGAGAACACTACAGTTGACCTGAGGCTGTAGAGAAAGCTTCCAAAATTAAATGATAAAACCAGGTTTATAGGTGTGTAGTTTAAATAAAAGTATACAATATCACATAATAAAAAATTTAGAATTTGAGGTTTTAGACTATAGTAATACATATAAGCTAAGGTAGAGGTTTTAGGGTGGTGACTAATCCTTCTTCATCTTCTTCTTCATAGGTTTAAGTGGTATTTTATAATTAGACAAAAAATTTCCACATTATGGAACATGAATAATTAGGTTTTGGGTAAAAAATAAAAAGAATTTAGGTGTAATTTCTTAATTGAATAGTTTTTCCTTAAAAGACCTTATAGAGACAAATACGGAGACATTTTGTAACTTGTTAGTGAAATGCTATAAAAATCACAACTTGTAAGACTATAATATAGATAAGAAATAATAAACATCTGAGTCTGAACACAAAATACCATCTCAAACGCTTTCAATTCCAACCCTAACAAAACCAGAAAAATATCAAAAAAACTGACACCTACAGATTTCTATATTCTTTCAAAGAACTCAGAGTGTAATGTTCAATCCCAGGTTCTTTGTTCTTCATTCTGTTGTCATTTTTTTAATTTCAGGAAACAATATAAAGACTTAATGTACATATATCAAGAACTTCTTTTTTTGTGATTTACAATTCATTTCAGTCTAAAATGTCATTAAAAATACAGTACCTGTTTTGCTGTTTGTATATGTATTTTATTTTCTTCAGTGTCAACTGAAGTGCATAATTCAATTTTAAAAGCTTGGTAACTATTTAAAATTTTGCAATCAGAAAATCCAGCTGAAAACAAAAAAGGTAAGAGAAGCCCACTGGGAATTTTTGCAGGACAGGAGTCTATCATTCTTGTAATTTCAAGAAAAAGAGGCTTATAACAGTTTTTTGTTTCAGGTGAAAGCTGGGACCACTTATAGTGTGAAAGTCAAGTGTTACATCTCTGTCTTTTTCTCTCTCTTTTCCGTTGCTGTAGAGGATGGAAGGCTTTTTATAACTTCTCTTACTTTCTGGTAACTGCATGAGATTCATCTTAATACTAATAGATGTTCTTTGGATCTAGTCAGATTAGTATTTGCAAAGTATATTTTTGTACTTTACTGAATATTTGATTGTATTTACTTTAGGAGATGTAATTGCAGAAAAAAGCACCAACAGTATTTCATAACACTTAAAATGTATTTTCACATTTAATAGCCATTTTCTTCATGTGAAAAATAATCAGAAAATAACTTACATCAGTTGACCAAATACTGCATGTTATGCATGAGATATCAGTGTGCCCTCATGGCACAATGGGGAGCATTAGGAAGAGCACTGACAGCAGGTCAAGGGAGGTGATCCTTTCCCTCTGCTCAGCCCTGGTGAAGCCTTACCTGGAGTGCTGTGCCCAGTCCTGGGCTCCGCAGCCCAGGGAAGACGTGGGGCTCCTGGAGCAGATCCAGTGGAGAGTAACAATGGTGTTCAAGGGACTGGAGCATCTCTCTTACGAGGGAAGGCTGAGGGAGCTGGGCCTGTTCTGCATTGAGAAGAGACAACTGAGAGGGGACCTTGTCAGTGTCTATCAGTATCTGAAGGGAGAATGGTTAAAAGAATGGAGCCAGGCTCTTCTCAGAGGTGCCAAGCAATAGGGCAAGAGGCAATAGGGAGAAAATGATGCACAGGAATATCCACCTGAAAATGAGGAAGAACTTCTTTACTATGCAGATGACTCAGCAGTGGAACAGATTGCCCAGAGAGACTGTGGATATATCCCCTTACTGTCAATATATCCCCTTACTGGGGATATTCAAGAGCTGTCTGAATGCAATCCTGTGCTCTAGGATGATCCTGCTTCAGCTTGACTCTAATGGCAGCTTCTTCCAACTGTACCCATTCTGTGATTAGCTTTACTTACTACTTATTTGCATTTTGGTCTTCAAATTCAAAAATTACAAGCTTTTAACCCTCGTATATCATACAAAGTATAGCAACCTTGTCCAGAAGTAGTCTTAATTTTATATTAAACCAGTGCCTCTTTGTATCTTCCTCTTTTGGTTTCTTCTTTGTAAGAAGACATTCAAAGCTGACATAAAAAAGTTTAATCTTGAAGACTGAGCCAAGTAAATCTTGTGTGTACTCTCCAGAGTTTTTGTAATAAATAAGGGGATTTAATTATTTTGGGGAATAGATTCTGAAAGCTATTTTATAGGTTCTTTTATAAAGGGTATGTCTTAGTATTTTTGAGAAGTAAAGATCCAGGAAGCACTTCATGCTGTGTTTCTTGAAATGTTTAATTGCAGGTATTCTCTTTCCTTGATTTTAAAATCTTCTAAAATTCTTTGAAAATAAAAACATTTTCCGTTCTTCTCTAAAAATCTAAACCATAGGTAAAGCTATTATTCTTGTAAATGTCATGAAATATTTTAGCAAACTGATCTAATTTCTTTTCTCCAAAAGATATTTTGGAAATTGCCCCTTTTGCTTTTATATGTGTGTGCATTTTTTGGTATGTATGTGTGTAAATTTTCACATCCTGAAAAAAATGTAATTTAGTGTTTAAAAAAATGTGCAGAGCTTAAACCAGTCAGTCTCTGATTAGTAGAAATATAAGCTTCTGGTGCTTCTATCTTACTGCAAGCTAATTTCTATTACATATATAGAGAAAGATTTCTATATTTGAAGGTTAAATATTGCTAACCTCCAGTTTCTGGTTTATGACGAGAGATTAAAAAAAATAAATAATCAAAATATCCCAGATATCAATTTCATGTAAGCATGTACATGGTCCAAGTAAAATTCCAATTTCCGGAGTTTGGAGTTTCACTCTTGCAGTAATGTTTTGGTTACTACTGAGTCTTTTTGGTGTAAAATCAATACATTATGCACCCTGTATTTTTTCTCCCTTTTTTATATCTATGTAATTCCTCCTTTATAAATTCTAAAAAACCCAACCGAAACTAAACCAACATTCAGGACTATTTTGTGTTTGTAACACTTTTTACACAAAGTACTAAATTTTTTGACCTCATTTTTTTATGGAGATCTTTTTGTATTTATTTAGCTTCAAAGCCTTTCCTGTTCTGTCAAGGAATACAGAAGAGGATGCAGGTTATTAGGCTTCTGGAAATGATTTTTAATTTATACATGCTCTGTTTCCATATGACAATAGGAATGTTTCCCACCTTCTTCTTATTGTATATCTTTTATTTATTTGTTTTATCTTTCCAGCTCTAGAAAATTTTTGCTTTTTAAATTTCAGTTCTAGGTGTAACATTTAAGTGCTCAGTCTGGTATCTTATGAAGTGCTGCAGAGGTTGTTTTGAAGCATTTGAAATAAAGAAAACTAAGATCAAGGTCTAGAGGAGTAAGTAGTCCTAGAGTTTGCTTACAGTATACAACATTCTTTTTTTCTGATTCAGCAACACGAGTTTTCGGTGTTAAAAAGTTAGTATTTATGGTAGTCTTCACACATGCACAATGACTTTCCATAGAGTAAAGAAAAATTGTCAGAAGGAAAACCCTCTTTCATGGATGGTTTGAATGAAGTTCAAACCATTCATAAGGGCTCTTTGCTGTAGTTTCCTAAACCCTTGGGTCAAAACACAGTCTAAATATCAAGTATGGTTTAAAATCTAAAGTACTTTTTTAAGACCTTTCTTTTAGATAAACCAGTGAACAATTGACTAAAACAAATGAAAATCCTAATCAAAGTCCTAGGGAGTATTGGGAATATTGCAGATTTTATTTACAATAAAATTGATGGACATTCTGAAGCAGGGAGTGAGTACTTGCATGAAGACAGAGAAACATTTTATGACTGATAAAACTGTGTCAATGTTTTAAGATCTCAGGCTCATTGTAAATATCCTTTAGTTCAGCTAGAATCAGTCACTCATGTAGTTGTGTCAGTTTTCATTAGATCGAACACAGAGAGGAACAACAGACTTGAAATCACAACTGTAGTATCTTTGCATAAATCTCATATTTCTACTCAGATCTTTACCAGCTATAACTAATTTTCTTCCAGAACCCATTTCTCATATATTTGAGGAAAGATCATGGCATTAAGCAAAAAGGGATCTGTATATGGAGTGAAGGAAGGAGCAGTTATTCTGTCTTCATGCATCCATCACCATTCAATTCTAATCTGTGAGGGGGATTTTAAAATGACTACAAGTCATCTAGTGCCAGTGCCTTAAGTGCTGCCCAGATGCTTGAGTTCCTAAGGGACCTTTGAACAGGTTCATACATTCCAAAGCATCTGTTTATGGAGTCTCATAGTATTTCTAAACGAATATTGTCATAGTTTTTCTTTGGACTGAAGAGCTTTGTAGGTAGCTCTGTTTTCTCCTCAAGCCACCATGCATCCCTATTGAAGTTATTTAATATTTTAACTGACTACTCAACCCCAGTAGTGTCACAGGTGCAATGGGTAGTGCCTTTTGGTGGGGTGTAGGAAAAACCCATACTAGAAAACAGGTATTTTTTTCAGAAAAAAACCAGGTAAAGCTTTGAGTAAGATAAAAATGGGCTGTGAGGTAAGGTACTTCTCTTATGAGAAGCGCTCATGTGACTGTATATGATCAACTGCAGAGCAGCTGCAAGTTTCTGCCATCCTTTCAAAATGACACACACATAGGAAAATCACCATGGTTCTAGCAGAATGATCACTAGTAACAATTCATGCCCATTCATCATACACTGGGTGTCAGTAGTGGATCTTCTTACCCACAAATCTTTACCATAATTAATTAAGGATTAAGTGGGTTCTTCATTTTTCATTCTGAATCAGGACCTGGAGGAACCATAAGGAAAAGCTGTTGCATCATTGTGGTTTTGGTATTTTTGCTTTGCAGTGCAGTCTGAATTAGGTACTGATTTCTTTCTGAGACAATTTTTATCTGTTTTTTTTTTTTAAGAGGATGAAATTCAGAATCTAACTATTGTTGGAGGGCTTATGAACATCTTAATATCTTGTTGATCTGAAGGAAGCAACTTCAAATATTTGCTGTTTCTAGAATCTGGATATGCTGCTTGATAGCTTTTTGATACTTTTCAGAGGGTCATTTGGGTTAGATCTGGACATCTATGGAGATGAAGTAACTGAGCATTCAAGTCAACAAAAAGTACAGGGAGAATTAATCACCTGTTTTTTACCTGAAGTATATGAACTGTCAACACAAATTTGACTGACTGAGAGATACATTAATATATCCTGGAGGCTGTGAAGAGTTTTTCTCTCTCTATTTGTATATTTTTTTTTTATAATTCACACCTCCTCTCCCTCTTTTTTATTTCCTCTAAGATACCAATTTTTCTATTTAATCATGTGCATATGTGAGTTTTCTCAGTTGAAGGTGAGTAATGATTACCAGTGCTTGGCAGATCTTTGTGTTTTGCCAGTGCCCAAGGTTAGGACAGGTTCAGTGAGGGAGCCCTTTCTTATAATAAAGACTAAGGTTTGTCTGGTAAGCATGTGTGCTGTTTAAAATCCTGAGAGAATGGTGGCTGGAGAGTCATCCATAACTCTTTTAATCACCTTCATAATGGTAAGTGAGGTGAACTTTCCAACAGTGTTGGGTGTGGTGAAATGATGGTTTGCCAGTACTTGGAGTCTTGGGATGGAGAAGGCTAATGAGCCTTAAGCCTCTGTGTGAGGAGGTACTGAGCTGTTGGGTAGGAGAATGTGAGTGAGGGAGAGGAGATGGAGCCTATCAGCTTGTCCCCCTGATGACCCCAGCAGAGTCCATGAATTGATCCCGAGACTGAGCCAGAGTGTGTCTGGGCCAGCAGTCTCTGCTAGCACTGACAGTGCCTTGCAAAGTAATGTGTGTAACTCCGTAGGAAGCAATGTGACACTTTATTGGACAATGTACCGGAATGGCACAAAGATAATACTTCTTCTGGGTCTCATCATGGGAGTGTATGCTGCTTGAAGTGCATTAAAAAGCCCCAAGATCCCTAAAACAGATGTTCTATTTAAGTAATGGGTATGTAGACTATATTTTTGAAGGAGGATCAGAAAGCTTGATTATTCTTTTGATGAAACTGGCTGTGGATAAACATATGAATGAAGCGTGTTTTATCACTGTATTGATTACATTATGCATTAGTTGCAAGTTGATGTGTTGAATGTAGATAATTAAATGACTTTCTCATGTTGAAAGGAAAAGAGGATCAATTTTTTTCCTTGAGAAATCTTGTCTGTTTGCATAAACTTCCATTTTCACTGTTTCTGGTGTTACATTTGTGTGTGATAATGAAGGCAAAGTCATATAAAACAAAAATTCTGACCAGAATAATAATATCTTGCTATAACTATTGCAACACTTTCATGATAAAACAATCTTCACATATATATGAAAAGTGTTGTTTTTATTTTTGGAACATGAGATTCACTTTCCTTTCATATGTCAGCCTGTTGGATCCATAGTAAAGAAAACCTGTAGCACTCTTAAGAACAAGAAAAATTTGATTCACTAGTAATGAAATTCCTTTTTAAAAATTATCATATATACTTACATCAGAATCTTTTCGTGCCTTCTTTAAATGGGTGTATTTTTAGACTAGTCTTATTGGCAAGAGCTCTAATTGAAATTCTTGACCTGCATATGTTTCAAGTGGGAGAAAGCTTGTGGACAGTTCTAGTTGCATCTAGATTTTTTTTGTTGCTTTGGGTTTTTTTGGTTTGTTGTTGTTGTAGCCTGACAAAGACATAAGGAAGCAAAGGAAATAAAGCATCATTTGACTTTTTACCACAGAAACTAGTGACTTTTCTATCAGAAATTGCATCAGAAGTTACCAAAGCCCATTTAGTCAAGTTTAATTAGAAAATAAAGGTAAGGATTGTTGTTAAAAAAATAAAAAATACTGCTTCTAGCTAAGTGTGTAGAGTTTCACTGATGCTTACTGTAAGTTCAAGAGTGAAGTTATTTTTAACAGCTATCTTTAAAAAATGACATGTATATTATGTGGAATTATGTAACATTTTTGCATATTGGAATTTAATCCCAAGACTTTGCAAGGATTTGTAATGTGTTATTAAACTCTAGTTAATTCATAAATACTGTTTTACTTGAATTTTGAATAGTCTGTGATATTCTTAACACAACCCCAGCTAAATCGTACCAGCTGTGGACAGTGATTAATGCAGTGAGCAAGGAAAGCTCAGCATGCATGAAAGAAGATCATAACAAGGACAAAGCAGACACACTGTTGATTGTAATGAAGCTGGATTCCCATGAGGGGTAGCAAATAATATAACTTTTCTTTCTTTCTTTTTTTTTTAATTTAAATTAGGTATTAGCCATTGACTATTTGTTTTCTAGATTATGTTTATTTATTCTCCAGTGGGTCGACTAACTTACTTGAAAAGGCAGTGCTCTTAACAGAGATTGGAGATAAAGCTTAAAATAACAGTAGGCTCTTACTCTTAAAGTGAAGTTTATATTTTCTTTTACTGGCATGCACTATTACATACACAATATTGATTCTACAGGGCTCAGGTTCTCTTTATTAAAATCACACTTTTTTGATCATATCTTCTTACAGTTTTTAATTCTAATGGCGTGCTGAATTTGTCCCATTCTGGCTTGATCCTGAATTGTTTCAAGTAAAATACAAATCAAGTGTTCTGTGCAGTAAAACATTAAGGCTTGATCACAGAAGTGGTAAAAGCTTATTCCTATTATCAGGCACTAATCAAGTAATGTTATCATGAATCACCATGAAGTAATATGTTCACAGCAATTCTGTTATTCTGTGTAAAACAGTGATAGTCTGTGTTCTATGAATAGAAGTTACAGCTGTGAATACTCACAGAAGAAATGCACAGTACCAAGAAGTCTCTGACTTTTTTCTATTTGAATTGTAATCCTCACTCTGTCTTTTTATTTTAGTGAAATTTCTTGTAAATTGGTGTCTCTTCTATCCATTGATGGTAGATATGAAAATAAAATAAAACCAAGACAAAATACCCCAACAAAACCCTCCAGTGATAGGATGGGTTTGACCAATACATTCTACAGTAAATAAACCATGAAGATATTAAGTGTATTGAAATGGTGCACCAAAAGTAAGGTAGTTTTGTGGTTTTACTTGAACTACATTTAATTGAATTGGATCAAAATTGAAGAAACATAAAAATATATTTAGTACAGTAAATCTAAAAAAAAAAGTTTACTATACTAAATATATTTTAAATCAAGCTTGATTTTCTACATTTTATCATAAATCAAATTTACTTGCTAAATAAGATGGTTGGGCTAGATGATTGACAGGTGGACTGGATGATCTGTAGAGTATCTTCCAACCTTGATGATTCTGTGATTCTGTGCAATGATTTGATTATCAGAAATCCTGGCTGAACCTTCCCATTGCACACAGCTTACTGTGAGAGAACCTCTGCAGCTACAAACAGAGGTTAGGAGGTGTGGTTTTTGGCTAAAAATGTGAGGATACAGACATACTGTTTTATTTTCATGGTGCTTCACAAATCATACCTTTTTCTCATTTGAACTCCTTTTAGCTTACATCAGAAATCCTCAGGCAATTTTTTTTGAGACCATTAAACACTAATGTTTTTTTTCCTGAAGTCTACCAGCATGGAAAATTAATTTTGCCTGTGTATTATTTATTGCATCATGACAACTACTGCTGTCATTATGCTGTGGTGAGATTAATAATCCTTCTGACTGAAATGCGATGTTTCAAATTTAGACTATTTGAATGCCTCAGGAAGGTGTTCTGCAAAAATTGGTTCTCGTTGCATTTTAGTTCATCTCTGGTTGCATAGGTGTCAGAAATGGCTAATGAAAATAGTTGGTTTCTTTGTGGAAATAAATTACATTAAGTCACCTACTGGAATGATCCACTGATTTTATACAGGTAATTGTCAGCAACTGTGAGACATTTGTAATGTTCACTTCCTACTTACATAGCTGGACTTGAATTTAGAGAAATGACACACTCATTTTCCGAGTATACCAATAGTTGCCAAGCTCAGCATGTCTCAGATTAGTTATTCTCTGACTTTATTTTATAATGCAGTTATACATATATTGCAGTGCCTGTAGATGCATTGTAAATTGAAAATATTATTTCCAAATATTGTAAATTTACTCCATTTCACTTGCAAAGCTGCTTCTTAGGGAAGTTATTTTTTTCTCCATAAGATAGTAATGATTTTCCAAATAGCAGAAGTGTTCACAATGAACATCAATTGAAAAACAAAATGAAATTGTCTTTTAACTATTTAATCTAGGCATTTATGGATATTTGGTCAGAATGTTTTTTTATTTATTAATAGGTGGCAGTAGCAGTGGAGTTTTATGTCCAGGGATAATGAAGAATTTAAAATACAGTTAAAGTTGCAGGGCATTTGATCCCTCTGTAATAGAAACCTACTTCTTAAAATGGGGTTTTCTAATACATGTGAACTGGGGAAATAAAATGGGAAATGAAATAGGAAACTATGCAAGTGTGTACATTTTCGACTAGGTTTTGTCCTTCTTCAAGTGGGTATTGTTTTCTCAGCTCTAAATATATCGCCCATAAAAATGGCCCAAGGGAGCCAGACCTTTTATGTGTCTTAATAAGCTAAGTGCTATTATAAAAGACCCATTAATGGTTTTATTCTAATTCTAATTGGATATTAAGAAATACTGACTCTAAATCATATGTAGCTTATTAAAGGTTTAGGTTCACAAGCACAGGAGTGGAATAGAGTTTAGGCTTACAACAGTCGTTGTGGGTTCTACATTTTTGCTAATTTCTGCATAGCATTTCATCACATTTTGAAACACACAGGCTTAACTTCAAATCATACAGCGGACTGTCATTCTCCCATGAAGCAGTGAGCTCTGCAGCTTTAAGTAAGCACAGATGAGGGATAACATAGCACAGGGCATGGCTGAGGCCAGAGCATGGCTTCACATCCTAAGGATCATGTTTAGCAGGTAATTACCAGTTCCCTTGATAGTTGTGGTGATTTTGATCAGCATCATGTAAGCAGATAAAGAGGTGTCACTAATATTGAATTGCATCATGTGTAAAGAGACACACTGCAGTTCGTGGAGTTACACAAAGAAAAACCTCCTGATTTGACTGCAGTTGGGGCCTCACCATCTAGAAACTTACGCGTATTGGCATTGCTAATCTTCTCTGTCAAACGCTGTATTTTGTGTGATGCTTACATTTATTTATTTTTGCATAGTTACTGGAAAATATTTTAAAAACTCTGAGTAGAGCATGTTGTACTTGTGTTTCAGTGTGTATCAGCTCGGTTTGTGTTATAAAATATTGTCAAAACAATGCTTTTTTTTTTTTTTCAGTTTATCTATATTGTGCAGATGAATGCTTTTTCAGTCAAATGTTCCTTTTATGATACAACCAAACAGGTACTGACAGAAAACAGTTATTGGACCATGCATGTTAAATAAGGCTAGAGGTATATAATTTTTTGTTACTAATCATAAAGGGAATGGTTTCTGTTTCTACATGTGATAGAAGAATTAAAAAAAAAAGATTTTGCCTTCCCTATGAGTTAAAGTCATGTTTAAAACAATATTATTACTATTTCTCATCTTCTAAAAATGAAGGGTTATTAAAATGAAGTAAAGAAAGACAGGTGCACATAGGGTTTTCTGTACTATTTTTAATGTTCATTGAAAATTACTTAAGTTTCTATAAAAAAAGTAATTCAAATGCAGAATTTATTTTAAACCAAGTGAATAGAAATGTGGATTATGCAAACCTTCAAGTTCTTTTTTGAAAAAAATTCCTAATACATTAATTTCTACAGAAAAAATTCAAGCACTATAAATTATGATGTGTTAAATTTCCTTGGTAGTCATTGAAGATGTATTTGAACACGTAATTTAAGGACTGAGACACTCTTTGCATTTTGAGAAACTTTGAGATAAATAAATAAATAAATAAATTCTACCAGTAGCAGAATGCCTAGTATAACACAACACTGCAGCTGAGATCAAAGTTTTTACCAGGATTATTGCTTCAATATTTTGTTGCTGTCATTATGGAGTGTATGAATTTATTGTAGTTTATTGAACATCTTTTAAATGAATTTTTTAAATCTGTAATGAGGTTACATTTGAATTAGGACTTTTTGGACAGCAGTATAATCAGCATTAGACTGAATAATTGAACTGCAAACAGAAGGTCCAGTTCCAAAGCTCAGGAAGATGCTAGGGGGAAAAAACAAAGTTAAAGAAATATCTCTGAAATTTTGATTTTTGGAGTTGAAATACCCAGACAATGCTGAAAACCCACATGTAATGCTAAATCCTTTTTTGGGAATTAGTGTGCAACTCAGATTAGTTTTCACTGTAATTACAGCTTTTGTGACAGATGATGAAAAGTTTAATGAAAAGTCAATTACATAAACTACTTGAATCTCATGGAGCTTAATTATAGGGTCCACGTTCTAATAAAATTATTTTCAAGCTTCATTGAGAGGACCTCACTAAAATCAAAAAACCTACAAGTAACTTAATAATGACTAATTTCAAAGATTTTTGTAATGTTACATTTACTAGCTTTGTGAAATTACAAAAACTGAAATGGAAGAGACAGAAGGATGATGTTCTACAAACTTCTTTCTTTCAGAGATTGTGACAAGGGAGTGATTCTGTTGAAAGTACAGCTAAAAATATGAAAAACTTTATACACATATGCAAAAGCTTTTTTATGGCTTTTTTAAAAGCTGTACCATCTTGTTAGAGAGAGGATAATTTAAAATAATAATAATAATAACAACAACAACTGAATTGAGATCAGATAATTTCTAATGTTTGTAACTGTGCTTAATAGAAACTATGCTAGAATTAGCTTTTTGGAAGTGAATTCCTTCCATATGGGGAAAAAAAAGTGAAGTATGTCTGAAAAGGTAAATTGATATTTTGTGTATAGTCTGCTGTTTCATCAGTTGGAAAAATATAAAGGCTACACATTGCTGTGTTTTGCTAGGTACAGCCTAAGCTTAATTTTAAGGAGTAGGTACAGAATAGAAATGTGGTTGCTAATGGTCTAGAGTCTCAGTTAGGTGTGGTAAATGCATAGTACCTGAATGGAGAGTATTTTACACCTTAACATTTTCTTCTGTTTTATGCTGAACTCAGGACAAAGAGATCTCTGAAAACATGTCATTTAACTTCTTTTGAAGCTGAAATACAGGTGACTGTGTTGCAGGGAGTTGCTTCCCACTGCCAGGGAAGTGTCAACCTGATCCTTCTTCATTCTTTCTGATCTCATTAAGCATCCTTGTGTGACAGAAGTAAGACCATGCAAAATGGTGTATTAGTTAGAAGCCAAATAATACAGGATATACCTTGGCAGAACTTCTGTGTCTGACATCTGCCTTTTCCTTGAAATTGTGAATAGGTATCCAAGACAAGTATCCTTCCTGCTTGTTATATCTTACAGCTTGAAGTTTATGCTTAGGCTCTTGCTGAAGCTGAACAGGAAAATGTTGCATGCCTTGCAGATGACAAAGGCATGCAGGCTGTTTGCCATATGGCAGTTGAATCTTTAAATAAATAACTCAGAACAGTATTTTATTTATACCTAAGGGATGGAACTATCTGACTCAGATTTATTTAAAAAAGGAAAGCCATCAGGTTTTAATTGTCTGCTGAGAATGTAAATGAGGAAGATGTCCATTGCTGTTACATTGCATCATTTTCAAATGTGCAGACTGGAGTAGCTGTTGAAATAGTCTCTGTTAAACACCATACTACAGCTGTATTAGTAGTAGAGAAAAAAGAAGGAATTTGTCAGCTGTAGTTTCGTCTGATGTATTCTCACCATTACAGTTTAAAGTAAGTGGAATATGATTATATAAGAATGTAACAATAAAAAACAAAATATATACTGGATATAGTTTGCTTGGCTTGGCTAGATAGTTACATAACTGGCATCTCTGCTGCTTACAGTGTCTGGAAGTTTTCATTTATGCTCTTTTATTATGTCATAGTATTAAGTATAGGTCATTATTCCTTTGAATTAAGGTGAAACATTAAAAAAAGAAAAAAAAAAAGAGGTGTATATGTGACTTTCTAAAGATGGTATTCCAGAACAAACGTTGGATTTCGTATCTACAATATGACATAAAAACTGCTAACACTAGAATGAATTTAAAGCTGAATGATTGTTGAAATAGTTTCAAAATAAAATTTTTTTAGTTACTGTTTCATGTTAACAAAATTCATAGTCCTAATGGAAAACACTGCATTTGTGGAAAGATGGGGGGAATGGTTTATAGCAAGATACAGGACTGGGAAGATGTGAGCAGAAAATCTGTGATTTAGAAACAAGACAAATGAGAAGCAAGATGTGAGGATTGTGGATTGTTGGAGAGAGAGTTGACATAGTAAGCATGACTGGAGCTGTGGAAGGACAAACCAGTGGGGGGAAAAGCAGTGAAAGTTTTGTTCTACATAGCCTGAGAATTAATCTAGGTTTCACAGGATCAAGGATTTCTTTGTTTTATAAGAATAGTCTCTAAACTGAGTAGAGTAATGGTTGGCTGTCTTCTATTTTCAACCAGACTTACCAGCTTTAGTGATTACAGGTTGCTTTATGCTGCTGCTGCTCCTATATATCAGCAGAAGTGTGCAGATGACTTGGAATTTGTATAAATACATATTATACTGTAGAATTCTTTTTCTAATAGGAATAAAAAACCAACTTTGTGAAGATTTCTGTGTTTTTACTTAGCGGGAAGTGCTAGAATCAAAGATATTCTTGTAACTTTCTATTTCCCTATATGGGTGCAAGATAATGCAATTACACAGGCTTTCTTTCCTTGGCCATCTGCCAGGCTTCAGGCTCAGGCTCTTTGCTGTAAGCCCTTTGCATCTTTCATTCTTCATTGAAGTTGTACAATGAATAGATCAGGGAATTGTGGAAAGTAAAAGCTTAGGAGGGTCTGGAAAGATGGCAATGCTATAGAGTACAGAGACATCAGGCAGGTTGTTAAGCAGAAAGTAGAAAGTAATCACTGTTTGTACTAGGTAAAGTTTTTGGTAGAAGGGGGCCACAGAGGTGTCTTCTGTGAGAAGCTGTTTGAAGTTTCCCTCATATCCAACAAAGCCAATGCCAGATGGAAGGAGGATGGACCTGCTGTTGGCCAAAGGCAAGCCCATCAGTAATGGTGGTAGTGCCTCGGGGATAACAGATTTAAGAAAGGGAAGGAAGTTGCCATGCTCTGGCAATTGCAGGCAGAAAAGCACAAGGAGTGGGAGGGAATATGTGAGAGAAACAACCCTGCAGACACCCAGGTCAGTGGAGAAGGAGGGCGAGGAGGTGGTCCCAGCAGCAGAGCAGGTTCCCCTGCAGCCCGTGGTGAAGACCGTGGTGAGGCAGCTGTGGCCCTGCAGTCCCTGATGAAGCAGACACCCATCCATCTACAGCCATGAAGGACCCCATGGAGCAGGTGGATGTGCCCAAAGAAGGCAGTGGCCCTGTGAGAGGCTCCTGCTGCAGCTAGGGATTGCTGACCAGGCCGGTGACCCTGTGGGGGATCCATGCTGCCTTACTCTTTTCATTAAGGTTTCCTTACCCTTTTCCAGTCCTACGTTTGAAAGACTTGTGTTGAAGAAGTTCATGGAGGACTGTTCCTGTGGGAGGGACCCTCCCCTGAAGCAAGGGTGGAGGGTGAGGAGAAGGGAGTGGCAGACAAGGTGTGATGAACTCATTCCCTGTCTCTCTGTGATGCTCAAGGGAAGGAGGGAGAGAAAAACAAAAATGAAGTTGAGCCCAGGAAAAAGGGAGAGGTCAGGGAAAGGTTTATTTCTCATTAATCTACTGTCTTTGATTGGTAATAAATACATTAATTTCTCTGAGTCTGGTTTGTCTGTGATAGTACCTGGTGAATGATCTCCCTGTCCTTCTTTTGACCTATGTGTCTTTTGGTGTATTTTCTCTCCACTCCATAGGCTGAGGAGGGAAGTGACAGAGGTTTTGGTGTGCAGTTAACACCTAGGCAGGGTCAACCCACTATGCTGTTTGACCATATATTTGTCACATATATGGCTCTTTTTGAAATACACAATGTTTTCATGAACAAGATCAATTTTTGCAACTACAGTTTAACTGCAGCCTAAACAAATATTTGACATCAGCCATATAATATGTTATAGGCTTTTCAGTAGGGAAGGAGGTCAATGGCAGTCATTAAATATTTAAATTTTTAAATAATAACTTACGGGATTCTTCATGTTACAATTTGAGCAAAAAATTGCAAGTTCGGAAGTGTACAAATCTGTATGGATGCAGACTTCTATCCTGACAGAAGTACAAAAATGCAGATTCATTAAACCAATGGCATTTATCATTATGTAGCTTAGCTTGTTTGTATCTCTTTTACAGCTCCAGAAAGTAAATGTCTCATTACATACTACAATACATTGCTATTTTATAGCAGAAGGAGAGCTGAAGTCTCAACTGCTGTAAGTTGTCAATGGCAGATTTAATGTATTGGCTGGGATGTTTATTTGACTGGAAAACAGAATCTGGAGTGATCTGAATGATAAGTAGGTAAGAAAAGCTTTCTAGCAGATAAGAATCATAGAGTGGTTTGAAGGGACTTTGAATGACTTATGGTTCAGAACCCTTTGCAATGGACATGGATACATTCCATATGGACCAGATTGCTCAAAGGCCCATCCACATTGGCCTTGAACACTTCTAGGGATGGGTTCAGTGCCTCACAGCTCTCACAGAGAGAATTTCTCTCTTATGTCCAATTTAAATTTACCCTTGTTCAGTATAAAACCTTCACCCCTTGTCCTGTCATTGCTCTTATTCTTGGTAAGAGTACCTCTCCCTCTTTCTTTTAAGACCCCTTTGGTCACTGGAAGGATATTATAAGAGCTCCCAGAACCTTCTCCATGCTGAACATCCTAGTCTCAGGTTCTAATATGAGACAGGTATTTTGGGTATCTGCTGGCTGTGATCCCGTATTTCCTGAACTGAAACAAGATATTGAATTCCTGTTACACTATCCTGCCTTAGGGCTAATTTAGAAGGAAATTTCCAAAGGGGTCCCTCTTGAAAACAGATTAAAGTGGCCCCTCCCCCTTCTGGTAGGGGAAAAGATTTCCTTGGAGAAAAGTGGAAAAAATCTTTAGTTATTTAACATCCAAAGTATTCATGAGCATAAAAAAATAAAAATAATAATATTAGACAGTAAAACCTCTCACTGTTCTGAGACATGGCAAATTCAGAAAGTCCTTTTCGTGGGGTGTAGCTCAGCTCACGTAGTCTCTTATCAGACCCTGCTGGAAAATGCTGTGTCCCAGGCCCTGGTGGGCCACAGGCATGAGCTCCTGATGCTCTTCTCGGTTTTCAGTCCAGAGCAGGTCCAATCAGCTCCAAGAAACAGAAAAGCAACAGTCTGGGGAGCATCTCTGCCTCAGCTAACTAAAAAAAACTAACCAAAAGCAAAGGAGAGCTCCCTGCCGCTGCAGACAACACACACCAAGAGAGAAGCTGAAGCTCTTCATGTTTTTGGATGCAACCACCTTAGACATTCCACCACTTCTCCTTCTCCCCACTTCACTCCAAGATCTAGTTTTACAGGTGCAAAACTTACTTCTGGCCTAAACAGATGAATGGGGATACAATTCAGCATCTTAGGACATACACCCAGTGGGCAAAATGAAAAATAAAGAGTAATTCGACCCTAAAATGTGAGATTGGAGTCAGTTTCCTGATTGAGGAAGTATTTTGTGTTGATGGTTACAACCTGAAGACATAAGATGTATTTACTGTAAGCTCTCAATTTCTCACTTGTCTGAAATGTGCTCTTTTCTTAATAAATGAGATCACTGATTACCTTTCAATATATTTTCTGTAATTTTAATATCTGTGCGTCAGCAGCAGAGTTGCTTGTGAGTCAGGCTGATGAGCATTCTCCTGTAACAGCTCCAGCAATTACAAACCAGAGTGCAGAGATAGTGACTTCTTTCTTACATGTTTTGTTTTGGAGGCCATTTTACAGGTTTGTGTAAACCTGCATTGCAGGCTATTAAGAAAGATAAGCAAAAGTTTAATTTTCCATAGTTATCTGCAAAGACACTTCAAATCTTTCCTTCAGCTGCATTTTGCTCTGCTAAAAATTCAACAATTGTTAGAAAGTTAGTAGAATTCATTTTTAATGCCATTCCTGCAAACTAAAACTCTCTCATATTTTCAGTGTACTGTGTTAATGTCCACCTTATCTTATATGTAGATTGCAAACATTTTTAGGGGGTAAGATTAAGATTTTAAGCATTCTTGAAGGAAGATTATCCTTTCTGGTTTGCTGAATATAGCAAATTCAGATCAAATTTTATGAGGGTGCTAAAGGTTCTACAAATTCTAAATAATGCTGATATAAATAAATGCATTATTTATTATTTTGTAATGCAATTCCTGTTCATCATTGTTTACCCACTCATTAGCTTTATTTCACTGGAATTTTTCTTGATTTCTTCCAAGATTACAGGGGGGAGGAGTAACAGACCTGGAAGAAGTTGATCATGCCAATCAATACAGAGGGAAACTTAAGGCCCACTACCAATGTAGCCTGGATATTTACCAGGACTTTTGAAACATAGTGGTGTGATGAAGTGCTACAAAGAATTTCATCCAATACATATGGAGGTTTTTTATATAAGGACACACAGATACATATTTGGCCTCATTTCACAGGGAATACTTTCACTACAGGCTGCTAGAATTTCTACTTTAGTGTAAATTTTTTATGCTGTAGGAGCAGAGCTAGATTTACCAAATACATAAAAAACACGATAGATTTTCTTTCATAGCTACAAACTAGCTTTGCGCTCTGTCTCCTGTTTCTTGCCATTCAAAAATGCTGAAGTCTAAACAAACTGTATATGAATTTGAAGTGTTTATATCTCTCTCTCTTCTCCTTGTAGTTGTTACCTTATGAATATAACTCTAGAATTTAGTTAGGATTAAGAGAAAATGAATTAGCAACTACAGTTAATGAAATAAGAATAAAGATTAGGATGAATAAATACCTATTTTCTACTTGCGGAATTGCACATACTTTTGGAATGAAATTCCAGAATTATTCTCTTCTCTCTGGTGACCAGTGACAGGACCTGAGGCAGCAGCATAAACTTCTGTCAGGGGAGATTTAGACTGGATATTACAAAAAGGTTCTTCACCCAGAGGGCGTTTGAGCACTGGAACAGGTTCCCCAGGGAAGTGGTCACAGCACTAAGCCTGACAGAGTTCAAGGAGAATTTGGACAATGCTCTCAGACACATGGTGTGAGTCTTAGGACTGTTCAGTTCAAGACCACAATTGTACTTTATGATATTTGTGCGTCACTTTCAACTAGGGTGTTTTGTAATTCTATGAAAAGAAATTCTGTGCTCATACTTTCTGAGCTAAACCAATATCCAGTCTTGAATTTTAGTAAATTGATTTTAAATTCTTTTGAAGAAATTTTTTTATCAGAAACTCAAACCTATTTATATTTTTATCTGCAAAACTCAAGCACAATATTTTAATTAGTTCATTAGAAACACAGGTTTGTTTTTGTCTCATAGGAAAACTCCCATTTACTTACTAACTTTTTGTGCAGTGTAGTATGAGTGCCTGTCAGCCAAATAATTAGTTCATAACCTATGGAATTCATCCTGTACTCTGTGTTATGGTTACTTGATATGGTGAGTCTTTGCTTGAGCACAGGTATGAGTAGTATCAGTCTATCCATCCAACTTTGAAAGTCAGATTGTGCATAAGAAGGTAAGTTTGCAAATTTTTTATTTTTGGAAGCTATGTAAGTAGTAACCTGATCACAGTACTTCACATGTTCTTCTCAAGCTGAATCTGAAAAAATGGACCAAATCTTCAACTTACATAAATTTAAGCATTGTCACTGTTACTGCTGATTATCGAGCAGCTTACACTAGTGAAGGAATTAGGCTGCTCATTTAAGAAGTCAGTTTACCTGCTCATATTGTCCATATTTCCCTCAAGAAAGGGAAAATTTTACATAATTAGAGATATGTAATGGGTAAAATCTCTTGAACCAAACATAGTATCAATTAATGACTTAGGTGACTTTCTAATTAAGTAGAAAAATAATATTTTAAAAGCAGTCCTGTCTTCAAGGGTTGCCACACTCTAATGATCTTTCACAGAAATTTAGTTGTGTAAGAAACCTAGTCAAGTTTGGTAGCAATGTGGCAGTTCAGGAAAAAATGCTGTTCTCCAAAATCTCTACTTCTATTAATACCCATGTCCACTGGGCCATATATTAGACAATCCTCATTTTGTGAACATAACTGTAAAAATCTTTAGAAACTTTACAGATGCTTTGTCTTGAAAAGCAGTACTGGTACTGACGTACTTCACGACCATACAAAGTCTAGCTATATGGTCAAAAGGCTGACTCTATTTAGGAATACCAGGCAGCAGATTTTCTTTGGCACCATTATTTCACTGTTGTGATTTAAAGCAAAATTTAGTGTATTTTTCACAGCATTTGAAGAACCTAATAGCTCCATTCTTAGAAAAATGGTTAAAAATAGAAAGGAAAATCCATAATGGGTTTAATCATCTGTGCGAAGTATCCAGGGTGGAATTTATTTCAATAATCTGCGTGTTTTTACATCATTCACTTAAGCACTCAGTTCTATGGTGGCCTTTTTAAACATTCATCTGATCTTGGGAGTAAGATAGCTGCTCCTAGAAGTATATGTCTGGACATTGGAGGGAACTGTATGACTTTTTAATCTGTTCTTCATTGTTCATTCACACAAAACTATGCACACCTACCTGACTTTTATTGTCCTTTTATTTCTTTCAGAAAAGAGGTTAATTTATTCAGTCCTGAAAGGTCAAAGTGAATCAGAATGTGGGAAAGAACATGAGTATTTTCAAATAGCAATGATGCAGACAATTGGCTCTGGCTCTACAGTTCAAAATCAAATATTTTTTCTATTTGCAGTGTTTGGCAATTAAAATTACTTTGTCATAGGGATCCTGCCTTTTAACAGTGTAATGCTTTAGCCGTTGAACTAATTTCATACTTCTTTGCTATGGTGCAGAGGAATCACCTGTAAACAAGATAAGGAAGAAATTGAGGGCATGGTGGAAGCATTCACTGGGAAACGATCAGAAAGCTTAAGAAATAAGCCCTTACTTCGATCAGAAAGGACTTAAATTCTCAGATCTGAGAGAACAGGGGAGGCTCAAGATATGTATCGGATAAAGAACTCAGTTCCACTTGAAAAAAGAAAATGTGCTGGTGGGTTGAAAAAGAAATTTGACATTCAAGTGTTACAGGAGATTTGAACTTGGAGGTCACCAGTATGGAAAGATTTACACACCTATACAAAACTTCATTTTGATAGTGACAAAACTAACACCTTTGTAAAGGATTGCAGAAAGCAATGGAACTAAGTGTGTGTAGTGGAATATGGATTGGTATAGGTTTTGCAGAGAGACATTATAAGGAACTTGAAAGTTTGTTGTTGGATAGTTGTGTCAGTTCTGAAGTTGAACATAGTTGTGACTGTTTAGATATGCTCTGGCTACCGTAACCATTAGGCAGACAGCATAGCCTGATTGTCTGCAAGGTCCATGTAGTTCTCTGCCTGCTTGAGGGATCTGTGGCTAACAGTTAATTGTATTGCCTTACCTTAATTAAAACTGACTAGAACATGTGTATATGACTGTACTTACAAGATTTACTGCAGTATGGGCAAACTCAAAGGTGAGGGATGCTTTGACACTATTTAAAGTGTTGGGTGCTATAAATAACCACATTAGCCTTATGCTCTCAAATGAAAAAACAGTCTTTCATTTTTTCTTGTACTGTTTTTTCTTTTTTAGTTTTTTTTTTTCTTTTTTTTTGCTACATTAAGTCATATAATCAGCCTTATAAGTTCTGATTTTTTTTTACGTGACTGGTAATCTGTAACCTTGGTCTGAAAGCATGATTATTTCCTTGAACAAACAGCAGTTCTTAACTACAGAAAGTGAAGTATGTCTTCTTGAGAGTAAGCTACCTCAATATTTTTTTCTGTATTTCTTTCTTATGAATTTATATTTATAACATAAAATAATTTCCTATTAACCTAGTCTTGTATACACTATATTAATTTCCCCATTCTTGGTGTCTCCATATCCGGGCATATAGCTTTTTTGTCTCCAGGAAGGAGCAGTTGGAAACATCCTACTACTCTTGTCCTGGTAACAGGGAACAACTTCAGAGAAGCTACTACATCCAGTAAGTGAGAACCTTAAAAATAAACAGAGACCACAGGTCATTATGTTTGCAGCTTTTGATACCAGGTAGGATGTCACAGGTTGGAGGTCCTTGGCCAGTGGAATCTCCTGCATTGGGAAGAGTGAAAACTCTACTTGTGTTAGCTCTACCCAGCAGATATGTTCCTGTATACCCATGCACAACTAATTATATAATCACAACAAAAGACTTTTATATACCGTGTTGTTATGCTACAGGTTGATACAAGATTAAGCATGTTCGTATCAATTTACTACATGGCTGTCTTTTGAGGAGGAAGAAAGCACACAGATGTTCAAATCTATTATTCCTAATCATTAAAAGTGTTGCTGTGGTTAAGGCCAAACACATTAAAAAATACATCCGGTACTTCAGTGGGCTGATTTTCATTTCTGTCAGTAATAATTTTATATTAATTCTTTTCCCCACCTTCCTTTTGTTTTGGTACCATATATTGTGTTACATTATATTGTTACTATTGCAGTGAGAAGTTAAGAGTAATGAGACCAAAACCTTCCAAGATTTTTTTTTTGAAAGCTGTCTACTTTTAAAAGAGGATTTGTTTTACAAGAGCAAGCATAAAAGTCTAACTTCTCAATATTTATTGCTAACTCTAATTAGAATTTTTTCCAGTTGTGTGTGCCAGCTTATGACACAGTAAGATGCCAAATTATTGAACAACCAGAAGCTGCTTTTCTAAAGGCATTCAGTGAAGGAACAATACATGTAGTAATTGATTCTTGTGATTTATGAACAATACAGTAATTCATTCAAGAGGTTTTACTATTATCTTATGAGAGGTATTGCATGTTAAAGAACGTAAAGATTAAATTACAACTTTCTAGACCGCCCTTGGGAGCAAGCAACTTTCATATACACTGAAATGTAAGTTTTCAAACATTCTTAATTTTTTACTAAAGATATGTGACTGACTGGCATTGTGGTAATATGTAAAGATTTTATTTTTACCTAAATTTTTACTTCAGTAGACCTGAGATTCATCTTGGTTTGGGTTATCCTTCTGCCCTGTTTGAATATTAATTTCTGCTTCTCTTTTTCTTTTTATCTTTTTTTTTTTTTTTTATGAAATGAGCTTTTTTTATCTTTTCTCTTATTCCTGTCTTTCCACAGCCCAATTCATTTTATATTTGGATATTTGATACCAGTTATTTTGTGTTCTGTTTGGTGCGCTGCCATATTAGTTGCATCCCCAGCTTTAGTAATCTAACCTCATATGAATTTTTGTCAGTACTTTCAGTTTTTTGTGAGAAGTTCATTTCTGGTTGTCTTTTTGTATTCAGAAGGAACAAATCAGTGAAAAATTAATTTTTGAAACAGTGCAGATTATCTTCTACCTTTTGTAAATATTTCCATAAGCAGATAGTAGCTCTGATGATGGAGTGCAGTGATTGATCACTTGATATTTTCTACATTTTGAATTGGCCGTTGAGATTAAGACATACAGAAAGTTGAATCGATTGACAGCCAACCAAGGTTCTCAGTTCTCTTCATGAACAAACAGTCAGCCATTTTCAAGTATACTTTCAAGAGGCTGCTGAAGCTCGATATGGAAAATACAATTTCCTTAAATCTCTAATTTTTGAACATTCATATTAGATCTAAACGGCTGTATATATATTTACTGTTATCTAGATGAATATTTTAATGATTGTTACTATTAACATGGTAAATGTTAATAGTACATTTAAAGCATTCAATTCTATTATTTAAGTGGACACACACAATATTAATCATATATCACTGAAATTTAGTTATGATGCAGAATGATACATTTTGCAGAGATAATTTATTGTAATTTATCGAAGTACATACCTCTTAGTGTACTCCTTTGAGTACATACTTCTTAGAGTCAAAATGAGCAGTTCTTACTCTGTACACTTGAGCAATGTGAGCTCATTTCCTTAGAGAAAAGAGTGCTAATTAAACCAACAATTTGCAATACTGATATGCAGAGGACTGCAGTTTTCCAAGACTAGTAAGTTTTTCAAATAGCTACTGATTTCTACTGACACTTCAAATTTAGATTTGAGTACGGTTTGTTTGTTCATTTTTGTCTTCTTTGCCCTGATAGAAGTGTCACCTATGTAGTAAGTAGGTAGGACTTAAACTGGAACATTTCATTCAATGCATGAGCACAAATCCCTGCACAAATTTTGTAAATACAGTGGCAGTAACAACTGTAATACTCTTCCCTATGTTTTCCGACATAATCTAAGTAGCATAATCCTGGAATTAAGTAAATTGAGACACGGAGGTTAAGTAATTTGCCTGAAGCTAAACAGCAAGCAATTAACAGAGATGGGATTAGAATTACAAAGTTTTGGCTGTCAGCCCTCCCTTCTGTCCAGGAGCCAGCTGCCACTTTCAGTGCTTCTGGCTTCCAGTCCTATCTCTTGAGACTAAACTTCAGTGAATTTTTTTTCTTCATGCTACTTAGATATGAACTTAAAAGGAAAGCATGACTAGGACTGATACTATTTTTTAAAAATTATTTTTATAGTTGTTGTAGAGACCTATCTGCCTTAGTAAGAAAATAAAGAAGCAGATCCTGGTTGGTAGTTATATTTTAGAAATTTATACTTTTCTTTTAACGATGGCCATGAATCATACTTTCCAATTGTAACAGATTTCAGAGTGAAAATCTCTATGCTAGGTCAAATGTAATTTTTTTCCTTATTTATTTTAAGAAAAAAAGGTTTGATTGTGTCCTACAGAGTCTTACGCCATTCTTTTAATAGCATGCTCTTGACTGAGTATCAGGTGTAGGTAGTGTTATGATTTCTTGGTATCTCTTTTTAAAAGAAGAACAAATTTATGTTAAAGACAGAAGAATGGAAAATACATTATTGAGAGATAGATGAGATAGATATAAGCTAGGCACAGCACTACAGGTTTATCTTAGATGTATCTCTAACCACTGAAAATTATATTAAAAATTACTGAAGTGACCTGACTAACCCTGCAAGATTCTTGTAAAGCAAGTGCAATGTTACACCACTATATACATTATATCAAATAATTGTATTTTCAGTGATTTCAGGTAATAGGTGGCAGAATAGATGTCATTGGATGAAGTGCTATTACATGTCACAATTAAAAGAGAAATGAACTTCTAGTGATTAGAAGTTTACCTTTGGGGGGTGATATGTTTCTTTTTGGTTATGTGTTTTTGCTTTTTAATAAAATCCTTGATCTGGTAACACCTCTGTTGTCCATTTCTTTGTATGAGGTTTTAGTTCTCATATTTTTACATGCTTCAATATGCTTCAAATCTATGCTGGCATAACTTTACTTGAGACAATCTAGAACAAATTTAGCCCCTGTACAGGTTCATGGAGCAGATGAACCTTGAGTACCTTACAACTAGTATTTCTTGCATTTTTGCAGTGCATTGTCCTTAATGACAACAAAATGTGGTTGTTATTTGCAACAGGACCTATACGCAGTAGGACTCAGAAAATATACAGTATCAAAAATACTGCCAGTGTAAATACATTCTAATCAGTGCTTTTATGTCTGCACAGCCATATCCCAGAGCAGGCTGCTTGTGCTATGCTAACCACACTGATGTATTGTAAGTGACTTGTAGGCAAGGAACTGGGACAATCCACTGGGGCCTTTAGTCACTGAATCTTTTTTAATATCTATAAACAGTTTTCTGACCTAGTTTATGAATGTCTGCTTTTGTATCAGCAATGCATCATCCTACAGGCCATGCCAACCTGTCTTACAGTACAGCTGAAGGTGGGCTGCCTTGCACAGCTCACAGAGCTTGCTGGTAAGAGGAGTATATATTCTGTCTACTTGGCTGAACATCTAATTTAGGTTGCATATAAATGATCTTTGTAGGTAAATGGTAAATGTTGGTTTATAATTAATAGAAGGAGGTGTTGATCAAGTTTTGGGATGAAACAGGCCTAACTTAGTAAGAAGGAAGGAGATTTATGAGTCTCTCCTAACTAGGTTTTTTAATTATTATTACTTTATAGCAGCCTTAATGATACTATCTTTTTTTTTACCAGTTTAGCTCAATAAATTATGCTTATGTCAAGTCATGTAATCTCCTAATGCTGTTCTGCAAGTAGAAAGTCATCTTGAACCCCTTAATTCCCCATATTGCATATGTTCATATGGGCTGTGAGATTTGATTAGACACAAGCATACTTCTGCTTGAATAGGAATTATGAGAATTTGCTTATGTGAATGCCTTGTCAAGCATTAACACTGAATCATATTAGTATGTAGAGTCAGTATTATTACTAGATAGTTGATTTTGCTTTCACAGTCAGTAATCAGCATAAATGGCAAGGTATGCATTTTGTTGTTTTTAGATAAATAAAGTATGAGTGGAAGTTTCATTTCATTGTTACAGTGCCCCAATTTTATGCTTCCTCATTTTGGTACCTGTATTTTGAGAGTTTTAGTAAGACTGAAACACTTCTAAAGGTCATCTCTCTAGTCATAACTCAGATATTCCCAGTCCCTAATTGAAACTTGTAGTGTCTCATTTTTTCCTACCTTTCTTTTGGAGCAAAACTCTTTTGGAAAGAGATCAGCTTGCCTGGCATTTTAAAATTCACTGCTTTTACTCTGCACATTGAAAAGGAGCGTCAGCTCTCAGTTACCAAATAATTCATATGCAGTCTGCAGACATTAAAATTTGAAAAAGGAGCAGTAGAGAGCTTTGAAGCAGAATTTCCTTTTGTTAAATTAGTGAATATGACAAGGTTATGTAATATTCCTGGGGGATAAAGTGGTGCACGTCACTAACCTTTTAGATTCAAGAGACTTCATGCTTTTTATTTGCTGCTGAAAGAAGGCTTAGTACTGGATTTACTAGCAAGGTCCTCTTTCTAACTGAGGTAAATTAAGTTCCACCTAGCTTTTACATATACTTTTGTGATAAATATTGTGTATATACACAAGCTTATACCTATTTTGTTTTGTAATGTGCATTTGAACATGTGCTGTTTTATGACTTAAAGGCGTATCTGCAGTTGAGTTAATATCATGAACACTGGGTTAATAGTGCTGGAATTCCTATGGGCATGGGGGAAAAAAAGGGAGAATTCTTGCCCTACTATGCATTTACTGGATAGTGAGTATTACTTAGTCATATGCTTGCATATTTCAGTGCTCAGGTTAGCCAAATACTAGAACCAAACATCCTGATTCTCTTTTCTTGAACTCTAGTGTAAACCAGGATTTATGTGTAGAAAGAACCGAAGAGACCATGAAGTAAGGGAAGATTCAGAGGCAAATGTATACTTCATTTTCTGTAGCAGTATTTAAATGCAGGCTAAATTTTGTATCTAAGCTAGTGCATATGTAGCACCGATAGCTGAGACTGGGCATCCAACCTGAGGAATGAAGGCAAGAGGGCATGGCTGTGGGAGTAGGCCTGGTTTTGGGAGGTTTCTCCTTTCATCTGATCATCTATGAGACTGTCTGTGATAGCTTGTAAACCCTGGCTTCCTGTTAGGTTTAGCACAGTGTTGCTCTAATAAGGCAGTAGTTAATGGTTGGCCCGAGTTTTACACTAAATGTGCCAAAAATTTTTCATGAAACCTGCTTAAATTGTTAGTCGGTTGCTTGCAACAGTTTAAATAAAAACAGAACAGCAATGTATACTGCTTCAGCTTCTTTCTACTTCAAATATAAATGTATTGGTCTATACTATTAGTAAAAGGCTTTTTTTCGCAGGTTTTTCACTTAAGTTCTTCTTATTTGTGAAAGCCTTTTTCATTCTCTCAGTTATTATAAGCTTAAAATGAACATGTGTGAATGTGTGTGAATGATATTAGTTGGCAAATAAACGTCTGCTGCTGTCTGTGTTAGTTCATATACCTCCCATGTCCCTAGGGCTCAGATAATGTCTGTCTCTAAAAAAGGCATACATAATCTGCAATGAAATGAGCTGGTAACAAGGTTTGCAGAGCTTAAAGGTACACATTAAATGTGTGCTATTTTAACATTAGACCTTTTGGAAAATGTAACCTACCTATCCTGCTTGTGAGATATTACTTGTAAGTCTGCAGTTTGACTTCTTATTTCAGGGAGGAATGAACCTAATGGCCAGCCTACTACACTGACACTGTGAATTGAAGGAAATTTGAAAATATAAAAGATAGGATTGACTTTTCATATTTTCCTTGAGACATCAGCAAGTGATATTTTTTTTTTGAGCTGCTTACTTAATCTGTAGGGCAGGTATATTCTGGCAGATTGAAGGTTGGGAACTGGAGATTACTGCTAAATTGGAAAAATAGCCCCAAACCATAACCATAACCAGAAACCTCTCTCAAATACCAGTCCTTTGTTCTGAATGATTTTGCTTTTAGAAGAATGCATATTAAAGAAAGAAGGTGGGATGATGAGTGTTTCAATTATATTATCAAAATTTTATTACTTTTGTAGGGACTGAATTTTTAAGAGGATGCTGTGATGCCTGTAAAGTAAAATTGCTTGATTTCATTTACCCAGACTTTTGTTTGTACCTAGAAATAGTTTCTGGGAAACAAATGGATCAAAATTTTCAGCAGGACTTCATTGGCATGGCTGAAATGCATTTAAAAGTTGAAGGACACAATACCAATAATTTTCATTTATATAATAATAAAACCATTCCACTGCTCAGAGTATGATGACATCTGAAGATTGTGTTTTTGCTATTCTTCTTGCTGAAGGATGTTAAGGCAAGGGCAATTTTAAGATGAAAAACAGTTTTAAGTGAGAAACAGAAAAATTTCACAGCTTGTGACTGACAGAAAAGAGCTTTTAGGAACATACTACTTGTTAACTTAGTAGTTTCTTTATGCAGATTTCATTAATACAAATTATTTCTTGTCCTTACAGAAACAAAAACTAATTAGATTTTCTTACATAGCCAGTGTGCAGGTCTTCTGTAAGTGCAGGTTAGAATTAAGGTGAAACAATTACTTGTAAAATGATCAGTCTAACTGATGACACAAATTATTACTAATGGGTAAATTAGCTGCTAATGCTTTATATAAGGATGTTTTGAAATTTCTATTAAGTGATTTTCTATTAAGTACTATGTATATGTATAATAGTTTTTTAATATATTAACTGCTGGAGGGATTGTGAAAATAATAACGAATCATGAAATTTGTAATGCATCAGTACAGTATCAGACTGTGATTAAGTGCAATAATCACAGTCTTCATTTTTACCACAGTGTTCATTTTTACCTGGACAGGAATCTTCACCACCTTCACTATCATTAAATATGAACCAGTCTATGGCCTTTTTATTTAGAATATATGGCATTGTCTCCTAAGTCTGTAGAATAGAGTGACTGTTGCAAAATGGAAAATGGGGTAAATAAAGGTGTTGGTTTGGTTTGGGTTGGTTTGGTTTGGTTTGATTTGTGGGCTTTTTTCTTTCTTGGCTGGATTTTTGAGGTTTTTTGGTGGTTGTTTTTAATTGTGTTTATTTGAATTTTTACCGCATGAGAAATTTCTGAGTGTGTAATTTGACATGGGAAGAATCACTACAGAATTTTTTACTCAGAGTGAGTCCATTTGCATACTCCCTGAAAGTTTTTGCTACTAGACCAGTAAGACTATGCTAAGTGAAAATGGTATGTGTGATTGTATGTGTGCCAGACCACATTGTTTACTCTGCTGTCAGCCTACATTTCTGAGTCTGAGGTGAAAACATTTCATGGGAAAAGTTGTGATTGTCATCTTCCAACTTTTATTGGTACAAAATGAGTCTTTATAACTGAAAAAGTTACTGTAATTTTTAGGGAATCTCCTCAAATATGTGTGAATGTATTAGCAAATGAGGCATTTGAAATAAGTGTCTTTGCATTTTTAGTTTTTTCTGATGTCTTTATTTACCCTTGCTATATATGCTTACAAAGGATACAATATGATGTACTTTTTGGCAATTTTTGTTCTGACCTAGTAAAATTTTTGGTATTTCAGGCATATAATGAAGTTTAGTCCTAAACTGAATTATTTTATACTAGGAACTTTCATACACCCCAAACAGAGAAACTGGGAACAAATGTATGAGGATCTGCATCCTCTATGTGTCTTTTCCACAGTAAGTTCACATGCTGAGCTAGCTGTAGTTGGACTGCAGGCATCCTTTTACCTTTCACTTTAAAGAAGGTGAAGTCTTATCCTCATATTCGCCTTTTCATAGAGGAGTATGTCCATAAAAATGTCTCTACACAAGAATAGTTTGCAGTAGCTGTGGAAAAAAGGGGGCTGAACTTCAAAAGTATTTTGTCAGACATTTTATTTGAGTGCAGACGAGAAGTATTACAGTTCCTTAAACTGCAGCACAGGGAACAAAACAGCAACTTTAAAATGGATTATTCTATAACATGATGAAATGTGAATTAATTAATTCAATTCACTGTTTCAGAACTCTACTTAAACTTTAGAAAGTCAATGTAGAGGCGCAGAAGGGAAGAAAGAAATTTCTTATGCTCATGCCAAGATATTCAAATGTTCCAATCAAGATGAGTTATTTTAGTGTCACTTTAAAAATATATTTTATGGAGCCATAATGTGCAAAAAAACTCCACTTCTATCTGGATAGTGGTAAACCATCTCTCATTTCAGAGAGGGCCCTTGAGGGGACAGCTTGACTGTTCATTGAAGCAGCAGCCTAATTTCTGTGGGGTTAAACTCTGTAAAACAAATAAATGCAAGCTCAGTGTATTTAACGTGAGCTAGCAATAAATTCAATTTTCCCTTGTATATTAAGAGTGTAATTTGCAGTAGTTTTGTAGTTGTCACTTTGGCTTCTCAAGAGTCCCAGCAAGAAGTGCGTACCAAGTAGGAGATGGTGGGAGCCCTCAGCCTCTTGAATGCCAAAGCTTGTGGTGCTCTTCAGAAGTCCAAGTTACGGGTATCCCCCACTCTGATTTTTTTTTTCTTTTTAGCTTGACAAGGTATCAAAATTCACTACTAGTATCAATATCTGAGTAGGTACAGCTATATAAGCAAGCAAAACTTGGCTTGTTCTTGCATTTAAAAGGTAATACTGCAGCAATTTTTATGATTCTCTTAAGAAAATTTAAGTACAGAAATATGAGATGATTTTAAGTGAATTTCACTTATTTTATTTTAATTACAGTTGTGTGATTTTAACTGCATTTATTGATGTTACCAAGGAGAGTTCCAAAAGTGCTGATAGACTCTGGTATCATAGATGGTAACATATTACATCTTATTTTTTTGGAAGATTTAATTGCAGTGGAAGGTTTCCATATAGATTGTTGCTGTGCTTAATGAACTGTGTTGTGGAGAGTTTTTCTTGAACTATGCACTGCTGTTGTTAAGGGAGATCAAAAATAGTTGTCAGTTCTCAATCAAAATTGCCCTCATGTTAATAAGCACAACTGTGTGTGCAGTTTAATTGTGTTTGCTGTCAGAGTGCCTAGCAGCTTAGGTCACAATCAATGTCAAGAAACTGACAACATTAATTGTAGAGATAATTTGTGTCAAACCTTAATTAACAACTTTTATAAAGATAAAGGCAACAAATACCACTTTTCATTTTTGCTTCTGCTGGGTTATGATTTCACATACCCTTACACTGATGGTAGTTGCTTTATATGTAACAAGATGAACATTTTGATAGACTAATAAAAAGAGGGATTGCATAGTACTTACCTGTCCCCATGGCAGATAATTTTATAAATTTATTTGTGTTCTAAGAATAATTTATCTTCTCTGATATCATATGATACTTGAAAAATAACTGACTTACTTCCAATATTACATATTGGAGGAGAGTTGTGGCAATGTTTTTTTATAGAAATGTCTTACTTATGTAAAAAGAAGTTTGACCAGACAGATACATACCTTATTTTTTTTCGGCTAGATTATGGTCTAAGTGAAAAACAAAGATCAACCCAATTCCATTCTATTCTGGCCTGTGAAGCTTTTTTATTGATGTAGATAATATTAGTCACATCATACAAGAAAGTGGATTTTATATACAGCCTTAAAACCTTGTTTTCCTTGAGAAGAGTCCACAAGTTGAAAATTGCATCATTATGTACAACTGCCCTTGTTTCCTGTGTCTAATGCTATCTATGCCTCTAATGCTAGGTGGCTAATAAACAAAAGCTTTACTAATTGCTGGTTAGCAAAAGTTCACGCAGGATGGCAAAAATACTGTTGTTCAGGTAGCTGGAGCTAAGTATTCAGCCATATTTCTGCAACTCCACGATGTAGGTAATAATGCTCTGCAGAAGCCAGTATTCAGTTTTTGTAAGGAGTCATAGCAGCTATAGTCCTATAGTCCTTCACCAGATTTTGGACAGTTCTGCATAAGAAATTTCTGGAAAACTGGTTGTACACCTTAGAGCAGTTAAGTTTGGTGAAAGGTTTTTAATTTAATTTATTGCTATGTGTACTATTTGCTGCCTATGAGGTACTATTCAGAGTTACTGTGTGCTCTTGGACTTTGTCATGAAGTGTTTCTCCTTCAGTGCTTTGAGTTCTAACAGTGCATTCACAAAATGTAAAAAAAAAACCTTAAAGGTGAATGGCACTGTGTCATTTTTCACTTGGTGGCCCACAATTACAACTTGTGCCACAGAATGTCAGTATATAGATTCGAGTCTCTTTACATATCACGGTGCTGAGTTAAAACAAAAAGGGTTCAAAGAGAGCAGTTTTGTTGAAATCCAGATGCTCTTCATCAGAATATATTTTTGCCTTTTTTGTGGTCCAGACATAAGGCCTGGGAAAGGATCTCTAGTATTTTCACTTAAAGTGTGTTTTATTTGCTAAGGTTTTGGCAATTTTTGACATCAGAGAAGTTCTTTCATAATTTCCTCATGGCAGTAGTAGTACACTGTTTTGCTGGAATGTGCTCTTGCATTTTGGTTTTGGTACATTTTTGCCAGGAAAATTAGCAAAGCATAAATCTCTCTTCTGATACAATCCTTTTTGCCTGAACTCTTAATACATAATAATTTACCTCCACCATGCAAAATTACAAATGCTTTCTCCTAAATGTCACTGATTTTAATGTCTCAAAGGTGAGCTTCCTGTTTTCATGACACCCTGTGATCACAGCATCAAGTAGCTAATCGTGATATTATTCCAGTTGATTGATGAGCTCATTTTGCAACAGAAGTCAAATTGGATTTTTTATTTATAATCGTGATAAAATATAATGTGTGATCTTGCTATTCCAATGCCATCAAATTTCTGTTTTAATACAAATTTCAGTAGTAAAATCTGTAAGTACTTTCTTGACCTTTTAGGTCTTTTAAAATAATGCTTTCTCATGCAGGTGAATGCTATCACTGGAGAAACAAAGCATTTCCTTCTTTTAAATTTTGAAGTCTTGATCCGACTTTTTTAAAAATTATGTTTACTGCTTGTATTAATATAATTTTTTTTTTTTTTTCTTTCAGCACCACCAAAGTTTACAAGAACTCCCGTTGACCAGACAGGGGTTTCAGGAGGAGTTGCCTCATTCATCTGTCAAGCCACAGGAGATCCAAGACCTAAAATTGTCTGGAACAAAAAAGGAAAGAAAGTCAGCAATCAGAGATTTGAGGTATTAGGTCCATTGTTCTGTTCCTCTGAAAAACATTTTAATTCCAATTTTGTTTTTAATCTCACTTTGTGTGCTTTATTAACGGTGATTTAGCAGAATAGAATTGACTATCAGGGATAATTTGGTGGGAATACTCTAATGAAGTTTTTAATTTGGAAAACTGGTTGTGCGTAGACCCATTAAAGAGAAAACTGCTGCTGCTGTTTTCTAAGCTTGCATGGTTGAACTGAGGAGCTCTGTGGTGCCTCTGTTCAGTTTGCTGGTTCATGGAGAGCTTTTGAAGAACTTGAGTTGAGCAGTGACTGCTGTCTCCAAAGAGCAAACCATCTCCTTTTCTGACAAGGTGCATCGAGCAGGCTTAGTCTTTGGCTGCTTCTGCTGCCACAATTCCTTACCCCTTCTGATGAAAGAAATGAAAGGGGCACTGTAGTTCCTGCTGCTGAAGAGGAAAAATAAAACTTGCTTGCTTTTGATTTTTTTCTTAACAATAAATTAGGAAAAGGCTTGGAGGAAGATGTTTCTCTCCACAATCTTAAGTTAAAGGAAACAGTGAAAATAATCTGCTCAAAGGATTCTGATTTTTTGAGGGAAATAAGAAAACAAGTATTATTCCCTCTTGTAGTGGCAAGAATAATTAATGTCAAATATGGATTGACCTTTAATATGAAGTAAAAACTCAGAAAATGGGGGAAAGCTTTTAGAAGAGATATCAAAACTGGCACTAAGAGTGTGCAATTGTCTCTTAAATGTCTTCAGTGTTAGATATGAGAGTTCTGTTTTCTTGAAAGCAACTGTTCAAAGATTAAAGGTTTCTGTATAAAATGTTTGTGACATGCATTTTATGAGAAAATTATCTAACATATAGTTATTAACAACCAACTGAATATTAAAGTCCTCTATATTAATTTTTATTAGCATTTGTGAAGATCGTTTTTCCTGGCTTTCAGGTTAGATTCTTTTAGAAGAACTGCATTTTGTCTATAAACCAAATTTATTTTCTTGATTTTTGGTTCAATAAATATCTAAAGACATTGAAATTTGTTCATTACCCATTATAATTTCTGGCTTGTGTATTTACTACAGCATGAAAAACAAAATCATTAATTTAAATGTTACCTCCTAGTGCCAAAATTGTTTGCACTTTGCAGAGCATATGCAGAGCTGTAATTGGCTAGAGGGATTAACATAGAAGGTTTATCATAAATTTTACACAATTTATCCTCTTCTGTTCACAGAACTTTCACTCAAAGTGAATTCTAAACAGAGAATGATGGTGCATGTATATGTTTACTGTGTGTTATTCTGCAATATGTCATGGTATATCTCCTTAATATATTGCTTTCTTGGGATCTGTGTACCTGTTTTTAGGGAGAATAGGCAAACATAGAGTAGTTTTATTTCCATAAAACTTATTGCATGTAACTATAAAAAACACCTTAAAAATGTTTTTAAAATGCCTTTAGTGGACTGTTGAACAAACAGTATAGCCAAGTAAGATGGAGTATATTTTGAACAAATAGATGACTCTTGCCAAGTGTTTTATAATTTTTATCATGTCCGCTGAGCAGAGCAGTTACAAAGTGTGCATACCAAATCATTATTTTAAACAGCTTTTCTTGCTGTTCAAAGTAAGGCTGTTAATTCATGCCATAGAATCTTTAAATAAGAAAAGAACAACAGTAGAAATGAGATTCAAAAAATACATATAAAACATTTGGGAAACAAGAAATGTCCTGAGATTTTCAGCTGGACCAGTAAGAGATTATTTAGTTTGGTTTCTTTGACGTTAATATTTTCTATATTTCTCTCAGTTACTTAATGATGACACACATCAAAATGTTTTACCTGAACACCTGTCTTCATAAAGTAAATACAGCTGGAAACGATTCTAGTGGTCATTCTAGTGGTCCATCTTATGCACAATCTTTTCCCAAGCATTCTGGAGGTTACTTTGTTGTAATTCAATAAACTTGTACAGTCTCCTACAGGGTTTAATGAAACTTGTCATGGTTACCTGTGCCCCACATGAAACCAGAACTCTTGCTGGAACTTGATGTATGTAGCAATTGGGGAACAAATAGTTTATTTCCTCTCTCTTGACTGTTTATATATTTGAAGACTGCTGTCATTGAAATTTCTTGCTCACCAGCTAATTCTTCCAACTTATTGACAATAGCAGTGAAAGCTAGGCAGTGCTTTTGAAATTAAAATATTCAGTAAGACCTCGAGGGTCTTCTTTATTAATCTTTCAGCTTTTATTTATATTACAGATATAGACTCTGAATGAGGATTCTTTTTTTCTCCTCTTCCTGCAAATTATTTCAAATAATAGGAATTATAGAAATCTGCTTTAATTTGCTGAGAAGTCCTTTTCAGAGGAACTTAAGAAGAAACAGAAAAGGGAAAAATAAAAGTTGAAAATTACATTACTCTACCTTGTGTGCAAAAATGCTTTTATTAAAAAATATCTGTCGTAAAAAAAATAAAATCTCATCCAATAGATGGGGAAGAGTTAGGAATTAACTAGCTGTGGTATGCAGGAAAGGGGAGAACTCATTGCATGAAAAAATAAATCCCTTTTATGATACATATTTTTGAGACACCAGACTTGAAACTCAATCTCTGCAGTATTTGCTGAATCCAGTCTGCTGCAATTGTTTTCAGTGTCTGTCCAGATACATTTATTCAGCATTCAGGTTTAAACAATAGCAATTACTCTATTTTAAGTATGTCTGTTAGTATTCAGATCCTATACTTGCATTTTGTATCTATAAATTGTTAGTCCGACTGCCTAAAGACTTTAAAATTATTTTTCCCTTATAAATGTCAATTTATTGAGAATTCTAGTTATTCCTTTAATTGTGCTAACATCAGGTGGATATATTGTCTTATCTAGATTAGTTTAAGATGGCTTTACTGGAAGATCAAGAAAAATACATCCTGTGGGCTATCAAACAAAATTCAGTATCAAAAAACTCCAGGGTTCTTATCTTACTTGCACCTCTCTCAAAGCTAAGTAGAAACTGAGCGATTCCAACAATGAAAATAGCAAGATGCAGGGCATATTTACCACCATTTCTGGCCCCAGACTTTATAGCTCTCTTTTATCAACATGTACAGTGGTCTCGTAGGTTGCTTGTGTGAAAATGAGACAGAAGGACACAAAGAGATGTGCAAATAGACATATCTGTAAATCACTTTGTGCATGTATATATTGATTATTTTGTAGAGAAAAACAAGACAAAAAATCTGTCTGTCCTTTGTTTATAAGTACCATTTATCTGATGGTAGTACTGATATCTCTCAGCGATTTTTTAAATTTATTTTTAAAAAAGTAGATTTAAAGAGATTACTTCTGTTACTTAACTATTAAGAAGGTTTTTCCAGGACCAACAGAGTGTTGCAGTACTCAACAATATTTGAAGTGATTCTGGCTTCAGATCAAGAAGGAAATAAGATCTGCTCAGTGAATTTTCTCATATAAATGTTATTACTTACTGTGTGAATTTTGCAATTTTAAAACTACATCTTAGAACTTTTGCTGTACTATTTAGCCTCCTAAATGATCACTTTGTTAGATAACTTTACTTATTTTGTGGGTTAAATACAAAGCTAAACTGAGTCATCCTGTTTGGTTCAGAAATTGCAGACAGTCATTAACTTCGGAGCCAAATAAGTGAGTGAGCTGCGCTCTGTGAGTAGAGAGGGAATATAGCTGGCAGCAATTAAAATGAATGTAACTGTCACTTGAAGGTAAAGTACTTTAGCTGAGAGAATTGAGAAGCATTGGTGGTGAACTTCAGAATAAGAGAGCATTAAGTCTCAGACTTTTTTCTTAGAGCCCTTGTTTGCTGGCTTGGTTTTTTTGGGTTTTTTTTTCATTTGTTCATTTGGTTTTTGTCCTGTATTTCTTGAAGCTATATTAAAATGGCCACTGAGTACTCACTGATAAACAATGTATGTTCCACTTAAACATTTTCCCATATGACTGGAATTTGTCCTGCAACATAAATTTGAGAAACAAACCCGTCTTTGGTGACTTGAATACCAACAGGCCACTGTTCATGAACAGATTAGCTGAGGGATAGGTATTTGTAACAACATCTGTGACAGCTTTTGTTTCCTTTTATAGGTAATAGAGTTTGATGATGGATCTGGATCAGTTCTCAGAATACAGCCGCTGCGCACACCCCGAGATGAAGCTATTTATGAATGTGTGGCTTCCAACAGTGTTGGCGAAATAAGTGTGTCCACGAGACTCACTGTTTTACGCGGTAAGTTCTTTCTAAACATGACCCATTCACTTCATAGAGCTTAAAGACCTGCATTGTTATAAAGCAGAGGATCCTCTCTGGCAGAGGTAAATGCAGTTCTTTATAAATGGACTTCGCTGTAGTCCCAATGCTATTCATTATAAACTTTAAAAAAAAATCCTCAACTCCTGTGTTTGTGACTTTTGACCATAAAATGGTAATGTGAGAATGTACGGTGTGACAGAATAGACTGAAGAAAAGAAGAAATAAGTGAAATAGGAGTGCCACACATAACAGGTTATCAATTACTACTCAAGCCAACCACTTTATGAATGCACTTGATTCACATTTTAATGCTGCCCTGGGTACCTTAGCTTTGTTCAATCAGCATTTACACAGAAATTTGCTCTATTAACAGTGACCTTGAAAAGTTGCTTGAACAGTTTTTAGATGAGGTTAAGTTGCTGCAGAATTTCTCCCACAAGAAGCAATCATAAAAAAGGTGAAAGCTTCTTCCATTTCAGATATATGTCACCTGAACTGTATTACTTCAATAAGAATTTTTTGAAAACAGTATTCAATTTTTTCAGCTCCATCAGTGGCGAGGATATTAATGTACTGCCAAGCCAACTGTCTAGATAATACTCAGGGAAGAAAATACTAGTAGTCAAATTACCTGAACATTTTGTTTTGTCATCTGGAAATGAATAGACGCTAGATTTGGAGACTCTTCATGAAATAGCACACTCTTCAGTTTGCAGGGCTGGCTTTATGACTGAAAATTACTGTCTTGTATTTTAATATTACATGGCATTACAAGGTTTGCGAAATTACTAGGTGACTGTTTACAGGAATTGAAGATGATTAAACAGCTTTACAGAAATTTAGAGGAAACAGAATTTAGAGGAAAATTTGTGTAATTACAATATGTTTTTTCCTTGATCCTCTATCCCAAGCACTGTAGGGTGACAGGAAGATTTCTTTTTTTGTGTTATTCTCCATAGTTCAATTTTTACTAGAAAAAAAAAAGTTTCTATAGTTTTATTAGCTATTTTAATCATTGCAGACAGTTCTGACATTAATGTTGGAGACAGCTAGCAACACTATCTGTGTATATATCAAAAGGACATACTTTTTTTTTCTTAGAGGAAGTCTGGTGTAAGGCAACTTTTTCAGTATTTAAAATCCTTACCTCTAATGCCATGTTTGTTCCTTATATTATCTTTTAAAAATTCTTCCCAGTTACGCCAATGAAAACAGGAAGATTGATCAATTGATGTTTAACAGCACCGTGGACCTGTTCTTAACTCCCTTAGATAAGGTTTTATTAACTGATAGGAGGACTTCTTATGTACAGTTTCCACATTGTTGAAAATAAACATAAAATGACATTTTATATTCCATTAGAAATTTTGCAAACTAAAGAAGATTGGGAGGAGGAGCAAGGAAAAACAAAAAACAGTATGAAAACTCAGGTGGAAATAATATTCTTTGTCTTCATAATTTCTTGTAATACATTTACATGACTACTGGTCATGAAATGTGCATGCATGTGTTTTGAAAGAGAGTGCTCTAAACCGAAGTTCTCATTTTGGCTTTTGTAGAGAAGCAACAGCCTTCATATCTCTCTACCAAGAACCACAGCAATTGCAAAAGATAGAGGGGCATCTGAGTGTCAAAACTGACTGACTGTACAATGTGGTCTGTTTCTTTATGAGTCCTATTGATTCTTAATCATTTTTTTTGTAACACATATGTAGCTTTGCTGCCTATTTTTTGCTTGATAGTAAGAGCAATAATAGTGGCTCAGTGCCTAATTCTGACAACACACTAGTATTGCATCCTCTTTTAAAAGCAATACATAATGATATGCATATGCAAATGACTAATGAAAAAATCTTATTGGTTTGAAGTTAAAATTAAAATAAATTTCAATTTTAATTAATTTTTTAATTAAGACCACTGACATATAAAGATTGAGAATTTTATCCATTATCAGAATACGTATGGCTTTTGCAACTGCGGAAATATATTTGCCCCACGAGTAGATTTATGGATTTAATCTGAAACTGGGAACATACAAGAACTCATGAACATACTGTGACCATGGATTTAGATAAAGGGGTAACGTCATAGAAAGCAAGGAGCCTGCAGAGAAAAAGGGCATTATTAAGAAGTTTTGATAGGGTTAAAATTTGAATTGCTGAACCTACAATGGGTTGCTGTATTACTTCCCAAGACATGGCATAATTCAGTGCTAAGGGCATTAGCCTGGAAGATAATTCTATTATTGCAAAGCCTCTACTTTGCAAACTTACACAAATCTTAACCTTGTACAGTCTGCAACAGTAGAAAGCTGTTGTTTTGGAAAAACACTCCATTTTTTTTGGGAAAGAGTGCCTCTGCCTCACATAGCTGCAGTAGGAATAAATATATACTATAGATGTCAACAACTAGATTTAATGAAATACAAGACAGAGTAGAGTGAGTTGGAGCTGTGGTTGCTTATGCTTTACTCATCCCTGTGGTATGTATGCGACTCTGGAGTACATAGGTTATATAGCCTGTATAACTTTCATATGTTCTTTTAATTGTACTGCAATGGTTCTGTCACAGACCCAGCTTGTCATTTGTGCTTCTTGCGAGATGTCACCCAGAGATGGAAGTCAGATTTTACTCACAATTCATCCTACAAGTATTGCAACCCTAATATGGAATGTCAGTGAAATCAGGGTAATTCCAGGAGCAGAAGTGTCTACCTACATCCATTTTGTTTGATCATTTCTTTCACAAATCCCAGGTTGAATACTGCAAATAATTTACGCAGCATGGAACAGCAACATTTTTTCTGATATGTCTGTGTCTTTACAGCTAAATTTATCCATTTTTCTCTGTGGCCATGTAGAGTAACTAGTTCCATGCATTACAGATGCTACCATGTTTTGTTAGGTTTCCTATACTATGACCAATTCTTAGTATTTGGGTCTCAAAGAACTACGAATATAAATAAATTTTTAGCTTCTAGGTTTTAGAAATTTACAGTGTGAGAAACAGGAACGGCAGAAAAGGCATCTACAGATGAGAACATTTCAAGGCCTTACCAGAGACAAAATATTGGATCCTTTTTTCTGTTACTAGAATGAATCAGGAAACATTCCAGGCTAAACTTGCACTTGTTAGGCTGAATATTGTGAGAGTTTGGACCAAGTATGGATGTCTGAGATAACTGGAAACTGCTTTTGATTTTCTGTATATAAAGAAGCTGGCTGCTTTCCATGACAGATTCACCCATATGAAAACGTTGAATTTGAAGGGAAACATGGCTTGAAAAGAGAAGTCTGAAAGTTGACTGTTGGAGACAGGCCGACAAGAGGAGTCAATACAATTTATTTTGGAGGTTTCTGTTTTGGATGTTTATGCTGAGAACCATAAGAATGGAACAGTGCTTTGATTTTTTTATTTACTGGTGCTTAATACACATGCCTTTCTACTCAAGAATGTCAGTGTCCTGGGGAGCATTAGAAGGAGCATTGCCAGTAGGTTGAGGGAGGTGATCCTCCCCCTCTACTCAGCCCTAGTGAGACCACATTGGGAGTTCTGTGTCCACTTCTGGACTCCTCAGTAAAAGAGAGATGTGGAGCTCCTGGAGCAAGTCCAGCAAAGGTCTACAAAAATGATGGGGGGACTTGAGCATCTCTTTTGTGAGGAAAAACTTAGGGAAATTGTCATGTGTAACCTGGAGAAGAGACAGCAGAGAGGAGATCTTATCAATGTCTATAAGTAAGTGAAAGGAAAGTGCAAAGAAGATGGACCAGGCTCTTCTCAGTTATGCCAAGCAAAAGGACAAGAGGCAACAGGAAGAAAAACTGATGGACAGGAAGGTCCATCTGAATATTAGGAAGAACTGCTTTAGTGTGGAGGTAATTGTGCACTGCAGCAGATTGCCCAGAGAGGTTGTGGACTCTCCCTCCCTGAGGATATTCAGGAGCTGTCTGGATGCAATGCCATGCAATGTGCTCTCAGTTGACCATGTTTGAGCAGGGAGGTTAGACCAGATGATCCCACTGCTGCGCCTTTCAACCCTCCCTGTGTTGTGATCCATGTGTAAGCAATAAAAAGCAACAAGGTTGCTTTCTAAAAAGCAACAGTGGGATCTTCCTGTACTCCCCAGACATCAGAGATGAAATAACTTTCCTTTTGCTGTCCATTCATTTCACGTTAAAGCCACCTAAATCTGTTTTTAGGTCTTGCAAATGGTGGATATCAAACATTTTCCCTAGCTTGAGAACAAGAGTTCTAAGGTGTCATATATAAGACTATAAATTGTTCAGGAAGAAGGAATAGGTGCTTTCTTCTAGTAAAGAAACCAGCAGCAATTCTATTCAGTTAATTTTCAGGAATTGCGGTTTTCATTTTTAAAAAAAAATTATGGTTATTTCTTTATAAAGTTTTTTCAAGACCGTGAGGGCATGAAGAAGCCTTAGCTTCAACTGCTAGGCATATGAGTAAAGCACAGAAGTGTGCAGGTTTTAAGTAAAAATGTGGAGCGCATTACATATATTCTAATACTTCCTCTGTTTGCTCTGTTTTTCTTATTTTCTGGAAAGTAAAGAGAGAGACTGCAAAAGGGAATTTATGCAGAAGGCAGTTTGTTTGTCTTGACCCATAATTTTCTCTTGCTCTTGTTGATTTTGTTAATACTCTGCATTACAAAAATACTGATAAACAGCATTTGTGTATCACAGGCAGTATATAAGCCTGAAAGAAGTACAATTTCAGTGGAAAGTGCCTAGGGTGGTTATTCCTTTTTATATTATTAGAAAACTGATTGATTCAATGTCAAACATTCACTGCTGCATTAAAGTGAAATTAAAAAAAAAGATAAATATTTACTGTATAGTGTTTCCCTGTCCATTGATACCCACAGATATTGAGGCAATTGTGAGAGATTTTTATGAGGCTCTCAGAAGTGCACAACATTTCTACATTAAGACAGAAAACAGCACCAAATCTAGACAAAAGCAACCAACCAAACAAAAAAGACCCCAAAACTATTCCAAATCAGAGATGATAAATCCAAGGTATTACAGCTTTTGTTTCTGCTGCTAGCAATAGATGCAATGATAATAGAAGCTCATTTCTGTATTTTCACTTTACCTGGTAGTACTGAAATGAGAAGGAGCTATTATGAAGTAACGTGTCATCTGGGACAGCTATCTTAGAGGGCACAGAAATTAGACAAATGGAGTGGCAGGGCTGTAGTGGGAAAATGTGGAGTGGGATATCTCTCATTTCTAGACAAATGGGAGGAAGGACTGTACATATTCTGGATATTAGCTGCACAGTAGGAGAAATTTTGTGTGTTTCAGCTGGAACTGTATAAATTATGTACACCAGTGTTTGTCTGAAACTGTTTGCTGTATAGTCACAGTGATTAATGCCAGGTGGTTGCTAGTAGGACAGTCTTTTGAAAGTGGAATGAAGAGAAATAAGGCAACTAAGAAAATACCTGTGCATGAGCTTAATACACTGGAAAGACATTTATCTCAATCATATATTGCATAATAAGGCTTTTGAAGAGCCAAAGGAGTATCATTCTGCAAAACTTCCTAAACTTTCAGTGGTGGTGCTATGTGTAGCACTTTGTGACCCGAGCTAGTGTGTTCATTACAGTCCTATTTTTATTAAGCCTCTTTTTGAAGAGGAATGTTGTTGTTCCTGCTGAGAAAATGCTACTTTACAGTTTATGTTGTAAAGCCTCTCCTGGGTAGCAGTGCAGGGAGGATTAAAAAACTAAACACCACTGCTTGAAAATCACAACATAGGATTTTGTGAAAGAGTGAAACAAAAGGAGAGGTAGCCAATACAACCCAGTCAATACAATAGCATGCAGATTTCTTGGAATGGCTTATGAAATAGTACTGACTTAGAAATGCTTGTCTGTAATATTATAAACTAATTTGAAATATTTTCTTTGGATATGCAAATGGTATGTTTGGCAAATAAATATTAACCTTCCATGCAGTACAATTTTAAATACTTAATAATTTACTGATCTTTATAAAAATGAAGTGTTGACATTTAACTAGTTGCCAGAAAAGGATACAAAAGAGTAATGAAATACACATCTCACATCCCATAGCTGAGTTCAAAGATACTGTATGTTTCAGTTCTGTTAATTGCAAGCATGGACATGGCAGTGGTTTAGGAAGTACTGTGTCTTATAAATTCTGAAAAAAATCAGTAAACATACAAAGGTCTATCACTGTAAATACATGATTCAGGGTATTGAGTTCAGATTTTAGGTATATGCACTTAGGTGTGCTGATTTAAGAGGTCTTATTGTTGACTTTTGTGCCGTTCCTCAAAAAACGTTGTAATAATTTAATATTTATGAAAATCATTGAATAACTCCTGTAAGTATTGTAAGAAGTTTCTGGCAAGTGCCTCACCTAGTGTTTTTTATGGTTAGTACTTTTCAAAATATTTCCACTCATATTTCTATATGCAAAATTTATCAAATACATTTTTTTCAATCGGGGAATATTTTGGTTTCTTTTTTTCCATAGTTTGAATTTTACAAATTTTCCCTTCTCTTGCACAACATTATTTTATAGGTAATCCACTACGTCATGAATTTAAAGCTGTACATTAGAAAGCTTTTTTCAAGATTTAGAGATGTCACTTTAGAAAATTAGAGAAACAGCAGTCCCAGATTTCTTTAACATTGTAAATTCCTGCAGTCGAAACTTTCAGAGATCAGTTACTTTGGAAAATCAAGATTAGGCTGATGTAAGATCTTTAAAGATGTAATTAGAAGGTATCTGTAGAAACCAGATTTTTTTGAGAAATCTCTCCTAACTTTTTCCCTACATTTTTTACTGGTGAAATTTAATTCGTCTCTGTATCATCCTGCATATTCTTTTAAGATGATTGATTGCTCAGTTATATTTGCTAGATCAACTTACATGGAGAGTTTTCCTGCTGCCTGTTACCACCTATCATGTCTTTGCAAAGGTCTATTTTACCTACTTCTAATTCTCAATGAATTTCACATGTCACTGACTTTGATCTAGCCAAATTTCTGTTTTACATAAAAGACTGTAAAGTTAAGCAATTCATCAATTCATATTTGGGCATAGGATTAGTTTTATTTTATGAAGTATTGGCAGTAACACAAAATCATTTATGCCATACCTTTTTACAGCAGTTTGATGTTCCTAAGAGACAAACATTGTCTTCAAATCAGTAATATGGCCAGACTGTATTGTATTTGTAGTTATTGTGTATATCCATGAAAGAAAATAAACTTGTGGATGAAGATTCCTAAAAGGATGTCTCACACTTGTGATCTAAGAAGAGAAACTGAAATTATGTTGGACAAAAGCAGAGCAGCTCTGTTTAGCTTGAAAGAGTTCTTGGTTGACAGTTTTGGCTAAGAATGTACACCTGTTAAATAGTTTCAGACAACTCAGCTAGGACACTTTCAGACACTTTCAGCTAAGTGACTAATTTTAGCATGACCCCCATTTAGGTATTCCCATTCTGCTATCTAATGACTGCATGTAGAATTATAGGCATTTTTCATAGCCACAGTGAGTATATGCTGGGTGCTTGTAAAATGCAAATTAAGCCATGTTGAGTGTATAAATTTTAAAACATGTTTGTTTTATACTTTTTTTCCCCATTCGTTGATACCTATGATGATTCAATCCTTTTTCACAGATGGCCATCCTTACATCATCAGAAATCTGTCACAAACAAATGATAGTAAGAACAATGCAAAACGAAATATAAGGGGGAGGAGTAATATTTCTCCTACCTACAGAATCAGTATCAGGTGATGTAAAATCAGAACTAAAACACAAAATATCCTAACATTAGAACCGTGATCTGCTATATACAATAAGGAACCATTTTGATCTGGTTCTGTAAAGACCCAGATAGAAGCAGCATATGAATGTGATATTAAAAATTATCTTTACAAGAGAAGGTGGAGCTTTGTGTTAAAGTGTTAGCTTTTCTGAAAAAGGAAAGTGAGGCAGGAGGAAGGGTATACTTCTGTGTGATAATTTTGGTATTTTTTAGTGCTATGTGTCTTTTTTTTATACAAATAATACTAAATTTCTTCTATTTTCTGCCTGGATGTAATATAGTTCAATTTAAATAAAACTGTCATTCAAATTTGCATTGTGGTTCTTTTTATCTACTTAGAAAATAGAGGGCCATTTGTCTTTTTTAATTAGTTAAAAGAAAAAGTGCAAAATATTTTTTGATACACCAAGAATTCTTCGAATACAATCACTTTTCCTGGGTTTAGTAGTTACGCATGAATTAAAGGCCTTTGTCCTTGTGTAGAGTGCTGTTGGCTCAGTATCAGGTGTTGAGATTGTGCAGGTTTTCATTGCTCAGTGGCCTAAACCCTCTCTCTCAAGTGAAGCCAATGAAATAATCAAATCCAATGCAGTTAATCAAATGCCATGTTGCCTGTTGTTCGTATAATCTGTGGCCTCAATTTCGGATGCATTTTATACATCTGTATGTCCACTCACTTAACAAAATATTGTAATATTAATTAGTAATGTAATTGTTAAAGTTGCACAGAGTGTAAAATTTATAAAAGAATTATATGGATTTTTTTCCTGTCTTTATTTCATATTGATTTAAAAATACAATTCTAGGAATTTTCTGTTTAAGGAGATGATATGGTGATTAGTTGCTCAACCCCTGACAGTGTCATCATATCTGTAAGGAACCCAGTGGTATTAGCAGCTTGATAGTTTCAATTTAATTGTTATCACAGCAAATCTTCACATGAGATGTCTAATATCATGTAATAAAACCAAGGCAATTACTAGAAAAAGGCATATATTCATACAGTAGGCTTCTCTGCATTTTTCCAGGCTAGCCATTTCTGTGAGCACTCATGTCTTATCAAGTGTACAGTTAGGGTGACAGAAATGTTTGCTGAAATGTAGGATGTGTTTGACACTAGTGTACTGAGGTGACAGTAAGATTAAATACATTTTAATGTAATAAGTGCTAATCTTCAAATACAGAAAAAGCCCAGTTAGAATGCTTTTTCACATATATATGAAAAATTAATTTAGAAATTAGAGAAAGCTTTGGCTTGCTTAGCCTGGCAATAGGTATTAAAATAGTATTTATTACTGTAATTCCTAAGTTTTCAAGGATTTGACATAGGAAGAAGAAATAAAATGAAGAGCACATACTAAAATATTCAAGTATTTTTGGCAAACATACAGACATCAAGGAAGGTGACATTCAATAGACCTTGACAAAATAAAAATATTCTGTTTATTAGGACTAGAATTGAAACAGTTCTGAAGCAGTGACTTTCAGTTGATTCTGCAAAGGAAAAGAGGCTTTGTTGCATTAGTGTGGCAGGAGGTTGCAAGAACTGTGATTTAAGTGGCTCTAGGATATAAAATCCTGGTATAATGTATATAACTTCAAGTATTTTCAGTGCTTGCTTTGAACTGATGTAAAGTGCTGTACCTGGTTTACTGCTGTTCTATTTAACCTCATAGCAAGATGCAGTTCTTGCTACTGGATGCAGTACTTGCCTGTCAGTAGCAAATTAAATTTCTTCACTTAAAAATGAATAAAACATGCAAAATTGTGTCTTATGTCCATAGTAATTTAAACTATTCTATTTAAATGATATACTGTTACAAAGAATCTACTCTGAGGTAAGATGTTAGATAGTAATAGTAGCATTTGAGCACTTTTGTGTATATTCAATGCATCTTGTGACCTAAAGTCAGTGCATGCTTAATATGACAACAACAAAACAGAATAATGAAGAAATTCTTCAGGTGGAAACACTTCAGCAAACTTTTCAGTCAAATACAGTCAAAAAGCACTGGTTAGAGCCAGGTGTTTCATTAGGGCATTTAGTGAACCTGAATCTTGGCTTATGATACAGGTCTTTGTGACATTTACATATTTCAGGGTATATTAACAATGAATATGCAAACTAGTGTTATTACCTGAATTATTTTTATTATCGTTACTACATGACCCCTTTGCATTATCTGCCAAAGGTCGTGGGAGTCTGAAAAGGTCCCTGCTGACTGGAAACTAGCCTATATTATTCAATTTACATAGAGGGTGTGCAGGGAGACCCAGGAAACTACAAATGTTCTAGCCTCAGTTCCTGGAGAAAATTATACTGAGTGCTTCTGAAAGGCATTTAAAGAACAGTGCAATTAACATTGGTTCACAAGTGGGATTCACAAAGGCCCTGTTTACCTAATTCAGTGTTGATCTATGATATCCTCCAAGTGGATAAAGAGAAGGTGGTGGATGGGGCTTTTCTGGATTTTAGTAAGGCTGTCCCTCACAGCATCCTTCTGTAAAAAGTTGTCCAGTTGTGGGATGAGAGGGTTCACAATGCTGTGGGTGAATGTCAGAGCTGAAAGGATTGTGATGAGTGGGGCTATATCTGGCTGGCAGCCACTTACTAGGGGTGTTCCACATAGATATCTTTAAGGGTCACTCCTGTTCAAAATATTTATTCATTATCTGTATATAGGAGAATGCACCATTTTGTATCAGCAAGTTTGCTGATTGATACAAAACTGGGAGTTGCTGTTGACTCTTGAAGAGTGATCTTGCAGATCTTTCTAGATGGACTAAAACACTAGACAAAGATTTAGGAGACAAGATTTAAGTTTATATGCCAAATTCTTCACCTAGAGCACAAGATCACACTGGGGGAGGTGTGACTGGATAGCAGCTTTTCAGACAGGGATCTGGGGCTGTTGGTTGATGCCTTGAGTCTGCGCTGTCAGCCAGGAGGGCAGATTGCATCCTGGGGTACATCAGACACAGCATCACCAGCCAAGCCAAAGAGGTGATTGTCCCACTGCACTCAGCATTAGTGTGGCCTAACCCTGAGTGCCGGGGGCAGTGCTGGGCCCCACAATTTATAAAAGATATGAAGGTCCTTGAATGCATTCAGAGCCCGGCAACAAAGCTGGGGGAAGGACTTAAAGCCTTGTCCTCTGAGGAGCACCTAAGGACTTTTGGCAGCCATAGTTTAGAGAAAAGGAGGCTAAGTAAGCCTTTACTGCTCTTTGCAGCTTTCCAAGGTGAGGAAGCAAGCGGGAGATGTGGATGTATTTCTAATATCTAGTGAAAAGATGCATGGGAATGGTTCTAAGTGGCATCAAAGGAGATGCAGCCTGAACTGAACCTCAGAAAGTATTTCTTTAACAAGACAGTGGAACAGGCTTCCTAGAGAGGTGCCTGAAGCCTGTCAGTGTTTATGAGGCATTTGGATAAAGCCATTAATAGTTGCTTTAGCTTTCAGTCAGCCCTGAAATGGTTGGGCAGTTGGATCTTTGGACATCACTTCCAAATGAAATATTTTATTCTATTCTTAATTACAATATTTACTTATTATATAATATTAAATTACAATAAATATTCCTTATTTGACATCAGTTAGAACAAAGATTATTTTAAGAAGAATGCTAAAAATTTTAGCTACACAAATCCCTTGGTTTTCAACTTCAGCACAAGTTCTTCTTCTGAACATAAAATCATCTTTTTCTTTCTATGCTCATTCATATTCCCAGCCTTTCAAAAAAACTATTGTAACATTATAGCCATATTTTTGTATCCTGTCTAACTCAGCTAAGTCCAGTTCTTCATTACAGGGAATATTCTTGTGAAGAAATCCATTTTTTATGATCACTGCTATGAATAGCAGTTAAAAAGTACTGGGTTTTTTAATTCAGTGCGCCTAGCTTAGTACCAAGCTCAAAAGCTCATCTTAGTTAGCTCCCATACATTCCATTGTTTCACCTGTTGCACTGTTATGTTTTCACTAGGCCTGTAATTTATTTTCATAAAGTATATCATCTTAAATGGCATTATCAGCCAAGCTGCTAAGATAAACAAATCTGTATAGACAACCTCTATCATAATGTTCACACAGAGATTTATTTGGGTTTTGGCTGTATAGATAAGGAAGTAGGCTATCTGGGAAACCCTCTTCATTATACCTGCCGCAAAATGACTTTCAAAGAAAGCAAATTGAGAGGCTGAAAAGTTGCCAGGTCTTTTTTTTTTTTTTTTTTTTTTTTGCAAAATGCTGCTGTCACTTGGAACTTGATTAATGGCAAGAAGATGAAGCCAAGTGCAGAAAAGCCATTAGTAAGCCCAAAAGCAATCATTTTTTGTTGTGGTGTGTTACATATAGCAGACAGAGGTTTGAATTGAGAATATGTTCAAGTCAGTGAAAAAAAGGTCGTCTTCTCTGGACTTTAAATCTGTCAAAACTTGAGTTTGGTCATTAGTTGCAAAATGTCAAAACCACAAAAGCAAGGAGAAAACCTTCTAATTTCATTAACATTTATCAAACCTGGAAACCTAAATTTAATTTTACTGGTAGTTCCTGTGATGGTACTGAGTGCTTTTTGTTTCTAAGGATACTTAAATGCATCAAAAAACTGCTTATCGGGATATTTTTTGTTGAAGTCTTGAAACAGAAAGGGAGAGTGATATTTGTTTTTTAGTGAGTTGTTTAAATCTAAATGACTGTGTAAGTAGATATTCTTATATGTGGCCTCATTTTCACATGAACGCACTATTCTGAATGTACCATTTGGTTCCGGCAAGGTCTTCCAGGATATTTGGAGTTGCAGATTTTACATGGTTTTGGCACTAATACTGGCTGCTAACTCTCAAGAGATGATTTTAAAAAATAGATTAATTTTTAAAATAAATGGTACATACAGTTGAAACTGCTCCCCTTGTGAAAAGATAGGAAATTATGCATCTGTGTCTATTGCAGTTTTTTTCTTATGAGTGAGTCAAATAAATAAGGTGGTATTTATAATGAGTGTCATTTATTCACAAAATCAGAGAATATGCTGATTTGAAAGGAACCCATCAGGATCAGAGAGTCCAACTTTTGCCCTACACAGGACAGCTCTGAGAGTCATGCCTTGTGCCAGAGAGAACCCGTTGAACTCTGTCAGGCCGGTGCAGTGACCACATCCCTGGGGAGCTGTTCCAGTGCCTCTGGGTGAAAAATCCTGATATCCAACCCAAACTGCTTCTGACACAGCTCCAGGCCATTCCCTCTGGTTCTGTCACTGTCACCACAGGGAAGAGATCAGTGCCTGCCCCTCCTCCTCCCCTCATTAGGAAGTTGCTGACTATAATGAGGTCCCAACAGTAAGACCTCAGCCACTCTTATAAGGCTTCCTCTTCAAACCCTTTACCATCCTTGTGGTCTTCCTTTGGCCACTAATAGCATAAAAAATTTCATATATTATGTTGCCTAAAACTGCCCCAGCACTTGAGGTGAGGCTGTCCCAGCTCAGAGCAGAGCAGAACAATCCCCTCCCTTGCCCAGCTGTGATGCTGTGCCTGGTGCCCCCCAGGACAAGGCTGGACCTCCTGGTGCCAGGGCACTGCTGACTCATCTTAGCTTTCTGTTGACTGGGATATCCAGCTCCTTTTCCACAGTGTTGCTCTCCAGCCTCTCATTCCCCAATCTGTCTGTACGTCCAGGCTTGTCCCATACCAGATGCAGAATCTGTAACTTTCCCCTTTTTCAACTTCATATGGTTGTTGATTGTTTATCTTTCTCATTTGTAGAGATCTTTCTGCAGGACCTCTCTGCCCACAAGGGAGTCAGCAGCTGCTCTCAATTTAGTGGTGTTGGCAAACTTACTTAGTCTTCTTTCCAGTCCTGCATCTGATGTCGTTTTGGTTTTTACCCTTTTTCTTTTTATATATTCTCTGTATTCTTTACACAAATATTTGTAGCTTTGTAATTTCCTATTGTAGTCTAACTTCAACATTTTCTTAGGAAGACAAAGCATGTTCCAAAGCCCCTATCCTATTTTGGTTCTCCTTAGAATCCACAGCCAAAAACCAGTTCTTCAGACACATTTTCATCAACAAGTTTCAGTCCCATCTAAGGGGGGGAGAATTTAGAAGGGGCTTGGACTGAGTGGGAATTGCATCACCAGTTCCACACTTTATTGGTGCTTCTTTGTCAATTTACCAAACTTATAAAGCTGTATGCACCCCTGTGGGGAGTGGGCTTTTGTGGACATTTTTTCATAACTGCCCCTGGAGGCCTTCCTATAAAAATCCACTTTTATATTAATTCCTATACTAATATTATCACAGAAGTGTGTTGTTTCATTTCTAGGTTGAGAAAGGCATCACATCAAGTTGTTTATGAAAATGTTGAAGAGCTAGGCCAAGGATGGAGCCCCGTGGAACCCCACTAGTGGCAGGTCCCCAGTCTGATGTCACCCCACTCACTATAACCCCTTGTGCCCCACCCATGAGCAGGTTGCTCACCCATCACATGATGTGTATATCCAGCTGTGGGCTGCATATTTTGTCCAGAAGGATCCTGTTTGAGACAGTATCAAATGCTTCACTGAAGTTGAAAGAGGTTACATCAACTGGCTTTCCTAGATCAACTAGGTGGGTTATCTGCCATACAAGATCAGATTTGACAAGCAGGACTTCCCCTATGAAGCCATGCTGGCTGTAACTGATTACTTTATTGTCCTTTTTCAATACCTCCCAAAATAATCTTCTCCATTATTTTACTGGACACTGAAGTGAGATTGACAGGTCTGTAGTTTCTTTTGGTGTGAGGGCATCCTTCCATTGAAAATCAAGACAACATTCCCCAGTTTCCAGTCAACTGGGACCTCTCCAGAATCCCAAGACTACTTAAAAATCATTGAGAGAGGCTTTATGATGACATTAGCTAACTCTTTGACTCTTGGATAAATCCCATCAGGCCCCATCAATTTATAGGGACTCAGCTCAAGCACATAAGTTCAAGGTCAGCTGGGATTTTATCATTATTGGAATCAGGGTCTTCCAGTTTAGGAAATGTTAAAAGATGAAGGCAAAGAATGCATTAAACACCTTGGACTTGTCCATGTCTGTGTTTGTGAGATGACCACCCTCATCCTGTAATGGGCCAATGTTATTCCTATGCTGCTTCTTGTCATTAACATGTTTGAAAAAAACCTCATTTTATTGCTCCCACTATTCTGTCCACTTTCAAGCCCATTTGAGCTTTGGTTGTACAATTTTTTTTTCCCTACAGCAGCGAGCAGCATTTCTGTACTCTTCCTGTGTCACCTGACCTTCCTTGCACTGGGCACACACCTTCCTTTTTCTCCTTATTTCCAAAAGATCCATACTCAGCCAAGCTGGCCTTCTGCCTTGCCTGCTTGGCTTCCATTATTGTTTTCAGTTGCTCTAAATTCATTCTATTTAATCTACTTCTGCTTGCAATAAGGAAACACACATACATTTTCTCAGTAGCATAGTTATTTCTAGGTGCTCAGAAAATGTAAATATATATATTCAAAAGAATAAGCTAAATTTAAAAATAAATTGACTGTTTTAATAATTAAAATTAAGGTTTGGGGGGTTTGATCTTTTGGGACTTCCATTTTGTAGTGTTTTTTTTTTTCTCTTCGTGAGCAAATATTTGTATATTTCAAAGAAATATTGGTCAAATCTTAAATACTGATAGTGGGCCTGTAATCAGGTGGTAGTGTTCATATTTTGAAATACTAGTGGAACAGTATTTAAAAGCTACATATGATTAATTTAGAGGATGGTAAATTATTCTTACTTTTTAACTAAATGTTATTTTTTTCCCCCCACATTCTCTTAATTATCTCGAGCATATTAATTACTCTCATGATTTACCATCTCCTTAAAACAAGTGAAAGAAATGGTCATATTTCATTAAAGAAAGAGGCGTACTACATGTGTTAGGAACTCTGTTGAAACTGTATGATGCACATACCACGGACTTTTGGATACAGTCATTAAATCCAGCATTTGAGCATTAGATGGCACTAATAGTGGAATTCAGAGTCAACTAAAATGGTACAAAGTTTAGGTATTGTTTTCAGTGATCACTTCTGAATTTTGTCTTCCAGGAAGTTAATAATTGATTTAATTTTCTGTATTTAGACCCATGTTATTAATAGGAAAAAATCTGATATATGGAGCAGGAAGCTGGATTATCTCTGCTAAAGACACAGCTAATGTAGTTTTTTTCTCTTACCAAATAATGGTGAAGTTTTTATAGTCTCAGTTTTGCCTTGGTGACTTGATACTTCACATATTCAAAAGGATCTTCTGATTACAGTTGAATGCTGGCAATTGTAGTTCAAGGCTCCTCGCCATAAGAAAATACTGTAATGTAAGAACATTTTAATTAAGTAAAAACAAACAGAAATTCAAAATCTGTATAACTTCAAAATTTCTAAATGTTTAAAATATAGAGGAAAAGATGAAGTTACTTAAAACAGTAATGTACCTGGTTATTATTTCACAGGCAGGTAGTTTCTGACTGTTCTTAACTCTATATGATTTACTTTTTTTCTCCTGGACAATACTTTGTTTTTCCCTTTAGAAGTGGCCAGTTCTCTTGTACTGCATAATAGTAGCACTCTCTGGACAGATTAAGAAGATAGTGCAGCAAACACCAGTTTCCTTCTGTGAGTGACTTTGTCACAGCTCCTCTGTCCACATTTCTGTCCACATCCATCTGTCCAGTGGTGAAAAGCTCTTTTCATTCCTTTCCAGTGTTTATTAAAGCAAGGAGTGAAGGTCAGTTTTTGCCTCAAGTTTTTATTACTGATAGACTGGCAAAAAAACTAAGATAAATTTTTCTAAGGCAGGCCTGCAAAGGACATTGACAGCAACATACCCGCTTGCTCTCTTTTAAACGAGGGAGAAGATAATTTTTTTATTTTCTTCTTCCTTGCCTGATGTAGAATCTTGTCTGTTGTCAGGACTATTAGCGAGATAATTCACGTGTCTTTACTAGGCAAGAAGTTAAAAACAGAAAGCTGTTGTGGTAGTCCATTCCTTCAGTTACCTCACCTAGATTTCACAAAGTATTTCTAGCCCAGCCACATGGGTTTTGTTCTTAATAATGAATATTGGAAAGGTTGAAGTTTGACTTTTGACCTGGAGAAAAAAATAAATTGTTTGATCAGGGGTCAGTGCCTTGAACAGAAAGAACTGGGATTCTGGTGTTACTTATATGGGTCCTGACCATGTGTTGGTGTTTCCAACAGAGCAATACCATTTCTTATGTTGTGTGACACATTATTTTTTTACCCTTAGAATTAACAATAGTTTGATTCACAAGTGGCCCTCTTGTTTCTTGCTCTGTTAGGTTTCTTTGGATTCCAAAAAGCTGCTTACACTTGGAAATTGCATCAGTCTTGATGCAAAAAAGCCTTCCAGTAAGCATTGAAAGCAATTTTTATTCAAATTGTCTTAAGAAAGCATGAATATTCAATATTATACCATGAATATTTGCTTTTCTATTCTTTGCATATTGTAGAAGAACTTTGTGGTGTTTTTTGCAATCGTCTCATATAATAGTGCCTGTTCTGAGCCACTGTCATACTATCATTTAAAAAGGGCCTTTGTGTCAGTGGATCTAAAAATTTTTATATTTTGAAATAAACTTTCAAATTATTAAGGATGTAAGTAGGTAGATAGTAAGTAGGCAGAGAAATAGTACATTTTAAAAGAGATAACCAAATTTTGCATATATCTTTTCTCTGTGTGTTCAGAATGGATGTGTTTGGTATTTGTTGTGCACAGTGAAATTAACTTCTGAATAAATGAGAAAATTTGAAGAGTTCTTTTTCAGCCAAGGTTATTGGTGAAGGCAGAATGAAGTAGTAAAGATGGTGGGCAGGAAAGGAAATCTGTATTTTAAAGAGGCATTTTTTTTCTGTTGAAAAATGTCTTACCTGTTTTATGTGTTTCCTGTTGCACTTAAGGTGATGGGTTTATTTCTGTCTGTTTATGTTTTAAATTAGCTGAGATGATAGTAAAATACATAAAAAATTGAAGACTGTTATTGTCAAAAATATATAGCATTATAATGTAATACAATACTCTAGGAAAGCAGTAGAGTAAGAGTGAGAAAAATAAAAGCAGTCTCTCAAATACCAAAGTTCTGTTAAACTAAAGGTACCTAATTAGCTATGAGTAACAGACAGGATAAGGGCAAGAGAAATACTCTTGGATTCGGCTGGGATGTTAATGGATGTGATCTGGAGTCAGTGACATCTACTGCTCCTTGAAAAAAATGAATTTTAGATAAAACTGGTAAAATTTTTTGAAGTTGTAGGTGAAGAATCCTGAGAGTGGAAGAATTCAGGAGTGGGTGTCAGTGAAGAAAATTTAAGTTATTGGAAGTCAAAAATAGCATACAGAAAGTTCATTTCATCTTTAAAAAGTCATGCTAGACAAATTATTTTTATTACTCAAGAAATAAATATAAAAGTTTCAAAATCACATTCTCCAGGTAGAAAAAAATGGAAGTTCCTACACATTAAATAAAATAGAATTTCTAAGGCAAATGAGCACAGAGAAGCCCAGCAAAAAAATACCTGATTTATTTCTGTTTTTTAAAAATTTTGTCTGGTCAAGCTATGAATTCAGGTTGGGATGCCTATTACCATACTTCTTGGCACTTAGTTTTTGTACATAAATTGTTTTTGGCAAGGACATGGCAGAACCTTATCAACCAAACCATATTTGACGCACAATAGATGCCCACGCCCCTGATGTTTTTAAATGGGCAATTGCTTTATTTAAATCCTTCTCTTCCAGTAAAGGCCAATATAAAGAGGGCTACTCAATGGCAGAACTAGTTAGTCTAGCTAGTCTTTCTCTTGTTAGGGAAAAACTTTCCATTCTTGGATACATTGTTTTATAACACAACGTAATAATATAGGAATGGATAACAAACTTAAGTGAGTGCACTTGCTCTGGTTTCCTCATTTTTGCTGCTGTTAGAATTGATCAGCAATAAATTGGCAATAAATTGCCCACTCTTTGCATTACCTGCATTATAGTAAGTTTGTTTGGTGTGTATTTTTTCCCAGATATGGAAGTAAGATCTCTCCAGGCGCTTGTGTAGTTTTAGCATGTCTCAAATGACACTAGGTGGATGTTTGATAAAGAATTTTAACTAGGAGAGAAAAAAGTTTCTGCTGAAGAAGTATGTCTTGGTTTAGGAATATGTCTTCCCTAGTTTAGTGTTCCCAAGGAAACACTCCAAACCATATTCCTCTGAATTCCTCCTCCCATTCCCTCCTACATCAAGCTGGAGAGGATGACTAGAGGCACAGAAGTTTAAGATCATAGGTTGAGATAAGAACAATTTACTGGAAACAGCAGTGAAATAAGGCAACAGACAGAAAGTGCAAGTATATTAATAACAAAGTCTCTACAAGAAAGGCAAACTATTCGCATGCAAATGCTCATCATGCAGACCCTGACATTGCTCAACTGCTCACTTCCTACTCAGGGACCCAGAAGGGATCCTTCTTCTCCCCTGAGGATGATGCGAGGTGGTATAGAAAAATCTCTGGGTCCTAGCAATGCTGCCTCCTGGCTACTGCAAAAATTAAGCCTGTCCTGGCTGGAACCAATGTAATAGGTCTGTAACCCATTCTAACCTCATAGAGGTTACTTTGTACTTAGGGGGTTTGAAAAATAGCTTTGTCTGTGAAGAATCCTGTAGACATAAATGGGCTTGTGGGGCTAAAGAATAAACAACTTCTCTGTTGAATAGACCCTTTCAGAATCATAGAACACCATCATTTCTCTTAGAGCCTTAAAACTGACTATAAGAAATTGATTATGAAGAAAGGCATTAAAATTGTCTCTAACTACAGTAACAGCAGTAGATCTTGGAGTCATTACTTTGATCATCTTGGACTTCCTGAATCTAGCAGGATGATCATGTCATATCATATCTCTTCAGAATTTGCAAGGAAAAGACTGAGATCTAAAGGTGTTTGAATTCTGTGCGGTATTAAACACAGTTTTGAATATTTTACTCATCCTTGGCTACTAATTAAAAGCATCTATATGCTATCTTTACTAAAAAGTATTCTAAACAAATTTGCACATTGTTCTCCATTATGAGTCCCAAATGTAAACTGTTTCACAGTTGATCTTGTTGTTTTAAAGTGCTCACTTATTCTGAAATTTAGACAACTTGCAAACTTCTATCAGATTTGTTTTATTACATCAGTTTAGTTCCAGCTAGAAATGACAGTCAAACATGAATATAAGTCTTTCTTGCTTATATGATTTCCTGTATTTGAGGAAATAAAATTAATAAACATCTTCCATCTACAAAGATGTCTTATCTATTTCAGGGACAGAATTTCTTTGGGTTTATGTCTTCTTTGCTTGTTCAAGACTGGTATGGTGGCTAGGTCTATCTGTAAAACTCCTATCTTCTGAAATGAAGATGTATTTTTGCATGACTGTGAAAGGGCAGCCATAGATAGGCAAAGCATTCACTGCTATCCTCTAACTGTCTATTAAGACACTTCCAGTATAATTACCTGGGCTTTGTGGGAATCTGTTAGATCTGTTCAAATTTTATCACAGGTTTCACTTGTAGTCTTTCCTAGGTTTAATCTTCCTGAGAAATGTTTCTGTAAAAACTGACGTTTAAATTTGAAACAGGTTAAAACCTTGTCACCACCAGTGTGATGGACAGTATGATTGGATTGACCAATAATCACTGACTTTCCATCACAAGTACTGCCAGAGTGCTACTGTTTTAACTGGAATGAGCATGCCTCTGACTCATTGAAGTGCCACACAAAAATAACAGTTGCTTCTCATAAAGTCAACCACAAAATAAAAACATAGCCTGAGGTTATTGTTATTGCTGTTTTAAAATTACAGACCCTAGATTTACTTGTTAAGACTTGATATTTGCATTTCACTGTAATAAAAAGAATGTTTATTTGATGTCTTTTAAATGGCTGTGCTGCTCATTTCCATGAAATTTGGCAATATAAGCATGCATTTGCAAAGCAAAATGGGAAGTAGAAAACCATCCTTTGGAAATGATATCACAAACACATGATTTCTTTTTTCATTTATTTTATTGCCACTTAGGCACTTTTTTTTTTTTTAATTCTGTCCATTCTATTCCATATACATTTATTTCTGTCAAGGCAAGCATGTTCTCAACTGAGCGGGTCAGTAAACACTTCTTTTATAAAGTGTCCTATGAGTTAGTAAATGTGAAGTTAGGGAGAAGTGATGAGTGTCAAACACCTATGGGAGCTAACAGCATCTCTTTTGCAAAGTATATTCTCAGTCATTTGTACTTGAGCTTTCTCTGACTTTTAGCAATTCCAGATATTTATGGAATTTCCAGATGTAGGATTATAAAGCTGTAATAGAAACTACAGAAAATAACAGAGCATGGAATAGTTCCACATTTCTGTTCTAGGAGTACACCAGAGTATATTTTATAAGAGTACACAAATATAACAAGTCCTGGATCTTTAAGTTTCAATGCTGGGAATAATAAATTGAAGAAGGTTCTTGATACATTTTTCCTGTTACACTAATCTCTGTATCTGATCTTGGCCATGGACAGAAGAGATGTACCAAGTTATATGTCTTTTCAGTTCCCGTAAAGACATTATTTTATGTTCTTAACAAATATCTGTGCAGTTTCATAAACTATATAACATGATGGTAGAACAGTTTGGATACCAAGCTTCTAATATTTCTTCCTCTTTTTCTAATAAATAAATATTTTTTTTAAAAAAAGCGCTAAATAAATGGCTCTGAGGACAAAAAAAATTTCCAGCCAAACAAAACCAAATCCACAATGACCCAAAAAAAGTACTAAGCAGAATCCAAATAAAATGAAGACCATTAGTTTAGTCCAAATATTTATGGCACTTGTAGTCTACATAAATATTAAGCTTTCAGGTAATAAAACCTGCTGACTAGACCTACATTATGTCCCACTGTAATTGTTTTTAATATCTGTTGAGGCACACAGTTTCAGATAAAATAATTTCTTGAAAGTCATTTTATCTGAAATTGTTGCAAGAATAGATATCCTTAATGGTTCCCAGAAAAAAAAAAATTGACAGTTTCACAAGTTATTTCCAGATGTATTGCTAAAAGAAAACACGCTTCCTTAAAAGTACTATTTTTAATGATTTCTTTGTTGTAAGTCGCAGACAACTTGCTAAATGTCAATTTTATGTTAGAACAGAATGTTTCTAAGCAAACAGAAAATTTAACTCACTGAATTTTATTTAAGAAACAGTATATTTGTGCAAATATTTCAGTAGCTAATTTGTAAGACCTTTGGGTATATAGCCATTTAAGGAAACCAGCTTATGCCTCACATAACTGAACAGTACCTAGGATTTCCTAAAGAAAGGCAACAATATTCTGTGGCTGTGTGAACTGTGACAGTCAGAGATCAAGGCAGGAATTATTCTTGCTGTGTGCAGGGCTCATTAGACCACATCTGGCTTACAGGTTACAGCTTTGGTCACCCTAATACTTTAAAAATACAGAGGAGATGACAGGCGGGAGTTGAGGGGCGGCCAGTGAGGCAGGAGCCTTTTCCCTGTGAGGAGAGGTTGTGGCCCTGGCGCTGGTTCAGCTGAGGGAAGGGTTGGCTGTGGGGGCGTGCAGCAGCATCCTCAGCACCACTGGGAGGGATGAAGGAGGTGCAGCTGTGCTCTTCACAGCAGCACGTGGTGGGAGTGTGAGAGACAGCAGCATGAAATGACATTGCAGAGGCTCAGGATGGAGATAAGGAAAAGCTGGGTTTTTTTTCCCAGCAGAACAATTGTGTGGGGCCCAGGCCCAAAGGAGGATGGACTCTATCACCTCTGTCACTAGGGGTTCGGTAGCTGAGCTGGGTGAAGGCCTGAGCAGGCTGATGTGAGCTCACAGATGAGCCTCTTTGGGACAGGGGTCCTGAGGCTCCAGGACTGCCAGTGTGAATGAGCTTCTGCTGGTGCAGTTTACAGGGAAACACATTTCTCAGCTGATCTGCTTTTCCAGCTATGTTTATAGGACACTGTTGCTGACAATACTCCTCTCCATGTCTTGGCTTTCGTTAATTAAATTCAAAATTTCAGTGTAGGGATGCAGTTCAGTTTTGTGAGAGCACACAGCTAGTTCAGAAGCTTGGTAGAATATTAATTTCAAATTCTTCACAAGCAAAACAATTTCAAAAGAGACACTGTGATTTAAAAAGATGCTAATATTCCTGCTGTGTTGATTGGATTCAAAGTTGAGAGTTAGGGACTTCTTCATTACAATAATAAGCAATACACATAAAGATAAACTAATTATTTTTAAAAAAGATTTCTGCCCCCTACTGCATTTGATGAAGAGGAAGAGGGATTTTGGGGTTTTTTTGTCCATATATTATTTATAACGGTGTGGAATCAAATAGACTGCTCTAAAATCAATTTAACCCTTTGAACACGTTTTGATGAAATGTTCCGTTTTATTTGTGTTACCTGTTACAATGTTACAAAGCCATTATGAAGAATCTGGAATATCTTCACATGGCATAGAATTTATTTTTTAATGGACGTGATAAAGTATCCCTTTGGATTAAGTCTGTAGCTTCTACTTTCTCCATTTCGATGTCTGACTGTTAAGGGTTCCCAGATCATAACTTTACTTAGTGTAAGAAAATCAAATGAGAATATTAAAAGGAGGAAAGATACTTTGAGAATAATTGTTTTTCATAATTTTTTATTTTATGTCACAATGTCTCAGTGACTCTGCCTTTGATGTTCCACAGGTCATTGAATTTTCATGTACAAACAAGAAATTAAAAGTCAGCAGATGACTTTGCTTTCACCACAGTAATCCTTATGCACATTCTTTTAAGGACGACTGGGGTTGGTCAGCTAAGTACACATCATTTTTCTGGTGGATCAGTCCAGCACAAGCTGTAGACTTCATTGCTTAAAGTAGATCAGTGTAGCTTAATTTGAAAGCTTAATTTGAAATTTTTCTCTGACAAACAATATCCAGATCTACTACAATGTCTTGCAAAACTATACCATCTTGCAAAACTATATCCTGAGAGACAAAAGACTTAGGGAGAGAGCTGCAGAACAGCAATTCTTCTTTAACATTAAAGAAACTCCCCTAGTGAAGTCCAAAATACAGTGTAAGAAATACTCATATTTGCATTTTATATGCCAATTTGCATTTATAGTCATATATTTCTTTAATTGCTGCCATCCAAAAAAGCTTGTCAGTTAAGAAGAGCTTTCTTTAAATCATTGTGAGGCAAGTGTACATAATTCAGTGGTGTAAGTTATCCAAATGGGGGAGAGTGAGTCAGTATTCATATTTTATAGAGTATTCTTATTTTATAGATCTTCTCCCTATATGTTTTCTTTTGTGAAAGAAGCCTCATTTGAAAGAGGCTTCAAAATACTGTAACAATGCTATAAGACTAGCCCACATCCTCATACTGCACAAGATATTTTCACAGATCCTGATACTAAGTTTTGCTCAAAATTTTATGTGCAATGTGCAACCTTGATGGTAGTAGTTGCTTCTGAAAGATACTGCCATGTTTTAAAATGTGCATCTCCTAGTAGTTTTCTCTTCTGATATTTAAATGTTGTGAGAGGAGAAGGAAGAAAGGAAGGAGCTCAGGTAAATTCTGCTCTCACTTCAGAAAATACATTAAATAAGGGGATTTCAAGAAATGAAGAATCACTAAACAGCTGGTCCAATTTCAGCATCTGTAATCAGAGAGCAAAGACTGTACTTCAATGGCAGGAATGCTTTTACTTAATTTTGAAGCATTACTTAACATCAAAAAGAGAACAGGTTTTAGACTTTCCTTTTCCTACCTGACCATTCCTGGTCTCTGTATGACAGTATAAATGCCAGTTCATTCAAACACTTAAAACATTTAAAAAAAATGTGTTAATCACCAGCACAGCTGTGGATTTTATAAGTTATTTTGAAAATATCACCAAATTCGTAATTAGGCATTACCATATCAGGCAAGACAGAAAATTTGCTGACTTAAGTTCAGTATTTTGTAAAGTCATGGAATAAGTGCGTTCATGATTGCCAAACCTTTAGTTTATCTAATTCAATAAAAAAGTAGAGTAATAGAGAAAAAATGTTTTGCACTTATTTCAACTTCTTTTGTTACAGTAAATATTCTTTTCATTTATTCAGTTTCTGTATCAAAAGTAAAATGACAGATTGATATTCAAAGCCATATAGAAAATAACTACAACAAAATTCACTGTCAAACTGATAAGTTTAAACAAAAACAGATGTCATCCTATCCCATAGCTCCTTCGACTAGATCTCCTATGTTTTCTGGGTAATTAACAGAAACCAGAATCTTGGCAGGCCATTGTATTAAAGGGCACAGCCTTACAGGAGCTTGGGATTTAGGTCAAACATCTTGTAAATGCTTAGATAAAGGTGTATAGAATTATTTAGTAGATGAACATTTCCACAAGGCATTAAAGAGTGAGTTTTAAAATTTTCATTACTATGTCTTAAACTTGTTGTGGAAATTGTTTTTAGGTCTTGTTTGGATGGACACCTATGTTTCTGCTTTATACAAGAGAGTCTTTTCACACCAAATAGAGTCAAATCTGGTCATCTGACAATAACACAACATCCTATATTTCCTTTCCTTTTACTGTGCAGAATGGTTTGTATATCCTAATCTGTTTAAAACTTTATTAATTAATGTTTCTGTCTACGTTTTTTCATGTTCTTACACTCAAAAAATTCAATCTATACTTTGGATTGCATTCAAGATTTATCTTTAGAAATCTGAAATATAGCATAAAGCCAGTATGCTTTATAGCCAGCTACAAAGATGTTGGTAGCATGACATATGAGAGTCAACTTCTGCCTGTATAGTGTGAGTTGTGTCCAAAGTGTTTCACAGGAGGAAAATGATAACACTCATTGCATGCTGTTAAGTCCATAGGTGAGACCATAGAACAATAAAATGGTTAATGTTGGAGGGGAATTAAAGATCTAGATCCAGCCCCCCATGACTTGGGAAGGGACTTAGCCACAAGACCAGCCTGCTCAGAGCCACATCCAGTCTGCTCTCATGCACCCCCCAGGGATGGGACAGCTACAGTTTTTCTGCTAAGCCTCTTCCAGTGCCTCACCACATTTACAGTAAAGAACTTTTCCCTAATATTTAATTTAAACCTGTTCTCCTTCACCTAAGGCTTTGTCCTATCACCACATGCCCTTGTGTAAAGTCCCCCTCCAGCCTTCTTGTAAAACCCTTTTGTGTGCTGAAAGGTGCTATAAAGGCTCCTTGGAGTATTCTTTTCTCCGGGCTGAGAAGACCCAACTCTCTCAGCTGGTGTTTGTAAAGCTGAGAAAGAGCTTTTACAGCTCCAAGATCCAAGTGTTGGGCCTGCCTGTTGTTCAGGAAGTGTTGGAACAACACTCTCAGACACACACTATGATTCTTTGGTAATCCTGTGCAGTGCCAGAAGCTGGACTTGATAGTTTGTGTGGATGCTCTCCAACCCAGGACATTCTGTACCTGTTTTCTGTGGAGATTAGTTAACTCTGAAGTGTGCTCCATCATCCTGATGGTCTTAATATTCTCCAATGAGATTACATACACTCAATAGATTTTGCAGAAGGTAAATCCCTGGAATTGAACAGGACTGACTCTTTTACCACTTTCAAGAAGGAGAATTCTACTGCAGTCTCAATACTATCTAATATAAAAAAATGAAAAAAATTAAAAGTGCAGATGTTAAATCGATAGATATCAATCTACCTACAATTACAGGCTGACTCATAATTCTCCAATGTACTCCAATAAGAAAAAATTAATGGGCTATCACTGGACAAAAAGCATTCAGAAGCAAAAGGATATTTTTCTTCTTGTACACAAAAGAATGACAATGCTTTGCTTGCAAAAAGTCTTAATGTACTTCTGAATAAAGAAAAATACAGACACAGTTCCTAGATACAATGACAGACACCCAGAAACTCTTTTGTCCAGCCCATCTTCTGATTTATTGAAAAATATTACATTCTGTGACTAGCAGCATGCATTTATTATTTAACAGTATTACTGTGAGCCTCTGCCAGTCTTTATCACTTTCTTTGTGTCCTTGCCCAGTCTTTTCTTGGTATGTATTCTCAATATTATTTAAAATAATCATAAAGAAGTATGCTCAGATTTCTGTCACCTTTGTCTTTGTTCCATCTGTTCAATTCCCCTTTTACCACAATTTTAAAAACTGTGTTAGAGATTTTTGGGTTTTATTATTTTACTCAGACCTGGAATAACTATTCTCAAATGGAATAAGCACTTGGAGAGTTGTCCATAAGTCCAAAAAACATCCTTTCTGCCTAAATAAATTTTATGATCTTGGTGTTCCCACAGCACAATCCAAAACGTTCATCTTGTCCAAGAGCTGGGAAATGGCAGCATGCCATAACTTCAAGGGCTGATTAACCATTGCCAAGACCTTAGATGCCAAATGTTTAGCTGCCAAGGTTTTCAAGGCTCTTGGAAGTCACCCAAGCTTGATTTTTTTTCTGGAGAGTGTTTCTCCTGGTAAAATGGTTGCTGTTCAGTTGTGATGACAACTGCCTTGTGACAATGAATCTCCTTTTTCTAAAGCGGAGCTGGATACTTTCAGAGTATTAGCAAAGACTTTATTGCACTAGGGTTTTTTGTCTCTTTTCTCCTGTTCCCCACTGCTCTTAGAAAAGCACTGATGTAACATAACTGGAAAAATACTACATAGTAGCTTTGTGTTTTGAAGCAAATAGCAGGTCCCTGTCTGCCTACTGCATTTTGTCCAGTTTCAGTCGTGCTAGCTGTGGTTTCTATTTTGATTTCAGTATCAAAAGTATTAAGCAAATACAGGGAAATTTTGATCAGGGTATTGTTACCTGTTCTTTAAATTGCCCATCACTTTGGTAAGGTCTGTGCAGAGAATACAACCACTCTTGAAGGAATCCACATTATTTTTTCATAGTGTTGAGAGGAAAGAATCTCTTTTGCAGAGATCTTTAAAGATAAGTGTTGCTAGAATTTCTGTGAACCAAAAGTATAATCTTGTGACATTTCAAAGGAGAGATGCCAAACAGATCTGGATTACTTAATCCCTGGTTTTTTATACTTATTGTTGTTCCACTAAACTTTTAATATTTTTGTTAAGGAGCATCATTAAGGAGCATGTTAAGGAGTTTCTGGTCCAGCAGAATATACTAAATAAAGGTGTTAGGCCTTTGAGTCCTAAAAATATACTAATATTTTCGTCACTACTGCTAAATGTTGTGTTTCTGACTTGTCTTAGCTGACCACTGAAAGTTAACATAAAACAAGAGGTTATTATGCTGTCTGTATTTTTTAATACACCTTATCTGTGTAATTATTTTGGTATGTTTTAGATAGTATGAATCTGTAAAGACTTCTGACATAGCTGTTCTTGTCTCTCATTAAGGACAGGGAACTTGCTCTGCAGCATATGGAGGAAAAAGAAAAAACACCATAGCAGGAAACAGCAGAAGATGATTAAAAGATTTAGAGAAAATGATGAGACTGAAGTACAGCCACATAGAACATCACAGAAAAGAGCTAGTTATGAGGGTTATCAGTGAAACAAGCAAAGTTTTAGATTTTTCTTGTTAGAAGCTAAGGGATGGTGGGCTTTTTGTTTTGAGGGTTTTTTAATGAGAAACCTAAGCACACATACGGAGAGCAGTAAAGAGCTGGTAATCATTGCAGATTAAATTAGCAGTGAAAGAAATGTGAAACTTCTAAAGGTAGTTCATGCTGATAAACGTAGTGTTTGTTTTTCTCAGTGTGAAGGGTAGAATTTATAAAATAATAATTAAATTGTGCTTTCATTTGCAATAGGAAAAATGGTTACTGCATTTAGTAATGTAAATATCAAAAGTTGTTTTATTTATATAGAGAGGATTATTTGTTTCAAACTAGTATGTGAAATGTGTCTCTTTTTTATAGATTATCTGAATTTCTGCTTTATTTGATCACAAGCAGGAGAAGTCCATTAAATGTCATACAGTTTACTCTGGCTAGTTATTCACATCTGTCAGTTTGCCACTGAGATTGTTAACATCCTTAGGAACAATTCTTGCACAGAGTCAGTGTCCTGAGAGACAATAACACATCAAAGAGGGAGAATGAATCAGTTTAAGTTGAAAGCAGATGAAGAAAGAGTCAAGATTAAAAAGACCTGAGGACAGAATACAAATTCTGAGTAAAAATTAATACAAATATCTTAAATGAAAAGGAGGTGAAAACAACAGAAGTGCAGAGGATCAGTACAACACTGTGTCTTATTGCTTTTGGCAAAGAACATATCTGTGATCAGGTTTTCTAATATCATGAATTTTCTGGAATGTGCGTGTGTTTTATAGCCGAACAAATATATTCACTCACAATAAATCCATATATTTATTATAAAAAAGAACCAAAACAGGTAACTGTTTATTCTAAAAAAATTTGATGACCTGATGTTGATTCTAGAAAACTTCCTAAGGAGTACAAACTAATGCTGAAAGAAAAAATTACCCAGCCTAATACAGATGTGATCTTAGATTGAACAAGGCTTCTTAATGCATCAGCCTTACATGTGATGTGCAGTGCTACTGCTCTGAGGGAGTTGTGTAGTGCCATAGAGCTACAGGAAGTGTAATTTTTGCTCAATGACTCTGTGTTATAAAAATCAAGTGTATGTATAGCATACACATCTCAAATATATGTAATAGGATCTGGGTGATTTGTAAACTGTAAAAAATGTGAGTTACCAGAATTCTTCTCAGCCTTTTGGGGCCTTTAATATCAGGTGAATTGATGATGTTCCCTATTTTTCCTAAAATTAAAATTATTCCCATCTTTTACAGAAAGAGAGAAAAAGTGTCTCTCCTGCATAATAATCATTATTAAATAATCTCTACATTTTCTTGTGAATCACTGATCTCTGTTCCCAGGTCAGATAAATCTATTCTGGCTATTTGATATGCATCAGTACTATTCTAAGTACTAGTGTCTTGTGTTTCTTCCTGCCAGAGATGTCAGTATACAGGAATGTAAGAGAAGCGCTTCCAAAACAACCTTCAAAAAAAACAAGCAACCAACCAACCAACTGAAATACCAAAAACAGCAAGAAAGGAGAACTACTAACTGTATATTTTTTCTTTTGACATTACAGAATAGTTCAGTTTTAAGAGAAGGAGTAATTACTGGAGCTTTTTGCCCCTACAGAGCTTTCTTTGTTTCTCACTAACAGCTGTTTGGCAACAACAGTTGTAAAAAACTGTCAGCACTTTACAAATTAATGTTTTTTGACTGCTTTGCAAACAAACCCTTTCATTTTATTCATGAATCTTCTCAACATGTAGCTTTGAGGTACAGATGACAGAAAAACAAACAACAAAAAATCAAGGTCTTCTTTCCTGCTTTTGTGATTAATTTTAAAATACGATGACATGAAAGCCTTCATCTTGTACACAAAAACCCTAAAATCCTGAAGTTTCTAATAGCCTGGAAATATTTTAGATACCAAATGTTTTAGATACCAAAACTGCTAATAATGTCTGGTGCTTTCTCATTGTATGGATAACAGCTGTCATATGGGGCAGTAGGAGCAACATGAAGTGCTCTTTTTGAGCATGACCACACAGTTGAGGAAAGCAGCTGATAGCATATGCACTGAAGATGGATGCAGCTGACAATGACTTTTTATTTCAGCCTTTGCCCTGATATGTTTTTGATTAGTCTGTTCAGAAAGCAGCTCTGCTCAAAATTCATTTTGATTCTGAACTTAATGCATTGTATTGGGATTGTATGACACAGACAGAAAAACCTAGGTGAGAAGAAGGATGAGTAAAGTCACCATGAGTCTTTTCTCAAGTCTGCTAGAAGCTGTTTTCTTAGTGCTATCTCTTGGTATTTTGCATGTCCTCACTTACACTACTTATCAGTGTAGTGAATAAACTTTACTTACCTATCTTTAGCTCACAAGTGCAATACTGTTTTCTAAAATATGTGGCTGACTTTAACTAGTCTAAACTAAAAAAATGGAAAGTACCTTCACAATGGTCGCCATCTAATTATACTTAAATATAGTGATTAAATTTTACAGCTATTCTGACAGTAAAGTTTACCATTTAAATGTAAATCTTGACAAGAAAATAATTCAGAATTACCTGTGACTGCACATGTTCTTTCCTAATATCAATGTGTTTTCTAAAGTAAAGGTTTCAGAGGTTGATAGATAGGCTCACAGGGCTGTGATTATGAATGGCATAATTATAATAATGTTGGCTTTTGCGAATTAAGAAGAAATTAAAAGTTTAAAACATAAATGCTAAATAGCTTGAACACAACGTTTTTGCGATTAACTATTAGTTGTTATTAATGCATTTCAAAAGCAGAAATATTAATGAAAACAGTTCTGTAATTATTGGTGAAGGTATTTCCAGGTTTCATCTGTTTATTTATGTTCTTTGAAATATGGTAGTTCAGGTATGTCCTGTATCATTTTTTTCTTGCTGCACTCATCCATTCCTACTCCTTGTTCCTTCCATTATAAGCAGCTCTTTGTAGCTATCCAGATAAGAAAGGCTTCAATGAAGATAAAATACATGAAAAATTAACTTATGCAGGTAAGAATGCAGCTGGGAAGATTGTACATCATCCCAGATCCTCTGGGAGTATTGAAAAACAGTCTTGTCAAATAAAATTTTGAATTTAAAGACCTTGTGTCATATGCCGAGTTAGACTTAAAATATTATTGCAAGCTAAAATTTAGCAAAGTCATCCATGCTGCAATCCAGCAAAATCTGTCTGTGATTCTTCCTCTGTGTAATCCAAGCTACAGTTTGCATAACTTCTCAGTTATGTTTTCACTTCATGTTCCATAATGTGTTTTCATTAAAAATATTTACATATATGCAACTAAGAAGGAGCTTCTGTGGCTTCATGAATGCTGTTATGAGAGAGGCATGAGAGATCATCATATTGTTAATGGAACTGTTGAATACTGTCTGTTTGAAGGTTTTCTGTTAACCAGTCAGAACTAAACTAGAAAGTAACCCTGAAGTCAGTGATGCAATCATCAGCAAAGAGTTGTCAGTCTGTACTATATATAATTTCTTTTTTCCCCCTCTAGTTTAATAGTAATCTTGACATGATTATTCTGTATAGCACAACTACAATTTTGGAGAGTTTTTCCCATTTACTATATTTTAAAAACATATTTGAACTGTTAAGAAAGCCTAAATCCTACATATTACTAGACTTAGGATTTAAAGCCTTTTATGGAAGTGCTAGAGAGAGTGTAATCCTGTGTTTTTTGTCATATGCTGGCAGTACAATATTACTAAGCATAATAAATATTTTACAGATAAACTTGTCATCCTTATTCTAAAAAGGACAAAAAAGTTGCAAATAAAAAATCTGAAATATTCAGGAAAGCTTTGTATTTGATCTTATCTACAACAGCTGTCTCAACACTGCAGAAAGTCAGGCTATTTAAAAATGATGGCCTCTGCTGTATCATGTAATGAATAAGAAATTTTATTGATAGCAGTAAAACCTATGTTGTCTAGTGCTATTTCACACAAGGCTAATAACTGTTCTATGGTAGCTGTAGATACAGTTTAATATACACATGCATTATTCTGAGTACTTCTTGGCAGTGTAGTTCTTTTATATTAAGAATTATCATTAAAATACAGATTTAAGTGTCACAGAGAAATGAGACCATTTCTGTAGACTTACCTAGAAATTTTGAGGAAAAAAACTGCCCTGCAGAAGCAGGAGGAAGAGAGGAGATGAGAGGACATTTCTATGACATTACTTACCTGTGAAAAAGAACCAGCATAATCAACTAGCTTGTAATCCTGAAGAGAAAGAGAATGACAGAAAGAGCTCTACACATAAAAACATCGTATATATTGGTGAGAGATGTGTGGTCATATGGGTCATGTCATCAAATGGAAATGAATGCTAAATTTAAAAACCATCTGGGGACTTTTGCACATGGAAAGCAGAATATTAAATGGCTGTTTCTTGCAGCATACATACCATTCATGCTAATGTAAAAAGTTTCTCCTAAAAAGCTGCTTATGGTAAGCATGTGAAAGTATGTTCCTGCTGTCACCTTTCTCTTACCTTGGAGATCTTTCCTCCATCATATATATTATTATGGGAGCAGCTCTGCTGGTGAGAGCTGAGGTGGTTACTTGATATACTTCTAATACTTTAAAAAGTAAATCCTTTCCTAATGGAGAAAAAATCTGAATCTAATAATCTAGTAAAGCATATGCTTCAAGTTGAAGGTAGCTTTGCACAATGCATTCTTTGACATTGTGTAGCATGCATCAGCTACATCAGAGGTGTCAAGTTTCATCTGGGCTAAGACTGAGGTTTAGCACATCTAGAAACAGAATAAATTTGCTCACTAGGGAGTGTGTTTTTATAGACTGAAGCAGCAGCTGTAACCTGTGAGGACTCCTGTGCAGGGCCACTGGTTGGACTGAGTGATCCTGGTGGGTCCATTTAAGTGAGGATATTGTACAATTCTGTGTTTCTTTCTAGGGAGTATCTCATAATGAGATTTGTTCAGAGGCTGGATTAAAGGAGCATTATATTTAGAGATGTTACTAAATTTATTTACAAGTAAAAAAAAATCAGGGTGAAGAACATGAAAGGCATCGAAAATTCATTGCTTATGCTCTCATATTTCTATATTATTAACACTCTCTGCATTTTTAATAGGAAAAAAACCTGTTAAATTTGGTAGATCATATGAACATTTATTTAATGTCTTACTGTGATTGTTAGTTTTCCTGAGGCAATCCAGAAGAATGCTTGGGCCACTATGTGTGTTCTTTTGCTGCACTTAACTTTTTATCACCTAAGGCAGCAAGGAATTATTATTATTTTAGCTTTAAAAATGAAAAAAAAATTGAATGCATTCAAATGTATTCAGAACAAATTCTACTAATGTGTTGCTAGGTCACTTTTTTCTGCTTTATCCATGTACGTCGGTCTTTCCAAGAGAAAGTTCAGGGTCCTGTATATGAAAAGGATATTATATGTAAATACTATAATTTAGTGTTAGTAAAATTTAAATTGTAAGTATTGTAGAACAAGTTGAATTAGACCAAAATTGGTTATTAAAGGACAGAATGACATATAAACCGCAAGCCCAAATATTATTACACCAAAAATTCTTAAATATAAAAATACAAGAATTCTTTCACAAAAACACTTCCTGGTATTTCCCCCTTTTTCTGGTGTTGTGCTCATATTTTCAGTGCTCCTCTGGGGTCTTGGAGTGGATGGCTTCAGTCTGGTAGTACAGGCTGTAACAGCAAGTTCTAATAACCTTATGTCTGAGAAATGCAGTGCTCATGGTGACCCCTCTTCCTCCCTCTAGGATCCACCTGGAGTAATTTTTATGCCTGCTAGCACAGTTTTACACTTGGCTGTTTCTTCACCAATCTGCAGGTTGATGTTACATATGATTTTATTACATACTATGCCTTTTGTCTATGGCAGATGCTATTTCCCTCTTCCTTTTGTTGCCCGGCAGTTTAACTGAGCATTGAAGCATTGGAGAGCTAGTGCCAGGCTGGGCCTCTTTTTTGGCAGTCCCATGGTGCTCATTTGCACAATGTCTCCACTTCTCAAAGCCTCTGCTGTCATACCAAGCCTTCTCTCTATGAATACCAGTGCATTAGGGTCTTAAATACCTCATTCTGCCTACAGTAGCCTCTTGCTATGACTGTAAAAATTGCAGCTGTAGCATCCAAAAGGTAACTAAAGGTTACCCAAGTTAGTGGTAGCCACCTGCCAGAAGAAAACTTTCTGTTACAGCTAAAAACGTGAGAATCAATCTGCAGGCATGTTTAGGCAAAGAAAACATCAGTGCTGAAGCCTTCCAAACCATATTGGAAGCCTGTTACTAGCAGAACCAAATCAACATCACTGGACTACAGCATTCACGCATTTCCATTTTATCTTGCCTCTCAATCAATGCATTTATTTCAAATGCATTGTATGAAATAAATAAGTAAAAGGATTACAAAAAATGTGTTTACTAATAGCTGTTCCTTTTATTAAATATGTATAGCTAAAATTCTCCATCACAAAGTCATGTTATACCCTGACCATTCTCCTGAAACGACAAAAGTCTTCAGATGAAGTAGAAAACAGCCATCTAGGAAAGTATCAATAGGATCCATTTGAATGAAACATATTTTACCATTTTTTAAATCCTTTGTGGTAGAAAAAGGTCTCTTTGCATACATGAGAGTGCGTGTAATATGCTTTCCAGGGATTCTGAAAAAGTCAGATCTGCCCTGTCATGGCAAAGTAAACAAGGAATCAGGGACTAAAAAAATGTAAGCAGACTTAGAGTCAGTCACTCTTCTTCCCTCACTAAAGCCATTCTTGTAAGGGATAATATGGTTGTTTACTATCGTCAGAGATGGAAAGTGAATGCTTAAAAAGAGACGAGAGCACATTGTACAGGTAGTGGGCTGTCCTGGGTGCCCCCCTCAGACAGGACAGGTGGGCCTGGTGGCCACGGGACCCGCGTTGGGCAGTGCTCTGCCATGCCCCTGCCTACCTCACCACGCTTGTCTGCTTTGTGGTGCTAGCTGCTCCTTTCAAGTGCTTTGCAAAAACTCTGCTTCAGATGTTACATGGAGAGAAATTGAATTTTCTCCCATTTTTCTCACCATACCTAATGCCATAATTTTTATAAGTAGAGCCTTTTCAAAAGAAAATGCCTCAGGTGGCTTATCCCTTGCCCATTTAGCTGAGCATGGACATGTATCTGAGCTGAACAGGGATGGGATTACTTATATTTTTCAAGGAAAATTCATGTGTATGTGTTTAGATTCAGATGCTAAGCCAACAATGTTCCAATTCTTATTACTGTATCTCTTTTATACCAGATTTTAAATCTTTATTTTCAGGAAGTTTATAAAAATAGCTTCTCTACTGGCATTGAGATTTTGTAGTTCTCATTTTAACATTACTTTTAATCAAATTGATGAGCCATAACTGAATATTACATATTGGATTGCTAGCTTACTTGTATATCTTTTAAATGGTGATAATCCAGCCAGTGTTTTTCATTAAAAATACTGCTAGTTTTTAGATAATTTAATATGCACCATATAATGGCTTTTTGTTGTCTGTGCAAATGCACATCAATGAAAAAAGAAACAACTATCATATATTTGCGAAATTTTTTTTTCAGGATTTTTTTCTTTTTTCATCTCTCAGTATATGTAGCCTTTGGATTAGCCTCAAGTAACCTTCGGTTAAATATAATTTGTGTTTTTACAAACATTTTTAAGCTATTAAGTGAAATATTATTTATTAAGGGAACAAAGGAAAAATACAACGTTGGTGTATGTATAACTTATGTTATGAAAATACAAGTTTGAGACACAGTGCATAGATGTGATGGTTTACATACCAGAATATTTATTTCACATAATTCAAATTACAAGGATGCAAAATATAGCTCTTGTTTAAACTGCGTGAAAATCTACAGTATCAGGGTGTGACTGATCGCCACGTGCTTCCAAATTCGTGTTGTTTGAAAGATGACCCGAATGCTAACATTTTTCTTGACCATCTGCAACGAAATGAAAACCATGTCACATGCTATGGCACAGATGTTGACAGAATAACACAGTGTTTCACCATTTTTCACACTTTGCTAAATTTTGGATTTCATGGTTCAGATTAGTTATGTTAAATTAGAAACTGAGTTACAGTATAAATATAGAAGTGTTTTCAGTGTATCCAGTGAGGTTTGGCAGTGGGTAGCAAGAAAAGACCAGTGCCAGACACAGCTGGCTCCATCTAGCTCTGCAACAGATCTGCCACAGGACACAGCTGAGCCTGTCAGTGAAGCTGGTGGTGTCTCTTGTGAAAGCATATTTAAGGAAAAAGTAAAATACTAGACAGGCAAAGGAGAGGGAACAAAGGCAGAGTGAGAAACAGCACAGGGAACATCTAGGGTAGAAGCGGAGGAGCTTCATGGCAGAGCGGACTTCTAGAGTGCTGCCTTTGGGGATAGGAAGATAGTGTTTTAATTTTTGTGTTTGATGCTCACTATGCAGACCTGTTTTAATCAGCACGAAATTTCATTAATTTTTTTAGGTCTTTTTTGCCTACTAAAGCAATTGCCCTGCTTTCAGTTTGACCCAGCTCATTCAGCCTCTTTTCTCCCTGTGTCCTAAGTGCAGAGGAAGGACTGCGAGGGAGCAAGTGACAGGGTGGGAGTTCAGCTGTTTGCTAAAGCTAACCTACCACAAGAGAGAAAGAGTTAAGTGAGCTAGTGCATGTCTCATAAAATACCCTCTTGATAGTGATCCTCTTGATCTTGTTTCTGTTGGAGTTTGGTGCTAAATTGGGAGTAAGTTCTTGAAGATAGCAGAACTACACCAGCTAAGGCAAATACTGAGAACAGAAGTCATGGCCAAGCGTGTGGTTATCTTCATCATAACAATTGTGGAGAAGAAAATAAATATCATAACCATTGAAAGGATTCTTGCTCAGCAGGCTATAATTTTCATCTGACTTTTTCAAAGTAGTACAGTTTTTACAGACTTCTAAGTACAGGCAGATTTGGGTAGTGTATATGCCTTACTGTAGTGTATATGAAAGCTGTGAACAGAGTCCCCATGATGTAAGCACAGAACTTTTCCAGCACTGAACAAAGATTTGTCTGCTGCCTCCTTCACTGTACCTACCATCTGTTTTGGGGGTGTCTTCTCAGTGTCTGCTTCCAAGATGCTAATTCAGACTTAAATGATTTTTTTATCAAAAATATTGAGAAATGTTAAAAAGCATACAGAGAAATAGAACCTCTCCAGGAGATTTTCTCAGCCACTCATAATTGAATAAAGATACTTCTTTATTAGCAGCTGATTTTCAGCAGTAGATGCTTAAACATGGCTCATGCAACTCTCCAGATAAGTGAAAGACAGTAGGTTACCAGAGAGGAAATTAGAGTATTAAATATCTTGGAATAGCCTTGCTGACTTTGCTGAAATTCATCCACTTTTTAATTAAAAACATTAAAAGCATAGTAATAAATTTCCCCCAATGAGGAAACTTCATGTTCACTTCCAACCTGTTTCAGTCTATGTCTCTGTCTGTCTGTCCATCTATGTCCCATGTGTTTAAATGCATTTAAATTAAAATGCTATGTTCTTTGGGCTTCTCATATCTTGCTTTTCCATAAGAAACATAGTCAATATTGACTATATGATTCAATCAGGAAGTCCCTGAAAAGGTTGAGCATTTCTAAAAAATATTGAATTTTTAAAAACAACATATTAGTTGACAGGTTTTATGGTTCTTTTACTTCATTAAATTTGTATTGTATTGTGATGACCTATGCAATTTTCTCTTTGTATCTTCAAAAGCTTGAAAATAACTTCTCTGAAGTAAAAACTGAATTTTATAGGGATTTGTGGACTTCACAAATTTTTTCTTCTGTTTACATTAAATAGTGCGTGTATTCACAGAATTCTGAAAGCTTTGACACCCTTGAAAAGGGAGGTTGTTCTCTTTGAAGTGTTCTACCTTTCAGTAGGAATTAAATTTCTCAAAATGCTCTTAGACTTTGGCAGTCGTACACACCATTAAGGAAATATATACCCATGTTCTCCTGTAGTGATTTCATGTGTATGAGGTTTCTGGGCTGGTCATCTGGTATTTCATTATGGTTTCCTACATCAAAAATAACAGAATTATTGTAGGAAACAAAGCTCATAAATAAATTTATAGGATATACATTTGTGAGTAATTTATGCTGGTATTCCTGCATTCACTTCATTGTTAGATGATAATGAAAAATTGAGTTGAGCTTGTTATAATTGATAATTTATTGATACAATTCATATTATTTTTATTATTTGATATTCCTTTAAAGGTATATGAGTTGAGGCTTTTTTTGTGTGTGTGTTAAAGCCATAGTTGACTACCTATTCCCATTTACTTTAGCAAACCAGTTTCCAGATCAATGATCAGTCATTTGTTGCTTCTCCCTCTGAGGACAAAACTGTTTTTCAGCAACTCAGGTCACATCCAATAGTAAGAACAAATCTACAGAAACAAAATCACTAAAGGAAGGGTAAAAGATGGTGAGTAGTCAGGGTCTTCACCTTATTCTGACATTATAGTGGGGAGAAGAGAGATGGTTGTGTTTGAGTAGGAGGTTGATAATGTTTATTATCCCTGTTGTTTATTATGTGGAGTTAACCTCTAGCAGCATGACTGACACAGGCAACACCTCAGTAGCTGTGCAGTTGCTCTGTTTGCCGTATGAACACAGTTATTTCCTTAAATTGGTTACACACCCCCTATAAAGACCTCCTGTAACATCTTTGAAAGCAATTTTGTCAATGTGGTGCTAGTCAGAATATTTCTACTTTTGTGTTGTTACTTCTCTATCACTCTGCCTTCTGTACATAGGCAAAAAATAATCTTAGTTTCTAAAAATTAGAGTATATGAGTCTTGAAAACAGGAATCAGTCTGCATGTAAGTGGCTCTGCCTGCAGGAAAGAGTTTGGTATATTAAGAATCAATTATAGTGGCCTTTTGATGAACAAACCATAGGTTATCAGTGTACTATAGCTCAAAGGGAAAGGAAACTCTTCTTTCTAGCATACATGAGAAGTGCCTAATCCAAACCTACAGTACTGAAATGGCACCTTGTGTGAGTGAAGGTCTGAGATCTTTCTGTGTTTGTCACCTGATACAAAAGTAGTTCACGTGTTCATGTATAATGAGCTGGCAGTGTGTGCCTGCTGCCCAGAGAGCCAAACGTGTCCTGGGCTGCATCCAAAGGGCAGCAGGGCCAGGGTTTTTCTGCCCCTCTGCTCTGCTCAGACCCCACCTGCAGGGCTGCATCAGCTCTGGGGTCCCAGCACAGGAGGAACATGGACCTGTTGGAGTGAGTCCAGAGAAGGGGCATGAGGTTGATAAGAGGACTGGAGCATTTCCTTATGAGGACAGAGTGAGGAAGTTGTGTCTGTTCTGCCTGGAGAAGAGAAAGTTGTGTGGAGACCTCACAGCAACTTCCAGGATCTGAAGGGGGCCTACAGCAAAGGTGGAGAGGGACTCTTCATAAGGAACTTCAGTGATAGGACTTGTGGGAAAGGCTTCAAATAGAAAGAGGGGAAATTTAGATATTAGGAAAAAATTCGTTCCTGTGAGAGTGGTGAGGCATTGAAACAGGGTCTTCTGGAGGTTATGGATTCCCCAGCCCCGGCAGTGTTCAAACCTAGGTTGGGTGGGACTTTAAGCAACCTGGTCTCGTGGAATGTGTCCCTTCTCATGACAGAAGGGGGGGTTTGGGACTAGATGATCTTTACAGTCCATTCCATACCCTTAATTTTCTGTGATTCTAAGGTAATGGAAAAGATCTTGAAAATCTTACGAACTCATTTGCATCTTACTTTAGTAATCATTCATTCATTCAGACAAGAGACTTAAATTGTGATTGTATAGATTGCTAAATGTTTACAAATCTGTTTATTTTAATGAGACACTTCTTGCATCTGAAACACTGTATAAGCAATATTTCCCCTTGCAGATTGCCTCCCTCATTTACATTTACTATGAAATAGAACTGCTGAAGTGAAACTGGTGCAGGAAGGACTGTGGAATTATTTAGCTTCAGCACCTGTTGGGAGGTGCTGTCAGTCAAAACCTGGAGTGGAAAAGATAACTGGTTTTGTTAGAAACAGAAAAGTTTGTTGTTGCAAACTTCTCATGCAAAGGCAATACTGTTAATTATTATTAATTAAATGAACAAGAAAAACCAAATCCAGAATAGTTTTCATGGATTCTATTTGCAGTGAGTAAAATCCAAAAGATTTGGAGAAAGTTTCTCGTTCTGGGAATATTAAATTTGCCTTAAGGCTCTTGTACAAGAAGGTCATCATCATGCATTGAAGAGCACAGCATGGTTCTGTAACATTGTGAAGAACACCTTAGCAGTGTTGCTACAATATTTATCAGGAAAAGCGTATTTAAAGAATAAAGAATTAGAATGTTTAAAATTATTTTGAATGGTACAAATACCAAATTCATCTAATACAATATCTTGTTTTTGCTCATTGGAATTTAATCACGGTAATAAAAAATTACTAGTAAATGCTTGGCATAAATAAAATGGAGCAAAAATAATGGCCTTGTAACATAAAGTAAGCACAGCTGATTATAGTCTAGAAGCTATATGTCAGTCCAGTTGGTTTTCATTATTTAGATGCCTGCTGAAAATGATTTATTTATAAACAGTAAAACAGATTACTTAAATGCACTCTGAGACCAATTCACATCAGTGAGAAGCATGAGTGTATCATCCTGTTCTGAGCTTCTGATTTCTTAAGAGATTCAGAAATAATCCAGAATTCTCAGACTAAAGTTCGGCTGCATCACTAGTGTTTTATTTTGCCCTGCAGTTTATCTTAGCAAGTAGTCAAAGCACAGACCAAAAACTGATAAAAAATAGCACGTAACTACATTTTGACATACAATAAAACCCTGTTCATAAATATATATCTGAATCTGATAAACTTTAACTTGTAATTTGGCAGAACAAAACCATTTTTGCCTAGATAGGATAAAGACATTTAGGTATCCAGCAGCCCACCACCGAGTATATAAATATATTATTTGCATGTTTGAGGTGAGCTGCCCGATATAACAGCAGTGAAGGCATGTGAATATTATAGCATTATATCCTGCTAAAATATTTGGGTGAAGTGCCACAATACTGGGGATCGAACATGCATGTCTCATAATGTGGTCTCTGCATTTACAGAATTTGTCTCTTTATTTGTTTTCATTTTGGAGTTTTTTGATGTCATGATTTTACTCCAGCCGGCATTTGAGCCCCACACAGCTGCACACTCATTCCCCCGCTAGTGGGATAGGTTAGAGAAATGGAAGAGTAAAAATGAGAAAGCTTAGGTATTGGGACCAAGACAGTTTAACAGGAAAAGGAAAAGCCTTGTGCATAAACAAAGCAAAGCAAGGCATTAATTCCCCCCTTCCAGTGGGCAGGCAGGTACTCAGCCATCCTCAAAAAGGAAGGACTCTGTCGTGTGTAATGATGCCTTAGGAAGACAAACACTATTACTCCCAAGATTATCCCTCTTTCTTTGTCACCCATGAGCTTTATGTACTGAGCATGATGCCACATAGTCTGAAACATCCCTGTGGTCCTTTGGAGTCAGCTGTCCTGGCTGCATCTCCTCCCAACTTCTTGTGCACCTAGTCTCCTCACTGGTGGAGCAGTACAAGGAACAGGCATTGACACTATGAAAGCACTGCTCAGTAATAACAAAAACATCTCTCTGTTATCAACTCTGTTTTCAACAAAAATCAAAAACATATCCGTGTCCTGGCCACTGTGAAGAAAATTAGGTCTATCCTAGCAAAAAACACGTGTTGCTGAAGTTCCCCATCCTTTTTTTGTTTTCTTTTTAAAAATGGAAGACTGCCTTAGCTTGATTTTTGACACTGGACTGTTTACAGGTTTTTCCTTGTTAATTTTACTTCAGCAATACACTGTGGGATTTTATTGGACATAAATAATAAGGCATACAGTTAGTTATGTGGGTAATTGGCAGCCTCATATTCCTAGTATGTATGCACTAGAAGCTAGGTTGCTTTAGTGAAGTATCAGCAGCAAGGACTAAGAGCACAAGCCGTGGGGAAATAGTGCCATGTTCTAATTCAACTTTTTTCTGAATATGTCTGTTATGTAATCTGATGCTCAGTGTTGTATTTTTACCTTGATCTTTTTCCAGGAAATTATTAACAGGTAAAAATGATGATACAGTCAGTAGTGATGTTGTCGTTGTAAATCTATGTTCAGCTACTCTTGGTTTCATTTTCTGTTGACCTTAGATTGTAAGAAGGGCATGAACACTGAAACATGTTTAGATAAAACCCCAGGACAGCAGGACAGTATTTTTAATAAGTGCACATGGCATGACTGTGTTATTTCTTAAAATAGCTACGCTGTATTTTGAAGAACCTGTGTCATGTGTCTCTATTCAGGCATTTCCCACATACTTCATTCACATGAAGAGTACACCCTGTTTGAAGTTTTCACTTCTAATACTGGAGGAAATTTCTTGACATAAAGGAGGGTTTTGTTAGATGGAATAACCAGGGAAATAAAGGAAATAAAGGAAATAAAATATAAGTAGCTGAATCTGTAATAGTAACACTCTAATAGAGTTTTATTTTTGTCATTCCTTCTACCATTCCTGTGGTCTTGTGGTTGAATTGAAATGCACTTTTAATTTATATTTATTTTAAAAAATGTTTATGGTATAGTTTCTTGATTATTAAACCATATTTGATAGTAGGTGATAATTTAAATATTTACATGCTGATTCCATTCTTTTATTTCATGAGATTTTCTGTATGTGTGGTTGTTTTTTAAAGGCTCTGTTGTTCGCTTGTTATCTTGACACAGATCTTGGGAGAGCATGAACAGAAAAGTCTATGAAGTTCACTAATGACAAATAAACATAGCTTGTACAACTTTAGTCGTAAACACCAAATGGGTTTATGGCTTAAGGTAAAGATTGATAAATGGAATATGCTAAATAAAATCCTGAATAGGAACACTTGCCCAATATCTGTAGGCTATCTGTGAAACAGAAAAGTTAAAGCTTCATACTTTTATGCATTAGCCTGTGGAAACAATTTCACTTCTGAAATGCTTCAAGAACATTTGAGTATAATGGGCTTTGTACTGCCTGCCTTGGCTGTACCCTGTAGAGAGCACTCAGCCCATTCAGCTTGAACTCCATTTTATCTTGCTCTCATCCATTAATTTTATCCTGACCTTGGGCATAAAATATATGCACTTTTTATGCTCCATGCTTTTTGTGGAGAAAGAGGAATAGCATTACCCATCGATCACCATTATGAATGATATAGCTTAAAACAAACACAGGTCAGAGACAGATATGTTAAGAGCAGTTTTGTATTGATTCCATCACAATACTGAGTTAAAGGGGGGAAAAAAAACACATCAGAGTATAAATGATGAAAAGAGATTTGGAAAACCACAACAGCTATGAAGTAAACTTAAGAGCTTTACTTTAGGGTTGTTATTGGCAAAAAAAAAAAAAAAAAAAAATTGTTGCTATTATTAATACAATCTACCACTCTCTAATATATTTATTGTCATGGCTTAGAGTCTGCAGTGTACTACAGCAATATGGTCTGTGTGTTTTACTGCTGCATTTTTTCCTGTTGAAAGCTTTTTTGTTAAAAGAAGCTTACACTGATTAGATCCTTTAATCTATATTTAGGTCTAGTGCTGAAATATTTATACCATACTTCTTGCTGTAGGCACTTTTTATTCGTTTGTTACTCCAATCCACTTTCAGAACACTGTCTTTTTACTACAACAAAATTGTATGTCTTGTTAGGATCTGTGACACTGGTATTAATGGTAGAAATTTTAACAAGCCTACCTTTATCACAGAATGCATCTCTACTGTAATGTACATGGAGAAAAAGATATCCTATTTCCATTGAGGAAATAATGACTTAAATAATACTATTGATGGAGGAGAATTTTTTTACATTGTGAGGCTTCCCTTTGGAAAGAAGAAAATTTAGGAACTTAGAACCTTAAGTGGAAAGATATTATAAAAGAGCTTATTAGAGGAAAAGGCTAAAAAATGTGGAATTTGACAAATCCATGATAATACCTTTAAGGTCTGTTTACTTACTAACGTAAAAACATGGAACTGTTAAGCCAGAGACAGATATTCATAACAGCCTTCCTTTGCCAGGAAGGTCAAAGTTTTGTTTCCAGTTTTCTAAGCAGTTTTCTCATGTAAAACTCTTGAGTGTTCAGAATTAATTGAGTGATTCTTTGGCATTGCCATCCTCAGTTCCTAGATTTTGCCCCATGATTTTTATGGTGGTTTTTTTCAGTTTATAAGTTGGTGCTTTCTGTTCCTGGTTATGAAGGTATAGAGGCAGAGAGGTTCTGTTAACACAGTAGCTTCTGTAAGGACTAGAGGATATGAAAACCTTTTTTGTGTTCAGCAGTGGATCAGCTAAGCAGAGGAACTGCTAGTCCTGAATGTTCTTAGTGCTGGAGGCTGTCTTACCTGTACTTCCATTGTCTAGAGAATTTATACATATGTGATGCAGCAGTCATCTGTTGATGATACTTCGTCTGGTAAAAATTAACTTAGCTGTGTCTGTTTCAGTGCTAACTTGTATAGTAGCTCAAAGCCATCCCATTGGGTTTCCCTATTACCAGTTTCCTACTGGTAATGATACAGTTGGTAAAAAAGATACAGGAAAGATACAGTTGGTAAAAAAGAGGAAAACTTTAAGATTAAATTTTTTTTCACCTGTAGCTTACTGTCACATTGTGCTGATAATAAAAATTACATGTTTCTTTACACCTTCAGGTCTTTTATAAGTATTCACATATGGGCCTTCATTCATTATTATGTATGGGATGTTTAAAATTTGTGATGGAATCTCAACTGAGAATCATAATATTACACTAGTTCAGTGACCCTGTCATTTAAATCTAATATTTCTTTTGGTCAATTTGTGATTTAAAACAAACAAAGCTAGTAAAATTAATAATTTGAACATACTGGTATATACTACACATGAAAGATGGTGTTGTCTTTTTTCCTCTGGACTTTTTTTTTTGTTAGGACTATTTTATCACACACAAAACAGTTTTTGAAAGGCAAGGTATTCCGCAATTGCAGGAATTACTCTGAAAAAGCCATTATGCTTAACAATCCTTTATTTATAGAAATTGCATGAGATTGTGTTTTTAATAAAACTGGATTTTTTAATGTAAATTATTTGGTATTTGTTATATGAATAAGCCCCAGGAAATTCAGGGATTAATTTGGCAGGTGGCCTTCATCTCATTAGTTTTTTCTTTAAAGATCTATACTACCTACTTGGTTACTTTTATTAAGCAGCTGTGAATGAGAATAAAATTTTATCATACATGACCTATGTTCTTGAGGCATCTGTTGGTAATGCACTATTGCTACTGTTTACTTTAGAATCTTTCACATGTTTAGAACAATATACCATCATTGATTAGCAACATCTTTGTAAAATAGGGTCAGGAATGATGCATGTTCTTACATGGAGAAAGTGGAAAGGCAGTATACAGTTGTACAATGAATCAATTGCAGATCCAGAGAGTTAGTTCTCCTGAGGCCATAGGTTTTAAAGCCATGAGGGACTAGTAAGACTATTTAGTCTGGCCTCATGTATAATAGAGGTCACAGGATTTCCCTGAATTAGTTCCTACTTCATTATCTTATGCTTTTGAGTAAAAGTATCAGCTGGGTTTTGAATTTGCTGTCTTAAATGCCTGGTGCTGTTCCATGGGACTGTTCAGACTTCCTAGCTAAGACTTGATCGTGTATTTGCTTTCAGCCAGGATTTATACAGACTTCAGCAGAAATTGAGTTTCCACAAGGATATGTGTCCACCTCCTTTGGAGTTATGTGGAGACAATATTTGAAGCCAATTCTGGGCCATGAAAGAGTTGATGAAATCTGAACTGGTCAGGTTACAGAAAAATACTGTACCCTCCGTTGCTCAGTAACTGCTTCATCTCTTCTAAATCTTCATCCACTACTTTCTAGAGCACAGTTTACCCATTCACCCACTATCAGCTTCTATGTGCCACTTGTGCTATCAGTCCTTTTCTCTCCCAGAGATCCCTGCCTGGGAATTCAAGCCAGACTTCTGAAAGAGCACAGATCAGCAAGAGACAAAGGCATCTCTCACAGGTTTTATGCACAGTGTTTTATGTGCAGCTGAATCTTGCCACTGTAATTACCTCCTTCACAGGGAAGGGGATGAGTAAAGTATTTTTCTGAGTGATGACTGGTCATGGATGCATTTTATGTAAAGAAAATACATTCTTTACATTTTATGTAAAGAAAATAAATATACAGTACTCTGGTTTGTGTAAAATAAACTTGAAAAGAAATTGTTTAAATTTTCACTTTTTTGTCAGTGACACTTTGGAAAGAAGAGAATAAAACCCAAACCCACTTCCCTCTGCCACTTTAAAAGTTATTTCCTGGTATTCACATCCTAAAACATTTGAAATATACAGTAAGTTCTAATCATTAGTCATCTTTTATTCAGAAATGTGTTGTAAAATATCTGGAATTCTGCCTGTCACACTTTGGATGTGGATGTGGTCCTAATAGAAAAATTCTAAAGGAAAAAAAAAAAGTCTAAAATTGATGACTTGTGTCTTAAGCTTAAAATTCAAATGACAGTCTTAATTGAGCTTCCAGCTAGCACACAAAGCATTGCTCATGCTGTATAGAAGACTTTAAGCTCATTAAATCCTTAAGAGTCTAGTATTCAATGTAGTTAAATTGTTAGTGAGGCAAAGTTTTGTGGTATTTACTTTGTGTAACAGGGATGTAGAAACATACAATTAACATGAAGAAAATTATTTTAGGAAAAGTAAAACAATGACTGTGCAGTGACAGGGGAAAAGTGAATACAGAAACCATTGGAGATGGCAAGCATTTATCTATTTATAGCTAGAAATGTACACATGCATGGATATTCTTTATAATTCTTGTATGGAGTCTAAGTTCTGATCTGGGTACCTCCACTGGCAGGAAGACCTTAAGGGATGCTTGTTCTCTGCATCAGCCACATGCATGACTGAATACAAAATCTCAGGTGTTCCCTCATCCCTTTCACAAAAGCTTGGTTTGAAAATGCAAAGGCCATTCAGGTATACTTCATCTGTCATTAGTATGAAGGCAGCTAGTCTAAGAGACATTAATCTAAAGAGTAATCTAGTAAATAATTTCCCTTTCTTCAACAACTTGTAATATTCTTCATCTCATAAATTAATACCTTTCTTTATGAACTACATTCATGGCTGAGTAAAGTCTCTATTCTATTTTGCTTTGTGGGAATATCATGTTAATTAAGCAAAGCTGATCTATTTATAAATAAAAGCAATAAGGAAAAGCTTCCAGGAAATTGCAACTACAAATGATACATTACCAACTTACATTTAATTAATCTAATTCTTCCTTCGTTTAGTGTTCTGAAATCTGTAAAGATTGTCACAAGTAGACATTTTTGCCTAAGGGAAGAAAACAATAATGGGAGGGTATAAGGCAGTTCTGAATGTATCTTAAAGCATGCTGTCTTTCCTATTGTGTAATTTCTGTTGCTGCCTTGTAAAGGAGAGTGTTTTCAGTGCTCTTAAGAATGTTTAAAATTCAGACAAAATAAATCCAGTCATCTCAACCTTTTCTGAATGTATTCATCGCTTTTCACTGATTGTTACTAAAGTTAAACAGAGCATCAAGTGATATATTACTAAGGTACAATCCCAGACTTCTAATGAAGCAACCTTAAAAAGAAAAAAACACCAAACCTGACAGAAAGTTCTAATTTTATTGCCATTGAATTGAACCAAATTCCTCTCGATATAGAAAAACCTGGTAATGAAATGGAAGAGGGGAACAAATCAATTTCAAAAGCTGCTTTTTCTAATTATGGTTAATTTGGTGAGAGGGGATAATTACTGAACTAAATGATCAACAGTTAGTGTGTGTTTTGCAGTATATTACAGTTTCTAACAGACAGGTGTCCACTTGAAAGAAGCTGTGGTCTTGATAGAACTGTGTCAAATCTAGTTCTTGTTAGCTGTCTCTCCAAAGGGACAGATGATCAAATACACAGAGTCCAAACTGCCATCTCATCCACTGCTTTCTCAGATCAGCACTGAAGACCCATTGACAGAGAAATGTAACAAAGCTCTCAGTGTGGAGAACACTGATATGTGGAATGAAAAATTCCTTTTAGGACATTAGTTTGATACTGGAGTCTTCTTCAATGACATAAACAGCCTTTCCAATAACTTTTCAGTCTTCCAGGTGCTATGTTAAGGTGAAGTGTATTGTCTCTCTTAAAAACTGAGAAATCAGGATGGTGAGATTTTGTCCATTGTTTGTTGAATAAGTCAGTGGTGAGACTGAAAATGTAAGCAAGATTAAACAAGCAGCCTGTTCTGACAATTCCACTTAAGGGATATTAATGTTTCTTGAAGCAGGTTGCAGATACATACCTCACCAAATTATCATTTCTATGTTACAAGCACTGGAGGATATTGTTAACTCTTATACAAATCTACCCACCCATTCCTTATTGCAGTTTTATTCCTTTATTCCTTACCTGTGCCCAGAAAGGTTATGTTCTCAAAAGACATGACAAATGGGTTTACTTCTTTATGCCATACAAACACCATAGTCTGATTCAAAAGATACCTTTTAACAAAGAGCATAAAATTAAATAAAAAATGTGCAAAAATTAAATGCAACTTTAGTTGCATGGAAGTGATTAAATATGCCTGGATTAAACAGCTGGAACCAGTCAATAAAATACAGAGGAATTTAGTCTGTGGTAGTTGCCAATTCTTTATTAAGGAAGACTCTGGACTAAGCAGCAGAAACTTCACTGCTCTTGAGACATCACCAGCAAAGAGAACAGACATTGGAGCCTTTAAACCAAAATACTTGAAAGAATGTATGGTTTTTAGCTACAGTCACTCTATGCTATGCATAAAATCAAGAGAATTATTTCATAATTCATTTCATAGAAGTTTCCAGAGCCCCAGGTCTTTGCAAAATTTAATGTGATTTTGTTTGTGTGTGGCTAAAGACATTTTGAGGGGACTTCAGTTTGGTTCCCCTCTGTTAATCATCACCGTGGGGCGACAGCAGTCAATTGACTGTCAGTTCACTGTCACCCACAGGGTTGCTATTATCTGTGTCAGCCACACATCATGGTGTTGCAGTTTAACAGATTTTAAAGTTTGTGGTGCACTTTAGAGGAAAGGATTTAGCAATGCAGTAAGATGCTGAATAGCATAAGCCTTCTGCCAAGCAAGTATTTTCATTTCAGATACAAAATAAATTTTCTTCAATCCTGCCTGATACTTGCAACTGACAGTTCCAGTAATAGTCCCTTTTAGTCCTGCATATGTTTATGATTTTACCTGAAAAACCTGAATTTCTTGAAATTAATGACAGATACAGTAAGGGCAACAGAATGTTGAATCTGTAGTCTACTGTTGAATAGCAGAAGTGATAGCATTTATTTACTTTTAAAAGGGTACATGTAGGACTGTAAATATATGAATGGAAGAATTTTTCCATTGATGAGAATGTAGGTCTTGTGAAGTTAGAGCTTTGGCATTTTATTGTCAATCGTGCTACTAACCCACCATGTAAGTACTCAGGAATCATATAACTGCATTGTATCTACATTTTATTTTCTGTAAAACAGATAGCATGTAGAGATTCACAAATGTATTTTATGTAATTTCTTAACACATAGTTATTAGCTACTACTAAATTAATAGCTAGCTAGTAAATTTAAAATGATAGAATCATAAAATGAATCATAGACTGCTAAGGGTTAGAAGAGACCTTAAGAATCACATAGTCTATACACCACCTGCCATGAACAGGGAGAACTCCCAGTAGACCAGGTTGTTCAAGGCCATATCCAACTTAGCCTTCAACACACACAAGAGCAAAATCCCCTCTGACCGTGCTGGCCATGCTGCTTTGGATGCAGCCCAGGACATGTTTGGCTCTCTGGGCAGCCAGTGCCCATGGCTGAGTTACATTGAGTTTTTCATCAACCATCACCCCCAAGTCCTTCTCCACAGGGCTGCTTTCAATCACATCCCCTTCCAGCCCGCAGGTGTGTTCAGGATTGCCATGGCCCATGTGCAGAACCTTTTGCTTCTCCTTGCTGAACATCATGAGGTTTGCATGGGCCCAGCTCTCCAGCCTGCCCAGGTCCCTCAGGATGGGACCCTTCCCTGCAGGATGTGGCTGCCCGCGCAGGCCGCGGCCAGGGAACGTCTGAGGGTGCCCTCAGTCCCACTGTCCACGTGCCCTGCAGAGATGCTGAGCAGTTTGGGCCCTGGTGCTGACCCCTCAGGGACACCACCCATCACTGCTCTCCCCGTGGACAGTGAGCCATTGACCACAGCTCTGAGTGCAGCCTTCCAGCCTTATCCACTGGGGCACCCATCCCTCAAACCCATGTCTCTCCCATTTAGAGACAAGGATGTCATGTGGGACACTGCCAAACTTTGTATAAATCCAGGTAAAAAATATCAGTTGTTCTGCCCTTATCCTTAAATGCTGTGGCTTTGTCATAGAAAGTCACCAAATTTTTCAGGGTGACTTCCCCTTTGTAGAGGAAATTGGACAAAAATCACCAATCACCTCTTTGTTTTTCCATGTGCCTTGGCACTGTTTCCAGAATTAACTTCTCCATGTTTTTTTCTCAAATGTATGTGAGACTGACTGGTCTGTAGTTCCTTGGTTCTTCCCCTTTCTTCTTTTTAAAAGTGGGAGTTATATTTCCATTTTTCCAGTCACTAGGAATTTCACTGACTGCTACTTTTCAAGAATGGTAGATAGTGTTGTAGCAACTTCATCTGCTGGCTAGCTGAGGATGCTCAGATCAATCTCATCAGGTCCCACACTCAGATTCCTTAGATGGTTGTGAGCCTGATCTCCTACGGTGGACTCGGGGTCTTCATTCTCCCAGTCTCTTTCTCATGTTGGCCAGTATGGCTGGAGTACCACAGCATAGAAGTCATTGAGAAACTCAGCCTTCTCTTTGTCCATGGTCTCTAGGTCTCTTGTTCTCTTGTTTTTGGAGAGATTCCAAATTATCCCTGGTCTTCCTTTTCTTTGCAATATATCTATGGAAGTCCTTCCTGTTGTCGTTGATATTTTTAGCCAGACTCAATTCTAACTGGGCCTTGGTTTCCCTAACCTAATCCCTAGCTTCCCACCCAATTTTCCCATATTCCTCTTTGGCCACCTGTTTCCATTTCTGCTTCCTAAAAACTTCATTTCTTGCTCTGACTTTGCTTGGCAGCTTCTTATTCAGTCACAGAGGCTTCCTGGCATTTTTGTCCAATTTCCTTCCTACCAGGATGCATCTCTTCTGAGCTTGGAGGATGTGATCCTTGAATATCAGTCAGCGTTCTTGTTCCCCTCCACCTTCTAGGGCTCTATCTCATGGGACTCTACCCGTTAGATCCTTGAAGAGGCCAAAGTTTGCTCTCCTAAAGCCCAGGGCAGAGCTTGCAGTGAGCTTACTGCATGTCCTCCTCCCTGCCCTGAGGATCTCAAGCTCCCCCCTCCCATGGTCACTGCAGCCAAAGATGCCTTGGAGCATTGTATTCCACCAGCTCCTTCCTGTTGGTGGATTCCAGACCTCTACTTGTTGGTTCCTCAGTCACTTCTTAAGAAAGTTGTCATTAGCATATTCAAGGAACCTCTGGAATGGCTTGTGCCCTGTTGTGTGGTCCCTCCAACAGATACCAGAGTGGTTGAAAATCCCCCATGAGGATCAGGGCATGTGAGCATGAGGCCACTCCTGTCTGCCTGTGAAGGGCTTCATCCACACCATCCTCCTGATCAGGTGGCCCGCTATAACATCCCCTGTCTGTGCCTTCCCTATAATTTTGACCCACAAACTCTCAGCTGTCTAATCATTGCCCAGCTGGAGTTTCATACACTCTTGCTGGTCACTGACATAGGGAGAGAGCCCCTCATATCCCTAGCTGGTTTTTCCTAAAAAGCCTTAAGCCTTCCATTCCATTGGTCCAGTGGGAGCCATCCCTGTAATACCAATGATATCATGTCCATGCAGCTATGCACATGTCCATAGTTCCCCCCATACTATGTGCATTTGTGTATAAGCCTAGAGAAAGCTGACTTACTGACTGAAGTCTCTGGAGTGCCTTTGCACTGTTCTAGGGATCCATTACATGTGTTAGTGTCCAGCTGGCAGGGTTGGGAGGGATAGGTGCTTCCCTCCCTTGACAGATCGAATACAAGCCCCCTTCAGCAATCTGGCAAGTCCTGGGCCCATTTGTCAAGTCCTGGACCTTTCCCTTCCTTGTCAAATGGGCCCCATCAACCCCTAGTAGACGTGGCTTGCCAAATCCAGTCCTGTGGTCTGAGTAGGTACACTACTATCACATGCTGCCTTTTCTTGGTTGAACTAGTGGCTAATTGCCTTATTTCTGAAGCAGGTTGGCTGCTCCAATTAGCTCTGGCTGTTCTTCCGGGTGTGTGCTCGGTGCATTGTCTCATTAGCCTGCACAGCTACAAAGCATTTCTGGAGGAAAATGTCTGGCTTTGAAGGAAGGCCTTTTATTTGTCCCTTTCCTCTTTTGTTGTTTTTGGGTTTTGTATTTTGTTTTTTTTTTCACTACTTCCCAACCCCCTGTGTCAATGCACTCCCTCCCTCCCTCCTTTCCATGTGTACTGGGGGGTGACTTTTTGACCTCTCCTCAGCAGGCTGTGGTTTCCTACCACTGGGATTGGAACCCACTGTCCAGCTCTGACTCAGCCTCCCTGATATCTCTGTCTTTTGACTGTCTCCTGCACCTGTTCTTGGAGGTAGTCCACCTGGACAAACTTCCTACAATTCAGTGAATTACTCCTCACATTTCTTCATACTCCTTGATCACTTCCTCATTCAGTTCTGCCACCAAGCTTAGCAGGTCATCCACTGGTTCACAGTGCAAAGATGTGCTGTCTCCACTGCCCTCTGGCATCCATGAGAAGCTCAGACACTCCCTGCAGCTGGAGACTTGGACAGCCATGTGTTGGTGTGTGAGGTTTGTCTGGGTCACTGTGTTCCTTCTGACAGCGGATTTTGACTGAGTGGAAACCACAGTCCTCTTTCAGTTTGGTGGATGATGATTTCCTCCCTAAATTCTTTGCCCCTACCTGTATGAACTGCTGTGCAGACTGCCATGCCACACCTTTTTGCCATTCCACACCCTGTGTGCCTGCTCTGTTCACTGCACTCCCAGTCACTTGCACTTCATGGAGCTGCTTTAATCTCCCATGGATGCTCCTGACAAAATCCTCTCCATTTCTGATTGGCTTGCAAGAGCTCCCAGGTCCTCCAGGGGCTCTGGGATGCTGATCAGATTTACCTGAACAAAAACAAAAACATTGCTTCTTCATGGCTAATGAAAACTGCTGAGAAGTGGGAATGTTTCTGTGACCTTATATCTGCTTTCCACATGGGTCTCTTGATACTGACATGTAACAAGAGAAAATAAATCAATATATTATGGTGTTTCTTTATGGAAGGTTATAGAGAACATTATCCAATATGACATTAAACACTCTACTAACAATGTATGTATAACTATAGATCTACATTTGAAACATATGATTAGCAAAAAAACTCAGCCCTTTTTGTGTAGAGGTCTCCATGTTAGGATGTGATTTTTCTGTGATAAACTGGAAAAAGTTTTGAAATGTACTAGTTGTGATTTGAAACATGTCCTGTACTGCTTTTGTTGCCTCTGATGCTACTACATTTCTTAGAGATCATTCAGTTGTAAGTTAAGTCCCGTAACAGGTCTCTGAGTGATATTTAGTGATGGTGTTATGTACAATCCACTTTCAAAAGGAAAGCTGTAATGTAGTTATTTTTCCTCCAGATAAATCAAGGAAAATACTGTCCCAATGCCCATCAGAAGAGGGGAGAACTGTTTGGTTACACTTTTATTGTATAACTCAATACAAAGAATAATAACTACTAAAATACTAAACACTAAAATACTAAAAACAGTATTATTATGGATACATCTCTGTTATTACTAACAATTATTATTTTCTATTTTAAGAGTCATCCAAACTCCATGTTACTTTGACCCTACCAGTCTTCCGATCTACTGTGTTGTCAGTTCTTCAGCTATAACTGCATCACCTAGAACTGAAGACTTTCTGAAACTCTTAGTTCCCTAATATTTTAAGTAACATTTTGGACAGGAGTGGTAAAAAAACCAGCTTAGCTGCTGATGGATCCGACTGAATTGTATGTAAACTCGTAACTAAAAGAATTAGAAGTAAATGCAAAGTTTTCCCATATAGATTACTGTCCATTTTAACTCCACTGAATTTTATGCTAAACATAAGAGTTTTAAAAGGCTAATTCATGAGTAAAAAATAGGTTTTATTTAACTAGATGAAGAAAGCATAACACAGAGTGATGATATTCATATGAGGTGTTAGCTTTTCAAGGAAGGAAGAAGGGTGGAACTTGTATAAGAACTTACAGGAACTTACTAGTCAAGAGTTAAATGGGATGGTGATAACAGGCAGACCTATATTACAGATGAGTTGTTGTTATGCTCTGACGTCAAAATAGCAATTTTTTTCCTTGTTTTAATTATTTTTGGATAATTTTTGCTTATCAAACCCATATAAATGAGAGTTTGGTGTCAATTTTTTAATTTGTACGTCCGTCATAATACATACCTTCTATTCCAGAATTAGATCTAAACCTAAATCTTTGTTTAAGTAGCCCCTTAATGTACCATAATGGTACTCTAAGAAGACATGTCAGTGTTTAATTATTCTAAAGCAAATTAAATAGAAGCAAAAGAGTCAACAGATTTCTTAACTGAGTTATTAGACAATGAAAATGCAGCAACATTCCTTGTCTAACCTTTCCTTTTACAATTCCCCTGTCATATGAGCTGTGAAGTTGCAACAAAGCACATCAGCCAAAACAGAATTGAGTTTGTTGCTAGTTGAAGATGCTTATACACTCAGTGTTCATTAATTTGAAAAATGTGATAGCAATCATGATAGAAAACACAGGGGATATGCATCACTAAGCTTCAGGCTGGAGAAGTATAAAGGAGTACAGAATATATGTGGGGTCATAGGTCAAGAATATTAATAATGTGACAAGGAAAAAAAAAAACAAACCACAAAATGGATCATTGGAAAGAATCCTAAATTAAGCAGATTATTGACCTAGTTGGTGTTTTCCATTGCCGGGGGTTGGTTCATTATGTATGATCATGAACATTTTCAAATCTGTACATGAAAGAATATTTTCTTTCCAAATGAAAGTCAGCTACATTTGATTATGTCTACAGAGCATTGAAAGTGTAATCTAATTGAAATTCAATCTTCTGATCTCCAAGGACACTTCTCAAAACAAATAGACAAGATATTATTGTGATATGATTCTCCTTTTAATAAAAATATTGTGCATCTCTGCTGAAAAAAAGTTCTTCTTGGCTGAAGAGTATTACCAGCAATAATTATGTTAGTTTTTCTAAGACAAGACACGAAACACTATTGGAGTATTGAAGGAAAATGCTGATGAATTTCATTTTCTTGCTTTGAAGGCTACTGTTTAATCCTTCACAGTGAAGACAAAAGAAAGAATAAAGCAACAGATACATTTTGGTTTTTTATGAGCTGATGTTTGATCACTGACATCTTTATTTTCCTAATTTTTTCCTTATGTTTCTTGTATTTGTAATCCCAATCTTAGGGTATGGTAGCAGTCTAATTTCTACATTTCTAAATTTGGCAAGTTCACAATAACTTGCAGTCACAGTGTTCATCTCTTGGCCTGCTCTGACTGACAGCCCAGAAACAGCCATTTAAAATGTGTCAGATTCTCATCTCTCTGTTTGAAAGGTAAAGTGAAACGGTTTTTCTAGCAGTCTGCATAAAGTCTTGAATTTTAACAAATCAACTGGTTTGGCTGTTGTACCAGCCTTTTTTCTCTGCAAAACTGCATCATTTTATCTTTGCACGCTAATGGCTCACTGAAAACTGTTGCAGCTGTCGATTTACTTCGGGGCATATGATAGCTCAAAGTAATTTATTTACCAAAATAGACCTATTCTCACTGGCCATACTCTTATCATATATTAAGTCATTATTTTGCATTTTCTCCAGTGGAATGAATGAAAATGTTCCATTGTCATGAACAGCACTCAGTTTTTTTTAAAAAATAATAGAACAGTAGATTCAAAATCCCTGTAGAGAATAATACGGTCTCATCAGCTTTCATATATTTATCTAATCTTTCAATCAACAAATACTGTATTTGTATTACAATAGCTTTCTATGTGTCCAATCAAAATTGAAGCACCATTGTGCTGGATGCTCTACAAGTCTATATGGTGATACTGTTCTTGCCACAAAACCTTAACAATGGAATAGATAGAAGCTGCTAGAATAGATAGAAGCTGCTAGCTGCTGATAGAAGCTGCCCAGAAATATGACATCAGAATTTAAATCAACTGACCACTGAGTTGCTCACATTGTTATGTGCTATTATAAGAACTCATTAACACAATGCAAAAGTAATTATCTAAATGAAAGTAAATCCCCAGAATAAAAAAAATAAATTAATTAAACTCTTTCAAAGGGTGATTTAAAAGAAGATTTGGGGGTGAGGAGGGGAAAGTTGGTGTCAGCTACAGATATATTAGGAGTGTGCATATTTTGACTCAAAATCAGAGAATACAACAAATATCCTGAAACATCAAAATGCAAATTTAGGGCCTGTTTATGCAGATCAATCACATTTATCAGCTCCAAGGGAAGACAATTCCTGCATCTATCTAGGCATCTGCAGTTTGAAAGTATTTATCATTTACTGCTCATATTTAAATCTTTCTTATATACAGTATCCCTGAGTAAATAATGGTTATGTTGTACTTTTACTTTGTATACACACACAGACACACACACAGACACACACACACACACACACACGCTGTTCCTTCAGTTAAATTAGACTTGGTAAGAAGACCATGTTTCTTCACTTAAGGGTACTTTTTGATGTTGCTTATGACTGACTGAAAGACTCCATTATTCCACTACTGCCCTACTTTTGTGCTCATCCTCCTTCTCCTGAACTGCTATTTATTTACAACTATTTTCTAAGAGAGCTCTAACATTAATCTTCCAAGCTTGCACAATGAATTACTTCACTTAGGTGTTTTCTAAATTTTGGTGTTATTTTCTGAACTCTATTTACCTTTTCAGCATCTTGCAATAAAAAAGAGATTTGATTTGGTATTCCCCAAGCAATACAGAAAGCAAATATGCTCTGTGACCTTATGATTTTCTGTGTAGCTGAAAAAATCCACCACTCAATCCCTTTCATTAAGAAAGTCCACTATAAACTTTTATTTTACTTCTTCACCATTATTATAACATGGAAATAATCCATGTGAAGATTTTGGTGTATTTTTTGTAATGTAGCTTCTCATAGGAAAAATGGAAAAACAAATCTGTCCTGACAGACTTTTTTCAGGTCACCCATGGTTATGGAGGAACTGTGCTGCATTCCTTTTGTGTATTTTCCGAACAGCTGCCATTTTATTTTCTTCTTTTCAGAAGCTAGAGACAGAAAATCTATTTCACCTACTCAATAAAAAAGGCAGACAATACGAAAATCAGTTTGTAAAATCTTTTATGCAAATATGTAACAAAGTATATGCTCGCTTTGTGGAGAGGTGAAGTGCATTTAAGCATTTTGACTGTATGTACCAAAATATTTTATTTTCATTGCTACTGACAAAACATTCTCATTTTATAGTAGACCCTACGTTTTATAGTAAACTCTACTTTTCTAGTAGGTTCTTTATAATAACAACCCTTCTCTCTGTATTGTGCCTATCAGTGTAGACACTGATTCAGGATTGAATTTGAATGTCTCACAATCTCTTAAAATAGCTGATTGTAAAACATGATACACAGTTAGCTTTCATAGAATTTTCAAACTTAAAAATCATGGTCACTATTGTAAGTAGTGGTTCCAGCCTGAACCATAGTAAGGATAAAATCAGAATGTGCTTAAGTTTAATCATATAGGGGAACATAATGATTCTGATTAAATTCACATAATCTGCTAAAGAGTCTGCAGAGGATGAATAATACTGATAATTAAAGATGAAGAGAAGTTCTACTAAAGATATAATCAAAGAGGTTAAATGTGCTCATCTAGACACTGCACAGACATTGTAATAAATGTCTTCGGTTTTGAAATGCTGTGTTAGTATAAAACTGAAAGCATATTACCAATTAATTATTCTATGCATGGGATAATAAATAAAGAGAAGGAAATCCTTAAGACTGGCCTGTTTTATTTATTTTTGCGAATATGTTTGTTTGCTGCTTTCTTTTGCTCAAAATTGCAGTCCTCAACAACATTAGATTCTTTTCTAAATCAATGAAAACTTTGGATTTTTTTTGCTTGTTTTCTTTTTAGAGGGATGAGAAGCACCATATTGTATTCTGTAGAGGTTTTCAGTTAGAAAATGTTTTATTATGCAGATTTGTATATATAGAGTAAAAAGCCCTAATGACATGGCCATCAAAACAGGATCATCAGTGTAAAATCTGAAGCTCTGACCCGTAAAAACCTTAGAACTCAGCTCAGAGTTTTTTCTTCTGAAATTCCTTCAAAAGCAAGAATGAGGTATTACTGGAGAATAAAGGCATGTATTGAACTTCACCAAAGGTTGAAGCTATTTAAAGAATTTGCAAAGTCAGTCTTGGGCAGTTCCCCTCCTTCTCCAGCAGAGATGTCTTTCCTACACCCAGCAGGAAGCAAAACATTGATATTGTAGCCAGACCACAAGACTTATGTGCTTCTTTTAAGCAGCAAGCATCATCAGAGTGAGATTATATTACCTTTCACCACGTGGATGCTCAGCTACCTCTGAAATCCATATGCCAGAAGACTTATGGTAAATTTGGGAACATGAGTTGTGAAACACATTTTCTAACATCTCTGAGAATGAGTAACTTATTTCCAGACTGGTGGTGTGATGTCTGGTTGAGTGAATCGTCAAGGAGAGTAGAGGGTTTTAAAGCAGTTGAACTTTGTGAGTACTGGCATCTCAAGAATTACCAAGCATTGAGAAGGAGTTAGGGAGCGCTGAGAAATTCAAGGGCCCTTACTTTCCAATTGCAATGCCTTTATTGGTCAGTGTCTGTATCTTGGGACAAACTGATGTCCTTCAACCCTTCTGTCCATTGTTGTTTTGAAAGAGAACATTTTTGAGAGATACTGAAGGGTGATTTGTGTGAAAACCCTGGGCAGAACAGATTCATTCCATGTGTATGAGTAATAATTACACAGAGAACATGGAACCATTTTTTGTGAAAGACCAGCTGGCTGTGGAAATGAACCACAGATTCTAGGAGCATTGCATAGTGCACAAACTGTCTTTTGCTAAGAATTCAGAGTGTGTTGCAGAATTGTACCCACTGTTTTTAAGTTTACATCAGGATATGATTCATTATTGGTCATTTGCATATTAAAATAGTATTTTCTTATAGATATCAGACTTTAAAACAGTCCCATGGAAGTCTACAGATCTTCTGAAGATGCTACTTAGTACAAGAAACACAGAAGCAGACATCCTTGTCTCAGACTTATGCTGTTGAGAAGATCAAATTATGTTATATAATCTGAATATTGTTACCCAAATCCAGCATAGTTCAGTGACTTGTTCCTTACTTGTATCACAATAGCAGAACATTTGAATCTGATATGTATTTAAGTTTGAGTGTCCTGGCTGTATGCCTTGTAAAGAAGCCTCTTCTTCCCAACATCTATAGGTTCACTACAAAATGTATAATCAGTCCTGCCAGTTTTCTTCACTAAAACAGAGAAGTCAAATATTGACTCTTCGAAGGCAGCTTCAAATGTTATGTTTTTCTAGGATAAGATTTTTGCTTTCTATGTTCTTCTGAAAATCTCTGATTCAGTTTTAAGAATAACCTGTTTCTCTGGGGAAATTATAAAAAAAAAAAAGTAAAATGAGTTAGCTATTACCTAGAATGAATTATTATCCTTCTAAAACTACTTACCGAGGCCTCTCTAGAGTCCTCTATAGGAATTTAGAATATTATGTGTTTTTCTTTATTCTAGTCATCTTTGGGTTTCAAGTGCAAAAGCTGGAATCTGTGCCTAGATGTAACCAAACATTTCTATATTTTTAAAAAATATTTTGCATTTCCCGCAAGGTTTGTTGTTCATTTAAGTGAAAAGGAAGTTAAGAAATAATTCTAGAAATGGTAGAATAGGATTTAAGGAATATTTTCGTTTCCGTGACTTAATCTTAACATGAACAAACTAAATGAGCAAAATTGTTCGGTAATAATCCCTGAAATAAAATGTGACTGCTTGGCACTTAGTAGTTTCGTTGGAATACAAAAAGAAATATAAACCATCTTTTGCTCTTAATATTCTAGTATGAGCTAGATTTTTCTTTTAAGTGAAGAAAAAAAAAAAACAGAATAAAATATGGCATTAGTTAATCTGAAAAGCTTGAAATGACTGTTAATATCTGTGAAGTGATTATAGCATTCACTGCTCAGAAAGAAACTGAGGCTTGTTTTTCAGTTTTTAAGTACCACATATGTCTTCATCACATTTAAATTTTGGAATTTGCATGCAGATGTGATCATTATGCTGTTTTGAGTCTGAGCGCAAGTATCTCACATGCATAGTCATATTGCAGATGTTACCTCTCTATCATTTCTTCTTTCAAAATTGCATGTTAAAATTCTTCTGGGAGTTTTACCCACAGTCTTTTACCCTGTATATTCCAGTAGGTTGACACACTCCCTCCAAATTTTGAGTGAACATAGCTGTCCCTTTCCAAATGAAAAGTATCTTACAAAAGGCAGAAAGCCATCAAAGTCATCATAATTGTTTTCTGTACCTGCATCTTGCAAAGCATTACACACTCAAACATCTCTTAACTTCAGAGATGGGAGTTTCTTCATATATGATAGGCTCAGAATTGGAAAAGTAAATTGTCATACTCAGGAATAGTATTGTTACTACCAAGTCTTACTTACTGTAGTATGTACATACAATTTACTTTAGTAAGTAAATTGTCATACTCAGGAATAGTATTGCTACTACCAAGTCTTACTTACTGTAGTACCTACTTACTTCTAGTATTTAATGCTGCAAGTAGAGTGTTTATCTGGCATGATAAAGCAATACCAGAGCTGGGACAGTTGCATATTGGAGATAAAGCAATCCATCCACACCATAACTCCATAACCTGCAATAAAATCTACCTAAATTTTAACTTCCTGTGGTGTTTGCCAGAGGCAGTGCACGGACTGACTTCAGACCCCTCACTGGAGCTCTCTGGCATAAAGTGTGTGCCAGCACTGTGTAGCCGAATGGGAGATGTGCTGCACCAGCTCTGCCTTACAGACACCATGGCTCTAGGCAGCTAACCACAGCTGAGAGCACCAGTGATTTTAAATTAATTTAACAATGGGAGGGGAACAAGGAGTTAATTTTGCAGCTAAAATGAAAGGAGTACTTTAAATTCTTATCTTTGCTTTTGGGAGATTGACAAATAGTTACAACTCTCTGGGGATGTGGTTTTGAACAGAAGACTAAACACTGGCTGAAAGACTCCTCTGCTGAAAGAAAACTGGGAGATAAAGGAAAAGGAAAAATGGTTTTAAAAGGTACTTGTCTCTAGAGTAAAAATACCAGGAAGATCAGAGCTTAAAACTCAATAAGTATCTTCTGAGCATTCGTCTCCATAGTCTTAAGGAAATAAACAGCTTATTACACTACTGATCGACAAATATATAGAAAGGCAAATATGCAGAAAGGTAGAACCTTACTATAACAGCATAAATTTATGTGCAGATGGAACAACACAAATCACTTAGAATGCTAAGGATACAGTAAAATAAAATCAATGTAAAATGAATGTCTCTGTTCAACACTGCTAATAATATGAACAAAGTGCTACTCAATTTCTAGATCATTCTGTGGGATGTCCTGTTTTGCCTGCAATACACGTGCTAAATATGAATTCTAGGTTTTATAGCATCTATTCTTTTTCTTACTTCTTCTCTTGATAATTAGTATTACATACACATCAAGAGAACAGAAAACAAACATGCTATATTGTAATAATTATTAAACAAACATCTCATACTTCCTGAGAGTGTAGTTGTTCCTTTACTTCTCTGCAACCTCCAGCTGTGAGCTTTCAGTCATATAAGCTCTAAATAGTAGGCCGATCAACATGTAGCTGCTAGAATGAGCGGTAGTGGTAACTGGTAATTTTACTATTTAGCTAGCGCTTAGTACTTTGCTATAGTGCTAGAAGCACAGTTCTGTTTGCCTCAGGATCCTATTGTGATCTAAAACATAGTTATTAGCCATGAATGTTGATAAAATACCATGGAACTTTTAATCAATTATTGCATGTGTGTATGTTAGTTCACCTGCGTTGCCAAAATAGCAACTTGGAAATTTCTTTTTGCTTTTATCTTGGTTTTCTAGTAACTAATTTTCAGTGTTGCAGTTTGCATAAAAAAGACTACCTGTGCAGGCCCCAAGAAGTTTCATGGCTTTGGTAAGAGCAAATGCTAGTGGCTTCCTTGTTCTTCCCATGATATAAGAAAATAATCATCTATTTCTCTGCAATGCTGTGTTTGCTAAGCATAAGATTTATTCCTACCATTGTGATAAAATGAAGTATTCTTGATGATGCATGTCTAAATTTTCATTTAACTCAGCATAAAATCTAAACAGCACTTTATGAGTCTCAGGCAGACAAGTGAAATGCATGCAAGTTGACTTCAGTTAGAGAATGTAGTATTTGTCATGTGTGTGGAAAAAATCGTAAGTGTACTGGTTTGCTTTGGAGTAGGAAGAAAAAAGGAGATGCAATAACTTATGAAATGAAATGCTTAAGTGTGTAAATATTTCCATTACAGTCAGTTTCCTCAATGAGACTACTCAGTATCTTTGAGTTAGACAAATTGTGTAATAAACGACTTTCGAAGCCATTGGAAGACGGTCAAGAAATAATTTTCTGCATATGATTATTTTGAACAGAATACCTAGATTTAGGAAATATGGAGGATTTTTTCATAATTTATACAATTGTGTGATGTTACAGAATGTTGAAAATAGATTTTGAATGATCTTTTTCAATATGCACTAGTTTGAATATTACTAAATACTGTAGAAAACAAGAAATTAATTATGAAATTTTTAAAAATCTACTCATTTTATGGAGCTATAAAAATTAAACTGTACCTATTTTTCACTTTAATGGATGTCTGCTTTCTGAAACACTTTGCAAAATCATGTTACATAAATAATATTTATTTAATTTTTTTTACCTTTAGAGGGAAGAACTTTTACCCTATAGTGAAAAAGATAGGAAAGAATAAGATCTCAGAAACCCTCTGACATACTCAGAAGAAATAACGTAATTTACACTGTTACACACTGGCCTTGAAGATGTTGTTCATCAGGTTATTTAGCCTTACTACATGTTTTCCTGATATATAATGGATATACACTTTTACCTGACTCAGAATTATTAGAAAAATAGACCCCAAAATTGCAGGTGATATATCCTAACTTTTAAACCCTTGGTAGTTTCTGATCTCCTATAATAAGTTTGAATCAGGAAGCAATAACTCACAGCTCACAGTTGGTTACATTTCTGGTTTTCATTATCTTCTAAGGAAATTTTATCTCCTTTTCTGGAATAAATACTTTGTCCAAATTCAAGCACAGTGTAAGAGTGCTATGTGTGGTAGTCATTAATTGTTTTGGGAGCATTTTCAGATTTTTATTTGTGAGAAAGATGTTTCTGTGAAGCTTCTTTAAAACTGGTAGAAACATTTAAGTATGTTTGTTGTCAGTTTCTGAAGGCCTCAGCAGGACCTTATCTTGTAAAAACATTGTTTTGTTTTTCTTTTGAGTAATTAACTCAGTAATAGAAGCTCACATAGTCTTACTTCCTGTCTGAGCTGCAAAGCATGGTCAGCAGCACACGTGAAGATTTGTGAGATACTTGCTGATAATTTCCAAGATCTTTCAGACTTTTAGTGCAGAGGGAGATTTTCAGTGTGTTCAGGAAAGACCTTTGTCATGTTTCTGCAGTTGTTATCACCATGACGTTGACTTTTGTGGAAAGCCAGCTGCTAAATGCTGAGAGTTAGAGAATTAGAAAATGTCGGCCTAACTGTTGATAATATGAGAAAATGTTGATAATAGAGAAGCCTAAACATTTTAGGATCAAAATACAAGAGATTGTTCTTTCTCAAAGTTCTTGCTGGTGTTCTTTGAAGTTTTTATTTGGTTTTTTGAAGACAGTAAGATATTAGGGTGTGGCTTTGGAGATAAAAGTGTTTATGGACATACAGCTGCAATAGGTCATGAAGGTTTAAATGAGTCACATTAAAGGTTAAAAATCAGAAAGGAGGAATTTTGGGATACATCAGAATAAATAGTTTAGACAAAACTTTTCCAGAAGCACAATATTTAAAGAAAGTTAAACAGACATAAAAAAAGCTACATATAGATTAGCAAAGTACTTTCCTCATTTTCCAAAGGAGCTGGAAGTTACAGAAAAGACAAAAACAACTAACTCTTCTTTTTAAAACCCCTGTTATATTCCATTTAATGTATTGTATCACTTAAAAAATACTCAAAGTAGAATGCCATCATGAAAAAGAGCAGAAAGTTATTTAGCACCCACAGGTTGATTTTTAAGTCTTCATCAGGTACAAAAAAGTCTTGAAATACTGAAATACTTTTGTGTGGTCTGAGATTTATTGCTATGTATTTGTTTAGTGGTATAAATTATTTATCAATTACGGTAGCATCTGACCTGTTGCCAATTGCTTCTACAGAGTATGTATCAAGATCTTCATGCCTGCCTCTCCAGCCCACAGGAAAAACAGTTCAGTCTCTTTTCTCTAAAAGACATAAGTTTTATATTGTTGTAAAAAGGATGACAGATGTTACTGTTAATAAATCCAAAGAGAAACAGTTCTATTATTGAAGGCATATATAACCCTGGCTCTCTCAGTCAATTGCTTGCATTACTTCTGAGCGTAGGGCCTTCCACTGAGTTTTAATTCACCACTGGACACATCCACATCTTCTGTTATCAAGCATTCTGTTTCCTTCACTGGTACCTTCTTCATGAAACTTATCAGATGCTAAGTCTGTTGACAAAGCTGGTGTGGAGGCTTTCTGTGGTTACACTGGTTTTGATGTACTTGACATATACAATGCTATGCTAAGCTTACTCTGTCACACTTTGTCTGCTGAAAGGCAGAAACTGGCTCTCCACAGCTGTTTGACTTCATTAACTCTTTGTCACAAAACAGTTTGTAATGGATTTGCAAGTAACTGACAAAACATGAAACTTTCTTCTATTCTTTCTCTGTTTCTCATCCCCTACCTGCCCTGCCTGACATTATGACTCTCACCCTTCTGGCAATCACACTGGACTATTCAAACACTATCCCAGACATCACTGCAGTCCATGACTTCCAGCTATGCTGAACAGCTGGTTTTTTTATTTGCATGCCACTGAAGTATTCCACCGAAACTGAAGCATCACTGTTTTTTGTTAAATAATTATCATTTTCATTTGCAGAAATTTCTTCTAAAAAATAACAGAACAAACCAAAGCAAAATCAACTGGAAGCAACCAACGCTCGTAATTTAAAAAGGTCATGAATGATTGATGGTCTTTGATTAGATGGATAGAAGTTAGTGAAAAAATTAACAGAATCTGTGAAAACAAAAAGCTTGCCTATACTATATATAAAATCAGTAATATTTGCTATGAAAATTATTAAAAATATTATGGAACACATTTTATTTGTAATTTAAATATATCCACTGAGACTCTAAACTAAAAAATTTCAATTTACACTGCCTGTTGTGGACTTTGATTTGCAAACTTTTTTAGAGTTAGCACTGAATTATTATTTAAATAATTATTTAAAATAACGAATTAAAATAATAATTAAAATAATGAAAAAGTAGTTAAAAATAATTATGATGTGCTTAGAGGTGTGAACCTTTAGTCTCAACATATAGAAGAGTTTTTTAAAAATAACGCTTTTTAACATTTTATATTCCTATGCCCAGACAAGATCTTATTTCAAATTAAAGACAATATAAATTGCGTTGGAATTAGTCAAGCAAGTTGTAGCAATAGTTACAGCAAAGCTGAGTAAATCTGGTGTTGTTCTATGTTCAACATCTTATGAATGAATTCCCACATCACTCCTCATTTACAGTTCCATGAGAAATATTAGCTGTTGTTTCTAGACAAATGTGAAAGTGTCATGTTTAAAGTAATCTTTCTCCCTCAGCATTCCAGAGAGCCTGCTTGAGTATGCTCTATTCAGCTCACAGTATTTCACAATACCTCTTTCAAGGCCATGTGAATGTTATTGTGAAAAATGTGTTGGAGGAGCATAGGACAGGAGCAAGCTCCCAGCAGATGAGAGTGAGTGCTGCCTTGCATCACCTCTGCAAGCTGAAGGCAGGGCCTCTGCCATGTTTCAGAGCATGCTGGGGTGTTGACCATTTTCTTTCACACAATAACTCAGAGTACAGACATTATCTATCATTTCTAATAGCAGCACTCACTATTATATCGTGAAGCATGTTCAATCACAGACTATTCCCACTTCATCTTAGGGCAACAGCAAAATTTCAGGTAGGACTTAAAGTCTTAGGCCACAGTTCTAAACATTGGGTTTGGGTGACAAAATGAACCTTTGATGTCATGAATCCTCAGTCTTTATGGGATGAAAACCTTGAAATGTTGACTGCCTTAGCCATATGTGTACTATAAAGTGTTAATGTCAAGTTCTGCGTGACTCCATACTCATTAGAGGTTTTTCATCAGCAGTGGTTATTCAGCTTGCCACAGGATTGTGAAAAGCTGAATTTTAAGCAGTGTGTGTCCTCTGCTAGAGAGAAAGCCCTTCAGTATCCTTCTAGACCAGAAGCCAATGGTGTTTTCCCCCTGTAGCATCCTTGTCTTTGGAGTGTTATTCTTTAGACAAAGAACTTATTTTAAGTGGTGAAACTCACCCCAAACAAAAAAAGCAATTCATATCTACTCCCTTCTCTGCTTTTTCCTACACTTGTTCTTCTCTGCTATCAGATCCCTGTAAGGAGACAGGCATCTTCTCAGTATCTGCAAAAAGGAATGTTGCCATAAGTGGTGACACACAAATAGTGAGAGGGTTTCCTCCCTCATATTCAGGCATATGAAGAGTGAAGTCTAGAGCACACCCACTCCCTGCACAGCCAAGCAATCAGAGGATAACTTCACGATCTGCTCATAAAGGAACTACTTCCTTCCTTCTGTTAAAGGTTCATAAAGTTTCAAAGATGCAATGTGTTTTAACTTCTACCAGTACTTTGTATTCTCTCTTTTGCTTATATATATTGGGAGTACATGATACAAGGCATTGTTTTGTGTCTTACATATTCCAGTGATTTCTTAATTGATAAATACATGTTCACAGTGGTGGAAAGACTTAAAATAAAGCAAGCAAAGAAAGGATAAAAATGGGAGGTGACGGTGTCTATTGCTTTTTTACAGTCACCTATCTGTAATCATGTAAGCATTATGAATGTTGTAAGGATGATCTTCAGACCAATGAAGATGAATGCAGCATTGGGTATAGAAAAATGGTTCATATTTTGTATAAATAGCATTAGTACAACTCTGAATAGTACTGAATTTCAAGGGATATCTTCTTCGACTGCATTTTTCCGAAGTTCAATTTCTGTTCTCACAACATATCTCTTCTTTCCCTGTCACTTCAGCAGTAATAGGACTTCTGTTGTTTTATGGGGGTTTTTTAATACTTACATTTGCTGTTTATTGAAATGATGCAGTAACATTCAAATTGCTACATTTGTATGGGTGCATTGTTGTGCTGGGCACCAGAAAATCAGTTGAAATGCATAGACACTACCTTACTGTTTAATTCACTGAACCAAAATGGCTTTTAACATCCTGAATGAAATATCCTTTGTTAAAACTTAAGGAATACAGTTTCATTACCCTTATTCCTCATTTCTTTCTTTTAGGGAGCTAAACAGTAGGAGAATCTATCTAACCACCATCTATCTCCTCTTTTGGAGCATCTATCTAACCACTTACCGAAGTGAAAATATCCCCTTTCTCTTTCTAAAATGTACAAGTTTAATGCTGAAGTAGAAATGCAGAAAATAATGTTGTTCTCCTTTAGAAACAATATTTCAACAAAGTTAATGGTTTTGACAAGTTGCTTTGTCAGGTTCTGCAGCTGTGGCATTAATGCAGTTAGTACAGTTTATTGTTGACGGTTTGGGCTACAGAGTACATAGGCTGCATTAAAAAACATTGGGGAAGATTATGGCATTGAGGAAACAATTCCTTGAAAGCAGTGTAGCATCAGTAACAGAAATGGCCGTGACAAGGAACGAAGGAGAGGCAGACTGTTTGGTCTGAGAACTCCTTTGACAGGCTGCTCTTCTTTCTTTCTTACTTCTTTCTCTCTTGCTCTTTTGAACACAAGAAAACAAGATGGTCCTACGCCATTCTCAAACTGAGATGTTGGAACTTGATTGTGATGATTTATTGCTTTACACTTATTAGTATTTATTGCTTTTTACTGAATGAGTACAAGGTAACTACTTATAGAAACTGTTATGTATTTGCTAGTATAAATATTTTAACACTGAGCACTAATGAGTAGAAAGGAGTGGAAGAAAAGGAAAAGAATGATTTTATGTGTTCTGGACCGGTCAGTATATTCAAGCTACTAACATGAAAAGTGTGCTATGGTGTACATATGAACCTGCTGCTCATCTTATTATTTACCTCACCATAAAGCTGTATGTGATGTGAGAAAGTAAAGTGTAAAACAAGGACTGCCTGCATTGCACTGAGTTCCCCTTTATTTTTCAAATAAAAGTGAAGAGAATGTAAAAGCACAAATATTACTGTGTTAAAATTATTGACTAGATAGAGAAAGCATGCTTTTTTGTTTTTCTGATCTTGATTCTTGGCAAGCCCCAGTTTAACCCCGATTTAGTGTAATCTAAATCCTAACCCTGTCTGGAAACTAAGCCTTAATTAGAAACAGTAATCATTGAAATTCATATTGCTGCCCTTAGCAGTCCTCTTGTCTTTTATTCACCAGTGCAAAATATACTTTCCTAAATATATTATAGCTTGCTCTTAAATGATCACATTCTCTGCCTTTGCTTCATTACCTCAGACTCTGAGTCCTCTCCTTGTGTTAGATAAGGGACATCTGGTAGAGATGCTTGGATTCCCTATTTTTTTTTTTTTGAGACACAGCTTTTTGTATTTCCTATTACATTCCAAATGAACAGAACAGACATCCAAATTTGGGCATATTGATGCTCAGATGATATGCTCTGCTCTAAGCTATGACATGCCCATGTAGAGATATGAGAATAAAGCCTTACTTTGAGGCTTGTGTTTTCATATGAATGATGAATCCACAAATGTTAATTCTTGTTGTTCAGATGTCATGTCATTGTTAAAACAGAGTGAGAGGTATTTCATTGTTCATGTGAGACAGGTCACTTTGGGGAAAGCTTGCTATGTGCAGTCTAATTTTGCAGATTTTGAGAACTGCTGAAAGGTGCAAATTCCTTTTTCTTTATTAGAAGATATCTAATTTCAAAGGCTCAGTGCACTCATTTGTTAAAACAGAGAACTTATTTAAAGCTAAATGCTAATAACAATGAATGTTAACTGACTTAATGCAATGTGAAATTGCTGCTTCAACATTCATACAAATGATAATTCAGTCTAAGTGGCTCTGTGTTCTGTTATATAGACATTACTTTGCAATTTGCAGGGTAATTGCATACAGAGCTACTAAACAAATTTGTTTTCTTTTGTATCAAAATGTGCTTTGCACATCTCTTCAGTATATGAAGATACTTTGAAATGCATGGGTTTTGATGGGATGGTATGGACAGCTGTTCTTATGCTGAATTTTTACTGATCATCTTATCAATGTCCAATTCACTTCCTTCATGTGCTAAAATAGTGTGAAATTAAAGAGAACACCCAACCAATACCAAGATCTATTATTCTAGTGTAGACGCTACCCTGCTTTACTTTACAACACCACTAAGTATCCATCTGTATATAGCAAATTTGAACAAAGGATCCCACAAAATAATTTATTGTGTGTTCATAATTACTTCTATTTGCCAAAATTTGCCTTGTATAGTGTTTCAGTATGAATAATGTTTATTAACTGGCACTTCTCTGATGCTTTATATATTTTAAATCCAATTTAATTTTTATGTATAATTAGAATTGGCTCTGGTTTTATTTTTTAATTCCTTTATATCCATGGCTCTTCAATAATACTACAGAATACCAACTTCACTTCAAAATGGTGATTTTAATTCCTCCCCTAGTCTCTTTGATTTTACTGTTCTCAATCCTGCATTCAGTTCAGAAGGAAGAAGAATGATTTTGAATAATACGGTCATGATGTCAAAACAGTGCAAATTATATGCTGCTGCCATCTGGAATAGTGAAAATAAAAGCTTTATTTACACTGTTCTTTGAAATAATAAACTTTATTGTGGCAGTTTATCTTCAGTATCTATAATGTATTCTGGGAATGCTCCATGTGTGCCTTTTTATTCTGTGAGCTGCAGAATGACTAAATTTGCCTGTGGCAAACCTATCAGGGAATCTTGAAATAGATTCACTTTCTTTTCTTCCTGAATAGAGTAGAGAACCACCTTCCATTTGCACAATAAGAATAACTGGTTTACATAAGCAAAGTTTTCAAGAGGCACAGTCAAGTACTATGAGTATGTATTTTAGCTAGGCAGATACACAGATTTAACTACAGGTTAATATTCTGCTCTACATATGAATACGAACTCCAGTTTCATATTCTGGAACATGGATGTTTCAGTGGTGAAAATAGTTAAGTGAAATAAAATACTTAACAAACATACTAGCCAGTTTTCTTGACAATGTGTGGCCTTAAGTCCTTTGTACTTGCCAAAGTCCTTAAGTACTTTGCCTTTATAGTCCATAATCCAAAACCAAAGTCATAGCAATTTGTGTTGGATATCCATATCATAGTAATATCATCTTATTGTACTGTAACTCAGAAGACTATTCACACTATTCAGTCTTTCTTTTTAAATCATGATTGTGATTGCCAGAGTGATTCAGTAAGATAGCTATGCAAAATATAAGACTTCAAGACTCCTCTGTTTCTAAAAGCTAACACTCTTCTTGCTGCTAGCAGGGCCTACGCATGGTCAGAAAGTTACCTTTTACAGAAAACATAGTAAAAATGTTAAGAAGCTGTGGCACAAATCCTAGCTAAACATGGCTGTCTTCCTTTTTCTTTAGCTGTATATTTAGTTGTATATTATATTATAATATATTATATATTTAGTTGTATATTAGACATGCAGGTTTTACCACAAAGGGTCAAAGCCATTGTACTGAAATCCTCTTCTTTCTTTGGGTCCAGCTTTTGCATACATGTCGTCTTACAGTACACCTGCATAGCTTGGGAAGTTCCATTCCTGAAATTTTATGAAATAATTACATCACTAAAAAAAATCTGAAAAAGAGATTGCACCTTTTTTTGTTAAGATGAGAGGAAATAGAGTTAAGCAATGAGTAGAACAGAGTTTATAATATATGGTTGTGGCACAGCTATGATTTTTTCTATCATTACCACTTAAAGATAAGTATGCTTTCCTTTTTGGATAGAACATAATTTTAACTTGTGGCTATTTTCAAGATACCACTCCATCAAAATTACTGTTCACACAAAAACACTGAGTTTAAGACTAAATGCTGTTGCATTTATGAGGGCAAGCTCACCTCTAGGACAAATGCAGCAACAAGCAAAATTATGTATTTTACATTTGTTTAAGGTATACTTATATTGAAATCTGAATGTAAAGGGTAATGTGCTTTTTCCAATCAAGCTTCTTGGAAGGGAAGCAATTACTAAACTGGCAGCAAGGACATTGTTTACAGAACATAGAATCATAAAATGGCCTGTGTTGGAAGGTATCTTAAAGGTCATGTATTTCCAAACGCTCTAGAATGTCCCTTCCCATCTAGTGGAAGGGACACCTTCCACTAGATCCGATTGCTCAGAGCCCTACCCAACCTGACCTTGAACAATTCCTTGCCAGGTTCAATTCCAGCTTCACCTAGGCCTTCCTGATCTCATCCCTACACAACCATACTTCATATCTCTACTCTTCTTAGGTCACCACCCATCCTAGCTCTAACTGCTTGTCCATTTGCTTCTTTCCCTTCAGTCTGACCAGCAGTTCCCTACTCAGCCCTGCTGTTCCCTTGCCTTCCTTGCCCAGTTTCTTGCTCCTGGGGATTGCCAGCTCTTGCACTTGGTGGAAGACTTCCTTAAAGATCTGCCAGCTCTGTTCCACTCCCTGGTCCCTGAGGGAAGTCTCCCAGTGGATCTCACTGGCTATCTCCTTGAAGAGCTGGAAGTCTGCCTTCCTAAAGTTCAGGGGCCTAACTTTGTTCCTCACCTGGCCCGTACCCCTCAGGACTGCAGACTCCAGCAATGTGTGGTCACTGCAGCCCAGACTCCTTCCAGCCCTGATGTTCAACATCAGCTCACTTCCACTGGTGCCCTTCAGATCCAGGATTGTATCCCCTCTGGTAGGGCTGCTGTCTATTCCTTTGCTCCAGAAAGCATCCCTCATGCTTTCCAAGAGTCTCCTGGCTTGCCTGCAGCTTGCTATGCTGCTTTCCCAGCAGAGTTTGGGATGGTTGAAGTGCCCCTGCAGGACAAGAGCCTGTGAGCATGATGATGCCTCCTGTAGCTGGAGCAAGAAGGCTTCATCAATAGAGTCCCTTTGATCAGGGGTCTGCACTTAAACCATCCACAAGGTTCCCTTTGTTGCTTTGGTCCCTGATCCTCAGCCACAGGCATTTGCCCTGCTCATGGCTGCTCTTCAGAGACAGCTCTTCACACTCAGTCTACCTCCTGATGTAGAGGGCCACCCCTCTGCCTCTCTCTTTCCTCACCTGTCTCTTCTGGAGAGCCTGTAGCCATCAATAGTCACACTCCAGTCACATCCCACCAGGTTTCAGTAATGGCAAGAAGGTGACAGCTTTCTGGCAGCTCAGTGGCTTCCAGCTTCTGTTTGTTGTCCATTCTGTGTGCCTTGGGTGAGCAATGTCAAACTGATTGAATATACAGAGATTTGAGAAATACGAAGAGCCATGATCCAAAGCAAGGCAAGGTCATTTTGTTGCATTCTCTCTTAAGGGCTCATCTGGTAATCTCTCTCTGTAATTGTTTTCTACATTGTTCAGATCATACGCTGACAAATAATTTCTGTGAAGTCATGCAGCAATTGGAAATTATACTAGTGCTATACTAAATGCATCCTTTTAATGCCAATAATGAAATTCAGCACCTTTAAGACAAATAACAGATTCAAAGTATGTGGGCTATTTCTAAATCACTTGTATCTGTCATCCTAAACAAAATACGTATTACATGTATAAGTCACTAAGCCACAAGGACAGAAAAATCTGACCTTTAATGGCCTCTGAAAATGACAGTACCAAATGGCTTTGAGAAGGTCAAGTCTGATTTAAATTGTTGATGAATTGGAAACTAATTGTCTGGAACTGAATTTTACATGGGAAGAGCAGAATATACTGTAGTTCAGAACCTAGTGAGCATATTAATGATCAGTAAAAAATATTTTTCCTGGCCATCTCACATAAAATTATAGTGGTACCAATATATAAAAAATTTGTAATAGTTACTTTCCTCTTACTGTGGCTGAGATGCAGTTGTACAATGATTTGATGCTCAGCTTTGTTTCGTAGAGTGTTTGATGATCTGTCATACTTGGTATCACTAATGTGTAAAGACAGTTGTACAAATTATGAATAAACTTAGAGGAAAAAAAGTAAATAACATCCTAAAAATGAAATCCACCGTGATAAGCCCTCCAATTAGAAATTTCATTATTTCCCTTGTCCATTTGATGTTGTATATCTGGGTTTATTCCCAGATACCTTAAAGCCAGGTTGGATACCAGCCACAACTGTCAAAAATATAACAGTTCTGGGTATTTGAATGTTCGATTTTGATGTTTCTCATGAAAATTTCATGAAGAGCGTTCATTCAAAGAGATTGTATGCATAAGGCAGATGGATGGAATTTAATTGCCCTTATTAGAAATAAGAAAGGGAGGCTCTTTACTACTTCATCCTATTAACATTCAAGATAGATTATCTTTGTTGTACACTTAGGTATTTGCAAAAGGGACTCTAGGGTTTTTTGTATAAGCCAAGTAGGAAAGGTAAGGTCATAAAAATCCTGTTCTGTGTCCCAAGTCAAATCTTGTCAGCTAATACCAAAGCAAGGACTTTTACAAGCAGACATGAAATATACCTTTATTTGGGAAGAGCCTAGGGCTGGTGAATGATTTGGCATTTATCAACTGATTGGTAGAAATCCTTGTTCTGAAGAGTCATGAAAGCTTTCTGGACAGTTGTGTTCACTGTACAAAGGCCCTGGAATTGTTGGTGAATTGGGTGAAGATTATTTCTCCTCTCTTCTTCCAGTTGCAGGTATTAGCATTGAAAGAAACAGATAGACCCACATGATTCCATGACTAGTGTCATCACCAAAATGTGGATTTCTTTGATAATGGGATGGCCTATATATGTGGCACCAGCTTGCTGAATGAAGACGGGATTCAGCTCTCTCCAAGGGGGAAGAGATTCTTTGGCGAAGGGCTAGCAGGGCTTATTGATAGGGGTTTAAATTAGATATGAGGGGAGGGAGATATCATCAGGTTTAATAGTGATAAAATGTGGGACATGCCATTCTACACATACTAGTTAGATGGCTGAGCCAGAAAAAGTCTGGAGAGTGTAAGCAGGTCAGCAGCAGAGCACCAAGACAGTCCAGCCACAGCAGACAGAAAGTCAGCTTCATTGCAGAGCAGCTTAAAACCCCTTTGTGCTAACACATGCAGCATGGGTGGTACTAGAGATGTGTGGATGCCTGCAGGTCTATGACTTTAATTGGCATCATGGAAACACAGGGACCTCTCTTATGACTAGAATGTTGGGATGAAAGAATGCAGCCACTACACATCATATTTGAAAACTCGTGGCAGTCTGGTGAAATTCCCACCAACAGGAAAGGGGAAAACATGACCCCACGTTTAAAAAGGGAGATAAGGAAGACCAAAGAACTACAGGCCAAACAGTCTCACAATCAGTACTTGTAGAGGTCATGGAACAGATCCTCCTGGAAAATATGCTAAGAGACACTGAGAATAATTAGGTGATTGGTGACAGCCGGCATGGCTTCACTAAAGGCAAATCATGCCTGACAAATTTGGTGGCCTTCTAGGATTGCGTTACAGCAGTGTTGAACAAGGAAGGGCAGCAGAAATCATCTACATGGATTTGTGTGGAGCATGTGACACTCTACCAAATATCATCCTTGTCTCTGAACTGGAGAGGCAGGAATTTTGACAGGTGGATAAAAAATTGGCTGGATGATGGCACTCCTAGAGTTGCAGTCAACAGCTCAAATCTAGTTAGACACTAGTGTCAGCTGAAGAGCTAAGAGATTCGTACTGGGACCAGTGCTCCTTGCACCTTTGTCAGCAACATGAGCAGTGGGATTGAGTGCTCCCTTAGCAAATATGCCAATGACACCAAGCTGTGTGATGGGGTCACCGCAGTGAAGGACATGGATTGACCTTAACAGGCTTGAGACATGGAACCTGAGGAAGTGCAACAAGGCCGAGTGAAAGGTTCTGTACCTGTGTTGGGGTCATTCCAAATAATAACACAGACTTAGTGGAAAACAAATTGAGGCTTACCCTGGGAAGAAAGACAGGATGTTTGTGGATGAAAAGTTTGATATGACCCTGCAATGTACACTCGCAGCTCAGAAAGCCAATCTTATCCTGGACTGCATCAAAAGAGGCCTGTCCAGGAGGTAAAGGGATATGCTTATACCTTTCTATTCTTTTGTTGTGACACTGCCACCTGGAGTACTGTGTCCAGGTCTGGAGCCTCCAACACAAGAAAGACTTTGATTAGTTAGAACGAGTCCAGTAGATAGCCACAAGTTGATGAGAGGTCTGAAGTACCTCTTCTACAAAGAAAAGCTGAGAGAGTTGGGGCTGTTCTCGGCTGTTGGGGCCGAGAAAGGATAAAGCTCTGGTGACCTTGTTATGCTTTCCAGTACCTAAAGGAGGGGCTACAAAAGGCTGGAGAGGAACTTTTCAAAAGGGATAGGAAATGGGAGATTTTCCCTAAGCTGAAGGAGGGTAGGTTTTGATTAGATCTTAAGAAGAAAAGCTTTACTCTGAGGGTGGTGAGGCACTGAAATAGGTTGCTCAGACAGTTTGTGGATCCCCCATCTCTGAAGGTGTACAAGACCAGGTTGGATGTATCTCTGAGTAATTTGGTCTAATGGAAGAGATTTCTGTCCATGGCAGAGGGGTTGAATGTAGATTTTGTTTAAGGTCCTAAACCATTTTGTTATTCTATGGTTATCTATGTGCACTTGTATTGCAAGCAGTTAGGTAGCTCATGAGCAGCATCACACCCCAGGAACTACAAAGATCTGTAGGCTGTGTTTGCTTGCTATGCATTTTTTCAGAAAAGTCTGAAGACTTATCTGACATCTTTGAAAATGTGACACTTCTTAACTAAAGAGAGTTAATGTTGAACAATTTCTCCTGTTAATTTTATCCCCTAATCAATTGCATGGCAGTAATGATTAGTTAAGACATTAAATAACATGTGGTTTATAGTTAGTGTTGATCCTCTTTCTTTGGTTATTTTTGATTTTCATTTTTGAATGGAATTGATATTATTTTTCAATAAAAATATTTTTGCCATTGCAGTGGAAATGAGGAGCAAGATTTTTTATTTCAAACAGGTTATTTTAGCCATGCAAACTTGATTTCTGAGAAATTTCCTGATCCTACTGTGCTGTCAGTGTTACTTGCTAGCAGGTGTCACATTATGAAGGCCAATTACTCTTGTACAATATTTTTTAATATTTCAGTATTAACCACACTAGCATGAGGATTTGGGGCTGTATCTGAGTATTTTAATAGACCCTGTTGTATCTATTCAATATCATTGTGAATTTCGTGCCACTTTAACTTTGCTGTCCACACAGCTGCAATGTTTAGAATTTCTCAGTGTTTTGCAGTCCTACAAGGCATTCATCTTTGCAGCATTCCCTTGTAGCAGCAAAGCACTATCAAGTCCATCTATAGGATGGACAATCAAAGCACAGGGGCAATAGATAAGTAATAATGATAGAAGCAAGAAACATAACTTAGGTCTTCTGAGTTAGTGGCCAGATCTTACACTGCATAGTGATCCTTCCTTGTGTACTTCTCTGGTATAAAGAGGAATTTTCCTTAAGGTTGGTAGATTTGATAATGGTAACTTGATATTTCATGTAAAACAGTAGGGCCTCTTGCAAGAAGGGCAACATCAGTGTTCTGTGGTACCTTAGTATGAGTCCAATATGCTAGGTAGCATATCTCATATGATTTTATAATTATAAAGTTTATAGCCATTTTTAATTAACTTTTTCTTTTGTATCAGCATTTTGATCAATTGTTTGTTGTTTATGAATAATTAGGGGATCACTAAATGTTAAGCAGGATGATTTGGGCTTTCATGCAGCACAGCACAACTGAAATTAAATCCCTCAATTTATGAATTTCTTTTTCAGAGGATCAAATTCCTCGAGGTTTTCCAACCATTGATATGGGCCCACAGTTGAAGGTGGTTGAACGAACTCGTACAGCTACCATGTTATGTGCAGCCAGTGGCAATCCTGATCCTGAAATAACTTGGTTCAAAGATTTCTTACCTGTTGACACAAGCAACAACAATGGCCGCATCAAGCAACTACGCTCAGGTAGGGTCTTGTTACTGTTTCCACCGACGCCCAGAGTTGTTCTCTCTCACTTTTTCTTTCTTTTCTTTCTCTTCCTTTTTTAAAAATATTTTATTTATAGGTAATAATTTCTCTTTCCCCTCTCCTTTTCTGTGTTACTGAGTATGTTGTCCATGTCTGTGATGTTGTCATAGCTTTCTATAGAGTCTGTCTCTATGTGTTTTGCAGCTTCTGTTTACTCCACATTGCTCACTGCTGTGACTGTATTTTTTGATAATTTTTTTCTTTACTGCTTTCTGCAGTACTTGATGGATCCATTTTCTCCTCTTTCTTTCTTCTTTCCTTTTAATTTTTTTTAACAAATTTATTTCAACATTGGACTTCATTCAGAAATTGCAAGGAGTACCAATGGTTATATTCATCAAAACCAAAACCTGCATTAGACACTTCAATTAAAATCTAAAATGTGTTTATTGCTGTCTTTTCCACATTTGACTTCACCAAAGATTAGCCAGTTTGGACACATCTTCTTTCCTCTCACAAATACATAAAGCACAGTACTTCTTCCCATGCAGATTTATACCTGAAAAAAAAAAAGGAAATGAAATCTTTGGGAAATCTATGGAACAAAGTTGGGGGTTTTTTGCTGGCTGAGCATTTTTCCAACACATTTAGCCACAGTAGTGTGCGTCCACGCTAAAGCTTTATGAATCCTATATTTTCTGGATCTACAGAAGTCTGCTTTTGGTGTAGATTCCAGCTTTTGCTGCTCTTTCTCTCTCTTTGCCCCTTGCACCTCCCTAGCAGTTCTCTCACTCTCCTCCTGCCTTAGTTTATTCTTTTGCTCTCTTTAGATTAAAAACAAAACAAAACAAAACCAGAAACAGACAAACAAATCTCTAAATTTATCGAGTTTAATGCTTATCCCAAAATAAGATCAGATCATTGATCACTGGGATATAATGAGCTTTTTTCTTCAACAATTGTAGTAGATATCGTTGTAGAATCTAAGTTGTTTAATCACGTGTCTTCCCAGAATTCTCAGCTTTTGACCTGTCCTGTGATGTTAAATCGTCTTGTTAACCTACTTTTTGCTTGTTGTCAGCAGAACTGTGTAAATTAACCTTCTGTTAATGTAAATTAAGATTTTTTCACATGTGACATAGATGATTTAGTATATAAAGCTTTAACTGAAAACTTTGTACCAAATTATAAGGAATATAATAATATTTTTATGCTGTCTTTCTTCTCTCCGTATTTAAATCTCCAGAATCTATTGGTAAGTGCTTAGTTCTGAAGCGCACTTCACCCCCACTAATTTCCATATTCAGAATATTATTATTATGATTATGATAATTATTATATGATTAGTATTATTATTCTTAAAATGCATGGCATGCATTTTACTAACAGTCAGTGTAGTCACCAGACCCCTATAGTGGCGCACACGCACACCTCCACAGAAATGTTGTCTTATCAGTCATAGCAACACCTAAAAGAAACAGTACACATGTATCACATAGATCTAGAACAGTAAATGCCATAATCCAGCCTAAACTACAGTGTTTGTTTTGAGATAGACTTCAGTATATCCTCTTTTTATATATATATAGATCTATATATATATATATATATATATTTAAATAGAATTTCCAATATTTTCCTAAAATATGTCATAAGTACAGTTTTGTAAAGTTTCCTTTAAGTATTTGAGGCATATTTGATACATTTCTAACCCTATATAACCGAACGTCTAAGAACTCAGATGCTACTCTGAGAATGGCAGTGCAGCCAATTATAGCCTTTTTGCCCTTTGTGGTACAATGCAACTTGCTTTTATAACCTGATAATACTATCTAATATATTCCTGTTTTAACAGTATAGTAATTCAAGTTTCTCTTAAGACCTTATTTAATTCTGTAAATCTAATTTGATTCTTCTTCCAAAGCCCTAGCCTCCTTCTTCTCGTACTAATGCTTCTTCTTTCTAATCTTATTTGCATTCATATTATCCACCCAGGTGGTACACCAATAAGAGGTAAGAGTGCTGAACTAACGTTCACAGAATGATCTTACTCATTCTTTCTGTCCTTTCATCCCTCTCATTTTGTCCTGTTTTTGGTTTTGTTTTGTTTTGTTTTCCATAAGGAAAAAACAAAACAAAATAAAAACCACGGAAATGTCCATCATCTGATTTTCTTTTTCCTTTGTCCTGTTTGGTTATAATCAGTGACTCTCATATTGTGACCTTTCTTTCTTCACATTGCCTTTTCCTTTCCCCTTTTCATTTGTTCATTAAAAAAAAAAAAAAAAAAAAAAAAAAAAAAAAAAAAAAAAGTGATATGCTTCAAAGAAAGCATATCCAGGTCTCCTGGCCATAGCCCAGTCACAGCGTACCATTTGTCCCTCTTTTTTCTTTTTCTTTTTCTTCTTCTTCTCTTTTTTCTTCTTCTTCTTTTTCTTCTTTTTTCTTTTTCTTCTTTTTTTTCTTCTTTTTTTCCTTCCTCTTTTTTTTTTTGTCCAACTGGAGCAAAAAAAGATCATTTTTTTTCTTCCTTAGCTGTTCTTTTCCTGGACCAAAGCCAAGATGGTCTGGAGAACAGTAGCAGACATGCAGAAGACAACATGGACTATCTTCTTTTTGTCTTATCTTTCATAAAAGGTTTTTGGTTTTGTTCTTCTTCAATCCTCTTTTTTTTCTTTAACTTCATAAAATTTAAAATTATGTATCCCCCCCCTAAAAGAATTACAGAAGTGGTTTTTTCCTTTTATTGTGGTTTTGCCTTTTTTTTTTTTTTTTTTTTGGTTGTTGTTGTAGTTTTCTTTTTTTTGGAATTCTCTCACCTCTGGATTTTTGGATCTTCTAATCTACAGGCTTTGGAAATGAAAGGTTACTGACTCATTATTCTTGGTGGTATGTGGTATTGTTGGTTTTTGATTCTCTAGCAAAACTGTTTACTTCTTTTGTAATTCTTGTTTTATATTTTTCTTGGGTTTTGTGACACCACACTGCTAATCCCACTTGTGGATTTTGATGGGTGTCTCAGGAGGGGCCCTTCTATGGTCCTCAGCAGTGGTTGGTTGGTTCTTCCTTGTTGGCATAGACCATACTTTTGAAACTTTTTTGTCTTCTAATTCAACTGCTCTTTGTTTTTCAGCAAACGTACTTTAAGATTGTAAGTTGCGGAAAACGGTCTTTCTTTTCTTATCAATCTGCATGTCTTAAAGGAGTTTTATTTCTTTAAAATAATATTTTGATAATTGTAAATGACTAATACAATTTCTTTTTTTTCACTTCAAGCAGCCTTTTTGTTCTTGCTGCGCATTTTTGGCTTTCTTCAGCAGAAGATTTCTTGAAGTCTGTCCTGCTTTTTTATGAGTACCACCTTTTGTGCTACTTTTGTTACTAGATTGAAACAATTAAATAAAAAATAAAAAACTATAATGACCCAACTATTTAATCTCTATTGTTTTATTAAAAGCCATTCTTCCTTGAAGCAGTCTCACCCATCTTCATTTAATGGTTTAGGAAATAGTATTGTTTAGACAGGGTTTTGTTGTGTTTTTTTTTGCCAAATGCTAATTGTTTTCCTGTGCTAGCACTGATGATGTGAAAAAAATAATCTCTGTTTTTTTCATTGCATCATTTTCTGTCTGTGCACCTTAGCAAGAAAATGAATCGACGTTGAGTGGACCTTCGCATACAAGCTTTTCATATTGTTGAGAGGTGTATTATTATGGATGTAAAAAGCCTTCTCTGACCCTCTTTTTGGCAATGTATTTTATATTCATACAGGTGCCCTCCAAATTGAACTGAGTGAAGAATCTGACCAAGGCAAATATGAGTGTGTTGCAACCAACAGTGCGGGTACACGCTATTCTGCCCCTGCCAATCTATATGTCAGAGGTAGGAATGACATAACCCTGGCATCCACTGTTCGTGCAGGCTCAGGGCTAAGATACTCTCAGGATCTGTACAGTTACCACTGTAATGATGAAAATGCCATGGTAAATGTGTCAATTGTAAAGCTAATTTTAAACTGTAGAGGAAAGGCTTGGGGTTTATTTTGTTCTTTTAAAGCACTCTTGAGTCCAGTCTATCCTGTGGGTTAAGGTTTGTAAGTATATTTATATTTTTGCATTTTAACTTCTATTTTTTTCCTGCATTAAGTTAAATTGTGCTTTGCATTTATTTTCTTGTATTTGTTTTGTTTTATTTTGCTTTTCTTTTCAAACTCCTGAAGTGACTGCTCTGTGTGCCACTAATCAGCTGAGTGTAACCCTGGGGCATTGAGGTGTATGCCTACCTGACCTCTGCTGTCTAAATGCAAAGGAAAGGCTTCTAACATTATAACTTTATGTATGCAGAGCAAAACTGTATTTTCTTCTTTTCTCTTTCTTCTTAATATATATGTATGTGTATATATATTTATTTTTAATTTTTTTTTTTTTTTAGTGTAGACTTGTAAGTGAAGTGTAGTCCTTTAGAATGATAGGGGTCAATTGGCTATATTATTTTAAGACATTTCCTTTGTTTATGACAGGTATGACTAATAATAAAACCATTATATTCTTCTGTATGGTGGTAAAAATGGTTATTAACATATTGATTTTTTTTTTTTTTTGTTCAACTAGAAAGAAGGGCTTTGTTTCAGGCAGTATTTCCTACGTCTGATTGATCTAGAGTTCTGTAAAACAAAGCCTATTACATACATACATACATATGTGTGTATATATATGTGTGTGTGTGTGTGTCTATTATATAAGGGGACGGGCGGGGGAAATAGGAATGAAAATATAAACAGCTTAAACCTTACTGTAGGATGGATGACCTAACAGAAAATGTCTAGCCTGATTTTGAAATTTTTTTAGAGCTGATTTTTCTATCAACCTGATGCGTTTTCATATGGTGTTACTCTTTTGGCTAATTAAAAAAGAAAAAGAAAGTAAAACCTTTCATAGTTATAACATCCGTAGAAATTTATTTGATCTTTTATTTTCTTTCTCTTCTCCTCCAACATACTGACTCTCCTGTACTGCATGAGGCATGTATACCTTTATATCCAAAGGAAAATTTCAAAATTATGCTAGCTATTGTTTCCGTTGTAGCTGTGGAAAATGCTAACTTTTCAAGATGAGGTAGGAAGGTTTAATTAGAGCAAGTAGAGATGTTCAAGTAGCAGTTGAAAGCCTTGATATGGCCTTTTTACTCTCTCTGTGTTTCCCTTGTTTTTCTCCTTTCCTCATTTCATTGTGTTCTGCATCAAACCCCCTACATCCCTCAGAGCTGCGAGAAGGTTGGTGTGTTTTTTACTTTTTACCCACCTTACAAAACTATTAATTAAACCAATAACAAAGAATACAAATGAAATGAATGTAGCTGCATTGTGGCATTTTTTAAGTTAATGTTATGTTTAAGCAGAGAATGCTCTGGTCATGGCTTCTGATGAGTGCTGGTATCTAACTGTTGTGCATGACACGAGAGAATGAACCTGGATGCATGGCAATCTCTTTAGCTTTTAATACTAACGTCTACTAAACTTGGTCAGTGTTCCTGCTTTTCTTCCCTTTTAATTTCTTGTTCATACTGATGCCTGCTTTTCAAGGAATGGTTTCAGTAGTTGCTTTTCCAAATAGCCCACGCATGAAGACTAAACTCTCCTTTGTCTATAAGGATTTTGTGCAATACAAGAAGTTGCTCATTGCTTGGTGTTTGCTTTGTGTGGCCTCTGTGAACTGGCCGTTTACGGATGTTTTGCTCTCTGCTTGTTCCCCTTCTGCCTGTCATTCACTCATGAGGCCATTGCAGTAAGCCCCTTCTGAATCCATAGAGGATCACGGAAATTTAATCAAGCCTGGAGGAAAGGTTTCAGATTAATATAGTTTTCCTGTTGGTTTTTTGGGTTTTTTTTTGTTTTCAAACTCACTTATAGTCTTATTTTACTTCTAACTTTTTTGCTGAATTAAAACTGTGTTTAATGATTAGCCTCTATTAAGGCCAAATAAATACAGTTTCGAGTACACCATCCAATGAAAGGCCTAAATACAAGCCTACCTCTCTCAGCTACCTCTGTCACATCCACCTCCTACACACATGTGCACACCACTGAGAATATTTGAAGCAGGAACACTGATCTGTTATTGCCTGGTAATTTTCTCGGTGTTGTGTTTGTTTTTAACTACTTAATATTAACTACTCTGTTAGTGAAATGTCCTGCTATGTGTTTAAGGTTGCCACCCCTTGCTATCAATACAGAAATGTCTAATATTATTAATCCTTATTTTGCTTTCCCTAAACTGTGAGCATAGTAGAACCCTGAATGTTAAATATTCTGCTATTTCCCCAGTCGCTCTTCCTAGCAGTTGCTTTTTAACCACCAAATTTAATCTAAGTTCCTTCTCCCTCAAATGCTATGCTCCTCTTAAACTCCTGTATCTGTCAGCCTATCCTATTTCCATCGCTTTCAAGTTTCTTTTTCTCACCCAGTGGGTTTTTTTTGTGTTGTTTACTCTCTGCAGTTTTTACTCAGACATTTCCCTAAGCATGATTCTCTACAGTTTCTGTCATTTGCTTGCCTGCATGACCAAATCCAGTACTTTGTACTGGCTTTGCCTAGTTTCTTTCTGTGACTCTGTCTCTTTTTCTATCTGTCTCTCTCTCTCAATATATATATATATGTATATTTATATACATTTGTATATATGTATACATATGTGTGTATATATATATATATATATTTGAATCTGTGTGCAATTCTATATTTTTTCTATGTTTGTTTCAGTGTTAGTGTGAGGTCTTGAGGCTGCATCTACTTTGAGTCTGAAAGCAAATGAAATTGCACTTTCAATTTATTCTAGGCAGTGTGTTCCAGGACTGTGATGTGACGATGTGGCGTAGCACATTTATTCACATCAACTGGAAGCATGCAGCATTGAAGTTGGTGATCAACTCAAGCATGCTGTTGACCTTCCAGTTTTCTTCTGTGCATATATATATGTGTCGGCATAAAAAAATGCATATATATATGTGCGCCTGTGTGTGTGCGTGCACGTGTGCGTGTATATCTTTGCATGGTGTTTGTGTATTGTTAGTATGTAGTTAGTTACATGTGGGGCCCTAACAGGTCTGAATCAGCCTTTGTATGAATGTGCCTAATGATATCCTCAAATAAATACAGAATAAATCATACTGTGTGCAGACAAAATTCTTGTTTAGTCTCTTATTTCTCTTATATATATTTTCTGGCAGACTGGAATAAACACTAAAATAATAAATTGTGTCTGTACACTGCATGCTTTCCTTATGCAAGACTCAGTTTCCTTTTTTGTATATGTTATTACCTTTTTTTGTGTTTTGTTCCAGTTCGACGGGTCCCACCGAGGTTCTCTATACCCCCAACAAATCATGAGATCATGCCTGGCGGGAGTGTAAATATCACCTGTGTTGCGGTGGGATCACCAATGCCATATGTGAAATGGATGCTAGGAGCAGAAGATTTGACACCTGAGGATGATATGCCAATAGGGAGAAACGTCCTTGAGCTTAATGATGTCAGACAGTCTGCAAACTATACTTGCGTTGCTATGTCTACCCTTGGCGTTATAGAAGCAATAGCGCAGATAACTGTCAAAGGTATATCTCAAGCACATTTATTTGGGCACAGTTCTGTCTTTTATTTCATTCATTCTGAGCAAACATATTACACTGAAAGGTCTAAATTCCATTTGCCCTCTTAAATCAAGAGGGTAAATCTTCTAACCACTCACTAGCATAAGACAAAATACGGGTTCAGACAGCAGTAATAATCACTAATTGAATAATTAATATTTATTAAAATAAGTTAGTGATAATTTTCCATTACTCTTCTGTGTCTAGCTCCCAGCCTTCATTTCAGTTAAAGAAATTATCTTGAAATGTTGTGTTTCTTTATCAACAGCAGGAACCTTTGAGAACCAGTCATTTGATTTTTAGAATTGCTGGGTGTCCAAGTATCATATTCACTGAGTAATTGAAAACAAGAGGTTCAAAAAATATCTGAAAATTCAGTTATAATTGTGAATTGCCTTTCTATAAGATTCCTCTTTGGATATGGTTATGGATTTATTACAAAAGTCAGTATCATTAATTCATGACAAATTAACTGCATTGGACAGAACGTGAAGATTTTCCAATAGTTTTTGGAGGAAATTGTAATTGACAAAAGCTTGCTCTGAACAGATTACTCCTTCTTTCCATTTTGTCTTCCCGTTTATTTTTGTTTTTTTCTTAGTTACTGTTTGTAAGCTTTTTTATTCTAATAAAGAATGTCTACTGTTACATAGTGCTAACTGTATTTTTTGTTATGTGTATTTAGCCTTACCCAAACCTCCTGGAACACCTGTGGTGACAGAAAGCACAGCAACTAGCATAACGTTGACTTGGGATTCTGGAAACCCTGAGCCAGTTTCGTACTACATAATCCAACACAAACCCAAAAACTCAGAGGAGCCATATAAAGAAATTGATGGGGTGGCCACAACACGTTACAGCGTGGCTGGCCTGAGCCCATATTCAGAGTACGAATTTCGGGTAGTTGCTGTAAATAACATTGGGCGAGGGCCCCCCAGCGAGCCTGTATCAACAAGGACTTCAGAGCAAGCACCTTCAAGTGCACCACGCAATGTACAGGCCCGTATGCTGAGCTCCACCACCATTCTGGTACAGTGGGAAGAGCCCGAGGAACCTAATGGGCAAATTCAAGGTTACAGAGTTTATTACACCATGGACCCCACTCAACATGTCAACAGTTGGATGAAGCACAATGTGGCTGACAGCCATATTACCACTATTGGGAATCTGGTACCCCAGAAAACATACTCTGTGAAGGTTCTTGCTTTTACTTCTGTTGGGGATGGACCACTTTCTAGTGACATTCAAGTCATCACTCAAACAGGAGGTAAGCTAGCAATGAGCAAAATTTGTGAGAGAGACTTTCAGTTTAAAATGTTGCAAAAAAACTACCCCTCAAGTATAGCCTGTTTATTCAGGCAGTTTTTGCAGATAACCTTTCTAAATTCCACAGTGCAGGTTATCTTTGCAGAGTGGAAATTACCCCATCATGTTTTCTTTTTTCATCAGTGTCAAAAACTATATCTACAGTGCAACTGAAATCTCAGGGAAACCTTCATTCTGGGGGTGGCCAAATCTTACGGCTTTTGTTTGGCAGTGCTCTGTGCACTAAACCTACTTCTCAGTAATTCTTCATAGCTTTTTTTGAGATGTTATTTGTGTGTTTTGGTGGGTTTTCTTTAGGCGATATGCAGTTCTCCTATGCCGAATCACTCTAGGGAATATTGCTTTTGGAAATTTAAAATGTATGTGTACTGCATATTTATTCAAATAGTTGGTAAAGATTCTGAGAACACAGAAAACATGAGAGCAATAAATACAACAAATCTTTGTGTACGTTCAAGCAAGTAGGTTTGTACACTTTGGATTTATAAGTCAAATCAAAGCTGCCCCAAAAAAATGCATACCTCAGGGTCACTATTTTTTTGGTTTATGTTTGCAGTTAGGTTGTTTTGTTTCTGTTCAAGAACTTTTAGGTCCATGAATTAGTTTTACTAGTAAAGGAAAAGCAACACAGTAAAAAACATGGCAGAAAAGTTTTTATGAAATCTAAAGTGAGAAGCTCTGGTAGAGTTACACTGCACAAAGTGTTTTATTGTAGCAATAAGAAATAAAAGGTCCTTTTGTCTAGCAGTTTAGAGAAGTCTGTATGAAGTATTACTGCGGGTCAGTGATTTCCTAGAAATATATAATAGTACTTGAATTTTTTAGTACAGGAAAGTTTCCTGTGGCAGAATTTAGCATCCCTCCAATTCTTAAAAACAGATCTCTAAAGTATAACTGTAGACTGTTATGTTTCATCCAGTTTTTACTTCTGCATTTTACCAACATGCATTTAATAAAGACAGAAATTGATGTATTGTCCTGGAATCATTCTAGGCGTTGTGTTGCACAAAGATCTAGATGTTACCTTTTGCAGTATCTCAGCTAAGTTACAAAGTTACGAAATTTGCACATGCAATTGTCAATATATACACCACAGTTTAGTTTTGGCATTTGCAACCATTTTCAGAGAGCTAGTTTTGATTTTGACATCTGACTTCTGATTGAATCCACATTCATGAGGCTTTTCCAGAAGAAGGTTTAGTGAGCTCCTTATCTGTGTTTTCACTCACAACTGCAAACCTCTTAGATTAGCAAGTGTCTGACAGTGGCTTCCTCAGTGAAGGATGAAGGAATCAAAATAATGAGCACTGAGGCTCAGCTGGACTGGCCCAAGTTACATTACTTTCTGAGGTCACTTCACAAAAGTAAGCATGTCCATCTGTTTCTGATTACTGTTGCAATCTGAAGAAATTATAACAACATTAACAGTGCTGGAGTGTTTCTCAATACATTATTTCAATGTTTAATTGTGACTATAATAAAGAAATTGAAAGAAAACAAAGAATGGGGCATACAGGAAGCATATTTAAGCACTGATACTTTTACTTGAAATACAGATGTTTTAAGTCGTAAAAGAGATAGAAAATACAAAAGTCTAGTGAACTTGTCCAGTTCAGGGTATGGTTAAAAACTAGGATTTGCCCATCTCTCTACCAGTTGTTTATCTTCAGCAAACATCATAGAAAAAAATGCCCTCCTTGCCCTTCTCTTCCCAATTTGCTTTTATGTACATCTGAATATGATTGTTTTAGTTAAAATCTCTCAAGATTAAACACATTCTATATATTAAAGCAAATATAAAGTGCCATTTAAGGTCAGGGAAAATGGATTTAATGGAAACATTTTAAAAGAGTTAAGGTAGGAATGGGATGCTGATTACATTTGGTTGATTTTATTTTAAACAAATAAGCCTGCCATTATATATATATATATATTTAGCTTAACCCTCACCTTGGGGATATTAGACCATATATAAAAGAAAATCTTGCTGACAAGTGTGACTTACAGGCTCTATTAGATGGTTCAGAGTTTTCCTGCCTTAAGTGTATTCTGATCTTTGGAGACAGATTATAAAAATGACTAATTTGTTCTTAAAAATACTGTTCAGAGGAATTTTTATTTTCTTAGTATAGCAGAATTACTCTTTTGAAATGGGTGTATGAATGGCTTCTTTCTTTGCAGACCAGTTGAAACTCTGCTGGTAGTGAAATTTAGATTTTTAATTAAAATATTTACTGGGAGCATGTAGTTTGAGGGGAAGTGAAGGGTATATTTTTCGGACAACCAGACATTGAAAAAAACCCAAAAAAATTCAGTTTTGGTGTTCAGTATTTTTCTTAAGCATTTGAAGGCAAAGCCATGTCACATTGCCCAGTTGTTTTCAGCAGTGCCTTCTTTATGGTAAAAAGACCCAATTTTAACAGATTCTGTAATCAGAAAAGAGCTGTGGAGCTGAGCCTTTTGAGTAAAAGGAAACCAGTTCCAAAATTTGAGAAAATCTTTACTCCACATTTTGGGCCAAAGGATTAGATTCTGTTCAGGATGGAGTCAGGATTCGTCTATTATGTAGGTTAATTGACTTACCAAATTTTAGAATAAAGGAAGATTGATACAAGTTTTAGGGTGATACTTCTTTTGGTTTTGTTTTTGTTTCTGTTCCTGTTCCTGTTCTTGTTCTTGGTCTTGTTCCTGTTTTTGTTTTTTTACTTTGTTAGAAAACAAAATTTGTTTGAATCCAGTTTAGCTGCTCAGGACGCACTTTTCATAACTCCATTCTGGGCTTAAACTGGTCATAAGAAACATCATTTAATCTGTGTGTACCAAGAAAATTTAGAGTTTTGAACTGTCTCAGTTTGGGCATTCATTTAATTTTTAACCTGCAAAGAGAGGAGAGCTAGTAAAGGAATTAAGTGAATCTTGTTTTTCTTCTGAGCTTAGATAGAAAGACAGGAGAGAGTTCACAAGGTCTATTGGATAGCGAATTACTGGAAAAAGAGCTAGGGAAAAAATTAATAATATTCAAGGAAATGAATGTGCACCTGTTAGCATATGTTTCAGTGGAAAAAACTTAAAGCACAAAACATATTAGTTTTAAATGAAGGATTCTCCATTATTTGAAAACTGAGATTTATTATAATTATTAAAGGGTAATGCTCTGAACATAGGAAAAAAGACAGTAATGAGAAGCTCAAGTACCTGACTTGCAGGGCACATAAATGGAGCCTTAGATTCAAAAAAATTAATGTTTCTGGAGTTCTTGTGGTAAAAGAAGATTAGAAGTTCAGAGAAAGAGTTGGTAGCAAGGTAGTAGTGTTCTGTGTTGTAGCAAGCTAGCTACTTTACCAGACATGTAAATTTTTTTTCATGAACACATAAATGGGGAGACCTGATGTCTCTGAAACCCCACAGTCCTAGCCTGCTGCTGCAAAATGCCTTTTGCAGCATTTCATGAAATGGACTTCCACATGAAAAGAGTTGAGAGCATGTACCTAGAATCTCAAAAAGCAAGAAAGCAGGTGGGAGAAATTTAGGGTTGAAAGGAACCTCTGGAGATCATCCAGTCCAACTCCTCTGCCAAGGTAGGATCACCTGGAGCAGGTGACAAAGGAACATGTCCATGTTTTGAGTGTCTCCAGAGAGGGAAACACCACAACCTCCCTGGGCAGCCTGTTCCAGTGCTCTGCCACCCTCAATATAAAGAAGCTCTTCCTCAGGTTGAGGAGAAGTTTCTTGTGGTTTGATATATGGCCACTTCATCATCCTCTCTGTGGCCACCACTGGAAAGAATCTTCCATCATCCTTGTGGCATCCCACTTTGAGATACCTACATGTATTGATGCTGAGGTGGGGTATAGGATAGCTTTTTAACTGACTTAAATTTTAAAACTTCCCTCAAGGGACATCTGTTCCCTCGAGGGACATTTCTGGTCAGGTAGAAAAGACTATATCAGCTTTTGAATAACTTCCCCTACTATCAATGCACAGGTAACTTTTGTTAAGTGTTGTAGTCTCTATTTTACTTCGTTTAAATGCTAACAAGATGAGTTCAGTATTGAGAATCTTAGCTTCACACACTGATAATTTATCTCTTCACTGTGTTCTTTAGTCATTCAGAGAGGACCAGGTAGACTCTGTCTTTAAGACTAACTGACACGTTTATTTTATTCTCAGGGCTCCCACTATGTCAGTTAGAGATAATATTTGGAAAAAGTGATTTATGAATTTCTGACTATTTTTCAGATAACATACTATACTTTTTTAAAATCTGAAATGTATATTAGTTAATTATTTTGAGTGCTGTGGTTCTTTGTTTGATACTGCAAACCTCAGGTATCTTCAGACTCATTAGAAGAGATTATTTCAGTTGTAGCAGAGACAGGGAGAACACAATGCACATATTATTTTGTATGTTACACAGTGCACTTTTTATTTTGTATGTTACCCATTTTATTTTTTAATTATATTCTATTAGGACTTGTTTTTCAAAAAATATGTATATTGTTTACAAAGCAAAAACTCTGGAGCACAGTAGGTCTTCAGTTGTAAGAGTTCCTCTGTAGAGTTTCATGCTTCTTTCAGAGAAATCAGAAGCATAAATTCTTGGTCCCTTTAGGTTCCCTACTGATTGTAAATTCTCTTGATCAATCTATTGTCCTTTGCAAAGCTGGTTTCTTATTGAACTCATTGAGTTTTACTTTAGTACTGGGTTCATACCAGAGCTTATTGGCAATAAGGTGTGTTTAGTTTCTGTTATTTTGGTTTTGTTTTCTTTCTTTGTCATCTTCTCTTATCTGTTTGGAGCAATGCAGACTTCCTTATCACCTTTTTCTTCTGTCAGTGTTTACAGCATCAGAGTTGTCTAACTGTGGTTAAAAAATCCAAGGGGAGACTAAATTTTAAAGCAAGATATTATTTTGACAAACAGCATTTGGAAAAGTTAGCCATCCAATTAGCCATCAGCTTGTATTATAAAATGATTGAGAATTGCAGATCCAAGATGACAAAGAGTTTGGGTTTTTCTAAAAAGAATACTTGGAGAATGAGGGTCTTAAAACATCATGTAGAGAGTCAGGAAATACCCTTAGTTCTCCATCTGCTGCCATATTTATCATAACAGATGGTACCAGCTTTCATATGAGTCACTTGACTGATCATTTACTATTACTGCCTGGCTGTGTTCTACAATTCATGTATCCATACATTAAGCACAGATCATAGCATTACAGGACAATCAGGCTGGCAGGATGATTATCTGAGGAGGTGTCCAGCCACAGCCACTGCCCAGAGCAGGCTCAGCTCTGGGGTCAGACTGAGTTTCTTAGGGCTTCACCCACTTGATGTGTAAAACGTCCCAGGGCTGGTATGGTCCAACCTCCTTAGGCCTTGGCTGTGTTTCTGCATTTTCCTGAGCCTCACATGTTTTCAACTTGTGCCACTGCCTCTCACCTGCCACACTCTGTGAAGAGCCTGGCTACATCTCTTCCACTCCTTCTGTCACTGCTGGGAGTGCTGTTGAGAGCCATCCATTCTTCCAGCTGGACCATCGCCAGCACTGCAACCTGTCCTTGCAAAATTAGAATCTGTCACAAACACTTAGTTGATCTTTCCTCTAATGGCTCCCCATGCTTTGGGATCATTTCCTCTTCGCACTTTGCAGGACCCAGGCAGTGTTCTCTTTTTAGACCAGACACCTTTTAGAAAAACATCTAATTAGTCCTGTCCCTTTTTGTTCCTGTAAAAGAGTTGGTCTCCTTTTACTCTCTCTCACTCATTAATAAGGTCCACTCAGGAGCTGGAAGAATATGTACCTCATGTATAAAGGGTCTGTTTATTGAAGGGTAGATATCAAATCTGCACCAGGTTACACAAGGGCAGTGTTCTCCTGAAATTGGTATTCTGTAGAAGTCTGGGGAAGATAAAAATGAATATACCAAATTATTTTAACAGTTAAGTCTCTGAAGTTTTTAGGTCTTTTACTGTACTCAAAGAACATACTTGTAATGCTGTCTAAGAATTCTTCCCTGATAAATGTTTGTGAAACCATCATTATTGTCACATCCTACTTCTTACACCTGTTCTCAGTGTGTTATAAGTGCATCTTTTTATTTTTCCCCTGAAAAAATGAGAGCATGTCATATTTTATTCTTGAACAGCTAGAAATGCTGTGGAAAACTTTCATGCCTTATCAATGGCACTATTAACTGGAAGTAATGTTTTAGAACTTGGGTGCCAAAACTATTGTACACAATCCAATGATATAGTTATGTTTTCCTGTCTTTTCATAGTCAACCTTATAATTTACTTCACATTTGAAGAAGTAAATTAGGATAATATTTAGTGTGGATAATTTGTGTGACCATTGCACAAGATACAGCAACAGAGAATATTATTGACTAGTGCAGTCAAAATTGCATTTTGCTTCTTGCAGTTATAAAGTGTTGTTACTCTATTCTTAAATATACCAGTCATTAAAGGGTGGAAATACTTCACTTAATGAGAAATTAGCTGGATATCTCTTCACTAGGTTATAACTACTTCAGGTTAAACAAGTTGGGTTTTGTATGTGGGTATCATCTTCAAGATCAGGATGTGTTTACTATCTTTCATTTATGAGCTGAGAAAAAAAAATGTAATGTCTGGAAATGCATGTAATAGTTTTAACACTTTATTCTAGACTATTTCAGCTAATCGTGTTGTATTAGCTTTTTCTCATACAGCACATATATATAGATGTATATATTTGCCATTTCACATATAGGTTATTAGATTGCTGGTATTCATCACCAGACATTTCTTCAATTACATTTCAGTTCTGTTTGCTTTATCTACACTGCAAAAGCATTTATTTGAAATCCTTGATAATTTTTAACAGGTGAATTAAATGTATCATTTTACTTTTTCTGTGCTTAGATAATTTTGTTTCATAGTTCTGTGAATACATTTGTTTAAGTTCAGTAAGATAAATAAAATTGATATTGCATGCCATGTTTGGATAACATTTTAAAACATTTGAAAATATTGACATGTCCAAGTACATAATTGGCAACACTGCTCAACTTTTCTTTAGTGCCTGGCCAACCATTGAACTTCAAAGCAGAACCTGAGTCTGAAACGAGCATACTGCTTTCCTGGACACCTCCACGGTCTGATACCATTTCCAGCTATGAACTGGTTTACAAAGATGGGGAGCATGGGGAGGAAGTAAGTGGAAAGATTGTACATCTTTTAAGTCATCTTTAAGAAGTTGGACATAAAATACGGCAATGGTTTAAATTTCATATTTTAGTAACTTATTTTAGTAAGAAATGCCTTGATATTTAGGTTTGTTAAGCTCAGCAGTTAGCCTAGTGACAGACTTAAAGTGTGTAAACAGCAGAAAATGTTCGGTTTCAGTTTTGTTTAGTTTGGTTTTGTTCTGCTTTATTTTCTTGAGTTTTATTTTTTCTCTGTGGTTTTATTATCCCAGAGTACAAAAGCATACAGGCAATATAGGGAAATTAGAGTCTCTGAATACTGACCAAGACATTCTCTTATTATCTGCGTTTAGCAACGGGTTTCCACTGAACCTACTACATCGTACCGCCTGCAAGGCCTAAGGCCAAACAGCCTGTACTTGTTCCGCCTAGCTGCACGGTCTCCTCAAGGCCTGGGTGCCTCAACAGCAGAAATCTCAGCCAGAACCATGCAGTCAAGTAGGTGTCTTTCCTTTAAATATTTATTCTCTTTGTTTCTATTAATCTCAGCAGCCCAGGTAGGCAGAAACAGAGAAAAAAGCAAAATATGATATTCATGTTGCTTGATACAGCAAAAGAGTGCTTAAAATATGAAGTTCTGAGGTGTATCAACTTTATATATGAGTGGCTTTTACATAGTTTCAAAAAACAATCCAAATAAACTAGTGTTTAAGGAGGCAATATAAAGTTGGCATCATGAAATTTTATTTTATAATAAGGTGAAATGTGTAATGCAATAGGTGTACATTAATAAAAGTCCTTAACCAATAGAGTTCCACCTCCCTACTCTGCACACTTCCTAGGTTGTTTCTGCAGCATCTCCGTAAAGTGCAAAAATTTGTATCAAAAACGTGCAAAGTGGATCAGGTTGAATATTTGAGACTATACCAGATATTTCTTACCAACTCTTCTGTAGTATCTTATTCTGATTTTGTTAAATTTTCTTAATCTAGGCTTTTTATGATGTTCAGTCATTTCCACCTTGAGAAAAATGATTTGGGATGTAAAAATTTGTCAGAGACTTGTATATTCACCTTAAAACATTTAAATTAAGACTTAACTAAAACAATCAGCTGTGACATCCAGAAGGATTATTCTTGCCTGAGAAGTTAGGTTTTCCTGACAGTTTGCATTACAGTGTGTCATTGAAAAACTTAGTACAATTCTATTTGAATTTGTTTTAAATTAAATTGCCTGTTCTTAAAGTAAGATAATTCAAAACAAAAACTTCAGTTTCTCAGTTGACATTAGTCTTTTTAATTTGCAGTCATGACAGGTGATTGCACTATCATTCCTTGTTAGTGTTATGTATTAATATCAATTAGTGTGACTGGAGCACAGTGCGGATCACCTTTAAGCAAAGCTAAATGTGTTTCTGAAGCATTTCTAAGGCACTTGGAATAAGCACAAAAAACCACATGTAACACAAGGTTGGTTTTAGATATAGTGGCAAGGCAATTTTTCAGTTTAGTAATTCAGAATGAATAATTTGATTAAGAAATAGGTATTTATTTATTCTGGGATCCATTTCAACTATTTAGAGTGGTCATTATCTTATATTGGGTGGAGATTGCTTAGACTGCCTACAAAACAAACATCTAGGAGCCAAGGCTGTGTGTTCCTTATAAAGAACATTGCCGTCTTCTCTTCTTGCATATAAGAATATATTATCTTTATCTCAGCCTCGTGTCTTCAGATAGTAGCAACATCCAGTTGATTTCAGTGGTCAGATCCACATTATTTGCTGCAAAGTTTACATTTGTTTTTTAAAAATGTGCAGTTAAGAAAAAAATATATATCCATTAATAAAACTGGTTAAAGTAAGCCTTCAAATTAGCCTCAGTTACATAAGTGCAATATTTTGCATTTTCAGAGTATGATGGATTAAAAATTAATAAACTTCTGTGATTTTATTAGCAATATTCACCAGAATGTGCTGTTGCCTTTCATCTTTGTATCAGTGGGAGATGCTGCAGGGATTTATTTCTTTTTTGTAAGACCCTTAAGGGACATTTTACATGTGTTTCACTTCCTGCACAAGTTAATGGTAGAAGGTGATCCATTTCTTTTGAGTAGCTGATTACTGAATTAGTCTATAAAAATAACCCAAAATGTGTTAATTCTCATCTGCTCTTCCCTCCACCTCCTCTACTTAATTGAAATTCTAGTAAATTCCCTCCTATCTTCCCTTTGGAGGTGCAGTGTACCATACTGAGTAAAAAGCCATTGATCCCTATAGAAAGAACTGTAGGGAACCAAAGGATACATGTGTAAATGCAGTCGGTCACAGCAGGGTCCTAGGCCTTCTCTGTTGTTTTAATTTTGTTTGATGTGACTATTATAAGTACGTATAAGTATCCGTTTGTTTCTTTTTTCCCTTAAGAAACTGAAAGAAAAGGTGGAGAGGGGGATATAAAGGGGAAAAAAGATCTTGCACACAAAATTTATGTTTTTCTTACAAGACAGGAGGCAGAAATAGGAAAGGAGTTCACATCCCCTCCTTCTGCTAGTGAGTTTGAATTATGGCTCCTTTTTTGGTGCTCTGAATGATCTGTTAGTAAGCATAGATTTTGGTAAGTCAAAGTGCATTTAAGCAGATAAATGCATACCTAACTTTCAGTACTAGATTTGCTTCACTGAAAGCAGTGGAATGACATGCATGCTTAGATGCTCTGAAGCTTGGGGAAGGTAAATACGCTAACATACTCCTTTGAGAACAAATGAGTAAAGGTGAGCATTTCTGCTCTGGAAGACTGGTGATGCTGACAGGAGATCAGTCAGAAACTCACATTCTGAAGTGTCAAGCTTGTAAACTCACTTTGTAAAATGAATACCTGCTTTCTTTACATGTTGTTTGGGGTAGATTTTTTTCTTTTCTGTAGAAATAATATACATTACTGGTAGGATTAATTCTTTGCTAGCAAAGGTGTCTCCAAGAGGAGTTAAAAAAATAAAACTGACAGCTGATCTAGGGTAAGTACAAGTTACAGTCAGAATCAACAAGCCTGTCACTTTTTCCTGGTAGGTAAATCTTTGACTAAGACTTTCATCATCTTCTATGGACTGCATGCTCATAGTATGTTTGCTACAATAAATGTTTCAGTAAATGCTTTCAATTTGAATGTAATTTATGGTTGAACTTGTATCAGGCAGACTCATTAAAAAAATCAAAAAAAGTAGTAATTTGTTTATGAGAGTGGAAAGGCTGCAAGAATGGCAACCTATGGAGCAATTTCTAGCAATTATTGCAAGTTTTTAGGAGTCCTGTTAAAGATTTTCTGTCTTAAGGAAAGTAAAGCCACTTGAAGGGGATGTCAAAATTTGTAAGTAAATACATGTCACATTTTATTTAAATTGTTATAGCTTGCACTAATTGCAAGGATTGTAAAGATAGATCAGTAGTCATAGAGGTATCACGTTTTTGTTTTATTTCAAGAAGAATTTTAATTACAGGTAGGTAATATTATTTTGAGGCTTCATTTTCATATATTTCCCCTACATCCTTTTTCACCATTTAGTTCACCTGTTCATTTTCAGTTTCCTCATGTTAATAAGCCAAGGTGCATATGATTATCTGACGTTCTGCTGTTTTGAGTTTCTACTTTTTTTGTTTAATTATTATTTTCATTTGGTTCTGTTTTATTTATTTTTATTTTTTCTTTTTGTTCATTTTTTTCAATCACTTCTATCCTTCCACTCAAATCCTCCTTTAACCCACTACTGAAATTAGAGCCATCAGCTCCTCCTCAAGACATTAGTTGCACAAGCCCCAGCTCCACTAGCATTTTGGTAAGTTGGAAACCTCCACCGGTGGAAAAACAGAATGGCATTATCACTGCATACTCCATCAAGTACATTGGAATTGATGGAGAAGATGTCAAGCCCCATGAAATTTTGGGAATTTCCTCGGACAGTACCCAGTACCTTTTGGAACAGCTGGAAAAGTGGACTGAGTACCGGATCTCTGTGACTGCTCACACTGATGTTGGACCTGGCCCAGAGAGCTTAGCAGTATTGATTCGGACAGATGAAGATGGTATGTTGCCTCCACTACATCAGTTTGCACCTCTATGACTCTGTCATCTGCTGTCTTTTGTATAGGCTAACAGTAATTTTTTCTGCTCCTCTTTTTTTTTTTTCCCCGAATATAACCAGATATTTTCACCCTTTGAGCTTTTTATTCAAAGACTGTTCTTTCTACACCATTTTTCTATTTGGTATTTTTGTATTTTTTTTAATCAGAAAATTTTTTTGCAAGCGACATGAATCTGCTGCTCCTTTGAGCCCATACGTATCCTTCTTGCTCCTCCTTTAATGAAAAATAACTCCTAGGGAAAATCTTCCTGCCTTTTCCTTGATTTTACAGTCATTGCCATTTTTAAACAGTTATGTATATAAACTTTTTTTTCAGGTCTTGGTTTTTTGGTTGTTTGTTTTTGGTTTTTTTTTAGCTGCTTTCTTCTTCCATATTGTCCTTTTTGATTTGAGGGTTTTTTTGGATTGTGGTTTTTTTTGTTGGTTTTTTTTTTGGTTTTATTTTTTGATCTTGGAAAACTGATGCTCCACACATTTTCTTTTCTTCCATTCTTGAAAGTGACAGAAGACAGCCTTGTAATCAGCCTCTTTTTATCCTGAGGAAAATAACAAACCGAAATAAAACATAGAACTTGACAAACAAAAAAAAGGGCAACTTTTTTTTTAATCTTTTGTGGTTTTGTTATTATTATAGTATTATTATTTCGATGATTAAAATCTCTCTTTGTACTATAATGCTTTGAATCTCAAAGCATCTTCCTTGGCTTTTGTACATTTTTACATGTTTTTCTATTTCTCTAATACTCCTTTTTCTTCCATTTTTTGCATCAGTCATGTTTTTTGATCTTTTCACTGAAAGGTAGAGCAGATTTGTTGAGCATCTTCATTTGCTGAATGATTTGTATTCTTCAAAGACAACCTAGTGAGTCTGCCCTTTCTTAAAAAAAGCGACAGGCATGGGTGGGACAGGTGGCTGTAATTCTCTTCTGTCCAATGATGTTGTTCCAGTTCCTAGTGGTCCTCCTCGCAAAGTCGAGGTGGAGGCTGTCAACTCCACTGCTGTTAAAGTGTCGTGGCGCTCGCCTGTGCCCAATAAGCAGCACGGCCAGATACGAGGCTACCAGGTGCACTACGTCAGGATGGAGAACGGAGAGCCAAAGGGCCAGCCCATGCTGAAAGACATCATGCTGGCGGATGCACAGGTAACTGGGACACTCCCTTCTTTCCTGGGTCACAGCCAAAACATTTCGTGTACCTAAGAGTTGCCTTTTGTTGTTGGGGGTCTTTTTTCTTTCTATTGAACAGTCTACCAGCTAGCATTTTCTGTGTCTATTTCCAAAACTTTTTTTTCAGAACACTTGCATTTAAGGGTTCTTGGGCCAAAACAAGACACTTCCTTCTCTGTTGATCTGCAACTAAATGCTAGGCTATGTCATTGTTCTGATTCCATTAAACCTTAAGAGACTTAATGTGAATGTGTACTCTGAAGTTCTAAAGCATCAGGGTGATCTGATCCAGAGTTAGTGTAGTAAACTTTGCATGGCCTGATCCACCCATCTCCTATTTCAGTGTTTCAGTGGAGAGCCTAGGATCATTAGGAGCCTGTGTTAACCTGTGTTATTACAGTGTTTCTCTGATTACATAGAGAATCTCTTTCTCTCTTGTATGCACCTTACTACACAGTTCACGATAAATTAATGTTCTTAATGTAACTTTAAAAACCACTGAGGTGTTATACTTCCCATTATTCATATCAGGAGCTTCAATAAAATGAGGAACTTAGTTTGAATAGGTATATGGTTATTTATATTGCAAAATTTCCCATCTGTTGTAGAAATTATGAGAATATGACATAATGGAAACATCCAGTTTAAAAAGCTTCTCAAACTAGGATTTTACTGATTGAGTTATACCAGTTATACTCTGTAAAGCTTAAGATTTACAAAGCTCCTGACACTGAAGGGGTCATCCTATGGGAAACTATTATGCATTATGTGTCTCACTGCTAGCTCACAATTTGTGACTGGATTGACTGGAAATAAAAAGAAATTAACCTAAATCAAAGAGTAAAATCTGTTTTGGAAGCATTTTACATGAGTAAACAAATAGGAGGTTGCCTTTTTTTTCTTCTTCAGTTTTGGCTCTGAATTTCAGATTTGCAGAGACCTCTTTGGAGAATAGGTCTCCTACACCTGCATTTTGCTCATGACCCTAATTGCAAAATACTGTGTCTGTTTCTGGAGGACTTTGCTGTCAGTACTTACTTTCTTATTATGGAAAACATGGTGTTCTTACAGACAAAGAGACAAAGATGAAAGTAGATCAGGAAGTGGGAAGGGAAAGAACATGCTCGTGTGCTTTGGTTCTCTTCTTCTTTTCACAAATTTTTGCTTTCAGCCTCTCTCTGGTCGGGGATTAAAATGATTTTAAACACTAGAAGGTCATTAATTGGAGACTAGATGAGATATTACAGTCCAAATATCATAAAGGCAAAAGTTTTATTTCTTCTTTTGTCAAGTATGGCTTTGACCAGCCTGCTTGCCACTGTTTCAGGAATGATAGACAACTCCTTTCTCTTCCCACCACTCCTTCCTTCCTGTAGTACTTCTGTGATACATGTGAACAAGGCTAGTGCAGGTATGAAGACCTTGATGGTAAAATACCTGTGTGGTTTCAAAACTTAATGCATTGAATTAGTTTAGGAAATGGAAGTATATAGCCTGGTAACTTGTTTAAATAAACCAAGTAGCCTTTAATTCTTCCTTGGTAACTTTCAATAAAAAACTGTTATGAAATAGTACTACATGGTACAAGAGAATTCATTACTTCTTTTATTTGTCAGTAAAAGAGAAGTAGCTGGATTTTAGGGAAAACAGAAATGGAATTAAAATGGAATTAAAAATGCCTGGTCGGATTTCATTAACCAAATTTCATGTGATTCTACATGGATAATTTGTACTGTACATGACTTTTTCAGACATCTTTCATATTCATTTTACTATAAAGAAGAAAACTTTATCTCAACCAGGCTACAAATCTCCTTATTTCTTTTGTTTTTCCTTTTGACTTCCTTTACTGTAAATTAGTGGGAATATGATGATACTACTGAACATGTAAGTACTTTTTGACTGGGCAGAAAAACATTGTGTGTTTTGGTTGAGATTTTTTTGTTTGTTTGTTTGCTTGTAGCACTGTATGGTTTTGTTTTCGGTTATGGGGTTTTTTGGGTGCTTTCTTTGGGTTTATTTTTTTTTTGTTGTTTTGCAGGGTGCTTTTTTGACATTTGCACAAATGCATGTTCCTAACATGAAGGATTTTCTCTCATGACACCTTTTTTCTTTGTTGTTTTGTTTTGTTGTTTGTTTGGTTTTTTTAACCCCAGGGAGAGTAGGGTTACTGTTGCTTGCCTGTTCTGGGGTTTAGCATGATGCCAAAATGTACAGCACTGATTTGTGTTTTCATCTCTTTGATGGCTGTCACCAAATTTGCCTCGCAATTTCTTCTTTACAAGGTGATAGAAAAATAAAACAGAGGTGGTTCAGAGTTACATACCAATAGTTGTATTTTTCTGTATTCATTTCAATTTTTTTTTTTTGTGTAACTGAAAGTAGAAGTCAGTTTGCTTTCTTTTGTATAAAATAAATACATGCTATCAGGAAAGCCAGACGCTCTGCAGTGTTTATGCCTAAGTAATAATGTTTGCTGTATCCAAACAACACTTTCAAACATTACATACAGCCATAGCTCTTACACCGTGAAGTACTGGTTGTTTTAGATGAAACTAATGGCTTCATAAGTCTTTCTGTTTGTGGTTTTGCTGTGGGTTTTTTTGCGTTTTGCAGTTTAATTTTGGTAGTACCAGGTGCGGTTTTCTTATGAAAGATATGAAGTCTTACTAATTTTGGTCTTACAGTTCAATTAAATTCTGTGATAGAGTCTAAGAAGTTGATCTTTTGATAGTAGATTTTTATATGTTGTTTCATTCTATTGTTTGGGTTTTTTGTTTTTTTTTTTACTTGAGCTATTTTGCCCACTCATTCTGATCATTACTTAATTATTTCTATATTGCTAATAACTGACTGTAAATACAATGCTGAATTCTAATCACATATTTACTAAGCTCATATCCACTATCTTGAAAAATCCATATACTATGAATAGTCTGGCCCATGATTTTTATATTAACTTTTCATGGTTGTTGCATCTGAGGGATGTGTGATTGCACATTTGCTATTTATTTAGGTGTATAAATACACCATCCCTCTGGCAGCATTGAAATATGGTGCAAGTTCATTCAGCCATATGAAAATGCAAAGGAGTAGTGCAGTGGTTACTGGACTACTGAAAGCTGGAGACTCCAGGCCCATCAGTTACCTCCAAATACTGTCCTTTTATACTTACATATAAGATTTATTTATATTAAGAGTGTCAAAACTTACTTCTCTTGCAGTCCCTGTAGCAGGACATAAGTTTAGTACATTTCTCATACACCATTCAACATCTTCTGTGTGCATATACGTGTGTGCACACACACATATGAAAAGATACAGCCTTGCTCTCATATATATAGTTTGGTGTTGCTGTTACTTTGCTCTAGCTAAGGAGATACTTGTTTTGTAGCTGCTGTCATCTGAGGGGCATCAGATCTATCCCCTGACCAGATTTTTAGTGGTGTTTTACATAGTTCTTTTAGAGCTGAAGGGCTAGTTGTTTCTGAAGTCCTTTCAGGTGTTGAGCAGCGCAGTCCACCCAGTGACACAGGTTGCAGTGAAAGTGTTATGGAAGTAACAAGGCTTTTTGTTCAGCTAAACCATCATTACTTAAAAAGCGTGCATGTAAATGCACACATTTTTCTTACTAGGCATTTTAGAACTATACCTGTGATATCCTGTTAATGATTAGGTTAAACTGAGTTTCTCATTTCTGCATGTGCATGTGTTTCACAATGTCAGTAGTATTCCTCAGGCAAGGTATTTCAGAAGACTTTTTTCACTGTTCACACCACTAAGCCTTTGGCCTTTTGCTTTAAACTACCTGAGGTATACTGTTTGGATGTATGCTGTCCTTTATTGCTTAAGTGAGTGAAGTGTTTTGCATTATCAAGTATTTCACACAGTACAGGCTGTTGGTGAACTCACATGCTTGCTATTACTGCCAATAGCTCAAAAGTGTAATATAAATGGGTTTCTAAAGGATTCTGCATTCTCCTGGCAAACAATCTATTTTAAATTAATTGTTCTTATTTTATTTTCTTTCATCTTAGGAAATGATAATTTCAGGGCTTCAGCCTGAAACCACATACTCTTTCACTGTGACAGCCTATACAACTAAAGGTGACGGAGCACGCAGCAAACCCAAACTTGTATCTACTACTGGTGCAGGTAATACTTATACACAAATTGAGCTCTAAATGAATCCTTTGCTTTTTCTGCTACTGTTTTGTTCTTACTGTTTGAAAATCTCCTGTTGTGTGAAAAGTGTTTCTAGGACATAGGATTTTCTGTTTCAATATTTGGACCTTCATTTATTTAGATAAAAATAGAGCAGTGACTCCCTTTATCCCTTTCTTAGTTCCTGATGAGGTCACTTTATAGTTTTTAGTAGCTCTTCCACTAAAATTGGTGTCTTCTTTGAGAGGAAAAAATAGAAATTTTTCCTTAGCTCAGAAGGATATTTGAAAAACTTGTAAAGGGCTTTCATGATGTTCATGAAAGTAGCAGCACTGCTGCCTGTTAGTAAATGTATGATATTCACAACTTATCTCAGAAGAATGTAATTATTAAAGCAGAGAATTGGAAAACAGAATGAAACTCCATCCTGTGAAACCCTGAAGCCCATATTGATTCAGGGGTAATTTTAGGGACACATTGGGGCAAAATTCATTCTGCCACTGTGTTCAGTCTGTGTTTGATCTCAGATGGTATCAAAGGTTGGATATCCTGACTGCATAACCAATAGAGCAGTTAGCGCAGATGGGATGAACCAAACTGCTTTTATATGAGGAACAATTTTATTTTTTTTAATATATCTCTGTGGCACAGCTTAACCCAGGTTTAGTGTCATGCTTACCTACAGATGTTCACAATCTGTAGGTATTGTGTTCATTTTCAGGGTTTTGTAGTGTAGCCATTAAAGATATTCTATTACAGTCACATACAGCACCATTACAAGTTCTCTGAATAACAATGTATTGTTTATGCTAATGGATAAAATTCAAAAGGTATATATATTTGTATTTATAGTGATTGATTCAATTTTTAAAACAATCACTGAATGCAGGACACATCTTGTATTAATATCAAAACCATCTATAACCTTTTCTTGTTAGATTCCTTGGAAAAATCTCAGTCTTGGTGGCTAGATGCACAGTGCTTCATTTCAGGTCTTAGAATACATTCTAGTCATTACTCTTGGCTATTGCTGAAACATACTCTCTAGCTTCTTATCTTTCCTGAATTTTCATACTCTGAGAAAAAAGGTGATATCTATTTCTGTCATGTACTGGAACTTGATTTAAGAAAAAAAGGCCCTTGATCCATTACTCTTTTTTAAAGCTCAATTCCCAGTTTAATCAGTTACATAAATTCCCAGTTTAACACAGTTATATAAATTGAGATTTTATTAGTTCCTAGACATAAACATAGGTTATGGAAATATGCTTGAAAAACTTAAAGTTTCACTGCATTTAATCCTTATTGACTCTTCATGTATCATGCTACCAAGAACTCTGATGCTTCTACTTAAAAAAGACAGAACAAATCCTATGTCCCATATGAACTTGATTGAAGAGCAATGGAGAATCAGAGGCATGTCTATAAATGTAATTCATATTGCACTGTTCTTGTCATTTGCTTAAACCTGTGAACAATTGATTTTTGTTCTTGGGATTAAAGCTAGTTATCATTCTGCTCCTTCATACAGTCCAGATTGTATGAAATCTCTTCACTTTGTGTTACAGCTTGCTGTGTTTGAGCTGTTTTTGTAAGAAAAATTTGTATGCATATTTTTGCAAAATGAGGCATTGACTAGAGTCAGTACCAAGAGCTTCCTTCTCACTTTCTGTGAGAATGCATCACACAAGGGAAGGAATGATGCGTTAACATCAAAGGGCTGTAGGTCTGTGATGCAGTCTCCTATTCACTTTCAGTATCCATTTTTTTTCCTAGAAAGGTGCTACTGGAATACTACAATAAAGAAAATGAAGGATCTGCTTTCTAGTCTAACTTCTAAAGTGTGAATGAGATTGATTGAGATTATATCCATAAAAGATATGAAAGGAGAATAGATATTTGAACTTTTACTAGAGAAGCTATCTGTAAAGTATTCTGTGAGACAATAACTAACTCTTCAACTGTCCAGTTAGTGATACAAAAGTATAATTTACATTTTTAGGCAGGAAAGATTCACCAAGTAAGCCTATAGTATGGTAACTCAATTATTAGTGTAGTCACTGAACACAGCTGATATTTTTATTCAAGAGTTTGTTTTTAGTCTTATGTGCAATTTCCTTTTCTCACTGTTAAAATCAGATGGAACAAAAACTGTTACTGAACATTTCTAAATCAAAGCACTTACTAGATTACTTGGAGCAGAAATTAAAAAATGTATGATTAACAAGACCTTGATAAAAATGAAGACTTACTAGTCAGTGATATCATACAATTTTTATGAAGATTTTAATCAGACCTTTAATTTCTGTGTCACAGTAGTTGAAGAATCTCATAAGACAGTAGCTTGTCCATTACTTGTCTTTTGCTTTCGTACTGGACAGTAATCTTGAAATACAGATTTCAGCTAGAAAATGAAAGCTTATATTAATGCAGTGGTGTGCTTTATGGCAGCTAATAGAAAACACTTATTTCAGGTAATTTGGCAAAGGCAGTTTGCGTGAGCTTCTACTAGTGGTGGCAAGCCATTGCAGCAGCAATATCTCTTGCAAAGGGGTGTGTGAAAGATATCTTGCTATTTTCTAATGGAAGGGGATTTCACTAGATCAGAGAATATATTTTATTTTATTGACAATTTCACTTCTTCTACACTCATGGAAAATTTAGATTATTATCAGAAATTTCTAGACAGAGCTGTTTGGTGACACAACTGTATATACAACTGCACAGAATCCTGTCATTTGTCCTAAAAGACTGTAATATTCATACGTAAGTCATACTGAAAGTAAATGTTAACTGAAAACTGTCTGGAAATAAAAAGAAATTTATCTGCTTTGCAACAGCAGATAGGCTTTACAGTATTAAAAAAAGTGACAATTATTATTTACTATTATAGTCACAGGGTATTTTATTGGATAAGTAAACTTTATTAGTTCCCTGATCAAGAGCAAGTATTAGTTTCTTCCTTTCTCTGTAGTTATTCAGAGGTTAAAATGTCATTCTAATTGTGAAGTCTGCCACAAGAACAGAAAAACAAAAGGCAATTTATTACAAAAATAATTTAGTTATACATTCCAATAATCTCTTCTCTAGAAAACTGAAGGGGTATTATTCTTTTTGGATAAACTCTTATTTGGTGCCAGTAATAGTTAGAATGCAGAGAAAATTATGGTCTGCAAAAGGCCTTCACAGACTTCTCTTTGTTCCGTAAAGACTTTCAGTTATCATTGAGGAAAAGTCAGAACTAATCAGCGAGATATTCTTTACGCAGCAGAAAATATGGGAAAACACTCACAAGATTCCACAACAATGCTGCCAGGTGAACTCAACATGTAAATTTAAAGAAATTTGGAAAATTTATACAAAACCTACCTATAATTCTTATGAAATTAGAAGCAATGTCATGACTTATGACAGATGTAATGAGGAAAGAGCTTACTAAATGCAGAATTTTCTTCAAGGCATGCTATTCTTCCCTCCTTATTCCTAATTCTTTATGCAATGGTAGTTAGACCTTCTGACAATAACAATCTGATTTGCTGGGTGCCTGAGAACTGAAGATAAGTAATAAAATCTATTGAAGTGTTTAAATACAGGAACCAGAGCTCACAGTGCAGCAGTTACATTCACTGGGGAAGGCTTCGAATGCAGATGAAACTAATTAGTCTTTGTTGAAGACTGGGTTGTCATTGCAGTACTACTCCCAAAACTATTCTCATCTCTTGACCTGTCAGGCACTTGTACTGAATGAGCACCAAATTTATAAATAGTTATGGATATGTTTCATTACCAAATAAATCACTATAATAGAAAAAGACTTTTTTGAAATAGAAGTATTAATGAAAACATAAAAGAAATGTATACAAATGGATATGAATAAATTAAAATTAATTAATCAATTAAATAGAACCAGTAAATGAGAATTCATATTGGGACTCCAAAAATGTACACTACATAAATTCTATAATGGTGCTTCTGGCTTGTTTAGGATTCAGTCCTCTCTGGACTGATTCAGTTCCATTCCTCCTCGATGTCCATATCACTGGACACATACCAGTCTGAACTTCTCTAAGACAAATCACCAGTTAGATCAATGGGTCCCAATTAAGTTTGTGACTGAATGTAGTGTATAATTTAAGAAAAGCTACCAATTTAGCCTTCTTCAAAAGAAATCCAGTTCATGTGCACAGAAACCATGCTGTAAAATAAATCATATGTGGTAAGCCATGCTGTAAAATACTAAATTCCAAGCTGCGTTACATCTCCACACTGAAAGGGTGGAGGCAGATGTGATTGATTTATGTATGGAAACTAGAATGATAGGGTTCTATCCTGTGTAGTAATGATTTTTGAGGGCAAGGTTGTTTTGACTTTCTGACTTCTACTACATTTTTACTATTAATGATAAAGTTATGTTAAACTTATCTAGAAACTTGCTACTTCTTCTTTAATTATTTTCCCATTTGCAGGAAATGTGCCTTGGATTAAGTACATGAAAACTTATGACAGTACTTTTTTTTTTTTTTTTTGCAAACAAGGATTTGTGAGACAGGACAGTTCATAAGACAATTGTTGGAAGTTTACTTCTTGACTTGTGTTCCTAGATCCTGTGCCTCTGAATATACTCTGTATTTAGACATAATGGTAAGGGAACAGGACAAAAGCAGTAAATGTCTCTACTGCTGCAGTTCCTTATACTGTATTACTAAATAGTGCAGGAACCAGATACTATTTCTTCATTAGGTAATATATGGAACTGAGAGTGAGGAAAGAGAAAATATAGCCCTATTCCTGCTAAAAAAAAACTAGCTTCAAGAATTGTAAGTGCACTTGTGTTTATATCTGTCCTCTTTAAATAACATTGTGCTACAGTTCCAGGCAAACCTCGGCTTGTGATTAGCCACACACAGATGAACACGGCTCTAATTCAGTGGCATCCTCCAGTGGAAACTTTTGGCCCGCTGCAGGGTTATCGCCTGAAGTTTGGTCGCAAAGACATGGATACCTTAACGACCATGGAGTTCTCAGAGAAGGAAGATCACTTCACGGCCACAGATATTCACAAAGGAGCTTCTTATGTCTTCAGGCTCTCAGCTAGAAATAAAGTGGGCTTTGGGGAGGAGATGGTTAAAGAGATTTCTGTTCCTGAAGAGGTACCCAGTGGATTTCCCCAAAATCTCCACTCGGAAAGCTCTACTTCTACATCAGTCCAATTAACTTGGCAGATGCCACTCTTGGCAGAAAGAAATGGCATTATCACCAAATATACCATCTTGTACAGAGATATCAATGTTGCTTACCAGCCAGTTGAACTCCCTGTTGTTCCTGCTGATACCACTATGACACTTTCTGGCCTAAAACCAGATACCACTTATGATGTAAAAGTACGTGCCCACACAAGCAAAGGGCCTGGTCCATATAGTCCAAGTGTCCAGTTCAGGACACTACCTGTGGATCAAGGTAGGATTTGTCTGCTTATGGCGTTGACCTTTAACGGAGTATCGGTCTTTGGATATCAGTGTATTTGAAGGTATAAAAAAAACTGACTGGCCCATTCATAAAAATAGGTTCATCAAACACAAAAGGTAAAGTATATAAATCTTAATATGTTTTGGATGCCTTAGAATTCAGTTGTCCCTTGCCAAGCAAGTTCTGGCTAACTTCTTCACAATATTTTCAGGTAAGGAAAATGTGTGTATTGAGTTGCACTAGATAAGAGTGAGAACGAGTTTAATTGTGATATTTAAATATGAACAAACAGGTAGGAGAATTGAATTCTTGGTGATTTCTGACCTAAATGGAAAGCTAATACTCCCAAGTAGCAGTGGAAAAATGAGAAGATCTAAGCTCCAAGATGTTGTTTATATACATTGTTTCTTTTTTTCCAGCAGTGTTTGCAAAAAATTTTCATGTTAAAGCAGTAATGAAGACTTCTGTTTTGCTGTCCTGGGAAATTCCAGAAAACTACAATTCAGCTTTGCCTTTCAAAGTAAGTTACTTTCCATTTGTACAAGAGAATATGTCAGAAACTAGACAATGCATTTACCTGATTAATTTGCTTGCTGAACATGAATCATGAATATGTATTGGGAGTATTGTTCTTTCTAAGATCACTAATTTTTTGTTCACCACTACAGTATTGTAAAGAAAACAGTGGAGAAAATATTTTTTTTCTTCTTTTTTTCTAGTCCTTTCAATAAAGAATGCAGTTGAGTGCCATTTTGGGTTTTGCCTCCTCAGTGTACAACAGCATGTTTTTGATTTGCAATTCTTTTACTCCACTAGCCATAGCTTTATCCAGATACAGAGACTCAGAGTAACATGCAGTCTTGCCTGGAATTTCTTCTGATTCATTCTTAATCACTTGTGTCATCTCAGGTAGTGGCAAGTGAAGAACAGTATTTTAGGAACTAAATGGTACAAAAACCTTTCTAAATAAGGTGTGTGAATGAAAAAATCAAGATACTTTTAACAAGAGTATCTTGCTATAAATTCTGGGTTCAAGAAAAGCTGCTTACTTTGAAAAAGTGAAATTGGATTTCAGAAGTGTTTACATTGCTTTATATTAATGTAAAGTTGGGTTTTTTTCTGAAATTGAGAAGCTTACTTTCAGTGGTGAATTCCATTCTGCTTTACACACTAAAATACCCAAATAAAATTAAATTTATTTATTTATTATTTAAATTTATAGGTAGTTTGATTCCTGAATTCAGTGTGACAGCATCATTTGCCCTCTCCTAATAACCAAAACTACTTTTGTTTATTAACTTAGATCCTTTATGATGATGGGAAAATGGAGGTTGATGGACGTGCTACTCAAAAGCTGATCACAAACTTGAAGCCAGAGACATCATATTCATTTGTCCTGACAAACAGAGGGAATAGTGCTGGGGGTCTTCAGCACAGAGTAACTGCAAAGACTGCCCCAGACGTGCTTCGCACAAAGCCAGTCTTCATTGGAAAGACCAACTTGGATGGCATGATAACTGTGGAACTTCCAGAAGTACCCTCAAACGAGAATATAAAGTGAGTGAATCAATGACATACCATTGTTTTTAGCTCCAGAGAGATGATCGTTCTCACTCTTGGTGTTCTACCATGGCTTTATTCTTTATAAGAGTACAGAGACTGCAGTACTCTGCAGTAGTATTTGACCTAATATCAGTGTAATATTTGATATAGTAAACTGGGAGGTGCTGTGGACTCTCTCAAGGGACAAGAGGCCTTACAGAAGGATACAGATAGATTGGAACACTGGGCAGTCATGAGTGGCATGAAAATTAAGAGCAAATGTCAAATTCTGTTATAAGGGTCCTTGAGTGCATTCAACAGGGTGCAACAAAGCTGATGGGATGACTGAAAGGAATATCCTGTAAGGAGCTGCTAAGGTTTTTGAGCTTGTCTAGTTTGCAGAAAAGAAGGCTAAGGACTGACCTCCTGCTCTTTACATCTTCCTGAGGAGGGGAAGTGAAGAGGGAGCTGCTGATCTCTTCTTACTGAGATCCATTTATAGAACATGAGGCAATGCCTCAGACCAGCATCAGGGGAGCTGCATCAGATGTATTAGGAAGCGTTTGTTTGCTATGAGTGTTTTCAACCTGGAAGAGGCTTCCTAGTCAGGTGGTTAATGTCCCAAGCATGTCAGTGTTTAAGAGGTATTTGGATGATGCCCTTAATTTGTTTTAACTTTTGGTCACCCCTGAAGTGGTGAGGTAATGGGAACAGATGATCACTGTATGTCAGTTCCAGCTAGAACTCTCAAGTTTGTCTCATAGCCGTATGTAAGACTTGTATAAAGACTGATTGTCCTTCAGTTTGCAGATTTTTCTCACAGTACTTTTGTGTTTCATCACAGACTGCAAAATGAGGGATGCAGAAAACCAGTTGTATTTTGAACAATTTATCATCTCAAAAAGAATGGATACCGATCAATGCTAACTACCCTGCTGTAGCTCCTTGATGTAGTCAGACTCAGTCACTCAAAAATTATATTGAGTTTTAAAGAATTGATGCTGCACTAAAATTAATTCAGATTAATTATTTCTGATAGTTTTTATCAGGATAAAAATACCTTGTCCTCTTCACTGGTCTTAGAAAGAAAACAAGAGATTTTGCTAAAAAGTTGGAAGTTTTCCAGAGGTTACATAGATTTTGGAAGGGAACAGGTGGTGTTTAAATTTAAACAGAAACAGGACTAAAGATCTGAGAGCACATGGTCAGCAGGGATTAGAAAGGTTAGACAATAAAGATTTGCCAGGAAAACATGAAGCTTGATACAACCAATAAGTGTTACTGCTCTGATTATAGTGATTCTTGTTGATCTGTAAGGTTCCCATATGTAATGTAAAGGAAATGGGGAGGAAAATGAGCCAGTCACTAAATGATGGGAATTCAGCTTTGTCTCCCTGGTGGATTTTTACAGCTTTCTAGAAAGCTGCCCCCTTTTTCATTACTGACTGAAGATTTTGAGGCAGGTAAGGTCAAGAAATAAATGACTTTGAAACATTAAAAGGATGAAAAACTGAAAAATGTAGTCATTATCATTAGATTGAGTAAGATGCGGTCAGTAACAAATGCAGCTAAGGAAGACTGAAGATGGAATGAGTCAAAAAAGATTTATGAGGCAGAGCATTCACAGAGAGAAAAATGTGCAGGATAGCTGATCTAACAGCAGCAGAAGATAGCACTGGAATAAAAGACAATTCCCTTCATTTTATATAGTGTAGGAAAGTTAAAGAGGCCAAGTGACATCAGAAAAGGTATATTAAATCTATAGGGTCCAACTGCCAATTTTGCAAATAATGTATCTCCTATTTTTGCATCTATTTTCTAAGATTTGATCAGGCTTGATAAAGTAAAAAAACAACAACAAAGATTGACTTGACCCTTGGAGCAAGCATACCAAAGCAAGTACTTACTGAACAGTAAGCCTGACCTGATGCTTGCCCCAATAAAATAAGTAAAATTATTCTTCATTAGTCTTTATATGGGAAGAACAATTTCATGTATTAGTCATGTTGACATTTTTAGACATGCTGCTCCTCTATTGGTACATTATATGCTGAGGATTGTCCCTAGCTTACAATGAAGTACTGAGAATTTTTCAATAATACTAATTACCCACAAAGTGAAACAGGTAATAGTTTGCTCTAATGTAGACTAGGTAATGAGATTGAGGGTAATGTTATAAAAGCCTTTGTAATATTTGTAATTAAGGAAGGTAGTATTTATCAACGTTTGATGGTGATACAGGATAGAAATTGGTGCAGAGCTCACCTTATGATTAGTAAAATAATCTCTTTTGCTCATCTCAAGGGAGCAAGTTCTTAATTTTTCTTTCTCTTAGTATTTTGGGCTATTTCCAAAGCAATTTTTATGTGTAAAGGACAGATCATGTTTCTCCAAATCTCTTACATCTTGGAAAAGTCTTAAGTAAAAACAGAGTTTTGTGGAAGTCTTTGGTCTCTCAAATACTCAGTAGATAAAACAAGATCGAAATAAACCCTTTATTTCTCACCCTCCTCCCTCCTCTCCCCCAGGAAAACCTCCAACCTAAAAAGAAACAAGCAAATTACAAAGTAAACTATAAAACATGTTTTTCAGGAGATGCTATATTTTGCACAACTCACTGAAAATCACAGAACTTTATTGTCCTTCACAATTTGCAGCACTGCATATTAGTGTGAAAATTTTCATCTGCTTATTCTTTCAGTTTAAAATACTCTGTGTACTGAAAGTCTTAGTAGGTTTTAAAAGTTACAAGAGAGAGACTTTCATGAGGGAAGTGAACAGAGTGGGAAAGTTACAATTACATGCTGGATGTTCTTTGATTGAAAAGAAAAATGTATGAACACTTGTTAGCTTAAAAAATAAAAAGATGAAGAAAAAGAAGAGGATAAGTATGTGTCTTTGATGTTTGAAAGACATAGAGGGGCAAGTTTTCATTTCTTTTTGTCTTGATTCTTAGACATCTGTTAAAGAAAGGGTATGTCAGTCAGTGTTTACTTGGATTTACAATTCAAAGTATTTTTAATAGACCAATGCAGGTTTAAAACCTGGGGACAACCAGCCTTACAGTTTTTAATGTTATTAAAAGATTATAAATAATATTGTCACCGTAAGAGTGCATGCCACAGATGTTTTTTGAAATACTGGAATACAGCAAGGGGACGCTAGTTAAAAATCTATGGGCAACACTGCTTTCCAGTGCTCCTGTTGGAGCTTAGCATTTCCACAGAAAACTTCCTCAAATTTCTTAACACAAATATTAATGAATACACATACTCTCTACAGGAGCTGAAAACCTACAGTTTTGTTACATTTCTTTTATGGGAAAGAGATTTAACTAAGAAGAGATCATTGAAATGGATCAATGGCTTGCAATGATATGGTAAAAATGATAGTTTAGTGTTGGCTTAGACTGACATGGTTTTGAGCCAGCATTTAGGCAGCTCCTTTTCTGTAGACTGTTAATTACTTAGGATTTTCAGCTGCATTTCATGAGTAAAATTAATAGTTTTGCAGAAGGTTGAATGGATTGTAAAAAAAAAGCAGACTGGAAGAGGAGATGGCCCATGAGACACTAAAATTATCTTCCATAATGAGACCCAGAAACACCTTAGTAAGCTTTTGTTACTAGAAACAAAGAAAATGTTTCTTTCCCTCTCCCCTGATATGGAGAGAGCTTGACTTTGTGACAAGTGTGTTTATCAAGAAGACATATACTACCCTGAATGTCCTGCTGTTATGATTCCACTGCTTCTTCCCTCACGTTAATGTGAAGTTATGGATCTGTCTGACACATATCCAGGCTTTGTGAAGTAAGCAATAAAAGTAGCAGATCTCCATCACACTAGAAAATATAATTTACTAGTCTCCATGGGTGGGGAGGAAGAAAATATTATTATGAAAATATTTCCAATATTATATATATAAAATTTGCAAAACCTAGATATAAAGAAGTATATATCAAGCTCTCTTACCTATGACTGTGAACAGGATACTTATGTAGATAGAGCTAATGGCATTTGATTGTCAAAAGGAAGGAGAGTATGGCTGCAGTGTATGTCCTCTTTGCTTTCTTTTCTCTTTATTATGATATTTGCATTAAAAAATACATTTTTTAAACCTACTATTTTGATTATACATTAAAATGGGAGAAGATAGGTTGGTAATTGAGATTTAAATATATGGTAATGTATTTCAATTTAGGGCTTTGGGGTTTTGTTTCAGTGTGATGGTGGCAGGGCACACATAACCTATGGTTCTTGTATTTCATGTCATAATTTTAGTACATTGTAATTAAAGTTTTTTATAAATATTTATATGTTTGCACAAAAAGGCAGGTGATTGGTGCCATTTGTTTGGCAAATGCTTTACAATTGATGTTATTTCAAGAGTGTGAACATTTACAGCTATGTCTGGAAGACTGCAGTGACATATTAATGTGCAGAAGTTTATTGTCAACATACCACTTTTCTCTTTAGTTCCTCTGAACAGACCCGCTCCATCAATTTATCTGTTCCTCTTCATTCACCTTCTCTTTTGTCCAACTTTGTCATTTACAGAGGCTATTACATAGTTATTGTGCCTTTGAAGAGGTCTCGTGGAAAGTTTATCAAACCATGGGAGAGTCCAGATGAAATGGAATTAGATGAGGTACTGTATATGGTTTGGGTTTTTTTCTTCTCCTTTAGTAAAGAAGCAGACTTTCTACTTTTAGGTAATTAACTCACCAGTTTTAAAAGTTTTGTCAGGATGCTTTATATTTATATTTGTGTTAGCCTGTGGAGACTAAAACAAAAATTCAGATTACTTAAATGAGAAGACAGTAAAGACATTAAGTTGAAGTAAAGAGCACAGTGTCTTATATTTGTTGACAGTGATATTTTATTTTTTTTCTATTGTAAAGAGTGATGCAAAAGTGCAGGAGGTGAAATGACTTGTCAGCAAAAGCCTAATCACCAACAATATGAACTGTAATAAAGGTCTGGTTCATTACAGGGGTGTTTACTAAGTCTGTAACAAATGCTAAATTGCAATTTGCACCTCAGTTTAACATTTGACCTTCTGGTGGTGTTTTTACACCATTGTCATATACTGTAATACTTCTAGTGAGACGTAGTCTCCATTCCACCAACAGTTTGTGATCAGAAATAAATGCATGAACAAGGAAGGAAAGAGCAACATTGTGTCATCGTCTGAAACTGTAAATGACCTTAATCCAAGGGGAGGAATTACTTTCATTTTAGAAATAAACCCAGCAATGTTAGAAATCAATTCAGTATATTATTGATATAGTAATAATTCCAGGAAATTCACCCCCATTTTCTGTTTTACTGAAGGAAGGTATAGCTCATGCAAACTTGTCCTTCTTCTTTCAATCTGTAAATCTGTAGTAGTGCTAATTTTTGTGATTTTAAAACTCTTTCAAGGGCCCCCTATGAGAGACTTTTACAAAAAACAGGTGGTGGTGTTATTATTGTTCTCATTGTATTTGGCCAAAATTTTAGATAATATTCAAATGCTGTGGTACTTTTTACATGTCTGCAATTCAAAGACCAGAATCAGGTTTTTTCACTCCTGATAGAGTGTTCTTTTGACTGTATCAATTTATTTTTCTATTTTCTCTTGGTGGATTCAAGAGATTTATGTTACAGAGCTAACCACCATATGCTTCTCCATAACACAGTTAGTGGGAAGTGTTGATCACCTGCAAGCAAGCATAAATGTTCTTTTCTCTCCTGCCATTGACAAAATGGATATAAATTTCAAATTTTGCCCCAAAATATAGGGAAAATAAAGATCTTCACCAAACTAACAGTGTTGCGGAAAGTGCTCAAAATATCAATGCAATTATTTCAGTCCTTGTCACAACAACAGGTAAATCCTTAATCAGAATATTAAAAACAACTGTTCAGAGGAAGGCATGATGGCTAACTGATTCACCCCTATGTTTCTTCTTGACCAGTTTCATTTATGTGGTCATCTCTCTTCATTCAATTGCAGCAATGGCTTGCTTTGATCTATTAACTTCTTCCCTTTAAAAGAACTTTGATTGTAAATGCCATCGGCTCATGATCATAGTCATAGGTGACATCAAATACAGTTAAACAGTAAAACTCTGACAGCCACATCTATACAGTAATGGAAACTGATTGAGTATTACCACCCACTTTTAACATCCAAAGGCTGTAGTCACATTCAGCAGCATTAATAGATTAAAGGATAGGTGCCAGATGACATTGAACTTTCTGGCAATAGAATTCTATGGTTCCTGCTGATTTTCATAACAAAGGGTCATTTTAATCATCCTGCAAGTTGTGCTGCCTTAGTCGGTATAACAGATTGATAAAGAACATTTATTAATTCAGAAATATTTGTGTCAGGATGGGTTGTTTCCCACCTCTATTGATATAACTGAGACCACATTGTAGAATTAATGATGGAAGAAATAAGATATGCATTGACTGGAAAATGAAGTTATTTCTGATAAAGAACTAAACACCTTGATATATCTTTTACAATTGCCACCAATACATATAGCAAGAGCTGAGCAGAAAAAAACATTAAAAGCAGGCAGCAACTGCATATCATGCTAACTCATTCAGGTTCTATTACTTAAAAAACTGGTATTCTTCCAGCTTTGGAAAGTATTCATTTTGTCAAGTGTGCTATTCCTGACAAGTTTGTGAACACAGTGCCACAATAAATACATTTGGAAAAAAGTAATAACAACAACAACACCCACACGCACAAAAAACAACCAAAAAAGCCAACAACAAAAAAAAACCACCCCCAAAAAAACCCAACCAACCAAAAAAATCAACCAACCAAAAAAAAAAAAAAAACAAAACAAAAAACACCACCAAACAAAAACAAACTAACAAACAAAAAGAAACAAAAACCCCAAACAAACCAAAAAGTAAAAAACCACACCACCACCCCTTCAAAAAAACACTACTCAAAACACTACTCTCTGAGCAAATAGTTCCTGATGATCAAGTGAGGATACATATTTATATTTTTAGTATAGTCTCAGATATGTGTCTGGTATCAGAATTGGTTGGGTAATAGATATTTCAAAGAACTATGTTCCAAATAGTTTTCGTAGATTGTCAGAAGGAAAGTATTTGCTAATAAAACAGCTCTTGAGTATAACTCCATTGCATAACTGAGCAGCCCAAAAAGACTCTTCATCCTTATTTATTATTGTAGTTGCCTAATCTTCCTGCTCCTTGAACCTCAGCTCTGAAAGAAACTAAGATAGTTTTAAAATAGCAGATAATGAACTAGATGTTTGGTATCTGAAAAAAAAATTATTAGAGATACAGTCCTTTTTTACTAACTCAAAATTTCTCTTTTTAATATCATGAGGTTTAGTGACTTTAAATAGACACATCATGCAAATAAATGAAAAGAAAAAAAATTATGATTTGCAGTATTACCTACTAGGATTACTTTAGATCTGTAAGCAGTAAAACCTAAATAAAGATTGCCATGTTAAGTCTTAAATGAATTCAGTAATTTTATTGAACTCATTGAAGTCTTAAATAAAATCAGTAATTTTATTGAAATCTCCTGCTGTAAACTCCTAAGTTTACAATAGGAGATAGATGAACAAGTAATGATATTTGGCAACAACGCCATTTCCTTATGAAACATTAATGAGGCTGGAGGTCTACTCAGTTATGTGTAATCAATGTTACAAAGTTTTTATCTACACACAAACACACCTAAGTTAACTGGCCTTAGGTGATGTATGACTACCTTTGAAAAGTTTAACTAATTTTATTTGTCTCAGGCTAACTAACTTTTAGCATTCCTAGCCAAAACTCAGTTCCTGATCACTGTAATACTATACTTCATCTTTCCATTTTCTTACAATATATATTTTTTCTGTTACTATTTCAAATGCAAGAATTATCAAGATCAAACATTTTTCTTTGCCTCACAATCTTAATCTAATTTTGATGGCTATACTCTTACCGTCCTTTGACATTTTATTATGAGTTATTTATAATCTAAATTGTAAATACACTGTAATCTGGAAACATATGATAAAGAACAATGAATTTAATTGAGGCAGACACACAACTTTAATTCCAGTGGAAGAGGTGCATCAGTTAGCCTTGGGGATAGCACAAGCCATACACCTCTACTAGAGCTGTTTTGTTTGTGGCTCCTGGCTTTAAGCTAGCGTGCACTCTTACTACCCCAACACTTAGCTTCATGTTTTGGCAGACTTCCAGGTAGCCAGTGCTCAGCCCTCTGCATAGGCATTGTTATAAAATGTGGCATCATACAGAGATAAACTTTTCATAGTGCTTCTCTCAGCAGATCCTGTATGGGCTGATCTAACCTGGAACAAACTTTGATTATTCCCTGCCTCATGTTCTGCATTTAGTAACTCTTCCCCGGGCATAGGAAGCTACCAACAGATGTGAGAGTCACCTTCAATAAAGCAGCTAAATAGAAATCTCTTCAATATTACAGTTCTCTTCTGCCCTCATTTTTATACGACGCAAATAGACTCTAGCTGCTCATTAAACTGTTTAGGAAGAATGAAAGAGAAATATGGACTGCTGATTGGAATAGTGTCCTTGAGTAATGAATAATGATTTCTAGTCTCAAATTACGGCCAGTTCTTTTTTTGCTCAGGGGATCCATTGCACTGTACCAGCTTTTGTATCATGGCATTGAAATTGATAAAGGTAAATGAATGTAAAATCTCTGCAACAGGGCACAGACACAGCATTAGAGCTGGAAAGCAGTTTACTGCATAGATGTTTGAAGGTATAAAATCCAAATGCCCTCAATGTTAAGGAAGCCTGGATTCAAGTGGCACAACTTGCTTTCATATGTATCTGTAGCCTTAAATTTAGTGAGTGAGAAAGGTTATCAAATTATTCAGTATTAAAAGCTCCTTTCTGAGTAGCAGAGTGAATATTAGGTTGCTTTACATGCATTGCAATTGTTAATTGTGTAATTGCAAAATACAAGATACCGTGAAGGGAGACAAAAAGGTGTGGTCACTAAGCTGTGGCCTAAATAAAGAGTGCATTGAAGATGGCGAAGGGCCTTGAGGGGAAGCCATATGTGGAGTGGCTGAGATCACTTGGTTTATTCAGCCTGGTGGAGGAGACTGAGGAGAGACTCCATTGCAGTTACAACTTCCTTGTGAGGGGAGGTGGAGGGGCAGGCACGGATCTCTTCACTCGGTGGTGACCAGAGACAGGACCCGAGGGAATGGTCTGAAGTTCTGTTAGGGGAGGTTTGGGATGGATATTAGGAAAAGAATCTTCACCCACGGCGGGTTGGTCACTGGAACAGCTCCCCAGGGAAGTGATCACAGCACCAGCATGACAGAGTTCAGTGTTCTCAGGCACAGGGAATGACTTTTGGGACTGTCCTGTGCCAAGCCAGGACTTGGACTCAATGATCCTTGAGGGTCTCTTCCAACTCAGCATATTCTGTGATTCCATGATTCTGTGGAGAACTTCCCTGACTAAATGTACTTTGAAATTAATATATATAGTTAAGATTGGATTTTAGTATCTTTTTTTTTATCTACTTTTCACTCCAGAGATTTGTCTCCTTCTCCTTCTCTAGAAATGAATTTTGTGCTAATCTGCTGTATTAGAAGTATTAGTGTGCTGAAAAGACTAAACTACTTAGAAAAATTTGTGATTTAACTATAAGACTACAGGACATCGTATAAGTTTCATAAGCAAAAAACAAAGGGAATCACAAAGAGACCTTAGAAGTCATAATTTATCACACAAAACAAGTTCAGACTCCTTGTAATCAAATCAGACTAATTTTTGTGGAATACCAGTATATGTAAAGCAAAAAAAAGGTATTGAAGAAGCATTTGTCTGATTTAATAAGTAATTCATCAACAGATTATACTAGCTGAGATTAAGTTCCTTTATTAGTAAGTGTATGTTTTCCAAGTTTGAGCCTATCATCTAATCTTGTACTGATGTAAATTTTAGCTTTGTTTATCAGAAGAAGTGATTCAGTCATCGTTCCTGGAGGTATTTAAAAAGATGTGTAGTTTTGGCAATTAGGGACATGGTTTAAGGGTGGACATGGCAATGTTAGATTATTGGCTGGAATCAGTCTTAGAGGCCCTTTTCAATGTAATTGATTTTATGATTCTATTCTATGACTCAATATAGAGATAGATGATAGATAGATAGATAGATAGATAGATAGATGGATAGATAGATAGATAGATAGATAGATAGATAGATAGATAGATAGATAGATAATATGTAATATGTTATGTGTATTTTTATGTCCCCAGAGAAAATAGATTTTCTTATCCTCTCCCAACCTCCTCCTAGACACAACAGTATCTAAAAATTGTTTTATGTTTGTAGTCTGAGTGCTGCAATTGCCTCCTAATATTTTATCCTGACAAGAATGTCAAGAATTTGGAAGATTTTGCAATTGATTTAGTGGTACTGATATATCCCATGAAATGTGGATAAATTGGTTTTTTGTAGTTCTTGGTCATGCATTAAATTTTCTCATTACACTGTCAATAAGTTACGTTAAAATTGTTTACAGTTATCTTTCTGTTCATGCTTGCTCTCTCTCTCCCCCCCCCTTTCTTTTCCCTTCCTTCATTTTAAAGCTGCTTAAGGAGATAGCTAGGAAACGCAGAAGCATTCGTCTTGGGAGGGAAGTTGAATTAAAGCCATATATTGCAGCTCACTTTGAAGTTCTTCCCACGGAATTCACATTGGGGGATAAGAAGCATTATGGTGGATTTGAGAATAAGCAACTGCAGAGTGGTCAAGAATATGTCTTCTTTGTATTGGCTGTAATGGAGCACTCAGAATCTGTAAGTTAGTTCTATATCTAAATTACCTTACACAATCATGGAAGCATTTTTTCAACGCTTATTCCACTTCCCTAAAGCTTTTTTTTAATATTACACGTCAGACCATCTTTAAAGTGAGTGTTTCCTTACTCAATGCCCATTAATTCCTTGAACTCTCCTGTTCTGTTTGCACCTTTGTGTATTACTTCAGTGTATAACTGAAACCTAAGAGTCACCTTTTATTGGCTGTGTCATGATCCTTTGAAAATTACATTGTGTATATTTTTGACCATGGACACAGCTTCTGAGACATGATCTTTACAGCAGCATCTTTCTCTATGTATTTAAAAGAATTTAAAAGCTGTCTTTTGATGCTACCAGTGAATAATGGTATAGGATATACAGGGTTCTTGGAAAGATCCATTGAACTAGAGACATGCACAGCTACCCTCTTTAGCTGCAGTCATTCCATAACAATTTCTGTAAATTGTTAGAAAGTTAGAAAATAATTCAATAGTAGGGAAAATTCCTAAAAAAAAAAAAAAACTAGAAAATGAGCTGTCATTTCTCTTTACACAATTCATTTTGTAGTCACATCCATTTATGCATGAATTAACCTAATGCATTTAATGTATTAAAAAAGAAGAAAAAAAAAGACAGATGTAAGACTTTTGAAAGATGCAATACACATTAGCATTTTAACATACAGTGTGTAATACAGTATGTTTCTAATTTGTAACTTAACCTGACAGGTACATTTGCAGATTCAATCACTTGAAAATCCAACACCAATAATCTGAATTCTAGTCAAATGCTTGCAGTGTATAACGCTGCAATTGCTTTCTTGGTGTCAATGAAATGTGCCTACTTAAGCACAATGAGGAGGTAGTTCCACTTTGAATACTTTTAGACACGTAGCTTCATTTGAAAATAAAGTGCCTCCTGCAAGCTCTAACATAAATCAAAAGTTCTCTTTTCACTTTTTGACATGGGCTGCATAGACAGATAATTCTGAAGGTGTTGCATCACAAAGGTTCAGATTGGAGAAGGTAGACAGCTTTTTACTATAAATTAAAGAGGCCATAAATCTGTATGTTATAAATTACCTGTACTAAAATGCATCTTTTCAATATAAAGTGCAGTTTCTTGTGTTTTTTTATATTAATTAAGGTATAAATGACCTAAATGTATTGCTTTGTTAGAAATCAGGATGAAAAAGCGGGAAGAAATAGGTTTGTAAACTGACACATATAACAAAATGTATATAGGATCCTACTCTTGAAAGACTTCAAAAGGCATTACTGAACTTAGGCTATCTATAAGACACTTCAGCATGCCATCTGAAACATTTATGTGCTTGAGTAGCATGAGGTAGCCACAGACTGTGAAGAATTATTTAAGGGTGTGTCAGATTCAGCTTTCAATGACTTTCAACGCTCCAGTGTATCAGCTCCCAGCATATATAGCTGATTTTCTTCTAGGATTACAGGTTCTACAGATGTAACTTGAAAGGGACATTTTTCTTGATATTCAGATGTTACATTTTACAAAAGGCTTCTTATTCAGAGAGCACAAAATTTCTCTCTTGATTGGTAGAATAGAGAGCTTGAATTAAAAAACGTCATGGGAAGGTCTGAATTTGTTCAACTTAGTAAAATGGGAGCTGGAGAGCTATGATTAAAATCTATAAATATGTTAAGAATGTCATCAAGAGGAAGGAAAAAATAAGATAAAATTTTAAAATACTAAATGAGTTTAAATTTTTCATTAATACAAGATGGTTTAAAATTGAAAGTGAAATCCTATTTATTGAAGAAAAGGAAGTAAGTGTTTACACTGTTACTTTCAATATCCCTCTATATCTTTTTCCAGGCATTTTTGCCATCCACTCCAAAGGAAGAGGGGAAATACAAAGAGTTTCTTCTCAGAGCAATGAGCCTTTTTTATTTCTTGAGAGTACTAAACCTGAGGGAAAAAAAATCAGTTTACTTGGGTGTCTCAGGAATGGAATGTGAAGACTCCCCAGTTTCCAGACAATGATCATAGACGTAAAACATAGGGAGGTTTTGGTGCCAGATGCCAGGTGTAGTAAAATGCTATAATATAACTGGAGATTGTTGGCATGGGTGCTAACTCAGTAACACTTAAGTAAGTGCCTCAGCTTTGCCAGTCCTAATCCTGTCTCAAACCCAGACACTGTCATAGCCCAGAGCCCAAAACAGGGCCAAATGAAGTGTAAAAAAATATGTCTCCTTTGATAACACTTGTCCTGGCTTAGGGCATCTTTCAGAATGCGGTGCAAACATAAATGGAAGCTAATCTCTTCTCCCAGTTATCTTATTCTGTATTAGCTGACATTTCTGATCTACCATGGAATCAAGTTTTTAAGTCTTTTGCAAGATCTGTAGTTCAAATCCTAGTTTAATGCTGATGAAGACACACTAGCACAAGCAAGAAATATGTACAAACAATTTTACACTTCTGATTTTACTATAATTTAGACTTCTTAAAATGATCCAGTTTCAGCAGGCTGACTCTTCAGCCTCTCCAGTCTGTAATTGTAACTCTGCACTCAGCCCCAGATGAAACATCTCAGGTCAGACAAGAATAAAAAAGAATTGTCTTTATCACGGGTTTTATCCTAGGCCACCTGGCTTTACATCATGTAGTAAACCAAAGATTTTCAACAACCTCCGTTGGTTCATAATTTTAGTTTAATCCTTATGAAACACTGAGTGTTTAGCTTCCCTTTATATTCTACAATGGATTCTCCCATTTTTCAGTCTTAAATTCAAGTTGTCTCCACCTTGTGTAGGTATATTCTGTCAGACAGTTTTTGACTGGTCAAAAACAGTACTATCATTGCAAGACCCTTTTCCAAAAACCTCCTACATTCAGTCCCCTTCATTTTTGTCTATAGCAGTCTTGTTATGTCTCAAGTACTCTTTCATATTGTGCAGGAAGAAAGTGTTAAACCAGTATGAAACTAAAACAAAACCCAAAAATTGGTAACTGGTGGGCTATAATTCTGTTTCCTATTCAGTTTTTCATTCTCTGCTTAGCTTGCAAAGTGTTCTGTGAGGACTGTGAGGTCTGTGCTACATGATTTGTCTGCAGGTCATTTCTAATATGTGGAACACAAAATAAAAATGATAATAACAACACACTGTTCAATTTGCAAGTTTGTGTATTTCCTTCAAGAAAAATAGCATTTCCAGTTTGCTGTGTTCATTGCATCATTACCTTCTATACATTTATTTTAGATGTGGGATAGTTAACATATTAATGCATTGCTTTCTGATTAAGAACTATTTTTATTTCTACAGACCATGTATGCAACAAGCCCATATTCAGATCCTGTTGTGTCAATGGATCTTGATCCCCAACCAATTACAGATGAGGAAGAAGGCTTGATTTGGGTTGTTGGACCAGTTCTTGCAGTGGTGTTTATCATCTGTATTGTTATTGCTATACTTCTTTATAAAAGGTAGGTTTACCTTTTAGCTTTCTTGCAAGGTATGTCATTTATCCTCTATATTGGTCACTTTGTAGTAGTTGTTCCACACTGTATTTTTGCACTACAATATTAACTGTCATTGCTTTGGAACATTTTGAAATTTATTAATGGCTTCCAGCATGCTGCAGAAATTTTTGACTGAAAGTTTTCAATAATTACAGATATATGAGTACATTTTTATGCTGATTATACTATATTAACACTATGGCATTTAAATGTTTTTTCCACTTTGCATACATTTGTATGCAAAGATACATTTGTATGCAAAGAAAGTAAATATGTGCTCGCACATAAATATGTATGGATTTTGCACATTTGACTTTTTAGAACTTGTTTATAGATGTATAATAGTAATGCATTAGGGGTTACATTCAGCTTGTTGCTAAATGTGATTTTCATCTCCACTCAAGTAATTTGAATTTCAACTTTTGACAGTTGGCCTCAATTTGGCAATGTATCTATATGAATTTGGAGCTGTGATCTGAGAGATTAAAGAGACATCAAATAGCTGTTTTCTACTAATCTTGCAATGAGATCAAATTTCACTCATTCTTCTTTCACTCTCTATGACACAGATTTAGTTTTGCTATTACACAAAGGACTTCCCTTTGCCTTACAACATACTCAGTGAATATGATGCCGTAATTTATATGTAGCAGCCTTTTACAGTGTAAATGAGTTAACATGGGTCAAGATACTAAACCAAAACCAAAGAATAAAACTCAAAAAGGTTATTTTTAATCTTTGTATTTAATTCCTAGTACATTTTTGAAATATATTGATAAAGTAGATTAGAGGAATATTACAAAGATGCTGCCAAAAAAATTTCTGAGGAGGGGCACACTAGGGATAATTTTAAAATGAAGTATGTCTTCTAAAACCAATGGCTATGATGCTATTACCGGCATATAAATATTTAAATCTGAGCCTGTATGCTCTTCCCACATTTGGTGTCTCTGGTCAAATACCTCTCAAGTTTCATGAAGAGACCTCTCTTCATGTTTTGGAAAGAATTCTCTCTTTGGCAGTCAATAACCACTCCAGAGTTAACTTCACCTTTTGATTCCAAATAGATACACACTTATAGAATGGTTTCAGGGCTAGAATCATACAGCATCTGTTGCTTGCAGATACTATGCCTCCTGAATGTTTCTGGTAGTTCACGGTGTCTCAGCCAATCAAATTAGTTACCAACTCTGTTTTTGTCAGTCACTTCAAAAACTGGTCATTGGAGATGTGCTAAAAGTGAAATACTCCTTTCTTCTAATTATTTTTAAAGTAAATCTTCTCCCATATTACAAAAGAAATCCAAACAATGGTATATTAAGTAGATTTGCAACTACTTTGAGAGTTATATGGAACTAAAATAAAAATCTTCTAGTCTAATACCAAAAAAAAAAAAAAGGGAATATTCTCATATGAGCAGGTAAAATTTGCTCATCAGTAGTGTGAAGAGATTGTCATTCGCTGAGAATAGGGGACATGTTTTCCATCTGTTATTTACTACTTGTACTGGAACTGTTTGGGCAACTGTCCATATGTATTTATTTATTTTTCTATTTTCAGCTGTTTACCCTAATTTGTTAAACTGCACTGATTTGGCAAATTACCTCCAAGAAATTATGACTACAGTTTTAGCAGTCTGTGCTCCTCTATGAACTTTTATTTCTGTAAAAATATAGTATATAATTGGATATTTTTTCCAAGAGTAGGTAACCTGAATGCAAGTTTACTGCTAGTTTTTGATAGATTTGCTGACTGTAGAAGAGCAGTAACAAGACAGTTGGGATATCTAACATATTGCTTCAAGAAAACAGTGAAGTTTAGTTTGTGAGTTAAATAGACCTAATGTGGCTACAGGAGTTGGATGAAATATATTAAAGAAACAGGCAAACAAGTAATTTTCAGAATTTTCTGTGGATACAGAAAATTTTACAAGTATATTTCTAGACTATATTGGGATATAAGTGCAACAAGTATGATAGTGAGAAAAGAAAATGAAGGTAGAGGGCATCAGTCTAGTTATGAACATATATGCAAAAAAAATTACAGACGATTTTGTTAAAGAATGTGCAGTGCAAAGAGGATGACCAGTAAATGACTGTGTCTTCTGAAGTGCAAAGAGTAGTAACTCAAATAAAGGTCAACTATGTTTAATTCCCTTTGTCCATAGAAACCTTTTTGATCAGACTTGGACCACTAAGCTCATGATTTACAATACTACTTATACATTTAATTACAATCACAGAGAAATTACAACTGCAGTTTCCAAAAGAATAATTTTATGGGGAGAAGCCTTCCCCTTCTTTAAAACAGGCATTATTAGATAGTGTGGATAAGTTTCATGGGTTGTAGTATATTAAACTGTTCCAAAGACAAGAAATGCATGTTTGAACTCTTTATTATTTGTTGTTAGGCTGTAAAAAGGTTATTGCCTCTGCATTTACTTTTCCTAAAATCTGAAAGCAAAGATATTTCATGGACAAGTTTTTGGATCATATATTGGAATATAACCAAAAGGTCATTGCAGCTTAGTAAGAAACAGTAATAGATGAGAACAATACTGAAGTGTACCTTTTCTTGTCATTGGTATTATAGCCAACACAGATGAGGCCAATTATGGAACCAAATTTCATATTTATTTTATGGAATTTTACCATATTCCATATTGCATACCAATTCTTCACACTCCTGTGTGCAGAAGAATCCACAGATTCACAGAATCAAAGGGCCATACCTCTGGAGTGTGTTTCATCTCAGCCCTGCTCAGAGCATGGTCACCTGCAGCAATTTGCTCTGAGGCAAAGTTTTGTATACCTAAGAATGAAAACTCAATGACCTGTTTGGGCAACTTGTTCTCATATTCAACTACCCTCACTAAAAACTATTAGTAAAAACTATTTTTTCCTGAGTTACAGTTGACTGTGTCTTGGCAAATGGAACTGACTTGGCCATTAACTAGTTCAGTGTTCTCTGTCCTTGCAGCAGTGAAACCACTCTGCAGTCATAGTAAACAGAGACACCTATTTTGTAGCAGATCTTTCCATCTATTAAACTTTATAAACAATCAAATCAAGAGATTCAAGTAAATTAAATAAATCTTACTTCCTTTTTGGCCATCTTCTTGTTGACAAGAAAACAAATCTTTTCTTTGTTCAAAGATGGAGTGTGTTATTCAGCACAGTAAGATTTGTATCCAAAATCTCAAACAAAAGCAAACCTAGATAGATAGATAGATAGATATAGATAGATAGATGGTGTGTGTCCTCCAGGAAATGCCTAACCATTAGGAGGTCTGCTTCAGTCACAGTTTACATGTATTTTATATGTTTGATACATGTTCAATTACATAGGATTAGGTTGATTAGGAACTTAATTAGTGAATGTTAAAGAGCTCTAGAAATTGTGTGGTATTTCTCAGAAATGCACAAACTAGAGAGAAAAGTGATTGTCCCCATGATGCATCCTGTCATCTCATTCTCAGGTTTTGGGTGTATTTTTCTTTTTTTTTCTTTTAACAAATTAATTTGTGAGGATAGTCCTTGTAGTTTTTAAGAAATCACAAGTTCCCTAATTTCAGTTTTCCACTGATGAAGAGAAAAAGGTTCCTCATTCTAGATTTTTCAATTTCTAAGGAAGTTAAAGCCATCTTGACAGACTTTGTATTGTTTGCTTTTATCAAGTGCAGCTTTTTGTTTTGGGTCAGAAGACTGTAGCCTAAACTTAAATCTTTTGAACATAGTAGCTCCAGCACTCTGAATCATAGCATTACAGATTAGTTTGGGTTGGAAAGGACCTTTAAAAGTCATCTAGTCCAACCCCCTGCCATAAGCAGGGACATTTTCATCTAGGTCAGGTTTCTCAGAGCCCAACCCACAGGACTTGAAAGTATTCAGGGATAGGGCATCCACCACCTCTCTGGGGAATCAAATTAAATAGTGCTTCATGGCCTTCATCATAAAAAAACCCTATTCTTTCTTCTGGCTAGTCTGAATCTACCCTCTTTCACTTTAAAACCATTACCCCTTGTGCTGTCATTATGGGCTCTACTATCCCCATCTTTCTTATAAGTCCCTTTAAGTACCAGAAGGATGCAAGAAAGTCTTCCAAAGCCTTCTCTTGTCCAGGCTGAACAATCCACTTTTCTCAGCCTTTCCTGTTCCATCCCCCTGATCATCTTTGTGACCCTTTTCTAGATCTACTACAACAGATCCATGTCTTTTTTGTACTGATGATCCCAATACTGGATGCAGCACTCCAGATGGGGTCTCACTAATGTGGAGTATAGAGGCAGAATCACTTCCTTTGAATGCTGGTCCCCTGCTGAATCTTGAACTATAAGAAGAAATATGCTTCCAAGAGAAAAAAAAAAACCAGATGTTAAAAAGCACTGAAATGTAAAACAGGAAAATGGGAAATCTTAAGTGATGATGAAGAATTTTAAAGACTTTCTCATACTGTGTGTTTAATGTGGTCATTGCAGAGTACAAGCTATTAAAATGTTTGTAGAACCCCTGTTTGTTATGATCAACACAGAGAAAGATAGACACTGTAGTTATAGTGTCTGTGTATAATAAAACACATTGGTGAGAGATAATAAATTATTTTTCCTGTTTACCTAAACTTTATAGATCATAGATCACTACAGATCTATACAGATCACAGTAGACCTCTAGGCAGTCATTCTAAATCAAAAAAGGCGTGTAATACTTCATTGGAAAAAGATTTATGATTCCCTTTCTTTCCAGGGTACTGTTAAAAATTTCTTGCTATTTTATTACCTGGTTTTGTAAAATAGTTTTAGAAATTTTCATTTCTTTTTACTACTATTTTTTAAATTTAGTGCAGGTCTTATGTGTGTCATATATTAAACCTTGTTTCTCCTTCCCATTCTGCCCTCCACTTTCATTTTTCCTCTCTTCCCTCCTTTCATCTCTATTCTCTCTAGAAAGTAAGAGGGGGCTACATCTCAGTGAGAAGTAATTTTTCAATGTAATGTTAACATTACTTTCATGGCTCAAAATAAACACCCATTCTCCATTGTCTCACCGGTTAAAATTTGAAGTCTAATTTCTTAGCAGATAGAGGTTTATTTTTCAACAGAAGATTCACTTTGGACATGACCTTGGGTCCTTCATTTATTCTATGATTTCCAAGCATTGAATATTTTGATGAGCTGTCATAGCTTAATTTTGTTTAGTTACATATCTTTACTGCAAATCAAAATTTCTTCTATCTCCTGTTTTCATGATTATTCTCTGTGCTGCTGGTCAACTAACATTTCACCTTTTCTTCCCTCCTTGCTGCATTAAAATGGAGCAGTAAACCTGACAGGTGAGAAGTGAAAAATAATCACTCTTCATTTAATACAGAAAAGGAGAAAAAAGAAAAAAAAATCATCATGATAATGATCTAAGACAAAGCATCTGTCAGTCTTAAGTGAATGTAGGCAGTAATCTGTCAATGAGAGCAAGTGCAAGATTTGCTATGTTATTTACAGTGCTGAAAAATAATGTAATACAAGCAGCAAATTTTCACTGAGGTTTTTTTGTGTCTCCATGGGGTTAATTTTCAAGAGATAGCAGAGCTTGACAATGCTCATTTGATTTTATTTGTGTTTTAGTGCTGTGCAAGCAGTGGTTGTACACAATAATCACAGTTCTTGAAGGAATCCATGGTTGTAGTTGAGGCATTAGCTGCTCTGAATCTTCGTAATGTCCCATATACATAAACACTGACTTACAGTTCTACCAGTGACAATGATACAGTGATACATTTCCTCCTTTCTGGAATTTTTTTCCCCACCTATCTCAGAATCATTGCACAATCTGGAAGAATTGAGATCTCTTCTACAGGCTGGAGAGATTAAAAAAAACCAGAATGTTCCTTCAATTAATAATTCATAATAAACCATTCTGTTATTCTATAAGTTCTCGAAATATTCAGATACATGATTGGAAGATATTTTTGTGGTTTTATTAGATTAATATGAAATTGCAGCCTGGTACTAACTTCCAAGTGGAAAAAAGTTAAATGAAGCTTGGCCCTGGACAGTTCCAGAAACTTAAGGAGGCTTACAACTCCTAGACTTAAAGAGAAGGAAGTACAGGGTAAAAGACTTATTGAAAGCTATGTCACAGATCTTCAGTAAGAAGAAAGAGCACTAGGGCCAAGTGCTACTGTGAAAGGAGTTTGCAATAGCCAAAATCAAAAGAAAGGAACCTCAAATGAGTTTATGTGTACGAATTTTGTTTTAAGAAGACTAAAAACAGAATAATCAGATTTAAATTTTTATTGCTTCACTAAAGAGAAGTTAATACATATGTTAAGGTATGTGCTGGAGAACAGGTGGAGTGTTTTTACAGTAAAACTTTTTGTTTTTTCCAGTACAACCATAGTGACTTTCAAAAATTCAGGCATATTTTTTCATAACTTTTTTTCATATCTTTTGAAATCTCAGAGTATGTCACCTGGTCTTCATTATTTCAAAAGCAGCAAGAAATTGACTGGAGTAATGATAGATTTATCATTGTGAGTCAATGAGGAAAAAGAAAGTGTTATGTGAACGTGAATATTGGGCACCTGGAAAACATTCTGCTATCGTTACCCTTAAAATAATCTCAGTTCTGTTTTCACAACATAACTCTTCCTGTGCTTCTTCATTTTACATTACATAAAAAATATCAGCCACAATGTGCTTTCATTCAGGACCCCACAAATAACTTGTAAAGAAAGATTCCACTCTCTGTATAAAAATGGAGAGTGGTAGCTACTCTTCATGTAACACTGTTCTCCGTGTTTCACATCAGATACATACAGATAACAGAAGTCAGTTTTAGCAAAAATGTCAGTGAGAACACACATGGATTCTGCTTCTCTCTAGAGAAAGGGAAACATAGGCAACTTTCATTCTCTTTTATCTCTTTAATTCTGATTTTTTTTTGTTTCATTTTCCTTCCTTTGCAGTGAAAGCATTAATTTGATTAGAAATATTCATACAGATCTAAGCCTTGAATATATGTAGACCTGATAAGACATATGAAGATTGCCGATTTCAGCTCTTACAGAGATGAGAGGAAACAGAGCAAATTCTTACATCCTAGAAAGTGAAAAGAATAGATGTCTTCTTAATTGGTGTCTTCTGTACTGTTCTTTCTCCTATTAAAAATACCTAAAGAATGCAAATTATTTTTTATAGCAATGCAGAGCTATGTGTATAGGATAAGAAATATTTAATCACAATAACTTAGGGTGGTCTAGCTCAAGAGATTGCTGCTTTTCTATAAAGGTATAAAAGTATAAGGTATAGCTAGGTAGCATTTAAAATAGGAGAATCGTCTGAATTTTTATAGGCTTAATGTTATAAAAGTAAAGTATTAGGATGACGAGAAGGATGTTCTGGAAGAGCAATTTAGGGTAGAATGCAGCTATTTTCTCTCTGACCATTTTACCACTGCAAATTGTAGGTACCATACCCACCACTCATAATTATATTACCTTTGCACTGCATCAAATACTTTTTCAGAAATAAACATCTTGCCTTTAGAATGTAATGCCAAACATACAGGCACCTTTCTGAATCTAACATGTCTATCTTCTGTTTATGTGTATTCACCTTCTCCATGCAGGAAGAGGGCTGAATCTGATTCTAGGAAGAGCAGCATACCCAACAGCAAGGAGATCCCCTCGCACCATCCCACAGATCCAGTGGAGCTGCGACGCCTTAACTTTCAAACTCCGGGTAAGAGACAATAATATCTCACTGAGACCTCTGTGATCACAGCTGATTACTGATGCTATTGCAGAAAAGAAACACAGATTGTTTAGAAATATGTATTTTGATTGAGGGTTTGGGGGGTGATTTTTTGGTTTTTGCTGCAAAATATATTTCTTCATTAGTTTTTGAAATAATTAAGTAATTTCTTTATTTAAAAAAAAGCCTGCTTGAAAAAAAAATTGAAGTTTTGTAAAAAAAAAGCCCAAAGACACATTTGCTGTATGGGTGTGCTTTATTTGCTAAAATTCCAACTTAAACCTAACCATGCTAGAAAATGTTACTGGGAAATGTACATCCCTCTGTTTATTAATGATATTTTTATGGACGCTTCTTTGAAAATAAGCTTCTCTTTTATCTACTGCATTATCAGGTAATATATCAACATCATTGTGAGTTCCACTGGTTTGCAAATCTACAATACAGAAGGGAAATGCATAACTAGATAAATGGTCTTGATGTTGAAAATAAGGCTGTATATTATGGTCAAGGAGGATATAATTATGTCAGTAATTTGAGGTCAGAAGGAACACACTCTCAAATACTTTAATTTCTTTTTCATTAATCACTGTTTTATTAAAGCTGTTTAATCTGATAGTAAAGAAGCACAAACAGAGAAATATTTAAAATAGTACTTTTACCACCTTTGCAGAAGTCAACTTTTACTTTAATTGGCTTTGTTTTGATTAAGTTTTGCCCCAGTAGACTTGTTTTCTACTGCAATATATTTGCATGGAGTCTGATGCTAATTAGATGCTAAATCTTCCTGAGACTCTTGTTTTTGTCATGCTTACTATATTAAGTAAAAAAGGTAGTGAATTCAAGTTCATAAAAGCAGGTAATTAAGTGCTTGAGATGCTGAGAATTAGCTGCTGAAGTTGACAGGATAAATACCATTAAAGGGTTAAGTGAACATGCAAATCTCCTTCCTGATCTTCTGAATAATGACTGTATTGAGATGATGTTGCCCCAGAAGGAGTGTGTCTGCAGAGCAGTGAATGTGGCAGAAGACCCAAACTTCATGCACATGGCAGAAGTAGAAAGGGAAGAGTCTGGAGGCTTGAGTTTTGCTCAAGCCTTGCTTTTTCAGTCTGTTCCAGTACACTGCTCCTAGCAGCTGGGGCAAATCAGGTCTGTTTCAGGAGCACATCTTCTAATTTAATTTCATCTTAGTGTGGGAATCTTGTTAACATGCTCTGGGACCTGTCTAGCATAGGAACTTAAATACAGTAAATACAAATAATTGAAAAGTTTTATTCAGTGTCCTTCTAAGGCTACAATTTCAGTGTTGGTTCTTTGTTTCTGGGTGAAGTTTTTATCTGTTATTCAGCACTTTTGTAAAAACTTTAAAGAGTTTTACAGTGAAAGAAATATACATGCAAATCTTTGAAACGTGAAAAGAAAAAATAGTGTTCTTGAAGTCTAGCTTATGCCTAAAAGAAGTAATTATTTTTTATACAGATATATAATGAGTAGAGTAAATGGCTTACGAGAATCCCAGAATTGTTTTGTTTGGAAAAGATCTCTAAAATCATTAACTCCAACCATTAACCAAGCCAAGCACCTTATGTTCAACAATAAGCCATGTCCTGAAGTGTGACACCCACATGTTTTCTGAGCACTCCAGGGCCAGTGATTCCACCGCTTTCCTGGGAAGCCTGTTCCGATGACTCATGACCCTTTCATCATGAAGAATTTTTTCCTAATATCTAATCTGAGCCTCTCCAGCATACCTTGAGGCCATTTCCTCTTCCTTGTATCCCTTGTTAGCTTGGATAAAGAGATTGCCCCCATCTGGCTTCTTCCAGGCAGTTGTAGGGAGCATAGGGTCTCCTCTCAGCCTCCTTTTCTCCAGGCTAAACACTCCCAGCTCCCTCAGCTGCTTCTCATAGGACTTATGGTCCACACCCTTCCCCAGGTCCATTGCCCATCTCCAGACATGCTCCAGCACCTCAATGTCTTTCTTGAAGTGAGTGCTCCAGAACTGGACACAGGATTTGAGGTATGACCTCACCAGTGTGAGTACAGGGGGACAATCCCTGCCCTGGTCCTGCTGGCCACGCAGTTGCTGACAAAAGCCAGGATGAGCCAGCTGCTCAATGACCTTCCCCAGCATCAAGGCCAGGTTGATAGGCCTGTAGTTTCCTGGATCATCCTTCTTGACCATCTTGTTGATGGATGTCCTATTTGGAAACCTCTAGTCAAGAGGAACATCCACAGTTAGGCAGGACTGCTGATGAGGGAAGGAGGCTCAGTGAGTACTTTGATCAACACCCTTGATACCCTTAGGTGTATCCCCTCCAGTCTCTCCAGTTGTGCATGTCTAAGTGGTGCAGCAGGTTGCTGACCATTTTTTTCCAGGATCAGGGAGACTAAATTCTGTTCCCCATCATTGTCTTCTAGCTCAGGCAGCTGGATACCCACACAACAGTTGATATTGCTATTAAAAATTTAGGCAAAGAAGGCATTAATTTCCTCAGCCTTTACCTCATCAATCGTCACTGTATTTCCCTCTTCATCCAATAAATAATGGAATAATAACTAGATAGATAAGCCTAATTTTCTGCACTCCATTTATTTAGATGCAAAATCTTACCGATATATTTAGTATTCATCATAATTAAAATGAAACATGAGGGGAAAAAAACCTGCTACCAAGTGCTAACATATAAAATTAATTTATTGTAATTAATTTTTAATTTACATTGAGAAAGTAAAGTTATTAAGAAATGGCAGAATTTGTGGCACTTGTAGACACAGTAATTCCACATCGTTGATGTGAAAAGAGCTGGAGAGGATTTAAGGCATACTTTTTCTTGCAGGGCTATAGTTTATCTGTGAAGTTTGCAGTTTGCTGTGAAGCTATTTGAGCAGAACATCTGTGATCTGTTTCTACTAGGAACTCCTTTGCTATAATCCTTTTCACAGACTGGAGTATTACCATTCTTATTAAAAATACAATACATCAAATGATATTCTTTTTCCTTATTATTGTACATCTTAAGGTCCCTAGACACAGGTCAAGCCATTGTACTACTCAACCAAATATCAAAGGAGAAAAATCTTACCCCAGTAGATTTGTCTTACTTTGTTACACTGTTAACTTACTCTGTTAACGTGTTCTTAATATGCAAACAGTCACAGTGAAATCAAGAACTGCAGTTCTTTTGTTAGTAAAAGCAGAATTTCCCTTAAATTAACTTCAATTAGAGTTACCATGTCATTAAAATCTGAATAAACTTAACTTAAGTGTTTAGATCCTACTGGAATATGTATGCATCTCCCAACCACCAACACACCATCAAATAATATGCGATTTTTTTTTTTAACTGAAAATAGAGAAACTACAGAAAGGCTATACATTCAGGATATCAGCTTTGTTGGGTTTGTTGTTCTTTTGCTTTCAAATATATAGGTTTTATTTTCTGCAAGGTAGAAGAACTAGGTAGGGGGGTACTGCAAAGGAGGTAACTGAGGGAAGGGGATAGGGCTGATGTGGTTATGTGTTGGGTTCCTTTTACTGAGAAATCTGCTATTGCCCTCATAAAATGAGGCATTTCTCAACATTGCCTACAGATAAAGCAAAGCACAGAGTGGTGAATATACTATCAGTACAAGTGCATCAAGGTAGATGATTTGACATAGTTGCTATTCTAATGATTTATTTCTTTAGATTATGAAAGCATCCACAGTTTGCTTGGAACTTTCCAGGCAAACCAACTGCTTCCAGTGGGAGAGGAAAACAATTTTGAATGAATCCGTAATGTACAGAAGTGTTAGCGAAAAATATTCTAAATTACATTGGCATATCTGGACTGGCAGTTTTTACTTGGAGAGGTGAATGAGACACTCCTATAAAACTAGAGGTTGTCATAAACTTTAGTACTTTACAAGATTTCTAAACAGCCAAATTTAGAACATTCCAAACATCCTGTCAATCATATAATTTGTATAAGGAAAGACCTGATCAGATACAGATATCAAAATCATTTGAAACCTAAGTCCTTGGGGTAAGTTTGAATTTCTAACCCCAATTTTAAATTACTCCCAGTGCTGAAGATTAGGTATAGATTTTTGACACGAAATATGAGAAAGCAATATTTCATCTTTGGTGATATCTAGACAATCATTTTGGTACAAATATGTTGTACTTGTCATAAAATTTTCAGTTCTGCATGAGGATATTATAAAATTTCACAGTCTAAACTACCAGCACAGGACATGTATTGCTTTCCTTTCACTTTTTATTGTCTACATTCTTCAATAACGTAAAGAGATCTAAAGGGCTCTAACCTAAAGATTTTCCTCTCTTACCTTGTCCAGAAAGGATCAAATTTATTTCTGGCTTCCCTCCTCATTGGATGAAGTAACTACATAGATAAATTTCACACTTTGCCTTGACATTTGGAATAGCCCACAGTTCTGTATCTGAGACCAAGATCCCAGGTCCATGTGTGTTATCCAAAAATGTGTATGTGTTAGATAAGCCCATATGCCAGTGAGTGGGTCACAGCAGTGCCAAGTTCTCTTTGAGTAAACATGAAAATACCCAATCTCTCAGTAGGATTTAATTTTTAAGTCTGTTATTCTTCCATAACTGGAATAGCTGAAGAAATTCTGTCACATTCTTACCTTTCTACAAGTTGCCTATGAAACACAGAATTAAAATCATTAACCTGGTGCACAAATTTTAGAGGTCTCTGTGCCACATGGGAGAGTTAAGGTAAAGAAGGGGTAATAATTAAGCCTCACAAAAGGTTTCATCAAATATGGCAGCCCTGTTGTGCAGAAGAAAATTAACTGAAATTAAGTAGTTTGAGTGGGTTCTGAGAGATCCAAGGCTCAGTCAGACTTCAATCTGCCAATCAGCCAGAGAAATAAATTGAATCATGCCTCAAAAGTGACTGATTTTTTTTTATCCCCATTTAACTATAAAATGTGTCACACTTACAAGTAATTTTTGTAATTGGGTGCCAATTAAACAATTATCTCATTATATCTTATGAACTAAATAAGATGCTTTTAAAAACAAGAAAAATAAATAGAGTTATTACAGCTCTAAATTAAAGACCTTTCTTTTTTTAATTAGATAAGTGCTCACTTATTCCCTGAGTTGCTAAGGAATTTCCACAAACTTATTTCCATGATAAAGCAGAAAAGGCATAAAACATGTTCAGAGGAAAAGGGTGCAAACAAAAAAAAAGGTGGAAAAAGTGATGTCTGGATTTAGTTACCTGCTTTGCATGACAGCAGAATTTTTTTGCACAGTTTATCCACTCAACATCTGTTTATGAGAATCATGACAATGTTGAAGGGAGTACTGTGCTTTGTCTCCATGGCAAAAACAGACTAAAATGCTTTCCCATAGTGAGCCATCATACATATGGCTCTTCTTATGCACATCTCACACGGAGGATTTAGGCACCGAAGACAGGTACAGCTTCTGATGCAAACAGCACTTCTCTGCTATCCCATTTTGCATTGAAACCTGGAGGAACCCAGAATCTGCTTAGCTAGAAGATGAAATTGAAAAGTCTTCTCTTCACAAAAGTTATCCCTTTTTTTTCCCTCTGGATTTTGGACCATAGTTTTTGTAACATCTTATTGTATTTGACATTGTTATATCAGGATCTGAAAATTAGGTTTCCCCTATTCTCACTATAGGGGACTTTTACACATCACACAGAGGTGGTGCTTCTGCTATGAGCCTGTGGAGCCTGCAGTGCTCCTTGTTAAAGCTCAGTCTCTGTTTCAGAAAAAGATAAAATATTTTCATTCCAGAATAATTGATCAAGTTTTGAAGAACATAAAATATTCTTGAATAAAAGTGGCAAAATTTTGCAATATTATATATGCATTTGCAATTATTTTAGAATAGCTGTTGCACAATGATATATTTCTCTAGAGATCGTCTTGTAAATTTGTCTTTGTAATTTCATGCTCTGGCCTAGCTCTGGCTCTGTGAAAATGAAATTTTAAAGTAACAGTAGTCCTCATGTACTAAAGGCATTCTTGTTAAGTTTTCATGAGTGCTGAATTCCTACTGAATAAGGGTCATCCTTACTTTTTTCCGTTTTCCATGTCAGAATTTAAAGTAGATATTTTTCCTATCTTTTTGATAGGGATAAGTCTCAACAACCACTGTTACTTATTACTTCCTTTTTCTATAAAGGGATATCTTAATCAGCATAGATTTGCATGTAAAAGAGTGTTCTGTAAATTATCAAATAAAAATGAAACATTTGTAAAGCCACAGACAATTAATTCAATGTGGACCTAACGTACCACTCATTTCCTAAAGAAATTTCTGTGACAATTATGTGTCACATTTTCGCTTCATGTAGATTATAGTCTGTATACTAGCAGATTTGGTCTTTAATTTCTAACTTTGTTCTTGTTTATTGTGGGTATGTGAACCTACAGTTCCAAATTGGTAAATTAATGTATGTGTCATAAATGTTTCTAAAAGCCTTTATCATAAAACCCTGACAAAAAACAAAATCCTAATTTAACACACTAATGACAAGCCTAAAACACCCACTTGATTAGATGTGATAAGGAAATACAATTAACAGGTTTAATGTTTTTTAATATGCAGATGATTTCTGACCTTGCTCTCTTAGTTTTTTCCTTGAAATTGTAGCAGAAATAGTATTTCATGTTCCTTAGTCATGTATTTACCACAGATTAACCAGAGGATAATTCTACACTGTAATCAAACCATACATTGTTATTTAATTCATGCAAAGGAATTACTACTAGGCTGCATAAGATCAATTACATTTGCCAATCTTCCACCAAATCTGGTTATAAAAATTTTTAATGGGTACAATTTCAACTGTGTTTTGCATGTGGTGGTTTTGGGGGTTTTCTTTTCTTTGAGTTTTCAGGTGGTTTTATCTCTTTTTTTTTTAAGGAAAAAAAAAGAGATACCATATTTAAAAGAGAATTTGAAAGCATGTTTCAGCATGGTATTTCTTTTGACCTTTTAGCATGTCACAGGACCTGTTATAATTTAGCTGTATTTTGTCTTTAAGTTTTTGTCTTGTCATGACATATGTTGATTGGTGTGGGAGTGTGTCATCAAATAAGTGTATTTTCTTCTTTGTAACCACAAAAAGAAGTGAGTTTAACTGTATTTTAACTGGGATCTTTTGAGTCAAGTTCTACACCTGCTCAATTGAAGCCTCATGCTTTTACATGAGGTGTGATGACATCTTAGGATGTTTATTCATAGCATATTCTGTTATGATTCACAGACTGATTACATAACAAAAGCCCTCCAGCAGTCCTTTTAAAAAATAACTACTTCTATCATATCAGTAGAGCCCATTTTATGTATTTAAAGTATGAAAATAGAACAAATGCAATTACTTCATAAGTTAACTGCCAAATATTATTTGAGGAAAGTTATTCAAAGTGTAATTGCTGAAAATGAGACATAGAGGAAGGGTTTAAATGCAGTTAAAATTTGTCAGTTTCTGAAATTGTAAGTAGTTCCTCTTTTTGCCTTAGAAAAATTTACCTTCAATTTCTTATTTACACAAAGTGCTTAATGTGAAATCTCCCCTTGGAAATATCAAGTGTCATATAGAGAAGTGTATAAATAAAAATAACTAAAAAAAAAATGTGTGTTCAGCATCTATAGAAAAATACTCCTTCACAGTAAGTTAATTATTATGATTTGTGTTCATGATGCTGGTGATTTAGTCAGGTTCATTGTGTGATGAGTGAGTCTCATACTCACTGGGTTTATGACCTTTATATTTACAGTAGGGTAACTGCACCTTTAAATATCTTAGTTGAGTTGCCAGACGCTGTTTTGTGCATGTCTGAAGTGCCTGTATGTACAAGATGATTGATTATGATGGTCTACTGCTGTTACTAATTTGTTTCCCATTTCCGATTGGCTTTTACTTTTTACAGCTTTGAGCAGTAATTCAGTCCCCTACGCCTCCCTGATTGGCTCTGTGTCCTCCCTCTCTAGCCAAACTACCACTCAGTCCTTATATGATAATAACTCTCTCCCACGATTCGCTCGAAAAGGTCTAAACATCTTTGTCTCTATTATTTTCTCTGTTCAAGCACTGTTTTAGATGTACATCAGTCCACCTCCATTTCTGGATCAATCTAGAGTTCTCCTGTGCCTTTTCACCCACATATTTTCCATAGGGGTGCTTGATCTGGATCAATCCGTCTAATTATTAGATGACTGATCTCATTTTGAGAGTAGCCAAGCCCTAAGTAAAATTTGTAAGAAAATGGGAGAGAAGCAGAGCTGCAGCAAATAAATTAATACTTAAGAGACTAATTTTTTTAATTGAAATTTTTAAGGAATCTCCCCACTGATCTGAATATTCTGCTTTGTTTAATGGCTTACCATCACAGATGTGCTATGAAGATTCCCTAAAGCATATATATAGGGTCAGAAGAATTAGGGCCAGTGCTGCTGGACACTATTTTGGAGTCTATTATGATGCTCGAAATGTCAAAGAATCCAAAAGAAAACAGGAATTGAAAACAAAATTAGAAGAATTTAAAGAATTAAAGCACATGCTGTAGTGTGACTGTGTTGTAGCCACATGGTCGTTTTCAGCTATGTTTAAGAAGATGATAGTCAACTGTCTTAGGCATGCTCTTGAAAGTCACGGTGACAAAGCAAACTGCATTGTGCAACATGCCTTCCAGCTTGAGCCCCCTTGAGTCATCAGTGTTTTCCCTTTGTAAGTTCAAGAGATCCTGGGGTTCACTAGCTTAACTTTTTCTTGCCAGCTCTGATTTCTTCCCTAAGCTATTGAAACCTCACTTTCATTTTTAGGTGTGATAGTCTAAAGTATGAAGATAAGAATGTAAGCATTTTGGAGAAAGCTCATGAAGACTGATAGCTTGAAATAAATAAGTTCACAAAATTTTGCCTGTCAAATCTTAAGCTGGCAGATTGTTCTAGTTGACCCCACATCTTTTCTGTCTTTTTGGTTTGTTTTTTTTTGTTTTTTGTCTCTTTTTTTTTTTTTTTGCCTTGCTGTCCCTGTACCCCCTTACACACCCATCTATACTTCCAATTCCAAGCTCTTCTTTTTCACTTAGTATCTTCATCAGTGGACAAAGATGTTTACACCTGAAGTAGATTGTAGGTACTTTTAGGGGTTGATAAATGGGATTTTAGATTAAGCATATATTAAGGTACTAGTGCAGTCAGCATGTGAGTCCAGCCAAACTGTACAACCCCTGCCTCTACAATCTGCTACTAGTGAAAACATTTTTGAAGTTCTAATTGTCTTATGTCCAATGTTGTCTTCAGTGACTGTTGTCTTAAAGCAGTGATGCATGTTGTTCTAGTCATTCATAGCTGCATGTCAGTCACCTCAGAATTCTGTAAAATACTTAAGTATTTCTAATTTAGAGTGCACAGTCTTCTATACCTTGATGCATTTTTATTACTATTATTATTATTATTGTTATTAATCTTCAAACTTTCCATTTCATTGTTTTATGCTTTATTTTATAAGTTAGCTTTATGTTGGTTTAGGTCTTTTTTTTTTACCATTTCCTTTGCAGGCTCAGGTGTCTCTGGTTACCTTGGTAACCTTCATTATTCAAGTTTGTTTTTCTTGATTATGCATAAGTCACTTTGTTTTCTGTCAAAACACTATTGTTTCCCCTTTAGGGCTCTTTCAGTGTCTGTTTCTCAGTTCACATTTCCTCATCTAATTCAATAGAGTTTTCATTTCATGCATTGCAGTAGAAGGGGTTTAACATGACATTAAGAGTCATTACTCAAAGCAGAGGTCAACATCAGGTCTAACTGTTTCATTTTTCCATGCCTAGCTAAACTCATTGACTCATATGACAGTAGCTCTTTCCTCTACACTAGGAATGTTAGCTTTGGGAATACGTTTGGTGACTTTTTTTAATTTGGCTTCAGAGCTCATCTATGCAGAGCATGTCCTGCTTTGAGTAAACAAACTATTTGCCTGCTTCTCTCACATATGACATCTTTACTACTTACACATTTATAGACATTCTAACTGCTGCATTTTCTAAATTTTAGAGCAATGCCATCACTGTAGTTTACGTTAAATTTTGTTCTTTCTTGTTCAACAGGTATGGCCAGTCATCCCCCAATACCTATCTTGGAACTTGCAGATCACATTGAAAGATTGAAAGCAAATGACAATTTGAAGTTCTCACAGGAATATGAGGTAATTTTCCCCACTTCTTTACCATTCAAATTTTAAATGTCATGCTTGTTGTTTCCCAAGACTTCTCTCTGATATGATACCAGGTTTGTATGATATTAAAACCATAACAAAAAAATGGTGTAAAATGGCTACAATAGTGGGGTGGATCCTTTGCTCATAAAATCCTATACTCTTTTTGTAAGGATACATGTCAGGCAGATTCCATGGACACATACTTGAAATAATGTGTGAATGATACAGCATAGACTTGTTTTAATACACAGACAGTTTCCTTTCCTGCAGTTTAAAGATCCTTAGATTATGTATAATGTTGACAGGACAAATAGAGCAAAAGCTCCAAAGAAGGTTCATTCCACTGCTTTAATTTTTTTACATGAGATAAAAGGGTTTGCATGTGCTTGTTGTCTCTTCTACTGTAGCAGTTTCAGGACATTGCTTTTTCCTCCTGTCAACAATACCACTTTGATAAATTGGGAGTGATGGTCTAGAAGAGCATGAAAGAATATTACAGGAAGACAGTAATCATTTACCAGCCACCTTATCAGTTACCCACAGAGTATATAGGTATTGCTATAGTGGAGGGTAACAGCGTCTCAGGTCAGTAATTTGTAGCTAAAGGGACACAGGGAGCCATTCATTAAACCTGGTAAATTATAGCTGTTACTTTAATGCCTAAATATTGTCCATGTCAAAAATACCTAGATCAAGTATACACTGAGCATTCAGTAAAGAAGTGCTTCTATAGATCAGCTATAGGTGATCATGTCAGTGATCCAAGGATTAGCATCCCTGAGAGGGATCACCAACACAGTATTTTCTTTATGGTCTGTTGTGTCACTAATCCTTGCTTAAAATCCTTCAACACTTTCTCAGCATGGTGGAGTAAAAGCCTGAGTTGCTCTTATTTTTTAGGGACTGCACATTAGTTGCATTTGAATGTTTGTATGGACACTGACAGAGCTATTAAAAACACTCAAGATGACATTCACATTTTAGTTTCTTAGTAACATGTTACTGCAGGGTACATGGAAGCCCTATATATTTCCATTGTATTTTAAAAGTCTTGACAGAAGATGTTAAAAATTAATACTAAGTACTGTGATGAAGAACTACAATTGCTTATTTTTTAATTGAATGTAGTATTCAGAAAGTCCTTAAGACCTCTTTAAGAAATAATCTCATTAGAAATTAAAAAGAAAATACAGTTTCAACAATTCCTGGAAATAAATTCATTGAAGAGCAATTTAGGATTGCTGTCACACAAAAAATGTGGGAGAATCTTCTCATTTTTCTATGTGTAAACCCTATGTTCTTAAGTATGAAGATTGTAATAATTGGGCCATAATAAAAGATAACATTTGGTACAAATTTTAAAACCATTTTTTGTTGTACCATGGGGAAATTAATTGTTTTTTTCTGTGTAGAAAATCCCAAACCATTTACAAGTCATATAATATAGTATAATTTCTATACAAATAAACAATTCAGCTGTACTACATCTTGAACATGGTGAGGACATGACGTGGTTTTCTTATGCTGCGTTAAAAATTAAAAATTTTGGTGTTTTGTATTACCTCTTTCTTACTTAAGTAATTAAGATCATTGTGAGAGTGTATTTTAATAATTTATAGTCAATATTGAAAAATAAATTACATTATTTTTCTCCTAATATCTTCTGACCCTGCAGAAGTTTCTCTAGTCTATGTAAGCTGGAAAACTTTCACATTCTTTCTTTCCATCATTTATTTGGGTTTTTTTTTTCTCCTTTTTTTTTTTTTTTTAATCTTTACAAAACATGCCATCTGGAGCAGAATGGTCAGACATTCAAGATTAGAATATGGGCAACTGTGGGTCAACATCAAGCTTCATTCATATTGCTTTGCCCAAGAAGGTTCAATATTTATCTTTGAAATTACAGCTTTAGAGATACCACTTCATTTCCATCTAGTCTGAGATTCATCCATTTTGAAATAGAATTAGTGAAAAGCACTGCTATTTGGTTTCATGGTCTAGGCTAGGCAATGGACTAAAGCTGCAGTTTGCTGATCACTGTAAGTCATCTCCGTGTCTTGGCTGTGCATTCCTGTTGTCTCTCTTGTGCCAGTCCTGGCACTAGCAGATGTGCAGCTGTTCAAGGATTATCTCAGGAAATAGATTCAGCTGAAAACTAATTGTTTTATTTTTCTTTGCTGCTTTCAATTGGATCAGTTCCCTGAACTAGCTCACCACATGTCTGCTTAAGCTCTAGTGCCAGCAACGGGAAGTGGTGGGTATATTTGTGGTCAGGGATTGGGACCTTCTACTTCAGCAGCAGTTCTCACTAATATCCCTTAAACAATCTTTTTGAATCTGATTGCAAGGCAGAAAGAGGTACAGATGGTAACGGTTCAGTCATTATCACTTCAGATAACACTAGAGCTGATGAGACAGAGGGAAAAAGAGATACTTCTCATATTCAAAAGTTCAAGGTGTAACGTGCAGCACAAAACTACTGACCTTTACTGATACCAGCAAAATCCTCCAATTAATTACTGTTTAGGGAAGCAAAGAGTTTTCATCAATTACCACTGATGATTTTGGTGTTGTTTTTTTTTAATAATGCCCTTTCCTCATTGGCAATCAGTTGTTTTATTTTACTTTTAATGTAATTGTTCGCATTGCATGGATGAAATTCTTCAAAGATGTATTGATTGTATGTATCACTTACTGTAGTAAGTGATAACTTTGTGATACCATAAAGTAAAATATATGTTGGTGGTTTTCTGATAGACTCTGACTTCTCTTCCTTCTATCAGGAAGTTAGCTCCATTTCAAAAGGATGTTTAAATTATTTTTTTAGCACAACCTACTTCAGTTGCCACTTCAAAAGAATTACTGGTTTCACCACACCACACATCTTTTAATTTTCTAAGAAACGGCTGATTACTTGTTCCCTTTCCATCCTTGCTCATGTTCCATCCACTTACTTCTGATCAAAAGTCAATAAAAGTTCTGTTTATTCCTTTTGGAAGAATATAACTACTTTCCTCTTTCCACTTTCTCCTCAGAAGGACAAACCTCCCTGTCTCTTGAAAACAGTGTATTCTCCAGTGTAGAACAGCCTGTAGTTATATGTTTTCTAAGGCTCAGTGCCATCAACTGGACAAGTTCCTACTACTACAAGTTTTCAGAAAATATTCCATAGTGCCTTCTTCAGGGCATCTATCCCAGCTCTTACAGGATCTCAGCAGAACAATAGAGATTTCTTCCATTGTACTTCTCTCATAAATTTACCTTGAATACTATCTTCTAGGGGCCAAGCCTCAAGGATTATTACTGTGGCAAGATTCAAATAAACTTATAATTCATGAGTTACATAAAGTGGTTCTGTAGTGTTAACACGTGATAGTGCTATGACTCCTCAAAGAGGTTCATTTCTGCTTCAAAATAAATTCTTCATAATCCTTCATTAATTTTTTGTTAGCTCACAATCCCCAAGCCAGAAAAAATGTTGATTTACTCTGTTAATATCAAATATCATACCATTAATGTCACACAGTTGTTTTCTGTTCTCTAATTTAAAGGCAGGATTGACCCCAGATGATTATTGGGAAGCTTTTGCTGACTTTGGCAATTTCAGTGGTATTTTTATGTAATGCAAGGGTCCATATGGACTTGACAGCTGCTAAGCAAAAATATGTGTTTATAAGATACTGACCTTTATATTGTATCTACTTCTTATCTGAGACTTCAGAATTTAAAAATAAAAAGTGGTCATGGAGATAAACTGAATAAAACCAGTAATGTTCTGCCTATTTTATGATGTATTTGTACGGTAATTTCCTCCTCTAAGGCAGAACAGAAAATATATTCCTCCAATATATTCCTCCTCAGATTTCTGAGACTTGTAAAAATGTAAGAGTTCTTTTCTGAGGTTTGTACATAGAACTTTGCACCCTTAAGGAAGTGGATTCAGATTCATACTATATTTGCATGAGAATCTGTCACTACAACCCAAAATTTACACTATCAGACTCTGCATGATTTACTGTGAATGTGTATATATGCACTCGTCAACAAATGTTATGAGAATTTGTATATAATTTAATGTTTGCACTCATCAGGTTTCTTTCTGTAAATTGCAGCCATGTCTCTTGCAACAACATAAACATTGGATACTAAAACAAGTAAATATTGTATAGTAGAACCACATATAAAACTTATTATCAATATATTACATTTTAGAAGTCCAGGAAGAGCAAATTATCCACTGAATGAATCTCTATCAAAGAAACAGCTGCACTTAACTGTTATATCATTTTAGGTAAAAGCGACTTATGTGGAAAAATCAATTCTTTTTCCAGAAAAAATATGGTTTTGTTATTTTTTCCTTATAATGGTTTTCTCTTTCTAATATTACAAACATCATTCATTGGGATTTTCTAACTTTACTTTCTTAGGATGTGCTCCATGTATTGAGAAACAATTAGTGTAGTCAGTGAATGATGAAAAGTTGTCTTATTAATAGCACATACACTTGCATTCACCTAGGTTGTTTGGTGCTTAGTTCCACCTAGGGTAGTATCTGAGCAGCATAGTTATGGTAAAGAACTTTAAAGACATAGTGCAGGAATTTGAAATCCTGCTAGTCAAGATTTGGAGTGGAGTATGATCTCCTTCCTTTGTGCTGTGAATGCTTCATTGGGATAACAGCATTTGTTTATGCTTATATAATTAATCAAATAAAAGAAAGATGGTGTTCCATATTAGGATGCAGTGTTTTGGTCTGATGCCGAATGTTTTTTTTGCCAAGGAATTTCACAGACACAGTTTAGTTAGTCAAATAACTGCCTGAGAGGAGGGTATAGCCAGGTGGGGTTTGGTCTCTTCTTCCAGGCAACAAGTGAGGGTACAGGAGGAAATGGCCTCCAGCTGTACCAGGGGAGGCTCAGCTTGGACACCAGGAGGAATTTTTTACTGAAAGCATTGGATCGGAGGGAGGTGGTGGATTCACCGTGACTCAAAGTGTTCAAGAAACAACTGGGTGTGACATTTAGTGCTATGGTTGGATTGCTGGTGGTTAAGCAAAGGTTGAACTCAATAATCTTGGAGATTTTTTCCAACACTAATAATTTAATGATTCTATACTGTGATAAATATCAGGTTTTTTTTGCCCAAAATAGCAGTGATATGTCTAGAAAGAGAAAAGCAGTGTTCTTGAAGGAAGAAAAATTATTTGAGGACAAACTAACTAGGTCATTCTAGATAAAATTGAATTTTGCAGGAGCTCTTTAGAGATATTAATTTGCAATAATTTTAGGGGCTTATAGAGAAAAACCACTTAAGAATTTAACTCTACTCTTTCCTTGAAATAAAAGATGTGGACAGTGCTTTAAAAACATGATGAAAAGTATGTTTAAAATTTAAAGTAGCATAGTGTCTCATGTGAGACAATTATAAAAAGTGTAGTTTATAAGACCTGATGCCTTTAATACACTATGTATAACAAACCAGCAGGAAGCTTTAACCACAAAAATATTTAAACAAAGCAAGTTTTTTCATTATTCAGGTATTCATCTCGTCCTGATATTTATTTTCCACCTGAAGTTGACTGTAATCCCCAATTTTCAATACAAAATTATTTCCATTAAAACTGGTGTTGTATCCATTATGATATCATGGTCAAACTATTTTAATTGCAGGTAGGTTATGTTTAAACTGGCGGTAAAGAAATACAAACCAAAATGATTAATTTTTAAAAACTAGGGATTTTATACCTTTTTGAAATAAAGAATCTCCTTCAAGAGTGTTTTCAAATAATGCTTATTTTCCATTTTAAATTTTCTTTAGTTTTAAGCTTATATAGCTTGTTTGATTTCACTGGAATCAGGTTTTGCATAATTTCATTTAGTCATAGGAATATTAGCTTGATACTGTGGAGAAAATATGGGGTTTTTTTCTTGAGGGAAAATTTGAAAAGCTTTTGCAAAAAAAGCCTTTTGTATATCTTGCTAGTCTTGAACAGTTAGGTCTCTTCCCTTTGAGAGTTAACAGAAAATGAATCATCTGCATTTTTAACTGTTTTTGGGACCAGGATGCAAACTCATATTTGAGTTCAAAAGAAGTATTAGCCATATGTGGAGGTTTCCTCCCATATTCTTGAAAATTATACCCTTTGCAGTGCAATGGGGAAGCCTCTGTCTTAATTAAAAAACATAATTCCAAATGACAAATTGCCATGATCATGAATTAATGTTCATGCATCTAGCATTCACTTTTTGGTAATGCAGTATGTAAATCTGATTCTATTAGCAAGTCTCCTACATAATTCAATAGCATTCTATTATAGATTCATCAGCTATGGTATGAAATTCTCCTCACAGTTGCTGACAGTGGTAAAAGAGGGTCAAACTGTTCATTTCTCTGCATAGCTGTGTATCTTCACCAGTTGTTCTGAGCCTTTTTGCATTGACAGGCTCTCCAATTTTTCTTCTTCATTCTACTTTGCCTACCTAGTCCTAGGTTTCTCTGTGAAGCAGTCATTATTGGTGATTTAATTCAAGCCACAAACAATGCAGCTACAGCACTTGAAAATGCTTTGCAGGCATGCTTCCTTCACCTTCCTTGTGAAAGCTATGCAGTATATATCCATCCCCACATTCAGCAGAAACCTAAAACTGCTGGCTTCTAATTTGCTGCCATAGTGACCCTTAGAAGAGCAGTGTCCCAGAGCAGGCAGGCACATATCAGCTCACACCAGGACTGGTGACATTTTGTCATACTCCTTCCTTCCTTAGTGCTGAACCAGGATCTAGTCCTGGAAGACACATCAGGGAGCATTTGGCTCTTGTTGAAGTGGTGTAAAGGAAAACTGCACAGTGAGCGAGCAGGGACATCATTTAGCAGAGGGGGATTGTTTGAAATTCTTCTGGTTTGGTTACCACCAGAATATTTTGCTTACCATGATTATTAGTCAATGAACTATTTTATGGATGGTGCATTGTGATTGTAAATATTGCTCCATTTTTTTCCCACTAACTGATCACATTTGTTTAAGTAGCCAGTCATTTAGAGCACACTAGATGAAAGATTTGTCAAAGCATGAGAGGCAAGTAACTGTATTACAAATATTTTTATTTATTTTGCACAAAGCACTCATACTACACAGTTATGCTGTGAAGAAATCCACTTCTTTATTAATGACAGCTTTATTGAAGGCAAGCTTTCAGAATGAAAATACTAGAAATCCTATTAAAGTGCTATCCATTAAACCATTAAAGCACTCATTAAAACTGTTAGCACAGACTTGTTATTCATGAGTTATTGGTCTTTCACACTTCTGAAATGTGTCTGCCAATACCACTCAACTCTTTGTTGAGAGTGTGGCTATTAAGTCTGAGGAAATACAGATTAAATTTTCTTTTGACAAAATGGTGCTTTATGGGAGGATGGTATGGCCACAAAGTGGTTCAGATTGGTGAGGAAAAAAGGAAAGATTAAAGTTCAATCCATTTGCCTGTTTCTGATAATTTATGTTAACTATGTCTGCATGTAGACCTAAATATTAATCACTAAATACACCATCTGGCCATACATCGTACAATGTGTATGTTTGGGTTTTTTCTTTATATCGAACAGTAGCTTTAGAATGCTTAAACATTAAGGAGTGAAAAGTGGAAGAATTATACTGAATACTGAACAGTTGAAGCTAAGCTTTAAATTTAAAGTTTTCTTTCTGTAAGTTCACATGAAAAATAGGTATAATATAAGAGCTGAAGCTGTTTCTCATAATAGAAAAGAATCTCAGACCATCGTTTTCAATGTATATGCAAAATCATCTTTGTATATGCAAAAGTGCAGTTTAAAATTACTGTTTGTAAGCATTTTTTATCATTATTTGTTACATCCTGTTTTGGTTGTTATGATTTAAAGCCAAAGTCCTTCAGTCCACACTCAAAAATAGCAGCATGTTAGACAGCCAGTTATTCAGTTATTTTCTGGTTTTCTTGTGTGAAGAGAAAATGTACCTGACATCTTACATTGTGAAGTAATTTCCAGGATATTTTGGCAGTGTAGGTAGAAACCTAAAAGACAAGACAGATGGTCTGCTTCAGTTACGTTTCTAGAACAATGCAGAGTAGTATGATTCATTCTAAGGCAGTGGACTGTGGTTTAGATAGCATGTTTCCATTTATGTCTCTCAAAAAATACTGTCTGGGTAGTCAGAGATACTATAGATGTGCATTATTCCTGGTCAAGTTACCAATTTAATTTTAAAAGTTAATGCATGAATATATAGTTAGCATCTTCTATACTATGTGTATCTTCTAAATTACTACTAGAATTCTGAGATAGATCCATAAAAATTATTTTCCAAAGTTCTGAAAACTTGACCTTAAATAACCTGCATAAGTTTTCTTATTCACCTCCATTAACTCAAAAAAGAAAAGAGGGGAGATTTGTGCTGAGAGAAGTAATTATGTAAATTTTATTACTTTTCAAGTCATAAGATATTAAGTGAATTGTTGGCCTGCTGATAAAGAGGTATGTTATGTCTTAAATATAGTGTGTGTATATATATATATAAAACTCTACTCTTCCCAGTGCTGATGGAAATGCACTCCAAATTCTCCCTCTGTACCTTTGACAAAATAAATAGGACTCAGAAGTAAAGATAAAACACTTATGTTTTTAAATTACACAGTGCATACCCGCTTCAAAATTCTACCAGCCATCCTTCTCAGAGCATGGAAAAACAATACTAGAATGAAACTAAATTTTAAGAAAAAGGAATAAAAATTTTACTGAGTGAAATTAGAGAGTAAAATTCTACCATTTGCTTTATTGATGAGTAACAATTTTACTTTGTAGTCAGAAAAAGTAATATTTTTGTTGGAGAAGGGTGAAGTGCTACTCTTGGATCACATCACTATGTTTATACTTAAGCTCAGCACAGAAGTGATGTCTACCTTTGCATGTGGAAAAATACTGTTGGGGGATAATTCACTGTCTCTTCAAAGGCAAACAAAATACAATATGGCTCCAAAAAAATCCATCACCAGTTTTGCAAACCTCTTAGTCTCTTTAGATCCTAATTCAGTAAGTTCCTAATACTACTGACATTTTAAAATATGTTGATCATAGTCACTCAAATTTCTAAGATAATGAACCCAAAAAGTTTGGTGTCAAAAACTGTGTAGAACCTTAAAAAAAATCAGATTCTTTCAGAGCTGCATTTAAGACTTTTTAACTGTTGGTAACACATATAGTGATACAATTAATGTATCACATATAGTGATACAATTAGGGGGAAGGCCAGTAAGGCTGACATCCTACTTGGAGTCTAGTAGGCTCCACCCAACCAGGAAGAAGTGGTGGACAATTCATTCTATAAACAGCTAGAGAATGTTTCTGGATCATCAGCCCTAGTTCTTGTTGGTGGTTTCAACTTGCTGGACATTTGTTGGTAATTCAATACAGCTGAAGAGGAGCAGTCCAGGAAATTTTTAGTGTTTGTGGGGGACAACTTTTTGTCACAGCTGGTGGGTGACCCCAGCAGGGGAGGGACTATGTTAGATTTGTTATCTGCGAATAGAGATGGGTTGGTGGGAGATGTGGTGGTTGGAGGCTGCTTGGGGCACAGTGATCATGAAATTACAAAATTCTCAGTATTTGGTGAAGTCAAGAGGAACATTAATAAGATATTTCATTGGACTTTCAGAGGGCAGACTTTGGCCTATTCAGGAGACTTATTCAGAGAGTTCCTTGGGAAATAGTCCTTAAAAATAAAGTTCAGGAAGGGTGGGCATGCCTCAAAATGGAGATCTTGAGGGCACAGTCACAGACTGTCCCTGTGTGCTGAAAGACTAGTCAATGAGGCAAACATACAGCCTGGGTGGGCAAGGAGGTTCTGCTGGAGCTCAGGAATAAAAAAAGGATGTATTATCTTTGGAAGGAGGATCAGGTTTCTCAGGTAGTATTTAAGAGGGCTGGTAGAGTATGTAGAAAAAAATTAGGGAGGCTAAAGCTCAGTTTGAACTTAAAATGGCAGCTTTTTTCAGCAAGGATAATAAAAATTCTTTTTACAAATATATTAATGGTAAAAGGAAGAGTGAGACTAATCTTTGTTCTTTATTAGCTGCAGAAGGGAGCTTTGTTACTGCAGATGAGGATAAGGCAGAGGTGTTTAGCACCTTCTTTGTCTCGGTTTTTAGTGAGAAGAATTTCAGGACAACTGTCCTCTTGGGTTGCTCAATGATATCAGGGAGCAGAATGCTCCCCTCATTATCCAAGAGCAGGCAGTCAGAGAACTGCTGAGATGCTTGGATGTTCATAAATCCATGGGACCAGATGGGATCCATCCCAGGGTCATGAGGGAGCTGACAGATGAGCTTGTGAAGCCCCTCTCCATCATTTGCCAATAGTCCTGGCTCACTGGAGAGGTTCCAGATAACTGGAAGCTGGCCAGTATGACACCCATTCACACAAAGGGTGGGAAGGAGGACCCTGGTAATTATAGGCAGGTTAGCCTGACCTCAGTACCCAGTAAGGTCATGGAACAGTTTATATTGATTTTCATCACACAGAACTTACCAGGTGGCTGGGGTATCAGACCCAGCCAGCAGGGATTTAGGAGGGCAAGGTCGTGTTTGACCAACCTGATCCCTGCCTGGTGGATGCAGGAAAGGCTGTGGATGTTGTCTGTTTGCACTTCAGCAAGGCCTTTGACACTGTCTCCCACAGCACACTCCTGGACAAGCTGGCAGCCCACGGCTTGGACAGGAGCACTCTGTGCTGGGTTAGGAACTGGCTGGATGGCCGGGCCCAGAGGGTGGAGGTGAACGGTGCCACATCCAGCTGGGGCCAGTCAGCAGTGGTGTCCCTCAGGGGTCTGTGCTGGGGCCAGCTCTGTTCAATACCTTTATTGATGACATGGATGAGGGTATTGAGTCCTTCATTAGTAAATTTGCAGATGACATTAAGTTGGGGTCATGTGTTGATCTGTTGGATCTCTCTCTGCAGAGAGACCTGGAATGGTTGGATGCATGGGCAGAATCTAACAAGATGAAGTTTAATAAATCCAAGTGCCAAGTCCTGCATTTTGGCCACAATAACCCCCTGCAGTGTTACAGGCTGGGGACGGTGTGGCTGGAAATGGACCTGGGGGTACTGGTGACAACTGACTGGACATGAGCCAGCAGTGTGCCCTGGTGGCCAAGAAGGCCAAGGGCATCCTGGCCTGTGTCAGGAGCAGTGTGGCCAGCAGGAGCAGGGAGGTCATTCTCCCCTGTACTCAGCTCTGGTGAGGCCACACCTCGAGTGCTGTGTCCAGTTCTGGGCCCTCAGTTTGGGAAGGACCTTGAGATGCTTGAGCGCGTCCAGAGGAGGCAACGAGGCTGGAGAGGGGCTTGGAACACACGCCCTGTGAGGAACAACTGAGGGAGCTGGGGGTGTTTAGCCTGGAGAAAAGGAGACTCAGAGGTGCCCTTATCACTCTCTGCAATTCCCTGTAAGGTGGCTGTAGTCAGGTGGGGTTGGTCTCTTTCTCCAGGGAGCAACTGACAGAACCAGAGGACACAGTCTTAACCTGCGTCAAGGGAAGTATAACTTGGATATTAGGAATAAGTTTTTTACAGAAAGGGTGATAAAGTTCTGGAATAGCCTGCCAGGGAGGTGGTGGAGTGACCATCCCTGGATGTGTTTAAGAAAAGACTGGATGTGGCACTCAGTGCCATGGTTTGGTTAGGGCATGGGTTGGACTTGATGATCTTTAAGTCTCCTCCAACTTAGTCATTCTGTGAATTTTGTGAATTCAAATGAATCATATGCAAAGCATAAGTAGAATTTTCATGGCCTTCATCATGATCCCAAGCATTTAATTTCTTCTTCATTCCTCTAAATGGTCCCAGTTCATTTCCTTTTGAGGGAGGATTTGCCAAGCACTCTGTCTCAGTTGCTTTAGTTAAAGGGTGAGCCAGAACATTTGCCATCTCACTCCTCTACTCTCCATAGCTAGGTTATGCAGGACTTTATAATCTTTTTGTTATAAAAGTTAATTTAGCCTATGGTATTGGTTAATAGGATAAAGCACTTGTTTTTCTGAGGTATTTGTTTTCCCAAAAACAAATGCTTCTCTATTAAGCAGACGGGCAAATTATTTTGTTTTCAATAATCTCAATACAGAAGCAAATTTACTCTCAAAATATTAAATAAATAAATTGTACAAAATATGAAAAGATGCATGAGAATGAAGCAATTTTCAGACTGGCCAAATTATCAGTCAAAGGGATAAGTCCTGGTAAAATCACATTAACTAATTTCACACATGCTCATTGTCAGGTAATACCTACTCTAATAGATTACAGGTCATACCCTAGGAAGAGTGAGCGAAGCTGTTGGCTTGATGTTGTAGTGGCAATAGGGACAGTATGGATCTCCTGACTTGTGCCATCCATGTTGCTGGTCTACTCGTGGAAGATGAGCATAGTGTTGGTGAACTGCCCCACCTTAGCTTATCTGTGTCATCTTTTTTTTTTTTTTTTCATTGCTTACCACTAGCTTCATTGGGAGCTGCCAGTTCTTACCAGGATTAAACAAACAGAGGGCATAAACCTCAAGCCATAGTTGTGTATTCATATTGATGAAACAATTTTAAGGTCTCTAATGTTACGGAAAGGAAAGGTTAAACAATAAGTGATTATTCATGACTTCTCAGAATGAGATGACCTTTCATACAGCCACTACCATAGTGAGCATAAACAGGTACCATCTGTTACCTATTTTACATTCATTTTGCTGCATAGATATTCAACCATAGAGGTAAAAATACTAGAGTCTGAAGTTTCCCTAGTGGTGAAAGATGAAGGGGTCTGGTGAATGCTTCTGTTAATTCCACCCTGGAACAGAAAATAAACAGCAAATCTGGAAACATGTAGTTTTGTTTATGAATAAGATTAGTTATGTTTATGAATAAGATATCATTAAAATTTCAAATATGCCTGAATTGCTTACTTATTTATGACTCAAGGAAATGAAAAGCAAGTTTCTTGATGTTGTCCATGGATGAAACACAGCTCTAGTTTCCTGAGCAACACTAGTGCCATGGGTTAGTCTGGCATCAAAATGAAAGAAAAGAAACATTTTTTTTCTTCTGAAAAATTTTTTCAGGAACCTTTGGAGTTTATTTAAAAAACAGGACAGGAAAATTTTTGAACATGTGTTCTTACTAATAAAGGCAAAAATGTTTATTCCCCTTCATCCCAGTGTTTTTGAGATTTATGATATTTATTCATTTTCTGTTAATCTAGAACCCCTCACTTTCTGAAATGAGTAAAAAGATAAAAGGGTGGATAGCTTGTTTTCTCTGAAGAAAAAGCCCTGGATTTTAAAAGCTTGTGGTTAAATTCCTCATGGAAATTTCAGATGCATAAATACACAATGGTTAATGTAATATGATCTAATATGTTACAGTGTGTCCTGAAGTAATAATTTTCTTTCAAAAGGAAATTATTTCCAGTGCAAACTATGGGATTTTAGTTTCTAATTATCATAAATAAAACAATTATGTAGTCCCTAGCTGAAAGTTTCCTTTCCTTTTTTTCTCTTTGTCTTTTGAAGTCTATTGATCCTGGCCAGCAGTTCACATGGGAACACTCTAACCTGGAAGTAAACAAACCAAAGAATAGATATGCGAATGTAATTGCATACGACCATTCTCGTGTTCTTCTCTCAGCAATAGAAGGTAAGGAGACCTTTAAAATTAAATTAATTATATCCTAAAATCTAGAATAATTTAACCAATCAATATCTTTATATAGTTATATAAAGAAGTGTTAATTAAAGCACTTCCAGCAAATTCCTGTAATGACAATCCTCTTCTGATGCTTATTGTCAGCAATGTATTATGAACTTGCACTATGTAACACTGAGTGCATTAGGTTCCTGTGTATATGCCAGAGAGTTATCTGAAGTAAATTAATATTGCTGCTTACTTATACTAACACTACAAAGCAAACAGAGCAGTAAACAAACATATTTGAATTGAGGCATTTGTTGATCAATGAAATTATCAAGATATCTGCTCATTGAATTTTACTTTGCAAAACCTTATAGTGGGGGAAAAAATCAGTTCAACCTCATGTTCTCTGGGGAAATTTTAAAAACTCTCTTAGAACTTTAATTTTAATTTCCAATCTAAATATCAAACTAGAGTTTTTAAACAAATGCCCACTTGCAGGCATTTTTGAGAGTATCTCACTGACTAAAGATTGACAGTGTGATTTAGTGAGAGCTTTTCATTATATCTTTCTTTGTTACAAAGCTTCCCAAAATCATAAACACTTTAAAGTTTTATCTCAAGAAAACTGTTACAGGTAGCCAGTCCTAGGTGTTGTGTCTGTTTTACCAAGCATCAGGACATGCTGGTTTTCACTCAGAGGATTCTTTTTATTTTTTTCCAATTCTGCCTTACTATTAACCTACTTCCTAGGTTGAAAATGGATTTTCAGTTTATTCTATGTTGTGGACAGTCAGGTATTAATGATGGCCATAATCAAAAAAATTATATATTTAAATGACACAATTTAAATGAAAATAAGAGTTGTGTTTAGTTAGCTCCAACAGGACTTGCATACGATACATAACATAAAGGGATCTATATTCAAGGTCATAGTTACTTCAGTCATAACATGGTACAAGTTAAACTGCAAGAATTTTAATTTATGGTTATAAACAGCTGCTTATCTTTGGCTACTCCAGACCTAAATACACTGGATTTATAGGTGTAATCCACTTTAATATTAGCTTCTTGGTGAAGAAAAAGGCAATCCCACTGAAGTTTAGATCTTTCCTCATTCATTGCAGCTGCATACCACAGGCTTTGATAATACAGATAAGAGCTTCTCAAATGTATTAGCAAATTTTAATGATTACCTTGAAGAATTTGCATATGATAATCTGCTTATATTTTTCCACCTTTGAGATTCATTTGCAGTTCTATCAAGATTTTTTTTTGCAACATACAATTTTTCATATTGCCTTGTAAAAGAATATGGCTGTGTAGAAACCTGGCTCTACCTGTCTCAACACTAAAGAAGGCTATTCTAATTAGCACTATATGTGATGTACCTCAATAAATATATCCTTTCCTGTCTCACTGGTCCAGACAAGTGGTCAAAGTACATGGTCTGAATAGGTCAGGAACAGCAACTGAGCAGGGTTTCCGAATGGTATTCTTCAGAACAAAATGCTTAACTAGGAGATAAGTCTAACTGGCAAAAAGAAGACTCTTTTTCCCAGGGTTTTTGCTTGGAAAAAGAGTTGTGTAAAGGAGGAGAGAAGGAGAGAAAAAAAAATTAAATGTAATCAAATTTATTTGATAATTTACATATTAGACAACTAGACTGCCATATTTCCCTGAAATTTGGTTCCCTTTAAAAAAAATTATTATATTCAGAGAATGAGAAGAAAATTTAAGAGGCAAAGCAGAAAATGTTAGTGAAAGTAATTGAAAGTATGAAATTATGCAGTTCATTGGACTATGTTTTCACGTAAGTGATATAGTTATCTTTGTTTCCCTTTTTTAAGTAAGAAATACCAAAATGTGGCTAAAGTTTCTAAATCTTTCATAGTCACTGGGTCTACAGAGAGAAAAGTATTATAACCTTTTGTAATATTAGTGTTGGATGTAAGACCACAAATCGAATATTCAATGGAATATTCACCCATTTGGTGATTTGCATGATTTTAGTTTTTTTCCAAGTCTTTAGATTATGCTGAAAAAAGCATATGGTGAATAAATCAAATAGTAAATGCCTTTTTATAAGATGATATTTAGCCTTGAAAACAGAAATAATTTATACAATGATATATAATATATTATATAATAATATATCATTATCCCCTTAAAAATTCTTATTCCTGGAATTTTACGTGATTGGGTAGATGAAATTTTGTGTATGTACCTTCAAAAGTTTAATCAATTGGTTTTAGCATTTAGTAAAAAGTATTTGTCTTTCAGGTTTTAAGTAGATATTTCAGATATGAAAATACACAGTCTGGCCAGCGCTTTATTCAGTTGATACCTGTGTTTCTTTTCATGTTACCAGGGAAATCAGTATTTGGAATATTACTTAAAAATAAATTCTCCTTTGTCTATGATACTATACAACTTAATTGGGACCTAAATTTGGACTAAAATATATTTTGTTACAACTATTTGGAGAATATTTAGTACAAATATGCATGCACATATACATGTACATGCCTACACATAGGCCTCATCTACATTTCTTTGATGGTCACAAGAAAACTAGTATTATTAGTGAGGTTTGAATAGTAGCTGTGCCTTTCTAATGAGAGGAGCTCCATTTTACACCTAGACGGTTTCTTGCTGTTTAAGAGGAAATATATATGAAGAAAAGACTAAGCATCTGCCAAACTGTAATCCTACACTGATGAACATTTAGCATCTTAACAGTGTTGCAGAAATATGGAATATTGTAACTGGTACTTCAGAATGAGACACAAGGCCAGTTTTATGCCATAGCAGAACTCTGTAGCCTGTTCAGAGTGATTACTACAAAGTCTTGAGAAGCAATTGGCACAGATTTGAAATTACTTCTTTCGAACTATTGATATCAAATTGTTAAAAATTGCATTAGCCCTGAAACACAAGGCTTACTAACACTTTCAAAGTATTTATTTTGGCACCCTTCATAACTCCTGTTAAAACCTTGTTTTGAATCCCCACTAAGTTCTTGACCTCTCTAATTACATACAGTATGGAGTTCCACAACATAATTACTCATTTCACAGAAATATATCTGTTATCACTGCTTAAATTTTATTACATTAGATTTCCCTTTGGAGAGAAAACCCAGGTTGGACATGGTAATTTGGTTTTCCTCCTGAAAAGAAAATTTTACTTCGCAAAATTCTGTTCCCATGTTCTTGAAATCTGATCGAAGTCTTGAAATCAGCTCATATTGGGCTGTCTTTGGCTGTTTCTGAGATGGACACTTGGAATTTTAAACTATAATGACAGAATGTTAGAATGTAGTGAAGTTTATTATATGCATCCAAATAGATTTAAGGGAGAATTTACTGATCAAAAGATGAACAGATTGAGTTAAAACAGCTAGATCTGTGATCTTCAACCTCTAAGAACTAAATAGAAATTCAGGAGGTGGGGAGGGAATGGATAAACATTCTGCATTTTAAAATGCCTTGCTGATTATTTTAGGAGATATTAATGACTAAAAGTCTTCTATATGTGGATGTATTGGCACAAGGCCAGTTATTAAAAGGAAAAAAATACCTATCATATTTCAGCACAGTAATTTTTCTTTTTGGAAATTTAGTGATTTTAAAATTCGGCTAGAAAACTAGAAAGCTCTGAATGTAATACAAATGGACAAGAAAGAAAAGGCAAAAAGCTGCTAATATTATTTGTCTGATGGCCAGTTGCCATTAAATTGGCTTTGATTATGTAGGCCATCATTGTAAGATTTAGAAATTGTTTGGAGCATTGTAACTATGGAAGAGTCATGACCTGTACAAACTATTTGCACTCTGTCACATTGCATTTATGTTGCCTTCTGCTAACAATAGGAACTGAATGGTCCCTCACCCTACAAGTTTGGTGTGCCTTAAAAACAACAAAAGTATTTTGGTTGGTGTGCCTTAAAAACAACAAAAGTATTTTGGTGATGGATACAGAAATACCCATAAAGAATATGGATACAGAAAGATGGGTGAAGTGATTTCATGGTGTTAGAGCCCCTGTGAAGTAGATTTCATAGTGTAGATGTCGTGGTGCATGTGTTGACAACAATGCTGAGACAAGCTGTAGGTGTATGAGCCTACTGATACTGTAATAGTTATAACTTAAATGCTGCCATCCTTGATACCTTTAAAATCTAGTCAGAACAATTTTTCCTGCATATGTTGACATACTTTCCATTGGGAAAAACTCCAAGAAGACATCTGGTGGCTTTGTTCTTGACTGACTAATGAAGATTTGGTACATATTTACCGTGAACACTCATATTGAAACTGGGTTTTGCAGGAAATAGCAAACCAGATATCATATCCTTTCATATTAGTAGAGACACTCGTCATCTCTTTGAGTGCATAATTTAGAGTATAAATTAATATTTCTATTCAATAAAAGATTCCTTTGTCTGTTAACTGCTGTGTTACTCAGTGTTAAAAAGATGGCTAAACCCAGTTTCAGACAACAGTAAAATAATTACAGTATGAGGATATCATGTTAGGATTCAGTGTCTGCTTTGTAGTATTGTGCAACATACTGCCATCTGCACATACTGTCATGCATTGTGGATCGTTTCCTGATGCAATGCTCTTACCTATGCCTCTGAGGACCTACACAGAACAATCTGTTTATTTCCTTTCTGGACTTCTTAATACTAGACAGTTCTTAGACCAAAACAAAACAAATTCATGCTAAGTTTTGTTGGTTTTTTTTTCTAAAGGAGCTTCCACTTTTTTTCCATGTCTTTCTGCTGGTCACCTTCCAAGTTTCTTTTCTCACCTGCAATCTTCCAAATTTCTCATCTTGCCTGCAGATCTTCTACACTCTTAGTTCTTTGTTTGCATACTTACATTTCACTTTTGTCACCTTTTCCCTTTCCTTTCAAATACTTCTCTTCCACCCTCTAGACAATCCCATTCTTTGTCAGGCCTAATTCTGCATCTTCTGCCTATCCTTTTCTGGCATTGCCTTCTGTCCATAAATTCTCTCTAATTCAACATTTCCCTTTGAGTTTCCATATCATTCATCTTCTCCCTCTTCACCAGCCTCTCCTAGTCCTCCTAACAGTCTATTCACAATCCAGCTAGCTGTAGGTTTTCTTTTCCTGACATTTCTTTTTCCTTCTTCATCCTTCATCTTTTCCTTTCCTTCATCCTTCTGGGATGATATGTAGAGAATTTTCCTCAGTCTTTGTAAAAAGTCTTCATTTTACAAATATTTACTACTGGAGTACTTCATTGATTTAGTGCTGCTCCATATTTCAGTGAGTTCTTAAAATACAGATTTGTGCTTAGACCATTTCAATTTGATTATTTTCTTAACTATATAGATTTCATGTAACAAAAACATCCACAGAAACACTGGTTACTGTCACCTAGCACCTGTTCATTGGCCAAGGGGATTAAGGAATGACAGTTAATGTAATTTTTTTGGATTTCAGCTAAGTTTTTAATACCTTCTCTCATGGTCTATGTTTTTGGACAAAATGTCCAGCATACAGCTGGATAATCACATCATGTGATGGGTGAGCAGCTGGTTCACAGGTCAGGCACAAGGGGTTGCAGTGAATGGGGTGGCATCAGGCTGAGGACCTGTCATTAGTGGGGTTCTGTAGGGCTCCACCATAGGGCTGGTGCTCTTTAACATCTTCATAAATGACTTGGATGTAGGACTGGAAGGGATACTAACCATGTTTGCAAACTATACAAAATTGAGGAAGCTGTTGACTCCCGTGAAGGCAGGGAGGCCCTACAGAGATGCCTTGACGAATCAGGGGGCTGAACAATCAACAACCACAGGAAGTTCAACAAGACAAAGTGCCAGATTCTGCACCTGGGATGGGGCAACCTTGGAAGTACAAACGGTTGGAGAATGAGATGCTGGAGAGCAGAAAAGGACTTGAGGGAGCAAGTTGAACATGAGTCAGCAGTGCCCTGGCAGCCAGGATGGACAAACACATTCTTGGAAGCATCCAGCACAGGGGCAGCATCCAGGGGGCCAAACATGTCCTCAGGAGCATCAGGCACAGCATTGCCAACCAGGGCTGCTGTCACAACCCATGGCAGGGGGCACATTGTCATGGTAAGTTCTCATCAGGCTGAGCAAAGAAGCCGGACCTGAAGTGAGGTCTCTTGTGCTTATGTTCTTAAGGCATGCCTTAACTCCATCAATCAGACAACTATTTAGAGTCAAAAAGTGTTGTCTAACAACCCTCTACATTCTTAAAATTTTCTTCCACAAATGTGGTGGCTAGCAAGCCCTTAATTTTGTACAGCACACTAATATAGCTCTCACCTCCTAAAATTAACCCCTCAAAGGTGCTGGCTTAACAAGCCGCAACACATGTCCACAATCTCCGCACTCCTGCAATAAAGTTCAGTATGGAGCATGGGATAGAATGACAGCTGTGGTTTGATCAGACAAAGCAAGAGAGAGAGAGAACAAAGAATATCACCCCAGATTCCACATTGTTCCTTCCATGTGGATGGTGCAGAGCTGGGGTGGTGCAACAAAGAAAGCAAAAGAGAAAGAGATGAAAAAGAGAGGATAGCAAAGGGCCTGATCTGCATTCTTTTATAGTTAACCTGATGCATGCCTCTTATATAAATTAGATTTTTCTCACTGTTTTGTTCACACATGCACAAACAGCCTGTGGTTTTTGCTCTGGCATTGTTCAAAACACCAGACATTGATGTAAAACAGTAGTACAACTTCATCAACACTCTGAGTTCATCATGGTATTTTTCCAACTTGTTTACAAGCATGACAGAATTTAATCCTATTACTTCACACTATTTATGCACATGACTAAAAGCACATGTCTTAGGGAAGCAGCGCAGAAACAAAGCTTTATAGTTTAATTTATTTTAAATAGAAAGGCTGTTCAGTACTCAGCCTTTGTAAAGGCTTGAAATAATTTCATTATTTGATTTCAGTTTGTGAATAAAATGTGAAGTCTAATTAAAGTTATTTGAGATTATAACTCTTCAGGAAATCAAGTGAATCATTCCTAGGGTCTACATTATTAGCCCTGTGGATCTGAGTCTATGTTGCAGTAAGCTGTACTGTCATCTCAGCTCATGCATTCTCAGCATAAATTGAGAGCAATACAGATCATGGGGTTTTTTATCTTCTGTACTTTAATTGTGGCATTACCTAATTTTATTTCATTGCTCATTCACTTTGACTATATAAAAACTAAACATTGTTCTCTTGAGATATTTAAAAGTGGATTGTCTTTTGTGCTGAACTACTCATCTGATTCTTCCCCCATTGTGCTTAACTCCTGTTGGCTAAATTAAAAGATTGCAGACTCTGGTCATTCATCACCATAGTTGAAAATGCTACTAGATAATAGTTGTGGTAGAATCATGGTTCAGGAGCTTGGTCTTTAACTGACTTCTTGTGCAGAAACTGTGTCTCTGCTTTCATGAAACTTATAAAAGTCAGGTTATACTGCATAGATTACCCTAATTTATACTTCAGGTATGCCATCCTAAAGGTACAATAAATCCCACAGATGCCAAAAGACTTAAGTTCATATCAATTTTACAGAATTTGGTTGCTTTGTCCCTTTTTTGACCCATGCTGTTACAGAACAACTGACCTCTCTTAACCATGAAACCCAAATTTAAGTAATGATGGCAATTGCTGCTGTGCTTGTGGGTATGTTGCCTTCAAGCTATGGCAGCTAACAAAAGTTTGCAGGATTTCATTGTACTGCAGTCAGACTGGTTGTCATTTGATTGTTTTTGCACTATTGGACTTGACACAAAATTGTTCTGTTTTCTCAGCTCAGAATGAGGTTATGGCTGGAAAAATCATTTCAGAAAGGGAAATTTTAATATTTAGATTTACTTTGATAATTTTTTATTTTTTGTCATCATAGATATTTACAGATATTCAATTGTTGTATTTGTTATTTTTAACAAATTCATTAGTCCTCTCATGATGAAGCACCTTCCCTAGAGGGCTTTAAGGATTTTGGGGCAGGATGTGAAACTGAGGTCATGCATGAAAATAGTGATGAAAAGAGACTCTGTGAGAAATGGGTACAATACTTAAAGGGACTATGAGAGTGGATAGAGAACAGAGAATATCACTAATGGATACTGTGTGTGAGAGAGGAAATGGAGCTGAGCATTCTGAATCAAGTTGTTCTCTTGATCTCAGTAGATCAAGTATTATTGAGTACTGTACAGTACTATTGAGTAGTGTATTCTGCTAGCGATAAATGCTTGATGCAAAGCTCAGTGCAAGTGTTGAAGCAACATGTTTTGTTGTATTTTTTTTCCCCCAAAAACTTCATTGGTTAATTCATTAATAGTTGCTTAGGGCCTGTGGTAAATGGAATTTCATGTCCATGTCCCAAATATATCCTCATTTGGTGCAGTGAAGCTGACTTGCCTTGTAAAATAATTTTTCTAGCTAAATTTTTCATGTCCACGTTACAGAAATAAAGTGGAAAATCAGAGTGAAAATTTCCACTTTAATCTATATTTGAAGAAATCTTTCTTGAATTTATCAGTAATTCTTGATCTTAATTCTTTCTGACTTGAATCTTAGATCAAGAAAGGTGTAATCTGGAAGCTTTTCTTCATTCTAATTGAAAGAATTAGAATTTATTTAATTTAGAGGTTATATATTTTAATATAATTTGTCAATAAATTCAATACAAATTAGTGAGTAGAAAGAGAATTTACAATTTCAGGATTCTGGATTTTTTTTACATCAGGTACTAGTATTGGTTGCTAAAATTTGTAAAGATCATTCTTTAGGGAACAGCTTGCAATAGTTCTCATGCTTAATTTTCACACTGAGTTTGTGCATTATCAGTTCCAGAGGACAGCTTTCCCAGAAGATCATTTAACCACTTTACAAAGTGTTGTTTTTCATTTTTTCCTCAGGCTTTTATTTATAACATGTGCTTCAAAGTATGATACCAGGCATCATAATAGAATTCTAATTTATGCAGAAAACATTTCTTACCAGCTTTCTCAGTTCCTTTGGTAATAATACCCAGTTGGTGTAGTTTTCTCCTGTTGGCTTCATTCTTCTTTCTCATCTGTTTTGTGAAAAAAAGTTTTATTATCTTGATAAAGGAAGAAAATACAACATTGTGCCTAGCAGTTATTTTTCTATATCATTAACTCCAATATCCACAGTAAGAAGTGTCACATAAAACAGCTCCAGATCTACAAGAGTGATGCTTTTGAGCTCCACTTTCTGACTTTCATGGAGGGGAATCATGCTTTTCAGCTATGGACTATGCAGGTTAACAAGTTTTTTATTTTGTTTTATTTTTCTCCTGAAGAGACTTTCAGTCAGGTCAAATCAGTCAGACAGTCTGCCTGTGTCCATTCTTGCATCTTGCCTGAGGAGTGCCATTTTCTGCCTCTCTTGTAACCCTGAAGTCCCAAGGTCTTTCTATCTCTGAGATATTTTGTCAGGATTTTCTTCTAATTGTGCACAGAAAGTAAAAACAAATTAAAAATTTAGTTTAAATATGATTTGAACATATGAAACAGGAATGTATGTGGAACTTATCAGGCATGAAGGCAAAATTTTTTACTAGACTACAGCTGCATAATAACTACAGCTGCATAGTAACCCATAATCTGAATAATTTCCAGATTACATTGGATTTTACTTACTGTGACATTTAGTCTGTGGGTTCATTCACTGCTAAGTTAGTAGTGGAATGAAACATTCAGGTTTACTCTGAATAAGTGTTGAAACAATTAAAATTGTAGCTTAAAAGGAACGGTCCATTTTAAAGAGGTACACCTAATTTCCATTCGAATTAAAAATACTTTGGAAGACATTTCCAGATGTGTGCTACTTGTAGTCAGGAAAGATAGGAGTGTGCAGGTCCAGTAATTCCTGATTTGGGAGCACTAGCAGGAAATAATGCATTAGAATCTATTTGAAGATTTTGTTTCTGACAACCATCTTGGGAAGTACTTATTTACAATTTATTCTGTTTCATAGACAAAAAAACTCAATTTTGTTGCTTTGATGAGGGAAAACAGTCATAGCTCTAGAATAAACCTGGAGCTGGTATCATCACATAGACTCTCTTTTGAAAGATTTTGTGGAACCTCTACCATTTCTTAGGGTTGTAGAGTTGTGCATGGCAGATTGGCTGCATAAATATAAATCATTCAGTTCTGCTCAAATAAGTAACTTCTGTCAATTACTTCAACAAAACTTACTAAGTTGCAGATGATTATATTCAGCTAATTAACACTGCTTTGCCATTCAGCCAGCACTGAGATCTCACATTAATATCTTATTTCTTTCTCTAGTCATCAGTTAAAACAACAGCAGGGACATAAAAATGCTTCCCTCAGTGCTTTATCTTTCAGCACACATGTAGTCTGAGTTAAAAGCTGGGCACTGCTATGCTGAATTCAGCAATGGTCTGAGAATTTTAAGTCCATTTTTACCCATTTCCATGAGCATGCCTACCTTATTAGTGCAGAGTAGTAATGTGACCTTTGCTACAGCCAACACACCTCCTTGGCCTGGGTAGGCAGCATGTTCCAATCCAGGCATCCTGTGGCATTCCCTGAGTTATACAGATTGCAGTTAGGAACTGGCCTGCTTCCTATGGGGCTCTAAGAATGGACATGTGTCTGGAAGGCACAGCCAAAGTTCCTGTATACGTCTTGTCGAAAATACCTGAGCCCCAAGCAAATAATGGTTTAGGTCCCATGTGCATACAAGTCTTGGATCCCACTTCTTTTAATGCTTTTAATTCTTATTCAGTGTTGCAAAGGTCTTTATTTCATGCATACACCATACAGAAAATTTCACTGTTTCTTAAATCTGACTTAAATAATGTGTTTTGTTACAATAAAACTCATAATTATCTTAGCATTTAATGGAGAAAATGAATATAGCAGTGACATTAATAGTCTTGACGATATTTTTTTTCCTTATGTATTTAAAGGAATTGCAATGACCTCAACAAGAATGTTTGAGGAGCCTCCTCAGGGTCTCTGATTGAAAATCCTCAAAGGGGTCTGTCCCAGGTAGCACTGCCATATTTTGGCTGTCTGCAGGCAGTATCAGACCAGCTTTTAAATGCTGCTGTGTTGACCCTCAGGTCTCTCTGCCTGATACAGATTTTCAGGCTTCTTTTATACTTCTTATCACATGAAGTTGCTTGTTTCAAAAGAACAAATATTCCCAGAGAGACCACCATGCCTCTTGACTCCACAGATGGCCTACACTCACGTGTTAAGTGCATGGGTACATGCACTCTTTGGCACACACAGCAAGCTAGGATTCATCAAATCCAGTGTCGTGGGATTGTTCAGCCCTTGTAAAACAGGACAGCAGAGAAACTTTGCCCTGTGTTTTCACTCTCCTCTCTTTGCAGGCATCCCGGGCAGCGACTATATCAACGCCAATTACATAGATGGATACAGGAAGCAGAATGCTTATATAGCAACGCAGGGGGCATTGCCAGAAACCTTTGGTGACTTCTGGAGAATGATGTGGGAGCAACAAGGTGCAACAGTCGTCATGATGACAAAACTAGAGGAGAGGTCCAGGGTAAGGAAAACTTATGCAAGGTTAAAAATATTGTACCTGAGTTACCACTAATGTCATTGTTTTGTTTCCTTCATGTATGTTTGCCTGTCTTCTTTATATGTGTAAAAACTGAGGGGATTTTTAGGTTACTACAAGTTTAAAGTGTCTGCACCACAAAAATTACTTATATATAGGACATCTTGCTTTCACTAAGAAACTACCAAGTCACAACATTTATTTAGGGGTTTTTTTTATGCTCTGGAAAATTTTTAATTTTTTGATCACAGTGATTTTGGGGGCTATTTTTTTTGTTATCATGTTGGAAATCTTATGAGGTAACTCGAAAGAGTTACTTCCTCTGTAGTAATAAGAACATGATTGTATCATCCTGTTACGAGGAAGTTAGTGTATGTCAACAGCATTCATTTCTCAGTTTTAAATTGTATAAATTCACCATTGTTTAATATCAATGAAGATTTGCTTGAGAAACATTTGTTTTTTTTTGAGCAGATGCTGGTAGCTAGGAAAATTACAACAGCACATGCAGTAACAGAATACAAAATTATCCATGGTATTTCAAATTCAATTTTGCAGACCAAAGTAAAATTAGGAAAGTAAAGCACTAAAACATACAGATATTGTTCTGATAATAGCATGATACTATTCAAATAATTAAACTATAGATTCTATTATTAGAAGAGTTATAATAAAAAATGTGCTATATGTAAAGGGAAATAAAAAATAGTAATTAGATTTTAAATAAGATAAAGAAAGTGATAGAAAGTGTAGTGACAGATCATGGTGTGTTTCATGAAGATTTACTAGTGGGTCCATATTTGGTGGTATTTATCAATTCTAAGAGTGGATGTTATTAGAGAGGAAAGAGTAAAAGGAAAGACAATAACAGAAGAGAAGAAGAAGCGAAAGATGGGGAGAAAGAGAAACGAGAAAAATCAGCAGCAGCAGTCAATCAGGAAGTATTTAGCCATCAGTGGTGGATTCTCTATCAAACTTTTTCTACAGTAACAGTATTTTGTGTCAAGAGGTACTTGAAGTTCTCATGTGTTGTTTGTGATACTGTTGCCATTGCTGGGCGCACACCTTGGCTAGGCACAGTGCTGCACAGCTGGTTCATTGCTGAGCTCTCTGCAAACACATTTATGTGGCTATATTATAAGCCAGAAACTTGAACCAAACGTAGAAATCAGAAACTGGGAGAAAGAAGTGGTGATACTAACGTCAGTGGTTATCATTTCCCTTGGGTCTGGGCCAACAACAGTAGAAGGGTTTTCAAATCCAGGAAGTGAATAACAAACAGGAGTGTCACAGAAAAACACTGCTGCAACCATTCTGAGGTACTCTGTCCTAGAAGCTTGCGTGAAGCCACAGGAAGCTGCAAGTGGGAAGCAGGCTGCAGGACTACAGGTGGAAGGTGGAAAAAGCTAAGGTATCAAAGGCTCTGTGCAATGAGTTAAAAAATGCTATAAGTATGGGGTATGAAGAAGAGTTCAGTAATATAGAAAGACATTACAGAGGAGGACAGAAGATTTATCATCCAGACTGGTTTTGAATCAGTAAAAGTATCTTACAGGAGTAACTGGATAATAGTTGATATTTCAGTAGTTCATGGATGAGCTCCATTTCAAAATGAAAATATTTCAGCATGTGTCAGCTTGGAACAGGGTGGACTGCACCATAAAGTCTAATGCTATACTGTGTTGGCATTGATGTCTTTTTCATATGCTTGGATACCTATAATTGCAGTGATTACGTAACTTGAACCTCTTGGCAGCAGTCATTCCTTTCTGGAGGCTTACCAAAACATATATATTTACTCTTTTACCCTTCCTGTCATTTCTATAAGTAGAGTAGGCTTTTTGCAGTTCAAGCAATGTATAGCATTCTAATTATAGAGTCACTTCCCACATGTAACTTCAACCTACATTAATACCACTGATTTTACATACCTGATGGCAATTAGTACATAGCACATGGTAATTTTAGCAGAATTTTTAGTTTAATCTTGGGTCTACAGACCTTGTCTAGTCCAGGCACTGCCTGTTTGGAATTGAGAAAATGTAATTCTGCCCATTTCTTTACTAATTAATTCTTTAAAATTGCTGGTAAGTGACACCAGAGCAAAGAAAAAAAATCAGTTCCTAATAAGCAGCCCATTGCAAAAGGTATATTTAAGTACTTGAAAGTTTATCTTAATACTGCAGGCCACAGACAGCCACTGTCTAGAAGGATGTTTTGATGTAGCTAAATGAAATCCTTCTCTTTCTCTCCAGTAATTGCCTAGCAGAGTTTTAAGCTAACTCTAGCCTTTGTTGGCTGCACCCTAAAAAACCACTGATCAGAATAGTAATCACCTCCGTAAGTGATTAGCATTCAGAAGCAATACATTCTCTAAGTGGAATAAGAAACTAGACATTCTAGTCAACGGATTGCTCATGCATTCAATGCTTATATTTGTGTATTTTTTGTGCATAATTTATCGCCTTCTGTGTTCATAGGCTGAATTTGATGCATTCATTGCAGAGCATTACATACTAGCTATCCAGTACATAACTCAGCTCCCAGTCTCAGAGTCAGCAGCTCTGTGAATATGGCATACCACTTACCACTTCTAATACAGTGGCTGCATGTAATGTAATTAATGGCATTGATGGTGAGGCAGCAGTGGGAATCCCTGTGCAGGGAAAAAACCCAGTGATGACAGACGTTACATTGCTATTTTTTCTTGTGCTATCATTTTTATATAGCATATTCTTGTAGAAGAAAAACAAGTGAGATTTCAAACATGAAATATAAGCACTGTTACATATCATTAGGGATGAAGAGCTTTGCTAATTTTGTTTCTCTTTCTCCTTTGATTCTGTTTTGATTGCTTTTGTGTCTTGGCAGCCTGATCATTATTCCCGCTGCAAGGCAAGATTGTTTCTCCCTCAGACTTTCTGCTTTCCATTTTCATGTCGTCATTTCTGTTTAGGCAGCTTTTTTGCATTATGTAGTCCTGCAGCCTGGTATCAGCCTTTATAACCTGGACTGCATAGATAAAGATGAGGATTTTAATTGCATCTGCAGAAACAAAGTTGGTTCATTAGCATGTGTTAGATGTCTGAATGACTTCAGATTTGAGAATGTTCATCTTTTACAGCTGAGTAGATCAAATGAAGATGTTACAGTGAATTCATTATTCATTTGTTTGCCTATAAGGAAGCTGCAGGAAAAAAAGATCTTTCACTTATAACCTTTCACACTTAGTTGGTTTCATATTAAATGTCATCACCTGAATTTCCCTGACCTAAACCAGACTGTAAGAGAAAGTCAGTCTCATCATTCAGCTACCACGAAAGTAATTTGTATCAAAAAGAATTACACACATTGGCGGTGCATGGAACAGTATTAGTAGCATTTTTGTCACAGATACGAGTTTAATCTTAGTGAAATAAAACAATATTTAAGGTTTTAAATTTGAGATTGAAAAAAACAGTTGTGTGTTACACTAAGGAAACATGTTAAACATGTAAAACTTTAATGTATGATACCTCTCTTTCCAACTTCTCTGCCTTCTCCTCTACCGCAAGCAGTACAGATTAAATTTTGTCGTTGTTGAGTTTTGGATGCAGTTTTTTTGCTCCTCTCAACCCTTTGGATTTTCTGAGTACTAATGAGCTGTAGTGAATTGTGTGAATGATAAGATGAAAAATCTCTCTTTATAGCAAAACATTACCATGTTGCCTCCAACAAGCATATAGTCCTTCCTCCTTTTTCAGGATAGGATACTGTTTCAGGATAGGATTGTCCACGTGCAAGAGGATTCAATCCTTTCCTTCTTTGCTTTATAGTTCTGTATTTTGAATACATTTGCTATCTTGGAACTGATAGAAAATACTTCCCTCGTTGACCTCATTACAATATTTTCTGTGTTGAGACCCCATTGCCTAGGTTTAAAATCTTTTGACAAAAAAAACCCAATCAGGTCAAAGCTAAATGAAAACATAGTGACACTATCAATTATGCAAATAATAGAAGGTAAATAACAATATAATGTCAATACCAAGTTGATATTGAGCCGGATTCTGACCTTCTTTACTGATGAGGAAGGCTTTAGTTTTCTTAGTGATACTATGAGCTTCATTCAAATTTGCTAATGACTAAATGAACACATGAGAGAACTACATTTGTGCCATTCTGTTAGCCTGATCCAAACACCTATTTGACTATCATGAAGTGGATATCATCATCAATATTATAAGCAAAAATTATCTAAAAAACCATATATGTAGAATAATCATCAAGGTTTAACATCTTGAATCCTGAATCTTCATTGGGAAGGGGGAGATCAAAACAAGCCCAGTAGGAAAATGATGTATCCTCTCTCAGATTTATTCCCCATTATTGATACACAAGACTATTTGCATGGGTCCTGTATTTTTTTCCATAAGAACATCAAAAGATAATTGAAAGTCCTTGGACTTAGCGTCTCTTAACTTGTCACTGACACCTGAGAGAGCCAGGAGAGATGGCACTGTCACAAGAAAAGGTAAATGGACTTTTCCTGGTATTGCTGAAATGCTAAATAGGAACTCCTGTTATTCAAGTGTTAAGCACCAGAACACTTGTGTCTGTGTATTTCAATGAAAATTTTATAGATTTATAGACTATTCCATGTGTAAGAAAAATGGAAAATGGGTGACAGTAGAAATATCAAGTAGGTAAAATAATTGTTTGAGGTTTGTTTTGCTTGGTGGGTTGATTCGGTTTTTTAAGGAAAAAAAACAAACCCACAACCACTGGGAAATGTAATTGTACATTCAGACTCCTTAGTAAAAACAGCTTTGAAACAGACATTGGCAACCAAAGATTTCCAAGTCTTGCTATAGGAAAGGAAAAAATAAAGGCAGGTCTGGGAAGAGCACTACATTTTTCCACTCAAAATGTGCATGTTGTGAAGAGTTTTCTTGAATCCTGATTTGTTGCTGGCAGAGTAGGCACTGATATCTAATCTATCTGACTTCATATGCAAGACAAAGCAAGAGTACGTGCCCCAGAGTAAATAATAAGCACAGAAAACGAAGAATGCAGTTTTCTTTTCTGTATGATATGGATGCAGCATGCTTTTATGCAAATGTGATGGAGTTAGTTTTCCATTTGTTGTGCGGGGCTTCTGCAGAAAATTTCAGATCTTTCCTCCTAAGTATGTTTGGGTAATACTGGAAGTATTACCTGTCAAAATAGTGCATCAAAAATAAGTGACAGTTAGACATTTTCACTAAAGGAATAGAGAAGTCAGCAAGAGGTGCACTTAAAAATTAATTTAGGAATATTTTCAATACAGTCCTATGTGCACCTGTATTCTACTGTATTTAGGCAAAATATAATTGATTTTTGTGGAAAACTTTCACTGGTGTTTTATATGGAGCAGCACAGGTGTGTAAAAATGTGGGGTTTTTTTAAAGTTGTGAAGTATATTTATATGGGAAAATATAAAAAGATAATTTAGCTATGCTACGTTAGCATATAAGACAGCAGATATTAGTAGATAGGACACATAGCTGATGGCATTTTTTCATACTAAAATGTATTGTTTTACTAAAGAGGAATTAAATATGCAGTTTGTCATTGTTCATTCCCTAGTTTTAGTGGTAAACCATTGCCTTCTGTACCAATAATGCACTATCAGAATTTTATTTCACTTCTTTAGTGCTTGCTGCATGCTAAGATATGAGTCAGATGATGAATGAATGAGAGAACTGGGAGAAAAAAAAGGAAAACACAAAATTAAGTACACCATGTGTTCACCAGATTTACAAAAATAAAAATGTGTAGGTTTGTACTGGGTTTTTTTTCACTGTAACAGAATGCCATGGCCACAGTCCAAGAATTCCTACACCATCTTACGAGGAAGCATCTTACCAGTTGCAATGTCAGAATTGTAAAACTCAGTCATAACTGTTTATTATGGAAGGATTCTCAGAGGCACAAGGGCAGGAACATAGTCAGCTCTCAATTTCTGTGACTGAAATGTAGTCAGTCATAGGTGCTTAATGCATGCAAGAATCTAATCCAATAAAGCTTAGTCTCTTTTTCTAGGCACATTTCAGGTGGAAGAGCAGTGCCAAGGTTCCTCAACTAAAATACAGACTGTGAATATCAACCAGTAAAATAGCTGTGGAAATGCTGTACTATAAGTAGGGTTAATTTTGCTTTTACACAGTTAATAGGCTCCAAGTCTGGTTATTTCAGCTTATATACATTTGAAGTTGAGAACATACAGAATCAATGCTCCATGTGAAAAGATCTTGGTAAATTAGAGAGAATCTAGAAGAGAACAGTGATGATCAGATGCTGGAGAAATAGTAATATTTGATTTGTTATATATATAAGACAGTGAAGGCAATCACAGTAGTCTTTCAGCATGTGAAAGGCTTTTAAAAAATTCCAAAACAATATACCATTTTCCCTGCCTTTGGGGCTTTAAGGAGGAAGAAATAAGCTATGCAGTGAAGATTAGTTATATCAAACTATTAAAGAACTTCCAAAATGTAATGTCAAGAATGGAACAACCTTGGTGGGATATTGTGTGCAGTGTCTTCCATTGTAAGCTTTCAAGGACTGTCTGCTGCAGAGTCTTACCTGAAATGGTCTCTAGCTGACAATACCTGGTATTGCCAAAAGTATTTCTCAAGCCAATCATCTAGGTTTTTTGTGTTATCATTCTTGTGGTTTCTTTTAGCTGTTAGGGTAAACTGATAGTTTTCTATAAAAATATTATTTCCCTGAAGCAAGTGTATATATAGCAAATGGTTTAGTCAAAACCATATTCTAACTCTGCAATTCGACTTTATTTTCTTAATTCCTTTGCTTTGCACTTGAGGTAAGACATATACTACTACCTCATATAAGTCCTCTCTTAATACAGACAGAGGAACTATGCCACATGTAGAAAATGCCCATTGACATTTTGAGTTAGAAGATTAAAAATTCTGCTTGTTTTCAGAATTGACTGAACATAGAATCTCAGAATCATTAAGGTTGGAGAAGACCTTCATGAAATCCAACCTTAGCAAATACCACTGTGCTCCTTAAACTATATTACAAAGTGAGATGTCCACTCATTTTTTTGAACATTTCCAGGGATGGTGAGTCCCCCACTTCCCTGGTGAGGCTGTTCCAATGCTTAACCACTCTTTCAGTGAAGAAATTTTTTCCTGATATACAACCTGAACCTCTCTGCTGCAGTCTTTTCCTGTTGCTGGTTGCCTGGAAAAGGAGATCAACCCCTAGCTCACACAACCTCCTTTCAGGTAGTTCTAGACCACAATAAGGTACCCCCTGAGCCTTCTTTTCTCCAGACTGAACAACCATTGTATCCTCATCATCACTTAGATTTGAGACCCTTCACTGGCTTTGTGGCCTCTCTGGACACATGATTAGGTCATGTTTGGTTTAGCATTGTAGCATATTGCTTCAGCATATGGTGTTCTGTCAAGCAATTTGAGGCTTGAAAATGTCAGAGAGTGGATTTAGTATTGTTTATCAAAAAGTGATCCTACTTTTCCTTATTTAGCAGATTATGGTGAAAAGCTCAAGGCCAGTTGCCCTTTATGGCAAGCAACAAATCAGGAAAATTTAAGTTCTTCTAACAGGTGTCTCTGAAAAAGAATATTATTTTTAACATTTTACATAATTTACAGAGCTTGTCCTGTGTTCTAAGGAAGTTAATGGACACAGATGGATACTGAGGTTGGTAATCAATGCTTTTTCTAGGGGAATTTTCTTGTTCATGTAACAGGAACTGTATGAAATACATTTATGAGATTAAGAATTTCATCTGTGTATTAAACTAGTTATAGAAAGCTCACCTTGGCTTGAAGTTGCATTCAAAAATCACAATCCAGATTGAGACCTCTAGGTCCACGAAACACCTTCCAATGTACCTTTTCATGTATTAGTTCTGTTTCAAGTGAACCAAAGACATAATAATAATAGATTTTTTTTGATCTGGTGTTTCTTTCTTTTGATCCTTTTGTTTCACTGATATTTTACATAATATCAGCTTATTATATCATATTATTCATATCAGCTTAAAGAGGTAGTTCTCTTTTATGGAAAATAGTAGATCTTCATTACAGCACTTGAATAGCAGGCTGAAATGTTCAATATGTTCTTCATACTGTAATATCTTATTCAGTGAAAGTATTATTCAGGCTGCACAGAGTGATCAGCCTTGAGTACAAGAGGATGAAACAAAAAGTAGACAGCACATTCACTTTTCCAGTCAGTCCATTCATTGAAACCTTTTCAAGACATTTTTGGAAAATCTTGCTGAACTTAACTGTTTGACAGACTCATCCTTCAAAATTAATTCATTAAAACCATGCTTTCCCTGCTGTTAGAAGGAGCTCAAAAAAGGCATGTCACATTGATACCAGCAATACAGCCTTGAACTGTTTTTTAATTGTATAGATGAAGATGAAAATAGAGATAGAGAACACTTTTAAACATGTCCAATATTCCTTTCAATATCTGTTTCCTTTTGTTTTAATAACCATACCACACTCTTTCAAAAGGATCAGAATGGAAAAAATCTGGGGATAATTTCTTTAATTAATCAACGATCTTTCAGCATTAACTGTTAACCTATTAATCATATCTCAGAAATTCCAGAAAATAGGGGAGTCATTAGTGTGTATTTGAAGCCTTAGTAGAGGACTAAAATTTGTTATGAATTGATTAGCCTATGGTTCATTTATGTGGCCTCCTGATTCTTACTGGAATTTCTTTTTGTGGCTACTGTAATTAAGACCAAAATTCAAAACTTATTTATGACTATGAATTTATATTTTAATCTTTCATTTAAGCCTAGACTGAACTCAGTGAGTTGCACTAGAGCAAATCTTATTTAAATAAAATCAAAAAACCTGTCTGTACTCTGATTTTTTTTAATCTTTGCATTATAATCTCAAGTACTATTGTCAGTGTCTTTAAGCTTTAGAGTCATATCAGCCTAATCCTTAGGTGGCAAGGCATTGCTGGAAAAAGAAAATGGCTTCAATGTAAAATCTGTTTGGAGAAAAACATCAGCTGAAATGTCTGAGGCAGTAAATTAGCTGCTAGGGTCTGAGACAGGTTCCACCAGCAATAATTGGCACTACCTTTCTTATTGCATAATTATTATTGCCATTCAACATAATTTATTATGTTATTCTTCTGTTTTTGAAGGAAAGTCATCTGAAAATACTATAGAAAATTCTGTCTGCAAAAGTCTTTTTATAAGAAAACAGGAGCAAGAAATTATGTTCTACTGATATTTTGTATTCTAGATTCAGCATAATTAATACTCTGTTCTTACAGCAAATCATTTGCTATATGTATCTGCCTTACACTAGTTTTCTGTCTCTTTCCTGATCTTTTTTTGTTTTGTCCTTATAATCTTAGATGGCTTGTAACAGCTGGTTCATGTGTTAAGAATTACCTGAAGGATCTTTTCAGCATGAATGATGGAACTTTATACTGGAAAATTATTTCTCTACCCTTGAATGTCAGGAATCTTTGTATTCATATGTTCATATGGAAATACACTTCCTTCAGCTCTGTTGATGCATAGCAGCATGTTCTCTAGTGTCTGTGACTTGTTGAAGTGTGAATATCCATGAATATTAGGAACTTTGTAGCTGAAACCCTTCAAGTCTGAAAATGTCTCAAGCTTCTCATTTTTAATGAAAAAGGATGCATTTACATTTTTTTTTACAGCTTTGCTTTCAGTGAATATTTGTACTTCCATAAAGAGCAAGGATTTGCATGGTCTGAATGGAAGAAATGTAGAGAAAGAAAATATGTGTATGTTTGAGAGGCAAGTTAAGAGAATGTGCCTACCATTAGTTATATATTCTAGCTACATCCATTTCTATGGCACCGAAAAAGATTTCTTTTTATTGTATTTAATCATTTGAGAGCTGCTCTGATTTCATATGTAGTGGTTTTGGCAGTGTGCAACTTAGGATCATGGGCTGAGAGATGCTGTCAGGGAGCAGGATGGTCTCCCTGTTATCCAGGAGAAGAAGTCAGAGAACTGCTGAGATGCTTGGATGTTCATAAATCTATGGGCCCAGAGGAAATCCATCCCAGGGTCATGAGGGAGCTGACAGATGAGCTTGTGAAGCCCCTCTCCATCATTTGCCAATAGTCCTGGCTCACTGGAGAGGTTCCAGATAACTGGAAGCTGGCCAGTGTGACACCCATTCACACAAAGGGTGGGAAGGAAGACCCTGGTAATTTTAGGCAGGTTAGCCTGACCTCAGTACCCAGTAAGGTCATGGAACACCAAGGGAAATATCGGTTGGATATCAGGAAAAAGTTTTTTATGGAAATAGTGATAAAGTTCTGGAGTAGCCTGCCAGGGAGGTGATAGAGTGACCATCCCTGGATGTGTTTAAGAAAAGACTGGATGTGGCACTCAGTGCCATGGTTTAGTTGAGTTGTTAGGGCATAGTTGGACTTGATGATCTTGATGGTCTCTTCCAACCTTGTCACTCTGTGATTCTGTGATTCTGTGAGAGTGAAAGTAGGAGTAAAAGGTATGCTTTTCAGTACTTTTAGTTACATTTCTCTTTAAAAAAACACTCTTAGATCACCAGTGAATTATTTCACACTCATGTGTCTACTTCATTCATCTTGCCATCTTTAGTTGTAGGCAAGAGAATAGTAGATATTTGCTGGTGAAAGCTGTTTTCATGTGCAGTTAGTGGCACAGAAAAACTCCTGGATGCAGGTGAATATAGTCTGCTAGGGAAAAGATGAACCTTTGGAACTCAGGACTACATGGATAAGAGAAAGATGATGACTATGAGGTGAGGGCTTATCAAAGATATATTAGAAAATAACTCACAATAAAAACACTATGATTGTCACTCTAGAGAGAGCTAGTATTATCATCAGCATACTTTGCCAAAATATTTTTTTTCCAAATAATTTACAGTAGCAAGAGAGAAATGGCTCTTACTACACAGAAATTAAACAGGCCAAAAAGCTAAAGCAAGAACACATTTGGCAAAAAATTTCAAAATTGACTTGTTGACATTTAGTGTTAAATTTTGGGGGTTGAGATTCTTTTTCTGAAAAGAACATAGGATATGTAACCTCTCCCACTTCAAGAGCTGAAGACTGGGATCTTAACATAGAATAAAAGGTTTGGAAAGAACTCAGTCTCAGAAAGTAGTGTCTTACCAATCAACTTGTATTATCTGGTCCTCTGCTGCCCGTGAAGTCCAATAGAAAACATTGCTTAATCTCTCACAAAGATAAATTGGACTCTAAATTGTTAGGAGTATTGGGAATATAAGGTTTATGATCACAGAGCAAATGAGGGTAGGAGGCACATAAGGACACATCTCTGAAGAAGACCTCTTGATCTCAGAAAAATCAATAGGCAAAAGGGACAGAAGATGCAGTTCAATCAATTTACGCTTCATGTGCTCTTCCAGAAGGTTAAATCCACATCAACCTGAAATCAGGTTTTCTTTCTAAAAAAATTGATACTTACTTTCATCAGTTTCCACTTTCAAATAATATATATACTACACTACAAATTGAGTTTCTTATTGAACACTTACTGTCTGCTTCCAGCACCAGTTCTCTGCATCATGTAGGTCTCACAGAAAGTATTTTAGAAAAAATATACCATAATTGAAGTTTATGTTAGATAAACTAGTACATTAAGAAAAACCCAAACAAAATCTCCACCTAAAGGAGCATGCACATTTATTTTTTCCCAGCCTAACTGAAAAATATCCTTCTAAGTCTGAGTAAATTTTTAAACATTAGATTACTCTACAAAATAAAAATAAAACAAACATTTTCTGTCATTTTCAAACTGGTCAAACTTTGTCATTAGCAAACTACAAGGTGAGTAATTTTTCAGAAATGCTTTCTGGAAGCTGGTACTGCTTCTATAAGCATATAATTTCAATGTTAGATCTGCCCAGTGAAGAGAACAACATATTTTGGCATGCAAAGGCACAGCTACACTTTTCTCTCTTGTTTGAATTTAAAAAATCATTTTTATTAATTCAAAAAACCCCAGGTTTAGTCAGAGTAAACCTGTAGTTGCTAAGATTACAAATTACAGTTACTGTGTATCCACACTTTCTATGAAAAAATGTTCCCAAAAACATTCCATTCCATGGGAATTAATAAATAATAAACCACAACTTGTTTGTTTAAAATGCAGGTAACCAATATAGACATGTTGCAGTGTTTCTATATTAATTATAAAATGAAGCTAGATTTTCTATAATTATATTTAAATGTCTCAATTGAAAACATGCTTTTTAGTTTGATTTACAAAGAGCAAAGGGGCAAGTACTAGGAATCTTGCAATTATATACTGGATATTTGTGAACTATTTGCAGTACTTATTCTTTCAGTAAGTGACACAAGGAAGTAATTATTTATTTACGTAATAAGAGAATTTTTGCACTATCAATCCTATTTTTTAATAGAGCAGTGTCAATAAACATTTTTAGTTACTTTGTTGAAATTCGTTTTCTCTAAACTAAATTATCATTGCCTGTAAAAAATTGTTTCCCTTTACTTTGCCACTAATTAATTCTTATCCCCTGCTTCAGTGGGTAGAATTTTTTTCTTCTCTATCTAGATTACTTGTTCTCAGACTGTGATTTGTGAGCCATTAATGATCTGTGACCTCTGAGCCTCAAAATAAAATGATCTGTGAGAAAGAGCTATTTGGGTCTGGAGTGTTGGAGAGCATACTAAGTCTTTTTTCAATAACTATTGTGCAGAATGAAGAACCTGGAGAACCGCGAGTTTCAAAGATGCATATCTTAATTTTCCATTTTGGGGAAATAATCACTTTCCCTCGTGGATTAGCATGACAATTCACATCTTTTTACTGCAAATATTGTGCAATATTCTGCTTTTGATGTTTCTTACATTTAGTGTATTCTCATTGAATTTTGTATGCGTCTGGCTTGGAGTGATTAATGAAGACATGTATTAAAAAAACCCACTGTGTTGTTACTGGACTCAGTTTAAACTTATTTTCTGTACTGTAGGCAGGGCTAATTGGTAAGAATGTATTGTTATAAATAGAATAGAGATTGACTCTCTGTTTCACCCATCAGCCACTGAAAGTAAAATGTTTTAAATTACTTGACTGCCATACTGCTTTGTACTACATTTTTTGGTGGGTTTAGGGGTTCAGCATTTCTGTTTTCTTAACAGTTATCATTGAAAATACCCTTTTTAACCGATACAAATTATTGAGCCTAAGAAATGATGATAAAAATATGGTTCTCTTATGTGTCATCTTACATAGAAGTATTGCATATTTTAATTCTAGACTGTGGAAATTTAAAATTAGGATTCCTCTGAATGAAATGTTTTGTGTTTTTTTTAGATTTGATGGATGAACTCTCTACCAAACTATTTTTTTAAATGCCTGTGGACTCAATTTCATGATATGCTTCTTCTCTGATGAACACTGATCTCAGAAGGAAATTTTTTTCTCACAGTCCACTTAATAGTTGCTGATGCCATTTCATTTATCAGTGTAGAGAAATTATTTCTAAAAACCTACTTGTTTGTACTGAGCTATATCTATACATAATAAATACTAACATCAAAGCAGTAGTTTATAAGTTTGGGGACTAATGTAAAATATGGCAAATATTAAAAAAATGTTCCACCTGTGTTGCTGTACTGTTACTAAGTTATAGACAATGAAAAGTGAATATATAGGTCATATTTTAGGCTACTATAAATTGTTTTTTTCTTCAGTGTATCTATGTTTATTAGCATTTCCCAATTATATGTCCTACTGAACTTGCCCATTATGGAAGAAGATATTATATAATCTATGACCAGAAGAGCAGTTCCTGTGGATGATAAAATAAATTTCTTTTGTTGGAAGTTGGCCATTGTATCTCCACATATTTTCAAAGCCTATGGTGATATACAGTCAGATATGTAATAAATTTCAGTATTAAAAGTACTAAATGATAACATATTTTTCACTGCAGGTGAAGTGTGATCAATACTGGCCAAGCAGAGGCACAGAAACTTATGGACTAATCCAAGTCACCCTTTTAGACACTGTTGAATTGGCAACATACTGTGTTCGTACATTTGCGCTTCACAAGGTATACATACTTATATATACTTACTATATGCTCTCAAATTGAAAGGCTGGCAGTTTTTTCCCGCACCTTCCATTCCTTCCTTCCTTTCTATCACTGGCCTCCCTCCTGTCACCTTGTCCTCCTTCTTCCTTTTGCTTCTTGCCTTACCTGTGTGCCTTTTTCCCTTACTTCCTTATTCCCTTTCTCCTCTTCTCCTCCTTTCTAGCCTTACCCTCGTTTCCTTCTAACAGCGCTGAATATTGACACTTCTACAGAGTACATGTTCCTGATAACATGAAGTTTTGTAAGTTAATGCAGAGCTCTCACCATGAAAAAGCTGAATACTTGTGGTGCACAAGTGTACAGTACATTTAAAGATCTTACATTGTTTGAATCTGTAATTAGGATTTTCCTCCATAGTTCTTTTTCTTTCTGGCCCCAAATATTTAAACAATTTTCACTGATATATATGCTTTAGCAGTTGTTTTTCTGAAAAGTGCTGATAAAATCTCAAGTAGCAGTTGTGTCATGAAACTTTTAAATTTCATAGAATGGCTCAAGTGAGAAAAGGGAAGTGAGGCAATTCCAGTTCACTGCCTGGCCTGACCATGGTGTCCCAGAACACCCAACACCATTCTTGGCTTTTCTGCGACGAGTCAAGACTTGCAATCCACCTGATGCTGGACCTATGGTTGTGCATTGCAGGTAAGCCCAGAAGTTTCTTCAAAGCATGGTATGTCAAGGTTCCTGCTTTCTGTTTTGTTGCAGATGAAAGTATGATTTTCTTTCAAATAGACTTCTGAGTCTGTCAATGAAAAAGGTGGTTGCATTGCAAATCAAGTATGGCACTGCCAACCTGGGTAGGCTAGAATTATTTTATTTGGTCTATGCACAATTAATTTAATTTTAGTACATCAAGAGATCTCCAGGAAGAATGTCTGCAGGGAGAATACAAATGTATCTGTGGCATTCAGAATGTGGCATGAAAAAGGAAGAGGATGGTATTGGTTTAAGAGCCTAAGTATTGAAAAAAGTATGTTTTAAGCAATGAAACACTTTTTGAAATTATTACTTAACTTATATTGTGTGAGAAAGTAGCAAACATGGGAATTAAGACTGATAAATTCAGGTAAGACCTGAATCTGTATTCAAGGTTGAATCCCCAGTTTAGGACTTTGAGGAACTGAAAATGCAAAGGATGTAACTGGGGAACAAGCCGAACTCAGTTCCAGGGAAATTAGTTCTCCATGCTTTTTGGCAAAGTAGTGCACGTCTTCAGGCATTATAAGGTATGAATTAATAACAATGGAAGAAAAAAAGTCAGCTGCTTTTCGTGTGTTGGGACTAAAGTAAAGGAAGAGGAAGAGATACAGGTTCTTTGGAATTTGCTGAACAGATAAGGACATTATCAGAACATATATACCAATTCTGATTGAAATAAACTCCAAGATGTGTTCCCTCATTCCAGGGCTATATTTTCATACGTTGTATAGCTTGCTGTGTAGCCCTTTTCAAAGCAAGTTCCTAAGATCACTATTTCTTGTGAACTTCACTTTGGAATACCTTCAATTAGTAAGGCTGAGAGCTACTATATATGGATCTCTGCAGTTACAAATGCTTAGCATATTTGAAAACCAGTCTTGCTTTTTTCATCCAAAACCTGAGGAATAGTAATTACAGCATACCGCCATGTCTAGTTCTGACTTCTTATATTGGCAGCCCATACATGGAATCTGATAATTTAAACACTTTTAAAGTGATTGAAAGAGTCTCCTGTAAACAAGATGGAAAAATAAATTCAACAGGAAAACAAAATAAGCAGAACTTAAATGTTGAAAGGCACAGACTGTTTACAAAATACCAGAGAACATGGAACACAGATATTAAATGTTTATTTAAACACCAGGATTAAAAATATGGAATAATTAGAAATAACAACACAAATATACTCACAGAGCTTGCTGAGTGTTTCTTGAATGGAGAGGCATATTTTTGTACTTGCATTTAGAGTCTTAAAACATTTTGGTTATTGTCTGGGATTTTAGATTTCCTCAGATACAACTTCTTTAGCTTCATCCATATATAGCATACTCCAAAGTTGCTCAACAGTGAGGATGCTACCTCAAAATCAAACTTAATAGAAGAAATTAATTTTCCCACTCTGGAAAATCTCTTCATATAATAGCCTAAATTACCGCTATGGAAAAATAGGAAAATTAAATCAGTTTTTATGGCTAGTCATTGGAAAAGATGAAATAAAATGCATTGCTTGTTATCACTCAGTGGTACTGATGAAGCACAAGACAATTATTTTCTCTTTGTCACTAGTTTTGCATGCAGATTTCATTGAAAGTGGTGGTCAAGTTAGGTAGTATGATTTTATGCCCGAGGGACTTTTTTTATCCCAAATTCCTATTGATTTATGTATCAATAATTTATCTGCAATAAGCATAATCTGCTATATATAAGCTTTTTGCCTTATGTAATTACTAGAGACATTAGGATTTCAGTCACTTCATACAACCTAACCTCTAAAAAACAGACTTTCACATATCCTATTATTTTAGTAAGGTTTTTAAATTTGACTCCTAACAATTTGTCTATGAACAGAATTAATGTAACCAGGTTTCTGAAAAAAATTAAAATGTATATCTCTATAATTAAAACAGGCTGGACATTTAGCATCAAGTGTTCTGGACAGTCCAAAGTTTATTAATCTGCTAATTACCTCCTCAGTGTAATGTGTTGACTATCCAACTGATAGACTAATGAAGTAACTAAAGTGTTTCTCACAATAGTCATATTAACATGTCACTTTTCAGGCATTATGTAGCAACATAATATTCAGGGATTTGTATTGCCTTATCATTTTACATTCAACATGATTTTGTTGGGCCTGTCTTGTGCAGGGACAGAAGTCAGATTTCAGTAATCCTTGTGGGTTCCTTCCAACTCAGGTTATCCTGTGATTCTATGATTATTAAATTGGTTCAAAAAATCAAAAGAGGAACAACTATAGAGCATCACCACGGCATTTTTAGTCTAAAGGATATGTCTTTCATACAGCAATATGAAAATTTCTCCTATTTGGTTTGAAATTGAAGTACTGGACATGCATAAACATTTCATTTTAAGCTATAAAAAATGAATTTAAAACAATTAAGTACAAACTCTGCACATTACCCAGTTTTTAATTAGAATCTGCTTTCCATTTTTTTCCTTCTCTTCTCTGTTGCTCACTTTGTAAGTTTCTCCATTCCAATCTTTCCTTTGCCTATTATAAGTCATTTAACACTTTTATCAATTTTTTTCTCTCCACATCTGAACTGATCCTTATTCTCTGGACCCCTCTAACTATATTCTAGTTGTGTCCTTCAATTCCATTGTTTTATAAAACTTATTTCATTGTTGATATCACATTGCTGAACCATTTAATGAAATATGTTCCTAAGTTTCTTAGTATTTTCTCTGAAGTAAGATTGTAATTGTAATGGTAATTGTCATTCTAATTTTTGCCAAGCATCTCCTTTTACTACACTCTACTAGTTGCTGTTTTCCATTGAGATATTTTTCTGTTCTTGACAAACTTCTTGATTTTCATTTATTCCTTTCCTGGCCCCTATTCTGCCTCTACATCCTTTTTAATATTCCTCTTGTCCTTGTTCTGTATCTTGTCTGTTATTGTCTCCCATTTTGTGTTTAGGTCTACCTAAATCCCTTTTCATTAAATTGCCCCTTTTCATCATCCAGATTTAAAAAGTACTTAAGACTTTTCTAACTAGGAGCCAAACAATACATTACAGAACCATATCTTATATCCTTTGCCTATGGTAGACAGTCTTTTTAATAATATCTCATTGAAGGAGTAATCTGAGTTTAGTTTCTAGAAGGAACACAGGATTTATAGTGGCAATTTTAAGCCATCTGAGACAACACTAATACCTTCTTTTATATTTCTTCCAGTACCTACCAAAATATCAGAGCTCAGGAAATTCTAATAATCACATTACAGAAGTATAAACAGAATGGGAGCTTCCTTTCAAAATGTGCTTGATAAAAGGAAAGAGTAGGCTTGAAGAACCTGTGGAAGTCCTTTTCTGCAAACTTTTAAACCATAGAAACTGAAAAACAAAGCTGTCAACAGTACAGGGAGAATTTATTTCTCACCCTGCGTGGGTGAGGAACACAAGAGCCACCTGTCTGTGTTTTGATGCTTACAGAGTAACCCCCTATTTATTCTGTATTTGTAGGTATGTATTGCAAGTGAAAGGTTTACCCTAGGATTTTTCTTACTCCATTTCTACCCATCTGCCTGAATAATGACCAGCAGTTGTCTTTCAGTCCATTTCATGTTAAGGGATTACATGGTTTTATAGTTTGCTCCATGGTTTTGGGGTACAGCTAAATGTCCAATAGAGAATCAAGGTAGATGGAGACCTAGTTCACAAGTGACCCCAGACAAGTTTGTATCAAAGCCTCATTTGTTGGTTAGCTATTTTAATATCCTGTCCCTAGGAAATGGTTTTTGAATGTGTGAAGAGTTTATTTAATAGTACAGTGTCCTTAATGGGAAGAAGTCTGAGCTGAAAACACCTGATTACTGAAGAGCCCACCCAGTACATAATTGAATACCCTCTTTTCACATAACAGTGACCAAAAAAACATAGTTCTATCTAGTGAAATTAACTGAGAATGTACATACTACCATTCTACATTACTAAACTTGATGATTTCTGATAAATGTATGTCAAAGATATGCAAATGGGAATATTTTTAATAATATTTGTGTGATAATAGCAAAGAAATACAGAATTATATGATCAGAATTTCCAAAACATTGATAATTATTTAATACTAATGTATATGCAGCAGGCATCTTTGCTTGTCATTTAGACATCTACTTTTGATAACGGTTTGATTGCCTGTACGGTATTGAATTTGAATCTAATACAGAAGTCAAAAGCATTTTGAGAATTTCATAAGGACATTCTACCAGTCAAAGCTCTTACTTGTTGCTGTGGTTTAACCTCTGCCAGCAGCCAAGCCCCACACAACTGCTTAGTCACTCCCATTCCAGAGGGATTGGGAAGAGAATCAAAAGAGTAAAAGCTGGAAAACTCATGGGCTGAGATAAAAGCAGTTTAGTAGGGAAAGCAAAAGCTGCACACACAAGCAAAGCAAAACAGGGAATTCAGTCATTTATTCAGTGCTGCCCAGAGAAGGCAGGTGTTCAGCCATCTCCAGGAGAGCATCACACAAAATGATGACTTGGGAAGACTAATGCCATCAATCCAAAAGTCCCTCCCTTCCTTCTTCTTCACCCCTCTTTATATGTTAAGCATGATGCCTTATGGTCTGAAATATCCCTTTTGGTCAGTTTGAGTTACCTGTGTCTCCTCCCAACCTTCCATGCACACCCACCTTCCTTGAGCTCCTGCACCACACACTGAAACAGAGGCAAGAAGTCTGGGAAGAAAATAAGTTGTAGTCCAGCCAAAACCAGCACACTTGTGCAAAAAAGTTGGCAGGATTTTTACTGGAAAAGGTAGCTAAAACATATTCAGAGGTATGTTAATTTTAAGGGAAAAAAGACATAGATCATTGCTGAAAGAATTATGGAACACCAAGGGAAACATCAAGGCCTAATCTAAATGCAGATTTTTAAATTTAAGTAATCAGATATTTTGTAAGGACTACCTCCATGAATGGTGTAGTTGTCATAACATAAATGCATTCCACTCCACTCTTTTCCCAAGAAAAAAGATAAAGTTTTCTGTCTGTATCTACCAGGGAAGACAGTTCAGTAGAGCCTCAGTCAATGTGGAGCTAAATGTTCCATGATCCTTATTCTTAGTGTGAGATATTGAAGAGAAAAGCAGATAAATTAAAGCTGAATGCCAAAAAAACCAAAAACAAACAAACAAAAAATCCGAAAAATGAAAACAACAGAAAAAAATCCACAAATGAAATTTATCACTCCCTTATTTGTATAAGTACCTACACTTATTTGTAGGTACTTTACACAATGGGTTAAAATCTTGGTTGGCTTATTTAGAGCAACTTGTCTGAAAATTTTTCTGTGGTGGCTGAAATAATTGATGCCCATAGATTTTGGTTTTCATTTACAGTTATATTTTAAGATTACCCTTTCAGTCCCTTTCTACAGAAGTTGAGTAATACTGCAATCCCACTGGTCTTTCTGCATGACTTGCCCTAATTTGCAGAGCTGATCAAGAAAAAATTGTTTCTTTAATGAAAAAATGCAGGCTTAAATCCTAGGATTCTGCATTGGTGAGACACTAATGTGTGGTCTAATGATAGTAGGGAAAACACGTTTTTGTTTGAAGTTGGATTAGTGCAGGCAAACAGGTGCTAATCAGATCACATAAACCAGTACTGGAGGGTGTTTGGAATTTTATGCCACTATGTTTTCAAAACATCACAGAACTTCAGTAGTTGGTTCAGTAAGACTACCTAAAAGCTTAACATGTTAGTGTGATCCCATATGTTTGAGTCTTTCTTTTAATACCAGCACCAAGGGGCATATCTCTAAGGCCCTTTTTCAAGCTTTGGCAGGTACTGTTAATGCTGCTATTGCTAACAGAAAGACTTGGCTGTTTAGAGGAATGTGACAGTTTTAAGTAAATCTGTGCCTGACTACATAACATAACCAGTTAGGAGAGTGAAAAACAAGATAATTTTCAAAAAATAACAAAACACCATATGATATTCTATTTCCTAAAGTAGAATTCTTGTTCAGTATATGTGAATAAAAAATAGAATGTTTAAGAAAAAAAATATACTTATCAAAGGCAATGATTTTCCAGTGGATTATTTTATTTCATTTCTGTATAGTTCGAACTGCTTCTTTTGCCATAGGCCTTACAAGTGCTCATTTTTTAATCCTTGCAGTGAGTAGGTTGCAGATGACTGCCTATCCTTTTTCACGGTAGGGGAAAAAACCTCCACAGTACATATTCAGAAACAACACAAGTAAGATTGAAAAATACTAGAATCTTCCTCATCTTTTCCCTTTCCTTCTCCTGAGAGCAATCCAGGACCCTTCCTAACGTCCTTGGACAGCTGAAAGCTCTAGAGAGGAAAAGACAGTGAAAGCATTTTAGTATGACAAATATTTTAATATCATAAATATTTTAAATTTTCTCTGTTTTACCCACATGTCTTTATCTAGAAGTTATTGAATTGCTACTGTGTATTAAACTGTGCTGGGTATCATCGCTGTACAAAAACACTGTAACGCTATTTACTCTTCAGCTGTTAGCTGTGGATCACTGTACATCTCATAAATATTGTTTTTTCTCATAGTCATTGTTCACTAATAGAAAACAGAGAGGGATAAGATTGCTATAAGAATCTCATATTGAAAAGATGTCTAGTTGGTGATCCTGCTTAGGCTATTTAGCTCCTCTTAATATAATATGTAGGAATAAGTTAATGTGCATGTTTTTCCTTCTATTTCATCTGTATTAATAGTCTCAGCAACTCTGACTATGCAATCAGAGAAACTGACTGGCATTAGTTTCATTTCTACACATACCTTTATTCTTAGAAGTTACTTCATTTCAACATATACAGGATGAGGCTTGCAGTGTTTATGCCTTGGATGTTTGATCTCTGTTTAAGTAAATGGAACTGGATTCACTTATTTAGAAAATTTTGGATGGTTTCTCTGTCTTTGATCAATTGTTGGAATTGCAGAATCTACTGGAAAAAGAGAAAGAAAAGAAGAAGAAAAAACTTTTCTAGACGAAAAGTTGATAAAGGCTAAATGGAAGAAATTGGTATAGCAAGACACTCCTTGGTAATTTTATAATGAATGGTATTACACACATGGACAGGAGATGTCACAGGTAGAGGGGAGTTTGGATTTGCCTTCATATTTTCACCATAAATCTTTCAAGGTCATGAAAATGCAGATTACAGAAACCTTACAGTTGAAGACTGGATATTTTATGCTGAACATGCAAGACCTCTCATGCAATTATTGGGATGTGTTCATGCAAGCATACAGACAAGAGGAAGTGTCTCCATCTGTATGCTGATTGAGAGAGAGATGGATGGTTAATGCTGGATTTTCTTTTCTCTGTTTCAAATTTGAGAGTAACTAGTTAGAATCATCTTGATAGCAAAGATACTATTTCCCAACTCATCTTTTAACTTAGCAGTGTTCTTATGAGCTTAGGTATCTAATTTTTTTTCATTAAATTTAGGCACTTGCTTATGAAAACCTGGGAGTATGAACATGATAAGAACTAGCACATCATAGTTAATGTGATGTTACGGAGGGTCCTGTAAAATTGGCCTTGATAGATTTTTTTTCTTAGAGTAGGAAAATACTGTGCTATATTATCTGTAAATCCTCCATGAAGTATCAAACACAAGCAAACTGATGCTGATCCACTTTCAAGTTTTGTCTTCAGTTAGACACCAGTTCTTAGCAAACAAGCCTTTCCTAAAACATGAACTGTAGTTGCTGTATGTATAGTATATGCTTCCATTGTTTATAAGCATTAAAACTCAGAAACGATCACTTAAAACATTATTAAAATTCAAAAACGTATAAATAACAAGTAATAGGAATATTTTGTCATGCAGATTCAAATAATGAAAAACACCTACTTGTGGTCTCTTTGATTAAATCCGTCATATGTGTATAAACCCATATTTGGTTGGCACTAAGCCTATGGTTCAGGGATTATACTCCCCACTGGTGTGACTCAGGGCTGGATTATCTTTTGAAATCCTAAAAAGCTGCTGTGACTGCATAGGGTAAGATTTGTTTCTGGTAGCAGTCAGAAATCTGTAAAGGAACATAGGGAATGCTATTACTAGATAGAATCAGTGTTCTGTCTAGACCAGTATCCTGTCTCTGACAATGGCAAATGTCAGAAATTTCAGAGGAAAGTACAAAACTCCAATGTCAACAATATTTTAGGAAAGTTTCCTCTCCAGCAGCAAGCACTTAGTGACTAGTTTAGCCTTGCTTCATGAGGATTTCAATTCTTTTCCCTTTTATTCCTCTAGCTACCTACAGAAACTGGTGGATACTTCTTTGCTTATATTCATGATTGTACAGGCATTTCAAAGAACAAAACCAGGCAGTATTAACTATCCTTTTACTTTTTAAAGTAGTTTCACTCATATACATTTGAAGATATTTATTTACGTTTAATTTTAATGCGTCTCTTTATTTCACTAAATGTCTTTGATTAAAAGGGTTAAAAAATTTTTTTCATGTTTTACATGTCTATAAATTTTCTTGAGTTCATCCATCAAAATATTGTAACCCATTCCAGTATTTCTTATGTGGAGGAAGATGGAAGGGAGTTCTCACATCCTTGACATTTTTGCTGGGTGTCTCTGTTCCCTCCTTTTGTGACATACGCTTTTTTAGTAGCCTGAGTAAAAGTAACTATTCTCTGGGTATTTTTTTTTCTTTTCTTTTTTTTTTTTAATTAGAGGTAAGCCAGTAAAAATAGTTCCATGATTATGCCACATTTTATTCTAAGTTTCCCAGGGGACATACTGAGGCCTGACTTCGATTTGGCCAACAAATGGCTTCAATTGAGCAGTTCTGCTGAAGACTGATGACTTTTTGCTGGGCAAAATAACCTGCCCCTCATTAAAATGTAATAATTGTCTGTAAGATTTTTTTAACAAATGCAATGTCTTTTCCATGTGTTATCTCAAATTACAAATATGTTGCTGCTGATAATTATTTCCATATATATATTATCATGTCCTACAAGGCCTGTAATTTCCTTTGACCTAAGCTGTAGTTTGATACATTATTTGATCAGCACTCTTAGTGAGTCATTTTATCCATATGTATTTAGTTAATTGGTTATTTTTCTCCCCACCCATGTTTATATATAATATACTCTACAAAGGAAAAGGAAATCTGACTGCTTGCAGCTGAGTCTAGTAAAAGAGCAATTAGGTTCTATCAGAGCCAGCAGCTGTCCGTAATGAATTCTGAATTAAAATTATGAGTGAAGAAAATAATCCAGCCATCTGCAGGAAATGTGAAAATATTTTTATAACCCAATAGCTGAATTCTGGAAAGGGGTATCTCTGAGATTTCCCAGCTGTACCTACATTAAATTCCAGAATATCCATAGACACAGAGTATGCTGGAACACATTTCATGAACTTGGCTACCCAGTGTGTTTGGCTAACTTCGAACAGGCTGTATTTTTATCTAAAGTAATCAGCATGAAAGTCTCTTTAAATCCTCTCCCCACATCTCTAGAAGTAAAATGCAGCTTTAAAAATAGTCCTGTTATCTTTTCATGGAGGCTTTCCAATCAGTCTTCTGCCCTGAATATTAATCTTTCTTCATTTTTTATACTTTTAGACTTAATTCAGGGTCTCATCACTTATTATCAGATTTTCTCAGTGACTGCTGTTCCAAGTAAATTCTGCATTGTGATGTCTATTTCCTGTCACCTGAATTTTAAAAACATCATAATACTATCCAAGCTTGCTTTACAGCTATCTTGAAACTTTATGCTAAAATTCCCATTATTTCCATTCTAACTGGCCCACAATTTTTGCACATAAGTTCAAAATCCTGAAAAAAAAAAAGGAAGAGATTAGTGTCTAACCTCTAAATGACAAGTTATGATTAAGAAATGTGAAATGCTTAGTGGTATTAACCTTTCACAACCTGATTTTCTGTGTTACAGAGAATTCATGATGGTATTAAGATTTCAGAGGTTAAGAATTGTTGTAATGAGTGCCAGTAACCAAGCTCTTCAGCGGTCAGTGGAGTATTGTCAAATATTACAAAGGGTATTTATTTTTTTCACTGCTTCATCTAAAAAAAACAGGACTAGTCTTCATATGAGCTCATCAGAGAAGCCTCAGCTTTTTTAATTGTTTTCTACTGTGTAGCATCTCACTGCATTAATACTGTCTTGCAACCAATTAATTTTAAACCAAATCTAGAAGTGGCAGCATCAAGTTTGTCTCATGCTCTGAATGTATCCTCTAGGTGTATCAGTTTTCTATTGAAAAGGAAGAGATATTCTGAGATAGAGGTCCTAAACAAAAGGTCTACTACTACAGTCATATCAGCTTCAAGGCTCAGGACTAAATTGCTGGTTATTTCCAAGTTTTCAGAGTCGGGGAAAGTGGAGCAAGGGAGTGAGAAAAATTTTTAAAAAAATTTGTACACAGATTCATTTAGGGGCTCTGAATTGTGGTTGGTACTGCAAAAACAAAAAAAAAAAAACAAAAAAGCCAGTGTGGAGTAAAGAGTCCTGGTGATAACATCTTTCTTTCACTTTGTGCTTACCTGATGAAGTCTTGTGTCTGGGTGACAACCTCAGACTTCTTCACTGTTCCATCAGTCTTAAACCCAACCAGAAAAAATCCCAAGGGAAGCTGCTGTTAAGAAAAGAAGAAATTGTTTTCCACAATAGGAATACAAAACACCTAGAATCAGGGAAGGGTCCAGAGGACTCTGGAACGGAATTATTTCAGTGGCTAGCAAGTACTTTCAAGGTCTTCCAGTTATCCAGATAGCACCGGTTCACCTCTGCTACTCGCACTGATAGGCTGATAGCTCTTCTCCATGAAAATGTAGTCAAAGCACAGAAAGAAATATTCAAAAGTATGAAGCCGCTTCTCAAAACATTCCACCCTGAGAATGCAAAGCAGGTTAACTGCAAAGAAAGGAACAAATAATTGTAAGCAGCAAGCAGCATAATTTCTGTACATTGATTTCTCTGCTGTTCTGTAATCTTCACTTTTATTTATTGACTGTAGGATCACAGTGTACTTCCTCTACTAAATTACTCAGAAATAGCATTTTTTTTGTATTTACTACAGCTGTTCAGGCATAGATCTATCCTTAATTGAAGGTAACAAGTCACAGTAAGATGTCTTTTTAAAATTAACCTTAAAATACTTTATTTTTCTAAACTCCATTTCAGTCAATTTTAGAACATTCTTTCTTTAGTGGAATGCATAATGTCAAGAAGGCATTGTACATTGCAAAAATGTAAAGTATGCACTGAAACTCAACTATCACAGAGAAGATATATTTAGGATTGTTAACTCTTTGACGATAAATACAGAAATCAGTATGTTCATATATAAGATTGTATTTAGAGAAGTAGGAAGATAAGAAGGAAAATATATGAGAACTGAATTAATTTTGAAATATAAAAATCACAGTAAATCCTTGTAAACAGATAAAATAGTACAGAGGAATAAAGTTTATTTTAATGTCTTTTCTTTGTATGACTGAGTAATTGAAGAAATCAGATAACACAGTGATTAAGTAAGGTGTATATGTAAAAATCCTCTATGAAAAGCAGGATTATGGCATGTATTGTTATATAGAATCAACAATCAATTCTGAAGGAAAACCATGATGAGAAAAATAAGAGAGATGAAATAAGGTCAATGAACTATATACAATTTCTGCTATTCCATCTCATAAGCAGGACAATAAGAGATTTTTTTCACCAACAATTCATGATTTCAGGAATGAAGCAGATAGAATAATTATGATACTTTGTCCCTTTCAAGAAAGAAGCAAATATCACAATTAAGATTGTGACTTTTCAATGGTACAGTTACCAAAGGTGTCAAGTACCTGGTGGCTGAAGTGTTGATTCAAAAGAAGAGTTCTAAGATGATCTGCTTTACAGCTGGGAAATAGAATGTTTATGTCTTTTATAAATATGTAGGATCACAACACCAAATTTAGTGCATTTCAGTTTCTCTCCCAGGACATGTCTAGAAGTTTATTTTTCAGAATCCCTATCCAAATTCCAGCGAAATCTAATAAAAAAAATTCTGTAAGGGAAGTTTGTGTCTGTAACATGCTGGTTAATAACCCTTAATTGATCCTTTCCTCTCTGAATTTCTTTTGTCATGCATGATATTCTGTAACAATGTGTTTCACAATTTAATTATGAACTACTTTAAAAATTACTTCCTGTTTGTTTGAAAGTCTCACCATTTCATTTCATGATCCCAATTCTTATTTGGCAAGTAAAGAGCAATAATTTTTGTTTCATCTTCTGTATGTAACATTAATTTATGACTGATGAGAGGATTTGAAGTGCTCTAATGGAATGTCATTGTTAGAAGGGTCTCTTAAATTTTTTGTTTTGTTGAACATTACAAATGCTACATTTTTAGCTTGCATGGAAAAATTCACCTTTTAAAATGATTTTAGTAAACAATTATTTCCTATACATGGGATTTGTTAGAGAAATTTTTAGCAGTTTTGATTCTATGTGTTTTAATATTTGAGGGTTTGTTTGTGTTCAAGTTACAATCTCATAAGACAGCTTCTTATCCTTGATCTCTCCAGAGCTGTACTTGGGATTAGATGAAGAACAAATTTACTTCCTGAACATTATTATACTTTTGCAGGTGCATATTCCAAAAAAATGTGGGCTTAAATCTGGGGCAGTTATATTTGAAGTAATAGAATTCTGAGAATTTACAGACTGAAATGAAAAATCTTATTAAAACACTTCCTTTCTTTAAGGAAGAAAGAAATCTGTCTGGCTTTTGAGTTGTAACTATCCCATGCTTTTGTCTACTACCTGTGAAAACTAGGGAGAGTTCAAGACTGAACCTTATCTGCTTGTAGTGAACTATTCTCCTGTTTTCCAATTTCATTTATTCCATGTTCTTTTTCAGACATTTTATGTGACTTTAGTGATAAATATGGTTGCCTCCATGCATAGCCTAGGGATAAAGAAAATTCAGTCAGTGAAGTACACTGCATCTAAGAAAGTGCTGAATACCATTCTTGTTGTCTGGTACCCAACCATAACCACAGTGAGAAGGAAGTCACTGTACACATCAATACACTGCCAATAAATTCTCAAAGGTCTCTTTTAAGCTGCTGTATGATTCTTGAAGCAATCCAGCACCTTTTCTAAAACGAAATTTCAATTTACGTCTTTGCACAAGGTCTTTAGGTTATTTTGATCAGATGTTTCTTTTCAAAGGATGTTCAGTGGTTTTATAAGGGCCTTTTTTTTCTGCTTCCTATCCAGGGGGGTGATTTTCTGCTCTGTTCTAATTTGCTAACCACAAAATGGGAAAATAATCTAAATATTGCTCTTGTCAGAACTACTACAGAATTTCTATGGGATCAGAATCTAATCAATCATTAGAAGTTCCTCAATAAAATCCAAATCTTTTTATATATTTCCCATATCATAACCAATTTAATGGACTTTCAGTTTATAAATGCAAGCTTCATTCAGTCTGAAACAGTAATATTCAATAAAATTTTCCCCTGATATGAGTCAAAGATGTCCTACATGATTTTTGGTCCATATTTTACTGTCTTTGCTTCCAATTAAATGATCTGTGAATACTGGTAATTACACTGCCTTCCTTTGCCAAATCACTGAAGTATCAGTAAAGGGTCATCATTTAAACAGCTACAAATTAATCACAAAAGCCAACCTTTAACACATCCATGCAGTGATTTTAATTCAGAATGTCCCCCTTATGCCTCTTCATTTTCCTTTTTTGAATTGTAGCTATTGTAGCTGTATTACATCACAGGACATTAAGCATGTTTCAGCTCATGGGACTGAGTCAGTCATGATTTTAGAAATTGAAAGCAAATGTTATAATACTGTAAATGACAATATTTGAAGCAGCAACAGTTTCCCAATAGGCATGTCTATTTAGCAGATATCTAGGTTTTCAGATTGAAAATGTAATAGTTCTTTCACTAACTGAAACGAAAATTCTAATTTCGACAGCAACACCAGAAGATGCAAACCAAAAGGGCAAGAAAACCAATAACAAAAGTAGAAATTATTTGTGAAATTATTCTTATTAGCTGAATTATCATGATTAGCAGATGAAAGACGGGGATTTTTTTTTAATATATTTCAGTGGCTTATTAGTGAGGATTCAAACTGTGTGGCTTCTCAGCAGTGTATCATGGTATATTAAGAAGGCTATGTAATAGCGGAAGAGAAAGAGAAATGGGATAAAAATTAGGGCAGGATAGTTTCTTTTATATAATAAGCTATTGTAGTTTGGAAGTAGAAGGTATTGGGGGCAGGAAGGGCACATTTCAAAGAGTTAACACCTTCATAGCACTGGTTCCATTTTTATATGGAAATTCAAAAGAGTAGTTTGGTAGACACACGTCAGTCTAATGGGCAGAACTAGAATGTAGTGAACATCTTAAAAGAGTAAAACATCTCACTGGATAAAATGGTCCAGAGAGATGTGTGTCAGGAGCCCAAATGTGTCCATAAATGTAGTGTGTCACCCTTCATCCTTACCATGAAATGAGTGCATAATAATGTGTTTGGATCTGCTTTCATTATCTTCACAACTTCTGCATATTTCTGTAGACTAGCAAACATCTTCTGTGCTAGAGTATACTAATAGCTATTACTCTTTGAGTTTGCTCATGGAAAAAATAAATATATAAATTATAATAAAAGACATGAAAAGAAGTGAAAATTGTTCATTCCAGCTGAAGGCGCAAGTTTTTACTGGCTTGGGATTTTGCAGTTGTGGTCTGCAGGTACCAGTGACCTTTTTGATGTTCCATCTGAAAAATGGCATATCCAGTTATAAACATGATGTTGGAACAGCAATTTAATGCATTATAGGAAGAAGAACCATATTCTAGGCTACTGAGAAAATCTGCCCTGCCAAACTTTCATATTTCTCACTTGGCCCATGGTTACTAAACTGACAAAAACTGAATGTGAAGAGTAATTATTGAAGGAGCAGTTTAAATATTATATAAACCAATCTGACATACAAACGTGTGCTACTTCTGTTCATTTCCATTACAAGAACAAAATAAAGCCCAAAGAAAATCACAACAGTGAAATAACTTTTTAAGGTTTTCTCCATGATTTTTAGCAATTTTAATGTCAACGGGTTTTCCTGAAATGCAGAGCTTTTATTATACAAGGTAAATGAACTAGGATAACTATAATTTTGTTTCTTTTAATTTTTCCTTCTCTACAATTCCCACTGATGAATATCACTGAAAGGTAAATTTTCTTTAACTCAGAATACAGGTTAATTCTTGTCAGAGTGGCATCTAAGAAAGTTGAGATTGATGTGCTTGGTCTATTAGCAGAAGTCCTCAGCTGTTTGAAGGGAACCTGCTGCTTGCAGGAGTAATCCTTGGCAAGGACATGTGATTAACAATATGTAAATCTATTGTCTTAGAAAGAAGACTTGCCTTATGTTGGATAAAAGATCTTTCTATTTTGTACTTCCTTCTGATTTGGTTATAAGGAAAATCAGTTTTACTGGTAATTGACAAAGATTCCTAAGAAATAAGAAAGACTAAATAAATAAGTAGAAAAAATAAATGTTTGACCAAATAAATGTTTGCCTATCAATTTCAGAATGGTTTTAGAATATTTAATATCCATTGAAAATATAGAAACTGTGAGAAGTTTTGGTTTATAGTTGTCCTCTAGAAGCTTGATTTTAATTATTTTTGTTTCTTTCTATTTCTACTCAAAAGATTACAGTTCATAGTGTTCTTAAATATTCTTAGCCAATCTCAGTGTCTTGAGGGTTTATAAACTGTTGCTTACTATACTATGTGTTTCATTTTCAGTCACTAACTGAAAAAAGTTAGGCATTTAGAAAACCTGGGACTATAATTCATTGTTGGAGGCATGATGTGATCCTGGACAGAAAAACAATGTACAAATCCCATCACATTTTAAACTTCAGTTTAGTTTAGCTACACATATGCAAGTAGTTGCAACAAAACCTCATTAAGTTCAATCATACAAAAAGGTGTTCTGATTTGGTTCACTGCAGGTGGCATCCAAACAGTTGGATTTTCCCCAGCCTATAGCTAGCACAGCTCTCTAGTCATGGGTCTGCATTGCAAAGACTAATAGTATGTCCTAGCCAAGTGAAACAGCAGAGGACAGAACAAACTGTGTTAATAGAACCCCCATCAGCAGGGTTGGGAGATGGGTGGAAAGTTTACCAGCAAAGTATAATAGGAATACATAAGACACATTTTCTGGTAGATTATTGTTTGCCAATAAATTTACCTCTGTAAAGAGAATAGCAACAACAGCATGTTTAATGACTTAGAAATCATGCTACAAATAAAGCTTGAATTCTTAGAGTATTTATCATCTCCAGTAATTTCCATTTTTAAGAACATACATCTTGAGAACATGTTGCGAGGTATTTTATTTCTGTTATAGTCAAACCTGAAACTACAAGTTACAAAGATGTCATATAAAAGCATTCTGTGTTCTCAATTGCTTTTAATTGATGTTTAAGGAGTTTACTTATTTCAGGGCACCAACCTCTTTCATAAAAGCTGATGTCCATATTCAGAAACATGTGGTATTTAAATCAGCATTACAAAAGTTTAAATCTTGAATGATGTAAGAGTAAGCACAGTGAATGAAACAGCCCATGTTTTCTCTCCCGTGTTCATTTCTTTTAGTGCTGGAGTCGGCAGGACTGGCTGTTTCATTGTGATAGATGCCATGTTAGAGAGAATAAAGCATGAAAAGACTGTAGATATTTATGGCCACGTAACTCTAATGAGAGCACAGAGGAATTACATGGTTCAAACTGAGGACCAATACATCTTTATCCATGATGCACTGCTGGAAGCAGTGACATGTGGAAATACCGAAGTGCCAGCCAGAAACCTGTATGCATATATCCAGAAGCTGACACAGATAGAAACAGGCGAGAATGTCACAGGAATGGAACTGGAATTTAAGGTACTGGGATTTTATGTTGTGGGTAACCAAAATCAAATGATGTAACACTGAAGCTGCTCTGTTCTCCACCACTTGTTTCCAGTAATCAGAAGATTAAAGACACCCTTAGACTAAAATTTTAAATTAGGAAGATGGTTCTTTCTAAAAAGTACAATTCAGTTCTCAATGGGTGTCTGGATAAGAACCATTCAGTTGAGGTTGATTTAACCATGCTGTTCCTTTATTGTTACTATATCTTGAAATATGTGTTTGTGTAGTGATTTAATCCTGGAATTTGTCCAAATGCACTAATGGAGCAGACATTGTACTTTTAAAAGGTATTAAAGAAGCTTTACAAATATTTGGGTAATGCAATAGAATATGGAAAAGTAAGCATCTGAAGTTGAAATTATTCATTAATGGCTACTGAGCAGAAATTATAAAACCTATAGTGTCACTTGTCTTTGTTATACCTGGCCTTAATTCTTTTAACTTGTTTTCAACAGCGTCTTGCTAGCTCTAAGGCTCACACTTCAAGATTCATCAGTGCCAATCTTCCATGTAATAAATTCAAAAATCGCCTTGTCAATATTATGCCATATGAATCCACAAGGGTATGCTTGCAGCCCATCCGAGGAGTAGAAGGCTCTGATTATATTAATGCCAGTTTCATTGATGGATACAGGTACAAATAGTGTTGTGTCCTTATCTTTACTGTTTTAAAAGTTTACAAAATTGTTTATGTAATTATTTTGAAAAAAACAAAACAGTACAGAAATCTAGTAAATTTTTTGTCTGTTCAGGGCTTGTTTGATTGGATGTTTTTTAAAATTTTATTAAAGGGTTTATATTTTTTCCCCATGTAATATAGAAAAATTTTGTAAATTACATAGAATCTTAAAAATTATACTTTAACCTGTGTTTAAGCCACTGAGAGCTCTCAGTATGCTTTACATGCTGAAAGTTAATGAGACCTCAAGCATGCTCATGATTTGGACCCCTATTTCTTCACAGTTTTTCTGTTAAAAAGGATATATAGAAATAAGGTACAGGAGATACACTCTGTGTGTCAAGGTGATAACCTACAGTCTTGGGACACTGCCTAGGACTTGATCTAACCAATGAAGGCCTTTTGTATATAAACAGATGTGCAGCCCACTGGCCTCTTCATGACAACATGAAGCAGTATGCCCTCAGCTGACTTAAAGCAGCTGGTTGAAAAAGACATGAAAGGGAAATGACATCATTTGCCTATGTTTGCCATAGTTTAGGTGTGCCTGAGTATCCATATCCACAGAGTGAATTTTCTGAGCCTCAGCTCGTAATTGAAAATAAACTTCATCTCCACTATCACCCACAAAGGTATTGCTGTTGCTTGGAAGAAGCAAGAGCAACACAAACTGGTCATCATCTTATAAAGCTGTTGATCCAATCTTTTAAGATTTTGGTGGTAGCTTTCCCCAGTAGGATTTTAGGGCCCGGAAATTCACACTCCATTCCCAAATTTTCTTCCTGCCTTACTTTTGCTGGAGGCATCAGACTGTTGAAATGAAGTTAATAAAGAAACTGCTTGATGCTATAATTCCTAAACTTAATAGATTGTTAGACAGTTATTTCTATAAAATGAACCAGCACAACTAAGTGTTTCTTAAGTGCTTTTTACAGCACACAAAATTGAGCAATTAGAGTTGCATTAAAATTTAAATAATAATGATAAAGTCATACATCATAATATTAACAGAGTAATTTTCCTCTCAAAGTTCTAAAAATAAAAAGCCATAGTTTGATTAAACAATCATAATAAGGTTTTAATGGGCTCATTATTAGCAGTATATACATTTTCCCTCCAGATAAAGTTTTCTTATAAGCAAAGAACATGAGTATAGATCCAAAATAATACTGTAAATAATACTATTAATCTACTTTTGTTTTTTGGTTGTTTTTTTTTTTGTTAACATAGACAACAAAAAGCTTACATAGCTACACAGGGTCCTTTAGCAGAAACAACTGAAGACTTCTGGAGAATGCTCTGGGAGCATAACTCTACAATTGTGGTCATGCTCACTAAGCTACGAGAAATGGGCAGAGTAAGTACTGCTCTAATATTCCTTTTCTAAAATGTTGGTTACAGCAGCTCTTTTCATTAAAATATTTAATTCTTAGGAATATCTAAAGATGAGAATTTTGGTTCCTTCTTCTTTTGAAACAGGAGTGGCCTTCCTGGTCATAGGTGTAAATTTTTCCAATCTGTTGATGTGTTGCAATGGACAAACTAGACATGGTGTGTTTGTGTGGAACACATTGAGATTCAGCAAGAGAGACCATTGCTGTCTATTGAAAAGGAAAGATCTCTCTTTTGGAAACTTCACTTTTGCAGCATCTCCTTGTAAAAATGTTAAAAGAAAGTGTGGTATTTTTTAGATCGGAATGTCTTCTGTGTGTTCTGTGCTGCACATGAAAGTTTCATCCCCCAGTTTACAGTTCTAAACTCATTTCATTGGTACTCTGTCTACTGGAAGGAATGAAGCAGTCTGCTATCTGGACAGGATTACATCAAGAGAAAGCTGGCATCTGATAAGTGAAATCTGAGTTAGACCATGTGTCTGAGAGAAAAGAGATTATTCAGGACATGGCTAGTGGATGCAGAGATAGAGTAGTGACTGAGGCTGGGGCGACTTGCTCCAACAAGCAAAAAGGAAGAAAACTGAAGGTGGTATCAAGATTTAAATTGAGATAAAAATTCACCATTGAAAATTAGATTAAGGATAGCTCTTGTCACTGATAGACAATAAAACTGAGCAGAAGTATAAACAAGTTCAGATATACGCTAAACAATGAGAAACCATTGGCAATGCAGTATTAAAGATAATTTTTTACTCTACACCAACACAAGCAGCTCATGTTCCTGTCACTATTGATACCTTCCATGAATATTATACTTAGCGGAGTAAAAAAAGGTTTATACCAGTTTATGGTAGTGCTCTCAAATAATAGGAAATGTATTTTATTTTGTTATTTCATAGGAAAAATGCCACCAGTACTGGCCTGCGGAGCGCTCAGCCAGATACCAGTATTTTGTGGTAGATCCAATGGCAGAGTACAACATGCCACAGTATATTCTGAGGGAATTCAAGGTTACAGATGCAAGGGTAAGTCAACATAACATTACATTTGTTCCCATAAGTTTAAAAGAAAGTGTTTATTTCTTTCTTTTTTCTGTGTTTGGGGGTTTTAGAATTTTTACTATTATTAAGAAAACCCAGAGATATACTTTCTACAAGCAATAATAAAAAAATCAGATTAAGTTATTTTTAAATAAATGGGATCTTTCTGTAGGAATGATTGATTTCATTCAGATCTAGCATCTGGGCAGCACAATTTTATAGTTCTGAACTATTTGTGCCAAAATACATTAGATTATTTGAGAACTATTTTCCTCTTTTTCCTCATTTTCTCCTTGATTATTATTGGGTACAATTTTTGCAACATAAAGTGTTGTTTTGTTGTTTTGCACCACCCTTGAGGCTGAGTGAGTATGAAGGTTAATATACTGAGATTTTAGAACTGCAAAGCAAATGACATTCATAAGAAAAGCTGGACAAGCTTTGCACATTATAATTTGATTTTTCATGTAGTATATTTTCAGCTCTCTAGTATATCTGCAGAATAGATACATGCAGCTGTGACCTTAGCATCCTCATTTTCATACTTCATTTCTTATCTGAATTCCTGAGTCCAAAACTGAGTACTCATATAAGATTAAACACACATAAACTTTTAATGTATGTTTGGTGTTTCTCAGACTTGATTTCCAACACTTCAGTCTGTGTGGCAGGAAAACATACTGTCAGCCTCTGTTTCTGTAGGCACTGTGGAATAACACTTGTTCAAGCAAAATAGCAGGGTGTAATGTCTAGGAATATCATGAGTGTCTACTCAGAGTTGCCTGTCAGCATCTGAAATATTAGACTTCCTCATGGTTAGCTAGACCACTGCTTTTAATGTGAGCATCAAGTAAAATTGGGTAGTATTGTTAGTATTGTATCAAGTGAGCATATGAACTTTTTGTTTGGCAAATGAGATTCAGGTGTAGATTTTTGTAAAGGAACTGTAGATACATTGGATCTGATTTTCATTCTATTTGAAATGTGAATCATATGACTCATATCTTCTCTAACCTATTTGTGCTTAAGAAAAGTGGAGAACAGGCTCCTAGCATCAGTCTTTAAACACGCTTGGAAGCAGAGGTAGTCAAATCCAATTTCACTGCAAATATCCTGATAGTTTTAATTGATTTTCTATTAAAAGTCTGTCTCAAGTTGGAAGAATTATCATGTGACATAGTTCACAAAGCTCTGATCACAAAATTACAGTTATAACAAAAAGCCATAGCTGTAATCAAAGTTTCCCCAAATATTTTATATTATATAAAAAATTCCTTCAAGACTTTGTATTGAAGTAGAATATTTAGGCAAGTCTGCTTACCTACAGCTATGAAACCAGTAAAGGGCCAAATAATTAAATTTACCAGAACTAATTTTATTTGACATGATATTAATAAACCTCTTTGAGAAAGCATTAAGCACATTGAAGGTCCTGATATAACATTTTACTGTCACATGTTATTGCTTCTCAAATTTTACGAACCTCCTTATCTTGATGGTCCAAATTTTGTTAAACTCCTCACTGAGCTGACAGCACCATCCTAAATTTTCTAGTTATGCTGGAAAACTATATCTCCTTCCAAATTTACTGGAAGAAGTGGGAAATACTTACCAAAATGTACATTATAGTTTTCCTCTAGTTAGGCTTTTGTGGCTGTCACACCCAGTAATTGAAATTTTTGACTAAATTGAAAAGTTTGACTAAATTATTGCACTCAAAGAAGAGTGAATGCTGGAGTGATTGCAAACGTCCTATGTCCCTCTCATCTCCAAATGCATCTGTACTGTTATAACACCATCCATGCTCTGGCAGAGCCGAGATGACCAGTTATTCCACAAGGACAAAAAACAAGGCACTGTACCTGTTTAGATGCCACCAGCAAGGGTCTGCTGTGGAACTCTCTTTTAAATCTGAAACTGAACTGAGTTGTCATATGGTGAAATTGACCTCAGTAACTGTTTCAAGTTATTGCTTCTAACTGCTTTGTACTCACTTTCTCTGGAAACTCAAGAGGTCAATATGTTGGGCCAGTTTTATTTAAGGATAAACTATTAGTGATGGCTGTAAGAGAGTAATATCAATTCTAAAGCATAATCAAAAGACAATTGAATATCCCCTGTGAGGAGGAAGAATAAATCCAAACGGTCAGCCACTATACAGGATAAAACATTAAAGCCCACTGTGCCACACAGGGATTTTAAAGTACTTATTTTGATAACTAACTGTGCAAACTGTCACAGTATTTAAAAGTAAAGATTTTAATAAAATTTGGCATTTGTATCTGGACTGCTGTTGGCAAGAATCTCATTAAAAGAAATCAACACACTTTATAATGTCAGTAGCAGAGGGAGATGTAAGAAATTGCAGATCAGTTCCCCATATGCTTTCATGCTAGTCTAACATAGACTAAGTAATTTTACCTCTCTGCTCATTAAATAATATTAAATAACAGAGGTTATTGTCATTTCACAGACTTTCATTGAAATACTGAGTTACTTAAATCATGAAACATACTAATACAGTTGGTATATACACACCAAAACAAAAATATTTACCATTAGATCTAGTTATGACAGAGAAATGTGTTAACTTTTCCAGTGACAGACGACTTAAATAAATTAGTGTCTTCCTTACTTATTCTACCTGGAAAAAGTAAGCCAGATTTCAGGTTTTCCTTCTTTACTTTGAAAGAATAGAAGGTTATTTTGAAGGGAATAAAACTGTACTTGTGTCTTCTTGACAAATTTTTATCTGCCTAAGGCTATCTGGAGGATGCAATTTCATTATGTCTTTTTTGGAGAAAATGGGATTACGGAAGCCATTATCAGAGATGTTTGTATTAACAAAATGCCATTTTTGGAACTAAACATTTAGTTCTTTGTGTTGATGCCCACAATAAATCCAATTGGGTGAATATTTTCAAACATTACCTATTTGTGTAAGTGGAAAAAAGTGTTTCACAGATACAGGCCACTAAATTGTTGCTGTGACCTAGTAGAAGTACACACTGTGAGGGTCCTCTCATGGAGTAGTTGCTGGTACACACACACATTTTTTCTGTTTTCCTCACTCATCTGAGACACAGGAGGCAAAATCCCACAGAACCAGAGGAAATATAAAAGCAAATTATTGGGGTTTCCTTTAGTTATATTTAAAATCACTTCTATATCATTTCAAAGATCTGTAGCAGTTGAATGCTTGTGGTCTAAGGAAAAAGAGAAAGATTATTCCTGCCTCCAGCATAACTTGCTGCTTTTTGATGGGAATCTCCAGTAATAATGTCAATTTTTCATGAGTTTCACTTAATAGAAGACCATTTTGAAGACATGACAGGGTAGGTGCTTAGAAAACATGATGTCTAGAGGCACCAGTTAACATCACTAGCTCATATTGCCATGATTTTGAACATTACAGTCATGCAGATTGACAGTGTCAAAATCATCAATGTTTGAAAATGCAGAACAAATTTGCTTTATTCATTTGTATTGCATTTTTATGTGTCCTGACTTTTTGCACATTAAATAGGCAGATAGCACAAGTTGGCATTTAATAATTCCAGTGGCTTCATCATAAAAATAACTATGATGCTGTAGTCTGCACTTTAAAGAAAAACTGTTAGTATTCCTAACCATGGGGATTGAAGAGCTTCAGATGGCTTGTTTTGAGAAAGGAAGCCCTTCCTTTCATTTTTAACTAACTCCAAGCTGTTGGTGAATTAAATGAACCATTATTGAAGAGAAATTTGTTAAACAACGAGCTTGTTTATCCATCTTCTTCCAGGAAAAATGTTCACCTCATAGAAAGCAGCTTACTGTTAAAGATAACATCTGCAAGGAGAGCAATGACTAAACAAGTCTTATCAGTAAAGATATTCCTGCTGTGAAGTAGTTGAGCATATCTCAGAAATGGAAAGCCAGATTAGATGACCTTATTCTACCTGATCTGTATATAAAGGAATTTGTAGTCCACAGGATTCAAAACATAATATACAAAAAAATTAATATACCCCTCATGGGGTTGTTATAGCTTTGACCTCAGGCACAATTTTTACACCATCAGAATGCCAGACAACTCTCCTATGCAGTGTGGAAGAGAATCCATGCAATATAGTTAATGAAACTCATAATAATACTTCTGGACTGATACAAAGGCTTTAATAGTAGTACTGCAGTTGAAAGAGTTTCCATAAACGTAATCTTAGCCGTTCCCCATCTCCTCTCAACATCCTTACTTTGTGATTGTCTTTATGATTATTTGCTGACCAACTTTAAGCCACAGCAACATGCTTTATTTGTGTCTTTTGTTAAAGGATGGCCAGTCCCGAACAGTGAGGCAGTTCCAGTTCACTGACTGGCCAGAACAAGGAGTGCCAAAGTCTGGAGAAGGATTTATTGACTTCATTGGCCAAGTGCATAAAACAAAAGAGCAATTTGGTCAAGATGGACCAATTTCTGTTCATTGCAGGTAAGTAAACAAAGTTTAAAAACAAACTATATGCAGATTTGGTTTTTTCCTAAAGTTGATTGGTGGTTGTGGTGAACATGTATATTTAAACAACATTTTGATTACATTCATCATGTAATCAAATAGAGGATCTAAAATGGAATAGCATGAACTACTTTATGAAATGGGAACTGTTCTGTGATATTCCATTTATACAAAAATTGTTTTTCAGAAATATGTGGAAACACATGATTTTTTCACATATAAATGCTTCTAATTCAGCAGAAAAGCAGTCTGGTCAGTGCTGCCCACAGAAGGCAGAGGAAGAGCCTTATCACAAGCTACTACATCTGATATTTTTTCCACTAGAAATTAAAAGCTTTTACTTTGGTAGAAATTATTAGCTGCAACCAAGCTAGTTAAACCTCAGTGGCACATTAGTAGCTATCAAAATGAAGCAAAATAAAAAAGGTAGCTATCTCAAGAAAGGGAATGGAATAGAAAGTGGTGTTTTAGAAATTTTGCCTGTCAAAGAAATCATTGAGGTTTGAGTTTATGAGTTCTAACTTCAGAACTTCTGCTCATTTTTTATGTGATGACTTCCCTCCTTTGCAATTGCTATGCAGATGAAAATGACTTGCATTGAAATAATCCAGCATGGGCTTTTTAATATTCTTGTATTTTTTATTTATTTCCTCTACAGTATTCTAGAGCCTATAGCAGATGGCCAAAAATAATATCTTTATCTCTTATCTCTTATTTAATAAATTGTTTTCTATAAATTCCATTAGGATTTTAGGCACTCATTTTTGTAATATGAAATTCTTTTTTGTAGATTAAATATTGTTATTTATATAACAGAGATGCAAAATACTGACACAAATTGCAAGTTCTTACTGCAAGCCAAGTAGTGCCCCAATATTATCATGAAGACAAATGAATGAGTTGGCTAGAGCCTAGTAAACAGAGGGAGAGAAATTTTCATCTTTCCCAAGTCAGGGGTGAACATAATTTGAGTTCTTTACGATCCTCTAATCTGAAAGACAGACAAAATAAATGTATTGGAATACTTGAATCCTACTTTTCTTGTGTGCCTAAAAATTTTTATAGGCTGCTGAGGAGAGTAGCATTGCAGAGCACTGATTGGGATTCATTACACGAGGGGGAGGAAGAACAACCCAGATAAGAATAAGCCTTATTCTTCAACATTAATGAGTTTTGAGAGGACAGGAGTAATAAGCAATATTTATGCCTTTATGCAGATAAGAAAGCAGAGCAGTATTTTTATTCTAGGTTCCTTGTACCATACAGACTTGTCCACTTGTGACTACAGTGAATACTGCTTCCAGTACATTACATATCCCTCCCTAATGGATGTGATCTTTCATGGTAAAATTATGGACTTCCACCATTGACATTGCTAGAAACAAAGTCAAATGCAGTGTAACTAATCATGGCTTGGTTTTTAAATGTCTTTATCATTATTGTAATGACTATTTAGGGACTGGTAAGGCTAATCATCATTGCCAGTGTTAGCTGACTTACATGAATAGGAAGTGTCCCTAGCAAATTAGTAAGATTGTTTATTTCTTTCAGGAAACACAAGATCCTGGATACTTGTGCTTTCCTAGTGTCTGAGGAATTACTGAACTAATGCCTCCAGTTTGTACCATGATGAGTTCTACAGTGAATTAAAACACCCCTAATATCACTTCCTTTGGGTCTCCTTTACAGTCTATATAATTTTCACAAGCTTGCTTTCTCTGCTACATAGTAAACTCCCCCAATCCATAATTCTAAATTTTCTTTTTCCGTAACATTTTTACAAATAGGTCAGTCTGTTGAATTAAAAAATTTCTAACCTCATGAGGCAGATACTTAAAACTATTTAAGAGAGCAATAGGCTATTCATCTTGAAGTAAAATTTTCACTTAAACCAATATTAGATATTTATAGTCTTTTTATTCCAGCTTTTAGCTCAAGACTGAGGAAGACCTTTCCCAGAATGCAGTCAAGATGTATTTGTAATAATAAATTCTTCTCTCTTACAAAAAATCAATACATCCACATAGTTTATTAAAGCATCTCAAATTTAGTTTCTAGTCTAACTTATGAATCATGGGGAGTTATAATGCATCATGAAGGATTTCTTTACTCTAGAAATCCTAAGCATCTTTGGATAGGAATTGTTCCAATGTTAAAGTATGTTTGCCACTCTAAGAGGAAGAGGATCAATTTCCCACAGGCTTTTCTCAAGACATTACACTTGAGGACCAATTAGGATTTGCAAGCATTGAGATGTTTCCATATTAGTTTCTCTTCCTCATTAAGTCTCTCCTGGAGACACTTGCTGATTTTTTAAGTACCCAAGACAACAAAGGAATTTCTTCCTTTTGCTCGAGATTTCCAAGTAATTTTTTAAAAGTAACAAAGATTTGTCTACTGCATGAGGCCAGAATGCTCTCACACATTTAGAATTCTTTTTTTTTTAATAATTAAATAGCAGTGCAGGACAATGTAAAATGGTAGTCTGTGTTCATTCTCCTGGTCATTTTCTGGGCTACTTAGTTTAGATCACACTGTAATCAGGTCTGCAAAGTTCAAGCTGGTTCCAACGAGCAGGTTCCAGGATTTTTCAGGATGTTTCTAAAGTACTAGCTGTCTAATTTACCTCATCAGGCACCTTGCTCTGCAATTGCTTTAGATGTCCAGGACTGTTATTATATCACACAGGTAAATCACCACTGACAACATGGTGTGTCAGTGGTGTGTCAGTTGTCCTTTGGCTTCACCAATCTCAAGGCACACAGCCTATGCAAAATTGATAAATCCAATTGCATATGTCTAATAGCCCTAAAAGAGCTCTGACCTAGACCAAACACTAAGATACAATCATACAATTTTAACATTCAATTTCTGCACTACTTTTGTGAATTTGCTGGATTTCTGTCATAGTTCATACGAACATTCAGGAGTTCTTCAGGATTTTCCTTTTGTTCATGCTGTTCCATTCATCTGTCTAGTGAATAGGTCTCATAAATATTCAGCTTTCCAGGGTTATCTGGCTGGAGAAAACCTTGTGAAATTATTAGCATCAACAGTGAGATGACAAGGTGCTTGGTTTCCATCCATAGAAGTTCAGACTTAGAAAGTCTTTTTTTCTGTGTAGTTACCTGTCTCTTTTGCAAAACATAATCATCCTGAATAAGTGATTGTTTAATTTTAAAAGCTGACAGTTATTGGGTCTATTGATGGCAAGAATTTCCATCACTTCTTGAGGGTTAAAGCGGACAGAACAGAAAGCAAAGAAGCCACATATATATAATCAAAGAATACTTTTAAGACTAATATAGACAAACATGGTAAATGTATAGACAAACATGGTAAATGTATATCAGCATTGGAAAGCAAAGATCCAGACTGCCAGTCTTGAATAAGATCTGAATTGACATCTTACTCTGTCCATTATTAGAATGTATGAACAAGTTCAATATTAAATGAACATCCATACTTTGAACTTAAAGTAGAAGGTAAAATAACGCAAAGATGTGCAAAACAGGGCATATACATGACAAACTAAAGTAAAGCAAGCAGTAAAATGTATTTTGGCTTCATTTTCTCTTGTCAGTTCCAATATATGTTATTGGCAACAAATGTTAATATTTGCCTTCACCATGCAGTGATATTGTATATCTGGATGAACAAATCAAGTCTTTGCAAGGAAGACTGGAGAGTCTGGATGTACTCACTAGATGTAAGGTTAGCTTGAGTGCAGTTATTCTTTTGAATGCAATGTGGTAATTTGCTGTGGAATTTTGCTTAGTGAGCCTTTCCCCATATAGAAATTTATACACATATGGTGTGTTGTAACCACAAAGAATTTGTCAGCCAATTCTTTCAGCATTATCTGTCATTAACATTTTTTTTTTTCCTTTTATTTTCTCTTCATTTTCTTCAACAGTGCGGGTGTTGGAAGGACTGGAGTATTCATAACCCTGAGCATTGTGCTAGAACGAATGAGATATGAAGGCGTTGTGGACATCTTCCAGACTGTCAAAATGTTAAGGACACAGCGGCCAGCCATGGTACAGACAGAGGTAAGCATGAGTATCCTTATGCAATGGTGATGGGAAAGAAATGGTGTTTACACAAGCATAAATATGCACAGATAGATACTGTATCAAACATGCTTACAGTCATATCTCAAGACATATATTGGCCCTGTGACTACAGGGTAAAATCTGTAAAAGGACTATTTCCTGTTATCGCAGTAGTTACTGCAAGATGAGGAAGAAAAAAAATCATTTCAATAGTGGATCCTAAATTATGGTAGTTAAGAAAATTCATTTGTGAAGCATCACACATTTTTATTTGATCCTTACTCCCTGGCAGAAATGTGTAGTAGTAAAGAAACAGGCAAATTGTTTCTGCAGGTGGATCCACTGATTTTATTTTTTTTTTCTCCTGGGAGCAAGGTCTTGATTATGTCTTCAGACTGACACTGTATTATTTTCATGGTTTTTTTGTGTCACCAAGCAAGTGGCTCTTTGGCCTGAAAATCTTAATGGTAAATTCAGCATTCAGGATAACTATAGTGTAAATAATTTCTATGCTATTAAGTGTGGCATAGAGAAATAAAGAAAGTGATAGGCAGTATAGACCAGTTACCTGTGCCTGTATGCTTGGAAATCTGTCACATCAAAAAGAATGCTTAAACATTATCAGTTAATGTCCTTAACTTTTGCCTTAATTTCTGAGCAGAAGACTGGGACTAAGCCAGAGCCAATAGGTTAGGAGGACCAACAAAAAGGGAAAGAGAAGGGAAACATTTTAGATCACACATGTATTTAGAATAATTTGATTGACACTGGCCTTTAAATTAAGTCTGTGAAATTTAAGATGGTTCTCCAGAGTTTGCCATTTTCCACAAGAAAATTAAACTGGTTCCATAGAAGCTGGGTAGTTTTACTTCTAAGAAGACAACTTCATAAAAGCTTATATGAAAAATACAAATATTTATTTTTAATCTTGTCAGTTAGCCAAGTAAATCACTGTGACCATATTGAAGAGTTAATTCCATTTATTTTCCATTACCATCATTCTTCTGGATAAGCAAAATGAAAAATGACTTCTTTCTGTCATTTTGGCTGCAAAAAATAGCTAAAGTATACAGAAAACTATGCTTCTTTGAGCCTACCTGACAAATGCAGAGTTCAATTCTCCCTCCTCCTGTTCTGACTTATTTCTGTATGCTACCCTGCATCCCCACTGCTGAAAGCAGAGGTGTTCTGTAGGCATTTCTTCCAGGATTCTGTGGCAAACAAATCTCTCATTCAGTGTTATAAACTGCCAGGAAATCTAATCCTTATTAAACAAAGCACTTCCATGTGGACCACACACACACTTAAAATTCAAGCATATGTGTAATGTATTCTGCCACTGTTCTAACTATTCCAACTAACAGAAATGAACTATGAGTAATCATACTACCTCAGTGAAGCAAATACCTGATTAGTTTCCTGGCCTAAAGAATTTTAATTGTGATCTTAACAACTGCAACCTGTGCAGTTACCACACAGCACTATCAGAAAAATAAACAGACATCCCTGGTATTTTTGAGAAATTTCTTTTATGTTTGTTTTTTTTTTTAAATTTTCTACTTTTTACCATTTAAACCAAGAATGGCAGTTGGAAATAAATATGTAGATGTGCCATTTTAATGTAAGTGTGCAACAAAACATAAATGTGCAAAAGGACTGCTTTATGGAGGTGAGAATAACACAAATTTACAAATGTTGGATTCATCTGAGGTATAAGAAAATTTCTCAGCACGCTAAACTTCTCTCTGCTCCAAGGTATAGGTTGAAATGAAGTCTGATTTATGTGAATAAGGTCCTTTAGCTCTAGATTTCTCCTTAGGTCCTTTTCTTGCCACAGGCCAAGGTATCTTCACATCTTCATCAAAGCCTATCTTACCGAAAGGCTGGAATTCCCTTTGCTTTCTTTACATGATTTTTAACCTGATGGTTCTTCATACAAAATTCCAAATTCAAGTTGTGATGGACCTTTTTACTTAGTGTGTTGCATTAGCTGTAGAATTCATTGTTTATTTTGCTACTTAGTTTCAAATACATGCAGGGAAAGCATCCTAGCATGTTCCTATCAGAAGAAAGCTTTATGCTGATATTGTTTTAATCCAGAATAACAGACTGTCAGTAGGTGGGTATATAGTCTCTGCACAAAAAGAAGCTCCATTTTGTGGAAAATGTTGTTGCATTAAATGACTGTCTAACTTCATCTGTTGTAACTCAGGGTGGTTTTCTGTTGGTGTCAGCAAGTGAATATTGCTGAACTGCAGATGCCTCTGCAGTATATTTGTTTGTAGATACAAAATATTCACTATTTACTTGAAAGAAACTAGAAACCAACCAACAAACTGACTTTTTGATGCATTTGTTTTCTATTTTTCTTTCTCTAGGATCAATACCAGTTCTGCTATCGAGCCGCACTGGAGTATCTGGGCAGCTTTGATCACTATGCAACATAAAAACCCATTGTGGATTTTTATTGCAGGCCCTTTAAGATCCAGAGAGCCGCTTCTGAGCCATACAATGTGCTTTAGAAGTACTTCTTAACTCTTAGCTAAGGAGCAATTATTGGGGATATATAAAATAAAAAATAATAAAAAAAGAAACAAATGAACAAAATATTGGGGATATATAAAACAAAAAACCAACAAAAAAAAAACCCCCACCCAACAAGAAGTATTCCATGTGGACCAAGAATTCACAGTTTAATAACCTAACCATAATAAAAGAATCCTGACCACTGAGGCGTCTGAAGGATCTCATTTACAGATACCTCAAGGGTTCGACATTGGTTGAAGTTAAAGGGAAGAGGAAACTTAATCAGAAAGAGTGATCATCTTATTCAGGATTACACGATTTTGCAAAGAGGAGTTTTGAGAACTGCAGTTCAGTGCAAGATGTTTGTTGCAAGGTTGGATTCTGGCTTCTCAAAGCGGACTCTTTACTTCAACATCACTGTTTCCCATCATCCTGCTCATCATAACACTTAAGGGAAAATGTGGGAATGTTTAAGAAGAAAGTCCTTGATTTAGTTTTTTAGTATTGTAAAGATACTGCTGACCTGTGCTTCATTTTTAACTGTGTAAACTTTTTCCTTTTTTTAACAAGAGTTTATCATTCGATGAAGTGAATTAAAGAGAAGGTTGCATAACTGTTAATATTTTTGTTTAAAAATGTAGATTTTTTTTTTAAGCTGTAGAACTGTTATCTGTAATATTGTGCTGTAGAAATGTTAGATACTTTGAAAATTTGCACATTTTTGTGCAGTCCTACAGTACCACAGTCTTGTTAGATATGAATTTTGTAGTTTTATTTGAGTTTTTTTTTCCTTTAAGAAAATATTCATTGTAATCAGTTAAATCAAAATGGGGCTTTTGGTTTATTTTGGAATCAACAGGGAGGCGCAAAGTATAAAGATGCTGCTAGCACATACACACACACGCACACATATGCACATGCACACTCACACCCTCTCTCTTTTATATATATATATATGTATTACTGTCTACCCTTTTTTGACTCTCCATATAGTTGCAGAGAATACAGATGGATTCAGATACAGATTCACACACATGCACATAAACATATCAGTCCTTACATACCTGGATTTATGAAAGCATTGGGAAAGTTTTTCCACATACAACAATTATATCAGACTGCAATTTGATCATCTCTGCATTTTTAAGGTCCATAAACTTCTGTTTCAAAGAGAAGTGAGGAATGCACATCATTGATATTTGAATGCCATCTCTATCCCAAATGATATTTCTATCCACATTTCCACCTGAACACACACACATGCACACATACAGAGCACACACATGCACACACGCACACAGAGTATGTGATTTAGGCTTCAAGTGAAGTTCAATATTTGTAACACTATAGTGCAATAAGAAATCATATTATTAAATGTAGGAGGTGTGCATGTGGGAAAGGTCAGTGCATATCCCTTTAGGAGGGGAGAATGTTGTAATATACTAGGTATTAAGATGTTTTAAAATTGTATTCAATAGTATACTGTCTATAGTGTGCGCTATATAATTTACATTTATCGTATGTAACAGGGCAAAGCCAAACACACATTGCTCTGTGAAATCAAACGTTTTGTGGCATACAGCATTGTTTGGGGATGCTGGGGTTTATTTTAATTTTACATTTAGAGTGCCTTATATTTGATGCCTATTTTGAATAGTATTTCTTTAAGTTAGCCTTCATTTGTATTTAGTTTAGTTTGTTTATATCTCTGTTGTTCTTTTCAGACATTTTAATACATGTACCAGACAATTTTGAAAAGTATGCATTTCCAGTTTCTAATCAAGTATGGATGGTAATAAATGATAACCCAAAACATATAGGTAGTCAAGGTCCTTTATCTTTCCATATTTCTAATAACAGAATAGCCCACAAATTGGAAATCTATTTCTGGTTGGCTTTTCAAACCCACTTTGTCACTGGTTATAGTGTTATCTGTCATTGCCGAGCTGTAGCAGCACAGTAGCAGTAGTTGACATCAGCAGTGCTTATGCATCTTCTTTTTTCTTTTCTTTTTTCTTTTTCTTTTTTTTTCAGATTTATTTTGGGCCAAGTCCTGCTCATTCACTTGTGTCAACAGATTGCTAAAGTCAAACCCTTGCTTTCAGTGGGAAGGTTCATGTAAGGCTAGCAAGACTGAGCCCACATGACATATTGGAGATTGACAGATTTTATTCCAGGAAAAATGAAAATGCTCTAAACAGCACAAAGTACTTTTTGAGACTCTTTCTAGAATGCTGTTTACATTGACCTTGGTCAGCATGTGTTCTGCCATTGTTAGTAGATCAGCATCAAAGGATGCTTTCTTTGGGGTTTCAAATAGGATCATTGCTGTGGCTTCTCCATGTGGCCTCAACATTTTTAGTTCTTCTTCCAATTTTCCCACTCCTATGAGAAGTAAAAATAAGAAAGACCAAACTCCAGCAATTTTATTTGAGCACTTTTGTAATGAAAAAAAACCCAAACCAAAAAAATCAAAACAGAAATATAAATATATATATATATGGAATAGAAGTATTATAGAAGGCTACCTCAGAATGAGATTCTATAACTTACATCTGAACCAGAGAAGAATGTGCACTATGTTTCTTTCTCTTCTTCTTTCTTGATTTATATGTTGAAATAATTAATAAAATACCAGGTTATGTAGTGTGGTCATGTTCTTCAACTCAAATATAGGAATTCAGAAATACAAAACAAAGTGTCATTTTGAAAACATAGACTAAGGAAGGTTCCTGCACACTGGATCTGTACAAAGATCAGTGCATTTTCCCTAGCAGGCTGTCTTGCAAGCTCCAACAAAACTAAGGGAGTAAAAGAAATACAAAAAAGCAGAGCCAATTTGTGAGAAAAACTGTTGTACAACTAAATACTCCTTTCAGGTTTTTTGTTTCTTACAATAGCTCTTAGCATCATTGATGTGCATTCCACTTTCTGTATTCTAATATATGCATTCTACAGTTGATTTAAATTGTGAGCATCTTTGTCTACATACATCATACATTTCCAAGCTTAAAATTGGTTTCATCAGCATAACCAGTACGGTGCTATTATTTACGTTTGTATGTGTAGTTATGTCTAATTCTGTAATTAGTTGCAATGGGGAAAAAACCACAAAATATATGAAAATGATTTATACAAAAGTTTAATTTAGCTCTTTTTTAAAAATTTATTTGAGTGGTTAGATAGCAGAGAAGATGGCTGGGGGAAGGAGTGACCTTCTAAGGAGATTTGCACTTTCTATATATACCTTTGTACTATGCACTGCCCTATTGATTCTACACCCAATAATAACTTGAACCCATCTGTAAGAAATTGCTTACAAAACCCACTTGTATGTATTTAAAAGACACAGAACATGTAAAAGGAAAAAAAAAGCAACAGCTTTTTTTGTTTCCTTTTATTCTCTCCCATTTTTCTTTATGTTTTTTTTCTTTTTTCTTTTTTTTTTCTTTTTTCTTTTTTTTTTTTCCCTTGGTGCCCTGATACTCCACAGATATCAGAAGGCTGCAGGTCTCATTATAACCATCCATTATGTGGCTTTGCCATTCAAGCTTGGAGTGTCTTTACAAAGATAATAAAAACTTGTGTTCTTTGCTCTTGTTTTGGATGCATAGACTGAAAAACTTTAAAAAATTACCTTGTAAAATGGCTTGTTAAAAAAGATACAATTACCTCTAATTAGTAGTACGCGTAAATGTTTTACAGAATGAAAGGCGTGCTTTTTATTTTCTTACTTCGTTACATTGGTGGCAAAAGGAAGTCTGTATGAAAATCAGTTCTTTGCTGACACAAGTTCCATTTGTTACAGATGAATTCTAATAAAATGTCAGTGTTATGCAGCCCTGGTCTTCTTTCTTAAGCAGTACTTTTGAAATCAAAACTTGTTTGGTCCCTCTTGGTGATAAAGGAGTTTAATTGAAACTACAAAGCAGTCATTAATCTTCTTAACTAGCTGCTGGACAGTGGAAAATGCATTCTTAGGTTAGCAAATATATATCATCTTCAGCAGCAAGCTTTGAGCCAGCACAGGCAAACCCTTTGGCATAATTTCTCATAGTTTCATCAGTTTAATTGAAATTACCACACTTTTCATGCCTCTGGAGTTCCCCTTTGTTCTTTAGAAATGTATCACTACACTGAGAAAATAGATTGTTCTCCATTCATAGGTGCAACTCAAAGAGGGCAAAATATCCACACATTTGAGGTAAATTGTGAATTTTTAATCCTTGCAGATTTGGCAGCTTCTGGGATAAATCCAAAGTCAGTTGTCAGAATTTAGTCCCTGGAATTGTGTTGGGCTGTCATGAGTTTTGACTGATTTCTGTTATGCACTGCATATGCAGTGAGTGCAAATGTGAGTCTGTGAGGCTACTATCCAAATACTGTGGTAAAGTTTTTAAACACGTTGGAAAAGTTTTAGATGAATAAACACACTATAGATGTATCGAGGCAAGCTACAAGGGGCATGGCATGGCAATCTATTCAAAGAAAATAAGTCTTGCTCTGTCTGCTTGTTTTGAAAGAAGGCAGGTTCTGTCTCCAAGATTACTTTGTAAGGGAATACAGTCTATTAGCAATTAGTATTAAGTACATGTTAATAAAGAATTCTCTGTGCTGGAAGGATGTGCACATAGGGTGATTTCTAAGAACTTGTATTGTTCTTGGCCTAATTTCCACTTGAAGATGGTGATAATAGTGTAAATGTGAAGCCTTGGTATTCTTACAGAGGCCTATTAATGTTTTTCCACTGACTTCTGTGGATTTTACAATTACTGCATTGCAGGCTGCCTTTGACTTGAACCTTTTTTGCGTAGTCTGTGCAAGGTGGTTTAGAGCTGTGTTATGTAAGGGTTTCTTTAACTATCTGAGTGGCTTTAGATGGTACCCTTTAATGTCAGCATTGACTTCTTTGGATTTTCCTGTTCTGTGCGTCTAGCATGGACCATAATAAAGTGTGAAAATGAGTATTGACAAAAATATTTGGCTGTGTATGGCTTAATAACTTCTAAGTTAATGGGGTTTTAACAAAAGTAAGTTCTAATTCATGCTTAACACAGAAAAAAGATGCCGTGTACTTCGAGATCATTACTGTTCAGAAACACTGTGGAGATGTGAAATTAACCTATCTCAAAGCAAAGCAATAGCTACAGACCTTCAAACACAATAACATGTACATCTTTTCTATATTATCCAATCACTCGGACCAAATTCCAGAATTTCCAGAATCTTTAGTGTTCATTAGTATCTCTCAAAATGGGTCAGTCCTGATTCTAAGGTAATAAGGGATTTCCATCTATAAATTTGCCCATTGCCTGTTTTTCCCAGTCTGTGCAGACGGAAGTGGGACGGAAGGGATCTATTTGGCTACTCACATTTGGTAATGGAATAAACAAAGTACTGAAAAAGTAATGATAAGGAATGTATGAAAATAAATCATTCATTGACTAGTGCCCAGTCCATTAACAACTGGATCTGTACCTAGTGATCCCCAGTGATCACTGGCCAAAAAAGAAAAAGGAAAAAATCTTTCTGAAAATTGCTGTGTCTTTTTTACTTCAGATGCAAACATGTCCTTTTCCCCCCCGCCCCTTAACCAGTTTTAAGCAGAATGAAGTTAAATTATTTTTCACAGACTTTGGAATTTTGAGGAAAATAACCAACAAATTTGCTGATGTGTAAGCCACATACCATTGATAAATCACTTCTTCTTCCACAACACTTCACGTGCAAAAAAAAATCTGTCTTGCCCATGAAATTGCTGAATTTTATGAAATAGCTTTGCATTTTGAAACCTTGAAATATGACAGCTTTAGATCATGAAACTTCAACAGCACTGGATCAAATTGGCAAAATGTCCACAGAAGATACCAAATGGTATCAATATTACTATCACTGTCAAAGAATATCTTTAAAGCAATTTCAGAAGTTTGAAAGACTGCTATTTTTGTCATTATTTTACTTTGCATGGGGAAATAAAACACTGATGGGGTGTGAGGTCATAGAAAATTTTAATGCAAAGACCTGTGGCAAAATTTTATTGTATTTTTAAAATTTAATTTTAGCTTACTTTTTTACTACATTTTTTTTTTTTTTAATTTTTTTCCCTTTTTTCTCAAGGAGAATCTATTAATGCAGTGTTACTGCAACTGTTTGGAAAGTTACTTGATTCAAAACCTAAAGGATTTGAATATCATAGATATACAAGAGATTATATTATATATAATAATATATTATAAACAATATTCAAGAAAATTTTCTCTTTATACTGTCCTGTGTTTTCAACAAGTTGGTTCTGTCATCCAAATCTGCTTATGAAGAGTACCATGGTAATACACAAAATGATTTTCTATCACTAATGCAATGAGTCAAGATGGAAGGAAACATCTGCTGACTAGCTTTCAGAGGAAAGCAGAATGATAACCTGCAAATGAGACATTGTAGTGAATAGAGATCATTTTGCATCTAGACTATAAATAGGATGCTTTTGAACCCAAAATGCATTCAGCTTGCTTCTGTCAGCAAAACTCTTAATTATTGTAGCTGGAACAAGCAAACAACCTTTCTTTGCCAATAAAAGTACTTCATTGTATATTCAACAGCCTTATTGGATATAGAATGTAAATCTTTAAAGTCAAAACTGCCTGGAAATGCCTTTCCTTCTCTCATACATAAAAACAAGAGAACAGAATACAAGATTTTCTTCCTTCTCTCATACATAAAAACAAGAGAACAGAATACAAGATTTTCTTCATTGGAAGAAATTATTTGAAAACACATCAGAGTTTCTGTAATTCCAGTCTTCAAAAATCCACTTTGCTCTTAAATCTAAGGGAGTTGTATAAGCTCAGCATTCTACTGTAGCAGGCAATTTACAAACTCACAGCAAGTAAAAAATCCATGCAGTAAAAGAAAACAAAACATCATCTAGAAGCTCCAGGTAGGATTTTCAAGTTCACAAGCCTCATCAGCATCATCACTAAATCCAAACCAACCAGCTTGCACCAACACTGCAAGGTATCTAGTTCAGGCATTGTGGTACTTCAAACTAAGCACTGTGAAACCACCAGAAATAGTGACTGATGTTGAGTATGTCACTGAATACAGATGTGGCAAAACAATCATCTTTCACAGGCAACAACAAAACCACATGCTTCTGTTTCATACACATAAAATTTTTATTGATGCAACATCCTCTCTAGTCCACACTCTCAAAGACTATTTTGAGCGTTTCACACATTCACACCTCCTGTTTGAATGTCTTTCATTCCATTTTTTCCATAAAAACTTCCTATTCAATTTTCATCAAATGCTTATTTATAGTTTTTCTTTGATTGTTTCATTTAAAGTTTAGTCCCCCACAGTTTTAGAGAACTCTTACCCAATTTACAGCACTTTGCAGAAAACTGGAATGACAGATTGAGGCCCAAACCTACATTCTTCAGGCTAGAGGGGGAAATACATTCAGCCACATTGTAGAATAAGGCTGCCGAGTAAGTCTTATGTAATAAGTAGGCATCTGAGCAGCATATCAGCATGGTGAAGTAGATCTCCGTCTTCTTAGATAAAAAAGAGCTAAAATGCAGACTTCTTTTAAATCTAATATAGGTATGGGAAACAATATTCCAAGTAATATTTGGGGTGGTTTAAGTTTGGTTCATTTTGGTTTGATGGTTGTAGGGCTTTTTTATAAAAGGCAATATTTATCCAAAATCAGAAGTTGTCATTTTTTCAGAAGTTGGGGTTTTTTGTTGTTGTTGTTTTGTATGGTATTGAGTTTGTTTTCTTCATAACAACTTTTATGATACTTTGCTTTAGATTTGTGACTGAAAGAGTGTTGATAACACACCAGTGCTTTACTTACAGCAAAGCAGTGTTCAGGGTGTTGAGGTCATTGCTCCACCAGCTATTAGTCTGGGGGTACACAAGAAGTTGGTAGAGAACACAACTGGGACAGCTGACCAAAGAGAAATCCTATACCAAATAATGTTGTGTTTGTCAATAAAAAAGGGAGTAAACCAAGAAGAAAGATGGATGTTCTGAGTTAGGCATTTGTCTTCCCAAGTAGCCATTTCATGTGATACCTTGCTTTCCTGGAAAGGGCTAAATATCTGCCTGCTGATGGGAAGGAGTGAATAAATGTCTTTGTTTTCACATGCACCATCTAGTTTGCATGTGAAAATGTCTTTATCTCAACCCATTTTTAATTTTGCCCATCTGATTCTCTCCCCATCCCACTGAGGGGTGAAGTGAGCAAATGTCTGTGTGTAGTTTAACTGCTGCCTAGGATTAACCCACAGCATTTGGCTATAGATTTTTATTGGCAGTTGTAACTTTATTGACATTGACCAGAAATTTCAGATTATCTTCTTGGGGACACAATTGCAGAGAAACATTGCAGACCCTGTGCAGAAGCAGCAGAAAGAAAACCCTGTGGTCAAGCACAGGGGTTACAAAATGGGAAACAGAATGTTACTGTCTAAAATCAGATAAGGTGCAAGGGATAAACACTGCAAAAAAAGATATTAATACTATTTACTTTAACTGAATGAAAGTCAATTTTTGCAAATACTATAGAAAGAGTAAAAGTCTACAATAAACCTCACAGGTGAGGACTTTGGCGCTTCGGTCAAGACATTGCTCTCACACATGGTACTCACATGAATGCATCACCAGCACTGGTTTCTCTAGCTAATTGAAGAATTAAGCCAAGGTGGAAAGCCTCTTCAATGAAGTGAAAAAGCTACTATCCTTCCTGCATGCTGCTTCTTAGATCAAATGCATGTACAACTACATTTAAGATAAGAGAATGCATTTTAAGCCTTTTAAAAATAAGTTTAAAATTATTAATATTTATTTCTTAAATAGATAGAAATTAATAATCTAGAAGAAAGAAAAAATCCTGTCTTCAAGAAAATATTTTCATTTCCTGTCTTAATCTCCTTACTAATAGGATTTTAGCTAAGTAATATCAAATGATATACCAAATGCAAGATGTTTGGTAAATATCTGATGTTTGGTAATTATTTAAAGATGTGTGAAAAAGTTTGTGTAGACTTGTTATGTCTGACTCATTTAACACATGTGCTCTTTAGAATTAATGGAAAATTAACATCAGGGCTCTGTGCACAGGAAGGATTTTTCATCTCTTAAAATTAACAGTGCTCAAACTGAAAATCATGGATAGAATGGATTTAGAAATGGTGTTAATTTATTCCCTCAAAGTGTTCTGTTACATTACTGTTTCTTGACAATGTCTTCTGAGGACCTTATGAGCTGGACATACTCCTTTGCCTGACTACAAAATTGTTCTTTTAAACAAATAAATAACATTTTCTGTGATTGTGTTAATTTCAGAATTGCTAGGAGTAAATTCGGAAAGGGCAAAAAGGCTAATTACCTGCTGAAAGTTGTGTTAATTTATATACATATATGGTCTACACAAGATATTACAGGAAATTAGTTAGATGGGCTTTTGTATTACAGGCTTTTGGGATTGTTTCATCAAATGGAATGTTAAAACTTAGTCACGTTACAAGATTTTCAAGTGAATTTGCTCACAGAAGAAACACAGAGTTAATTACACACTTGCATTTTTGGTTGTTTTGTTTTGTTTTGTTCTGTTCTGTTTTTCTTTGCAAAAGAAGAGAGAGAGATGTATGTAATAAATTCTGTTGATGGCATCCACTCTAGGTAGTTGCTGGTATCACTCCAGTATGATTTATATTTTGACCTTGCTCTCCTTTTAATAGCTATAAGATGGAGATTAATATCAATATGCTTTGGCTATTTTGACAGAAATTTCCTTTGGGCAAAGATTTTACTTGCCAATAAGCACACACCTGCATCCATCACTATAAAATACAAAAAATTATTATTTCATGGGATGCTACAGAATCAAATAACACAAATTCAGAATCAACAAGCTCAGATGAATCCTTGAAAAATAGAGAGGCAATGAAATTTAATGTCAACATAAACTGCACAAAATTCTTCCTTCCTTCCTTCATCAATGTAATAGGATACTAAAACTATTATTGAAGCAAGTTATTCTATCAAAGGGAGGAGACAAGAAAGGTAAGTAAAAAAAAAAAAAAGAGAGATAGTGAATTTTTTTCCTCCCAGTACTAGTAATTAGTAGTTTTCAGTATCTGGCAGAAAAGGAAGCTGGGGGAAAAGCTTTGAACTAGATAACTTGATGGCATTATGGAAATACTTAGAATGGAGTGGTTTCAAAAATATGATGAAAGCTTTTTTCCATTGACATGCATGAACATACAGAAAAAAAAAACTTTTTCCAAGAGGAAAGCAATATCAGAACATTTATCATGAAGCAAAACCCGAGTATGTTCTGCTCTCTAAGTTGTATACAATGACTGCTGAATAACTTAGAGATTCCCATGAGTCAGGAAAATTTGAAGAGACTACATCTGAACCATGTGGTGTACCTATTCTCCATGACAGAGCTGAAGGCTCTCCTAAAAACAATGTTTCACTCATTATAGAATCATGACAGGTTTCTCAGCCTCTTCCATGTTTTATATACATAATGGAAAGTTTATGTGGCCAGGGTATCAGACCCAGCCAGCAGGGCTTTAGGAGGGGTAGGTCGTGTTTGACCAACCTGGTCCCTTTTTATGACCAAGTGGCCCACCTGGTGGATGCAGGAAAGGCTGTGGATGTTGTCTGTTTGGACTTCAGCAAGGCCTTTGACACTGTCTCCCACAGCACACTCCTGGACAAGCTGGCAGCCCACGGCTTGGACAGGAGCACTCTGTGCTGGGTTAGGAACTGGCTGGATGGCCGGGCCCAGAGGGTGGAGGTGAACGGTGCCACATCCAGCTGGGGCCAGTCAGCAGTGGTGTCCCTCAGGGGTCTGTGCTGGGGCCAGTTCTGTTCAATACCTTTATTGATGACATGGATGAGGGTACTGAGTCCTTCATTAGTAAATTTGCAGATGACACCAAGCTTGGGACATGTGTTGATTGTTGGAGGGTAGGAGGGCTCTGCAGAGAGACCTGGAATTGTTGGATGCATGGGCAGAATCTAACAAGATGAAGTTTAATAAATCCAAGTGCTGAGTCCTGCATTTTGGCCACAATAACCCCCTGCAACGATATAGGTTGGGGACGGTGTGGCTGGAAAGGGACCTGGGGGTACTGGTGACAGCTAACAAGACCCACATGAAGTTCAGCAAGCGGAACTGCTGAGACTTGCACTTGAGAAGGAATGATCTCAGCTACTCTTTTGAAAAGTAGATTTACATAAAAGGCCTTGGGGTTCCTGGCTTGAACAGGAGCCAGAAATGGGTCCTTATCACAAGAAATGCTAATAGTATCCTGAGAAGCATTAGGCAAAGGCTTGCCATCAAATCAAGGGAGGGGATCCTTACCCTCTGGAGTACTCTGTCCCCTTCTGGGCTCCCTTGTGCAGGTGACACATGGACACACTGAGAGCCCAGCAAGGGACCACACAGATGATGCAGGGGAGCACAGGAGCACCTCTCCTATGAGGAAAAGCTGAGAGACCTGAGACTGTTCAGCCTGGAGAATTGAAAATCCTGAAGAATCTGACTACTATAAATACATACCTGATGGGAGGGAGGCAAAGGTGATGGAGTCAGGCTCTTCTCAGTGGTGTCCAGGGACAGGACCAGTGGCAAAGGGGAAAAAAATGAAACAGGTAATTCTGTCTGATTGTCAGATAATAATTTTTCATGGTTTGATTGACTGAGCCCCGGCACAGGACTGTTTCCAGTTGAGTATTTCCAAGGATAGCAATTCTACCACCTCTCTGGGCAACATGTAAATGGTAATCCTATATGAGCAGTGGATTTGGACCTGGTGATGTCCATGGGTCTCTTCCAACTGTAACCATTTATATACAAAACATAAAATCCAGATTTTTGAGATGAACTGGAAGTTCTCTAAGGTCAAGTTTCTTATCTCACTCAATGTCATTTTCAGTTTTTGAATTTCAAAACTTAAGAAGCCAAACAGAAGAACATTATTTAACACACATTTCTGTTTCTCAAGAAATGAGTGTTGACTACCTTCAGTCATAAATGCCTGCATGTATGCCTCCACAAATATGTATTTATTGTATATGCATGAACACAGTATGGTTGTTCTCAAAATTTGTACTCAAAGATGTTCTGTTTATTTTAGCTTTTCAGAAAAGTTGTGTCATTCATTTTCTTTTTGGGTGTTTGACCTGTTTAAACAGGACATTTTAGCAGCACCATTTTTAATTAGAACCTTTATTTTATGCTTTCTCCTTGGTTCTGAGAGACATTTTCTTTACAAAGGAAAATTTCTTATCTTGTCAAAACCTTGACTAAATTTTCCTTCTCAGAAGGCATTTATATTTTCCGTAATGATTCAATTGTGAAGTGAGGTTAGTGGAACCAGATAACATAAAGCAGATTATATACTATCCTTACTCTTACCTCTGAAAATTAGTCCAGTATAGCAATTCTACATACATTTCTTGCAGAAATTATTCGGTATTTTTAAGAAAAGAACTGAATTAATTTTTCTAATTTTCAATTTCTCATCTGCCCAGAAGTTTCTATTTTACTTTCTAGAGTAAATAGAAAGTAAATATCGTCTGATAGAGGTTCAGATAGATAGTAAATATCGTAACTTTCAAATATTTTTCTACTGGGAGAGATTCTTATGATTGAAAAAAAATTGTTTCATGTCTCATGAGCATGAGGTAATGGGGTATGCATCAGCCCTTCCATTCCCTTTTGTATTTCTGTTCATGTTCTCATTAGCTATTTGGTTTCCATAAAAATTGGTGGTTTAAAGGCAGTTTTTCAATGGCTCTTTGGACATTGTCTGGCTTTGTGCCTGTGCAGATGAGAGGGAAAATTGAAAGCAATTTCCTTGGAGGTGTATTTTTTGCTGTAGTTGAAGACCCATAGGTTTTTGTATTTTCCTGATTTAAAGCCATGTCCAGAGGCTAAAATCAAGACTAATGCAAACTGAAATCTTATGCCACTTAATTAAAACATCTGCACTGTTTCCTTTCACTGTTGAATGCTTCTGACAAACAAATTCCTAGAGCAGCATGGATCTGGTGTTTTCCAGATTTTGTGGGGTGTAGCATTCCTAGCATGGTCTTAATTTTGTGCACCAAATGTATACATTGATAATGCTTCTTTTCTGTCTCTGTCTTTATTTCTTTTCTTTTCAAAGGAGATAAATAAGTGTCTATCTCTTGTGATTTCAGGAAAAGGAATGGAAGAACACACAAGCAGGCTGTTTCTAGGGAGAGAAGAGACTTGCTGCATGAAACACCTGTTTTAGAAAGTCCTTACCTTAACCAAAGCAGTTTATGCATGGACTTATGTCCCACAGAGCTGAGAGCTGTCAAATTCCAACTGCTGAGTGGTAACCTCCAGCTTGGACACAATAGGCAGCAACAAGGAAGGTGGAGTATGAAACAGGTAGCTAGAAAAAAAACTCTAGACTCTAATTTCTAATGTTTCTTAATGGAAAAAGAAGGATCATCATGACTGATTTCTTTCTGAGTGTACTTGCCCCAAACTGTACTGACCTGTAGAAATGGGTCCACTTCATGAGCCAGTTAGACGAACCAAAATTTTTTATTTTTTTCACCAGTGGAGTGTACAATAGGACCAGCTTTTTTCTTCCTCATACTGTGGGAATCCAGCAGATCAAGTCATGCCATCAGGAAGTAAAAGAGACCAACAGACTGGTCAACTTCACACTGGCTCCTGAGAAAATGAAGGGGCAAGTAATCCTGAGAATCTTTTCTTGACACATGAAGAATAAGAAAGTGGATGGGAATAGTCAGCATGAATTTACAAAGGAGCAGTATGACTATCAAGGAACTAAAAAGAAATGAGGTTAAAAGAGAAACTGAAAATACAGAGACCTATGTTTAAATCAGGAGTTTTATATTACAGTAAATGCACAAAACTGAACAGGAGAAACAAACAAACAAAAAAAAGGATACACAGGAGTTGTTTGTAATTCTGAACCTCTATCAGACTACAAAAGTTTTTGCTCGTGCTACTGATTCTTTCTACATCTATGAAATGTATGAACCTCAGACTCCTTTAGCCACATTTTTCCAGGGTTTATGTTCTGTTTATATGTCTATTTCCCTTCACATTCACCTGTTGATTCTTAAAACAATTATATCAAAAATATCTCTATTTTTGCAGCTCGCATTTCTGAGTGGTCACAAGCATGTTCCTGTGTTTGAGACAGTCTCCTGGAGTATATCAACATTCTCCCAAACAGAGACTGCTGTTACATCTGCTGAAAGCAGGACAGCACACAACTGACAGAACATTAGTCAACATGATGCGTGTCTGTGTCCAGGTGCTGGTAGCGAGGGACTGCAGGGATGCTGTCTCTGACAAGAGGACAAGGACCACCCTGTGCCAGACACAACCTGTTCCAGAAAGCTCCAAAGTGAACCCAGGCAAGACACAGCTGAGGCCATCGGCCTCATAGCATGGGGAAGCAGCACTTTTGTGAAAATATGTTTAAGAAAGAGCAAAATACCCTTCAAAGCCATCAAAGCCATCAAAGTGAGGAAGGAGGAAAAAAAACAAATGCATGCTGATCAGCCCTGTAAACAACAAGGTGAAGAAGGAGCGAGAGGAAGAGGTCCTTCTCTCTAGGTCTCAAAGCAGAGATTCCACAGCAGCACTGCTCCATTCTGGAGCAAATATGTACCTGGTAGCCCGTGGGGTACTCCACACTGGAGCAGGTACATTTTTCCAGAAGAAAATGCACCCTGTGGAAAACCCATGCTGGCACAGGAGAAATGTGTGATGAGGAAGTAGCTGCAGAGAAGACAGATTATGTACTGACCCCAAAACTCCATTCCCCATCTTCCTGGCCTCTCAGGGTTGGACAAGAGGAAGACAAGATGTGAGTGAGAGAGTAAAGTTGAGCCTGAGGAAGAAAAGCCAGGGGAAGTATGTGCAGAGGGCTTTTTAAATTTGTCTTAGTTTCTCACTATCCAAAACTATTTTAATTAGCAATAAATTAAATTAATTTTCCACATGTTGAATTTCTTTTTCCTGCAGTGGTTACTGGCAAGTAGTCTTGTATTTATCTTGCTTCATGAGCTTTTTCATCTTATTTTCTTTCTCTGCCCTACTGGAGGAGTAGCAGTGACAGAGCAGATAGGTCACTGTCTGGCAGCTGGCCAAGGTTAACAAACTACATAGGTCAATGAGAAATATTTGGGTTTTGACACTCTTTTGAAAGTAAATTGTCTCTTATGCCATGTAGATTTTGTAGCAGGCATGAAAACATGAGAATCATATGGAAAGGAGAACAGCACCACTATGAAGCACATCTCCTTCCTTTACTCTCATAAGTCTGACAATGATTAAGGTCTTCATTTAGTCTCATTTCATCTCAGACATCTGAGAAAAGTAATTAACCCAAAGAAACAGAAGAAAATGCCCAAAAGTCATGATAGCAGAGAACTTCAGAAATGCATTTTCGTGCATTCCCTTGCAAATTCCTCTTCAGCTGGGACATTGCTGCACTGCTCCATGGTGGGGACTGCAAACACCTGGATGAAGGGAGCTCAGAAGTATGCTGACAGTAAGGGAATGAGAAACCATTTTTAAATCCCACTGAGAAAGTTAAGAGTGCCCCTGACAAAAAAGTGACTCTATATGGCATGCAATATGGGCATGGCAGCAGCTTGGTGCCTCAGTAGACACAGAAGAGAGGCTGACAGCTAGTAAAAGATAAGTTTCATGTGTTACTTCCACAACCCTCATACTGTGCTGTAAAACTGTTGCATGTTAGGGTACAAATTAGTCTTTCATCACTCTGTTGCCACTTTAAGCAGGACACTGGTGAAGGCTTCTGTCAGTGTAGTCATTAAGTATCCATATACATAGAGTGTTATTCATGGGATCAATTCATTTAAGCAACTTAGTTGGCTAAAGCTGCGTGAAATGAATATTCAATTAAATCTGTTTTGGATCTCATTCAGATATTCAAATAAGCTAAACCTTTGGCTTGTTCATTTGTGAAATAAGGTCTTTTATATGGATGTAAAATAGCTTTTCACAATGGTTAAGCTCTGATCTCTGATCCACATATGTGTAACAACTAGAAGTAGCATAATCCAGGAATTTGAGAAGCAAGCAACAGTATCTGCACTGAACTGTTGCTCCACTGGGACTTTTCACTCTTCCAAAACCACATTAGGCCAGACACGCTTATCTTGCATGTCTGTACTTCAAGATAATGAAAATGCAGCATTGAAACATGGAAGAGTAGTTCCTAGAACACCTAATCTTCCTTTTCCCTTTTGAAATTCTGGAATATGGTCTGTAAACACAGACTGATATTCTTCAGATTTTCAGAGGACTTTTTGTCTCATGCATTTTTTAATAGCTAACTTCAAACACTCATTTCAGAACTTTTGAAGGCACCAACCTTTTGAAAAGCAGATCCTTCTAGGCTACTTAACCTAGGTTCTTAGCTTAAACTGGAGATTCACATAATTACTTGTACAATGTCAGCTACACAGCCTGAAAAAATATGTGAAGTTTTGGATAAATATGACCAAGAACATCGTTACACACTTCAATAAGGGATGGCTATGAGTCTAGATATCTCATTGTATTAGGTGAAACACATGTCTTCTCAGTGCAACATTCAGCAACTAAAGAGGAGAGATATTCCACAGAAACAGGAGGGATAGGACATTTGTTTGGTTTGGGTTTTTTCATACTTCTGGAAAATATGGTTTAACTGGGAGAGCGACATCATAGGACAAACTCCACCTGATGACCAATGCAAATATCAATAGTTTCCTGTGTGTGGCATGACTAGAATATTTCACCAAGATGAAAAGCAAGTTGTCTTGTAAATGCTGTGATTGACAGGAGACACAGGTGGAAGCAGGTCAAGTGTATCTCTTTCTGTGAGAAATGACAGGCAAGGGTGCTTTTACTTTTCAATTCACTGGAGGTGATAGAAAGTTACCTGCTTAGTGAGAATAGAACTGATGCCAGGGCTGAAAATAAAGCAATAAAGGCATCCCACTTCACAAATGCATCAATAGGCATTAAAAAAAACAAAGAGCACTCTAAATATTTTTAATATCCTTGTAGATTTTTGCACTAAATTTTTCCCCTTTTTTCTTCTTCTTTTAGTTCACTGGTTGGGTTTTTTTCCAGGAGAATCATTGTATACTTTGAGGATTAAATTCTATTCTTTCATGGCTTAGATAGATTTAGAGAGATGAAAGGTGGTATAAAAAGAGTAAATTTGCTAATTACAATCAGATTCAAATAAGAAAACATTGAAAATCCTAGTCTTTTCAAATGAAGAACAGCCACCTAATTGTGTCACTATCAGATGAAAATGATAGAAATCTAAAATAAAAACCTACCCCTAAAAAAAAGTAACAGAACAATTGAGAACCAACTTGACAACGCACAGGAAAGTAGCTTCTTTTCTTTGTTTGCTTTTTCGTTTTTGTATGCTTGTTTGCTTGGTTTTGTGTCCAAAGTGAAACATCACAGCTTTTTGCTTACTTATTGTTTTGGGGAGGTTCAGGGAAAAGAGGTATGTCTGATTTAAGAAAAGGATCATCCTCTTACAACCTGAATGGTTCTGGAATGGATAAGGAGGGGCAGGGCATCCTCCTTATCAAAGGATCCTGTTGCCAATAGGAGGAATGAGGGTTGACTGTGCAAGATGAAGGACCAGGTGTAGTGCTAGGAAAAGAAGGCAAGGACATCTCCTGACTGAAAAGGTATGACTGAGGCACCACACATGTGGCGAGTTTCTTTCTCTGTGGGTCATACCTGGTACAGTTTTGAAAGATAAGAAGGATAAAAAGCAAGTAGGCAAATAAAGAAGCAATTTTACATGATTTTGTGAAAATCATCCATGTGTCTTTCTCTTCTTCCTTCCTACAGAATGCCATAGAAGTTTTATATGTTACTGCAGTTCTGCCTGGCTCCGCTGAGTATTGAAGCCATGTTTAAAATACTTGGAAAAAAGTTATGTTAGCTTTATCCTGTTGAAAAATACCCACATTACTTATTGTGCTGGAACATCTTCTGACAAGTCAGATTTCAGATTTTTGCACTGTAGAACCAAGTATAGTTATAGTCTTTTTTGAAGGTATTTTTATTTTCTCTCATTTGAAATTTTCTGCCATATGAACTAATAATAATCCACAATTTTTTTCACCAAGAGAAGTCTATTACCCCAGGAAAAATGATCATTCATGCTTCAATCATGTGATCTGATTCCTTTTTGGACTTACAACTTACCTATTGCAAAACAAACATGAATCCAAAGCAAACAAATTAATCTAAACTACTAGCAGGTTAAATAAATTTCTAAAATATAAGGTAAAAATTTACCATTCCTGCGGCCTGGCTTATATGACAAATGTTGAATACATTATATGAAACAGAATAGGCTTATTTCTGTAAAGCCAGATGTATTGCTTCATAACATCAGCAGCAGAAGCTCTTAAGAAAAAATCATTAAAATGAGATAATAAAAAATTCCTTCTTCAGAGTCAAAATAGGAGCCCCCTCAGATATGGCATAGAAGTTTCTTTGTTTCACCCTACCTTTTGCACAGAGTACATCTCTCAAGAACATCTATCTGTCTTTTGAAGTTGTTAACTCATAACTTGAGATTTATGTGTCTGAGCACAAATATCATTATTGGTGCGCAGAGGTTTTAGTCCCATCTGTCACATCCTGAGGAGGGATCAAGACATTCTTCAGCTTACGTTTCCCCAAAGGAAACCATTCTGCTAGATGCTTACTATGTACTGTGCCCTTCCCCAGCAACACAAGCCCCTCACAAACAGCAGGGTCATCCCTTCCATAAAACACCCATCACTTTGTTAGAGTGGTTGATCAACATTACAGAAGAGTGGTTTTGATTCCTTAGGTCCTTACATGGTTCAAAACCATAGCCTCTCACCACCTTCAAGTTTCTCTTCCTTCAGATTCAAAAATGAGGACTAGCTTCCAAAGGCAGTTAAGGCGGGAATATTTCTCATTCTCCCAGTGTAATGGCTGCTCATAGTCAAAAATTGTATGAGCCTCTGAGAAAGGGAAAAGCAAAAATTACCAAATGACTTGTCTTAGGGCTTTACAGTTTCAAAAGCTGGCATGGCAATGAGTTTGGAAACACTTGCATTTCATACTTAGCTGTGAAAAGTGTTACTTTCACACAGTTTAAGAGAAACATTTGGGTTCAAAGAGAGTTAAACACCTGAGGAGCAGAGGAGAACAAATGGACCACATGTGCAGTAATGCACAAGAGCTTCCACGTATCACTCAACATGTAAGAGTCCAGGATTTCTGACCTACTTGTTCTATAAAAATTGTATTGTCTCCTGTCCTTTTGCTTGTTCTGACTACTGTAATTGCTCCAATTTTGCTAAAGGGATAGCCAGGGGGAGGGAGGGGGGCAGGTCAGGAGGGGCTGGAATGTCTGGGGACAGCAGGGGGAGGGCGAAGGTCACATCAGTGACTGTTCCGCTGGTCCCGGGGCAGATGTAGCTCAGTGTGGGCAGAGCAGAGAAGCTCCCAAAGCTGAACTGCAGAAGGGCCCCTGCCAGCCCTGTGTGGCCACTTAGCATCTATATCCAGAAACAATGATATATCCTATGCTTCCCAAGGAGCAAGGGTTTTCCAAATTTCTGTACATTATTTTGCTTCAGATCCTGGAAAAATACTTTTAAATATTATGTGTTTTTCCCTCAGCTGGATTTTAATGCTGATCTGGAAGGGAAATGAATGGTCTAAACAACCCATTTGGTACTTTTTATTGTTAAAGTGTCACCACAACTCTTGATAGAATTAAAATATATCAAAGTAAATACTATTCTGTATTTGTATTAAATACCCAATTGCAATAAGCCTCTTTACGGGCCAGTGAACTGGAAAATGAAATTATTGTATTAATGGGACTTTTTACTTATTATAGGAAAGCAGTGTCATAAAAATGTCAGCATATTGGCTTTATTTTCACACCTGAAAAAAACCAAAACAAGAAAAATCTGCTGAAGTAAAGTAAAAGGACATTGTTTGACTTTTTTTTTCCCGGCTCTGGCACTTTGTATTTAGTATCTGGAGAGGAACTGCCTTATGACTGATTAAAAAAGCCTTTAAGAGGAGTCTCTGAAGAGAAAGCATGCAGACCCTTCAGCAGAGTATTTTCTTGTACAAGATGGCCATCATTTCCTCAGCCCACCTGGCCTCCAGAGCTCTTCACAGTAAACCTGAATCTCCTCTGCCAGTCTCAAGTCTCTTGTGCTGTGCACCCAGTTCCCTGTATTTGCTCCAGATCTACATCCCATGGATGTAGACCTGTACCGTGGAAACATACAGCATTTAAACAACTCTACAGCATCACTGCAAGCCCCAGTGCTCCTGCCTGCCCTGCTCCTTGTTGGGGCAGTGGGATAAATCCAGCTGCCAATCCCTGCCATGGACAGCCCCACCACTCTCATTTGTCCCAGAGGATTTTTGTGTTGAAGATGATTTTTACCGAAGTTATTATCATCTTATATCTATGTGTCTAATAATGTGTCTAATCTAATTTTATTTGATATCTGACATAATCCTTCATAAGAAATAAATTAAAAACATTGGTACTGGTATGGAAAGGGACTCCAAGTTTTAATTTAGATTTGGGTAATCATAATCCTGCCTCCTGTAAGAAGTTTTTGTTAATATGAATTTAGTTCTTAAGAGATTTTTTTTTTAAGCCATCTTCCTCATTAAATTTCTTACTAAACCTGATTCAATCAAAACCTAGTATTAAGCACTGCATCAGTACAGTTCACCACTGATACAGTTCCTAAAACAAATTAATATGGGGAAAATAGTGATGATGTAAAGACACACATTTATTCTGGTGATTATTCAGAATTTAGGAATGTTTTGACAACTGTAGACCTTTCAGCAATATCTTTTCTTATTCATTCAACATGTTTAATGAACATTAGCAATTGCAGTTACTACTCAACTCCAAAAATTTCTCCCACAGTGTCAAAACTTCTTACTGTGCTTAGTAGATCAGAGTAGCTTTGGAAACTCTTCATTTTTATTTTTTTGGGAAATGTTTGGGGTGTTTTTTTCTCAGAAAGGTAATCACGAACTGGCAGATACAGTATTTTAGCAATCACCAAGACCAGTGGTGAATAGCATGCAAATATACTCATGAAATTAGCTCACATAGCAATCTACAAGTGGATGGCTTCAAATAACATTGGCATTGTAAAATTTTTGGACTCTTGCATAAATAATTCACAATAGAAATAAATGCATCAAATAATATATTCGTAGTGGATTCAGTGACTTGTTATATATAATGATCTTATTTCTCTGACCTAAATAGCACCTCTGATGACAGAGAAAAGACTCTCAGCAGAAAACTGAACCCAAACTTCAATCATGTCTTCAGTAAGTTTGTGTTTCTAAACTGAAATAAACCAAATAAAAGACCAATATTATCTGAATTTTGAGGCAGTGATTTCTAAACTCTTCATTTATTCCTCCGGGTGTTTAGACTGCCATAGGCAATTATTGGAGGAGCAAGAACCCGAATTCAGATGTCAGCATTCTTTCAGTCTGCTCTTGACTGACTTGGTGAACAGAAAGCTTCTTCCTCACCTGTGCTATGATATTAAGGGTCAAGAGGGTGCTCAGAATATGTTCAAAAACATTAAGTTAAGCGAGTAGACAAGAAAGACACTTTTATTCATATATGTAATCAAGGAAAGTAGTCGAGGTACTTCTGGTTCCATGCTAGACTAATAATAATACCAGACTGTCAAACTCCATAGACAAATTATATATTAAAGATTTGCTGAATACTGTCCCTAGAAATAGTGTGCTGGATGGCTAAGGAGATCAGTGTGACTTCCTTCTGGACTGAATGAAAATAAAACACACAGCAGGATTTGGAAGATCCTATTAGCTTGCTTCTTCCCATAGCTGTGGTTCTGGAAAACCTGAGGTACCTGCTAGCAGGAGTGTAAAATATTTTAATGGAAGAAGTTCCATTTAGACTATATGCAGTCTAATATGAGCATTTTGGCTAGAGCCAGCACATAGTTTATAGCAGAAAACTCTTAGAAAGCAGCACAAGTGTTTTCAAGACTTTTTTCATTCTAAATGGTTTTACACGGTTCCCATGTCGCAGAAAGATACTCCTTAAATGAAAACTATATTAGAGACAAACTGAATGTTTGCCTTGCTGCCTCTCTTGCTTCAATGAAGTTGGGGGATAGAATATGCTTCTTAGGACACCTCGCAGTGAAAGGATAGGTCTGGACTCTGCTTTCTTGAGCTGATACCACACACTGACTTGAAACCACTTTACAGAGTTGCTTACACATAGACAAGTGTCTTAGTTTGGAAGACAGTTGTCTGATAAGGAAGGCAGGAGCCTCCCCTGAAATGGAAAAATGTAAACCCCCTCCCTCCAAATTGTTATAAATTTGAAATTAAAGGGCTCTCAGGCAAAAATTTGGGAGCAGGAATAACAGTTCTTTATTAGGGAAGAAAATAAAAAGATAAAATAAACAACACAGTAAACCAAAACAAAACTAACAGAGTCAGAATACAACCTGACACCTTTTGGTCGGGGTGTTGGTAGCAGTCCAACTGGAATTGTGGCTGCAGTCCTCCTGGAGTGTCAGGTGTGGTTCTATTGGAGCAGGGATCCTGTAGAAAGGGTGTAGTCTTCCTCTGAAGATCCAGTGGAAGAGGCAGCTGCTCCTCTGGGAAATTCAATGGAGAAGCCCAGCTGGTATTCCAGAATCTCAAGATTATATCTGGGTAAGAATGCTTGGCTCCTCCCTCTGGGTGGAGCATCTTACAGTGGGATGCTGTAGCTCTTATCAGTGACATTCAATAGCCTGTTATCAGCAGATGTCTCCCTGAAGAGAGGAGTGGTTGTGGAAGAGATAAGGAAAACTGCCCACTTAACAGAAGACACCTGCCATACAGATGGTAAATAGAATACAATTTGCTTGGCAATCCAGGACAACAAGTATGGCTAGACCCTGAACAAGGAAGAAATGGTCAGAGATGTGAAAGTTAGCATGACCTGTGACTACAGCTAGGATGATGTAGCAGAGCTCAGTATTTAAAAGAAGATAGCAAAGCAAAAGTAGGACCACAATCCTGGACCTCAGGAAACAAAGCTTCAACATTTTCTGCCTGGAAAATTTAATGGGATGCAGCCCTGGAAAGAAGGCAGGTCTGTGAGATCTTGTTGATATTCAAGGATAACCCCCTCAAGCTCCCAGCAGCTGCAGAATCAAGAAAAGGAGGTCCTCTTGTCAGCCATTCAGGTAAAGGGAAGGGCCATCTTCAGGCCATTACAGACAATTCAGAAAAGGTCATGGGGAGTGTGAGTGACCTGGAACATGATGAATAGGGGTGTGACATGCATACAAAGGCAGGGCACAGCAGCTTACATGGCAGTTCGAGCAGGCAGGGCAAGCAGGCAGGGTTGCAGCCACATTCCTGATAGTGGATTATGTTGCGTCATTTTTTTACTTTTTTTTTTCCTAGCAATGGTTTTCAAACAATCAAAAGCCATTGCTAGTAAAAGTGTGCTAACACAAACAGAATGCTCCTGAGCCTGGTGGTAGTACCAGAGGAAAAGACACCTACACATGGTGTAAGCAGGTAAACAATCTGCTCTGTCTGGTGGCTGATCTTAAGGAAGAAGTAGAAAGATTAAGGAGTATTAGGGAAAGTGAAAGGGAAATAGGCTGGTAGAGTTACACCCTTCCATCCCTGAGAAAAGCTCACCAGGATTTAAATAAGCTTCACGCCTCTAATCATCATGCAGTAGAAGACCTAGCAGATGTGGAGGACTGGAAACAGGTCCCCACCCAGGGAGTTAATAAAATTACCTCCTGACCTCCACCACCTTCTCAGGTGCTGCTTCAAAATAGGTACAAGGCCCTGGAGGTTCAGGAAGAAGATATCAAAGAAAACAACCCACCTGGCGAGTCTCCCCATTAAACTTCATCTGTCAGATGGATCACAACCTTTTGTATTAAAAAGAAAAGCGTAGTGCTAGTAGGTGACTCCATTCTGAGGGGAACAGAGGGCCCTGTATAACAACTGGCCCCATCCCACAGGGAAGTCTGCTGCCTGCCTGGGGCCCAAGTACAGAAAATCACCAGTAGATTCCCTGAGCTTATCCAGCCCTCTGATTAATGCTTCATTTCTGATTATTGCTTCACTGCTGATTGTCCAGGCTGGCTATGATGAGGTTGACAAGAAGGGCACCATGGCAATTAAAAAGAATTTCAAGGCTCTGGGTCAATAGGTTGATGGGGCAGGAGCACAGGTGGTGCTCTGCTCAGTCCCTTCATTGGCAGGGATGAATCATGAAATAAATGATTAATGAATCGCTGATTAATACATGAGTAACAAATGCCTTAAGGGCTGGTGCCATCAGTGGAATTTTGGGTTCTTTGATCATGGGGCAACTTTTATGGCACCTGGCTTGCCAGAGTCAGATAAGTTCCATCTATCTAACAAGGACAAAAGGATTCTAGCCTGTGAGCAGGCAGGGCTGATTGAGAGCCAGAGTCAGGGGTGAAATCAGCAGTCCAGCTGAAGTGCATGTACACTAATGCATGCAGCACGGATAAATAGCTGGAAGCCAAGCTACAACAGGGAAGCTATGGCATGGTCACCATCACAGAAACATGGTGGGATGGCTCACATGACTGGAGGGCTGAAATGGGTGGCTAGATCCTCAGAAGGGACAGGTGAAGTAGCAGAGGTAGGGGTGTGTCTGTGTATATTATGGAAGCTCTCAACACCATGGAATTTGAAATTAATGATGATAAGGTCAAGTGCCTATGGGTGGGAATCAGTAGGAAGGCCAACAAGACCAACATCCTGGTGGGAGTCTGTTATAGATCACCCAACCAGGATGAAGAAGTGGATGAATTATTGTATGAACAGCTGGAGGATGTTTCAAGATCACCAGCCCTTGTTGTTGTGGGATACTTTAACCAGTTATCAGCTGGGAACTCAACACAGCAGAGAAGAGGCAATCTAGGAGATTCTTAGACTGTATGGAGGACAACATCTTGACACAGCTGGTGAGAAAGCCTACCTGGGCTAGGCTTCTGCTAGACTGGCAGTTTACAAACAGAGAAGGTCTGGTGGACATGTGGTGGTCAGAGGCTGCCTGGGATACAGTGACCATGAAATAATAGTGTTCCCAATATTCGGTGAAACAAGGAGGGATATCAACAAAACTTCCACTCTGGACTTCCAGAGGGTGGACTTCAGCCTATTTAAGAGACTGATTTGGAGAGTATCTTGGGAAATAGCTCTTAAAAACAAAGGGATTAAAGAAGGCTGGACATACGTCAAGAAAAAAATCTTGAAGGTGCAGGAACAGAGAGTCTCTATGTGCCAAAAGATGAGCCAATAGGAAGGATGACAAGCCTGGATGGGCAAGGAGGTTTTGAAGGAACTGAAGGAAACAAAGAGACCTTATAACCTTTGGAAAGAGGGGCAGGTAAGTCAGGAAACGTTTAAGAATGTTACTAGGTCATGTAGGAAAAAAAGTTAGAGAGGCAAAAGTCCAATTAGACCTTAATCTGACCACTTCTCTGAAGGATAATAAAAAATGTTTTTATTAATACATTAATGGCAAAAGGAGGGCAAGGACAACCTCTACTCTTTGTTGGATGCGGGAGGGAATTTAGTGACTAAAGATGAGGAAAAGGCAGAGGTTCTTGACATCTTTGCCTCAGTTTTCAACAGTAAGACGGGTTTTCCTTAGGACAATGGGCCTCCTGACCTTGTTTATGGAGTCAGGGAGAAGAATAAACCCCCAGAATCCAGGCGGGAGTAGATTAGAGATCTGTTGAGTCATTTAGATCTCATAAGTCTATGGGATCCATCCTAGGGTGATGAGGAAGCTGGCCAAAGAGCTCACCAAGCCACTTTCCATCATCTGTCATCAGTCCTGGCTCACTGGGGATGTCCCAGATGACTGAAAGGTGGCCAGTGTGACACCCATCCACAAAAAAGGCCAGAAGAAGGATCTGGGAAACAAAAAGGGCCAAAAGATGGATCTGGGAAACTACAGGGCAGTCAGCCTCAGCTCAGTGCTGGGCAAGGTTATGGAACAGATCATCTTGAGTGCCATCACACGGCACCTACAGGATGGCCAAGGGCTCAGACCCAGCCAGGATTTAGGAGGGGCAGGTCCTGCCTGGCCAACTTGATCTCCTTTTATGACCAGGTAACCTGCCTGGTGGATGCAGAAAAGGCTGTGGATGTTGGGATGTTGTCTACCTGTATTTCAGCAAGGCCTTTGACACCATCTCCCACAGCACACTGCTGGAAAAGCTGGCAGCCCATGGCTTGGACAGGAGCACTCTGTGCTGGGTTCAGAACTGGCTGGATGGCTGGGCCCAGAGGGTGGAGGTGAATGGTTCTGCATCCAGGTATCACATCCAGTAGGGTCACCAGTGGTGTCCCCCAGGGATTTGTGTTGGGTCCAGTCCTGTTTAACAACTACATTGATGACCTGGGTGAGGGGATTGAGTTCACCAGCAGCAAATTTGCAAATGACACCAAGCAGGGATCTGGCACTGATCTGTTGTAAGGTGGGAAGGCTCTGCAGAAGGACACAGACAAGCTGGATTGATGGGCCGAGTCCAACAATACAAAGTTTAATAAGCGCAAGTGCCAGGTCTTGAACTTGGCCCACCACAACCCCAGGAAGTGCTCCAAGCTGGGGACGGGTTGGCTGCACAGCAACCAGGATGAAAAGGACCTGGGGGTGCTGGTGACAGCAACTGAACATGAGCCAGCAGTGCCCAGGTGTCCAAGAAGGCCAATGGCATCCTGGCCTGTGCCAGCAATAGTGTGGCCAGCAGGACAAGGATAGTGACTGTCTGACTGTCCCCCTGTATTCGGCACTGGTGGGGCCACACCTGGAGTGCTGTGTCCAGTTCTGGGTCCCTCAGTTTAGAAAGGATGCTGACATGCTCAAACATGTCCAGAGGAGGGCAACAAGCCTGATGAGGGGTCTAGAACCCAAGCCCTAATAAGAGTGGCTGAGGGAGCTGGGATTGTTTAGCCTGGAAGTGATGGTTAGGGAAGACTTCATCACTCTCTCCCTGAAAGGAGGCTGTAGTCAAGTGGGGGTCGGTCCCTTCTCCCAAGCAACCAACAACAGGACTAGAGTACATGGCCTTAAGCTGTGCCAGGACAAGCTTAGACTAAACATTATAAAAATATTCTTTATAGAAAGAGTAGTTGGGCACTAGAATGAGCTGCACAGGGAGGTGGTGGAGTCACCATCCCTGGAGATATTAAAAAACAGACTGGATGTGGCACTTAGTGCCATGGTATAGTTGATAAGGTGGTGTTTAGTCATAGGTTGGACTTGATGATCTCCATGGCCTTTTCCAACCTTGATAATTCTGTGATTCTGTGAAGAAGCATGCCAACATGAGCAAAAAGCTCCTAACTGAACTCATAACATAAAAAGGAACTTCACAAGGTATGAAATCAAAGATACATGACCCAAGAAGAGTTTCTATCTGATATTGCAGCAATAGAGTTAGAAAGGCTGCCTTGACCTTTGTAGCCAGCTAGCATTGAATCTGGCAAGGGATGTGAAGGACAACAAGAAAGGCTTCTTCCACATGTCCATGAACAGCAAAAGGAAGACTCAGAAAAAAGTCGGACTGCTGCTGAAGGCAGCAGGAGAATTTATGAGAAATAAAGAGGTCAAGTTATTTGATGCCTTAGGATATTATGTTTTATATTTTTCATATATTTGTAATTTTTTAGTGTATAACTCTAAACTCCATATACAGTGCCAGCTACTGGCTTCCCATTTTGGTCAGAGAAAACAGTTACTCTGTAGGCCTGGGAATCAAGGACACCTTACTGTCTCAGAAGTGTAAATGAAGTGAGTTGGTGGGGGGGGGGGGGGATAAACTTGGAGTAAAATGACTTAATTACCTGAAGCTGTAATTGGAAGATTAATCCCCAATATCCAAATGGACCAAACTTAGAAAAGTGTTAAAAGTCATGACCCATTGTCCATTTTGGGTATAGCCCCTGGGAGGCTCTGTCTGCCCAAGGTGTACCTGAAGACCTTTCAATAAATATAACCATTTTTTACTCCCTTAATTTTGTCTGACCTCTGTTTTTAGGTAGGCCCAAAACAGGCATCAGTTTCTGGTGACCCAGATGGGAAAAGGAGACTTCTAGAATATCCTCTGGACTGAGGAAGACCCAGTTGCTCTTTCCCCCCACTGTCAGCACTTCAGGGGGGGGCAGTGGCCACAGTCCAGGGGGTGTCAGAGCCCAAGAATCCTCCACATCTAACACAAAGGCACCTGAGTAAGCAAGTTAAAAGCAGTGTTTTGTTGTTAGCACCTAGGTTTAGCGTTAAGAGATCATTCATTTTGTTTGGTGTGTGGAAGGATCTGAAGGATCCAAGGGGGAGGTTTCTTGTTTGTTTGTCATTACCCCCATTTGCTCATAAAGTAGGGGGTGAATGCCCCCTGAAAGAGTGGAGTTTTATTACTGCAGTGGCAAATTTTGGTCTGGAGCCAGTGGTGGCAAAGTGACTTAGGCCCCACCCTGCTGGTCCAGAGGTTTGTGAGTTGGAATCCTGTGTGGTCCTTTGCTGCAATGCATGAAATTGAAGCCTCCCTGAGTCCCTCAGAGAGAGAAAGGGATGCAGGGATTAATTAGAACCTTTAGAGAAACTGAAATATATGCCACACAAACATGAAGTAGGAGTGTAAGTTTAGTTTTAAGTAAGTAGAAATGTATCTTGAGTGCCTTAAGAGACTGTGTGAACTAGTAAAAAGCCCTAAAGCCTAATTTAAAGTTCAGTAGTGTTACCTTTCACAAAATTAACTTAGCTCCAGATATAATGAAAACAGAACATTGCTTGCATTTCTAGGTAGACCAGATAGAACTATTTGCATGAACAGATTGAACTGTACACATAGATTTTGTGTAAGAACCAACATTACTTTCTCACATTAGAATTAATCTCGGATAGGTGTAGGAAGAATGCTTTAGAATACTGTTTTTAGCTGATGGGATGATTTATGAGTAAAATCCCCTGTATTGGAGTGCAAAGTGGTGGTAGTAGCTTCTGCCAGCAGCTACTGCTTCTGCTGGTTCTGCTTGGAACATCGAGACTCTATGCCAGAAAGCTTTTAGCACAGATTTTAATACTTTCAACTCTTTGCCTTCAAGGCTGATGTATTCATTCAATAAACAACTTTACAACAACCAACAACTGCTCCTGTCTCTTTGAAGATGCAAGACCCACTCATAACTCGACAGTCCTTGTTCTCTCTCTCTCCCTGATTATTACTGTTAGCCTTTAGGTCACTTCATTTAAATTTTGTGGGTTTTTTCCCTGTTTCGTGGACAATGGGGTGAGACTTCTCATGTGAAGATACAACACAAATACCTAGAGATTCCCCTTTAAGCTTAATATTGAAAAATTGGGAAAGATTAACAGGCAAAAATTCATTGCTTTCAAAACCCAAATTGATCAGACACTCAGAACTAATGTGGCCAACTTATAAATTAGACAACAATGGGACATGCCTGAATTTGGCAGTTTAGATGAGGTATTAATATCAAATTTAATGTCTCACATATGCCAAAACTGGTTTTTTGAAGAACTTGAGTACACTAGGCTTTTTTATATTTTTATCACTTAAGGAAAGGATACTAGGACCTAAGAAAGATCATAATATGAAGCTTTTAAGAAACAGTGGAAAAAACTATGAAAAGAAGAAGCCTGCTCTCAGCCTACCATGTGTGAGGAGTGGGGAGGAGGTGGAAATGGGTTTAGTGCCTTTTTGCCTGAGCCTTTACCAGTAAAACTAGCCATAAGGAAATGCATGGCTCAGACAGCAGAAGGAAAGTGTGGAAGACTGGCTCTCAGTGCAGTAGCACCAGGCTAGAGAGCACTTAAATGACATAGAGAAGTCCCTGGCTGTCACGTCAGCATCACAACATCATGAGTGGCTCAGCCAGGGTTTGTGGAGAAAGAAATAAACAGGGACAGGTATGACAGAGTAGCCCAGAAAAGTAAAAAGCTTTAATAACAAGGAAAACAACAAAGGAAAGAAGCTGTGCACAGTACAGGGTGTCCTCCAAAGACCACAAAATGTGGGAAACACAACAATACATAACAGTTGATCCGAGGGCAGGGAAGCAATCATCAACGAGAACTAAGAGCATTGCCTTATATGTAAAACACTGTTAACCAATCATAAACAAGAACTCAGAACATAACCTTATATGGCACAACAGCATTAACATAACTATACCCACAACCTTGTTCTCCTCGCCATAACCCAACTAGATGTTTCCTTTCTTGATATCCTGCTTCCCAAGACCTTAAGTAGATGCCTTTGTTCTTAACAAAGGTTAGCTCACCATCCATCCCAGCCAATTGAACTCCCACACATGGCCCCTGACACTTGGCATCACAAGTGCTGAGGAAGCTGGCTGACATCGTTGTGATGCCACTGTTGATTATCTTTGAGCAGTCATAGCAACTGGGAGAGGTTGCAGAAGACTGGAAGAGAGGAAAGAACATTCCTATATTCAAGAAGGCCAAGGGAGTATCTAGAAAATACAGATCAATGTGTTTTATTTCAATTGCATCTGGAAGACATTTCCATGAAAGAAGGGCAGGAGATTTGAATAAGCCGGCATGGATTTACAAAGTGAAATAATGCTTATAGAACCTAATAGCTTACTATGATGAGGTGAAATTGCTTCAGCAGCTCCAGCTTCTCCAGGAGTGCTGTGGGAGAGAGCACCAAAGGCTTTATTGAAGTCCAGGTAGAAACATTCCTCTCAGCTTTTCCTGCATCTGGTAAGAGGGTCACCTTGTTGTAAAAAGAGATCATGTTAGTCAAGCAGCACTTTTCATTATTGTTTAACATCTTCATTTGTAATTGGTATAAGAAAGAGAGTGTACCCTTCAGGGAGTTTTAAAATGGTGTAGAACTGGGAAAAGCTGCTCATAAGTGATGTGATTGTGCTGCCATTCAAAGCATTCATCGCAGGTTGGACACTTTGGCATAGAAGGATGTCGTGTTTAACAAATGGAAGGGCAAAATCCTGCCTTGCAAATAAATAAACAGGGTATTTAGTCCCTCATTCAGCTGAGAGATCACCTGGCTGAAAAGGAGTTTTGCAGGGAAAGACCCTGGGTCTTGCAAGACACCTCATTAACCATGAACCAGTGGTGCACCCTTACAGCAAAATAGGAGAATAGTATCCTATAAGGTATGTTAAAAAGGGCATTGCCAGCCCTTTCAGCAGAGATGATCCCTCCCTTCTGATCAGTACTGATGAGAAAATGTCTGGAATGCTGTGTCTAGTGTGGGCTCTGAACTTCAAGCAGGACACAGACTTCACAGAGCATATCCACCTCAGGGTAACAAAGATGATGAAATGACTGGAGCATTTGTCATATGTGAAGACTGCTACAAGTGTTTAGCCTGTGGAAAAGTCTCAAGGAGCATCTTATTATTACTATCTGGCAGGAGAGAATGAGGAAAACAGAACTAAACATTTTCAATGGTGTGCAAAGAACAAACAGCAATGAGCACAAATTAAAAAATAGTAAATTCAGTGTAAACACAAGGAAACCCTTTTTCTGAGAGGTCATCTCCATCTTTGGTGACACAGAAAATCTGACTGGACACAGTGCTGGATAAAATGTGGTAGGTGACCTTGCTATAGCAGGTAGATAGAATAGATGATCTTAAGATCCCTTCCAACCTAAATGATTCTGTGATTTGGCTTTTCCATGAACCCAAAATGTTAGCGGTAATTTTGGAGGAAATTATCACCTCATCATGATGTTCTAAATCAGATAACTGTCCAAATTAACAATTCCTGCTGGTTGAACAATCCCAATCACTGCTACCTGACTGGTACAAATTGCAGCATAAATTTAGAGAAAGGGAATGTAATGGAAGCATCCATCAATATTTATTTACTTTTATGGATATATTGTTCCTTCCACATTTATAACAAAGTGCACACATAAAGCTTTGTTGCAATTCTGACCCTGCCCTAATGTGTCAGATTAACTTTTAGTTTTTCAATTATCTTTCTCCGCCCCAGCCCCTCAAGAAAGATAGTAGCTGCAGAAATTTATCTTCTCCATAGCTGTAACCATAGCAACCCAAACAGTTCATTTGCTGTCTCAAATAATGTGCACAACAGTCTGACTAACAATTCAGTGAGGACATTGACAAATGATCTCGGTATTCAGGCAGACATTTAAAATATGCAGATATTTGTCTGAATTTTAATATGACCGACGGATACTCAAATGATAAAATGTGCGATTCTTAAATGAAATGAAAGAAAACTTTTCCCTTAGGGTACTTTTCATTAAAGGTTTCAAAACAGAGATGAATTTTTTTGGTGGGATAGATTCTCTTCTAGAGATAAGAGATATTTTGTTCATATGTGAGAACTTTATTTTCCTAGACATTGGTTTTTTTTATTAGGCAATCAGCAAGGGAAGAAAAGCAAAAAATGTCTTCTCCCTCTCTGTTCTCATTCCCCCTTGCCCCATCCCTCCCCCAAGATAACTGAATATTCAAGGAAAGAAGAGCAGCTTTTGAAAAACTCAACAGAACTTAATTACATGGGAAAAGCCAGAGTGTGGTCCACTGGCATTATCATTAATCTGATAAGAAAGCAAGAGAAGTCAGCCTCTTTGCATGTTAAATATTGACCTTCCTGATGAGAATTAGCATGTGACTCTCCCAGAGGAACTGCATGTCAGGTAGAAGCTAAGCACATTTTTACAATGAGGTTTGTTACACACAAAAATAGATATACCAAAGAAACTCTGGAATGCCCATTGCTAGAGATACCAGACAAGGTTATGATCATTCTAATGGAACTTTGAAGTTGTTTCTGTCTTGACTGAGATTTGTACCAGATGACCTCAAGAGATCCCTTTCAATCCAGATTCTGGGTCCATTGCTTGTCCTCACGTAAGTCTTACGAAATAGTTCAGAAATTAATAAGCTTTCAGTCTCTGTTCATAAATACTGGATTCTTACTAGACAGACAAAGGTAAAAGACTCTTTTTTTCATAACTAATCCATCTCCAGCATTTCCAAGACTATGAGGTCAGTATTTCTTTTAAAATAGCATTGTACTTCAAAAACACATTACCTCATTTGTAATGCTTCCTATTCTGACCATTCATTTTGTGCAGGGAATGCAGAACACTGTCAACATTTCACATGTGCAGCTACCCTTCAACATTGGTCTTTACTGCAGATGCAACGTTGAAACTATCATTATCTGTGTACTGAACTTCCCCACCAATGGAATCTAGATGTCAGCTCCTCTTTCCTGGCTTCTCACCTGGCTTTCTGTCAAAAATAACAAAGACAGTAATGTGAGGTGAACTTTTTGTGCTTAATTTCTTTCATCTTCTAGCACTTGCATAACAGCATATTCCATTCAAGTGGAATTTAAACAGTGACTTCCCAAGTTGACAAACAAGATGTTCATGAGGAAAAGAACTAGTTTAACACAGACTGTCAAAGAAATGTATAGTATGTCCCCAACAACTTTACTGATGCTAAACAAATAATGAAACAGCCCTCCCAAGGGGGAAAAACACTGAAACCCATGCAAAAATTATGTATTTGTCCTCAGGCCCCAAGAAACAAGAGCCCTTAGTTAGTTATTGTAAAAGTCTGTAGTGACCTACACGTTTGCAAAGTTAATACTCACCAATAAAATCCCAAAAAAAACAATAAAAGAAAAGAAAAAATCCACAAAAGGAACCTAAACCAGCTATTTTCATACTATTTACTGGAAGATCAGTAGTGAATGAGGTTCACAAATGCAAAGTATGTTCTTTGTTAAGCAAAAGAGCATCATAAAAGAACTGGTCCTAATTGTTGAAACAAATCAACTGCTGGCTCCAGAAGGTGTTCCTCAGATGGTAATCCCAGCACGATCATGATTAGAAAAAAATGAACCTCTCACAATCATGACTTTACACTTTTGACAATAATTCTTCAGCAATGGTTTCCATTTCAATTTACCTTAGTTTTTGGAGAAAGTCAAAGTTTCCTGTTTCAATTTTTTCCTTGCCATAACTGAAAGCTCAGAGAAGCATCTGAAAAGGGAACCATACCCTAGTTAGTAAGTAGAAAAAAAAAAATTCTAAAAATAAAACAGAATTGGCAATTTCAATGGGACTAAATGTTGCCAAGAAGAAAGAAGACACATTGACTCTGCTTCAAGAATTATTAACAATAAGACTTTTTTTGAGATCTATGCAGACAAACAGCGCAAATTTCTTGAGCACCAGGAGATGGAATATATGTCCCTCATCTCCTGGACAACACCTCACTTGCTGAGTTAGAAGTGTGGTCCTGATATATTTGGGCCCTTGCCCTTCTCTTTGCCCTTGTCCTTGTTTCAGTGGTTTCTATATTTTTGAATATATGTATTTCCTAAATGTACCTGCATTTTTTTCTGTTCAAGAATGTAACTAAGGCTTAAAGAGTCCTGTTGAACACTCTCTAGCCCTGCTACTTTTGTCCCAATCCTTTTAGAAAGCAAAGGAAATAAACATGCAGATCTAAAAAATGCCAAGTGTAGGTACATCAAGCAGTGGCAACTGAAAACATTTTTAGGATGATTGTGTAAAACAGGAACTGAGTAAAAATGAAGTCAGATTATAGAAAAGGGTACTTCTTCCATCACCTAACACTACCAGTGAAGATAATTTCATACTGAAGAGATACTGTAAGATCCCATTTCCCTTTCTAACAGCTTTTTAGTTACCATCCCTTACTTTTTTTTTTTTTTCCTGTTACTATGGAGGGGAGGAATGTCACCACTAACCAGAGGTCAGAAAGCCAAGAGGACATCCTTTTAATCTTGGAGTTCTCTGTGCCTCAGAGAAATACTTAAATTGATGGGAAAAACTGGAATAGGTTATCAGTACAGGAGACCTGCTGTAGGAAAGACCCAAGTAAGTTGTTTGTAGGGAACATATTCTCCTTACTTTTACAGGCAGAAATACAGGTTTGGCTTGGAGGTCACAGATGGTTTTATAGAACGAGAAGAGAAAGTCTGCTTTTATAGAACACGAAGAGAAAGTCTGCACACTGAAGGGGAAGAAAAAAAGCTAACTTTTTATTGTTATATTTTTAGGTAAAAGTAAAGAAATAAAGTTCTTGAAAATGGATTGGCAGAGTGCAAAATGGATTGAGGACACAATCTACTTGCCTTTCTGACAGGCCGGTAAAAACTGTTTAGCAAAACTAAGTTGACCTCTGTCAGGAGGAATGGTGACAGGGTATCTGAGAAGATAAAGGGGATACATAGGCTTCAGAACTAACTCTTAGAGAAAGAAATGTGTCTAAAGCCCTCTGAGCACCAAATACCTCAGTAGGAGAAAGTGATACTTACACAAACAGCACCTGGTCTGCCAGCAGATATGCTGAGATATAATAGGCAGATATGCTGCTGCATACTCCCCTCTCCTTTCACTGCCACCTTACTTTCTGCATGGCAGATGACAACCTTCTGTACAAATGCGTGCTTAAGCCTTTCTGTGGCCTGTGGCCTGTGTCCTGAGGAGATGGCTCCTGTTCTCTGAATATACCAAGCAGGACCTGAGCTCCCATTGCACAGATACTGAGACTTAGTAGTGATAAAGCAAGAATCCAAGGGGTCTTAAGAGTGGAATGTAAAGATATTTAAAGGGCAAAAATGCACCTTGGAATGAAGAGGAGACTTGGGAGTATGTAGCTGTATGTAGGTAGGTGAGATGGGGATGAGAATGCAGGAAGCTGAATTTCCCCCTTTTTCCTATCATTATATTCTAAATAGATGATAAACAAAAATGTTAGGCAAATGAAAAAGGATGTTAAAAGGGAGAGTAAATGCACCATAAATTAAGAATTTTCTCCCTCTTCATCTCGATTTTTATACTTTGTGCACTGTGTAGTAGCAGTGATGACATAGTGGAAAATGAGGGATTTTTTTTTCTGTATTTGCATGACCCTGCTGTTACATGTTGTCTTTTCATAATTTGTGGAAGTTATGAGAGAATATGTACAACTGCAATGAAGCAGAAGAGGGTTAAAGGCTTGTAAAGTATGTGTAAGGTTGTATTCAAAGCCAGATGTCTAAGTAAGGGAAAAGAGGACAGTATACTTCTTTAAAAGTGAAAAGAAGCCTTCATTCCCACACCTTTTCCTTCGGAGAAGCAGAAGTTCAGGGGATCAGAAGTTCCTTCTCTACTGCTGTGTTTTAGGAACAGCAAAAGTCTCTGGTGGTGATGGTGGCAGGGAGGTGATTGCGCTGTTAAGTGAGAATAATTTGGTTTAAGGGCTATTATGCAAAAATCTTATGTTTTAGAGAGTGAGTCTAGGGAGACTGAATCGAGACTAATGGTTGGGAATGCCCATTAAATGTAGTGAATCAAATACTTCAGTCTCAGAAATGTCTAAGTGGTGCCTGGCCAGAATTGGTGGTTTTAAATTGCTTTTCTACTCATAAAACCTACAGCAATTGTTAAATTCTGTGAATTTTCACAGTTATTGACAATTTTGGGTGTAGAGAATACTTCTCCAGACTACTGCATGAGAAAGAAAGCATAAAAATTAAAATTATGTAAAAATTATTTTTTAACATTGTTGATATAGAGACAGTTCCAACTCAATGGTGTTTCCTTCCAAGGTAATTCCCCCAACAAGCTTCTGGATTGCAATGAAATCTCAGTTGAATTCAGGGAAGTGAAATACTTTAATAAGCTGTTAATGCTATTTTGAAGTACTGTTTTATGCCTAGTTTTCCAAGCTCTCATAAATTAGGTCATGTCAACAGTTAATTTCCACCTGGTCTGGTTAGAGGTTGTGCCAAGCCAGATATCTGCTGCTTGATCAGGAAAATGGACAATTAAGGATACCAGTATCTGTTAAGGACTTAATTGCAAATTCAGCTGACCCCCTGTAGCCAAGTGGCTTCTTCTTTTACTGTACAACAAGAAGATTTCAGTCTGTTATAAATAGGTTTTGGTTTCTCAGAGAAAGAAACTTAAACACATATATTTCTACTACAGTTCATCTCTCATGCTGGTTTTGTGCTTAAAACTAAGTGAATCATAGAGATCTAAAATATGATCAGGAAAATAAGAGATATGTTCTATATCCTTAGTTCAAAGGACAAAGCCATGTACTTAGGGAGGAAAACCCCAGACTACTGGGATATGGGCTGGGAGCTCGTAGGCTGGAAAAGAGTTTTGCTGGGAAGGCCTAGGGGTTCCTGGTGGATAGCAGCTTAAACGGGAGCCAGAAATGGGTCCTTATCACAAGAAATGCTAATAGTATCCTGAGAAGCATTACGCAAAGGCTTGCCATCAAGTCAAGGGAGAGGATCCTTACCCTCTGGAGTACTCTGTCCCCTTCTGGGCTCCCTTGTGCAGATGACACATGGACACACTGAGAGCCCAGCAAGGGACCACACAGATGATGCATAGGAGCACAGGAGCACCTCTCCTATGAGGAAAAGTTGAGAGAGCTGGGAATGTTCAAGGGGAACAAACTACTGTAAATACATACCTGATGGGAGGGAGGCAAAGGTGATTGAATCAGGCTCTTCTCAGTGGCAAAATCCACTGACTTTTTCATGGTGAGATTGACTGAGTGCTGGCACAAATTGCCCAGAGAAGTGGTGGGATTGTCATCTCTGGAGATATTCAAAAGTCTGTGGATATAGTCTTGGGCAATGTCTCTAGGTGAATCTGCATGACCAGTTGCACTGGACCAACCATGGGGTTGAACCAGAGGACCTCCATGGGTCCTTTTCAACATTAGCCACTCTGATTCTGTGATACTTAAAGTAATGGAATATGTACAGAATTAGCCAGTACAGCAGTTACAGCAATACAAGTTTTGTCCAGAACATCTTGAGGACATGACCTTGTCCCCAAGTATAAAAACATCTTGTGAGTGTGTTGTTCTCTCACTGTTGCTGTTTCAAGGACTTGCTTAAGATTTATCATTTATGTTGTACCTTACAGCTTTACCTTTCCTCTAGGTATTAGAACTATGTGTAATTTTATGTAGCCTTGTCCCGCAGCCACAGGAGCTGACGTGTGCCGGCCAGCCGCTCCCAGAGTGGCCCGAGAAGACCACGAATTCCGCCACTCCCAGGTTCTTCGCAAGAACCCCGGGTAGCGGTGCCGTCTGCGGCGTGGATGGTGCAGGTGAGAGCGGGACTACAAAGTTCTGAGGCGAAGGAAGGAGAGAGCGGACACTCGTACGGGTGCCACGGCGCTTCATCACCCCAGGCGGCACCAGTGACGGTGCCAGGGAAGGACCGTTCGGGGAGGCACTGATAAAGGGGATGGGCGTGACAGGAGGAGACACGAGGGAACCAATGAACGAAGCCCGGGGAGGAGCGAGGGACACAACTGAGCCAATAAGGATTGCAGAGGGGAGAGAAAAGGCACAGGAGGCAAATCATATCTTAAGTAAGGGATAACTGACATAGAAGGTTCTCGAAACAAAGGGGGGGTGGTTTACAATGATGGACAGGGAACCTGGGCAGCACCAGGAGGGAGAAGATAAACTTATAAGGACATAAAGGGAAGGACTAGGGGATCGGTTACCTTGACAGACGGGTCACTGGCGGGAATACAAGGGACAAACAACTCAGGGACAAACCATTGTGAAGGAGGAACATGGGGGGAACCATGGATCAAACCATAATCTCAATTTATAAAAAATAACCAACTTTACAACACATTTGTTTGTATAAAACACACAATGCTACAATTTTATACATCTCAAAATTTCAACTAAATATACAATAAAGTAACTCATATGACTACCTACTATATGTTGGTAAATTCATACTCTCATCAGTGGAGAGGCATAGGATTTGGAGAAAGGAAGTTCTTTGGTTTTCTGGTTATTCCGAACTTTTTTAGCAGAAACAAATTTTCAATTAATTTGTTTAAATACCAGCTCACAAGAGAAATTTATGAGGTTCATGTAACTGTCAGCTCCAAGATATCATCCTTTACTTGAAGAGTAAAAGTTGCTTTATCACCTTCTGCTGGTTTTGCATTAATTGATGTTTGGTGAGGAGGGAAGAAGCTGCATTTCTGAAAATTCTCTGGAACTGCTTTAAGAGTGACAACTAAATATATTGCTATTCCATTAGAGGTAGAATATATGTGGTTCTATTCAGACAGATCTATAATCTCTAAAAGAGAATACAGAAATATTTTTAGTGAAATCACTGAATAATTTGTACACAATGCTGCAGAAAAAACCCTGCATGTACAGAGACACAGCTGAAGACTATCAATTTCCATGCTTAAACTGAGGTTTGTAATGGCTCTATTGGATGTAGCAGGAGAAGTAAAAACTAAGCAAGATATTAAAAGAAGATGACACTGATGTGTCCTTTCCTAGCTCTAATTATTGAATTTTTTTATTGTATAAAATACACTTTGCACTTATGCAATAAATTAATTCATGTGCCTTTGCTTAAAGGTGTAGTATTTTACAATGGTACAAAAGCATCTGATGATCTGAAGGGAAGGCTGTTAGAGTCCATGTCGAGTAAATTTATGCATGCAAAGCTGGGTAGATATATGAGGCAAAGAAGGATAATAGCCATGATGGTCTGAGACTTTTTTTTCTATCTCACTTGTAACAGTGTTATGCTAATGACCTGCTCTGCACTGTCCTTTCTTACTCAGCTGGGAACTCTTCAGGACCTCAGTGAGAGTCTGCCTTCATGACATCCATTTTTACCTGCTGCATCTGATAGACTAACTAATTAAATTGAATTGTTTTGTTTTGAGACACCTTCTCATCCTGTCTGCAGTAATTACTTTATCCCTGAGGTTGGAAGCTGTAGGCACTACATTGCAGAGCTCAGGTGTATTTAATGAGTTGAGAGTAGGCAAAATATTGAGGACGTTATTCTGCAGCTGATGTCTCTGGAAAGCTCTTGCAGATACTAAGTACCATTTAGTGTACTTAGAAGGGTAGAGTAGGCTGCAATTCCTGATGTCAGAAACAGAACTATATTTGTTTTTAAAGATGTACTTTGAGATAATAGTAATTATGTGCTATAATTTTGATTAAGAGATTATTGAAAACTTGAAAAGTTGTAGCTAATGAGGAAGGGAGGGAAGGAAGGAAGGAAGGAAGGAAGGAAGGAAGGAAGGAAGGAAGGAAGGAAGGAAGGAAGGAAGGAAGGAAGGAAGGAAACACTATCTGTGGATAAGCTTCAGATAATCTGTTTTCACAATTCATCTGGTCAGTCAGCTTTTTTGGTGCACTAGTTTGCCATTTAGAAAAACTGTATTAGCTTCTGCCTAACACCTAAGGCCCTTGTAGGATGCACAGTATTATATTATTACTAACTTCACAGTTAGGATCTGTTTAGACATTTTCTTGAGCTTGGTCCTGGTTCCCCTCATCTGTACTCCTCTTTCTAACTACCTATCAGATTTTTCCTAAGAAAGCAACTAGCATCTTGGCAAAAGGATAGTGGAGAAGTCGTGGTAGGCAGAAAATTTTGCTGTTGAGATGTCCTGTTAGATGGTAAGTAGTATGACTTTGCTTCTGTGCAAAATAATATTAGCTGTTGGATACCACTGACAAATAGATCTAATGCTGTTGGCTGACAGTGGTGCACTGTCGCAGACATCTTTTCACTAAAAATCCTTTCTTTATGATTTTTCCTTCTGAGAAGCTAAGAGGCCTCAGAGACAGAATGTAAACAATGGTTATCTGCTGCTGTAGAATGCAACAGGTCCACCTGTGATTGGCCCATCTTAGATGTTTATAATTAGTAGCCAATCAAAGACTGAGCTATCTCAGACAGAGTCTGAGAGAGCTGCCTTTGTTATCATTCTCTTATTTTCTATTCTTAGCTTAGCTACCTTCTGGTGAAACCTTTCCTTTCCATTTCTTTTTAGTATAATCATAATGTAATATATATATATCATAAAATAATAAATCAAGCCTTCTGAACATTCTCGTCTTTTACTTCACCTGAAAACCCCTGTGACCACGGTCACAGTGCACTGTCTCCTTTTCTTCATTCTTCAATAATGTGAATGATTGATTGATTAATTTCTTGATTGATTGATTGATTGATTGATTTTTTTAGTGGTGGATCACTAGGATGTATTCCTCTTTTAGATGGTTCTGACACATGAGGTCATGTTTAAGAATATCAATATAATTCTACAGTGTTATCCAGACAGGAGGACTGTGGAAATTCAATGCAATTTGCTTTTTCTTTTACACCATGGCCAGAGCTAACTTTTGCTGTTATGAAGTAGTAACATTTACAACATAGTAACTTAATCTACATCAAGCTTCATGTATGAAATCAAATATTACACATCTTTCTCTGTAATATTCTTTACAGTTGAGCTTTTCACACCATCTAAGTTTTAGATTGAATGGCTTAACAAACTAAAACATAACTAAAATCTATTTTTTTATTCAAACTGGTTCATTATTAATATATTGGCTAAAAATATTGTAGAAACAAGCGAACGGAAAAGAAGTATTTTCAAGGTGGTGCATTTCCTTTGCCAAATAAATTCTGTGTTATTAGAGTCTTAGAAACATAAATTCACAAAATGTAAGTAGACTGACAGAGATAGTGAGTTTTCCAATACTCATATTTTCCCAAAGTTATAATTCTTAGCTGGTAGTGGTAAAAGCCCATATGAAAAACTGGCTTGTGTATAATAATATTCAACACTTATGAAGAAGGCAGTAGCTATAACACTACTATTATAAATACTCTGCTGCTAATAAAAAACAGAAAGACAGTTGAAATTGTTTTCTATAATGACCATTATTAATGCAAATCAATTCAGAATAGTGTGGTGAATATAATAAATATGCAGAAAGGCAAAAAAGTGTATCTGTTCACTCATGATAATATCCAGTTTACTGAGGTATATCAGCAGTCTTTAGTGATAACATGAAATAGATATTGACAACTAAGCAATTCACCTACACATACTGAATTTATATACCTAAAATAAATCAAGATCTGTAGCAGATCGCAGTCCACAGTAGTGATCTTTCTGAATCATATACTTTGACATTCTTACTAATCATACCTGAATTGAAGTACAAGCCAAATAAAAAACAAATATTTATTTATGGCTCTGGAAAAGATTATCATTAACTAGCTTAGATTTTCATGGTCATAAGTAAAGTTTTTCATTCAAAAGTAAAAAGAAATTAAATCTAAGGTTACATATTTCTAACATCCTTCATATTCCTGTGAGAATCTTCTTTGATTATACACATTTATTTTTAAAGAAGCTCTTTTAAGGCATTTGAAGCTCATGTGTTGAAGGAAAGAATTACTAAAATATGATGGGAAACAGATATCTGACTAACGTGCAATTCAATTTTATTAAGAAAAATAAAGAATCCTAAAGGTCTCTGTTTAGATCCCAGATTAAAGAATAAATAGACACTGGAAATTTACTATTGATATGACAAATTTTTGTTCGATAAATCATGTGCTGCATTACCACTTAAAATAATGAGTGGATTAATAACTTGATATTACTAGATATTTATGTGTTATGTTCTTAGAAGAAATATCAGCTGTATAGAAGTTTACCAGAGAAATTCTTCAGTGATGGATAGACTAAATTTAGTCAACATTTTAATGTATTTCAAAAGAAAAAAAAAAACAATAAGCAAATGTTTGTGAAAGTTTCTGATGGCAAAAAGCTTTAGGCCTTAAAACTCCAAAGTCTAATTAGATATCATGTATAAAGAACAGATGACTTCAAGCATAAAAGGGGAAAAAAAAAGGGAGAGAAATCTCAGTGCCATAAAAGCAAGCTCACAAATTTAGGGGTCAGTGATATTCCTTTAAGTTCAGAATCACTGGCAAACAGTTGCAGAAGAAGAGAAAAAACCCTTGTACTTAATAAAAATAGAGTAAATATGTCATGTTATAGAGTAATAACATGATGATACCAGCATAAAGAAGAAATACTGGGTGCATATTTACATCAGAGACTTCCAGAGCAAAAGAGCTTGCACCAGGCTAAAGATATATATAAAATTTTTCATAAATTCAAACTGTAACAGGTTCAGAAAAGGACCGGCTGAGGATTGGAAAACAAACCTTTTATATCTATGATACTAATGGATTCCTCTGGGTTAGGTTAAAAAAAAAAACTTTAGAGAGAATATAATTATTGGTGTCAATAAAAGTAAAGGGATCAGCTCAGATAGGTGGGACATTTCCTATTCCTCTTTTTGTCACATACATAAAGTGAAATAAATTGTAAGAACATGACATATATGTCTTATTATTTAAAAGATTAAGAAACCTATCATTTTCTTAAGATAAAAATGCAAGAAATCATTTAGTACAAAGTGAGAAATTCTTAAGTCTTTCAAAATTGTTACTATTATTCAGATAAGCCTATTCAGTCCTCAGGCATAATGCAATCTCCCATATGCTTAGATCAATGGAACTAACGACAGATGTGTGAAGGGTGCTTTCAGGGAAGGCAGAACTTGGGCAATAGTATCTTGCCCAAAGACAATTCATTCACAGAAATGGGCACAGTTTCTTCCTTCTCCATCTTCCTACTGCAGTTGCTTCAGAAACAGATGAAAGCTGTTGTATTATGAAAGGCAAGCTCCAAATAATGAAAACTATTTTTCCCAGAGGAGGATTAAGTGTTCCATCAAAGCGCAACTTCCACCTGAGGAAATTGATTTTATATGCACTTATCAGAATCTTAACAGTTAGCTGAAAGGTAGATCAGCAAATGCACACCACTGAGTAAACTTGTGTGAGTTTATTTTTCTTTCTTGCTTGATGCAGCTAGGTCTTGGGCCAACATTTCATTTTAGCTTGTTCTGGAAATATACCTGCCACCTTCTGAGCACAGACTATGTCATCCCTGCAGAAGTGAAAACTTTTGCTTTCATATCCCTCATAAGTAAAAAGTCAACTGTAATTCATTGGTTTCCATCTGAAATTCTGAATCACGGGGTCAGATAGAGTATTTTTCTTATTGTTCATTGTAAGCGTACTTGTTAGCCTAGACTTACAAAGTTCTGTTCTTATCAGCCATACAACTGCTTAAGTTAATTTTGAATTTGCATTCATAATATATCTGATGATTTCCCTTTCCAACTTCAAAGCAGACATTCAAAGAAAGAATTTCTATTTTACAGTTTATCACCTTTCTTTTGTAGGTGCTCCTGTCCTCAGGCCAATGTTCTAGAAACCAAACTGGTACTGTTTCAGTGAGACAGTGCTGCTCCAAGTACCTTCTAAAGAAGTTGGTGTTTATTTGGTAAAAAATGCTGGATTATTTCTTGCTGTTAAAAATTGTCTATAGCACATTAAGGAAGAAAAATAAATCAAATTTATGTGAATACATAAATTTGTAAAATTTATGTATTCACATAAATTTGAAATTTGAAAAATCTTGTGAGTTTTCTTACTCAGATGTGAGGGGAGTGGAAACTCTTTTTTAATTCTTTAGTTTCTTTAATGAATTCATGTACTCCTAAAAAGTTCAGATCCATCCTCAAAAAATTAGACTTAACTATTCCCATTTATAGAAATAAAACTCTTTTTTTCCCCAAAAAATATTCTCTAATAGCTTCAAGCTAAGTTCTGAAAATGACTTGAGTTAATTCTTTGATATCCATGGAAAAAACTTCCAGAAAAATGCAGTGCATCATAAAAAACACATGAAAGACCCCAAGGTAATTAATGTTATTTGATTTAATAGGTGAAGTCTGGTAAATAGGAAGTGAAGAAACTTGCTTTAGCAGTTTTTGCTTAGTAAACTTCATGACTTTGATTTGTGATTTATATGATTCTTCTAATTACATACAGAATTTACAGATGAAATTAAGGAGATAAGTATCAATGACAGAAATGTTAGCTCAAATGTTATCTTAGGTAAAAAATCTTGTTTTATCAAAAGTTTGAAATAGCTTGAATTATTCTTCTCTCAAGATCAAAATAACATTAGGATGTTCCCTGAGTTCTCTGCTCCTATTTTCTACATAAGACTGAGCCATGGAATCTCAGAACAGGTTTCTATATGTGATCAGTTTCATAATGCATTATGTACTTTATTCCATTTTGCTTCTTAAGCATATCATTCAGTAATTCTATGGGGAAGGGTATGTGAGAGAGAAATACTTTGTTGGAAGAGACAGAGATGTAACTTAGAAATATATTTTTCCCACACACTGATGGTTTTCTTCCTTCTGCCTCCAATTTCAGCCTTTTTATAAAAAAGGTATATGGTGCGGCTTAAGTTTGTGAATCACTTTTCTTCCACAGGGTCGTCTCAGTGGATATTTTTTTGATTGGTCTAATTGATTAGGAAAAGTAGTCTCAGTCTGTTAATGTTTCTCTGCAGGGTTTAGAAAGATGTAAATTTATTATAGACTGGTGGATTCAGCCCTTCAACCTGGTCTGAGAAAAGATTCCATCACCAAGAGCTATAAATAATCTACTGCAAAATGAAAGCAGTGTTGCCCTCAAGACTAAGGAGATTTTTTACTATTCTTACTATAAGGTAATTAAAATCAAAGTTATTTGCAGTTCTGCCTGTGTACTTAAAAATTGTGATCAACATCATAAATCAAGGAAGTTTCATTCAAATTTAAGTTTCTTAAACTTTAAATGTTAAAGCTCTTCTCGCAAGGCATTGATATACTTGGCTATTGAGGGAAGGTATACAAATCTGTTTGCTAATTTGTAAAGCAAGTACATTGCAGTGACAGCTTGTGTTTCTATGCATTTATTTCAGTTGGAAACCATTGCTTGGTATTGCAAACCCGCTGATTTGTCGTATTTACGTAAATACCATGAACATCCATTCTGTTCTCAACAGTCAAGTCATAAGCAAGAATTGTAACTTAATCTGTTTTGAGCTGAGAATTTTTTTCTTTCTTACTATTAAAAGATTTTCTTCAAGTATGGTTAGAGTCTAGTTTATGAAATTTGATAACATCTTCATTTCCCAGGAGGGTGTGTCTTAATTCAGTCAAAATTAATCTGTTTCATGAGCTGGAATCTGATAGGTCAAACTCAGAATGAAATAATTTGACTCTTGAAAGATTAATAGAAGAAACGCAATAGAGCCTTAACCAAAATACAAACAGAACTAGCTGTATAGAAATTCCTCCAAAGAATTACAATAAGAAACTCTTCATAAAGAGGTCATTAGGAGTGACAGATTATTTTTGGCCAAAATACATCTTCCTGCTTTACTCTAGAGCTAGCATTTTCCAGTCATTTGTGCAAACACTAATAATATTCTTATATGACATACATTTTTGTTACAAATTGTTTGTTGATATGAAAAGGAATGCTTCTCCCACCCAAAAAACCAACAAACAAACAAAAAACACAAAACAAAATCCCACCAAAAAAGCATGCATAAGAAACAGCATGAATAGCTGTGATTTTTTTTGTATTTTTAAATGAAAAATCAAAGAAAACACTTCTAAATTCTTGTGTGCCCATTCCAACTTAGGATATTCTATGATTACAGGATTCTAAATTCAATGTCATTTACCAGTAAAAATATCCTATAATAAAATTAATTATATGTTCTGTTAAAATTCCTTCCTCTTTGCCTAGAAGAACAAAACAAACCAACCAACCAAACAAACAAACAAAAAAGTAGAGATTTTACATGGTGGGTTTCTGGCTCCACTTCTTTTCTTTAGAATAACATTTTTATTTGTGTGAAAACTAGTGTATAAATGCCCATTTAAACTTCTTGCTTCCTTGATTCTTCTTGTAAAAGAATTGCTCAGCTTTCAGCAGAATGCATGAGCAGATTGTTAGTGCTTTTCTTTTATAACAGCAGTGTATTCAGAGAGATTTTCTTCCTTCTTGCTGTGGCAAACGAGAAAAATTCAGTAAATTTTAATTTTATTTTCTTTCTCAGTTTGGCAGAAAATACTCAAAATCAATTCAATGTATGATCCTAATTAGCACGAAGTCCATGGCAGAAGTAAAAGTATGTAATAGCTAGATGAAATCACAAAGGAAATGCAGGTACACTGGACTTGATACTTTTCATTTTTGTTGAATTGAAAGTCCACACAAACTTTTTCTAAGACAGGTATATGCTATGTTGGATATTATTAAATAGGCGAGTGTTGCTGCAGCAAGAAATTTGTTTTGTTTAAAAACAAACAAGCAAAAAAACAACCAAACAAAAAGTAAAAGGGAAAATGCCATTGCTTTAATAAGTCCAGTTCAGGGTCAGGCTGAACTTGTGTTCCAGCCATTAATATTGATCTTTTGTTCTTATAACTAGTCTGCTACTCAATAAATAGGAATAATGACTCTGGCAGGGTCCCATCTGACTTCACAACAGACTTTATGACAGAATGCAGGCTTGCATAAGTGAAGCTATGCAATATGGATGATTACTAATATTACCTATATTACTTCTGTTCCTCTTAATTCTAGTGTAATATCTATACTGAGAATATATTTAAAAAGGAAAGGCTACCAGCTACTGTGGGATCAAATACACTAACATTACAATTGATTGACTATTTACCTGCACACTAACTCTACTTCTTTGAATAGAATCCCTATGTTTGCAGTGGTATTGCTACTCCAGCTACTAATTAACTAGAAAGCATCCAAGCTGACATTATTCTTTAACAGGGTAAATAACCTGATGTCCACCATGAGGGATTATACTATTTGTACAAGTTTTTCTACCAAGTAGTTAGAAGTGCTGTGTTTTGCAGTGTTCACTGAGCAGGTATTTACCTAAGCATTAGTTAACTAAGAAAGAACTTTCACCTCTGTTTCCAAAATTGAACCTGTATATTGTGAAAGACACATGTATCATGAGTACACATAAGAGATGATGAATTTGCTTTCAATAAGTCTTGATGCTTGGATATGACTGAGTGAATTTTACCTTTCAAATTTAGATCCAGGGAGGTTTCATGCTTCATTTATTTCTAGAAGGAGGGAAAAATATGTCCCCATGAATCTTACTTGAGGTGTCACTGAGGAAGAAAAAGCAGTTTGTGCAATGTGCCAATTGCTCTTTCTCTCAGAACATTCATAAAACAAAATTATATGTTCAGAGTTTTTTCTAAAGTTGGGATGAAAGGACCATCTCTGCATCCCTGTCATCCATTTTGAATTACAGACATCTCTGTCCCTAATCAGTGATCACCCAAGTCAGTATTTTGGATTACAACTTAAATTAAGGATATTTAAAATAAAAACTGTTGATAGATGTTTTATTAATGTATCAATGATTTACTGCCTCATTTCTAGTCAGTCTGCAAATCTTCCCCACTTTTTCATTATTCTGAAAATTCTGTGATTCTAGATTCTGTGATCCTAAAGGGAACAATAATCAAAACTTTTCTATTGTATAGGACTTATTTTGCTAAACCCTTCAGATAATGGGGAAAAAACCCAACAAAAATCAAGATGGTGACAATATTTTGAGTGTTAATCCTCTTCATGCCTGTCATCAGTGGTTGGTGTACAGGAATGGGTGGTGCTGGGTGAAGAGTGAGTTAATATGCCCCAATACACTGATCTCCAAGTCTCTGTTAAGCTTCAGAAATGACAAAAAGATTTTCATTCAGTGACCAATTATCTAAGAATGGGGAAAGACAGAAACTACCCTCCTTGTCGGAGTGTTTAAAGTTCTGTCTTTGCAACACTTTGTCAGAACAAGTGCAGGCTTTTAGATAAAATATTGCTTTGAGAAATGACAACTTAGAGACTGTCTTTTATACAACTTTCTGCTCAAAAGAAAGCCACTGGCAGATTGTTAAAAAATAAGCAAATGTTACCCAGTCTTATCAATCTTATTAGTTATGCAGATATTCTTTACCTGTTAATGCTGTATATTGTCAGAGAAATCACCTCTCCAGTGGGCTGAGTTCAGATTAAATTAGGTGACATGATGAATATTATTCATACTTTTTAATTCTCTTTAATAGTGTGTGTTTCTTCCAAAGCTGCTATCATTCTGATAATTATGCCATTCATCCTTCACTGTATATGTTTTGGACTGAAAAGAAACATGAGGATGCTTAAGGAACCTGTGTCCTCTGCAAAAATCAGCTGCATACAGGTTTTCATACACTTTCTTGTATTTACTGTTATTGGGAAACTTGAGCAGCATTTTTTGGATATTTGAAGTACCACAGTAGAAGTGTCTTGCTTTGAAACAATTGGAAGGAGAACACTCTGGAATGCTTTGCCTCCCTCTTTGAGTTCAACAGTTCCTTTCCACTACTAAGGAATGAATACAAGCAAATTTAAGTGAAAAAATAACAGTTTACTAACAAGTGGAAGAATAACAGTTTATTAACAAGAGTCAAGAATCAGCAAATAATCACCAGATACAAAACTGCTGTGACAGTGTTCACAGGGGTTTTCAGGATGAGGGAAGGGATGTAGATCTGACTCCATATTTCAGAAGGCTTGATTTATTAATTTATTATATATATATATATTACATTATAACTATACTAAAAGAATAGAAGGAAAAGTTTCATTTCAGAAGGCCAGCTAAGCTAAGAATAGAATGGAAAGGAATGAAAACAAAGGTCTGTGGCTTGGACAGAGTGAGAGCCAGCTCTGCTGTGAGTGGTCACTAATTCCAAACATCCTCACGAGACCAATCACAGATCCACCTGTTGCATTCCACAGCAGCAGACAACCGTTGTTAACATTTTGTTTCTCAGGCCTCTTAGCTTCTCAGAAGGGAAAAAATCCTAAGAAAGGATTTTCACAAAAAGATGTCTATGACAAACTGCTAATTTTCATAGAGTCCCTAGAACAAAGGGAGATCCAAAACACCAGGGGTGCCCCACGAACACAATATTCTGCAGCTGAGCATGTGGTTTGAAGGACGGAGGAAAGATGGTGTCTATCATCCCCCGCTGCCCACTCAGCTCATCTCCCCAACACTGGCTGGCATTCTCCAGATCCAGGGGTTAGTGTTCATAGAGGGACTTTCTCATGGCAGGAGACAGCAGAAGCAGTCAAGGCAAGGGCAAGAATGCTGCACTGGAGTGACTTGTGGTCTTCTCTCCTCAGCTGGGTGCCTTGGCAAGCTGGACTGGCTTGATGGAGAGGGGCCACTTGCTCTCTGCCCAGGAGACAGGCAGGAACCTGTGGAATTCGCCCCCTGGCAGATCAAAACCACTGAATACAATCTCAAAGGGGATTTCCCCTTTGATTCCCCTTTCTCAAAGGGGAAAACAAAACAAAACAAAACAAAAAACCAGAAGAGAACTCAAAAATGAAAAAGCCTCTGCCTAAGGCAAAATACCAAGAAGACAGCAAGACAGAAATCATGAAGCAAAAGAGCAGGAGCTGCCTGCTGGAGGAGACTTAAAAATCACCTCAGGAGACATGAAAAGCACCTGTGGTGCCAGCCCACCCCAACCTCCCAACTGCAGTGCTTTAAAGAGACAGTAAGCATTTGGGGCACAGGTAGATATGGAATACAGTAACATTTTGGGTTATTCATGACAGAGTTTCAAAGTTGTGTAGCTGGAGTGTCAGAGAAACAGAGATCAGCATTAGGCATGATTCATTACTGTCCTATTTATGGGAAATGGCTTTTCTTTAGGAAATCAGCTCTAATCAGTGTCATCAGAAGTCATGTAGATTAACACAGGCCTTACACGCTGTCAGTTCAACAATCAACAGCCATCAAAAATGCCTAGCTTCCACTTTTAGTGCTGTCAGTAGTCATCCTCACCTGCTACTGCTTTGACATCAGGGACAAGTGAAGTTTTTACCTGCTGTGCTCTCTTAACACAAGTCAAGGCTGGCATGTGTTAGATGAACATTCATATTCACCCAAGAATTAGGCAGACTTCTAGGATAGACTTCAGTTGATGTATTTATTTCCTTACATATGTATGCTCCCTGAAAACTTGAGTGGGTCAGCTGTACAGCATTGTTTGGGCTGCAGATTCACTGATCCTCTTCAGCTTGTCCTAGAATTTCAATAGTCCTATTGAGTCTATCCATATTAGAGTATCCTAGATACAAGTTCTGTAATTGGAGGAAAACTGGGCAAGAATGCAACAGGTCTTGTGATGGCAGTGTGTAGATGTATTCCTTTCATCAGATGAACAGCAGCATTTTCACCAACTTAAAGTTTCAGGCAGGACTTACCAAGGCGGGGAGGGCAAGACTGACACATAACTGACACTCGTGTTCAAGACAATGTCCCTGTCAAAAGAAAATGAACACAACATCTTTGCACAAAGAAGGTAAAATGGTGAAAAAACATCAGAGGTGACATTGTATTCCAAGAGCATTCAGAAGGATAGAGTTTAGAAAGCAAACTGGGAGTATTTGTGAAGCCTATTCATCAATTCATTGTTGTCTGAGATTTTTTTACTCTCTCTTCTCTTTTAGCATTTACCTGCTTTTTCTTGACTCACTAGAGCACATCCTACTGTCTCCCACCCACATATCAGCTGTGGCAACTGAATAGAGAGTTGCCACAGCATGGAGCCCTGTGTCTGCCTGTAGCAGTGGAAAGGAGCACTTAGGGTATCATTTGAGGCACCAGCACACCATCCTGCATTGAAGAAAGATTTTTTCTTTCACAAAAACATCAAGGGAATAACAAGCTTCAGTCCTCCCAGACACCACATCTTCAAATGACTGTAGGAAATAGCTTCTGAAAAGGTTCACAAAAGAGTTGTTTTTGATTACTACCTTCACTTTACTTTTCACTACAGTCATGACATACAGTTGTGATAGGAAGTATCAATGACCTGCCCTACAGGCAGGAAGAACATTTCTCGTCCAGTGCTACTAGTTATTACTGCTGGAGGATAACCAGCTGCTGTACAGGCAGTATTTCTGGCATCCAAGGACAGCAAGGATGTCAAACAAGAAGGCTAGCCTGCCAGTATTTTATTAAGGAACGTTAATTTGGCTTTTTTTTCTCCCCGCAAGAATCCTTGTTAATAAGACTTTAACACACTGCTACAAATTTGTTTTCAGCTGACCCTGCAAAGCTGTACTAGCAATCCCTTATAATATGAGCTTCTGCACATTCCCCATGGGCTTTCACCTAACAAGAAAGGCAGGGGCCTCATAGAGTTTGGAATACTGCTTATAGCTTTTGTGTGACCTCTGGGTCACTGGTTGAAATTTGAAGAGATGGCCAAACTTCACAAGTGGTTGTTAGCTTATACGCTTACTGCAGTTCCAGTAGAAAAAAGAAAAAAAGATCATTACTCTTCCCAAGCAACAGCATCATTTTTATAACGTAACTTGTCAGTATGAAGTGCTTTCCACTTTTGGAATCTGGAATATATTCTAATTAATTATGCCTCCCAAAAGCAGGTTAAGAAGAAACTAGATCACACCACTGATCTTTTTTCCCTTGGAGGCATTACTTTCCTCTATCAAGCCCATGAAAATACAACTGCATCAAGGGAAGTCTAATCTATCAAAACATCTTACCCAGTAACTTGTTAGTTATGGCTTTGTTCATACTACATTAGGCTTGAAATATTCACTCCACAGCTATTGTATCTGGTGCAGTGCTTCAATGCAAAATGAAGGAAGGACAGTACAGAAAGATGTCTCTCATCACAAAATAGTTCATTCCTTAATTATAGTAGTAATTACATTAGCCAGTGACAGCTTTTTCTTCTGTGAAGTAAACTGCTTTGTATGATTTTCAATTTGTTTGTGGTTTTTTGGTATAGTCTTCAATGATAGCTATTTTTAAATCCAACATTTCTGATATCCAATAATTTTGGATGCTTACAACAACTCCACTCAAAGTGGATAAGCAGGGACAGGTATCATGTGAGAAACTGTCAGGGTTTAGGGGTAAAGTGCACTTGTTTTGCATTCTTTGTCTCTGAGTCAAATAAACTGTTTTTTCTTAATGTCTGTGCAGATATGCAATAGAAATTTGATCTTGAGAATTTTATTTAAATTTTGGATCTGTTGAAGGGAATGTAGGAAAAATAATATCCAGCTTATTCTAAATATTCACAAAAATACTGGATGTAGATGGGAAACAAAGTAAAACATCATAAAACATAGAAAGAACTTATTGCTTATCATGAATAAATATATTTATTTGTAATTTGAGAAATGAAAGCAGAAGATACACCTTTTATGATAAACATTTTGGCATAATGTATTCCTACTTTGACTGTTTATTCTTGGTTTACAACATTTCTGAATTAGAGGATGTGCTGTATACATGGATCCACCCTAAAATGATAAAAGATCCCACCTAAAAGAATACAAACACTCATTAGTGATTCTATTTTAATTTAATCTAATTTTAGTTTAATTTAATTGTAAACTGAAAATATATTGTTTTCCTATATCACCAGGACTCAATGAAGAGAGGAAATAGGTGAATATGAAACTGCATGCTTGTTGACTGATTAGCATTTTAAAATAATCAGCATACCTCTGCAATGATCAAGTTTTCCATATGCTAGACTGTTTATGTACCTAATGATTTTTATATTATTGTGTGTGGCAGCAGAGGGGATGAGTCTTGAAAAAGATCTTTAGGCAGTAAGAAAGTAAGCCTTACTAAAGGATTATCAAAACTGGTCAAACTCAAAGAAAAAGAAAAGATGTTTTGGGAACACATACACTAAATTTATCACAGAGAACAGGAATAGATCCAATTTACTAAAAAACCAACCAACCACCAAAAAAACTCCAAACACATGTAACCAAAAAAACCACACACAACATTCCAAAACCCCCAAAATAAAGTATTCATCTATAACCAAATCTGGAGTAACCTCCAGAGTTAAAAAACCAAAATAACCAGGTGTCCTTCCAGGCTCAGTACTGATTTGAGGGAAGGGGCATGGAGGGGAGGAATTAGTTTTGTATAAAATAACACAGGAGGCCTCTGGAAGAATGAATGAAATTATACACAGTCTATAACTGGTTCAGGAGGGTGCTATTTTGCTTTTGATTTTAGTATGGCCTTTTCTGTGGGATTTTTTTTTTCACTTACTTGAAGGCATAATCTAAGAGGCAGCACAAAGCAAAATCTTCAACTAAATCAAAATAGCTACCTTACAGTGATTACTATGTTGCAAGAAGTCTGACCTTTTATGAAACCAGCACTATCTCTGCATGCACAGACAAATTAGGGCATCTGCTAGGAGAGTTATCTCTCTCAAATTTTCACAAATGATGCTATGCAGAATTTCATTTTTCCCTGTCCTTGTGAAACCACTGACAAAGGATACCAATATCTTGTAGGACATTCACAACTTTCTGAGTACCTCTGCCCTCCTAGCTCCTCTACAGTGTCAAGATTATTTACCATTCCTTAGTCTCTCTTAAAGCATGCCAAAAAACAAAGTAGAAAATTGTGCTTTACTGTTCATCAGGTTTTAGTGTTGTACTGGGGTTTCAAGGATAAATAAATTATATACTTACTCCCTGTCACATGGAAGCTGAGGTGCCATTGAACTAATGGGCATCTTCAGAAAATGACTGTCAATTAAATATGTTATTTTAGACAGTAATAGAAGTAATTATCTTTTGTGCCTAGAGAGAAAGAATTAGCAGTGAGAGGCCATGATGGGTCCATAGAATCAGTCAATAAAGGAAATATTTTACAGTTACTTGACCTGATTACAAAAGATGATATTTGAGCAAATGTTGTGTGGCAGGATGTAGCACAAATTGAGCCAACAGCATCAACAGGTTTAATGTCTTTGAGAACAAAAAGGATGCTGGCAACTATAATTAAATTAATGGGATTTAGGGGAATAGCATGAACAGCTACTATAAGACCAGTTTTTCAGTATAACAAAGGAAGCTATCATTTATAAAACAACTTGACTTAGGACATGTTACAGTGTCCTTAAAAATAGCCTTGAAAGGTAAGATTAAGCAAGAATTTGGATATAAGGAGTTTGATACTCATTGGCCATCCTTATCTCTAAGAACCTCATCTGAATCAGAGCCAGCACACACACCATCCATCTATTCCAGGCGCAGAAATTCAGTATGTGCTTTAATTAACATTCAGGTTGATATAAGCATAAACAATTAAGTAAGCAAGAGACAAGTATACTTGTAAGCAAGATCAATAAGTATACTTACTGCCACTAATCTCTTGGTGAGTGTTTGTGGAAGATACAATAGTTGTTTAATTCCTTACTGAATAAAATAATTAGGGAGTCTGAAAAGCATGGTCATGCCACCAGTTTAACCACAAAAATATTTGCCCCACCATACAGGATAACTAGTTCTTCATTTTGCCAGTTTTATAATCTGACTTCCTCAATTTGGTAGATGTAAACTTGTAGATGTAGATGTAAACTTTGGTAGATGTAGACTTGTAATAGGGAAAGAAAGGGGAAAACAAAATGACAAAGTATGACTGCAGTTTCTGAGCGGTGTCAAAGCAGAAGGAGAAAAGGCATATCAGCAGAATGGGCCCTCTTGGGGAAATACAGCCTGAGAATCATGTATTTCAGGATCAAGAAAAGTAGCCATGCCAGTAGGAAGAGAGATCATGTAACTCTGATGGTGATGAAAGTCAAAAAAATGCGTGTTTCTTTCTCTTTCATGTTTTCACTTTATCTTACTCAGTTTTGTAGTTTGGTTTGGTTTGGTTTAGTTTGGGGTGCGATTGGAAGGGTTTTCTGGATGGTTTTGTTTGTTTTCAAATTTAAGTTTCATGAATTTGCTGTTATGGGTGCATTATACCTGGAGTCAACTGCAAGAGCTCATTTAAGAGTTGGTATAATCAATTAGAAGTCACAGAGCAGTGGGACCCAGCAAACTCAGCCTTCTTGCAGCCTTTTGATAAATAAGAAAGGTGATCCCAATCCTATGAAATCGGAGGGAGTTTGTCATATGTAGAAATCCATGTACTAAAAATAAAACTGCAAGGTCTTCTGTGTAGAAAGAGCTCCCTTTCGAGCTAGTAGTAAGAGTTCCTGGCTTGATTGTGGTGCTACACAAGCACCGTAGTAAGATTTTATGGAAGTTTTTCCTGTTGACCTGCAAAGGGGGAAGAGTGAGTATCTGTGTATGTCAGGGTCCTACAAAGAGAAGTTCAGGAGCACCCTTTGGATACCTTCTCACCTTTGGGGTAAATGAGCAGAAAGTTTTGAGGTTGGGGGAAAGGGAAAGGCATGGGAAGGTCAGAGTAGGCTACAAGTGATGTTCGAAGCATCAAAAGTTTTTTATCAAAGACTATTTTATTTCTTCCCTCCCAATGTTGGTAACAGAGGCAGTCAATAAACACAGAAGTTTGTGAAACCCTTAACTGATCCTGCTTCAAGATGTTCTAAATAAACTGGGAAAGTTGTTAAAGACTCTTGAGGCATTTCTGGGAATTATTTGAGTAACTTCAGAGCAGATGCTGCTTCCAAAAGATGTGAAAAGTACTGGAGACTTTTACTTTTAACAAGCTTTTCTTCCATATGCACACCAATGGCAACCCATAGTGTATCAAAAATAACTGGAGAGCTCTGATGGTGGCATTTAGGGAAATGAGGGCCCAAGCAACATCTTCCTCAGTCCTTCTGCTGATGGGAAAGAGTCTAAGGACGGTGTAACAACTAACGACTGTATCAACAATTGTTTGCAGAGCTGGTGTCAGCAACAAGACTTTGGTTTCTATGACCATAGGTATTTCTTCAAGGGTCAGTATCCACTTGGAAGAGATGGGGTACACTTCACTAAGCAAGACAAAGGCATTCCTGTGTGGAAAGGCTGAGAGAATTGGGATGGTTTAGCACAAATTAGAGAAGGCTTTGGGGTGGCCTAATTGCCAGTAGCTGAAGGAAATCCTGCCAGTACCTGAAGGAAACCTACAAGAAAGAAGAGAAGGAGACTTTTTACAAGAGCATGTCGTAGTAAAACCCTAGTAAAAGGACAGGGGGAAATGGTTTCAAACTGAAAGAGGATGGGGTTACATTAAATAGTAAGGAAAAAAACTCTTTACTGTGAGGGTGGTGAGGATCTGGATCAGTTTTTCTGAAGAAGTTCTGGATGCCCCATCCCTGATAGTGTTTAAAGACAGATTGGCTGGAGCACTGAGCAGACTGGTTTAGTGAAATGCATCCTTGTCCATGGAAAGAGGGCTGGAATTAGATCTCTTTAAGGTCCTTTCCAATCCAAGCTATTCTGTGATTCTGCCTGGGGAGACAGATAATAAGCTACATGAGAACTTGTAAGTAAGGCTTAAAGAGCAGATCAGTAAGAGTGACATAATGGATGTTGGTCATCTGATCAGGAAGAACAAGTAGATAAGTCTAGAAGTGACTTCAAATTCATAGGCCATGCTTCCCATGAGTAAATTCAACTACCCTGATACCATCTGGAGAAACACCACAGCAAAAAAAAAGCACTCCATGACATCCCTGAAGGATCACAGGTCTGAAAGATTCCTTGGTCTACTGGAGTCCCTTTTCTGTATTATTTTAAATTTAAGCTACTTAAATATATGTTATTTCCTTGCGCTTATAAAGATCCTTCTCTTTGAGGTGACAGAAAACAAACGTCTTTCTGCAAACTTTTTAACAACTCTGCAGTTGGTATTTTTCCATAGAAATCACCTCACTATCATTTGCTCTAGTGCTTGTAATGTTTTGTGTAACAAAGTCCTATATCTCCTGGAAGGGAAAACTGCAGTTTTCCAAGTATTAGCAAGGAACAAAAACTTTTCAATTATTAACAAACCTATGATATGGAACTTGATGGTTTGAGGTTAATAGTAATTCTTTCTATGAGAATGGAAGCCATTTTATTGACTTAAACCGGTGTTAGTTCAGGTCTATGGCCCATCCACTTCCATTGGTCCTTCAAATACTGTATTTTCTAATACTGTGTGGGGTTTTCAAAGGCTTTTGAAGCATGTTTTGACAATCAAATGTTGCCTTTATTTATCCTTAAGTTTTCAGAGGACTACATTTTGTAATCATGCTTATTTCTGGGTCACAGAGTCAAAACAACTTTAACACTGGTAAATCAACCTCTCTCTTCAATTCAGCATAATAATTGAAGCTTTATCTCTTAATGTAAAAAGTTAGACAGGTGTCATCCATAAGTTCATACAGTGGTGATTATGAACAACATCATCAGGAAAAAAGGGTTATAGAGGACATGAGGGACATTTTTCCGTATTTATTTCTTTATATATATATGAGATACAAATCAGTTGGTACTGTATAACTAAGAAAAATCTGCATGTTTCTTTGACCTAGTAAATTCCCTTCCAAAGAGCCAAATCTAAGATTTTCAGCAGACCTGATCTGATACTGAACTTATTTTTGGTCATATGAACAGCAAACACAAGGTTCTACTCTGATGCCTTGGACATAAAAACAATGTTTAAATGTCTTTTCCTGTTTTAATTTTTGAAAGATTAATGTGTCTTGCCAATTTAGGCTATGACTTGAGGTTGGAAGGCATGGTGGCATGGAAGCCAACAGGAAAAGTCTGGAATTTCATCAGACCCCTTATCAATAATATGTGTTGGAAAGCAATTTACTCTGGCTGTGGATTGTCATTTCTTGCCTGGGTAGGTTTGACTCTACATCTATTTAAAGTCCCACTAGACAGCAGCTGGAACTATCTGGTGCCTCTCCTATTTTGCGGGGGTTTTTTTGTCTTGTTCTTCACTATAGAAGAGTTTATTTGTCTTTCTGAAGTGTCTTGAAGTTAGTGTCAGTAATATAAACTACTGAAGAAAAGAGAGCTTGAGCAAAATTTCGAATAGGTATTCCTTTTACTAAAGTTGGAATTCTAGCACCAGAAGTAGCAAAGATGAGATAGATATCAGTACTAGATATCCAGTGGAGAAATATAAGATCTTGACACTACCCACATTCATATTTTTCAGAGAAAATAGCATTGTTCCCAGCTTACAGGCAATATTTATGGACTTTAGCATACCTATATGAGACAATAAACTGAATATAGGCAGCTGAAAGACATGACTGGAAAGGGGAGATAGATTATTTGTCATGACTACGACCCACCTGCAGGACAGAATTGTCTCTTTCTAGGAAAAGGAAACACCAAGAAGCAGTGTTGGAAGTTTTAAGGTACTGGCTGCAAGTGTTTATTGTGAGTTCAGCTGATGTTTCTCTGAGGATAATCATGAAATAATTGTGTTCAGAACACAACTGAACATATACTTGTATACCCATGTACACCCAAACTTGTTTTCATGTGTACCCAAAAATCAGACCTGCCACAAAAGCTCTCAACTTCTAATGTCCTTTTATTGTGTTTGTTTGAGGGAAGATGGAAGAGCTGAGCCTGTGCAATATCCATTTTTAGTCCATAAGCATGGAAAGCCCTTTTCAACTACTGAGGAGTAAGGCATGGTCTAAAGCCTATTGCTTATTTCTTTTTATCCTTCAGAAGCTGACACAAGTGACAAAGTAGGAATATATGGAAGAGAAGATCTGCCCTTTCTCACTCCAAAAATGCTCTCTGTTCATGCATAGCATCACAGTGTTTACTTACATTTACCCCCTGAACTGAAGCACTAGGGAGAGGTGTGTAATTTTCTAACTTTGTTTCCTTAGGCAGAATCTGTAGTTCAAATTTGAAACTGTTTTTTCCCTTCATATTATGAACGTAGCCTCCTTCTTTTTTTCCTTCTTTTGAATCCTTTTCCAAATCCATTTCCATTGAAACTTGACAAAAGATTGCAGAATTCAATCTGAGTAGAGTTAATGAAAACAAATTAATGAGAAATATTTCCTTGGTTAAAGCAATAACATGCACTGAAGCATTATTAAGAAAGATAATAGCCTCATAAAGCAGAGAAGCTACTAATAATCTAACTTAAAGAAAATAAGTCTATCAGCTGTGACACATTCTCTGATGTCTGATAGCTGTGACTATGAGACATCAGAGAATGTGGCCACAGTCTAGGAAGTGACTATACATTCCTCCAAGTATAGAACTACTAGTTTCCCTAACATAAAATCTGTTACCAAGCTTGATACCAACTGTTATGTTCATAAATACCATAACTTCAAAAAAAAACCAAAATGCAAAAAACAACTCCTCTGTTCCTTTCAGCTCCCTTAGGTCATAATTGTGATCAAAAAGCACCCAGACCTGCCACTTTTATTTCCACAGGCATGGAAGTAAATGAAGCAGCAGGACTGAGGTTTCATGAAAAGTGTGAAAGGTGAAAAAATTGTGCTGACAGCATTTTATTGGAACTGAAAAATCTGTAGTCAGCTGTAGAACACTGTAATGTCAATTACGGTTTGAAGACGATCTTTTCTTGGCTGAGAAATTAAGAAACTGCATAATCAATGCTACCTTACATGTACTTTTAGGAGTGTACTTAATATCATAAAGAAGTGAGAGGAGATGGTTCTTTCAAGTCTACATATGTGATTGCATTTAGGAAAGATGACTAATTCTTCAGAGCCGCCATCTAGAATTTTCTGGGGAGAGGAGTGAAGGCATCCACTTCCTCACCAACCAGAACATCCTTAACAGCCTGAGCTATGTCCACAAAACACTGCTATTGCACCATGGAATTTCTACATCTAGGAATTTTATCTTTATCCCTCAGTTTATACATCATCCTAGGACTTGAGGAATGCAAGTATCATTCCTGTTTCCAAGAACAGTAAAAAGAAGAATCCATGGAACTGTAGGGCAGTATGCCGCACCTCAGTAAATAGGAAGGTCATGTGACAAATAATCCCAGTGGGGACCACACTGACCATGATCAAACATTTTGCCCTCCCCAAAAAGAAGGCCAGTAGTCCCATGGGCTTCTTTAGGAAGACCATTGTCTGCAGATCAAGGGACTTTATTCTTGTTCTCTGCCACAGCTCTGCTATCGCCAGCCAGGGGCTATGTACAAATCACAAATGGATGGGACTACTAGGAATGTATCTTGAGCTGTTTTGTTTTCCAGCATCAGTCTCATTACATGGTTATGACAATGGGAAGATGCCAGCAGCTCACCTCCCAGGCAGGAGACCAAGAACTTAATGTTACAACTTAGTTTAAAAGTTTTTTGACCAGTCACACAAAGCAAAAGCATATTTACAGTAGTTCCATCCAACCACTGTAAACACACGTACCTTTGGTTAAAACAATGATTGCTTATTTCAAATACAATACCTACTTGTAAGCCTTAAAACACAATGCACAGAGCTACATTATTAAGCTTAGAACTTCATAATATCTTGCTAGATATACTTTTCTGCAGTTTAGGGAGTTATTCTAGACAAGTGTTAATACACAGACCATTGTTCTATTTGTCCTTACTTTTCTACTTCTTACATAATTTTTCTGCTGACCAATCTTATGGCTACTGGTTAGCTCTTATCACAGTTCTGCTGTCTCTCAGGCCTGCCTTTTGCAGCTTTCCCAAAACCCTCTGATTTTATGGATTCCCACATCTGCCACATCCATGGGCTGTATTGAGATCTGTGCTTTGCAGTGAAAAACAGACATACTGAAGTGGGACCAGCAGAGGATCACAAAGATGTTGAAGGGACTGGAGCATTTGTCATGTGGGACGGGGGCAGGGGGTAGGAGGTGGGAGGCTAAGAGCACTGGGAGAGTTAATCTAAAGAAGAATGGGCTCAGAGAGATCATAAAAATATATAAATATTATATTGGGCAAACCAGACTCTTTTCAGTGGTGTCTAGTGATAACAGGAGAGTACAAACTGAAAAAAATCCAGAATTCCAGTTAAACATTAAAACCCCCATTTTTATTGTAATGGCAGAGTCAAACTCAGGCAAAGGTTTCCCAGAGCTGAGGAACCCTCATCCTAGGATATACTTAGACTTCCCTGGACATGTCCCTGCCCAGGGTAGTTGACCTTGCTCTGAAAAGGAGCAGGAGCGGGCTGTCTCCTGAGGTAAGATACAGCACCGTGGTGCTGTAAATCTGTGACAGATGTGTGTGTCTTCATGTGTGTTTCTACATGTACACATATTCTCAGAAGAATTGTAACCTTATAGGAAAAGTCAATAGTTGTGAAGGGCAAAACAGATTCTGGCTGAAGTGCTATATATCAAACCTGCCCTGGGACTGGCAATGAAGTAAGCAGGAACTTTTAAGTTTAGTTGAAAGGAATTATAAAGCGCTGAAACATAAAAGGTTAAGGGCAGCTGCCTTTGAAGAGTTTAGTGCACTGCCTGCTGGTGTGGTTTAAGCAAATCAGAAGCAAAGGTGTTTCCTTATCTGGAATGTTAATGAGGGAGAAGCTGAGCACTTTCCTAAGCAGAATTGTGGCCTGCATGATAATTTGTCAGTTTCTGACAGTATTATGCTGCTTCAAAAGATGCTGTGACCTCCTTGAACTCAAAATTGTGGGAGGATGACAATTCAGTCAGAAGAAGCCAGTGGGCTTTCAACCAACTTTAAATAGTTATGAGACAATGTGAGCTTCAATTCTACAGTCATCACAGATGTAGTGTTTTGGGTTGGTTTTTTTAGGAAAATGGGATCATAAGTTGTCAGCAACAGTATATAAGAGTTATTTGAGTGAAAGACAGTTACTATGGATGTTTGGAACAATTGATTTAATTTTTTTTTTTTTTTTATGAAGATATCAAGCAGACTGCAACAAAAAAAATATTTCTAAGTCTACTACCATGCCTGGTTTTCCAGCAACACAGAGAAGCTAGACAGCTGTGAAACAAAAACAAAGTTCTTATAGATCTAACAAAAATTTTGTTTTAAATCTTTTTTATCATCCTTAACCTTTAGCTTATTAGCAGCTAGGATGTCTACTATGACTGATAGAGCTAAAGCATGAGACAGATAAATAAATATTAGTTTCATAGTTGCCGACAAATACTTAGCCCACAGATCATATTCAGCTTTGGATTTTGAAGGGAAACTAGGAAAATGTGATTGGCGCTTTTATCTTCAAATATTTTGATTCCCTTATTTGGAAGACCTTGATTTCAGGAGGTGGTAGATTTTAATTATACTGCAGAATGTATACTTTTTGCTCCTCTTACCTGGAAGCCATGGAATGAGACAGAAATCTACTTGGCCCATTTGGTTGGAACCCAACTGAAAAAAAGAGTTGTCTCTACTCCAGAACTGACTTTGTTGCTAGAAAAAATGTGGGCAAGGTGACCATGGAGCAGACGGATGTTGTTTTCCTAAAAGTGTTAAAGGTCATTTAAAACAAACAAGTTATTGTCAGTGACACACTGAGAATAAGACAATTAAAGTCAAATGGAGTCACCACCGAGCACTCTGTTAAATTTAGTTTAATCTGTAAATCTAGAAAGCAGCACTGTAGAGTTCTCCCAAAATTATCATGAACAGCCATTAACGCATCACTAAATATAAGCATAAGAAGATTAGTCTGGTTTTGAATATCCTAATCTTTCCAAATCCACGCTGCAAACAAAGAGCAGGAATGGGAACTTTCATTTTGTTTGCGTAGCATCAAAATTAAAGTGCATGTATGCGGAACTTTTGCTTGAACAGATCTTAGAAAGGGGAGGGTGCAGTGCCAAATTTGTGTGCTGCTCTAAAAGATTTTTTTCAGGAGGTGGCTTAAATTAAAAACATTATAAAACAATATGGGATGAACATAATGGAAGTGGAATGATGTTGACAAGCTTTCTCCCCTTTTCATATCACTGTTACCAGGACAAATATGACATCTTTTTTGAATGACTTGTCTCATAGGTATGTATTATCAGTACTTCTATAGCAACAAGAAAGAAATACCAAAACTGCTTAAAAAAACTAATGAAAGCCTTGCTCCTAGCTCAAAGGACTTTATATAAGCATTACAGCTACAGTGTACACTGTGAGAGGGGCTCATGGTTTTTAAAGAATAAGGTCACTCATGAAGACTTATCTCTATTTAGAAGCAGTTTCATGAGGACATGCAGGAAATACGAAAGCTATGTTTATCCTAGCACATCCTGAATATTGTCTATAAACAGAAATATCTCTTATTCACTGTTTCTTACCAAAGTAGAAGGTATATAGATTTTTTTATAAGATACATTACTAGTATCTTCACCTACTGTGGTATCATTTTAAGTTGACTGTTGATTGATATATTGGACATGTATGATGCCTTCTGACTGCATTTGTCTGTTGATGTCCTTCAGCTCAGGTTAATGGTGATTTCTTGATGACTGATTGGTTCTACTCTTTAAGTCTCATGTGTTTGGAACATTTGGAAGTCTTTCCTGGAAAATATCTTGAAATAGGTCCAGTCATGAGTAAGTAATGTAAACTGTTGAACTGGTTTTTTTTGTTGTTTTTTTTTTTAAAGCATTATCCTTAAAAATTTAGTGCAATACTCAGTCATCATTGCTGAAAATGGTACATGCTTTCTGTTAAAACATACATATTCTGATTTGGAGTACAGTTTAGGAGCATTGGACTTTTAAAAATTGTTTCTACATTATAAATTAGCAGTGCTGTGCTGAAACAATAAAATAGGAAATACTTCTCATTTCTTTTGCTTAATATTTTCATACTATTACTTCAGTTCCTCACAGGTGCTATTTGTAGCATGGTAATTTCTCTTCTGATATATATGCACCTCATTTCTTCTTTAACAAAACTGATGGGACTCAAGCATACTTTTCCAGTCTAGATAGCTTTATTGTACGGTTACAGGAAGTTGTAATGTGTACATTCACCTTTATAAATTGGTAGCTGTGTCTGGTTTTATTTATGAAAAGTAATACATGTGATGTGCTTACAAACTAAAGCAAGTTACTGAATAAATTTCTCTTCACTTAAAATTGACTTTCACTGAAGTTTTCATTGAGAAGGTTTCTAGGGTCTTAATTATGGTATATCTGGAACTTATTATATAACAGTGAAAAAAGAGTAAAAGAAAGAGAAATTAAGTAAAATACAGATATGAAATGGAGAAAAGTAAAATGAGAGGGAGAGAGGCAGGAGAGGCAGGCAGGCAGGAAGGAAGGAAGGAAGGAAGGAAGGAAGGAAGGAAGGAAGGAAGGAAGGAAGGAAGGAAGGAAAAGAAACAGAAGAGAAAAAGAGAAAGAGAAAGACGAGAAAGAAAAAGAGAAAGAGAAAGAATGATAAAAAAATCCAGACAAGTGAAAAGGAAAAAAAGGAACAGAAGGAAATGTGAGAGAGGGACTGTAATTTATTGAATTCTTTGCAGGAGCAGACAAAAGAGTTGAAAACTTATGGGTAAGAATTGAGGGACAGGTTAATATGGGTGACTCTTGTGGATGTTTACTACAGGCCACCTGTAGTAAGAAGGCGAAAGTTTATGAGGTTTCCTGTGAATAGCTGGAAGTAGCCTCAGAGTCACAGGCCCTGTTTCTCCTGGGAGACTTCTACTTCCCTGATGTTTGTTGGAGGGACATCATGGCTTGGCACACAAAGTCCAGGAAGTTCCTGCAGACCTCTGATGATACAAGTGGTGGAAGAGCTACCAAGGAAATGTGTGTTGCTGGACCTTGTACTAACAAACCAGGAGGGACTGGTTGAAGATCTGAAGGTTTGGGGGGCAGCCTTCGCTGTAGTGACCATGAGATGGTGGAACTCAGGATCCTGCATGGAAACAAAAAAAGCAGCAAGCAGGACTAGATCCCTAAACTTCTGGAGAGCTAACTGTGACCTCTTCAAAGACCTACACAGAGGAATCCCCTGGGTTGGGGATCTAGGAAAGAAAGTGGTCCAAGACAGCTGGTCAATATTCAAGAATCACTTCCTCCAAGCTCCAGACAAGTTTATCCCCAGGAGTACGAAATCAGGCAAAAGGGCCAGAAGACCTGCATGGGTGAGAAGGGAATTCCAGTAAATCTCAAACAAATAAATAAATTTATGGAATGTGGAAAAAGAGACAGGCTACATGGGACTGTAGGAACATCCTCAAAATATACAGGGATTTGACAGGGCCACCTCTGTCAAGGCCCACTTGGAATTGAGTCTAGCAAAGGATATCAAGGACAACAAGCACAGCTTCTACAAGTACATCAACATTAAAGAGAAGAATAGGGGAAATGTGGGACCACTGCTGAATCTGTGGGTGCTCTGGTGATGGAAGATACAGAGAACACAGAATTACTGAATGCCTTCTTTGCCTCTGTCTTCAGTGATGAGGCTGGCCATCATGAATCCCAACTAAGAGAATTAAGAGAATAAGGCTTGAGAAAGGAATATTTCCCCTTGGTCATAAAGTTGGGTTAGAAATCAACTAGACAGACTCAACACCCTTGTATCCATGGGCCATGATGTTGAGCATGCTGAAGGAGTTGGCAGATGATGTTACTAAGCCACTGTCCATCATCTTTGGAAAATAATGGCAAACAGGAGAGGTGTCTGATGACTGGAGGAAAGCCAGCGTTATGCCTATCTTCAAAAAGGGAAAGAAGGAGAATTGCACTTCTGGCTACACTGGGGTAAAATATGAGCTGAGCTTCCTGAGGGGTTTTGTTTGTTTGTTTGGGTTTGTTTGTTTGTTTTATTGTTTGCTTGTTTTATTGTTTGTTTGATGTATTGTAATCTCTTGAGCTCTAGTACTTTAAAAGACTGCTTCTAAAAAGCATAAAAGCATTCTCATTACAAGGTTGAGTACAACTGAACAGTTCCAATACTGAATATGATTTGATATGGAGAGTACCTTAATTTCATCTGTAATTCTTTGGGATAGTGCTAAAATTCTCAGGAAATATCCCGTCTGCTTTGTTGCTCATTTAGAGCTGATGTTCTAAGGGTAGTGATTTGTAATCAGTGAAGATTTTTCAGATCATAGAAACTACACACATCTTAGAAGAGAATAGTTCACTTGAGAAAAGTAAATTAGTGCCCACTCCCTTGTGCTTGTGACAAAGAGCCAGAACTGACTGGGAACTGTGACTGGGACACACACAGGTCAACTGTGAAACCACTGATAAGAAAAAAAATACCTTTTTTTTTTTTTTCAATCGGGTTATAAAATATATTGAAAATGCCCAGGATAATGTTTTATGAAAAGAATAAAAATCCTGTGGGGAAAGACTGTGCAAGTATTTGTTATTTATTTTGACTTAACCATTTATATCTTCAGAACCTATGCAGTTGTCTTCACTAATTGTTTCAACTGGATCTCAGTCAGTTAATCTCAGTGTTAAACAGAATCTTTTGAGCAGTTTTGCACTGCAGTATTATTAAATCCATTTTCAGAATAAGCCCGCATTTCTCCTTGTTGCAATGAGAACATTAGCAAAGTGTAGAATTCTTTGGCTTAAGAAAAGACAAAAAACCAAAATACTTTCTTTGGAGGGAGGAAATTTTAAAATGGGTACTTTCTGGGGTTCAAACAGTGTTTTAAGATTTGAGGAACAATAAATATCGGTTAACTGAGGACATATAGGAAGACAAGGCACATCATATTGGAGCCAGGTGAGAGGAAGTCACTTAACAGATAAGTTTTGTATCATTGAATATTAATCGTAGTAAAGAACCTGATACTCCTAACTTCAGACATGGAGTTCATGGGGTTAAAAAAGAGTCATGGGGGTGAGGGATTTTGTTTGAGTTTATGGCATTTCTAAGTGTGCATCCAAATGATCAACAAAAGGCTGGAATTCAGACTTGGTGCTTACAAAAGATGAAAGTATATTCTAGCAAGAATTACAAATAGATGAGAAAGTAATTTACTAAGGTAAAACACACTGAGCTGAGTTTATTCCTAGGAGAGGGTTAATCAAGCATTTGTATGCATGTAGTGTACATCTACCCTTTCTTTTATATTTTTCTTCTCTCTCTCCTTATGTCTCCTTTTCTAAAAGGAGAAAATCTATGCAGCTGGTGAACTTACCATTTATGAACTCCTAAAATGAAAGAGAGCCAAGAAAAGTCTATATATGTATATGTATATATTAGTGAAGAATGCCAGGCATCAGATAACCAAAAACAAGATAAAATACTGAGGCCTAAATTCAGTATGGTAGGCATGAGCAGCTGCAGCACTGAGAGATCCTGTGTGTCTGAGAGGACAGGTGAAAGAATGAACTTGCAGCCCTTGATTTTAATAGTTTATTAGGAGGAGAAGGACATGGTAAGAGTGGGGAAAAGATGATACGAATAAACAGGTGTAGCTGGTGTACCTATCTCTTTCTCAGCAAATCAATTAACAGTATTTCTAGGAGGCTGGTAAGTCCTTTGGAGGTAGGGAGAAAGGAAGGAAGGGAGGAACAAAAAGAAAGAAGAGGGAGGCAGGTAAGCAGGGAGGGAGGGAGGGAGGGAGGGAGTGAGGGAGTTAAAAATCACCAAAATATTTTTTTTTAATTTTTTAAGAGGAGCTGGTGTCAAGGCAAAGAATTCAAACTAAAACCCCCTCATTTTTATAGAATGCTTACTTGACACAACTTCAGAACTTTCAGAGAGTAGTCTGAACTGAGAGAGCTCTAAAGATTTCTAATACCTCAACTTTGTTTCCATGCTATGACACAGGATGGACGTGCAGTGTGCTTACCAGATACATGGTTTTGCAAGGATCAAAATTCAAGTTTAGATTCACCCCTTCTAATCTATCATGAAGTCATTTAAAGCCCTTTTTTTTTTTGGTTCTGAGAGAGGACTCAAGAATTCTGAAGGCTGCATTTCTCATGGCAAATAACAAAATACAACACTCTATCCAACTAATCTGGAGTATAATAAACAAAATTGAGGTATTAGCAATCTCTCCAATTTAATATGAAAGGATGTCCAGAAAAGCAAAGCATTTGTGTGCAAAGAAAAAGCTGATATTAGCAATGAGATCAGCTTTTCATATATCTAATGTAATTACAATTCTTTCAATTACGCATCCCATGATTGCCTTTTTCCTATATGAGCTAAATCTAGACAGTGATTTATATAAAGTAATTCTCATCTTCAGTAACTGAAAGGTAAGGAGATACTGCCCTAAGCAGCAGATTCAATCTTTTAGAAGTTGTTTGTTGTCTTGCAAATGGTACTCTGTGGTCACAAACATCCTCTGTGAGTCTAAACCTGCAGTGTCAGAGCTAGGAGAGTTTAGCTTCGGTTGAAAACATGCTAACATGAAAAGTTAGACATTCTAGCAGGCAGGAGTGGACTATGCTTTTAGCTCCAAAGCTAGCTACTTGGCCTCTGTGTGGCTAGCCATAGATGGATCTGAAATTCAATTTGGACATGTCACAATAAGGAGCTACTGCATCGTCAGGTAATGGGGAAATGGGAGCAAATAAAAAAATGTTGCCCTTGATCATGTAATGGTGTGACCAGTCTTCTTCAATGCAAAGCCCTCCTTTAAACCTGTTCAAGTTTCTTTTGAAGCTACTGAGAAGTGGCCATATTAAAAAAAAAAAATCATTAAAAAGTTAAAGCTAAGACAGTGTTCAGAAAGTTTTTCTTTGTCAACTCTGGCAATAAATTATGGCTTCCCAACTGAGATAGGTATCTCATAATGTGAGACTTCATCCTAATTCAAATGATCTGTAGAAATGTATGATGAAGAAATCTTTTAAAGACTTTGTCAGCCACAATTTTTTAGACATTGTTTGCACTAGCAAAAGAACCATGTCTCCTTTCTCTTTTTTCATATGCCCTACGTTTGCATATTTTATTTTACTTACTTGACTACCTGACAAGAAATCATGTGGACAAAAATGTCCAAATCTGATTAAGAAAAGGTCATGAATCAGAGAGTCATAAAAGGGCCCAGGTTGGAAGTGACTCAAAAGTTCATGGAGTCCAACCATTCGTGGGACAATAAGGCTCTTATTGAACTAGCCAGCACCATGCCCAATTGCATTTGGAAAATCTCAAGAGATAGGGACACTGAGATGCCCCTGGGGATCTTGTTCAAGTGAAGGGTTGTTCTCCCTGTAAAAAAATTCTTTCTTATATTTAATCATTTTTGTGGCCTTCCTTTGCACCCTTTTCTTCTGTCCATGATTTTCTTGAATTGTGGGGACCAGAACTGGAAATTATATTCCAGGTGTGATTTGACAAGCACTGGAAAGATTGGGATAATCCCATTTCTACCTGTGCTAAAAATGTCCCTAGGGATGCAGATCAGGATCAGTTCTGTCTTTGTTGTTGCAGTAGCACACTGATCTATGTTTATTTATGCTGTTTACCAGGATTTCCCAGCAAGGCTGCTCCTTGCCCACAGTCCTAGCTTATACTGAGCTCTTTGATTATGTCATCCCAGGTACAGGCTTTTCACTTGTCTGTGTTAAACTTCAGACTGTTCTTGATAGCTCACTCTTCTATCTGACTTTCTCTGCAGGATTGGCTCTCCCAAGTGATGCGTCCACCTCACCACGCAGTCTGGTAAGGGTGCTTCCAATCCAATCCAGGGCAAAGCTGAGTGACATGGGGGCCATCTCTGGGAATGCCAGTTGTTGCAGACTGCCAGCCTGAGTAAAAAACACTGATCACCACCCACTGAGTGCAACCTGTTAGCTGCTTCCTACTCATCTTGCAGACTCCCATCCAGTCTGTATACTAACAGATTGGACTTAACGTCTCTGGAGGATTCCTTTTACTTTATTCTCAAGTGTGAAAATCATCTTACAGAGCAGCTTTGCCCTCCTTAGTGGAAACCATTTTAACACTAATATTTTAATGGGGATTTAAATATTTGTTGTCAGGTATGCAGGCTATTCAAAGAACCAAACCCTGAAACTTTGGTTCCTACGTGGAAGTTTATACCACTTAGTTTGATTTAAACCAAAATACTCTTGTGGGCATATGTCATATATAGTATGTAGCATGTATTTTGTCTTATGTGTGTCAGCTTTGTTTCCTTCTTATGCAGATGTCGCTTCTATAAGCTGCTAATACTTAGGAGTCTGTAGATCTTGCCCTTCTGTCCTCTGAAGGATTTTTGATACATTTTCTTGTTCAGAAAATGTTCCTGAAATTCCTTTTTTAATAGAAAACCTAGCTAAAATATTAATAAATTAAACAATTATTAATATATAATTGTTTAATTTATTAATATTTGTAAAATATTGTAAATTTTACAATATTTTGTAAAAATATTTGGGATTGTAAAAATATATCTCTGCAGGTGGATGTTTCTGCCTGTGGCTTGTTAACTGTTCTGTGCAGCCAAAGTCAGGTTGAGGAACTGTGCTGGATGCTTCTACAGAGTTCACTGAATTCTTAGTCTCTCTCAAATGCCAGTTGAAAATAATATAGAGCACTTTTCTCTCATGGGTTTAAGCAACGTTTTTAGTCATTAGAGAACAGTTCTAGTGAGTAGACTTGTTAATGAACATCTTGCTAAATAAACAATTTATAGGTTTATTTGTTTGGGCTGCAGTCTAAACCCCTTGTGTTTAAACACTGAGGGACAACATTCAAAATTACTTCTAATTGGATGGACCCTCTCATTGGACATTTTGTTTGCCCTTGTTAACATATACTTGCTTCCACAGTCTCATTTGCTTCACCTATCAGGAAAAAAAACATGCTCATTTTCATTAGTAAAATTCATTTTAAGGTCTACAGGAGGTAAATTATTTTTAAAATTAGTTTTTTATTTTATTAGTCAGGTCACATTGTGTCAAAACCATGTTGGAGTCAATGGCACTTCATTTGACCTTGATAATATTGACACAATCACTCTATGTCTCTGTTCAGTATGACACCATTAACCCTCTGAAACTAATAAATATTTTTAAAAAGACAACAAGCGTTTTTAACTAATTACTTTTGAATAAATTCTTACAGTTTTTTTTATTTCTTACGAGCTTTATTTCTAGACAAAGAGAATGTATGCAGCAATTTAATTCATTTAGCATACGAAAATCAAAGGAGAAACACCAGAAATCAGATATAGAGTTAGTGTTATGCATATACTTCTATAAACTTTGGCCAATGCATTTGACTCCCAGGTAGAGTAAAGTAAAAGAGGTCAAGCACAAATTTGCATAAAGTAATGCATAAAATGCATAAAATACTGGCTACTTTGGCATACAAAAATAATAGGGGGATACAGCAAAGCTTTTTAATTGCACCTGTATAATTTAGGAGGTCATTAGCTTCCCATGTCATATACACTATTTTGAAACTTTACCCTTGCTATCCTGCAGTTGTCCTCCTGGGATTGTCAAGTACTTGAATACAATGCTGATCTGTAATTCAATATATTAGAAAGCAAGAAAAAACAAAACTAGCTTTCTTTTGGAATTTGGACATTTCCTTTGCAATAGACCCACATTGATAGAGGAAATTACAATGATAAGTAAATAAAATTTAATTTTTGCTCTACACACTTGCTAAGAAATACGTTAGTGAGATCATTAAAATCATTATTGTAGGCACTTCATCCCTTCATCCTTGCTGGAATATCTGCATTCTTGCATTTTAGGTCCATAAAGATGTTTCCAAACTGTTACCTTATAGTAATTTAAACTCAGAGAGACACAATGTGAAGTGATGTTATAAAGCTGAACAGTCTTGGAAGAGGATATCATGAACCTGATAGGCAGGCATTATTTTCTTGACACGACAGTAGAGTGAAGTTGATAGCAAAGGAAAGTAATGAAGACTTATTGAAAGTTCTGTGTACACAGGGGCTGACCCATGATCTGAGGTCACTTCTGAAATGGAGAGTAGGAATTTGGTGATGGCTCTGTTTAATATCACATGCTATTAATGGACTATTTGACTATCAAACTATTAATGGACTTATTAAGCAGATGAATGAAGCAACTAGAGTGCTTACTTATGCTACAGACTTAGATATGGGCCAACCATGAGTTCAATGTAGGCCGGACACGACGACAGAATACAGGAAAGATGTTATGAGAGCTTCAAGGTGAAACCTAGGACATTCTAAGTGTTAGAGAGAAAGAAGCATGGGGCGAAAACAGTGAATAGTGTATTGGTGTGCATTGCACACTCGTTTCTCTCTTGAGCTAAGTAACAGCTCCTGACCTGCTGCCTCTATGCTCTTCATTCGCTGTAAAATACCATGTTTGAAAAATACAGGTATGTCGTCACTGGACAGTCTCTATGAAAGTACACGGGAAGATAGCCACTGAGGTAGCTCTATCTTTCTTGTATGGAGCACTACAAAAACAACTGCTTTATAATGTTGTCAAGGGAAAACATTAATTTTAAGTTATCATGTGTCTCTGTAATTTTTTAATATTTATTGTTATTAAATAAAATATATTTATTTAATATTTAATATTTAATATTTAATATTTAATATTTAATATAATGGCTGAAGTGTCACTTGGCCATTATTTGCTCTCTATCATAATGTACACGTCAAGGGGAAACAAAGATCACAGATCAGTCAAGGTAACACAGAATATAGCACAATGTGTCCCAACTGTTCATGCAAACATTCTCTATGATCTGACTTCCATGCTCAAGTCTTTCCATAATACAAATATGCTCTGAAAAAGACATCTGCTGCCTTTGAACACTTTCATGGCTTGTATCCAGCTTTCATTTGGCATTTCTGTAGTGGTAACTTGCTTTCTCTATATTGGTGGTAAAGCACTGCTTATCAAAGTGTTTCTAAAAGTGATGCCAAGTGACTTCTAATTCCCATGTTCATTCATCTCTTTCTTATAGATATACTGATGAAGTTGACCAGAGCCAAACACAACCCTATATTTTCCTTTCTTTTATAGGTTTATGTTTTTTGGGCTACTTGTGTTCAATATGCATTACAAGTACTGAGAAATAAGCAGCCTACTTGTAAAGTACTAGTAAAGACATGGTTTATGCTATTAGAAAGTTTGGTTCAATATGAAATTTGAATCCTCTGTTAGAGGAAACAAGCCAAAATCCCCTTTGTGTTCAATTATTTAAAAGCAAGTATTAACACCTCCTGTACTTTCTCATGTATTGACATTTTGATGAATGATTTTATTTGTCTCTGTATTCATCTCTGTAAAAGACTAGAATGATGTCACTAATCATTAATTGTTGATTAGAAAACCAGTGTTTTTCTTAGAAAAATTTCAAGAGTGTACAGTAGCAGATTCCTTTCTGCTTCTGATTTTTTGCCCAATAGAATTACTGAAACCATTACTACTGCATAAATGTGTAAATAATTCTCTATTCTCTACTGTTTTTTTTTTCTCCAGTAATATGCAAAGACTGTTATTATCACAGTCTTTCACACAGTTAGATTTACAAGGACCCAAACATTTTTATCTGAGTCCTTTCAGATCTATCAGCAATTGCATTTCAGTCTCTGAAACTCTCTAACTTGCAGCTCTCTAACAAAACTTAGCTGTGTTCCTAGTTTTCTTTGTAATGTCACCATTACTTTCTCCAGTTCTTTCCTACTAGTGTAACATTTGAGTTCATTTTTATGGTTTGTTTTCCTGGAACATACCCAAACCCTTCAAATACAGTCTGGTGTGCTGTAAACATGTCAGCATTCACTTCTTCCTGCTTTACAATATTGACTCTACATTTATGCTTGTTACTACTGGCACACCAAGAATTGCTTGTAAGCCAAATACCACACTGTGAAATAAGCATTTGCTTCTGTTCTCTCCATATAGAAAGTACAGCACAAGTCAAATTTCCCAGATGCTTGCCTTTCCTTATATGAGAGAAGACCTGATGCTGAGCAGGGTTGCGCAGCAGTGGTTGTTGGCAAAGTCTCAATGATCTGGTCCTCCTTTGAAGTATCACAGACAAGCACATTCATAATTATCACACTTATCTTCTCTTACAGTCACTGCACATTTTTGATAAACAGTTGTATTGGCTAGATTTCCAGCAATTAAATTCAAACCCAAAATATTGTGTGAAGAGGGTTTTTGTTCACCATCTGCTATACTGTCTCATGTGTCAGTTGTGCAATTCTAGTGAACTTTTATGTATAACTTCCTGCTTTTAGTCATAATTGGACTTCATCATCTTTCCTCTCTCACACCATTTAGTGGGCAGTAGTGCAAAGCACTGAAATGAGCCCTGTAAGTTAGCCATTACAGCAAGCCTGAAGATGGTCCTTGTTTTTCATAGGGTAGGTATACACACAAGATTGTGATGATTTTCCCCATATGTTACAGAACATGAAACATTTCATCTGATATGTAGCAGAACACATAACATTTCTTCTTCTACAAGCAATTCCTTCTTATTAAAAGAATAAGTTCTTACAGGTTACTGCCCTCTGCTTGTACTTAGGGAATGTTTCACCACAATGACTTGTCTTGCAGTGGTTATCCTAAAGACCTGCACACAACAGAATGATTCACATCACAGTTAAACTTACTTTCAGGTGGCTTCATATGCAGCTGTAATTGTACTATATTTATTTTCTTTTGTGCAAAAAGGAGAAACCCCCACATGCTTTTTGTCTATAGTGCTCTCAGACATTTTTTTATCCACCACCATAAATCTGCTTCCAATCAAAGAAAAATGCTTCTTTTAAAAAAAAAAAATCTGCTTCTTTTTAAACACAGATTTTCTTCTACCACATGGAGAAATAACATCACATATTTTCTTCTGGAGCATGTATGTAATGCTTTTATGAAATCTGTCACAGAGCGTGTTGGTGGTATATCTGCATAAGCAAAACACCATTGCTTAGTTGTTTTGCTTATGCAGATAAGCGACAATCAGACATGAATTTCCTAAGCACAATGGGTACAGTGAGTGAATTGCAATTCCTCTCCTAAGATTTTTGTTGTAAGACACACATGAACCAGCCACTGCCCCACAAACCAGCACAGCCCAGTCCATCATGACAGGCCCAGGACACTCAAGTGAAGAGGTGACCTGCACACACTAGAGCTGCAATGCAGGCTTTGCCTTAGTACAGTGTTGGACACTTGTTGACATGGGTCCCAAACTGAGGAACTGCTGGTTTTGCTGTTATGTTGCATGTCAGGTATCTAGCATGCACTGAGGACATGGCTTAGGGCCAGTATCTGCGATTCCTCATCTGCAGCCAGTTGGCAGCTGTCACCAGGGCTTTTGTCATCTTCTGCTCCCCTGTTCCAGATGTCTTACACAACTGTGAAACTTGCATTGGTTATGTGACAATCTTTTTTGTGTTGCTTCATTGTTTTTCAGCTCATATTTCAATGATCAAATCAGTTATAAATGGGCAAATTTGGTCAAAGTCTCCTCTGTGTGAGCCCTCAAGTAGGCTTTGCCCCAGCAGCTGCAATGTTTTCTTATGTTGTGTAAAACCTTGTTCTGAACTTAGCTTTCTTGGTGACAAGCTGTCAATCATTGCACTCTGCTTTTGTAATTGTGAGTCAAATTTTATTTGTGCATTTTAAATAAAATAATCCCTGCATTCAATTTCTATCATCACCGTTTCTTAAATGTGCAGAAACAGTAGATACATGGTTATTCAATATGTTTCATATATCATCTTTATTAAAAGTATTTGATCCATTGCATACTTTTTTCATACATGCAAAACCAGATTTGTTATACTCTTACTCAATACAATAATTATTTTGATTAATTTGATTATTATTTATACCAATGTTCTCATACAGATTCACAAACCACATTCATGAGCCCAAAACACATGAATTACTAAAAAAAGAAATGGAGAATAGGAGCATTTCCAATCTTACCTAATTTCAGAACTTGAAAATTATAGCAGGGCAGACCTGGCTATTTCCACTCAGTGAATGTGTATGAAATATGAACAGACATTTTTCAGCTTGGAGGAAGAATGTGATCATAACTGCAACCAAAAAAGACCACTTGAGATGTGTAATCTGACCTTTATGATGTGCCATATTAATTTTTGCTATTATCTTCATCAGAAAAACCTTTCTTTTTTTAATAGTAAATTAAGTGTTTTGTTAATGAATTATTCATCATAAATGTATTTAGTTACTTCCAGTAATGATGTAATAAGAGTCTGGGGCTTTGAGCAGGGAGAGGGTGGGACAAGATAGTATATTTAACTATATTTAATAGTCTATACAATATATCACCAGTAAACTCATAAATACCAAATGCACTGCTGTTTGCCTTCACCTATGTTTTATTAATTGCTATACTTTCAGTAACCTTATAAATGTTTCACTGTATCTGAAATATACATTCATTATGCAATAAATGATTGAAGCTGAGCAATGGGTTTTCCTTTAAGCATAATTTATGATTTGCCTTGGCAGGGTAATACCTCAAAACTGTTTGCTGCCTCTGCCAAAGAGTGCATAAATCCTTACCAAAAAAAAAAAAAAAAAAAAAAGAAAAAAAGAAAAAGAAGCTTATGGTTAAACCATGGAACTATAGTTACTATAGTTTATCCAATGGGATAAACTATAGTTTATCCTAAGTTCAGAAAAGTAAGTCTCAGAATTTTGTAGCACGCATTTTGTACAATTGTTTCAAAGCATCATTGATTTTACAGGTTTCCTGAACAAGTCCTTTTTCCAAATCTCTTGCAGAAAAATTGTAAGTATAGAGCTGATGTAAGTATTCCAAGTATGCAATGTGTTCCACTTGAAAATCTTGTTGACAACTGAAGCAGGAGGAAATGTGTGTATATAGCTAATAGGGAATATGATTGAAACATGTCATCAAAGTGGTCTGAGCTACAGTGAAAATAAAAATACAGAGTTTTGACAGGAAGTTTTCCTATTGAACATAATGTTCATTAATTCAATCAGAAGGATTTCAGCTCACTGCAGACTTAACTAACTTCTTAGAAAATGATGGAATAATAGCCAGAAAGATAATTATTAGAGGCAACATAATGAAGAAAAGAAGACGTGCAAGAGAAAGGCCAAAAGGGAAGGAAAGAATATAAGTTTTATACATTTAAATTTTAAAGTACATTGAAGAAAAAGTAAATTAAGCAACCCTGGAAACGAAGATGAAAAAACACTTCATTTAGTGTCCATTCAAAATATTTTAGCTGGAAGAGTTCCACATGGGATTTTAAACTGATTTGAGTAATGAGAATGATGCAGAACAGACTAAGGAAACAGACCATACCTGCCTGTGTTAGAAAGTTCAGAGCTGACTTTCTGTGCATTGTTCAATGTCTCTGCATGCTCAGAAAGAGTTTTTGGATGATGCTTTGTGCTCTCAGGCTTGTTCATGCCATTTGCTTACACCACAGTGCTCGACACCTGGACTACCATGTTACTGATGACAGCAGTAACTTAGCAGACAGCATTTACATTTACTGAGATGTCATCCCCTTCCACAGAAGATGCAGGCATTCTTAGGATTCTCAATGACTGCACCATGTCCTTGATTTACCTTATGATGTGGGAGACATTCTCAGCTTGGGGACTTTGTTAAAGGATCATGCTAATTTCTTGTCTGAATCTTACCAATTGCCTAAACCTCAATTTTCTTAGGTATATAAAGGATGGGAAAAACAGGCCTGATTCCTGCTAACATGCTGCTGCTGTCCCGGTAAAGGGTTGCAAACTCTTTCTTCAATGAGGAGCAGACAGAGCAGTGGCTGGCAGACACCTCAGTTTCGTGTAGGAGAAGCTTTTAGTAATCCAAACATCCTATTACTTACAATTATTTTTCTTGAAAAGTGTATAGGAGCTTACCAGGAAAACATGCATTTATTACTCTGAAAAGAATTCAGCATCTGTTTTTCCTCACTCACAACCTACTTTGACAACTTTTGGCTTAACTGACTCACTTTAAGCAGATGGAAAATACCAAATACACTTGGCTCGTAAGGAAAACATTAAAGAATGCTTTTTAATATAAAAAGTTGTTTCTTTCCATTGCATAAATGGTTTCAATTCTTACTGAATATGCCTAGATGCCAATCAGATAACAGAAAAAAATTGCCTTTTGAGTATCCTGGGTTTTGGCCTTGCAACAATTTATCTTTTATGATGTGCAGATGACCAGTTACTCATCTGGATCAAGTGGCCTCCTCAGAAAGCAGAGCTCACTACTGATACAGTTTCAGACTAGGTTAATAATAAATAAGTTATTTTTCTGTGTAATTCATTGATGGAGCACTTTGGTGTGTTAAACCATTAGTGAGAAAGAGGTTCCTATATAGGAGTATTATTTTAAGTCTCCAAGTCAAGACCTGTAGCAGTGACAATACTTTTTTTAGACCATTTAGCTGCTCTCAATAATGAAAACAAAACCTTTCAGACACATATTGCTTCAGATCATACCTAAGAACAGATCCACATGAGTATAGACTGAGGAACTATGCTGTGCTTTACTTTGTTAAGTGTACAGTATTTACTAGGATTCTTTTGTTCATTTTTTCAATTCATTTCCTGCTCATTAAAGCGAATCCAGTAGCCCAAAAGATGAACAGAAAATATATTTTAAGGAGATTGTGTTTTAATTAGATATTTTGGACTTTCAGGAAGATTTGGCAAAGCTGAAATGAATTTTCAGATTATTTTCTCTTTATGAATCTGTGCTTTTGCTAAGAGCTTAAGCAGAGAAATTTGAGACAGTTTTATTCACACTGAATAATCCAGCTTGCAAATAGAAAACTTTAAATAGTCTCGATCTGTCTACTGAAGTCAATATTTTAGAGAGATTTTTTTTTCTAAAAACACTTATACCTGTACAAATGTCAAGGCTTAATTCTACTTTATATTCTTTTATATCCAGAAATTATCTGGCATGTCAGGAAGTGTTCTGAACTTTGGCACTATGGAAAGGAGGTCCTAAGTGAAGGAAATGCAAGTGATTTTCGTTACTTGTTAATAGTTCTTAATGTATATAGTTGTCTAAGAGCTCTTGTAGGATTTGCTAAATATTTTCATATTTATTAATTATTATCCTGGGACTGTATCATAAGATGTCTCATATGATTCTTCCTTGTCTTGACACAAATTAAAAAGTCTAGGTTGTCATTTCCTTTACAGAAAGGCAATATATTTTACTTCAATTGTACTCTTATTACATAAATTAATATATATATATATATATATATATATGTGCCAACCTACTCCTTAACCAATATTCCTATAATGAAAGTGGGAAAAATTATCATGTCCTCATGATTCTGAAATGCATTTTGGCATTGCACATTATCTCATATTTTATCTGTTCACATACTTTGCATCTCCTTTCTGACTTGCAGCTGGAAGCCCAGTACATAGAATATAATGACTTGCTTCAGGCAGTACAGTAGTCATGGAAGTTAAAGCTTTACTGAGTAGTATCCTCTCCTGGAGTGCAACCTGTGGCTGGTGATCAAGAACGAATGGGAAGCCAGGTATCTTCACTCTAGCAGCTTCAGCCACGGGACTGAGGCAGGTTGCAGGAAAATTTGAAATAGAAGTCTTCTCCAACTAATTTCCTTCAGAATATGTGACAAGGCAGGATGTTGTACCGGTTCAGAAGTTTAGCAAAACTCCTGCAGGGGAAGGGCTGAGTGGAAACAAGAGGAACGAAAGTGGCAAGAGTGGCTGAATGAGATGTACCTAAAGGCTCAACTTAGAATTAGAAAAGATGCAATATAAGTCAAAGTAAAACTAAAGAAAAGCAGAATGCTAAACATATTTGCCATTCTTGGCATTCTTGCATTCTAGGGGTGAGGGGATTGGGGGGCAGGATAATTTTGCACTTTTTTTCCTGCAAGGGATGAGGAGTTGAAAGGGGAAGAACTAACTCATGGATCTGAGGAATAATTACTATGAAATGCTGAGGATGTCTTTGAAAAGACAAAACTGAGGTTGGTGATGGTTACAGCTTTTCAGCACTTTCACTTTTCCAAACCAAGCAACCAAAGGAAAGTATAATTCTTCAGCACTTAAAGCTCCTTAAATTGATATTTTAGGATTAATTTATTTGATTCCTGGTTTTTTACATAATTGAACATATTTTATAAGGGGAACCACTACAAGAAAGTTCATGACATCCATTATATGAAGCATAGCCCATGATGAGACCTGATTAGACAACTCCTGACCACAGAAGGAGGTATTAAAAAACTGTCCAACTGAATGAGATACTTTACTGTGCCAACTTCAATCTACCATTTCTATCAGCCTTAATTATAGTCAGCTAATTCCCTTAGCTTCTTTAATACATTTTAAGCTACAGTACTTACAAGCTAAGAGCCAGAACTGCCCTTTAATGGTGTTACCATTTTCAGCGGAACCTTTTTATTCTATGAAGAAAAGAATTATTCATTATTTTTGCCATGATGTAAGTTTTTTCCATTATTGGAATATTTTGTACCAAAAAACAAATGGCACTTTTTTTTACTTAACAATACTTGCAATCTGCCATCAGAAAAAAAATGTGAAAAAACAGGTGGAAAGGAAAGAAATAACTTGATATTCAATTTTCAACAAGGTACAGAAGTCAACATAATAAGATATTGTGCTTGCTCCATCACACCAAATGGTAAACAAAGTGCACCTGTAAGCTGTTTTTAAATGTTTGACTGCTATTCAGAGAAGTGATATTCTCCACTGTAGTCAACAACTTAACAAATCAGAATGAAATTCAATAATATTTCCTTTTTTTAGAAAGAGAATAAGAAATAGGAACCATAAAGTAGAAATAAGGCTGAACCAAAAAAAAAATTTATCTGAGTTAGCTCATTTTTTACCAGAGTTTCAAAACCTTTCTACCAAAAAATCCTCAAACCTATATTACCTATAGTATTCTATGTATTCACCTGTATTCTTTTTGATCATACAGGTGTGTGAAAATTATACATTATGACAAAACTGTCAGGTAAAAATTGCATTTCGGAAAGTAATGGTACTGTTTTGATGCAATATCTCAAGAGGAAATTCTTGATATATTAATTCAATACAGTGCACTATTATTGAAATGTATGTTTCCTTCAAATATTCCCATAAAAGTCAATACTTGTTAAAAGGTGCATTTCTACATAGAATTGCATCTGTTTCTACATGACCTTTATAGGCATTGCATATCTTTACATACAGATTTAAATCTCATACTTGCACCACTTGAAGTATAAGCCAGAATGTTGCTTCCTCAGTGGTGCAATGCAGGCTAGAACTTAGAAGAAAGGAAGTGGAGAGCAGCTTCCATTTGTGATAAAAATGTGTGCGTGCGCATATGTGTGTGTGTGTGGTAGATAAATGCTTTTCATCATGATGTCAGTACTGTGTCCCCCTTCTATGCAGGCCTGTATAGACAAGGTCTAGCATTCTTAAAGGGGTATAAACACACAAGACAATTACAAGCGGCTTTGATCCTTAAACAAGAGAATCATTACAGAAAAGCAGTTTGATGAAATGTGGGCTGGAAAGTGATGTTATCAACAACTGTGGCAAAACTTTATTGCAGCAAGCACATTTCTGATTCTGAATTTCACATTGATTTCTGCTTAGATGTACCAAAAATGTATACATCTTAGAAGTTGAGGTAAATAATATTTTAGCCTTTAAAACAGTTCTTCACAGTTCTTTCTCAAAGTTTTTGAGGTAATCTGGGGCTTTTTCAATGCTGTGTGGTAGTCAAAGAACACAGAAATTGCCATAAAATTCCCATAAAATTCTAAAAAGGGAACCAGGGGCCAGCCCAGAAAACGAACAGAAGAGGCAGCAAAAGTTTCCAAAGCAAAAAAAGGAGCATTGAGGACTGGAGGATTTTTCCAAGCAGGCAATTCCACTGTCCTGTTGCTGTAGTCTCAAAGAAGGGAATTACTTCCTATCCATTTATTAGAGGCTTCAGACTCAATTGTCCTGCAGTCCTGTGAAGGGCATTGTCTTTCTTCTACCCAGAGCTGTCATGCACTGGCGAACACTTTAATAGGAGCCAAATGGAGAAGAGAGGGAACTTTACAAAAAGCAGAGTGACACAAGGGTAAGAAGCTGGAAAAGAGGAAAGGGGAAGGAAAAAGAAGTTGGAGAACAGAGATAAAAAAGAGATTAAAGAATGGAGACAACTGGAGAAATAAAACAAATAACTTGGCAGAAGGGAAGAAAATGGAAGCTTTTGATGGGATAAACCTTCAACCCACAGCTGTCTGTAAATAGTTCCCAAATGTACTGAATTCCTGTAATAAAGCTTTTTTAATTTCTTGATGTTATGCTTACCAGTGTAAAGGACAACCACCTCACAAGCAAAGAGATTAGTAGTATTGGTAGAACTGAAAATCAGAACCTTATCATTACACATCTAACTGTAACAGAATAAGAAAGAATAAATCAGTTAAAGTTGTTACACACACTCCTTGGTTTGTTTCTGCTCTCTTGGTGGTATGGTCACCTTTTCCAAAGCCTGTACTTGGTGACAGAGCAGGTGTTATGGTGAATCCTGAGCATCTGGAGTCCTCTGCCAAAAGGAATATGATGCACACGTTGATCCCTCTTGAGATCCCCTTGGAGTATTTTTTTAGTGTTTGATAATATCCTTTTATGTCTTTCCATTTTTTCAGAAGCTTGACATTATATATTAATTCACTATATGATGCCTTTATGTTTGGTAAGTACTATTTCATTTTTTTTTCCTTTGCTAAACCATACATAAGTTTTCTACAGTTCCAGATCGGCATCTCTCTTAGTGACCACCACTGACTTTCTTAAGGTTTTCTGTTCTTCAGTGCCAAGGCTGTTCCCCATAACTATCCATTTTTGTGGTCCTTTATCCAGCATCTCATATCTTCACTTATGCCAGTGCTTCTCTGCTCTATATCATTGTGTTACAGTTGTATTTTTCATTTTACACTAAATAACTACTCATTAGAGTTATCTGTATAAAACTCATTAGAAAATATTGCTTTCAGTTACACCAGCCTGTCATCAGAGAGTTGAAAAAGCTTGGACACAGCAAGTCTTTGCAAACTCAGCCATTGCAAACTCCATAAAAAGCTGGTGGTTTGTTACTGTCAGTCATGACAGTGTTATGAAGCCATAGGACTACAGTGTCTTCTGTAATCCTACCTCGTGTGGTTTCTTCTGTCCATGTATGTATTGGGAAATTGTATAGATGCTACCTGGGAAGATGGATTAATTAGTCCTTGCTTGGCTGGCCAAAAATGGAAATAGATTAATGCCAAATATTGACATAATTATGACCCATACAACATTTGGAGAGTGCAAAAAGGCAACTGTTACAGCACTTAAAAAATGTTACAGATCTTTTGAAAGTGTTTAGCAATCACGTGGCAAACCCAGCATGTTTGGATAGGCACCAAGATTCTTGTGGCTAATGAACAGAGCTGGAGAATTTCAAAACAATCTGTAGGTCTTTTACTAGTTTTTAAGGGTCCATCGAGCTGGTCTTGCCAAGGACTTCCTCCTGCTGGGCTGATGAAGCCCAGACAAGTATGCCCAGGAGCATGAGGGCTCTGTACATGATACTAGTACAGTGCACACAAGATACTCTCCAAGTTTACAACCACATACACCTTTTCAAGTCCTTCAAGTGTCATCACATTCCCTCTGTTCATCCATTGACTCTGCTTGTATCCTGAGCTCACTTTATAGGCCCCTTGCCCTCTGTCTGGTTCAGCTCAGTGCTCTGTTGGGAACACATGGCATTCACATCTTTGTTCCACAGACAGCCCCACACTCACAAGTCCCCCTGGCTAGCTAGTGCAGTCTGATGTTTGCTAGTGAATACATGCACAAATCCCTCCCACGTGTTTACTGGGTTTAGGGAAGGTACTGCCACTTGACACTCACAGCTGGCACAAGGCCCATGGGTCTGTCACCAGCAGTCTGCTTCAGCTGCCAGGACTGAGCATCTCAATCAACTCTTGTCATGTCAATTTCTCCACAGGTGGTTTTTAGGGTGCATACTACTCCTGCTCCAGTGAATGGAGGCTAAAGGCTCCAACTCACTTCAGTGCCCAGTATTATAACACCACTCCAGTAGCTGGCTCCACAGGTCAGAGTTCCTACAAGTTCAGCCTGACTCCTGTGGTTGGTCCCAAATTTTACTAACACAGAGGTCTTGCCTGTAGTCCTTGCAGCACACACATGCCAAAAACACAAGATAGAACAGACTGTGGTGATCAGGCTCAGGGCTCAGCCAGAAATGAGTACAGACTTATCCTGTTTTAAAAAAGTGACCAGCCCCCTTTATAATTCATTTCTGCCTGCCTCCTACTGTTTGTCCTTGTGGTTCTCCTTGCATATTGCTTCATGGGTTTGTATACTTCTCCCAGACCAAGCCTCTGGAGCTCTTCTGGTTTGTAATAATATCAGGTGCAAGCTGATCTTCCTACAAAGGGCATCTGCAGTTTCCTGCTAGCCCATCAATTGATGTGATTGGTGAGGTTGTTTCTTTTTATTGTCTCCATTTCTGGTTAGACATGAGTGTCTGTATATTTTGTTTCTGGCGCTCCTTTTTACTCCATTTCCCAGATAACCACATCCATGATCAGAAAACTGTTTTGGAATAAACATTCTTGGAATAAACATTCATACATGTCCTCAGCAGTAACTGTGAATGGGCAGACTTGGCATCTCTCATTGTTTCTTGTGTTAATCTAGTTTGTGTCTCTGAAGTTTCTTGTTTAAAGTTTTCCCCTCTCCTTATTATCCAATTTTTCTTTTGAAGAGGGCCCTTAGCCAGATGTCCTTAAAGGAGCAGACAGTCTCCTGAACATCACAACATCTAAGAAATGTAACATAAACAAATTGCTGCAATGGCTGCTGATGAACTGTTAAGTCAGCATTGCCTTCATTCAATGAGGTGGTTCAAGTTCAGCTATCACAGTGTTTCTTGGTCAATGATGAAGTGAAAATGAAGGGTTCTTCTCTGGTAACATAACAATGAGAACCATTCAAAGTAAGTATGACTATGTGAACTTAAAGAAACTTGAATACAGCCAAATAATTAATATTTAATGTTTTTATATAGTTTAAGCTTGAATTACTCCCAATAGTCATTACTAAAGTTTAATTACTTTTGGCCTACATTAACACCATTTCATTATAGCACCTCAGTCTAGGGAATCCTTTCCATTGTTTACTTGACAGCAACAATGAGATGACACATCAACACATGCAAGGAGTTCCCATAAAATTCTCTCTCACTCTCTCTCCTTCTTAATCTATGTCTCTTTCTCTTCCCAAGGATCTTACAGGTTTACAGCTGGATATTCCCCTCTTTTATTCAGAAAATAACTATTCTGATCAACCCTATACCAAATCTCAGGCTGTGTGGTTGAGAATTCCTCCAGGATTCCTAAGTGAATGAATTACAGAAATAGGATTTCTGGGTAATGTATCCATTTTCTCAAATGATTTGGGTTTTCCCTATTGGGTGACCATATCACTTTGTACAATATTCTATTGAACTACACTTTTTCTTTTTTTCCTCCAAAAAACGTATCTTATTTTGAAGTTTGCCTTTCCAGTAACTGATGTCACCAGTTTTTCTTGACTTGTCAGTAACATCTTCCAACATTGGTTGGAAGACAAGATGGCATTTTATGAAATTAAACTTCTCACATTTCTTCATGATTCAGGTAAAACAACTATATAGACCAATACAAGGACACTGCTTGTTTTCTACTTGGAACTGTCCTATGAGATTGAATCAGAAATTTTCAGGAACTACTTAAGCATACTTTCTAAAGCTGTTTCCGTGTGAGTTAGGATAAAATTTACATTGCCCTGAATGACACCAGAGATAAAGGAACAGTCTGATTCACTTTAAAAAATTTCTGCATACTTGAATTTCATGTCTATAAAGTCTGATCAAAGACGGACTTGGGCTACCCAAGAGTTTTCTTACCTCACCAAGCATATCAGGGCAAGGGATAAAAGGAAAAGTTCACTTCCATTTTTGATATGGATAATTATGGATAAATATTCTCAGTAGAAAGTATAGTGACGGCATGCAATATTCATTACTCTACAATTACTTTTTCTTGACTCTCATACTACTTGAGTCTGTTGGTCAGATTGCAGAAGGGTGTTGAAGAAAATTATCATGTCTGACTTCCAGTGCTCCTCTCCTAACCTACGACTTCAAATATCAATAGTCACTAATTGTAATTATTCAGCTTCTCTATAATGGAGTGGCTAAGGAAGAAGAGCACTGCTCTTCATTGCAACTGAAAAACTGATAACAGAAATGCAGATTGCTAAAATTACTCCTTTGCTATATATCCCTTCCAATTCCCTAGGTTTTAAGGAAAAGGATCTACTTTTTGGGTATGTCCTTTCTTTCTTTTTGAAATTGAAATGGTCGGTTTAGAATCGGAAATACTATTATTATATAAAGTACCAAATGACTGACATTTTTAGAAGGTAGCTTTAATCAGAAGATATTGTTGGTTGTGTGGCATAAAATCAAAATGAAAGGTCATGGACACAGCGACAAACAGGAAACGGAAATAGTTTCTTTCTGAAATTGTATTCATAAATATGAATTACCTTTTGTAATGTTCAGAGAAGGATGTCCCTCTTTTGCTTTAACCTCTCATCTGCCATATTTCCACCGACATAAATACAGTTCTGACATACCTTGAACAAGAGACCTCCAGTATAGTATTATTTCCAAAGATAGGATATAAGTCTACATTGTAGACAGTTCTTGAATAAAGCTAAAGTGCAAACTGAAGAACCGAAATGCTACATAATATAAACAGACATTTTTCCCCTGAGAAAGGTATGTGGAATTTTTCATCTATATGGCATAAGATGCAAGGAAACTGAATAAATCTATATTAACTTTTAATGCCTTTGTACTTGAAATTCTTCTGTGTGCAAGGACATAATACAGTTAGTAAAAGAAAGCTCTTGGCCAGGAACATTGTTTATAAAAACTGGTAGCTTTTCTGGCAAGGGAACAAAAATCTCATGTAGGGTGGGACATTTCCCTGAAGTGACACAGTGCTGGAAAAAACCACCTAGCACAAAAAGTGTTCTCTTTGTTAATAAGAATTTTTTACTTCAAGGAGTCACTGAAATCCTAACCAATATTTGCAAGAGAGTCCCTGACAAGGGCCTGTTAGAAATAGAGTGAAGTCAATAAAAGTAAAGTGTAAGTGTAACATTAATGGCAGGTTCTTGTAGCCATTTTCCCCCAATTATACCATTCCTATTCAAATACCATCTAGAGAGTCTCAGACAGTGTCAAGTGCAATCATTGTTATTGCAGTTGCCAAGGTAATCAATTGAAATCATAATGAAGGGAACAGAAGGAAATCAATAGAGTCTGAAATTACAAATAAAGAGAAGCTATCGTTTAAAAGCATTTGGCTGAAATCTTCCATATTAATGGAGTCAGAAATGGCTGTGTCATTCAGAAGCAGTGTGGTGCATAATTCACTTGAGTGCATTAGAACACCTAAAAGCTATTGCAGCAATTAGTGCTGCCTACCAAGAAAGTGTCCACCTTAGAAGCATCACTGAATTGTTTGGTTTCAATATGTTTTCATATCTAAAACTGTGATTTTTTTTTCTCCCTCAAAAAAGCCATGATGATGTAATCTCAATAAACATAGTGTCTATCTCATAATTTCTTGAAGAAGTTTATCTAATGTATGCTATCTCTTCTGGTGTTTTCTTCCAGCTAAAAGCCGTAGATGTAGCTGCACCCCAATAGATTTTACACCTCTTAGGTGCCCCAGTGACTGTGGAACATTTGTACCGAATGGCAGTGCTGAGCATTTACACAGAAATTACACCCAAGTCCTGTTTTACCCAGAAATTACACCCATGTCCTCATACATGCTACTTAACACAAATATGTGGAGCGTACATCACTGCATCCAGACAAAGGCATCATAGGTGTGATGAAGGGGGTACTGCCCTTTTCTCTTTGGGCAAGAATGACAGCAGGATTCTTTATTTGGCTTCAGAGAGACTAGCAGGAAACAATGGAGTACGGAATATATGTTTCTGCTGTGAGTGCTCTACAAACCAAATGTTATTGCACCTTGCAAGGCCCAGTAAATAATTATGCTAGAGGAGAAGTTAAGCGTGATGCGATAGCCTGTTACTGCATTCACTTGGGAAGAAGAAGACATAGGTCCCAGCTCATGAACCAACTGGAGCAGGGAATTGAAGTATCCATTGGAGCAAGAAAGCCAGGTCTCAGAGCTAGTCATTATGTTATGCAGCTATGTCCTCTCCCTCTATCCTTCCGGTGAGAGAGGTGGTGAATATTTAATAGTTTCATGCAAAATGGAACAGTTTCTAGCGGAAGATTTGAAAAAAACTCTATAATGTCCTACAGCATTGCTCTTAGGTCTTTCCTGTGCAAAGCAAATTACCATCATGTGAAAAAAATTAATCTATTTGAATTCTTCCTGAAAGGAGTACTCAAACTACTTAGTTGCTTCTGAAGAGGGAGAAAGGCAAGGGTCCACACAGCAATTTTTCAGCTGCATTCAGGAAAAAAAAGATTATGGGGGTCAGGTGTTTTTTCCTTAAGGCAGTTTCTCTTATCTCATTGAAGTATGACTTAGCCATCTTAAGGAAATTGCTCTTAAAAGTCAGATAGAAGGAATGGGAACAAAAATTAAGGTATCCCTTCCTTCATGAAACACTAATATGTCCAAACACTGAGCTACCAAGATCTTTTTTTTCTCAAAAACATCGATTGGTTTTCACATGGTGTTTAATAAAACCTTTCCATTACCAATTGCAGAGCAGCAATTAAAATTCTCATCAAATCCATCTTAACTGTTTATAGTCTTCCACCAGGGAGCATTTTCCTTGGTAAACATCTGCAGTAAAAGGCTATTTAATCTCTGCAAGTGAAACAGTCAGTTATGCTAATTTATCTCTTCTACAGTCACTTCACACTGAGATCTTGTACAGATCTGATCTTCTGCAGTAGGTGAGTTAAGGTGCACTTTGGCTTGTTCTGAGAGGAAAAAAAGCCTTTGTCTTTTTTCTGCCACACCAGCCAAAGTTAGATCTGATTATTGTGTGTCTCCATAAAGGAGTTCAAAGCACTTTGCTCTGCAGTCCACAAATGCAAACTGCTAAGAAAAAGATATCTGATTAACTGACTTCTATGAATGAGGGCAGTCAAAGAGTACATAGCCATGCAAACCAAATAAAAGTATAAAATACTATAAATTAACCATACAATCACTAACAGCACTTTTTGCCTTTCTGTTTGTATAGATTTATTAACAAAGGAATTAAATGCAGTGTGTTGAAAGCAGCAAACCCCATCCATTCTCTGGAAAGCATTGAACTAGTAGTGAAAAAATGTCCTTTATATCATATGTGAAAAATCAGGCATGTTGGGTTTTTTTCCATGTGACAATTGCAGCCTCTGGGGTTCCTTTAGCTCTCATTGTTTCAAGTTTGTGATTTCTGGGTTGTCACTTTCAGAGTTTTTTGATTAATATTATTATAACCAAACCTGTAGCAGATTTGAAGATTCCAGGTTGTGCCTTCTAGTATCTCTAGCTTTGCCTTCTGGCATCTGGCTCCAACTTGGAAGATCTGAATAATTTCTCACTTCCTCTTCTTGATGTACAGTTCTCACTTTCATCACTTACAGGAACATCAAATCTCCCACCACTGCTTTATTTCCTTTTCTTTCTGAGAGGATTTCAGCTTTTACTGGTGATAACAGGAGCAAGTCTATCTAAAACAGAGGCCTGAATGTCATTTTTATTTTTAAAGAAAACTTTGCAAAGGAAGGAAATAAATGTTATAAATGTTCGGATAAAAACTAGGAATAAATCAAATAGATATTTATCCTTTAAATAATGTACTGAATGTTTCTCTACTGTAAAGCCCTCATAGCAGATCAATACTGTTTACACTATTCACTTGCAGCAAGCAGTAAAAATCTTTCACTCAACAGTTTCCAACCATTTAACATTGTTAAAAAGACAGCTGAAACACCAACTGGGGGCATTTTTTCCTAAACTGAAATGGATCGATTTGCTTTCGTGACATTCACTGCAATGATTGTGAACCAGGATTAGGAAAGAGGTAATATGGGAGTGAAAAGGGAAGGAAGTCAGTGCACCTCTTTTAAGTTAATGAAATAAATTGCATACCTCTACTCAGGAGAAGTAAATCTTCTTGGAGGGATTGACTTCTTTATAATACTGTGTTAATAACTACTTCTCTACACTTGTAGTATGGATTGCCTTTTAAAGTGATTTTGTTATGCGTATGCAAAAGCAATGGCTCTGAAAGTCTGGTCTGTGACATTTGTCATGTTGAATCAGCTAGGCGACTGTAAATTTGTGATCAATGCCACTTCAGTGAGAAAAGTATTCGTTATTAGCAAACTCTAAAAGAACTATGCATGACCATTAAATAGAAATTAATTGTTCTAGCCATTTTGGAGTTAAAAAAAAAGTGATTACTTAGTTCAGCTAATGAATGCCTTTGTGTGACCTCCAGTCAACAAACCACTGTTAATACTGTACAGAGAAACAATGGGAAAGTTAGGACCATTTTACTACCTACACTGCATATGAGAAGACTTCTGATTGAATAAAAAAGATCAGACATGATCCAGCAATTTTCTTAATCAAAAAATTTTTTTTCCCTGACTCTCCAGTCAGGGAGAGTCTTTTTTTTTTTCATTTCTTTATAGTTTTTTTTTTCATTTCTTTATAGTTTTCCCTAATGACTGCACTGTGGTTAGAAACAAAAAATCAAATTCAAATATTAGCCTCTTGCTCTAACTATTTTTTAATACTTCAGCTGTAGATGACATTATATGGCTTATGACAACAGAGTACAAATCTGGAGGCAAAAAGAAAATATGAATAGATATTCAAAAAGGCTTGTGAGATGCAGATACTTATGCATACCTATAAAGTATCAGAAGATGATAAAGTAAATGGTGTAGACAAATGAAAATTAGAGATATTACATTTCCAGTTTATACCACAAATCAATTTTCTACCAATTACTATGTAACTTCTAGAAAAAAAATGGTTTGCAATATTGAAATTTGTTTCAGGAAGTATTCCAAGTCAATGAAAACATTGGCAGCTTGGCAGGTAAAGATGAATTCACCATTCCTTCAATATTCCAAATAGTGAAATACCTTTTTAACATCTTACTTCTTCCTTCTTCTTCTTCTGTGAAGACAAACTGAGAGAGTTGGAGCTGCGAGGACAGGGGTAGAGAAGGTGCTGAGGAAACCTTTTAGCACTTTACGGTACCTGAAGAAAGCCAACATTTCTTGTTGGCTGGAAAAAGACTTTCAGAAGGGCATTGTGGTAAGACATAGGTAGATGGCCTTAAGCTGAAGGAGAATGGATTTAGATAAGATCATAGAAGAAATTCTTTACTGTGAGGATGGGGAGGAACTGAAAGAGTTTATGCCCAGAGAGGTAGATTCCTACCCTGGAGGTATTCAAGACCAGGCTGGATGTGGCTCTGAGTGGCCCGTTCCAGTGTAAGATGTCCTATCTGTGTCAGGGGGGTTAGATCTGGATGATGTTTGAAGTCCCTTCCAACCCAAACTATTCTATGCCTATATGACTTTATGATTAATTACTCATTTCTCACATTTTCCACATCTTTCTTTATGCACAACCATCATCACTTTTTCAAGGTATGAATATTTCCTGACAGTAGGGACTGTAGCTCTTAATTTAACTATGGTCTGATTTTCTCTTCCTACAACCTTTCACAGTAGAATGCTCTTCCAAAACCAAGGAAAAGTCAGCTATGTAAGTAGTGTCTAAAGATCTTACAGTCTAAGATTTCTTCAAATAGCAGTTTCCTGAGGTGCTCAGGGAAATCTAGGTAGTTCAGAATACTCTGTACTTTGGAGAAATCCAGAAAGAGAATGATAGTTTTGATGTCTTACATCTAATAAACTTCTCTGTTTCATGTAGAACTTGAGGTTGTTGATGGGACAGGGAGCTGTCATTGGTACTGCCATTTGCTATAAGCACAAGGTTTGTTTCACATGTATCAGCATTGGTCAGCATTCAGATATCAAAATCACTTTTTACAAACAAATAAGTTTTCAAACCCCACTAGCTTAGTCTTTGGTGGTATGAGATGAAAAGAGACATTTTATGAGGAAAACCATGCATAAATTATTTTTAGTTTAAATAAGATGGAGATTTTATGGATTTGGGTCAACAGAGATCACACTAAAAATGTTCACTGCTTCATTCTAATGAGTTTAAAGGATGGCTGCTCTATTTTTCCTCCAATGTATTTTTGTACTGTTAGTATGTAAGTACAATATGTTCCTGTGGAATAAAACAAACTGACTCCTGAAAAAGAATTAATATAGGAGATGCCAAAAAAATTTTGTTATAGACTGAAGTTGTCTACAAGGGTACACATTTGAGTGTTGAAACAATTGCTTTTCTGAATGTAAACTGGATATTTTAGCAAATACCTAAGATGTGGTCAAGTCTTTCTCAAGGAGAAACACCAGATTTGCCTCTAGGTAGACACATCTATTCCTCCAGGGAAATGTGAGTATGAATCTAGTCAGTCACCAGAGAGAGTTTTGCCTAACCTTTTTGCATTGTAATTTTTTTTGCGATAAAGTCTGCTCTGTCTGTGCTTATGTGCTTTCTGTGTCTGAAAAATTAATAGGTCCAAATCTCCTAGTGCCTGCCCCTATTATTTGTTCACAGTCAGATAATTGTATCTGTGTAGTTAGTGGTCCCTTTCAGCTGCAGTGGATGTATGGTAGTGGGAAAGAGAAAACAGAGGCATCTGGGTAACCTTGGCAATGCGACTCACCCACATGCAGTGACAGAGGCAGAAGAGCAGAGTGTTTGCTTGGTTATCCAGTCATTTTCCTTCTTGAGAATGACACAAGGATGGTCACAAATCTGTGTTCCACACGGCACCTAAGGAAATGAGTCTTCAACGGATCTGCTTCTCAGAAAAACTACTATGAACTCAGGTGTTCACCCAACTGCACTCTGGAGCCAACATATTTTCATTTCTGTTCCCCTTTGTCAGGGACATGTAACTACAATGTGAGCATGAAGGTCCTTTATAGTTTTGTCACTTAACTTTCTTCTGCAAGGTTAATAGGAGGATAGCATATATCACACTGGCAATGCAAGTTGTGCCTTCCTTAAAAAATATTTTCTTAGATTAAGGTTTCCTCATTAAAAGCTCCCTGAATAGAAAAAAAAGCTAAATACTTAGCCTTTAAATCTATATATTTGGCTTCAGTAATGAGCAACTGAATGCATTATAGAGCACATCAAAAAAATAAAATAATTTATCTGCAAATACAAAATGAAAGACACCAATCAATACCCCCAAAATTCTAATAGCTACTACTAATTTGAAAGTTATATGTTTACATGAAAAAGGAGGAATATGTCTCTATGATAATAAGCTATTTGTCAGCAAGTGTATAGCATATTTTTTATATTTTCTTTTGCACTAAGAGCTTCTTTATGCATCTCTACCACACTAATTATGGACAATGCTTGCACTTTGGAGATATAACTTGGGCAAACATACCCTAAATATAATAATTCTATTTCACATTTAAGTTACTAAAAATGCCAGGTTGTGTTCATGAAAATGCCTTTTCAAAAATAGATTCTAAAAAAATCAAAACATGCCCTTTGTGTCAACTTCATTTAACTGCCAATAGCTCTTTACTGGGTTAGTCTGTGGGCTGACTGCCTTTTGCAAAGTTCCTGGCATGGATATAACTTGGAACAAAAAAGTAAGCTTTGGGTTTTTTTCCTAAAAAGTAAGGCAGTTTCTGTATTAAGGCCAAATTCAGACTGGGTGAATAACATTGTGCCTTCTTTATTCTGTGCTATCTTTTTATTGGTTGACAGTTTCTTTAGTCTTTTAGAGTATATGTATATATATCTGTGTCAGTGCAAGAAGCCATTCCTCGAGGTGTCATTTATTTTTGTATGTCACTCAAACATTTCATGATATTTAGGGTCTTGTCACAATAAATATAAAATATAAAAATAAATATAGGAAAAGTAAGTATTAAAAAATTAGTTTATTGTTTTACATAAAAATTCTTTATAATTAGGCTTTTAAGAGACTAATTTTATTGAAAAGAGTGTAGCTAAATAGGACTCAAGCCTCTTTGATCTTGTAAGTCCAGGCTTGGGAACAAAAGTAATGTTAGATCAAGACAGTAGGTAGAACCAAAAAAAATAAAGGTCTTACTTGACCAAAAGCTTTGGGTCAGGCTGTTGATTGCTTGTATTGACTGCTTAGATTTTCTAATCCTTCTTAAGTATGGCAGGTACAATTTTTTCCTTATCTAGAACCATTATATTTGGGAAATCCTTCCTGCTGTGTGGAATTTTCACTGTAAAGACTCTGGAGAGAGTGCACCAACCTGCTTGTATTTCCAGAGATTAGTGAAACACAGATGTACAGACACACTCCATCAATTCACCCCATGGTGATGCATTTTTAACTTGTAATGTGAGAGAAGCAGTAACATATTTATTGGTCTAAACCAGCGATTTACCAAAGTTTCATAGTAAATGTGAGAGTTGTTAAATCAGAAGTGGTGGCAAGGAGCTCTTAAGTGTTTACTGCATAAAGGACAGGGTCAGGCAGAACTCTCAGAGACCTTGCTGTTGACTCAGAGGTTCAGAAAGGACCCTGTTGCTTTCTAAACTTCTTTCATGAGGGGAGCTCACATGCTGCTGCATCCAGACTTAGTCCCAGACTTAGTCCATGTCTGAATGATGACATGGGCACAATCAATCCCTTATATCTTAGGCAGGATTTCAAAGTTTAGGATCCAATTGATCCCTTACCAAGGATCTATTACAACAAGGAATCTCTCAGCCTTGAGGAGTAACCTTGAGAGGTGTCCCTGCTCAAGGGGAGGTCCTGGCTGCAGCCTGCTGTCCCATGGGAGAGATCAATGGGCCCTGGGCTGTCCTTTGTTTCTGGGGGAGGATGGCTGACTTGCACCAGCTCTACTCGGGCTTGGCACGTGCTCAACTAGCCCTTGCCTTGCTGAACAAGAATTATGGATCTTTGCTTCTCAGATCTGCTGTTTGTACTGACGAGTGCAGAGAAGAGGTTTAAGGAAGTGTTTTGGAGTGGGTGGCACAGCTCCATGAATAAACTGAAATAGTGACAGAAACTTACAAATTCTCATTTTAACATCAAGTCCAGATATATTAGGATGTTCAAGAGAGGCTTGCTCATGTTTAAGATCCAATAGAGACAGCACCTATGCTGAGGAATTGCAGACACCCTACTGCTTTCAGCCAGAGATTCAGGATGTTGAATATTTCTTTATTAAATATAGCCATGTAATAAACACTTGAGCACAAATCTGATCAACTGTTAAGGGCTTCCCAAAAGTGACACATTTCCTTAATCTCCTCTGTAGTTCAGCTGCTGTTGCTAAGAACACTGCAGAATCAGGGATTTTCATGTCTGACTTTTAATGGATGTGAAACTGGAATAATAACTAATAATTACCTGCCTTGCAAGGATGTTATGGGGGTCACAAAGCTAATAATTGTACAACATTTCTAATGTATAAAGTGGAATGAGATAATCATAACTGTATTAGAATCTTCCGTGTAGGTTCTTATATGTTAAATTTCTGTAATCCAGTGAGATTCTTTGTCTGCATCTGTGTGTCAATGAAGGTGCAGGACCAGTACAGCACTCTGAGAATGAACGTTCAGAACAAAAAGCAGATCAAGGGGTTTTCTTTCAAATGGCAGTGTCAGTTCTATCACTGGCATAGTCAGCAGGCAAGAACTAGCCAAATGATACTAAGCAGAGCTTCAAAGGATGATAGTAACCCTGGAGATTTTGCAGCTAATCACAGATGATTAATGGGGAAGTAACTTTAAAAAACCAACTACCTTTCCTTTTTGATTGCTAATTATTCATGAAAGACTAAGAACAAGAGTACGATGAAGCAGGACAACACATTTTTAAGCACTACAATAAAAGGAAAATTGATCACCTAGTTAGTATGCAAGCAGCTAAGTACAGCAGGGTGAGCTGTGCTAATTTGAGAGTCAGATTGGGAGTTTAGCAAAGCCTCTCAGTGCCAAGTGGATTATTTCAGAGTTTCAATTAAAGATGAACTGAACAGGTCTGCACATACCCATGTACATCTATGATGGGATACTTGCCCGCTGACATTATTACCAAACAGAAAACTGGACTATTCCAGCAAGTATAGCATCAAAATTTATTTTTTTCTTTTTTCTTCTTTTTTAACACATGGGTGGGTCTTTTCTATGCCTATGAAGACAGTTTCCTGACTGGCTTGCATCTCAAAACCAGAAATATGTGTATGCTTTTTTATTATTCACACTTTTTCACATTCTTTAAGAGTGGATTATTCAATAAGATAAAAAAATCCAAAAGCAAAACCAGAACATAAAGATCAGGTAAGAATTTAAAAAATCAGATAAGCATTTAAACAATGACAGAAGGACAATAAATAAAATCTTCCCCATTCTTGTGTCTTTAGAGTGCAATATCTTCAGGGCTAATATTTTGTATAGCTGGTTTCTCTCTACCTCAACTCATTGGATAGGCCAAGCTGCTGGATCTGGTTGGTTGGTTGGTTGGTTGGTTGGTTGTTTTTTCATTGGTTGGTTGGTTGGTTAGCTAATTTCTTTGTTTGGTCTTGGTCTAGCTTTGTTTGTTTGTTTGTGGGTTGGTTGGTTGGTTGGTTGGTTGGTTGGTTTTGGATTTTTCGGGTTCTGTTTCCTTGGGTTTTTGGGGCTTTTTGTGGTTTTGTTTTGGGTTTTGGTTGGGGTTTTTTTTGTTGTTGTTATTTTGGGGTTTTTGTTTGTTTCTTTATTTGCTTCATATGGTCTAAGAATCCTTAGACCATAAAATCCTGATTCTGTTTTATTGGATTACTTATTACAGGAGTAGTCACTAGGCTTCCAAGTTCGTCACAGAGGCAGAGATGCAATGATTGCCTCAATGGGCATTTAATCTTATATTTAACATAATATAAACAGGGGTCATCTACATAAGAGCAAAGAAAATAAATAAAAACACCAAGCTACACTGTATTCTCAATTCTTCCTACCTGGGTTGGAAACAAATTTAGTTTCATTGATTAATAGAAGAAATATCAACCATATTTCTGTATCAAAGCTGTAATTCCTTCAGAGAAAATAATGTAATTTAGCTGCAAAAAAACACCTACCTAGTTTTATGTTCTATGAAAGTAACAGGTATTGACTAGGACTCCTGTCATTTTAATTGAAGGAATAAAATTTGAGGAAGAATCTAAAAAAATGAGTTACTTCATAGAAAGGGTTTTGAGAGGTCTTTCTCTGCATATGCTCTTCTAAAGTCAAAGAAGTAAAAATTAACTGAAGGAACAAAGAGGCTTTTGTGAAAATGGCCTCTGCTGTTCAGGGAGAAGTAACAGGACTGAGGATAAAATCCTTTGACTGATGCTGGTCTTGCCACTGCAAAGCAGTGAGCAAAGAGTGGCATATTTCTACTCCAAAAGCAAGAGCCTCTCTCAGGCCATCTGCAGTGCTATAGCAGATATATGAGACTTCACTAACAGCTGATTTTCTCAGACTTACACAGGAGTGGAAGATCTCATCTATCACCATACCACAAAGCTGCAGACCCCAGATGAGACAAGAAAGGTTACAGTTTGAAAATACATCTGAGACCATTGTCCTTTCCTTTTCCTGTCCTTCACTTCTTGAAGGGAAAACACCAAGGCTATAAGCTACCACAGAAATTACAAGAGGGAAAGCATTTTCAGCAGTCCTTTGCTCCCAATCCCAGATCAATCACTCTGCCTCTTAGCTGAGCAAAAGGGCATCAAAATTAGATTTGAGTGTGACGAAGGTTTAGATGGAAAGAGAAGGCTCCTTAAGCAATTGAGCCTATTAGAAATATAACCAAAGCAAATGCACATGGGTAAATATGTCTGCCTCTTTATTTGTCAGTGTTCCTACTTCCCAGACCATAGCAAATGGGGTTACTGTAAGGCCCTCTGGTAACTGAAAGAAGATACCTGCAGTGGAATGTATGAGTTGCTATTTAACTGTGGAATTTAGCACTGCAGCTGATATTACATTTTAGAGGCATTAGAGAAGCTGTCGTTGTAAGAAAATAATAATAGTAATAATAATAGTACACTTATGGTAGAAAAACACAGCTGTAATTCTGATCTTGGTGAATCAGAAGTAATTATCATTGTCCCACTCTGAAAATATATTAATTAGTGGAAATAAACCCTCATTGCAATTTCACCACTCCTGCTCTTTTTTTTGTTTTTGTTTGTTTGTTTGCCATGTAAGTGATACAGTACACTTAGGAGAAGGCCTGTCTCTATAAACACACACTCCACTAGTCAGCTTCCTGGAACAGCTAGTTAATGCTCTTATATACATGGACTGCCTGTATTTTTAAGGAAGCATACATGAGATGTGTATGCAAGAAGCTCACTCCTAGTTTGAATTTGTCACATTGTTTACAGCATTAGAGGTGATTTTGACTTAAAAATCCTAACAAGAAATCCCAAAGAAGGTAATTTGCAACCCTAATTTGTTATATCATTCCAAGGTGAAGTCAGAATAATCTTCACCCCTCTATGTTGTTGGACTCCTGCAATGAAAAAAAGAAAGTAGAACCAGATAAGGCCCACAAATCTTTAAAGGTATCTTCTTAATCTCAGAACATAACAAACTTTGCCCTTCTAGCTCTCCAATTTTTCCTTTAATTGTTGAAAAACTTAAAGGAAATATTACAGATGGGTATCTGTGTGGACATTAGACAGAACAACTGAGCGTCTGTTGGATACATTAGTAGAAAGTTAACCCTGGTAGGGAATTTTCTGTTGATCTTTATATGGAATATTTTACAGTTTTGTGAAGCCAAACAGTGACCTTTTTGTGTACTAAATAAACTTTTATGGACTAACTCTGTTTTAAGGTGGCAGAGGAATCAAGAAGATACTAAATCAGCACAGAGAAGAAAGTCTCTGCATCTCAAGACTGTCATTTCCATTTTGCACTTCATATATTTCTTGATCCTTTTGCTTGAGCATTATAACTGACATAAAGATGTGGAACAATATAAAATTAGATTACCATAGATTTTAAATAATGGTTCTCATCAAAAACTTTCAAGTAGATGCTTCTATAAGGACTTGTATTGCGTGAGGACTTTGTGCTGCATGAAAAGAAAAAGTAGACATAACTGCAGTTTGCCACTTGTGAATGATACAGTGTAGTTCAGGAGTGTAGGCTGGTGTCTCTTGTCCTCACTCTTTTTTTTCCCTGTATTAACTCAGTCTTGACCTTCTACATAACTGAATTATATTAGAATAAGTAAATATTAGAATAATCAAAGTCATTATTTTCTTGCCAAGAATATATAGACAAAACTGCACTGCTGGTATGCACTTCTACCTGACACAGTGCAAAATCTGTTTTGCTATTCTGTTGCTTCTCGCCTTTTCACAGCATGCCTACTGTTCCTTCTCTTGAAGCAAAAGGAGTAATGAGGACCACAAGAGAAGGCACATATCTTCATCAGAAAAATATCTTCCTTCAGCAACCTCTATCTGTAAATCTGCGGCAACCTTCTCCACCTTGAAAACAAAGGTTCTAGCTTCAGAAACTTTTAAATTCCTCTAATCCTAACATTAAAAAATACATATATCACACAACAGGTAAACCTTCTTTGCTTTCACCAGTTAACCCAAATATTCTCTGAGTTATCTTTAAAGCAAGTCTGAAATTGCAACAGCAAAGTGAATGGGTGATCTTTGCTGTTGCACTTGTTTTCATCACACCACAGTGCCAAAACTCTAACAAACAATATAACTGTGTTCATTTGTATATTATCATGCCATTATTAACTTGATGCCATTTACTGACCATGGCCATGTTTTAGCAACCGAAGAACAAAAGGTACAGTGATGATTGCCTTTAAGTTTGATACTTTTTTTAACTAGAAGCACCATTTGGTCAAATTAGTTTTCCAAAATTATTAGCCATGAAACTTGAAGGCAGACAATTAATTGGCTCAAATTTCATGAGTTCTAATCAGTTTAAAAACCCCTCCACAAGAAATGGAAATGGCAACTCTTCATCAGTTCTAAAAGCCACACAAATTTATACATTTAGACACCTTACTGCAGGCATGCAATCAGATCTTTCCCTGGATTTTGGCTCAAACTCCAAAAGCAATACTTAGATGTAAAGTTTTGTGGATTAAATAGATACTTGGGGATCTACAGCAAATAACAGCAGGATTTGTGAGGAGCACTCCATTTCCTCCCACTTGCCTTTGAAAATAAAGTTTACCTTTATATTTGTGATTGCAAAATTCCAATTTCATCTGGGCTAACTGGCTACATTTCTCATTTCCTGTTACCCCATGTTTGACTGTTGTGCTGGAAGGATGTGTTTGCTGAAGAAAAACAAGCCTTTTGTGTTCCAGCGGCACTAAAGGATATGTTTTCAAACTGAAGTTATCTAATCACTCACATGCTATTTTTCCCACAGACTAGCATCACAATTCTTGATGTTCTTACATTTTTATGATCAGAAAAGTATGCTGCTTTTGAGTACCAATTTGTAAACATGTGAATTTAAGTACTCTTCAGTCTCCGCTTTTGATGAAAGGCAAAAGCATAAGGATTGCAACCATTTACCCCCCCCCCCAAAGCACTCTGCTAACCTTGTGCTTTTATTCTCTTTATTAGAGCTCTGAACTCAAAATTTTGAAGGAGGCACAAGAGACAGGATACTGAAACAGTGTAAGTTCTTTTCCTTCTTATTCTACTGAAGTTAGTTTGAGAACTTTCTTTTTAATAATTTTGGTAAAATATTACAACTGTAATCTCAAAAGCAGTTGCAATATCTTACCAAGTGGTCAAAAGGTAACCAGAAAGCACAAATTCCACATGGACAATTTGTGTTATGCTGGAATATGAAGACTGCTTGCCATTCAAAATGTCAGTGGGTCTGGAGGGAGGAGGGAACTTTGGGGTTCTTTGGTGGGCTTTTTCAAAAGTCTCACTCCCAGGCATCAGGATGCTGGGCAGATTGGACTCTCTTCCTTTGCTTAGCTAGCTTGGTTTTCATTAGCTTAGGCAAGTTTTTTTTTTCCCTTTCCCTGGCTTTGGAGACTGTGGCAGCAATCCTTTGGTAGCCTTTGGTTTACTTGAACTGGTTCAATTTTGGTCCAAGATCAGAGAGGACAACTGGCAGGAGGCAAATCAGTTGGGGCCCAGCAGGAAGCTGAGGAACCACTCCACCTCAGCCCCAGACCTTGGAAAAGCCAACCCAGCAAAAGAAAGGACACCAAATCCACCAACTTCATCTGCTCTGCAGAGGGGACCAACATGAGAGATTCACCAGGTTCCCATCTGTTTTTGCTTGAGCTGCAGTGGGAACTATTTGGTTTTTCTTCCCTGAGACAGAAGTTAGTGTCATTTTTTTTCTTCCCCACTGCATTGCCAACCAGTGGCTTTTTTTTTTCTTTCCCTGACAGTTTGGGTTCTTTGATTCCGGTGTAGGTGTGTAAGGACACATATTGAATTGTCCATAAATATTGGACAATTCAATATCTAGCATCTATGTTTTTGGTTTTTTTTTAATGCTGTGTTGGCACTCTCTTTGTCAATAAATGGATAAACTGTTCGGGGATTTTTTGCTTTCATCCACTAGTATTAATCTCTCATTGGCAGAAGGGGACTGTCAGAACCCTTTTTTAGAGGAAACACTCATTACAGAGTGTTTTCCCCTGAGAAAAACTTTCATAACTTTGTCCTTGACTATGTTTTTGATATGGATACTATACTCCGCAGAAAATACCATTATCCTTAATTTTGTGTCACATGCCAGAGTCAAATGATCCTTAAATTCATCACTTATTTTTCACACTCGAGTTGAGAAGGTATAAGTTTGATAGATAGACTTAAGAATTAGATAGTCCAAATTAAACAGATTTGTTTTAGTTAGTGTTGCACAGAAGTGTAATAAATGCACAATTGATAACACAACTGTATAAATGTTTCATTAATCCTTTGGTCTAAATTGAGCTAGACTGCTACTAGGTCACGATACATCTTCACATAAAAAATATAACCAATAGAAGATGTTAAGTACAGATACAACTTTGTATCTGTAAAAACAGGTGAAAATACAGTGAAGATGTAGGAGTAAGATTTTCAGAGGTATTTAGGTCTAAAGATGCTAGAAAAGAAGCAGCAGATTAAATTGTTGGTCTGCAATTCGCTACACCTGAGAGTGATTCCTGCTAACGGGGATCCACTTGTCTACTTCATCACATAAACTGATGCAGAGTAAGAAGAAAAAAGTCAAAAAACAGAGCAAATATAAAACAGTCACATGCAGCCTCCCTTGCACAACAGACATGAACAAGCTCTTATTATGCTAAGTGTTCAAGTGAAGGACATGGGATGGAGGTTTGAGTTAGAGGGGTGCCCTCCCATAGGAAACTGCTTGCTGTTTACAGCCTCAGATTCTTTTCATTCCCTCACACCATTATGATCTGTTTATCAAGAGATGCCTCTGCCTGAATTAAGGTGCAAACAAGACCGTATGCCTAAGTCAATATTACAGATTTTATTTAACATTTAATGTAGGTTCACAGAAAATAAGGCAGAAAAAAGGCAGAAAGAAACAAGTAAAGAGGAGAAGGAAAACAAGAGATGGAGAGAAATGGATTAAGTAGATAGATATCACCACAAGATGGATCCCTGTGGCATCCTGCTGGTCCTTCTTAACCCTGGTCTTCTTGGTGGTGGGGCTGCCAGAGTCATTCTTCCACATTCATATGTGTGGAGGTACCACATATACAGTCCAAGTCATGGCTATCCACAGGGCATAGATTTTGTTCACATAACTTGAGATGGCACGTATAAGGGCTTGTTTCCTTTCCCACAGCTTGCCATCATGAGAAGTTTTATCCAGGTGCTAACCAAACATTCACATCTGTTAAGCCTGGAATTAGCTCCTTCCTGCTGTGACACCTGTGCTTAAGTTGCTTTTCTGGTGGCTTATCTTATGAGAACTTCCTTCTTTGGGACAGTGTTTTGAGACTGGTAACTGCATTCTTTAAGTCCTTACAGTCACTTATCCTTCATACTAAGTAGAGCTTCTCCTTCCATGTGATTTTAGCTCCTACCTCTCTCCTAAGAGTGTTTTGTATCTTCTTTCAGTCTTTATTTTTGTTTTTTAAAAAACTTCCAATTCTCTCCAGTTTCCAGCCAAAACAGAGAAAAGCCATTCTCTGGGTCTTTCTTAGCTCTATGGTTGACACCTTTTGAAGTGTAAACATCTTTCTCAAATACAGTTGAACAAAACAATATTTCACATGATAATGGTAAATGATTTTTGTAATGACAAACATGATTTAATTAACACCTTGCTATTTGTAACAGAAAACCCTCATCTGCTATGTATATACTTCGTCTACATCAATTGCTCTAAGATCAGATGTTCCACTTTGTCTTCTGGCTCCAGCAAGTGTATTTATTTTTTTCCTTTAGAGCAAAAGCACAGTAAGAACTAAATGCACTGTTTTCATTCAACCATCGCATTTTGTTCTGCCCCTCTTACTTTAGTTCTCAGGAGCATTCAGTTTTTTTTCCTTAAGATATTTTGCTATTCAAGCTTTATTTAAATGCCTACTCAATTTATGCTACCAGCAAACTCTGTTAGCACATGCCTACTCATGGATTTATCCCACTGAAATATAAATGGCAATATTTATGAAGTGGAAGAAGAATCAAGGAAATGAAATATGCTTAAGGAAAAGTGTCTGGAATGTGATGAGCTTGCATGGAAATCTCAGCCAAAGAGAGGAAAAGCTTCTCTGTAGCTGGTGGCGCTTTTTTCACTTAAAGAATGTCTGCCTAGGGACTGTATCCAAATATGACAAGAGTATTATATTTATTTTTATTTTCTGTTTATTGACTTTTTTTTAAATAGCACTTATTTCTAATACTGCTAAAATTGATAGCCCCAGAACTTCAGTTCTTTTATCTCATATTGCCAAAGTTATACACAGAGAACAGCTGATAGCAAGGGGCAGAGTGAAGGAGTGCTACAGGATTTTTTTTTCTTATTTTCAGATCTGCTATTTGATATTTGGGATTTTTCAAACAATTCTCCTCCTAGGCTTCTTGTTTATTTCCCTAAAATTTATGTCTGCTGGGTGAGACACACATACTTGGTTTTGCTTTTTTCCTTTTCTTTATTTCTTTCCTATTTTTAGGTCTTAAGCAAGTTAATCTTTTTTAATTTTTTTTATAATGTTGCAACCTTGACTCCCTTCAATGAGCTCTCATACGTACAACTAATTCCAAGGTAAAATGACTGCACAGACAGGCTCATGACATGGCAAATAGAGTAGAAACAGAAGTACTTGAAGAACTTTTAAAATCCTGAATATGGTCTAGAATGAACATTTGATTAGAATTATTTAATGTGGCTTTCATGGAGGACAGAGGGCATTCCGCCTTGATGTGAATTTCATTTTACTAAACATATATTATTTTTGCTATATTTTGTTTACAAGTGAGAAGCTTTTAATAGCCTTGGTAAGGTAGCTAGAATTACTGTACTTTCTAAATTCAAATGACATTTAGATAATTCATACTGTTTGGGGTTGAGAGCAAAGCCTAAGCAGTCTAATTATTGCTTCTACTATGTTTTAGGTAAGTTCTTAGTACAAGTGGTCCTATTAAACTTTCAGTCACATCTGCACCTTGTAAAGATTCATTTATTTCACAGTTTTCCAAAGTGTTAGTAGTGATTAATACACAAACATTGCACCTGGCAGTCAGGTTTCTTTTCTCTTTTTGGCTTTCTCTTTAGAACCATGTAGGTTTTTCTGTCATTAATGTCTATGACCCTAGAAGTGATTAAATGAGCCAAAAAGAGGGGATTATAATTTCTTCATGTGCTCTAATACAGACATGAGTAACAGGATCAGAGGAAGAGTGCTTTAAGTAGCACCTCAAAACCAAAAGTTAAGGTACAGTGACTAGAAATGAGATCCAGATCCATTTTAATCAGATGCAGAATTTACATGAGCTTCTGCGCTCTTTCAGAGAGGAAGATCTCAAGAGGATTTGAAGGAAAATTCCCCTGTTAAAATTGAAGGCCAAGTATGTCTATTAATCAATCCAGTGATGAGCTTCATCCATGAAGGTGTTTCATGCTTCACCTTTTGTTTCAAAGAACATAGTTGATGCTGATGAGGCAAATATTTCACTCTGTCCACTTATTTCAGATTCGAATAACTGAATGGTATATTGCTTTTAGACCCCTTCCTCAGTAATGTCCAGTCACATTTGGTATAAAAACAAGTAAAAGCAGTGAATATTTTTCCATTGTTGAAAAATCAGCAAACTACAGGGGTTTTTTTCAGAAATGAGATTTTAAAAATATTTCTACTGGGCATCTATTCACCTAATTTTCATCTCCCATAACCTGATTGTTAAGTCTCTGTTCCAGTCGCTTTCAGATTGCAGTAATGAGTCCTATCTATGGCAATCAAAACTCGAAATACCTGCTTTAATGATCTAAAATATATTTATGGATTTCCTTGATATTTCAGTGCTGAAGTTATTACTTTGTTATAAAATTATACTTACAAAAGAATCAACTTCAAATGGTAAGACAGTATGTGGGTCGGCCTTAAGTATCAAGGCTGCTTCTCAGACATCTCAGGACCAAAATCCTGGACTAGTCAGGAAATATTTTTGCTGTGTTCAAGCCAGGGAAGTCTGAAATATTCCTACAGGGAAATGTAAAATATCTTAGATGCAGACTATGTTTCTGCTCCCCACAAATGTATATATGTGTTGGGAGGAAGCTGTAGTGAGACAGAAACTCCCTAATCTGCTGCTTCTGCCTCAGGCTCCTTCATCCCCAACATTTTTCTCCAGGCCATAAGGCAGGCATGAGGGGGCCTTTCTCAGTTTGGAAGAAATGATGAAGAAAAACTTTCTTTATCCCTTTCTAGAAAGGAAAGGAGACGTTACAGTCTTGGAACTACCTTGTAATTCATAGTATTTGGAATCAGGTTCAGTTTTAATTTCCACTTTACTTTAAAGATGGCCTTTTTATCTTTTTCAGATCAGTAGAGTTCAATTTTTTGTGTAACTATCCCTGGTTTGACATTCATCTGTTTTGCCAGAATAGTCACCTTGTTAGCGATATCAAGGAAAGTAAGATGTTGCTTGTTGTATGTTGCTTGTTGTAAAATGTTGCTTATGTCAATATTTTTCCTAAATCAGTGTAACGTCATGGTTAGAAAACTTAGTGTGCTGATTTAGCCTGGGATAAAGTTAATTTTCTTCACAGTAGCTAGCATGGGGCTGTCTTTTGTTTTTCTGATGAAAAAGGCCTTGATAATACAAAGATGGGTTTGTTATTGCTGAGTAGTGCTTGCAAAGTATCAAGGCCTTTTCTGCTTTTTGTACAGCCCCATTGAGAGGGCTAAGGGTGCAAAAGAAGTTGAGAGGGGACACATCTGGGACAAGTGACCCAAAATGACCACAGGGGTATCCTAAACCACATGGAATCATACTCAGCATATAAAACTGGGAAAAGAAAGAAGTGGGGAATATTTAGAGGGTGTTTGTCATCCCATCATCCTTCTGCAAGATGGAGTCCTGCTTTCTGAGATTAACTGAATGGAAAGCCTGCTGATTGGAATTGTGGAATGAATTCCTTGTTTTGCCTTGCTTTTGTGAGTGGCTTTTGCTTTATTTACTAAACTTTATGCCAACCCACTTTTTTTTTTTTTCATTTTAACCCCACCAATTATCTCCACCATCTTATTGTGAAGGAGTGAGGGAAGGAGGGGCTATGTGGGGTTTGGCTGCTGGCAGGTGTTACACAATGACACTCAGTAATCTTAAGAGGCACTTGAGAATTCCTGAATAGAAATTGAACATCTCTTCTGTGCTGCTGAGCAAAGTTTTGGGGTTGAGGGCACAGTTTTTTCCCACTTTTTTCTCATTGTTATAACATATTTGTAACCATCTCCGAGCTAAAGGTTTCACTTTAGATTCCTATATAGATGTAAATATGCATACATATATACATTTGTGCTTTCAAGGTAAATAAACAGAGTTTGTGTTTTCTGATCATGGCTGCTTCTTAAGTTTTTGTAAAATATAAATAAAGTTTAAGTTGAATAAGGCACATTTATACACACACATTTTCTTGGGACTAGAAGGGGATTAAATGATGTTTGAAGAGTTTCTTTGTTTTGCAAAATAATGAATGATGACATGTATGTGGAAATAGTGATCATAAGGACTAATGGCATGCACTAGTGAAAAAAAAGGGTATCAGAAAATTAACCAGAATAAGGATAATGCATCTTCTTCAGGATTTTAAGTTTCAGAGAAAGTTGAGGAGATTTTAGTCTATCAAGTCACCTTTGTCAGTTCAAGAACTCATTTAATATTGCAACAATTGCTACTGATGATTGTCCATGGAAGAATTGGCAATGCTGTTTATAGAGTATTGAAGTATTCTTCTTTCTTCAACCCAGTCTCTGACTTTCATGCATGTATTAAGTTTTACTATTTTTCCAGATACAGCATTAGTATGGTAGGCAGGCAGTTAGAGATAAGCTAGAGACCATTTTTCATTTCCTCTCTTTAGGTGAGCATGCTGGAGAGAATGACTTTTTAGTCTCATTGTATGGATCATAAAATACTAATTCACTACTGGTCTTAATGCACATTTAAAGAGTGTAAAAGGTGTTATTTTGTGTACTCTTTTGTCATGATATATGATGTGACCAGAATTTCCGGTGTTGTTCAAATGGTGAAATGATCTCATGAGAACCAGTTCCAGCACAGGTAAAAAAAAATCAAGAAAGGAAGGGGATGCTGGTGACCAAAGTCTTCCTGTTGTTACTTAGTTATTGTTAGTAAAGAACAGAAACTTTCTCTGCTTTGACTCTTCTCTTGCCTTACACTTACAACCTCCATCAAAACTAAATAAAACTTTACTTGCTACTTACTTGTATTTTTCCAAGAGAATGAAAAATCTCTTCTTCCCTTAATATCCTGTGACAACCACTCTATGCTAGTGGTCTGTCAGTAAAAATTTTTTTATTTTAAGAACATAAAAATTCTCTACTTGGGAAATTGTTCCTCTTTGTATTTCCTCTCAGACAGAAAAAGCCATTGCTTTTATAGAACAAAATTTTTTAAATTGCCCATCAATTATTTTGAAGTTATGGACATATTTTATTTTGCCTCAACTATGTCATTTAATCCTTACTGATAGAGAATGCTGAAGTAAATATGAGTATCTAAAGGTAATGCTAACTTTATGTCATGGGTAAAGAAAGGCAGATCATTCATAGAAGGTTGTGATGCTTCACTGAAGCCAAAGAAGACATAGTGATTTCTATGACATTTTTAGATAAGTGGGACATTTTCAACTGACTTTGTTCATTCATGTTGACAATAACATGACAAAAATAAATTGAGAGACTGAGAAAGACAGTGAGAGAAAGGGCTTCCAGAGTTGGAAAAAAAAAAATAAAAGGAGTAAAGGAAAAGGGAAACAAAAACTTCTTTTAAAATGAAATCTTTAACACCATTTCACATTAAGAAAATATTATAAATTTTTTTATCTATTCCAATATTGGAATTTTTGTGAATTTTTAAACTCAATGACCCTATATAAAAATGAGAAGACACTAAACAATGAAACCAAAATAATTTGGTTTAGTCATTCAAAGGGATCCTTAGAAAATATTTTGAAACTGATGTATTAAACACAAAAGAACAACAGTATATTTGCATCTTCCTTAAAAATGGAAATTAATATATTCCTGAAAAAATATTTTAATTTTCAATATTTTTATGTTCAGCAGAAAGCTATTCCTTTTATATCTTTTCTGCAAGAATGGATGATTACACAGAGTATGCTATTTCAAACATAATAGAGTTATGGATGTAGATTTAATTCTCATATTGAATATGGAGCAGAAGCATAGTAAACTTCCTCTTACGACTGATTTCTTAACAAAATTACATTATAATCATATGCTGTCCTTATAGTTAGCACCTTCTGTGAAAAATACTACCTAATAACTTTTGTTCCTAAGAAAACTCTAAATTCCTATGGACTCCTTAGGAGTTTGGCTCCCCCTATTTGGGATTTTTTTGCTGTACAGACTTTAGCAGACAGTGTTTCCTGTTGAAAAGAAAATCCTCGGTTTATTGAGCTACTTTGTAGAGGATAAATCTGTATTTCTGTATTCTCTTTTTAGTCTCTCTGTATGGGATCATAAAATATTGATTCATCCTGGTTTAAATGCACATTTAGAAGTGTGAGAAACACTATTGTGAAAGGTGATAATTCCATATTTCTCTTTCTCTTTCTGAATCTTTCAAGTGATTGGACACTGTGTAGATGGTAAATGGGGCTTTCAATGCAAGGGTCCTTACAATAACATCTTCAGTTGGTTCAGAGGAGATTCTCAATCTCTCATTTGGCCAGATGTTTCCAATTCAAATCACCTCCAATTTTATGTGGCCACTCCAGCACATACAGGATCCATTGCTATCAATTATTTCAAATTACGTAGAAGGCATCTGTCAACTCTTGCATCCACAGGAAAAGCTTCTAACAATTATTTAAAATGGCTTATATAATTTGGTTGATTCTGCAGAAAGAGCTAATAGCTGTGATAGCTTAATTCCCTTGTGTTTTTTTGTCAAGACTCTTTAATTATAAAAACAGTGCTGATCATTTGGTTACAGGCAGCAAGGAGAGATGTACAAACTGTCTAAAATGTTATTGTTGGAGGTATCCTTGTTAAAGGCAAGGATAACTCAGGTCCTTGTTAATAGATCCCTCGGGGTGCATTATTAAGAGTGAAATGACACCAATGATTGACTGATGTTTATAAATAAATATCTCCTCTCTCTCTCTCCCTCTGTCTCTATCTATCTATCTTATTTTAGAGCAATCTGGTTGCAATGAGAAAGCAAGTATGTAGCCATTTTGGTTATTATGATCTATAGCAATATACCCATATGAAAGCTTAAAAATACCCCTTTAAAAAATGTACAAGTAAAAGAAAGAGAAGGAGTAAGAGAAGAAAAATGTCACTACCTGCAGACCTCCTGACAAGACTTAGTTGTTACAATTTCCGTGTCTGTTGGTCAAAGTGATGGTCGCAGTTTTGTCCTGTTGGTGTGGGTGAAACCCCTGAAACACAATATCCAGTGGCTTAAAATGTGCTCAGGCTCAGTCAGAATGCTCAGGTACCTCCCCTGGTCAGAGGAGTTTTATGTTACTTTTTGATCACCTGCAGACTGCTGGTGGAAGGCCCCAGAAATTAGTCTGGGTGTGCTTCAGGGGGGTCTTTTTTGGTTTATGACACATTCTACGACCTGGCAGCTGCCTCACATGGGGGTAAAGCCCCATCTGACCTTCCCCAGGGGCAGGAACGGGGAGCAATTAGCATGATAGGAGGCACCATCTCACCTTGCAGGGTTAAAGCCCTCCCTCAGGCGTGGGGTGCAAACCTGGCCTCAGCAGATGAGTCTGTGGGCTGTGGCCACCCCTGCCCAACCCAGACACAGATGACTTTCCACACAGCTGCTGAGAATGCCTTTCTTTGTGGATACAAAAGAAAGGCATTTCTTCTCCCTCCAGGCTTGTTTACTTTTCCTTAGACCTGAGATAATTGGGCAATAATTTACCACCTTTATCTTATCTCAAGTTTCTGGCAGGTGGCTTAATTCACAGTCCAGTAGCTCACAGTCTGGTTCCCATCAGAAGGCATATTTGGGGCTTTGGTGGGCGCAGATGAGCAGTCGCTTCTTTTTGCAGTTTGCTACAATCGACAAAAATACTTTGGTGATTTTGACGTTTAAACTATGAACCATAACATTTCAGTTTCTCACAGTCCTGCACAAAATTATAAAATGCTTTATTATGAAATTATAAGGATGATTAGGGTTTCAGTCAACCACTTGGTCTCTTGCCAGTCTGTTGCCAGAAGCCAACCCTTTGTTTTATGCAGAAATTAACAGAGTAATTGATGACTAACTGCAACAGGTATCCACACAGCACAGTTCTAATACCCAGCTTTTCACATTGTATGACAAGAAGAGGTTGGATAGAGGTGAGAAATGTTTTTAGTGCTCTTACTGAGGGAAAAGCTGAGTTCAGTCATTTTAGATGAAATAGAAAATTTTAACCAGGCAAGTTCCACCTATTTTTGTGTTATTTATTTTATATTTCAGATTGAGTTTTTTATTGTAGTTGGAAGTAGGAAACAGAGTTAGTGGGTATGTGACAACTTAACTATTTCAAGTTTAAACCAGCCGTTTCTAAAATCTTACTTTGGTACCTTTTATTTTCAATAGGTGAAAATGTGGAGACTGGAAAAGAGGAGTAAAGGAGAAGATGCGTGGTGACTATTTCTGTTGAAATATTTTGCCTACATTATTCAAAAGGTGTACAAAACACTGAGGTAGAAATACAAATCTATAATTATATTCTCTCTTTGCTTAGTGTTCTGAAAGAAAGAGTGACGTTTTGGAGGAGGACAAATAAAGCATGACTTGACAGTGATTAATAGTCACAAAACATAACAGAGAATGGGACAGTGGTTAACCTGATTAAGTATGAAAAAATTCATTTAAACACCATCATAAACTAGAGTATCTGTACTATTTTTTTAGGAAAGGTTTACTTTTAAACAATCAATATTTATTGTTCTAGCTATGTACATAATATTTTAGTGTGTTTTTTCCTGGTAAAAAATGAAGTGTCTTGTTTTTTTACTGTTCTTCACACCCCAATAATTTAGCTAGCTTTTAATGGATAGTGTTACTTGGATGTTTGAGGCAAGTGCCAATTGACCTGTCACTCCTCTTTCAATTTCCAGATGAAAATAGGAACATGGTACAAAATAAATGTATGGCATGAAGAATAGCAGGTGGGTTATTACAGAAAGTTGGAAACTATAGTGATGAGCTCATATGGAGAGCCAAGAGTAACATTTCACTTCCTATGGTAAAGGTAGGTAACATCCTTCATTTATTTAAGAGTAGCTATCAACACCTGAAGCTGCTGTGAAAACAAAATCAGTGACTGTGCAAACAAGCTTAACCTTTGACAAGACCTCTAGAGAGGGTGTGAGTTTCCCACACATGGGAAAACAAGGATCTAATATGAAGAATTTTATGACCTCCATCTAGAACAGGCCAAAAGGCTCTTGCTTGGCACAGACTTCACCTCAATTCTGCCTTTCACAGGGATCTGCTGGCTTCCAGAAGGCACGGAAAATTATACTGTGGGTGAAGTGAAATGGAGAGCAGCAAAACACAGAGAGCGCTCTTCTAAAATGGTTCTGCTTGACACTAACTTAGTGTACCATTTTCTCTTTTTTGCTGTCACTAAAATGAAGCCTGCACTTCAGCAAATTTATACAGTTCCCTGTGAGAGCTCTACACAGCTGCTTACACACCATCAAGAAAAGCAGGTATTCACCTGCCCGAATGCTAGAAAGTGAGGAGTGCAGTTCACTCAAAAACAATTACATCAATAGCACTCCTTGTCCCTTTTGTTCTCCGTAGAAGTGTAGAAGCTGGGATTGGTGAAGAGACACCCTCTGCATCTAAGAGAGAGAGAGACACTGTTGCCATGGTGTGGAACTGCTTTTTCATAAATGTTTCAGTAAGGTCATGCCCTGCTTGATTAATTCCAAGAGTTCATTCATCTACTGCCACACAGCCAGCTTACAGCAGATGTTCACAGAAGCCATTTCAAGCTGACTTATAACCCCTCCATTTTTTTCTGTGGCTAATGTATCAGGATGGTTGTATTCTTAACACAGATGTAACCAGTGCAAGTGCTGAAAAGCAGCTTCCATTGTGCCTTCAACTGTCTTTGCATCACAGCAGCCTCAGTCAGCAACTAGCTGGTAGGAGATTTTGCTCTCCCTGAACAGCCACATACCTTCCCTAGTACAAATGTATCAGTGTGTGGATTTAATGCATTTTTTTGGCCATGTAATTTTGTATGGTTGAAAGCAGCATGCTCTCAAACACAGGAATGACACCATTTCTGAGGAGGTTAGGTATACACAGTCCAGAAACAGGACAATGAAGGAAAATAATTTATTTTATATCCTATGTCTTCCTCACCTCTCCGTCTCTTACACAAGCATCAGGTTGCCAATAATAAGGGCTAAGGGAGAGACCAGTAGGATTTGGGTTTGTTATATGTTTTCGTACACCCTAAACTGTGATGTAATGAGTGGAAGGAATACTTGCAGAACAAGAATTTCTGTTGCAGTGTAAGAGAGTAGAGCAGAGATGGTTGTAAATGGCAAAATTAAAAAAAAAAAAGTGATTCTCTTTTTAGATTTTTCATAAATTTTTGAAACCATATCCATCTGCCTAATTTATGCAGATTATTGCCATTACAAAAAATTGTATTTGCCTATTTCTTTTCCATATTTTTCAACTAAATTCTCGGGCAAAATCCTGGGATATGAATCTGCCCAAATTCAACTCAACAAATGTTCACTCAGCTCCTACTGAGGTGATGAAATAATTTTAGTGTGACTGTTTCTGGTAATCATAGCACGTTAGTGGTACTCTAAGGTATTATGTCTTGACTTAAATATTGTGCTAAATAATGTCAGATGGAAAGATAAAATTATCACTTCAGCTCATGTTTATGAAGATAGCATCTTCAAATTCCTTTTGTCATTATGATTTTTCTTCTGCAAAACTAGGTTTCTGAAGTCAAGCTATTTTAATTACAGACAATTTCACCCCTCATTTGAATACTCTCCTCTCCTCTCCTCTCCTCTCCTCTCCTCTCCTCTCCTCTCCTCTCCTCTCCTCTCCTCTCCTCTCCTCTCCTCTCCTCTCCTCTCCTCTCCTCTCCTCTCCTCTCCTCTCCTCTCCTCTCCTCTCCTCTCCTCTCCTCTCCTCTCCTCTCCTCTCCTCTCCTCTCCTCTCCTCTCCTCTCCTCTCCTCTCCTCTCCATTGGATGAAGAGGAATGGTCAGTGGTATGGGTGATTCTAAAATGACACTGTCTAGACAGCTCTGAGAAAGACACAAGTTTAAATAACAAAACATTTTTTTTTTATGAACTTGACGGGTTGACTGAAGGTATCTGTCCTAAACCTGCAACTGTGGATTACTAAAATAGCCTTGACACAGTCCATTCTCCTCCCCAGGTTGAATGGCAGACCAGTAGTCTTTTTTTTTTAAAGTAATTTCTTCATAGTCCATTATGCTGCTTGATAAGAATTAATTCAGACAGAGGCTCTGTGTATTTTCTAGGATGAAATGTTCTCCAGTGGAAATAAATGTTCCAAACTTGCCCTGTCTACAATGAAAGCTTAGTCTCTTGCTCTGTGCTCATCACTGAAATTTTATCACCTTCAGGAACATAACTCTTGAGACAGGTCATGGGTGTCTGTTAACCTCCAGGGCACAAACCCTTGAAATAAATAATCATTCTTCCAAAAATATTTCTGAAATTTAGTGAAAGTTGAAGCAAGAGAATTGGCCCATCACACACTGGGCTTGTTTTTGTCAGCACATACTCTTAATCACTTATCAATTACTTACACAAATTGAAGGAGCAGATGACAGACTACTTTCAAGGCTGCCTTGTGGGGGCTCTGTAAAACTAAGAGTAGTGGATGGCTGTGGGTTTTGAATTTTTTTTTCCCTTTTTTTACCTCTTCTGAGCAGGGTTTACTTCAGCTGTCAAAAGCCAACAGCTTATAATTATGGTGCATATAGTTACAAGGAAAAAGTAATCTCATTGAAAAAAAAATAAAAAGCAGAAAAAGTCAGAAAATTAGGAGTGCAAAAGGATTTTTGACTTAAAACTAGGTTTCAAGATCTAATACGCTATAGTATTTTCCTAGCTGCTCTTGTATGCTTCCAGTTATTTTAAGGTTGAAGAGCATATCTTCTTCCCTGTGCTTCCATTTTTATTCACATTTTCCCTGTGTACAGTTTTATCATATCTGCTATTTGTCATATAAACACAGTGTGAAGTGATGTGGTCAACTGTTAAAAGGTAGAGCAAAGGGTTGATCAACATACAATCCTTTAAGTGTGCTCCTTAACTTGCATAACTATGTTTAATTATTTAATTTAGAATGTATGCACCATTTTGATGTGCTATGGTGACCCATGTCAAGAGAAATTCCCTGCAGGAACAGGGCTTTGAGAGTCTCTGAGATCCCACAGGGAAATCAATGGCATTTTAATCTGAATTAGACATAGTTCCTGCAGAAAGGAATCTGAGCAAGCCTCCAGAAAACTGCTGATTCTTTTAGTAAATAAGACATTTTTCTGCTTTGCTATCATAGTACTGTAAAGATTTTCTGATGGAAATTTGCAAATGAATTGTTTGATATAGAAGCTATACACATATATTTTTAGTTTATATACTGTATCAGGTTAAATACAAGCAATAGTAAGATTAATCTTTTTTTTATATCTGGTGTTTTGAAGATTAAAACCAATCCATGCATAATCCCTTGCTGCTAGCCAGAATGCATTTTTAAAATGTTCCTTTAATTATCTAAACACTAGGACTTGCACATTGTATAACATCATATGATCTTATCTAAAGTATTATTAATAGATTACTCTGTTAGAAAATGCAGGAAAATCCCTCTTTGTAATTTTCCTGTGTACTTTGCTCTCTCTCTCCTCTATACATTTGAAAATTTGTGTTGCTTGTTCATAGAAATAATACAAATCCAGAATGGTTTGCATGTTCAGAGAGGATCTCAATACCACTACTGAATAAATTCTCACAAACAGCTTATTGGGACTTTCTGAATCTTTCTCATTTTAAAAGCTTAAAGGTTTTTTGTTGGGTTTTTTGTTGTGGCTTTTTTGTTTGTTTGTTTGTTTGTTTTGGTTGGGATTTTTTTGGCATTGGGAAGACCATCTTGTGGAAATTGAAAGGTTTTTAGAGCAGTACAACCTTTTCTGACAAACTTTCCAGTTTCACTTTCATTTGCTCAACTCTTTAGATTATCTGCTACGAGTTAAGTTTTTGTGTCAGAAAGATTGTCAGAAAGCCAGAGATCCCAGATGCCCATGTTCCCAAGCTCTGGGCAGCTCTACCATGTGTGCACACAGTATTGTTTTTCCAGTGACTGTGATTCTGTGACAAATCTACCTTGCATTTCAACCAGAACCGGTATTTTTGACACTCCCTCCTGAAATCTGGGATTGCCATGCTCTTGCTGGGTTGCTTTTCTATGCATTATCACTACTCATTGGTCAGAATTAGTTTTAATATATATTATGTGGCAGAAATCTTAATTTTCTGTCAGATTACTTAGTTGTTCCTCATCTCTGGGAGTTGTCCATTCTCCATCTTCATGTCCAGAGGAGAGGATCCTGAAAAATACAGGTGTGTCAGCCTGACCTTGGTGCCTGGCAGGGTTACGGAAGAGATCATCTTGAGTGAGATAAGACAGCACGTATTGGATGGCCAAGGTATCAGGCAGTGCCAGCATGGACTGAGGAAAGGCCAATCCTGCCTGACCAAACTGATCTCCTCCTCTGACCAGGTGATCTGCCCAGTGGATGCAGGGAATGCTGTGGATGTTGTCTACCTGGATTTCACCAAGCCTTTGACACTGTCTCCCACAGCACACTCCTGGACAAGCTGGCAGCCCACGGCTTGGACAGGAGCACTCTGTGCTGGGTTAGGAACTGGCTGGATGGCCGGGCCCAGAGCGTGGAGGTGAACAGTGCCACATCCAGCTGGGGCCAGTCACCAGTGGTGTCCCCCAGGGATCTGTGTTGGGCCCAGCTTTCCTCAAATATGCTTATCAATGACCTGGGTGAAGGGATTGAATGTACCCTCAGTAAATTCACGGACAACACCAGGTAGTATGGGAGCATTTATCTGCTGGAGGGCAGGAAGGCTCTGCAGAGGGATCTCGACAGGCTGGATCGTGGGCCAAGGCCATCCATGAAGCTCAACAAGGTCAAGGGCCAGATCCTGCACTTCAGCCACAACTCTGGGCAGCGCTACAGGCTGGGAAAAAGTGTCTGGAAAACTGTCTAGAGGAAAAGGACCGACCTGGAGGTGCTGGTCAACTGCAGCTGAACACAAGTCAGCACATGCCCAGGTGCCCAAGAAGGCCAATGAGATCCTGCCTGTATAAAGAATAATGTGGCCAGCAAGAGCAGGGCACTTGTACTTGGCACAGGTGAAGCCACACCTCAAATCCTGTGGCTGAAGCCCTCACTGCAAGAAAGACATTGAGGTGCTGGAACATGTCCAAAGAAGGGCAATGGATCTGGCAAAGGTCTAGATTGTAAGTGCTGTGAAAAGAGGCTGACGGAGCTGAGGGTGTTTAGCCTGAAGTAAAGGGGCTCAGGGAGGACCTCATCACTCTCTACAAGTACCTGAAAGGAGGGTGGAGCCAGGTGAGTGTCAGTCTCTTCTCACAGGCAACTGACAACAGGACAAGAGGACATGGCCTCTAGCTCTGTCAGGGGACATTCAGGTTGGACACCAGGAAGAATGTCTTCATGGTTGTTAAACATTGGAATGGACAGCCCAGGGAGGTGATGGAGTCACCCTGGAGGTGTTCAAGGAACAGCTTGGTATGGCTCTCAATGCTATGATTTAATTGACGGGGTGGTGTTTGGACAGAGGTTGGACCTTAATTACCCATGATCCTGTAACTTATTTGATGTAACATGAAGCTAACTTACTGTTTCTGGCATCTTGGCATCATAATTTCTTTTTACATAAAATTTACAGTTCAGATTTATCCCAAGATTTGACTGAGAAAAGAATTTAGCAATGCCTTTTGTACTACCTCTGAGATGAAGAAAAAAATAGAGGGTTTTTTTCCATAGGAAGGACCCCAATCTTCAAAAATCCTTCATCTATTCCACTATGTTATGCTGGTATTATTGAAGATCTGCGTGATCTGATTCAGAGTTCAGTGGATTTTCCTTGACATAAGCTGCTGTTTTTAGGAGAAATGAGTAATCATTCTTCTTGACCCAGTCAAATTTTCATTTACTTTGCCTTAAAATTTTCATTTACTTTGCCAAATGTTCATTTACTTTGCTTTCTTTACTTTGCCTTAACTCCCTGTTCCTAAAATAGTTTGAAGAATGTGTTACTTTTATTTCAATACATTGATTGCAAAAGGGCTAAATGCAAAAGTATTAGCACATAAAAAGAGATTTATATGCTGTCCATTTACAATTATTATTTTAATATAGAAGAATTTTTATACAGCTTTCTCAAATGCAGGCGTTCACATATCATTCCAATCCATATCATTTAAATGAGTGAATTCAATTTACATCAATTATCAAGTATCAATTGATCCAACACTTGTGCAGCTAAATCCAAATGAAGGTGCTCTCCTAAATGCTAGTATAAATTACTGTGGTTCTGTAGCTTGTTTTCTTTATGTTTTTCTAAATGGAAGATACTAGGTTGGGTTTGAGAACACACCAAGAACCTAAAAAGTGAAGAATTGCAATAGAAGAAAATGCAAGGACAACTGTGTAAATGCTTAGAATTCCTTTTATAAATATAATGTTGATAAACTTTATAACACTTCAGAAGAGCAGTATTTTAATTTAGAGCAAACTTATTTGACTAAGAAAATACATTTTTGCTTTTATCCACATATGTAATCCAGCAAAGTCCTAACATGCAAATGGATGAAACTGACTTTTCTTTTTGGGCAGAATTTATCAGCCTGCAAATTCTTTCAATAAACCTATATAATACCAAAGGACAGGGCAAATTTTGACAGTTTATTCTATCAACTAATAACTTTTTTCCCAATTGCAGTTTCTTGATAGGCTTTAAAAAATTAATTATTATCCTTAGCAGAAGAAGGGGGAGTTTAGGAAACCTATTTGAAGAGATTGACAAAATAAGAGCTCACTGAGAATGTCCTTAACCCATTCTAAAATTTTCTGTTTTCTGTATAAGGGCAATAAGAAAGGTTTTTTGGACTGCTGGCAGGGAAAATACGTGCCTATATGCAATTTTTTCTTCTTGGACATCCTCATTCTTTATTAAATAATCAAACTTCTGCCATTCTAGCATCATTAACTGCCCACTTTTTGTGCCAGTGCCATTTGTCAGAGGCTGGGCTTCCTAACAACATGTCATTTTCTCCCAGGATGGAAGAGCATGGATGTAAACAAATACAATATTCTGTGACTTTTTGGAGCATTAGAGTCAGAGATAAATGCTTACATGCTGTACTCTGGAAATGATGTGTCAACAATGCAGTGTGATTAACCTATTTGGACAAACCAGGAATTGGAGTTCATACAGTTCAATACATGGTTTACTGTTGGATTGACAGCACTGCGTGGAGATGCTCTCTGTACTGTTTCATGAGCACTGTTATAAACAAAATCTTAAAACCAAAGAACATGCAATATAATGTGAAACAAAGAGACCATAAGCTATCACTGCGAACAGCAGGCATGAAGGAGAAAATGTGGCAAGAGAAAATCCCAATAGTTCTGTATAGTTTTGATACAGTCTGAATGAGTTTATTTTCTTTAAATAAATAAACAAATAAATTTAATCTCTTTTGGACTGAGCTCCCCTAGTAAGATTAGCAACTGATTCCTTGCAGACCATGAAACTATGATGTATATTTGCAGAATGTGATCTGGAATGATTTGCCACAGGAACTAATACCAGGAAAGAGAAGAGACTGTTATGTACTGAAGCATAGAGATGTTATCCCATTGAATACTCAGGAGCTTGCCACCATGGACCTCAAGGGAAAAGCAAAAAAAATTGATTAAACAGAAAGATTATAGTTGTGAAGGGCATTGAAGGCACAAATAAGACATTTGCATATGATGCTATGGAAAATGAAGAGATAATAAAGACATTCAGACAGGAATAATATAGAGTGACAAGCAAAAAGGGTGTTCTTAGGTGATGCATTTTGAAGGGATTGAAAAGTTCCAACTTGCATAATGACATGTTAGTGATGAGCACTTTGAAGGTCAAAGCAACATTTTTATCTGTGAACCTTCTGATGCCCACGAATTATCCTCAAACCAACAAATTCACCAGGGTTAAAATAAATTTCCTCAAGGCCAGCACACTGCAAATAGAATAACATACAGACTTCTTTGACTAATATGATCCCAAATTAGCACATTATGCAATCTATAAGAGACTGCATACTTAATGCACTGGAGGGAAAAACAGATTTTGTTTTTACATGATTAAATAAAGTCAAAATAAAACTGCTTTAGAGGAGTAAATAAATGATTCATTACTTTGTGTCTGTTATTTGTCAAAAGGCCAGGGAGATAATGACTTTGGATCTTCCTGCAAGGACCATCAATGTTTTTGGCAGCTATCATGTTCAGAGCTCGGCTTTGTTTCAATGGATACATATGATGGCTGTATTTGTCTGTAGTGCAACCCTGTAGGAGTAAATCTAAAGCACAGAACAGCAGCTGAAGAGGATTCAATGCCCATACAACAAGTATACCAGGAGAATTTATTTCAGGCTCGCTGCTTCCTGATCCAGTGTTTCCATTGTCCATCAGCAACTTGAAGAGATTGGGTGTGCTCCTGAACCACCACTTCTGTTTTAGCCATGCCTGAAAGAAACCCAGTTCATGTCCTTTATAACAGCTTGATGACATGAACCAGAACACTGAGTGATCCAGAGATCTGAGTCAAAAACATACCCAAGGTTTATACCAAAGAAAGGCACGCACATGTACAGAGATTCATTGAGGTGGATCTGGCCCTCGCACCCTGATTGAAGCTGTATTCCTTTTCCTATAGCTCCCACAACATGCAAAATCAGGATAGCATCACAGGCCTTCTATCAAAAGGTCTCCAGGCACAAGGTGTAAGCAGATCATCTTGTTCCTTTAGAATATGTTGTTATTAATGCTAATTTCACCATTCCTGCACATGCTTGATGAAATTGTTAAGAGAACCTTATAGACACTAGCCAGGAAACACTAATTTTGGAAATAATTTAGATTCTTTGGAGAAAAGCAGAAATATGGTAGAGAGCATTGTGCTACCAGAACTAGAAATCTGAGTGAAAAGGTTAAGGGACAAATATTTCTTTTTAAATGTATGAATGGTAAGTGAAAGGAATAGTAAGAACACAATTTCAATTTTATGTAAGTATAAAAATGAAAATCCAATTGCAATACTTGTATGAATACAAATTAAATCAAGTGATAAGTGATGAAGAGTAGTTTCATCCAAATGGTCCCTATCACTGGGTAGTAAGGAGACACAGAATGGAAGACAGGACTAGAGGAAAAATATTCTCTAAAAGCAATGACAGGATGGGGTTACATGCTTATATTAACTGGATTGTTAATTCATGAGTTAAAGGACAATCATTTAGGAAAGTCTCCATTCTTCATTCCCGGATAGGACAAGACTGTAGAAGCATCCCTCAGTAATGTCCAATTTCTGTCCATCAGGCTCTGTATCATCTCTCTCCATGTTCAAAGTCCCTCTGGATACTACAGTGCTGTTCAGATAGAAGTTCACATGACATTATTCATTTAAACAGGCATTGGGATAACTGAATTAAAATTCGGGGTAGAGGAATTCCTTGAAATGTGTGTAATTTTCTCAGTGTCAGTGGAACTCTTGTATCCTGCTGATAGAATCTGGATCTAGAATTATCAGACAGTGTGGCCCATTATGTCCTTTTTCTGTTCTGCTTCTTCCTCTCATAGAATTAAAAATCTTTTCGTATTAAGGAACGAAAGTTATCCACAAGGACCTGGATGAGCTCAAGAAGGGGATACATGAGAGCCTCATGAAGTTCACCAAATCCAAAAGCAAGATGCTGCACCTGGGTTGGGGCAAACCCAGACATGGCTACAGGCAGGAAAAAGTCCTCACTGAGAGTGGTCCTGCAGAGAAGGACTTGGGGCTTCTTCTGGATGAAAAGCTGGACCTGAGTTCTTACAAAGGAGGAGAGTGGAGTTTTATTATTGAATATTAAATACAACTCATATCACTGCATGGGGCAGGGGGGTGGTGTGGTTTAGTCAGGAAAGGCAAAAGGGCAGGAAGCAGAAGACTGTGACCATCTCTTGGCCTGGGCTGGAGAAAGGACAGAGGACCCAGCTGGGTCCCTGCTTTGAACAGGTGCTGTAATGCCCACACCACCAATGATGCCAGCATCCTCCACCACAATGAGCCAACATACCAGCAGCACAATTCATGACTCAAATGAAATAGGTTTCCAGGTTTTTGCTTTGCCCTTGCTCCCCATGGTTTACCAGACCTGGGGAAGGTGTTAAACCCTGTGAACTCATTTGTCACATTGTTTCTTTTTGTCCTCTCTCAGCCCATGTCCAGCATCAGGGCCCTCTGCAGTCCTAGTTTGTGGCAGACAATCTTTTCCTTAGGATTTTTCCTCCTGAGAAGCTGAGAAGCCTCAGGAACAAAATGTAAACAATGGCTATCTGCTGCTGTGGAATGCAACAGGTGGATCTGTGATTGGCCCATCTTGGATGTTTATAATTAATGGCCAATCACAGCCCAGCTGGCTCAGACAGAGAGTCTAAGACAGCAGCCTTTGTTATCATTCTTTCTTTTCTGTTCTTAACTTAGCTAGCCTTCTGGTGAAACCTTTTCTTCTATTCTTTTAGTATAGTTTTAATGTAATATATATCATAAAATAATAAATCAAGCCTCCTGAAACATGAAGTCAGTTCCTAGTCTCTTCCTTCAACATAAGACCCCTGTGAACACTGTCACACTAGTTTTGCTATAGGGGGGCCCAGGTGATATCTTGCCTTTGTTGTTAAGCCGTTTCTCTCTCTTGTATAAAAAATTTCTTTTTATTGCCGTGTTTATTGCTATTTTCTGTAGTAAATTGTCACTCTAATGTATAATTGCTCTGAGATTTTTGGAGTTTCTTCACCACTATTGAAAAGGGGGTAGTTAAACCAGTTTTAAGCTCCCCACTGAGTTTTAACAACCATCACATGAGCCAACAGCGTGTGCTCACAGCCCAGAATGAAAACTGAATGATGGATTGCACCAAAAGTATGACCAGACAGTCAAGAGAGATGATTCTGGTGATCTACTCTGACCTTTGAGTCCTCACCTCGAATGCTGCATCCAGCTCTGGGGTCCTAAGCACAAGAAAGATGCAGACCTCTTGGGACAGGTCCAGAAGGCCATGAGGATGATCAGAGGCTGGACCATCTCTGGTCTCCCAGAGGCTGGGAGAGCTGGGGTTGTAAAACCTGGAGAAGAGAAGGCTTTGAGGGAGACCTTAAGTAGTGTCGTGGTACCTAAACATGGCTTGGAAGAAAGAGGGAGAGTGACTCCTTTACAAGAACTGATAGTGATATAACAAGGAGGAAGGGTTTTAAACTAAAAGCTTAGAGGTTTACATTACATGTCAGCAAGAAATTCTTTACTCAGAGTGTTATGAGACACTGGAACAGGTTGTCCCAGGAAGCTGTGGATGTCCCATCACTGAAAGTGTCCAAGGTCAGGTTGAATGGGGCCCTGAGCAACTTGGACTAATGGATGGTATCCCTGCCCGGGATAGGAATATTGGACTAGGTTATCTTTAAGGTTCTTTCCAATGCAAGCTATTCTTTGATCCTATGATGATTCATGGATTTTCTTTAGTTTGACTGAAAATTTGTGTACATTCCAGTTCTGAGGTCATGGTACTTTTCCTTTATATTTTCATATACATTTTCATTAAAAATATTATGATAGTTTATTTTAATGATATTATGAAGCGAGATTTATTGGTGCTTTTCTTTCCCTGACAGCCTTTAGTTTTCTCTTGGCACAATATCACATTATCCCTTCACTGCACAGTCTGTGATAAACACTGAAAATTCAAATAAAACGGAATACGATAGCAGAAAGAAAGTAGATTTTACTTTAATCTTCCACTTGTACTCCTGCTCTTTCCACCTTCCATTTTATCGTCTCCTTGTTATTCAGCTATTCTGTCTCTGTTTTTCTCTCAGCCCTGTTAATAATCTTCAGCTCATCTCTCTCTTCTTTACACAGCACTGCTTTTTATTTCCTTGGTATTGCTTGATCCCAGCATAGTAATAAAGCTCATCTAGGCTGATGAATTAAAGCATTAGTACATCTGACTGATGTTTACTCTCAAATAAAGTTATTTCTCCCATGCCCTTGCCACCACACCCTCTGCTTTTCCACTTAAATGAGGCTTAGCATGGTATGGTTCTGCCCTTTCTCTGCAAATGTAAACTGGTAGTTTAAAGATATTCACAGCCTCAGAGTTTTAAGTTTTAATTTAGCTTTTATTAGGTGCTGGGCAGCATAGTGCCAGACTATGTACACAGTTAAACAACAAGAGCTCTCTCAGGGGAGTATATTGTTGCAAGCTTCAACATCTATATGCAAATTAAACTTTGCGTATTTGCTATCAGTTACAACAGAAATTTTCCACACAGGCAAGCCATTTTTTTCTCTATCTATCTAAAAAATGACAAGCCCTAAAGAAAATACTCTGATCTCACTGGATGCAAAAACTAGAGAAATTATATTGGGTTTAGGAATATTTTTAAGAAGCAGCCTATCCTAAAACGAGGTTGTATTACAGTTGCATAATATTGCTGGAAAAAGAAGGAAGAATGATGAAATCTTGCATCAGCATTGAAAGGAAATTTTATAAAAAGTCTGTTGCTATTTATCATGGGAAAAATGAATCCTATACAAAGAACGTTTCCATAAAATTTCTTAGGACTCTAAAATGCATCAGGTACCCTCCTCTATAGGCTGTCCTAAACAGTTTTTCTGTAGATCTTGTGGATTCCTAGAGCTGAATCCCAGCAAAGGTCACCCACACTAAACAATGCTTACTTGACTGTTTTCTCTTGGAGGCTGAGCAGATGAGCTGTATTGTAGAGCTTTGGGGGATGCGCCCTCCCCAGTTTCTTCAGAAAAGGTAAGTTCAGTTCCAAATAAATAATAATAAATATAATATCATAAAATATAATAATATTCAGTTCCAAATAAATAATAAAAAGGTAAGTTCCGTTTCAAATAAATATCATTTGACTTCCATGCTACAGATGAATGGTTGAAATTGACATCTCAGACCTCTGTGAAAGCTATTCACTGTATGGGGACACTGCAATATGGAATAGGCATTGGTCTGTCGCACACCATATTTCGAGTTAGCTGTTAGTAGAAGTGCTTTTTTATTTTTCTTTGTGTTTCCCTGTTTTGACAATGTTTCTAATTTTGGTTGTTCTTTTTCTCTAGCTCCGTCCAATTTATTCAACAGAATAGTCACATCTTGTTGTAAAATGTAATCACCTTTTTCACGTGGGGGCAATGATGCACAAAAATAATTTTAATGATAAATAGATCCCAATTATGAACAATGACTCACCAGCAGTTTAAGGAGAAAGTGGTTTCAGTGCTTAAATTCATAGAGGAACAGTGCCTTTAAATACTTGGTTCCTGAGAACCACACCAGTGTTTATTTATTGTCTTGAGCAATGTCTTAGCATTTTCTCTTAAAGTGGAAAAAAGCCAATGTCTGTCTTACCCATCTTCTGCTTCTGCCCATGTTCCTGCAGATACTGTATCCAGTCATGTGTCTCACAGCTTGCTGTGAGCAGGGTATCACCTTGCAACTGGCTCAGAGAAAGAGGGGAGATAGGGGACAAAGGAAAAGTATGCAAACATGAAATTTCAGAACTTGAAGATTTTGAGAGATAAGGAGGTTGTGTGTGGGGTGGGCCAAGAAGAGGTTGCAAAGATGCTCACTTTGCTGACCAGGAGCTGTGCACTCAGATTCTCTGATATGGGAGGATGTTGGGCTAGTAATCACAGGCATATGGATACTTATAGGTCCAGCTTACTTTTAGGACTTCTACTATCCCTGGCTACAAAATGATCCTGCAAGACACATGTTAGACACATGGCAGGGAGGTGTGCTTCTGGACCCATGCTGCAGGACTGAGCCGGCCAGTACAGGTATAGAATGTATTTGGGTTAGAATGTGGTCTCAGACATTCATTCAAAACAAAATACAGACCTGCCATGTGTTGTGTTGGCTCCTAAAAAGTAATGTCCTACTTTGACAGAGAAATGTTTTGGTTGAAATATGTCTATAAATAATCCTGTTGAAATAAAATGAAACTCTGAACTGCCCTGGCTCTGGCTCCAGGCAACCAAAATTGTGTCCAAAGTTTTCCAGTGTTTGAGGGTTGTAGAGTGCATGAACTTGAGTTCATCCATCATCAATGAAAAAAATTGTGTAGCCATAATGCTTAGTTCCAGATAAAGTCTGAAGCTGAATGTTGTGGCTATTTTCCTGGGAAACTTATGTTCTGCATGGTGTGTGATTGACGCTGAGCGTTATTTCTAAATGAGCTTGTCCTTTTGAATGGATTTGTGCATTCTAACTGATAGTTATCCACAGACAGTATCAGAATGCAGCTAATTATGGGATATTTTATACTTTAAGACAGTTTTTGGTAACTTCCTGAAACCACTACTGGCCTGCTGGGAACAGTCTGCTCTACTCTGTACATGACATCCACTTAGAAACTTCCCCATTCAATGGGCAGTTTTTTCCTTGAAAACTTTTGAGGGATCCATTTTCCCAAGCATCTATGATCACATTATTGAGTATAAGACTTAAAAACCTCTTGTACATATTAATTTAACCAGTTTAGTTAAGGAATAGTGCCACTGAATTCTGTGCAAATCATGTTGCTTCCCTGTGTGAGTGTCCACTCTTATCCTGCTGTCCATTTTTGCTGCCCAAATGGCAAGCCCATTTAAATTGGCCATGGTGTGATGACTTAGGATGTATGTGCACTTCATACTTTACAGTTTGTGCTTGTGAAATATACATACACTGTGTCATACATAAAGCCCTCACTGTAGCGCATCTTGGGACAAGAAGGTGAAGTGACATTCACAGTTTTAACTGTGAACAGATTGTTGGCTAAGGAGTGTTAGAACTTGGAACATTTTCATCTGCACTTACACAGGGAGGAAAAAGGAGCAACGGTGTTTTGGGTGCAGAGCAAGGAATTGGTCTGAAGATGCAGCCTTCTGCCAAGGACAGGGACAAGAACAGTCCAGGTAGCTAACAAAGGCAGTTGGTGAAAATGTCCTGCTCTTCTGACAGAGACATTTTTTCAATTGTTGGAACAATATATGATGAAGAACCTGCACATCATGATTGTCTAAAAATCCTTGTACCCAAGAGACAGAAGGAATAACAGTGTGCAGTGAATTTGAGGAAGAGGGTGTTATCAGAACGTAACACCTCACTTCAGATCTGTGTATTTTGTGTAAAAATCTGTTCATTGCATTCTTCAGATGGCAGGCATCTGAGAGTGTATACAGAGGGAGGGCTGTAGAAGTGTCTAAGCACTTATGCGGTCTGCCCAGGATGTGTAAGTGCTGTAGCAGCAGTTCATAATTGTTTTACAGAGCAGCTGAGACTAGGGAGCATACCCAAGAAGTCAAAAAAAAGAGAACATCCCCGCAGAAAAAATATTTTTCTTTTGCTCACAGGTACCAAACAGCAAAACCTATGTGTGGGAGCAATGAAAGTCCGCTTCAGAGACTTTAATCAGAGTTGCAAAGGGCTCTGTCATGTCATGTTTGAACAAGGCTGAACTCTGATGCCCTGATTTCAGTCAGAGGTTTGCAAAATACAAATGATGGATAGTGTGAGAGTCTCCTGGAGCAGCTGGCGACTGTCAGAAAGCCATGGATTACACAACTTCTACTATATTTGTTTCCAGAGCAACATCTGGAAAATGGGTGCCCAGACAATAGGGTAGGTGGAATGAGTGGATACAATGCCTCATTTGGAGAATGTTTTTGCTGTTATGCAATTCAAATTTAAATGCAAACTCTTAACTTAAATTCTACTGACAGAAACAAAAAGAAGCACCTCTTCAGCAGAGCTGGGAGATATTTTTATCCTTATTTTCAGAGAAAGCATGATAGCTCTTTTTTTCACTGCTTTTCCTCCTGCCATTTTTCCTTGGTGTTTTGTGAGATTATGTTGATTTCATGTTGTAACACCATACATCAGGCATTTGCACAGCTGGACTCCCTCTCCCTTCTATCATCTTTATTCTAGTTCACAACAATAAACAGGAGAAGTATTCTGTGCATAAGTTCAAGGCAGAATTATCTTTCTTTTCCTTGAGTGCCACAGGTAGGAAACTGTATCAGGGGCAGGTAATCTGGCAAAAAAGCAAATGCTGTCTTCTACCAAAGTAGGTTGCTGGTTGAGTGTATACAAGTGAATACTGAGAGGGAGAAAGGAGTATTTCCATCATGTTTTTCTCCTTTAAGACAGTTGGGTCTGATTCATATGTTCTGCTGCGCTTCTGGAGATGTCAATCCAACAGCATGGGGATGGGGAAGGGGCACCCCAGGAAATCAAAGTAAACTCAATTATCTATCTGCTGACAATGACAAAACCATTTCATTCCTCAGCTCTTCACAGAATGTGAGGGGGGAAAGATTAAAAGCGTGAACATTTTTAATGAGTGCAATTATTGAATCATCAGTCACACAGTCCATCTGCTTCAGAGTGTTCCAGAGACTAGAGAAAGACTAAAATACTGCATTGCCTTTTTGCATTCATATAATCATATAAATATTCTTTAAGGCAAAGCTAATCATATTCATATATCATGGCCATCATTTCAAATAACTTGCTGCTCCCCTTTCACTTCCTTCACTTTATTAATCACTAATTTTGAGTTTTGACACCATGATGGTGGAAATATCTTTGCAGATGCATGGCTAACAGCTAATCCCATGACATTAAATACAGAATCATGTAATATTCAATTTGAGAGATAAACTAATGTAAAATTTATCTCAAAGGTCCCATTTAGTCTGGAGGTTAGTGAGCAGAATAAACTTCCCACTGCAGTAAGGAAAAAATTAGAGGCTGTGTTGGATTTAAAATTCTTTTCTCACAGTGTTATCAATCCACTTGGTACACAGATCTGAGTATGAAAGCATGTCAGGAAAGAGCCAAAACTTATTCAATAGAATTTGAAAACCTTTGCAAATAGTCAGGACAGATAGAGGAGGAAAGGTTTAGATAAATGCCTGAACCTGAGAAACAGTGACAGAACTATAAATCTGTTTTGGCTGTGGTATCCTAAAATCTATCCCAGAATGGCAGGGAAAGTAGAGATTTGGATCTGAAACTACTAGGAGGCTTTGCTATGTGCTAACTTATTATTATGTTGGGATTTGTGCTACAAGCGTGTGGTGGAATAAAAAGGATGATTTTGTGCAAGGAATGTTTTCTGGAATTGCAAATAAATGCCACATTCTGCAGAGATGTCCTTTGTCTACCTCTTTTCAGCTTTCCTCTGCAATACCCAGCTGAGAATTGCCCAGATACAGTAATGTGCACAACTATGAGACATATTATTTGAGAAATCTCTGACTTTGCCACAGGCATCAACATCAGAAGATTCTAAGGTCTGAACTCTAAAAAACTTACTTCATATTGGGTGTTGAAAACAATATACAGTAGTTTTTTTGGATAGCACAACATAACAAAATAACACTTCTTGTTCTCATCTTGAATCTGGAAATACCCTTTTTTGTAATACAGCACAGTCTGAAAACAAAGTTTAATCTCACAGTATGAAAGTCACAGCAATTGATGCAAATTACTTGGCCCAATAAATTAGACATTTTGAACTATGCCTTGAGTCTAGTATAACATTAATACCAGTATTTGAGCTAAATCCAGGAGGATTTCTTGAGTGATGCTAAAAGATCATTATGCTTTTTCTGGTATGATAAGGTGAGCTATTGTTTTAAGTATTATATATTATATTATTAAGTTATAGTCACTCCATGAAATAATTGTTCATTATGTTTTCAGATTAAAAATTTGTCTAATCATCCAAGATCAAAGAAACAAACAATGGGTCATAATGTAATCATGGCATCCAAGTTGTGCCTCATCATTATGCTACTTACTTTTCACTTTTCTTCCAGTTAATGTTTAGCCAGAGTCACAGCAACAATTTTTGCTATAAGATAAAAAAACATTAAATAAATAAGTAAGCCCTGAATTGGCAATTTGTTCTCTTTGTAGGAATGAATTAGATACAGGATTACTTTTCCTTTCAGTTTTAAATATAGGGACTCACTGAACCACATCTCTGTGAAGAAGTATAGCTCCATGTTCACAGTTCCATGCTTTAGTAATTTAAAAGCAATCAGTAATCTCTTGCATCTCTAAGAATGTAATCAGTGACATGTAGGAGACTGTTGTTAGAATCCAGTGACTGGTGCTAGATTGACTGGGTTTTTTTAGTTAGTTTGTTTGGTTTTTTTTGTTTTTTTGTTTTTAATCCATCCCCTCAATTTTGACAGCTCTGCCTAATGACTGACAGTAAATGGGGTTTGTGCGGTGTCAGGTGTTCAGGAAAGGGCTCTGGAAAGGAAGATCTGGCTTATCACATTGCAACTGAACATCCTGATCCAGCAGACATTCAGAGCAGTAAAAAACATTGCAACTTACTCCTTTCATTTCAATGAGAGCTCTCACTCACATATATGTTTAATTTCTACAGTGCCAACCTTGCTACCATAGTTGCCTGAGAACCACCTATCTCTTCAGTAAGCAAGGACAGAAGTAATTCAATGCCTCTTTGGATATTAATAAATTGATCTTTGGAACAATAATTATTATTTTATATTTGCATCCTACCCACAGGTTAGTTAAATGCCTCACAAAAAAAAAAAAAAGCATAGAGATTTTACCTTCAATAAGCTTGAAGTCCGGAACACAGATGCAGAAAAAGGAATAAAGGAAAGAATAGAGAAGAGACAGAACACAATGACACATAATATTCTCTGACAAGGCAAAAACAAAATGGTAAACCTTGATTTAACTGTTATGGTTTTTTGTAGTCTTCAGGGCAGACTACAGGATGAGACTTTTCAGGATGAATTTGACTGAGATGAACATGGGGCCTTGGCAAATTGGTTTGGGGACACAGTTCAAGGAATTAAAAGCAGAGGGAAAAGACAACAGGAGAGCTGTATGAAGGGGTGATTTGGATGTCTGTGTGATGAAAAACAGAGAGAGGAAGAAATGGCAGAAGTGTTTAACATCTAAATACCCAGGAGCATGGCCAAAAAATTGAATTCTGCAGAAGTCATCTCTAAATGAGAACAGAGAAGAACTTCCTAATCTGATAAATAAAACAGGATGGTTTTAACTGAGGGACCTAAATCTGCTGGAAGTAAAACATGTGAAGAACACAGCAGAAGCTGTCAGGCCAAACCAGTAAAACACTTCCTGTGGAGTGACAGGCACCCTTCTGCCTGGTGAGGGGAGAGCTGCAGCAGGAGACAATTGCTGTCACTCAGGAGGGAGGTGGAGAGAGGACAGACGCAGAAAGGAACGGCAGATAGTGACTCTGCTGACACCAAAATAGAGAAGGAAGTGTTCTGAAGAAAGCACACTGGGAAGCTGAGTTTCAAACCACTCTGATGTCAAGATGTCAGCAAGCAATTTAAAATGGTGTGTTCATTGAGATAAGAACAGCTAGGGTTCTACATCATATTCAGGGAAGGAGAGGCAGAATTAAGAGTTACTAAATTTTAAAAAGAGAGACAGTGAATTCTGCTGAGCAGCTGAAATGAGATGCAGTTTTGATAAGGATGGACTAATTGTTATTCTAGTGACACGGACTGGAGTTCAGATACTGACTCAAAGTGCACTTAGAAATAGTGGTAAAACTGCACTGAGATTTAAAGATACTTGGACTAAAATTTGTAAAAGCTCATTAAGGAACACTAAAGAAGTAAAAAACAAAGGCAAAGCATTGTCTTTCAAAACAGTCGCAGGAGCATTGGGCCAAATAGATGTCAGTGCTCTACTAAAATATTCTTAGTGTGAAACTTGTCCCAGAGAGCTTGAAAACTGAAATACAAGACAAACTGTATATGTGAGGCAAACAATTTACATTCAATAGGTAAGGAAGGCTAACAAAATTAGAAGGATGAAATCCTGACCATATTGTATGCAGTGGCAGACTTCCTGTTGATGAACACAGTATGCAGGAGCTATTAGCAATCACAGGAATCACAGCTAATCTCCTGACTCACCATGATCACAGACATATTTCTGTAGGCTGTCTGGCAAATGCGGGCAGCAATAACCTGATGTTAGCTCAGCCTCTTTAATACAACTTCCAGAATTTCTGTTCAGCATACCACATTTGGTCCTGACAGAATGGCAGCCCCCACTGATTCCAGAACTTTGTGTAGTTAACTGCATTGGGGTTTTTTTTTTCAAAACAAGTTTCCAATTTAAAAAACAAAAAAAAAACACCCTCTCAAAAATAACTTATTTTCCAAAGTTAACTTCTAGGTACTTCTGGTAAAAAAAACCCCAAACAACAAAATGTTTGCATAGTCAGAGTGGTGTAATGCTACTTGCAATATTTTCTATGTAAGTTATTATCTGAAGCACATTCTGGATAGCCATCACTGAAAAATTGTCAAAAGAATATTTCTAGGTCATCCTGGGACTAAAGAAAATTTTACATATTTTTTATTTCTGACTTTTCCAAATCAATGACCTTTTTTTTTGTAATGAGAAAGCAATAACTCACAAATCATAGGTAGCCTCACAGTATATTTGATGGTAGAGTAATATCCATAGCAGTATATTTGATGGTATGTTGACATTAATTGAAATGGGTGATACAGAAGGGAGAAAAAGAGGGGACAAAAGAATTAATGGGTTTTTTGAAGTGTAAGGGAAGGAATAGAGAACATTAACAAAGAATGTAATTTAATACCTAATCAATTTACTGATTGGATTTTCCATGAGATTAACTTTGAGTCCAGAATGAATTGCTCTGATCTTGGAAGCTTCTATAAGGGCTAGCAAGCAGTAGTGTAAGTCTGTAGTGATATGAAAATAATAATAATAATGTCAGAGACTTCAAACAGCTACAATATTTAATTAAATGTGTTCAAATAACTTTATGGTTGGATGTCAACCCACAAAAGCAAGGAGATTTTGAGGTAAGCCTGCCAGAACAGTGTCCAACCATCTTCATTTTCTAATGCAATGCAACAGACATTCCTCCCAAGGTGGCAAAACACCACATAGAGACACATTCTGCCCTCCATTGAGCACTTCTGACTCTTTTCAGTTTCCGTATTTTTTTCATATGTATTTCTAAAACAATCAGAGTAAGTGTCTGAGCATTTCATGTTTTATATAATAACCCTGATATTATGATTGTGGTCTTTGGCTGAGGAAAGTCATCAGGCAAAGCTGGCTCTTGGGAGGTGCCTTGGGAGGCACTTTGATCTTGGGCAGTGAAACACACCACAAAAAAAAGAGCCAAGCACATACAGCTATGGTCTGAACACTCCTTCTTCATTCTCAGACTTTCTTTTTGCTGGGATGAAGGAAACCTGCTGGCTCACTTTCAGTGATATTTGTAATACTAATGCCAGCAGCACAGGACCTAGTGTACATCCACAGCTATGATACTGGGGTTGTTAGGGTTCTATGTCTACATGTAACATTTCAACTGACTGTTGGGTTTGTTCATTCTTCTGTCATATTCCTTATTTTGTTCACTTTCTTGTTGGGCTTTCATCAAACAAAGTGCAGTATGGTACATCTCAGGGAATGTTATTTTCCCCAGTGAGGAATGAGAAGCTACTTCTTCTATGGGGCAGAGGGAGAAAAGATCCAGTGAAGCTCATTTTGATGCCTCTTTTGAACAAAGAGAGGCTGCTACAGCTTATCCTTCAGGCTGTGTGCACATTGTGGTCTGGTCATCACATTGCTGGGACTCTGCTCACTGTGAGACCTACTCAAGTCACAGTAAGAGCAGACTTCCTCTGCCGCATCTCTGAACTTACGGTCCTCCAGTCACTTTGGAAATTATATAGCCTGGGGCATGTCAGCTTTGGATGACTCCCCCTTTTAAAATCCCTAAAATAGCCAGAGTACAAAATGGTGACATGTTTACCTCTTTCACTATATTTTTTTGCTCTTAAAAATGGAGAGCATAAGCATTACATCTATTTACATGAATCAATCTCTAAAAATACAGGGAGAAACCCCAGAGTGTTATTCCTACTAGTCTGAAGTCAGCAAAGGGGGGATGAGTTTTTGCCTCTGTACTGAGCAGAGAGAATCCTTTTGATTCCTGAAGCTGCCCTGAGGGGAATCATCCTTGATGGTATCTGCTGGCCAACAGAAGCAAGATGAAATAGTTTCCATAAGAAATCATTAGAGGAGATCTCAAAATAATGGAGCAAGGAGTGAGGAGAAAAATTTTCCTGCACTTAAATTTAGCACTAGAGAAAAAGAAGAAGGAGAAGACAGCCTGAAGATCATGGACTTCTTTCCTGGTATGGCCTCAGATGCACTGGGAGACTTCCATCAAGTCATTAAAAACTGTTTTCAGTATTTGCTGACTCTGCAGACTATGGTATTATAAATGAGGTAACTTTTCTGTTTCTTGCAGTGTGATGGGAAGACAAGGAAAATGGCATGGAGGATGGTTGCCAATTTGTGAATAGAAAGAGGAAAGAGATGGTTTCAGGATGTCTGAGACTATCACAAATTCACAAATGCAAGGTTCATTGCAAAGCAAATTGGTGATGAATTAACCAATCTTTAAAAAAAAAAGCCAAGATCTTAAGCTGATTTATGAAAGGACAGGACAAAAAGGAGGAAATGCATGAAATGAATTAGAAAGCAATAAAAAAGGTGCATCACTCATATGTGGGGACACTACAGTTTTGTTCTCACTCATGCACTATTCATAAAATTAATGTTTATGGTAGCAAGAATTCACAAGCTCTTTGTAAGAAACTGGTAATGACATCAGTGTCACAAAAAAAAGGCGTGCTGGCTTTGTTAAGGTTTTATATTCTTTCAACTGACTGTAGGGTTTGTTCTTTCTTCTGTCATACTCCCCATTTTGTCCTCATACTTGTTTGGCTTCCATTGAAGAAAAAGCAGCACCATGCCTTCAGGCGAAGGGTGTTTCCCCCAGGAATGAATCAGAAGGCACTTGTTCTATGGGGCAGAGGGAGAAAAGATCTAAAGGATCTGGTTTTTAAAACACAGCAACACAATACCTGCCTAAAAAGCAGAGAGTAGTTTGTATCAACAGATGCTAGCCTGTTAAACTTGAGCTCTCCAGGGAAAAACCAAATACAAGTTACACTTTTTTGTGTTGTTGTTTTTATAATAGCATGGAGATGCACCCAATCCTAATGCATTTAAACACAATAGTAAGCAATGTCCAGTTTCCACATATTTCACATAGTGGCATGTCTGCAAAGGATTGTAAGCCTTGCCTATCTTAAGTATTGGCCAGCTGGAAGTAAAAAGAAATTTTGGTTATCAGACACAAATAAATTTGTGCTATCAATGTATATCTAAGTAATCAAAATTTTAATTTGATTCCAAGTGACACCAAGGAATTTTGTAATATTCTTCATTTTTAAAATTGAAATATGCATATATTCTGTAATTCATTGTAAAAATTGAAGGAGGCCAGAATTATAAGAGGTTGCAATATTTATTTTTTGAAATGATATTTTAAAAATAATTACACACACATATTCTTAATCTGATACTGAAGATTATTGAGTTTTATGTCTTTTTTCATCCTTGCTGATTTCAAGATTTTCTTAAAAGCCTACTTTCTGTTTTGAACTGTCTCCTGGACCATTTAGTTTTAAATGTTTTGCAACCAGGGAGAGTATAATTGCAATAGGCAATTTATTTTTATGTCCCACAAAACTAACACATTTTCCAGAAATGAGATGGTTTCAGTAGGTTTCAGGATGTTTTTTTCAGGAAGATTTTTTTACATGTTCCCAAACATGGATATGAAAGGGCCAACTTTTTCCCTCAAGTGCAAATATATACATACAGAGAGAGGAGAGAGATCGATAGATGATAGATAGATAGATACATAGATAGATATAGATATAGATAGATATAGATGCTATACATATAGATATATATAATTCCTTAAATTTTAATTTGGAAAGCATTTCTGTACCTAAGTGCAATTTATTCCTACTGTTTTTTAGGGGACTTTGACACCCTTAGACTTTAGGTGTTAAGTTATCATTTTTGTCACCTGCTTCTCTTTTTATCCCAGTGAGAGTCTTAGAATCGCATCACATTTGCAATAACCAATAGCTGTTTCTTCTGTAAGAACATAATCCTTAATAGTGTAAGTATTTCACCTCTCCATGAACAAACTTGAACAGCAGAAAGGTCTCACAGCCAGCCTAGGTGTGGTTTGCAATTATCTTTTGACACTGTAACTTCTGTAGTTAAAGAAGCTGACCTGTTTGGCATAGGTAATGCAAGGCTCTGATATGCCCAAGTTAAAGTATGTCAGCTAGTTAGCTGGAAATCACACTGTCTGTTACTAACTCCAAGTTGTATATAATTTGATGTGTTTTATTGATTCTGCCCAAAGACATTCAGCATCTTCCTGAATTAAGACCAATACTGTTAATTTGTTCTGTCCATAATCAACGTGAACATTTTTTCTTGGAGAACTCATCCTTCCTTTCAGAATTTTATTGGAGAAGAAATTAATCAGAGAGGAAAAAATATGATGGGAAGTTGCATTAAAAAAGTGTGTGTTAAAAAAAAAAAGATGTATGAGTTTCCAAAAAAGCAAAACAACTTTCATAGATATGCTTAGAGATGTATAGAATATGAGTAATATAAATGGAAGGTACTCTTACAGGTTTACTCTTACTCACATCCTTACTAAATGAAGGATGAACACTAAAGCCTCAGTCACAAGGAGAACTGGATTCACTGTCATGCAGGACAGTACAAAGTGTTGTCCACACAAACAGCAGGATTGGCCAGTGAATATCATCAATAGTAAGGGAAAAAAATTGTTATAATTCTGAAAATATCCACTATACATCACATGCGTTTCTCTTTGGTATTCATGTCTTAGTAAGGCTTTAGCACGTCTTAGGATCCTTGGAGTAGACAAGAATTAATAACATCAAAGACATTGATTTACAATAGTGGAAAACTGGTGAAGTCTTGAAATTGACAAATTCCCAATTGAGTAAGTGGTTGTCTTGCTTGGCAGTGCTGTTTCTGGAATGGTATTATGAATTCAAACACAAAGGCTTTGAATTTCTGAGTCTGGAAAATGGTAGAGTGCTGGGAACAATGAGCTGTGCAATTTTCTCCTGGTAATGCAAGCAGCAGAGAATTCTGTTGGGACAAGTCTATAAAAATCCTGCCTGGAATGACACCAAATAGCATCTATTAACTTCCCCAATTATTAAAATTCAATCTGCATTAGTGGGTGCTATTTGTTTTCTTTGTGCAGCACTATTTCGCCTGCCTTCGTTGCTCATAGCGTTGAAGACTAGTCATATTTTACATATGTACACTGGTCTTTTACAGGTAATTGCACTTGCAGCTATATATTTGAATTACTTAAAAAAAAAAAAAAACAACCCTGCCCTCTCTTCTGAAGTAAGATTTTCAGGGCAACTCTGATGACATTATAAAACCTCCCAAAATTTACCTTTGCTCTGTTGTTCATTTTAACAAACTCTCAATCTGAAAGCTGACTTGAGCTTTGGACTTCTTTTCTTTTCTTTTAATCTTTTGAGGAGAAATAAATTTGGGATGCCCTGGGATGCCCTGGGACAACATATATTTGTGATTCATATTTATAAGTTACAGGAATGGCCACCAATTCAATATAATTTTATTGTACAAAACAATCAAGTGTGTTTTTTTGCCAATATGTGCCTTCTTGGAGATATTACTAGTCCAGGGCAAGTGCCTCTTTAATATTTGAGACTATGCTGGTGGAAAACAATACATTGAAGCTTACAACAAGTTAGTAAAGTAAAAGCTTAATATGCTTTAAAAATGGGTATTTAAAACGGCAACATAAAAATTCCTTGCTTGGATGGCACTTCAGTACAAGTACAGATGTGTAAAGGAACAATCTCTTCTTGAAAAACCCAGCAGCTGATCACATCCCTCAGGACTGCGTATCTCATTTTTATGTGTATATACATGTACATGTTTATGTATACTTTCTCTGTCAGAGCTATGTCCTCTGACATGCTCCTACACAAAAGGAATGTCTGCCAGCATCTGTGTGTTCATAGTCTTAACAGGACACAGTCTCTCTGCTAACCTGCACATTTTTTTCCTCCAGTTAGGCACAACTGAGAGGACAGCCATACCCTGCAGGCTGCAAGACAGCCCTAGGATGTGAAAGCAATTGTGTAAGAGCAACTTACAGCCACACTTGTTTACCAGGATTCCAGCCCTCACAAGAGATAGCAGAAACAATAGAAGCAAGAACAGCAGCAGCCACACTGTTAACAGGAAATCCAGCTGCGCTTTCAACAGCTGGGATATGTTTGACTGGAGCACATCCAATCAGTCAGGAGTGACTGAATCAGTTTGCATGGATGATCCTGCTCCTGAGGGTGCACAAGAGACCTGGCCAGAGCTATAGGGCTCTGACATGTGCAGTCCTTTGGGACGACTCCTAAAGGTTGGACATGAAGACAACTTCTCTACAATCTTGTTTTGTTTCTCATTTCTTTTGCAAAAGTGGAAAAAACCCATTAGTCCCTCTGTGACAGCCTGGGGGAGTAGGCTGGGCATGCTGCCTGTTCACCTGCGGGCAGAGACAGCACAGTAGGTTTCTTTCTCCAACAAGATTCAAGGGGCTTGTGGGTCTTTTCTTAATATTTCTGCTTGCTTGATGGGAAGAAGCATTTCACAGTATTTTCTTCCTCTCTTGATAACCCTTCAAGTTTTTAATGAGAAACAATGAAGTTTCAAAATCAGGCCAGTGTTACCTTGTTTACCTACTCTGATAGGTCTAAGTAATTCTAGCTAAAATAAAAACTGATCTCATCTTTCCTCGCCTTAACTAAAAAAAAAAAAAATAATTAAAAAAAAAACCACACACAACCAAAAAACAAACCCCAAGCCAAAACAAGATCAAAAACCCAAAAACCCAATGAAACCTGAAACCAACAACAGCAAACCCCTGAACCTTTTCCAGATACTGAAAATCATCCTTTCTGTCACACCTTCATTCATTACTTTTCACACCATTTTTTATTCTGACGTGTCTGAAACAGGTATTGGAATATTACACAGAATCTGATATTGGTCATTTCTGTTCATAAAACTTGAAAATTCCCCAGTGTTATTCTTGAGAAGTTTCTAGTCTGTTCTTAATAGAATCTAAAGCAAGCATCCTCCCTACATGCCCTTTTCAACGTCCTCTTTGTGTTTCTCATCCCCTTGGCAGTAGAAAAGACTGGTAAAATAGAAAAATAATTATCTTCAGATTTCATGGCAGACCAGCCAACTATGATCTTACACAGCTTTAAGTCACATGATTTATAAGGAAATACAACTATGTATTTCCATCATTTTCTTAGGGAAACTGCATTTAGTTCAGTTACTTTTGCCTGCCTCTTGTTTATTGTGTGTTTTGGTTTTTTATGAATGAGATGAACTAGTTCACCCAAAGTCTGTAGTTTCAAGTTCTTATTCTCTGTTTCATACTAAGATTATTCATGTCTTGGGATTACATTTTTTTCTGTGCTTTGATTTCCCCATTTCACCTGTGTAAAAAAAATTAGTTTGCTACCTTAAACTATACCTGGAATTTATTGATGATAAATGGATCCAGATAGGCAGAAAACTGACAGAAATACATTGCATAAACAAAGATGGGGAACAATGCTTCAAGAAATATATTAGGAAAGCAGGTGTTTTCCACCATCTTTCATTGCAAATATATTGTAGACCATCCACCAAAACAAAAAGAGGTAAAAATATCCAGTGGTTTGATCTATATCTTAAAAAAGTTTCTCCTGCTTGGCTGCTGAACAAATTATAGAAAATCTAACAGTTTACTCTGCGGCTCTAAAAACTAACTCATAGCACTTAAAAGTAAATATTTCTACTTGATATATAGTATTTTACTACTGATTGATTGTTAGGAGAAAAACTTCTGACTTCAGGGTCCAGAGGAAATATTGAAGATAAATCAAGCTGTCATGCCTGTGAATTAAAATAAGTTGGGATTATTAATATGATGTAATTAATCAATTGGCAATAAACATCCTAGCATCATCAAATTTTAAAGAAATGCTCTGAATGTTCAGGATGATTACTATCTCTAGCTATAGTAGATGTTTAGGAGAGTTTCTCCAATGCTTAACAATATCTAGCATGTTTAATGTTTAACACCATTTAGAGCTGAATAATGAGACAAATCCTACTTAATAAAAATAAAGTGCCATTGCACATTTATTACCACTGTAAATTTAAATTATAAAGTAACACAGTTTATCTTATAGCTTTACCTTCTCAATGAAGGACTCTTGTAATAATCAATATTTAATTAACTTATAATTACTCACAATAACTGCCTCCTAAATATGAGTTAGAAGACTCTTTGAGGAATTTTAAGCATTATTTGTTTCTCTGGTTAGGTCAATTTTTCTAGTTTACCACCAAAGTTTATCCTTAAATATATAATGCTGAAGGTAACTGTAACTCCATATGTATGTGTGTGTATGTATGTGTATATATATATATATATATATATATATATATATATAGGTTATTAAAATAAATCCTTCTTATATTTAGGTTATTATAATAAACCTGCTTATATTAAAGTAATAGTAGGTTTTTTTACAAACATTTTATCAAATATTTCATAATTTCACTTGCAGGTGATTAAATCTCTTTTTAATTTACATCTCTATATATTATTATATAATATTCTGAAATTTGTTTAGAGTGAATTGAAATAGTACATATTTGTATATTCCTCAAATAAAGAAAAATATAAATAGAGGTCTTCATCTCATACATTTTTTATTGAGTTCAGTGAGTACTTACCTAAATGTGACTCTGGGGTTGATTCCTCAGCTTTCTAATGAACAATGTCACTTTAATGGATAAAGTCTCTGCTGAATAGGGGACACAACTCTGCCAGTCATAAGCTAAAGAGGAAAGTAAATTTAAAATATATGTCTAGAAGACATTCTTGATAGCCTAATCATGCTCTGCAAAGGCTGTTTTTCTCAGTTCTTGAGGGATTTGTAACCTAACCAACAGATGCGATTTGCAGCAGCTCATAGATTTCACATTAAATATGAATCTCAACATTGTATAAAACTAAAGCCTTGAACTTAAGTTTACATGATCTATTCATAATAAACCTATTTATTCATAATAAATGAATGTCCTTCTGTATGTTCCTATTGTCCCTAATAATTTTCTACATGCATGAACCCAACTTCTAGGGAGAAGCTTTCTTTCATTTGTATGTACCAGCAGTATTTGACATCCTGGGATGTCTTAGTCCCCAAGATTCGAAAACATTGTGTTTGAATTGGCAGAACAGACACTCCAAGGAAAATTTGTTCAAGATATTTGCTTGAATTTAGTGTTGCTGCCTTTTATTTTTAAGGTAAATTCTCCCCAAAATTTATTTGTGGTATCTGATGGAATTTGGGATATATCAATTTTGTAGCCCATCACTGCAATAGAAAAGTGAGTCTTTTAACTGGACGCAGGCAAAATCTACAAGGCTCAGCACAGATTGAGACATAGGTGTATTAAGGGAAGTAAGAAGGAAAAGGAATGTGTCAAGAAGCTCAGAAGATATGGTGACAAAAGCAGATGTTGAAAACTGACAGACAAGCACATCAGCATACATAACAAAAACTGTTTTCAGAAAGTCAGGGAAGATGCTTGGAGAAGATTTTTATGGTGGCATCTGAAACAAGATGAGTTAAGCCCAGTCTGTATTTCACTGAGCTTCCTCAGCCAAGCAGACTTATACACACACAGAAAAAATGTCCCTAGTAGCACAGATTCATTGCCTGGTAGGAAAAATAATTGACCTTCAAGGAGAAAATAAACAGGTGGCTGTAGTGGCTTGCACAGGATAGGCATAAGGATAAGACAGGGTAGGTGATTTAAAAATACCTCAGACAAGTAGAGGAAGGTAATGCAAAACCACAGATGAGAATGGCATGGTTTGCTTTCTCTATTTTGCAGAGCATCATCCTGGACTTACTTCAAGTTTAGAGATAGGATTTAGGGAGATTATAAAAATAAAACTGCTATCACTGGCAGGGGAAAAATGAGTACAGTTTTTAATGGTAACGGAAGTTAAGCTTCAGTAAACCACAGAAAAAATATTGGACCAGCTTCTGAAAGAAGAAGTGCTTCATAGCTGGCCAGTGGACAACCTAAATAAATTAGAGGTTCAAGCAGTGATGTCACAGTCAGGCACCTAATCCTTAGAAAAGATTTATTAGGATCCCTCTGCTGAAAATCTTCCAATTACATGATTGGTAGAAGTGGAGTTATCCAAGACTATCTGTAGCTACTGCTAAAAGCAATTGTGGGCTTTTTTAATGAAGGAAGAACCAGATGACTTTTTAGCACCCAATAATCAAACAAGAGAATTGCTTTGCACAGATTCATCTGTATTTTATTATTCTGAACAATCAGAACTTTGCAAAAGCAAAGCTTAAATAAATCTTTCCCAAGTTCATAACTAGCCCGTGGAGTTAACTGGTTTGTCCATGTGGGAACTTGTCCTAAAGCCTTAAAAAAAAACCTACTTTTCCAAGAGTCACTGAAGGTTCAGCCTGTAGAATGTAACAGAATCACAGGATTTTGCATGTGTATTTTTTTTAAGACTTCCATTCAATATCTACATGAAGTCTTCATAAAACAACAGTCTGTATCAGTTCCCAGCCTTTCTAAAGAGACACTGATGGAGAGCTACAGCAGAAGGCTCATTAAGGTGGGGCTGGAGAGAAGAGGGGAGGACAAAACTCATGGACATAAAGAGACTGAAATTTAAAGAATGTCATTATCTTCCAGCAGAGAATATCCAATTAATTCCAAAGATATACATCAACTACGAAGTGACAAAATACTTACAACACAGAAACATTTTAAACTGAAAGAAAACTAATAATCATTCCTGACACTATTACTCTCTGTAATTGTGACAGAAACAGTACACTTGGCAGCTACACATTAATGGAAGCACCTGAATGACATTCACAATATATGATTAGCTGAAAAGCATGTTTCCTGCTGGGTCAGAAGACTTTGTTTTGTTCTTTTTGACACAATATTGAAAATTTGTGACTGCTGAAACATACCCTGAGATTTAGCAAAGACAAAAAATTGCTGAAGAGAAGGGTAAAAGGGAAAGGGCTATTACCATTTTGCTTTGGTAGAAAAGAGATAGGAGACAGGAAGCAAAAAGCAAAATACAGGAAGGGCTGACTTCTGCAGTCTTTATTTTCATACTAAATGTATGAGAAGGTATGTAGTGTGTCCTTTTCCTTGTTAGCAACTCACACAGAGGTCTATGTGAACTGAAGTTTAAAAATCATTTCACTGCATCTTCCATAACATTCTCAAAGTTAATTATGTACAAAACATACACGGGCACATAAAGCAAGCTATTAAAATTTTAAAAGGTAAAAAGAAGAAAAAAAACACAAAAAAACCAAAATCAAAAAACAAAACCAAAACCAAAACCAAATAACAAAAAACCCAAAATACCAAAAAGCACTTATACTTACTTAAAACAAAGACCACAAAAGGCCAGGAAAATACAACCTTCAAATGCTTATTTCCCCTTGCCCCATTCCTCCATCTTTTGCTATGCTGCAAAATTTTAATATCTCATCAAGTATATAGCAGCCATAAACTACTGTCCCTTTTTATGTAGTTTCAGATGCAAGAAGGAGCACATTCTTTATAATGACCTAAGCCTATCAAATGAAGAAATAATGCTTTGGGATGATGAACTCTAAATTATGAGTGATTATTTCTAAATTCATTACAACTTTGTTTGACATTTTTATTGCCTTCTTAATTTCTTCCAGCCAAGCCACAGAAGTTATTACTCATTATATAAACAGTGCACCAATGAGGAAAAAGGGTTTTCTTAGGCTTTTACTCTAGCTGTTTGGCTCCAAATTAAGATGACTAAGGCAGTTATGAGGATATCATTGAATCAAACTTCAGCATCAATACCATAAAAGTAAAATGAAATTTGTCATATGTTTTGAACTGCAGAAACCAAATTCATTTCTCAGACATTAAACAATTAAAATGCATAACGAGATTTTGATGAAGATATTACTGGCTCCACTTTACAGATGGAGGAAAAATATGAGGAACTGGGTCACACAATGTTTTAATACATCAGCAAGACATCAGTTGGTAGCAAAGCAAAGGTAGAGATATTTTGACAAGGAACACTCAAGAGATTTGTGGGGTTGGTATGAAATGTGGTACATTGTGGGCTTTACAATTGTGTACTACTGTGTAAATATAAATAATGACTTAGGTGAGAAGCTGAAGGGAGGAATGTTGTCTCACCTTGACAGAGGGCACAGTTGCCAGAACAGACTGATCTCCATGCCTCAGTGGAGTTCTGCTCAGCTCAGTAAAGAGGGCAGAGCACATCCATCTTCATTTGCTGCAAAAGAAATCCTACTCTTCTGCTCTGACATTTGGATCAGGTCCTAAGGTAGATGAAGTCTGAGCTTCACACTTTCCACTTGTCTACACAGGAAAGAATACATTTGACTGGTGGGAAAAGGATGACAGGAGAGAGTGCAGGGGTGTGATAACGTTTGTAGAATTGTGCTCAAGTAAGGTCATGTACTTAGAGCTAGGCTTGCAGGCATTTGTCTGTTGGGATCTCTTACATGACTGACTGAATGTATTTAGAGGCTTTTTGGCCTTCCTCTGACAAAGCAGGTATTGGCCATTCCCTGAGGCAGGACATTCATCACATTTGGCAAATCCTGTGTTCCTCTGATCTCTCCCTCTGGTAGGCTTTGCAATTAAGAACCTACAAACAATTTTCAAACTGAAGCCAAGAAAAAAATCAAGAAAACAAGAATACTGAAAGAGACAGGAGACCAATTTGGCCAAGGAATACTTTAAATAGTCACATTAACTAGTAAAGCTAGCCTAACATAAATGACCACCATACACCTATGCTTTGGTGAATACCTTCATCTTTTCTGACATATTCAACAAAGAAAGAAATACATATTAGGTTTCTTGCCTGCTTGCTTGTTTGTTTGGTTTTTTGTTTGGTTTTGAAAGGAGAATAATTTTCTGTGGACCAAATATTTAACAAATATCCATAGGACCATCAACTGCAGAAGTTTATCTTTTAAAAAACTTCAGTTTTTTCACTGAGTTGGTGATAGTACCAACCCTGAATAGATTAGTTTGCACTGCTTTTTTCAATAGATTTCATATTGCATGGCTAAGTGTCTTCAGGGTTTCTCCACAGGAAAACAGCATCCTATCCTTGCAAGAAATTATAGAAAGGGCAGCCTTTGCTACAACCAGCCACACACTTACTCACCTTCCTTCTGAGGGGCATAAGGTGCAAGAAAAGTTTATCTGAATAACTGCTTGTGACCCTTCTCAGGCTTGCTTTTTTTGTTCACATGAAAGCACTTCCAACAATAGCTGAGCTCGGGCAGTCTGCCTGGAAAGTTCAAGCACCCGCCAGACAGCCGCACACTGTTACACGTTTTGCCTCGTGTGCCAAGCTGTGTCTGACAAGAAAGCAGACAGATAAACTTCCTCAAACTCCTTTTCCAGCTCCTGACTGCCAGCCCTGCATCAATCATCCAGAGACCTAAGAAGGTGGCAGAAGTGGTGAGAGGCTGTCCAGCAGGAAGCTAAAGTCATGCCTGTGACCAAGGGATGTACCCCTCTGCTCACCAGTAGTATTCAGCACCATTACACCATGTGATGCCCAGCAATGCTCCTAGAAAATACTTGTACACTGAAACTCAGCTTCTGACCTTTCACATGAACTCAGAGAACTTCAGAGGGCCAGCCAGGAGACACAAAGTAATTTTACTTTTTGAATCAGTAATTTCTGTCAGAAAAAGCAGATACATGAGGTAATTTTCCTGCTGATTTAATCTACCTTACAAGGTATCAGATCCCCTGAGTGCATCTTGAGTACTTGATTTCACTACTTTTAGTCTGCATATGGCTTGCTTTTACTAATATGTGATCATTGATCAACCCCTGAAAGGTGAAGGCTCCACTCTTGAGTGAAATGTCTCTTCAAAGACAATTTAAGGACCTGAAATATGCTGGAGAAAAAACAGACTATAGCAATGAAACATCCTCCTGTGTGTAATGCTGCTGCAGATATTCATTTCAATGAACATCAGCACCATGAATCAGTCTCTTCCTGTCCTCCCCTTTCCTAAGACTGCATTTCTTCAACAATGTAAACATTTTGCATAGCCATAGGGCCAAATTTTACTGCATGTGAGCAAAAAAAGGGTCAATAAAATGGCTTATATTCGTCCTTGAAAATTCCATAAACTTAAAACTGAGGCAGTATACAAGCGTCTAAAGATTGATTTAGAAAAGTAAACATTTGGCAGGAATATTTGTATTACCTATTTTCTATCTTTGTTTCAGTTCTTTGCTTTGTTTCCTGTACATCCTTAAACAAGAACTTTTTGCATTCTGATTGCAAGTTATTCTTTCCCTGGGCACTGTACTTGTGGTGGGAATTTGCAATGATTAATAATGAATTATAAGTTTCTTTAATCAAATGTTGTTTCATTTATTCCCTGCTCAGGATGAGATTACCTGTATGGTTAATCTCACCACCCAGTGGTGACCATAACAAAGCTCCAAGTGTCTTTGAGTTATTCAGAGAGAGGAAAGAAGCCATTCATAAGGGTGTAAATATCTAGACATGGAGTATTAGGAATTTTTAGGGTCCATTAAACCTCTTTTCAATGACGGATTTATCTTGGGACAGATGTGGCTTGAAGTGATACATGCCCACTTGATTAGTTGCCTCCTCAGTGCTAAGCAACCATGGAAGCCTTTGAATGATCCTACCACCAGAGTTACAGCCAGAGCTCTGTTTTGGCTAAGGTCTGCTGTAGGACTTGGTTGGGCAAGAGGGCTTGTAAGATCAGGAGCAGCAACAAAGTAATCAGGGAGTCTTAAGCCTTTCTTTCAGGAAAGTTTTTCAAGATGGTGGGGTACAAACATTCAGCGGTTTGATGATATTTTTTCTTTTGGATAATTGTAGACATGACCTAGTTGCAGAGCAGCAAGTATTTCCAAGTCCAATGATGGCTAACTATTTATAGTTTCTGAATTCTTCTCAATGTAAGCATTTTGTAATAACATTACATAAAATAAAACAGATAAACACCTCTCAAAGCCTTCCTGGTAACATATGTCCCACTAAAAAGTTAAGGTCTTGTGTTCATAAAGCATAGAAAATTAACTGAATTTGAAAGTACTGGGAAATAATAAGTTCTGGAAGTATATAGGTCTAAACCATAAAATCTGCAGAGTCATTTCTCCACAGCTTAGAAGACTTACTGTCATGATCATTATGAAAAATGAGCACAAACCCTCTATTTATGCTTCTAATCTTACAAAATATTAGGAAACAATATATTTTCTTAATTAATTGCCAAATATTAATAAATCAAAGTAACTAATAAATATATTTCTTTGCTGCAAAAGTATTTGAGAAATTAATTATTTAAAAACTACTGAAGGAGAAATCCTTCATTTTTAATTTTTTTCCCTCATATACTTGCCAATTCAAAGATACTTGCCAATTAAATCTTGAAAGCTTTGCTGAAATTTTGTAAGTAGAGCTTTTCCCAGATAAAAATTGCTCCAAGAGTTTAGATATTAAGATTTGGTGCAATAATTGCTCCATTTCTACCTACAAAAATAACTCAGCTGTTCTCAGGTTTTTCAGACTGAACAAAAGTGTGTATGTTTTACCTCTGTCTAGAGCCTGCAGATCTTAACACATCTGAACAAATTGGACACACAGAAATGTGCGCTCTCATCTTTCCACTAATACTTTAATGCAGAAGATTGGAAAAATGCTGATAGATTTTTGAAAGATTAGGAAAGATTTTTTTTATTTTTTTGTCCTTCATTTCACATGCACAACATAATTTCTGCAGCATTTGTAGCCTCCATATTCCAGAGGTTTACTATTATGCATCACATCAAACAGATCTTCTTACAAGGGGAAATTCGGTTTGTGGTATATGAAAATTTCTAAAGCACTATACATAAAAAATACAACTTGCAGAATACTCCATTTATTTTGGGACAAAAAGAATCCAAGCTAAGAGACTGTGGAAAAGACAGCAGAGTGGACAGGAATTTGCAATTTGGTATCTGCCCAAAAGACTAGATAAATTCATCCGACATTGCATAAAATTGATGTTCGTTTCATTATATTAAAGTGATTTCACTCAGGTTTTTAAGCCAAAGACTTGCTCATAATAACTTCCTTGTGACTAAAATTTGAATTACCATCTTCTTTTCCTTCCATCTGAGAAAGGACTTGCTTTCTGCAGGAAATATTCAGCTCTAGTGGTAGTGATTAGGCAGCTCTATTACCCAGGCAGTCCATGGCTGAAAACAGCATGTATCAGTGCAAAACCAGCAATAAATAACCACATCATTTCACAGAGGAGGGAAGGCTGGTGTTGTCAGATAAGTAACAGAAACTTTTACTTTTTGCTTAAATTATTTGAATCAAAACACAAAGAAAAAGCAAAGCTGCCAAAATGGAATTTTAAGGCACCATTAGTAAAATAAAAATACAAAGCTCATGTCTATTCATGCACTCCTGCTTGAAGTGCACAAGGAGAAATCCCACAGATCCTGGCAAGATCACAAAACATAGATACACAATGTTAAATTTGGAAGATACATTATGTTAGCAATGACACAGTTTTCCAAACAGGGAAGGAATTGTCATAAGATCACTATAATAATTTCACATTAACCTGGTAGTCACAGAATGGAAGGCCATTCTTGCTGCTGCCATGGAAAACAACAGACACATTAAAAAAAACAAAAACACAACAAACAAACAAACAAACAAACAAACAAAAAACCCACTAACACTAAAAACCACCCTCAAACCATGTTTATCAAACATTCAAGTGAAAAATGGACAAAATACAGACCTTTTTACAAGCTGTCGACATGTCAATCCTTAAAAAACATTCACGTCACATCCATACTTGTAGCATGTGAATAATTTCCTGGAATATTTCATGTTATATTTGGGGAAGGAGGAGGAAATATAACAGAGAGCATGATATGTGAAAAGTGAAAAGAAACAGTAAAATTTAGTGGATGATAATTTTGCCAAACCACATTATATAACACAATGTATTACAAAGTGAAAATGTATTAAGTCTGGAAGCAGATATACTCTATTTACATTCTACAGAACAGCTAAGTCTCTATGACTACCTATGCTACTTGAAATGCTATTTATTTATTTATTTATATTTTCCTAAATATTTTTTTCTTTTTCAACTAGTTCGGCGTTACTATGATTTCCTTCCCTTCTGCACATGTCCAGCCTTTCCCATTTCCAATCATGTTTTATAGAAAGCATATGCTAATACTAGTATAGACTCTGTCTGCAGTTGTGAGAAGGCAAATATTTTTTATCCAGCAGCAATGAACTAAACCTTTGAAATTCAACATGCAAAAATTCTTGGGACACATTTAAAACTGTTTTAATGGCACTTCATTCTTATTCTACAATATCTCAGGTCTAAAGAGTGAATTAATATCACTTGAAAAAAAATCTAGAATTTATCAGCAATGCCATCCTGCAGATAAGTTCTTTTCTTTCCTATATGATACCTTCATTGAACAGCTTGAAAGAGTTCTCATTCTATGTAATCAAATCATTTGCATCCATAATATTAATGAAGAATTTTGTTTGGAAATTCACATTAAGATTGTTTTTTCTATGAGTAGGCTAGACTTCAAAGTACTATGCTATAAAAATTCACATTTTGAAGATATTTATAATGCAAACTGGGATTCTAAGAAAAAAAATGCACATAATCTCTGATTTCAAAAATAAAACAGGTGAACATCTGAATTTCACTTTGTCATCCACTTTTTCTTTCTTCCTGGAGAAAAAAAAAGAAGGAATGTGGGCCTCCAAGCAAGGCTGAGGGTACATAAATAACCTATGGCTTCTAGAGAATGTTTTTTTGAATTAGGCTATTTAAGTACAGAAGACTTAGGCATGGATAAGGAGGTAACATAAGAGCCTAGTGTCTCATAGGCAGAATACATTGAAGTTAAGGTTCAAGCCTTCCAAGAAAGCCTGTACAGAATTCAGTCTGTATTATTCAGGTCTGTGAATAGTGTCAGAATATCTGATAGTAAGGTCTGACTTATTTTCCACGTACTATATTTAATATCTACATTAACTTAGCTGATATTAAAGACTTGCAAGTCCTGCTCAGCTTTGTGCATCAGACACCTAGCAATTCTCACATACGAGCACATAGCAAAGGCAATTACTTTTACAGCTCTGGGTCCATAAGCTGTGTGTCACTTTCAGTAAAACTGTCTCTTTTGAAATGTGCTAACCTACCCAAGCCTAATTCAGGTAGTCAGCAAACTGCCTCATCTGCCAGCTCAGGAACATGTCATTGCCAGATATAACCGTGTCCACCATCTTCCTTTCACACTTGATGGCAGCTGAACGCACAGGTACCAAACTTCTGAAAGAAAAAAGCCTGGGAGACAAGAACAGGGAGTGGCAGTTTGCACATTCTGATTAACACAGATTCTCCCTTTCTGTTTGGTAATATTTCAAAAATGTTGGATCACAAATGCTCCTCTGCATATGGTATTCACTAGATATCTAGTGAAAAATAAAAGCATCTTCAATGGGAAATTAAAATAATTTCTATATTCACTGAGGCAAAAGTCAGGTTATGATTTAAGAATCATCAAGTATGTTCTCAGAGCAGCCAAGAGCACAATTACTCCACTCTAGATTAAAAAAAGATGTTGTAAACAACTGTTGCCCATAGTGGAAAATAACCTAGTGATAAACATTGTTTCTAAAAAAATTCATTGCTGGAGTAGAAACCACAGCTCTGAAAGCAACATGTTTAGCAAGAGAATTGTGATGAAAAGTGAGTGAATCTGGCTGGAAAGGATCAGAGCAAGTATGAGTGCATCCAACAGTCAGGATCAAATAGATACCACTGCCCCTCTGTTATACATAGACCTTTTCCTTCTACACCTACCACGATGCAGGATTTGTTGTCATAGGCTCCTCCCGGAACCAGGGAACCTGATTCAAACTCATGAAGAAGCCCCTTATGCTTCACAGTGTTATAAATTAAATTCCCTAGGCCCTCATAGCCTTTGCAGTCTGTTCTCTTCAAGGGTTCTTTATACTGCCAAACGCTTGCCAAGAGGCTTTTACATAAAAGAGGCATATATGGTTCATTTCATTAATGCATAAATATACAAATATGTTTCTTTTCATGCAGGTGAATGCCAAAAATACACGTCAAGTAGCAAGTCAGTTGCTGCCTTTTGCAGTTCCAGGTAGATCTGGGAGATGTGTCTGAGAAGTGGCACCTTGTGGCATTTCCTTGTAATGTTAATAATGTGGGGAGGACACCCACTCCTCACAGCTCAGAAACAGACACTGGATTGTCCATGGGGATCTGCTCTTTCCTGGTTGATTTGACACCCAGTTTCCCCACAGGGAAGGAGCTGGCTGTGCCAGAATTGCTGAGGTGGTGACTTGCTTCACACCATGGCTGCAGACAGGGTTGCGCATAAAAGTGATCAGTGAGCCCCCAGAAATGGAGTCAGGGGTTTGTTCAGCTAAATTTGACCATTCTTATGAACACTTTGAGACAAAAGAATCATAAGAAAATCCCAGCAACAGTGCCAGTAATGACATATTTTCTAATATAATTCACTAATAACATGAATTATTCTTCTTACCTTCTTGATCATGAGGATGGCATAAACTCATTAATTTCTCCCCAAAATAGCTGCATGAACATCTGTAATTTCATTTCGGTTTGGAGTCAGTGTGATCTAAGAGTAACACTTTGTTGCTAATAGGTAAATCTTATTTTACAGATTTCTGAACCTTTTCAGCTCTTCATCTAGGCTTTATAAAGTTGTTAACATTACTAAGAATGACAATAAGCAGGACAATGAAAGTCAGTCATGATTCCTCTTTTTTTTTTTCTGGTAAATTTTTAAATTTTTTCTTTTTTTGTATTTAATACATGGGTGTTGTTATTTTAGGGGTAAAAACTCAGAAATAAATTAATGTGTCTGACTGTTATATATGATTTTTACAGATAAAGCATTTTTATATTTTGATGCATTGAAGCCTAAATGTAGAAATACAATGACAAAAGACATAATTGTTCTAGCTAAAGTAAGGACCCAAACCAAAGGACATGATTCTCAAAGGTTTTTACTACTCTTCTCAAGGTTTTTACTGCTCATTCAATCAATGTTCCCCTGGACTGTGTATTGAAAAAAAAAAAAAGAGCTAGGTGTAGAAGGTTTATATTCTTAGAAAAATTTCTGAAGGTAAAATTCCTTCTGCTATTATAAACAGGGTAGGTTGGGAAGCATGCAGGACTGATGACATTCCTGCAGCTCTACCCTGCATATTTTCTCTCAGCTTCCTTCTGTGTTCCCTGTGGAGAAGATGCCACATGTATAACTCCTGGTGCTGTAATAAAACATCCTGTGGGTTAATTTCTCTAATCCTCCAAGCAGGAGGCTTAACAGCTGGAGCTTATCATGTCCTCCTTTTATGCCGATTCAGTGGTCAGCAGAAAATATGATGATTCCCAGATGTTCACACTTGATAGACTCAACAGGCTTGAGAGGAATACAGGAAAAAATCCGTGACAGGTGGGATTTTTTTGGTCTTGTTTGTTTGAAGGTTGGGGGTTTCTTTTTACCATTACAGGCGCACAGAGGAAAAGAAGGTCACATTTTTAAGGGAAATAATTGTTTCTGGAGCTCCAAAATAGTAACAGAATCTTTTTTTTTCTTATGCTGAGATCCAGAGATATGTGCATATATCATTGCATAGATTTAGCACATAGACATGCATGGTTTTTTATGGGTTTATTACATTTTCTTTTTAATTTGTTTTGATAACAAAAGCCAAACCTTTGATAATAAAACCCGTACCAAACTTCAATAATTCCAGCAGTGAAGTATTCTGGTTGCAGTAGGCAATAATATGCAAAGTTAATTTAAAATTTGAATTATCATTTTTTTTTGCTCTTGTAGATTGGCAGCTCTCACAGGACTGCACATAGAAGATCAATAACAGCCAAATTAAGAAGTCAGGGAAAAACAAACTGATTGGCTAAATGCAAGAGGTGATGACATAATTTCTCAGTTTTTAATTGGGTCACTAACTCTTGAATCTTAAAGGATGCAGCCTTTCTGTGGCTAGAAAGGCATGTTGGACACTTGATCTGTTTACTTGGTTTTTTTGTTGGGTGCACAATTAATTCTTCAAAAGAAAATTCAAGGATTGCCTTTTCCAAGTAGTTACAGAAGTGTTTTTAGCACAATTTAGAGCAGCTGAACTGGGAGAGCTGCCATGCTCCTGGTAATGTCCTCATCTGATTAGGTGTTTGGCAGGCATATAGAGGACTCTGGCCTGAATCAGGCTTAAGTGAGGACACACATTTGAAAAAATATTCTCATTACAGGGAAAGGTGCTGCTTGGCAGCATATCCTCTCTTTTGAAAACAGTGATTGTCTTTTAGCTGTCTCTTGGCTGCTTAAACTAGTGTCCTTCATTCCGACAATGTGCTTAGCTGTCATATTCTTGATAATTGATGACTCTTTTTCTTAGCTAGTGCCTAAGAGACCAGGATCTGAGATCTCCCAAATAGTGTTTTGTTTCAAAAATTATGGGTCTCAGAGGAATATTCTACTTCCCAATTACATCCCCCAAAGCCTATTGGTTTGGCCATGCCTTGCAAGATGTCTGATCAGACAGAGAGCAGGTAGCAGCTGTAGCTTCTCAGGTTAGTGTCAAACACCTCTCCACCTTATTGATGAATATTTTTCACCTTATTGATGAATATTTTTTCAACACAGAATAGATAAGTAAGAGCACAACAGAGAATCCCAAAGCCAATTTGTGATTTGAATATTTACTAGACAAGAAAAAATAGGATAATGAAAATTCATCAAGCCATGATTAGTATCCCACATCCAAGGGTTCTCAGCTGAGCTGGAGTACAGAATACATCCTGCAGGGGTTTTTTGCATACAAAAATGAATGCTGTATTTGCAGTGCTCATCCTATCTCAGCCTCTAAACTCTCATCTATCTGGTACATCTTCCCTGTCTCTCCTTCCCAAAGGATTAGTCACATGACATTGTTGTGAATGAGCTCATCACAGGAGAGGCCAGTGTCGCTGTGTGGGGGGATGAGTCAAGCTCAGTACATGAGCAGATAACTGTGAGTGCACCAACTGTGAGTTGACACAGGAAGTGCAAAAAAGCCACACTCTCTTACAACAGCATGGTGGTTAAGTTTCACAGAATTGTTTTTGTCTGAATTGATCCAGGTACTTAAAGCCCACCTTCTCCACTTATCTGAAGCATTTTTTGTGCTCCTCTGCTTTCACCTCCTTTTTTTTAGAATTATTGAAATTGCCCCTGCACAAGTGAGAAAAGTGAGAGAAACATGCAACTTAGTCAATGTCTCTGGCAGTCCTGAAAGAGCTTTTTCCTTTTGCCCAAGCAAAATGTTGAATATATGGAATGCAGTGGCTGCCAAAAAGAACAGGTTGAACATACAGAAAGAAATTCTTTATACTTAGCTGTAGCATTCTGATGCATGATAATAGGAAGGATTGAGAAAATATAAAAAATCCTTTCATACCAAGCACTGAAAATTGTCTCCCAATAGATTGTACAGCAACAAATAGATGACTGTTTATAATTTTGCTTTTTTCCAAGATTAAATAATGTATGTTAAAAATTAAATAAACCAGCTAGAAGGTGAAGTAATTGCTCTCACTGCAAGTCTTTTCTTTAGCAGAAAGAGAGCTACATCTGGATACTACTTCAAAGCAAATGATTCAATTAACAAACCCACCATAAACTTCCACACCCTCCTCTGTGACTCAAGACAACTAGGTAGTGTGATTAAGACAAAGAAGTAGACTGTACAACAGACAGTGGCCTATCCTAGCCCATCAGAAATGACCTGACAACCACCTCATCATGCATGACATACGCCACTCTCAGGTTCTGGCAGTAGAGGAGTCATCCTTTTTTCACTTGCTGTTCTAAAGCGTGTGTGCTCTCCATATATGGTTCAAATGACCTAGACTTGCTCTTGAGCTTCGAGCACTTCCCATTCTGTTCTTCTGTATCTATTTTTTCTTTTTGTTTTGTTTTGGGGTTTTTTAGCATTTGCCCACGGGTAGATACATACTAATCCTTACAAACATTCCGACCTTGTTTTTAATAAAATGCTTTCTGAAAAGGTAGTGTTCATTTCAAACTAGGACAACTTTCAAAGCTGGTGTTTCAAATGTGTTTCATTTGGCTTCCAAATTATGCTTTTTTCTATTTCTCTGAGTGTGTTTTATGATCAGTAATGATAACTTTTAAACAAAGTGTGTTTCTGTTCTTTATTTTGTCCTTTGAAGAGAATTACTTATGCAGCTATTATGCATTGTTTGCCATTCATTCATCTGAACACTGCTATGCAGTGCATCCTTTTGTGCAGCTGGCATTACCTCTCTGGGCTGTCTCCAGCAACTGGTTAACATTACCTTTTCCTTTCAAGAGCTAAGTGGATATGCAGTATTTTACTCTGACAGCTGGGCCATTTTATTTGAGCCTTATTGGACTTGATAGTTACCTTTAGGGAATGTCTTTTTCAATTGTTTGTTTCCAAAGTCTTTTGTCAGTTCAGACTGTGAAACACAAAGAATGCTGAAATTGTTGGTACTGATACATCCATATGGGATAACAAATGATGGGGCAATCATTTGTTCTTTGGACATTGCAGGAGGTTATTAGTATTACAGAGCCCCCAAAAGGAGAGAGAAAAGCTGTTTTCAGTTTCTTTGAAATTATTTTACTTTGCTTAATAAAGTTTGTGTGTGTGTGGTGCCATTATATTATTCAGGACTCCACAACGGCAGTGGAAGCAGTCACACAGTTCCAAATTAAGTTGTGTCCCACTCATGGTAAAGAAGCACAGCCCCATACATAAGAAATGGGCTTACAGATGCCACATTATTGTGGATATCGCAATTATCAACCCATATGGACAGTATATTTTGTCACATTAAGGTATCTAACAAGAAGCACACCCACTCTTATTTAAAATACTTTTAATGTTCCTGTACTTGATATTCATAACAAGCCAGTATGAAATTTGAGGACTGATTTGCAAGTACAAATTACTGGTTGCTAGCTCTGTCTCCAGTTACACAGCTATGAATCTACTTGTTTGAGAATTATTAATGTCATCACTCAATTAGTGACTGGAAAGGGATTTTGTTCACAAGAGAATTCCTGTAAAATCCATTCAAGGTAGGCAGCAATAAATGCAGCCCTAAATGGAAGTGAAAGCCTGGCTTGAAAGTCTTCTGCTTCTAAAATCTATGAGAAAAAGTTCTTTTCAAATTAAATATCTAAATAAATCAACTTATGACGTGGGATTTTTCAATAGTTATTTACAACTAATATGCACACCTCATTCTGGACCAATCTGATAGTTTATAGAGTTAATATTTTGATTCTACTTTTCATCCGTGCAATTACAAAACAGAGAAAAGTGTTTGGGCTCTTTTTCTTTACCTTGGCACCACTGTTTCATATAAGGTATAAAAGACAAAGGATATTACTTGAATAACTTGTTCAGGTCAGCCTGAAACTTGCTTGCTCCCCCATTAGTTCTATAGTGTTCTGAGGACACACAAATCAGATCTCAGTTGTGAGAAATATTTTTTTCCTAGGCTTTGTTTTCTATTTTTATGATCTTCACAGAACTGGAATTTGTTTCCTGTGGCTTCTGGAAAAAACCCAAATGTCCACACCAACGCAAGGTCCCCCCAGTGACAGGAACAACCAGTTATATATTCTGAGGCATTATCTGATACCCATCACCCCACCCAGTTCATTCTGCCCAAGACACTGAAGGGGCTACATCTCACAGGAAGAATCTGCCTCACAGGGCTGTCCTTCACTCCTGGACTGCTCCCATCCCAGGACAGCCAACAAGATAATTAGTCTCATTTTTTCAGGTCTGAAAAGGGGCAATAACATACATGTCAACTGTTAATACAATTTTGATTAGTTCTTAAGTGAAATAACAGCTTTTTATGAATCAAAACCAGTAACGTACAATGAGGGCAATTTACTTTTGAAATACAGGAGATGCCCTCAGATATGGCATGAATTTAACTCTCAGTGTCAAACAGCATGGTTTCATGAGCTACAAAAGAATACTGCAATGTATCTTTATCTCTTCAAATGATTGCAGTGACTGGGGTTTTAGAAAACAGTTTTGGAATTTAGGCAAAAGATTTCAAATTCGGAGATTGGCCTGAGTTTTTGATTGCAGGGCTGCTGGACTGTTTAATCCTCTTCACTTCTTCCTCCTGACTTCTTCTAGTATATATCTCCTTCCTTCCTTCCTTCCTTCCTTCCTTCCTTCCTTCCTTCCTTCCTTCCTTCCTTCCTTCCTTCCTTCCTTCCTTCCTTCCTTCCTTCCTTCCTTCCTTCCTTCCTTCCTTCCTTCCTTCCTTCCTTCCTTCCTTCCTTCCCCCCCACTGCCTTCCTTCCTTCCACCACTTCCTTCCACCATTTCCTTCCACCACTTCCTTCCACCACTTCCTTCCCTCCTTCCCCCCTTTCTTTTCTTCGTCTTCCTCTTTTCAAACCAATGTAGATACACATATTCATCCTGTGTCATCCATGTTTTGTATTCTACAAAAATCTTTAAAATCTATTAAAATAAACCCAAAAACAAAGCTGTATTGAACCTAACAAGCTGTGGAAAAGAAGTGAGCATTTACAGAATGGTTCAGTCATACATAACCCAGTACGATAACATTTAATAAAGTGGAGATTATGAAACAAAAGGGCAACACTGGGCACTAAACAGATGGAGAGAGCAGCGGGAGAGGCAACATTAGCATTCTGCAAGTCAACTTGGCAGCAGTTACTTAATACCAGTAAGTCAATGGATCAACAGGCAAAAGAAGGGCATTCAGCCTTTCAACAATATCTAACCATACATTCAGTTATTGCAATTCAGAATTTCTTTTCCCCTTTTTTCTGTTTGTGCTAGTAATTAGAATTTTTAACTTTTTAAAATTATTGGTGTTTCTTTCAGATTCAGCCTATGTAGAAACATTTCAAAAACTTCCATAGAGGACTTAGTCATAGTTTACAACACCTAAACCTCTCCTGCATAGAAAACTGTGGCAGCCAAGGTACCTGGAGAATCATAGAGAATGCTGGAAATTTTTATGCAATAGTCATATAACAGCACACCACAAACAGGCCTAAAAGAACCCTGCTTTTATAAAACTCCCATTCCTATTTTGTTTTAAACAGTCTGATGTGCATGCTTGAATATAATATTCAGGTAATTGTAAAATTCAGAATTTGGCCTTCTTAATACCTGTGTGGGTGAAGAAAATAATCAAATGATGAAAAAGGTTTTGAAATTAAAACGGATGATGCACATATGTCCCCAAAACATTGACACAACTAAATGTGAAAAAATCATGTCTAAAAAGACAGGAACTGGGGAATACAACTTCCCTTTTTACTTAGAGTATTGTGGTGGGATTTTAGGTGAATGCCCAAAAAACAGAGAGCTCCAATAAATCTCAAGCTGCTATAGAAGAACAAATTCTTTTCTTAGTATGCAGTCTTCTGATGCCAGAAGCGTGTAAATTTAAATCGTCTTCCAGAAGCAACTGGCAGCAGGCTGAGGGGGAGGAAAGGCTCAAGTTTAAAGGTAACACATCAGAATCATTAAAAATCACAGCTGGGGTCATGTAGTTGTGACCAAGCCCATAGGAATCTTTCTGAATTACCTAAGAATAACCAATATGTACCAATGATGTAATAGAAATGCTAGTTCTTTCTTTTACAAGTTCTGCACCTCCCTTTAATCATTTAATCAACATTTCAGAGGCAATTGGATGTTCACTATATTAAATACATTTACCTAATAGTGGTGGTGAAGAGGATCCATGTTTATACAACCACACTCATATTTTAAAAATTAATAATTATGCTGTGAAATAATAATCAAAATGAGAAAATCAAAAAAGGCATAGGTTTCCAAGGATCTGAATTTTGCCTGTTCTTCAACATCTTTTGAAGAACATTGACTTTATATGTAATTTACTTTAGAGCAAAGATCAATTGTACTGTTTTAGATTACACTACTTGCAGCTTCCAGGGCCTAGGAGCAACCTCTCATTTGCCTTTTTATGAGAATTTCTAAGCCAATTAGAAATTTAAATTTAGGCTGAGTGCAATGTTTTGATTTATGTGACCACAGATAGAAACTACTGATTGACCTACTAATGAATCTACCAATAGAAAGAGATATTCTGCATCTGTGGATAACCATATGCACATGTATGCATATATATTGATATAAATATAGATATATACTTACGTGTGTGTGTCTGTATATATACACCTATATATATGTATGTGGATACATCATCTATATAATGTGCTTCATTTGCATATAGTATGGGCATAGTTTATATAATTTATACTGTTTACATATTTTTTACTATATGTTATATATATAGTATGTGCCTGTTTTTGTTTCTTATTAAATGGTATCCCAAAATATCGTGATACTTTCGGAAAGATTTCCAAGTTTTTCTAGTGGATAATGTTGTAGTAAGGAGGAAGAGGTGCTTATGAGAAAAACTTTCTGTGTAAGGCTTACTCACTTGTTTAAATTGAGGACAGGATGGGGCATGGAGAGTTTCAATCAAAGCATTGGTACTAACAGAAATGGAGTAGTAATCTCTGCCATAAGAAGTTAGGAAGAGTACTGATAGAATGTGACACATCTTTTTAGTGACATTTCAACATCCTTTGATCTTGGAATTGTTTTTTTCACCTATATATTCAAAACTTCCTTTATTTTTCAGTTTGTATTACAGCTAATGCAATGTACCAATGTCTTAAATACAGCACCATTTAAAGTTAAACAGATAATGTCTGAAATAACACCAAAAAGTTTTCAAAAATTTTCGTATAATGTATTTTGAGTACAATGAAAGTAAAACAGCCATGGCAAACATCCCATAAATAGGGAAATATTATAATTTAATCCTCTTCACAACATATGGTAGCTACAATATTTGCATGGTAAATATTGAATGTAGTAAAATGTAGTGCAATATTTTGGTCTACAGGGAGTTCTAATTTATGGGCACCTAGACTTGTACACAATGATTTGTAAGGCTTTCACAGTCAACTATGTCCAAAAAAGTTGTATCAAACATACTAGCCACTGATTATTTCTGTATCAGAAGAAAAATTATATAATATTGAGTCTCAAGAACTGAAGAAACTTGCACATCTTCATTCAAGATACTTTTAACTAATTGTTCACATAATTAATTAACCAAAGCAGCAATTAGACTATCTTTTAGGATAAAACATAAAGTTATTTTTATTTATCTCAAGATTTCTCTTGAGTGATAGGGGAATAATCATAGACATAAAGTATGGTTTCATAATTTTATGCACAAGTGATGCAATAATAATCAATGTGCATTTAAAACAGGAGGTAAATGCATCTAAATTTACCAAGTAAGGAAGATGCTCATTTTCTTTAGACTCGAGCTAGGTAAATGGGATAGAAGAACGTAAATGATAGACAAAATTTTGGTAAGACAAGAACTGGAGAATTTTATGTAAGAATTTAAAATCCATCAAAAGGTTTTCAGTTTCTGTCTGTTACCAGAAATGCTACAATGAAAGAATCGTCAGATAAAATGGACCCATGCTGCAACAAGGTGTCATGTCAGCTAGATGGGTTTTATCATTATTCTCTATGCTCTCCTACTGTTGTTATCATTATCTCATACACATCAACTTAATCACACATCTTGGCTTGCTTGGGACTTCCAACTCCTGTTCCACGTAGCCCAGACTAGGCAAAGCTGGCACATATTGTCAGATGGTTGCTGATTTTTTTCTTCTTTTAAAAAATTCATTCTCAAATTATTGGATTTCTCTCAGGCAATCAGTATTAGTAAATCTCTCAACAGATAAACCAGAAAGAATAAGAAAAGAAATCAATGATTTGGAGGTTGAGACTCTTGCCATGAAGTTACACAATAGATTTTTTTTTTTGCCAGAAAAACTGGCCATAAAAATTCCTTTCATTACTTTTTTACCATGGATGTTATTTATCAGCCATGACAATCCGTTAGATTATTAGACTATAATATTAACCAGGCAAAAAAAAAGTGATCCTAGTTAACAATAATACCCTTTTTTGGCAGCTACATCTAAACCAGTTTTTCTGCCAAATATGATGGTCATATAACTACACATATAAAAGAACAAACCAGACAAACCCCTATGGGAAAACTTTTCATTTTGTGAACAGAAATTAAGCATCCAAGTACCATTTAGCCATTCTGAAAACTATTCCCCCATCATCTTTTCCCATAAATTTGGGAAATTCAACAATTTTATAAATTTGGAAATGCAACAATTTTTTTTCATCCACTTTCTCAACCTTGTATATCTGGACTTGCTGGCCATTAGACTGGGTAAGATATGTTTTCATGCTTCCTCAAGATTCCTAAACCTTTTATGTCTGTGTTCTGGATTGCAAGAACCAGCTGCAATCTGGTTGTGATAATGGCACTTTGGATATGATGACCATTTTTTTCTATATTCAGCCTTTAGCATAAATTTCTTTTTGTTCCTCTTACTGTCTCTTTGAGTTTTTTGTATTGCTTTGTTCTGTTTGTCACATCATCCATTACATGTAGACACTGATGAGGAAAGAAAAAGGAAGAGTTTGGAAAATGAAAGTCTTTGTAACTCCAGGTGTGTTGTCAGTTGCTGCTCACTGTCGTTTTTAGTTTTTCTTGGTCTGCTAACAAGAATATGTAACTGAAAAATACACAAAACAAAAATTAATAGCTACCTGGAGAAAAAAGAACAAAAGAAGTTTTATTTCATGAGTACTTTGGAACTGGCAGCTCGAAGCACCAGCTGCCTATTTGTTTTATTATTATTTGTTTTAAATTTATACATGGATGGGTGGGAGGGAAGGCAACTTACAGTACTTGTTCCTGTTATGCTCATTGTTTTATAAACCTGAGCTTGGTCCAAGTACAATTGCTAATGGAAAGAAAAGAATCATTGTTCCTCAGATCATGAGAATGAGAAGGCTGTTCTGTGCCTATTTCTATTCCCTCCCTGGTAGCTATAAAATACTTCCTTCAATGGTGAGAAGGTCAGTCTCTCACAGAGAAATCTTGACTTCTGTTACTGCTTAGCCATGTTTTATGTTAAATACAATGATCAAGTAGGACATCCAGATTGCAAACCTTGATCCCAATGCACTTCCAAACACCCATATATTTAATACTATTCTCCTAGTCAGCATTCTCCCAGCAATGCCTCTTGTTTTGTAGGTGGTTCTGTTTTCTATTTTTGAGTACAGAGCCAGAAGCAGTCTGAAACCAGCCCAAAACTTTTTAGAAACAGTCTAATCCAGGAAAACCAGAGTAGCATGGAAGACAAACCCATGCTTTCTACACAACAAGCACAAGTAAGAATGTGCTTCTTTCCAGATTTTCCTCAGACTGATCTCTAATCTCCAGCCCCATTTTCTGCTCTCAGTATTAGCATATTTGTACTTGGGTTACTAGTAAATAGTGTGTAGTGTGTCTTTCTCATACAGCTAGCTATGAAGAAATAGCTCTAGGAATGTACAAAGGAAAAGGAAATAAAGGAAAACTAATAAAATATATCTTCAGTGTATTTAAAATTAATGATTCAGAAAAGGATTTCCTGGTTCCTAGCAGACTGGGTAAATAAGAAACTAACTGTTGAGGTGGTAATGCACACCCATGTGGATTCTACTCTGGCTAGATTTCAGGACGATATACCTTTGGGAAAAATCTCACACTACAGGAGATCACAGGAGACTGTCATTTTGTCCTTTCTGCCCTTTAATTCTCAGAGAAAAGCTTCAGCAGCTATAAAAAGGCTCTGTAACTGCAAGTGAGAATAAGAGATGTGGCTAATGGGCCCACAGCTGACTAAACTCTTGTTCTCTTGGAGCAGGCTGAATGCCTCCATTTCACAGCCACATCACTGAAAGGCTCAGAAATCCCCTGCAGCTTCTGAATTCCTGAGAACACAACACATTTAGCATTTTGTGTTGTGACCCCATCTGGGTTTCGCCTATCAAATGTCATACAGAATGCAGAGGCTGAATATGTGAAGGAATGAGTTTCTCAAAGGCTGAAAGAGCTGTTGACAAAGTCTGCAGTACAAACTCGGATAAAATACTTGGCATTTACCTGGATCATTTCAGGGTATGACATTAGCATGGGCATCTTTGTGTGAATTTGAGCCTGACCACTGTAAAAAAAAACAAAAAGCAAAAACCTTTTTTTTTTACATCCTTTTAAATTCCAGACATTCTTTAATTACATTTTTAAAAGGCAAGAACTACAAAGCAAAATGGAAGCTGTTTACAGCTGGGTATCTATTTTACACACCTTTTCAAGGCAGTGTATTACATTCTTCAGAACCAGCTGGAAAACTAAGATTAAGCCTAACTCTCTTCAGAATTAGTAAATACATTGCTGGAGCTACTAATTCTGCCCTTTAAAAACAGAACAGCCAAATGGTCTTTTCCAATGTAGGGGAAATTACTTCCAAATATCTCTTTATATACTGGATTTTGGCTGCTTTTTGAAAACATGCATCATAAATTCAGCTCAGGGAATGATTCCTTGGGTTCATGCCAAATTACCAGGTCATTTAAATAGATGCTGTATGCTGTTATGCACTTAAAATTATTTACGCTAGTTTTATAATTTCTTCAATCTGCTCTTTAACACTAACACAGTGGATAACCATTTACTCCAGAAAATCAACATCTTTCCTTTATTTCCTTTCTGTGGAGAGAATGTTATCCAGCATCAGTGTAGCTGCAGTGATGTTTCAGAGGATGTTTCATTTACATTGCAAATAGCTTGATTATCTTTATTTTGAATACTGTATTTGTTCTTGTTAACACCCCTCCCTTTCATTTTTCTCTTTTGAGTTCTGCCCATACTGCTTTGTAACTAGCTTCCCAGGCTTCTGAGGCTTGAGCATTTAGTAGTTCACATTTGGGAGGTGGTGAATGGCCTATTTTGCTGGCTGAGGTACATAATGCTTGTAGCAGTATGGGAAATTAGGATTGATCAGAAAAAACTGGCTTATGAGCCTCAGAAATTGTCAATCAAAATAGCTTTGGTCACTTTAATATCAGTTAAGACTGTAGATAGATAGACGGAAATAATTTTACAATCATTAACTTTGCATGGTAGACACAAGGGGAATGACTTAAGGAGATAGCCTGAGAAGTTAAATTTGGAACTTTACTGCTTTTACTATGCTGTATAATTGCCTAGCTGCATGCCATCTGTTCATCTTCCTCCCTCCAGGCAAAAGGGCATTACAGCTGAGCCAGTAGCAGGAAAGGGTAGAAAAGAACTCCTATACATAGAAAAAATAGCAAAAAAAGCAATTGTAAATGTCAGCAATCACACAGAAACCTATTTTGGGTTGTAAATTATCACAAAAAGAGATCTATTTCTCTCAGCCTCAAATCCTTTTGCTTTTGCATAAAACCCACAAGAGTAATAGGGTAGTCCTAAGTTCACACTCCAACAGCAACAGCTGCAAGGAAGTTCTGGTGCCACAAAGTCAATGATAGATCTTCCATTGATTTCAAAAGAGACAAGAGACTACTCCTAAATTTATTCCTGTCTCATGAGACACTAAAATGATCATCCAAGTTCAATTCCTGATCCTCATTAAAAATATGCTTGTTGAGCTCTCTGACTGTGTTTATTGACAATTCTGCATGGTAAGTGTTTTTCAATGCATGAAGTTCTTCCCTGGTCTCTTCTATGTACCAGAAAGGTACATAGGTTCCTTTCTGAAGAACTTTTCTTTCCCAGGTACTTCTGTCATGAAAGTTTCTCTGGTTTTTCCTCCTTTTCTCCACTGTGCCTGCCTTCCTGCCTATTTTTCCAGAGACCAGCAAGAATCAGAGACTTTTCTTCAAAGTGTTTATTTTCTTGAGAAATCCTGACTCTTTGTGCTATGTCTGATCTTGATGTGTCTCTGCCCATGCTTCTGCAGCTCAGACATGTTATTGTGATGTCTGAATTATTTTTGATGAAGTTAGTATTGTATTATGCTTATTTGCAGCTGGTTGAAAGTAGAAGTTTCTGGGTACATGCAGACCTGGCTGCTAAACATAAACACAAGCCTCATAGCATGGTGGGGGAAGATAAAAAGTCATTAGATAGAATCAAGAGGTGCTAAAGTGTCGCAGACATCTTTTCATGAAAATCCTTTCCTTAGGATTTTTTCCTCCTGAGAAGCTGAGAGGCCTCAGCAACAAAATGTAAACAATGGTTATCTGCTGCTGTGGAATGCAACAGGTGCATCTTTGATTGGCCCATCTTGGATGTTTATAATTAATGGCCAATCACAGCCCAGCTGGCTCGGACAGAGTCCAAGACAGAAGCCTTTGTTATCATTCTTTTCTTTTCTATTCTTAGCTTAGCTAGCCTTCTGAGGAGAACCTTTTCTTCTATTCTTTTAGTATAGTTTTAATGTAATATATATCATAAAATAATAAATCAAGCCTTCTGAAATATAGAGTCAGATCTCCATCTCTTCCTTCAACATAAGACCCCTGTGAACACTATCACACTAAAGTAATTTGGTTTGGTTTGTTGAGCAGCACTGGTGGTCACCTATTCAAAAATGTTTCCTAGCAGGCCAGGAAACATCCTTTCCTTCCACAATTTCACTTGACATCTTCCATGGGGATAGTCTCTAAAACAGATCGTGTTGCCTTGATTTAACAGCACTTAAAAAAAACCAAGGCATTGTAAAATCAGCTTTGGTCCCTGAAAGTATGGTCAGTATTTGTCTTCCATTTTCCTGACCTGGTTAGATGCTGATCTCTGGCTTCAATGGGTGCTAGGCTATTGAACCATCTCTAAAGCCCCAAAAGCACATCATGATCTTGACTGAAGGCTGCTAGTCCAGAGACCCAACTCACCTTTGTGCTTTTCTCATCTCAGTAATAATCTGTGAGAGAAGTCTGTTAGGTCCTCCAAGGTCTTCAGCAAGGATTGCTGTACGCTGATTTCAAGCACAGTTATTGCTACAAACCCAAACTGCTTTTTTTTTTTAATTACATTTTTTTCCATTAATGAAAAACTAAGGGCATCTCACTTGAAGTGAGGATGTCATCATTCTTGTTCAGCTATGCATTTAAAACAGCTTTAACAATCAGAAAATAAAAATAGACAAAAGTTAATTCTCATCAAAAAATTACTTCTGTTGTGTAATGTTATTCTTCCAAAACACATATATATTTCAATTTGTTTAAAAGTGTATGTATACTTGAAGTAAAATTGTATGTTTCTGAATATATTAGTAAATAGTCCATATGTTCTTACAACTGGAAGAACTGTTCTTACACTGATGTTAATTTTTAATTTAGCAATTTAGATCCTGGCACAGTATGACTTAAAAAATTCAACAGGTTTCAGCAAACTTTTTTATATATATTGACAATATCCTATCCCAGTCACGTTCTTCACTTTCTTCCCTGCTTGTAAACTGATTGTTAACTTTGTTGAAATGGTTAATGTCACTAACTTTTCCAGCAGCATAATCACAAATCTCACTAAGCAAGTATAAGGGTCCTCCTTAGAAGAAATTTCTCTTTTCTCATACCCACTGTGGAAAAATGATGCTTGATGTTTATGGCACAGATATGAAGAAATACATGCACACACATATATCCATATGTATATATTCTCCTTTATATTTTTTCGTAGGTAAAATATAAACAGCCTGGTGAACACAAAATAGCAAAATATTCATAACTAGGAAGATAAATTTTTATGAACAGTTTGTGTAATTCACTTAATGGCCTTATGGGTTGTAACACAAATCTCATGCCCTGACAAGCTGATTCATCTTGTAGTATCTCAGTGAAGCTCAGCTTTTAAATAAATATCCTAACCCTTTCATTTTCTGCTCATGCTCCTAAGTCTCCATGGGTCACTTAATTCCTTTCATTTGGCCCCTCTACCTCTCCCTGTATCACTACCATATCTGGAAGTTTTCAGGGACTAACTACATCCGTGTGCATTCACAAAAGACTCAGAGTTTCTTCCCATGCTCCAAATGTCAGTGAGATTAACCTGCTTGGGTTTACTATGTGTTTTTTCTCCCTGGAGATTTACAGAGACACTGCACCAAAATGTAAAATGTAAAAGCAATAGGCATAAGCATGAAATAACTACCATGGGGGGAACAGTTAAGGTGGTGCTGACATTTAAGCTTTCAGATTACCTGGATCTAGAGAATGGTAGCAATTTGCAACTCATTCAGACTCCTGATCCAAAGATAACAACAAAAAACCAAACAAACAACACAAAACAAAACAGAAACAAAATGCAACACAACAGTTTTCTATAGGTTTGCCACCACTGGGAGCTACCTCACAGCATAAAGATATATGAGCCTTCAGTGTGATCCTCAAGTGGTTCCAGGCAATAGTAGTGGTTATTGCATTGCAGACTCCTGTAGTGCTAAGGCCCCGTGACTTTGCTCCTTGGATTAGCTTTAAAGAATCTCTACTGTGAGGTAGACTACAGCTACAACAATCTATTATGGAGGCACTCTGTAGTTTACAAAGCAGATTTATGTGCTCCAAGAGCACTTGAAAATTTTTCAGTGTAGGATTCAGTTTTCCATTCCTTCTTTTGGGTGAGTTCACCAATCAGTTCTCTTCAGCTTACTGTCTTTTTTTCTATGCTGCTTCTTTAGATTACCTGTGGAAAATTCACCCAGTCCTCTAAACATCCTCTTTGAAGTCTTGTATCTTTCAAGCTTTGAACTCTAGATTTTCAGGCTTTGGATTGCCCAGTGGCAAATGCTCATTCAAATTTATGGTATTCCTCACACTATTTTTTCCCTGCCCTTCTGCTTACATCACTAGTTACATTTCTGTTTTAACAGAAGTCCAGGCTTCACAAATTCATGATTCCAGAACTGGAAAACATGAGTAATTATCCCAGTTGCTTTAAGTTATTAGCATTACCCAATTAAGTAGCCAAACATGACTGTATCTCAATATTCTAGGATTATTGACATAGCAGCTTTTTATGTGTTAATATGTCATTATCTATATCATTACTGATGTCATTTCAAAACTGCTGAGTCAGAAAAGAGTAGTGTTGTGGCAATTTCTCCTTGTTTCTTCCGTTTGATTTTGGAATTTGATTTTCTGTGCTAGTCTCTTCTTTGCTTTCCACTGACAGGATCTGACCCAATGATCCACAAATTAACCTGCCAATTGCTGTTGAAGGTAAATTACAGAGCCCAAGGACAAGATTCATCTCATCTCATCTCATCTCATCTCATCTCATCTCATCTCATCTCATCTCATGCTATATATGCCTACAGTGTACATATACATGTGTGAGCCATTGTCCTAAAATTCTTTTTCAATAACTGAAGTTTTCTTCATAGGCACTTTTCAGGTTTGATTGATCTGGCTTATTTTAGATATATACTTTCAGAAGAAATTAATCATGTCCAGGACACCAGTGGCTAGTTTGATTAGATTGTCATAGATTAGACAGGAAAACAGCAGTGACTAACTCAGATTAAGCATCTCCATTTAATCCTATGATTCACATTCTGAGACACGCAGAATAAGCTGTTCCGATTTTTTTGCCTACCTCATTATTTTCTCAATCTTTCTTGCAAGTATCTTTGCAAGGTATTCCATGTTAGATATCTTATAGATGTGTTTGTCAAAGGTAGCTCCTCCTAAACTCCTGTATTGACAGAATTCTTCAGATAACATTTCTTATATTCTTTATGTATTCACATTATATATTCCAAGTAATTATTTGTTTTAATGAGTTCTGTCTGTATATTTCTTTAATTCATCAAAACTGCCAGTGAGTCTTACCATACATGTCCCTCTCTTTTGGGAGTGTCATTTTAGATAACATTTTACAACTTTTCTTAAGCAAATGAAGAAAATTTGGTTTTAGAGGGATAGGTAAAATAAATCTTAGAGATGTTTTAGGAAGTTTGATAGTAGTTCATCTGTTACCACTTGTTACCTAACTTTCAGAAAGGGAAGACTTTCTGCAAGGCAATATGACAAGATGATCTTGATATTATATCTTAGCTGAAATTTTCATAGATGGGCTGTTCAGTTAAATCTATAGCCAGAACATAGGAAAATGCTTCTGATTCAGAGTAACTTGGATAAGAGGGAGAAGAAGGAAGACAGGAATGACACATGGAGACAAAAAAAAGATGTATTAGTTTAGAGTTTATATATTTTATTTACTAATGTTACTTTGAATAAAGGTCATGTTTTTTATTCAACATTCAGGTCTGAAGGTTTGTGGATCAGGTGAGAAGTCCAGTTGCTTTTTATTTCTCTCACCATGTTAAATAAGAACTACTAAATGTGCAAGGAGATAAAATAACAGACAATTTATATTCTGTCTGTACTGAATGTATAAATTCACATGAATATGATGGCTATTGTACAAGGAATTAAGAAGAATAAGGAAAGGATAAGGAATTTTCATCTAGTAACATAAAAAGTATCTAACAAAACTCTAAAGAAATATGTTTCTAACTGAATTTTCTCAGTTTTCTTAATGGTATTCTGCCTAACATAGTAATTCTTGGGCAAAAGTCCAAACATGAATTTCAGTCAGTCTCACAACACTCCTGTAAAAGTTTGGCTATAAAACCAGCTGTAATACAGCTTTGCATGCTGTCATTATCTTTATTGACTGGAAATACGCCACATAACTCCTAAGATTTTTGAGACACATTTTAATTTATTTTATTGCTGACCAAGAATTTTAGTAAGTCATTATAAATGTCCATTTTCAATTTCTGCTAGTGCGATTGATGTGATTTCATATAGAGTCATGGGATCTTTAAGTCTTATAAATGCACAGATTTATGGAACTCTAGTCCACTGCTAGTGAAATTAAAATAGCACTTGCTCCTGCATTAGTTGCTCCTCATGGGAATTCAAACTCCAAACTCATTGTGACCTGCCTGAAAAAGTCCATCTTGATGTTTTAAATGGGCAGGGTGGGAACAGGATCCCTAGATTGTCTCAGTTAGCCTGCTGGTTTAACCTGATAACAGTAACTAAATCAGATAACAGCAGATTTATATGTTTCTGGCCAAAATCCTGATGATTTTATTTATTTTATTTCTGTTCAAGTGAAACCCTGCTGAAATTAATGTGTTGACTGATGATATGACTAGGTGGAGCAAGTGGCTGAATGTATTTCAAGAATTCAGCAGTGGGGGAGGGTGTAGTTGTTTTTTGCATACAGCATACACAAAATAAAAATATGTCAACATACTCTTTTGCTTCACATACTTCTTGTGTTTTACTGTGCTATTATGAAAGTCTGTGTCACATAAACACCCCTTTCTCCCTTAGTAACACAACAGCTAACTATTCATTATGAGTGAAATAAGCAATAGTTGCTTGAAGTGCTCAAGCTGTTCACATTTAGAAATATGTAAGGGGATACCTCAGCAGAGGATGTATCTTCTCTTCTTTTTCATCATGTCAAGCTTTCTTTCAAGTACCACACATTATTCATCAGAAAGATATTAGAGTGCATTTAAAATGCACATTCCATTAGTGTCAGAATATTTACTATGCAATGCTCAGATTTTCACCATCACATGCCTGTGTTGAAAATTGTGAAAAAAATGATGATGCCATTACACTTCTTCAGCCCATTCTCATTTTTTATCACTTTTTGTTTTCAATTCTTTAGTTCATTTCATTTTGTTAGATTTTCTCACACAGATTCTGACTCCTTCACTCACAGGTGGTGAGAGGTAAAGAGCTCATTAGGGGGAAATCTACTGTCACTGGAGGTTTGTGGCAAACCTCCTGATGTCTTCCCTGCACACTGACGGTAATGAGAATTGAGGGGGTATGCATCACTCTGATCTCCTTACTTATCATCAGTGAATGGGTGTAAAGAAATTTTGGAAACCATACTGTGCATTTTTGGGGGAGGCAAGAATAAATAATTTAAAAATTTTTCTTTGACTTCACTCTGAACACTGTTTTCAGAATATACATGAGAACCTGTGGGAAACTAAGGAAATAACATATCTTAAAAGAGTTTCCCTTTTTTCAAACTATTTGCTATCTCTGTGCAAGACAGATTCCCAGAGCACTACCGAGTCAAAAGAAAGCCTGTCAACATATCCAAATTATTCCCAAAGCTCTGAGAATTGGCTGGGGTAGAGGGGTGTGGGGGTGTGGGCAATGGACACTGACCAGCCACAGCAGTGGCTGAGCATGCTTTACCCGCATCTCCCATCAGAGAAAGAAGGGTCAGTTGGAACTCTTGCAGCCCACACTTTGGCTGGGTTGATGCTTTCCTGATGGAGCTACATGTTCATTGAAGTTATTGACATTACCTAAATGGGGTTAAATCTCTTCCTTTTTCATCTCTCAGCACACCTGTGCAAGACCAGACACAATTTAGTGCTTATTACTGAAAGCTTATTTTCTGAGAAATGACCAAGATACAGTGTAAAAAGAAACCTAAAACTGATACTCAGGGGTTTTTTTAGACCTCTTATTTTCACAGATTCCTTTAGCATCAATTTCAATTTAGATGCTAATCTCATTTTTGCTTTTTGGGGGAGTGTGAATTGAAACCTGTGTGATTTGAAGCATAACATAAGGGCGCACTTCATATTACACTCCTATTATAGAGTGGATCATATCAACATAAACAGCATATATCAGGGTCTCAGAAATGTGCTGCAGAAACGTCTCACATGACACTTTAAAGAGAGTCTAGATGGGGGAAGATCCTAGTTTCTTTTGCTTAAACTACTACTGCAAAACAGAAAAAAAAAAAAGGGAGTGTAAAGGGTCAAAAGCAAAACCAAAAAATCAAAATGAATGGAGTAAATTAATTACTGTTCTAAAATGGAAAACAAAAGAAAGGAGCTTGCCAAATATAAGATCGGGTAAAATCTTGCTCTCTAGATCAAAGTAAATTAAAATTAATTCCATTGTTTTCTGCAAATTCTTTTAGATTTGCACTAGTCTAGGCGACAGATGGAATTAGTCAGGCTTTGCATCAGTTGCACTGAGAGCAGAATTTGTGTCTGTAATACTGCAAGAGGGAGGGCTGTTTTTCAGTGCAAAGAATCCTTCTATTGATCCTACATTTTCTCCCCTTTGTTTGTCCTTAGCTATTCATATTAGTTTTAAATTCCCTTTGTTCACTCTCTTTCCTTTGCTTCCCAGTCTGTGTAAAAGATTCTGAAACATGCTTCATTACCAGTTTCCACTCCCACATTTTAGATTTATTTTTACAACCCTCCTACCTCTGCAGTAATTCTTCTTAAGACTGTTCCCACAATACCAATATCTGCTGCTTCCTATCCCTCAGGCACTCACACTGTCGTACCAAACACTGTTCAGTCTTTTACTTGAAGAAAAATGCTAGCACACCACAACAAGCTGAGTGCACGTTCTTCTCTTATACCGATTTTACTGACTTTTTGATGCAGCTACTATCTCAGTTTATTCAATAAAATTTTCTAAGGTCTTTCCATTATAAGGAAATCTTGGCTGCCCTTCCAAGAGCATATAATGTCACCACACTGTCTTTTGGTCACATTTTCAACAAGAGGTAATGCAGCTAAGTGAAATACCATTTTCTGACGGAAAGTTTTCTTTAGCCAGCCAAGATGTAACCATATAAACTTATAAATCTTCTTGAACTTTTTTCCCTATCTTCCTATCAACCCTGTCTTACCTATACCATACAACATCTTAGTGATTTGCCAAGCACCACTCCCCATTTGCACATAAAAACATAAAGAAAAACAGTTGTGAAGGGGTTTACACACAGCATGTGCAAACCCATTCAGAGTAGAAGACAACAAAGATTCCAATTTCAAGGAAAGTGTCATGGTCTGCTGCTCCAGTCTATGCAGAGATATAACACAAGGCAGTTTTGCAATTGCAAACATTTATGGCCTTCTGCATTCCCTAAGAATGACTATTATTTCTAATTGGAAAGCACAGCTTTGTGATTACAGAGTTGAACAGAAATTAAAAAGCAGGTTGCTCTTCAGAGTTATTCCTCTTAGCCCCCTCATGGACAGTGAACAAATCATTTTTCTTTCCTGTGCTTCAGTTTCTTTTCCTGTACAGTGCATTCTAAATGCTTTCATGGTTAGTAATCCATATTTATGGCATGAATGGCTTGTGTACAGAGCTTCCAGTAAGTTTTAATCAGGTACATGCATAAGCACATAAAGAAAAACTCTAATGTTCACCTAGAGAAAAATATGTATTTTCTTCTGCAGAGTGTACATTACTTTATTCAAAGCATAAGTGGACACCATTGCAGTAATTATTCCGTCATTTCCATTGACTAAAGTTTCCAGTCTATATCCAGTCTATTGCAATCACACCAAAAAATAGAGAAGAAATTGCCACAATCTACTTCTGACCTGACTTTAACTGACCATTAATTGTGTTTGCACTACCTAAGCTACTGTAACTTTCCATCTGCATGTGCTTTTGGCCTGGATTTTTCCCTGGATAAAGCTATCACACTTTATACAGCACTTGAATTTTAAAAAGAGGAAACACAACTACATTAAAGAAGAAAAAGAAGGAGATGATGTGTCTGATAAGGCAGGGAATTACTAATCCTTTCTTTTGGTGAGACTTGTTCCCACTGTGTCAGAAGCAGTCCTTTGCACACAGCAAATTGAAACCGTGATGGAATCATCTTCCAGCATTTGGATGTAGTAAGAAGAGTGAAGATCAGGTGACACATGCTTCAGCAAATGTTAGCAGGCAAACTTTGTCCCCTACTCCACGAAATGTTTGAATGTTGCCTGTAGCTCTTCCAGGAGTTCACATTCAGATGCTTCCAGTGTAATCTGTAAAACAGAATGCTCTGCAGGAAGACCTTCAGCAATGGTCAAATGCAGACCTGAAGGGATACAGAATGAACACAGGAACACACAGTTGGTTTAGCACTTTATTATACAGTCTGTTCAAAGAGAGTTTCAGAGAGGAGTTCCTGCTTCATCTAGTTTCACTTTTTAGATAATTGTGGATATGTAAGCAGGATTCTCATTTCTCCATCTGAGGTGTGTTTTGAGAGCTGGCGCAGGGCTGTGGCATCTTGTTAACAGACAAGGTTATTTCATCAGCAAACAACTGAGTCCCAGGAATCTCTTAGCACAGTTTAATGAAATCACACAAACCATTTCCCTGGATCTTGTAATGAATGGACAGACACTAAATCACACAGACTTTAAAGTGAAGTCTTTGCAACTAGTAATGATTGGATGGTAAGATTATTTCTCAGTAAAGATGATGTTTTAACTGTTTTTCCGATGTGGGTTTTTGGGTGTTTGGGAGTTTGGGTTGTGTTCGGAGTTTTTAGTTTTCTTGTTTTTACTGGGATTTTGTGACTTTTTGTTTTGAGTGGCATATTTTGTTTTGGCTTTGTGGTTTTATGGTTGTTTGGGATGGGTTGGGTTGGGTTTTTGTTTGTTTGGTTGGTTGGTTGGTTAGTTGGCTGGTTTTGTTTTGGTCTGTACTTACATTTGTCAGCAAAACAGACTCTTCTCATTGTGGCTTTTTCCTGACTGCCTGACAGACTGACTGACTGACTGACTCTAAGGACCACTGGAAAGATAACAGTACCGTTCATGTAAATTTTAAAACAAACTCTTAATCTGAAATAGATAACCCTGTTTTGAAAAGCTGTCCAATCCAAAGAAGCAAACTCAAGAGAGAATCTATCAACATGACTAAGAATATCTATAAGTCCTGTAGAAGTCACGACAGACATGCACATTTCCATCCAAGGAAAATCTCACTGTATGTAACTACATTTTAAAGAGACATGCATCTGTTTGCAGCTAAATGCTCTGGAGTTGTAGGAAGCTCTGTGCCCTTGGATTTGCTCTGGGCTGAAATTAATGTACTTGGAAAAAAATATTTACTGAGAAACAGGAAATCTTTCAGATTTAGACAATTTTTCCAGAAACTAAGCATTTAATAGGCATGTTCGTAATAGAAAAGGCTGTGGAAGAAATTGCACATAGCTTCCAAAAGCCCTCACCAAGATTTGGAAAACACAAGCAAGATGGAGAAAAAAAGAGAAGCTATAATAATATCACTGCTAGATACCTTGAGTCTGTAGAGCATGAGCAGCCATGCTAACACCCTCAGTGCTGGACAGTCAACCATCACAGCAGGAGCTTCTCCATTTCCTGAAACACCTTTCCTACACACGGATATGCTAGTACCTACCTTTTACTTCCCAATAAAAAACCAACAACATCTACAAGTTTTCTTGATGTCACTGTCAGAAGGGAGCATTTTGTGAAGGATTCTTAAACCTTTGCTCATTTTCTTCATCTCTCTATTCCATTAGTCATATAGGAACAGAAAGGCATTTATTTTTCTCATATGCTTACTAGTATTAATACAGCTGAATCAATTAAAGCAGATTAGATCTTTCTAATAATTTTAAACATGAGGAAAGACAGTTTTTTCCCCTATATTACATAATACAGATGTATATGATACAATACAGATGTATATATTGTGCATTCTTATTTTAGTCAAAAAATCTCCTCTATGTTATAAGAACCCCTACAACTCAAAACAGGTATGAATAACAAATTTTAGCAGCAGGCAAAGAGCAATATCACCTCCATTCTGTGGGACAACACAAACTTTTGCTAGCAAGTAGAGCAAGTAGAGCAGCAAACAGAGCAATACCCTCAGAGCGTGGTTCTGGGCCTCAGTTTTGATCTGGATCACATTGTGTTGGGATTTCTGCTGTTATTCAGGAGGTAACCACACTTAATTATCTGTCTCCTTTTACAACAAGATGGAAGTTGCAGGACTGTCTGATTACTTCAATGACATTCCCATTTGAAGACCTGCACTTTTATGAAATTGAACCTCATTAAATCAAAGGTCCTTTTCTATGTTATGCTGTTATATATCAACTCCCTTCACTGCAGACACTTTCATTTGACGTTACTTTTATCCCGTTTTAATGTACTGTGAGTGTCAGAGCAGTCCTGGCATCTGACATTATTTTTGACAACGTTCCATTTTATCATTTGCAAATTCTTGGCATGCTAAAACTCCCATTGATTGAACATCCCAAAGGGAAGGAGGCAGGTAAAAGTGAAAAGAGTGAGAAGATGAGATATGAAAATCCTGACACTCATGTTTATTTCACAGATTAATTATTGCAAGTAATTTGATTTCCAAGGATTTATGAGGTCAGCTGTATTTGCTGTAATTTATTTAGAACATAATTTCCAGATTTCAAATAGGCTTCAGCCCTGCCTAACATGTTGCTTCCAGACTCAATTTTTTCTATTTCACATGACAAATATTTTGATGTAAAGTTCTGTAGCTAATTTAAAGTGATCATTTTACAGAAGATATTGTTGCTTGTTTTATCTGGCACTATTGCCCAAACACATCTGAAGGAGTTGTTGAAATAATTAGGCTGAAAATAATTAACTTTTTAAGTATCACTCAGTTCTAAAGTTGTGCAGAGGTACCTCAACAGATCATCTAGTCTAAACTTCCTGCTCAAACAAGGTGAGCTACTGTGGATTGCTGAGGGCTGTGTCCTGTTGGATTTGGAGTATCTCCGAGGATGGAGACTCCACATTCTCAAGGCAAGCTGTCCCACAAACCAGTCTTGCAGGGGGAAAAATGAAAACAACTTTCCCCCTGCCACACTCCACCCCCTCCCCCCCAACCCACATTTCCCTTATGTTTAAATGAAATTTCTTGTATTTTTCCCTATGTCCATTACCTCTTGTCTTAGTCCTGCCACTTTTTAACCTTTTAGGTCCTTTGCTGGACTTGCTCCAGTCTTTTGATGTCTTACATGTCCTGGGGAGCCCAACATAGGACCCACTACTCCAGATTGAGTACAGGGAAAGTATCACCTCTGTCTACCTGAGCAGTGTTCTGCCTCATGCAGCTCTTAATTCTTTTAACCTTGTTGTTTTGCACAAAAGCACATTGCTGGCTCATGGCAAGTTTGGTGTCCACCAGGTCAAGTCATTTTCTGCCACACTGATTTCCAGCTGATCAACCCCCAGCCTCTGTTGATGTGTGGGAATAATTTTGTCCAAATTCAGAATTTTTCATTTACCTTTGTTGAGATTTGTGAGGTTGCTGCTCATTTTTTGTCCAGGCTCCTCCAAGTTGCAACACATCCATCTGGTCTATCAATCACTCTTCTCACACTTTTGGAGGAAACACTGTCCCATAACCCAAATCACTAAAAATGATGTTAAATAATACTTGCCTCCATTTTAATCTCTGGGGTGCTTTACTAGTGACTGGCATCAATCTGAAACTTGTGTTCTGGTCACAACCAGTTTTAAATCCACCTCACTGTCCATATATTCAGCCCAAATTTCATCAGTTTATCAGTGAGAATGTTACAGGGAATAGAGTTGAAAACCTTTCTAAAGGTAAGATGAACAGAATCCAATGCTTTCCCCTCATCCACCATGACAATCACCTCATCGTAGAAGTCTATGTAGTTGGTCACACATGATTTCCCCTTTATAAATCCCTGCTAATGACTTCAAATTACTTTCTTGTCCTTCATGTGTTGTTGGGAAATGTTTTTGAAGAGGATTCAGTCCATTGCTTCCATCAGATAAAGGAATGACTGACTGGCTTTTGTTACACTGGATCCTCCTTCTTTTCCTTCAGAAGGCAGAACTGGCAGTTGCTCTCTTCCAGTACACAGGAATCTTCCTTACTGGCCAGAGACTTTCAAAGCTAATCAGGATTGTTCTTGCTCTGAAAAGCATCAGCTCCCTCAGCACTCAAGAAGTGCATCAGGTTCCAGGGGCTCATGTAAGTCCAGTTTTGTTTAAATATGCTTGAGTAGATTCTTATTGCCCTGGAATTCCTGAAGACAGGTCTTACCAGTAAAGACCAAGGTGAGAGTAGCAAAGATTCCTTTTGTCTTTTCAATGTCCTTTGTGATGAGATCCCCTTTCCCATACTTTTCTTCAACTTCCTTCTGCTGCTTATTCATGTGTAGAAACTTTCTTTCTTTCTTGCACTTCACCTTCAGCTCCAGAAGGGCTTTTGTTTTCCTAACCCAATACCTTTGTGTTAGTCCAGTGTTTATCTATTTATGTTAGTCCAGGGTACTTTTTCTCTGCTTCCACATTTTACAATGTTCCTTTATGTTTAAGTTCAGTCAGAAGCTCCATCATCATCCATTAAATCCTCCGGTCAAAATGGACCTTTCTTGATCTTGGAGAAGGCAAACCTTGAAAATCCATCAGTTCTCCTGCACCTCTTCTCTCTGGGACTGCAACTCATGGGATTCTTCTAAGCAGATTTCTGGAGAATATTGAAGAATCTCTCCAAAAGTCTAAGCTGTGACCCTACTTTTTTCTGTTTCCATCGTTCAGATTCCTTATCACCTCATGAAGACCATGGCCTGTTCCTGAGGTTACATCCTGATCAATTCTTCCCTGTTTGTGTGACATCCAACAGAGCATCTCCTCTCATTGTCTCCCTGATGATCTGCATCAAGAAGGTGCCTTCAACACTCTCCCAAAATGGCTTGGATTTCCCACCACTGTAGTTCTCTTTGCGACATATATTGTTGGGCTTCAAGTCTCTCATAAAACATAGGGCCTGTGAACATAAGGACTCTTCCAGCTGTGTTAAGACAGCCTCATGTACATTTTCTTCCTAGTAAGGCAGTCTCTGGCACCCACCACATTGTCATCCATGTGGTTTCCCACTAATCCAGACCCATCAGCTCTGCTCAGCTCATTGTTCGTCTGCAGACATGCACCCCGATGCAGTCTCATGCAAAGGCTAGTGCCCTCATGCTGCCCTTTCTTGGTAGCCTGTATCCATCCACTCCAGCTGTGTGAGCTATTCTAACATGTCTCCACGATTCCAATGAGATAACAACTCTCTAAGTGCACACAGACCTTTAAGTCTTACAGTTTGTCCCCTTCAGAGAGGCATAAGGCATCCTGTTTTCCTAGGAAGATTAATGGGGAATCTTCCCTGCAGTTCTGTCTGGTAGGTACTTCCCTGTTTATGTGGATATATTTGAGTGGGGCTACCTTCTGCCCTGATCTGTTGATTACAACATCCCTTGTATTTATATCAACTTAACACCCCAATCTTGTTCATCACTTCTTCACATTACTGCTCATCTTCTTCCCCTGTTCCTAATTCAAGTGTTTCTTCACCAGGCTAGCTAGCCAGCTGGCAAAATGCTTTTTGTTCTGCTTGATCAGATGGATCCCATCCCTCACAAGCAATCCTCAATCCTCACAGGGGGTCGTTGGTTGTACAAAACAAAACTGTGTTGTCATCAGTGTTTAACAGCTGCAAAACCAATTTTTGACCCACATGTATATTTGCTGTAAAAATATATGCTGGATGCTAAAGGTTAAAGTCTTATCATAGCTCTTTGTTTTTTCTCTATGAATGCCGGTCTCCAATGACAGCATGTCATTTGTTACTATTTATCACGAGGTTGTGAGTCACATAAGACTGCTCTTGTTCTTTAGTTCCCTGCATGTTGCCCTGTGTAGCATATCACATTGCTTGCATTCACTTTCTAATCTGTGCATTGGGAAAAAAGTGTCCCTTCTGACACTGGGAATCAACCTAGTGAAACTACCGATACAAGTAATTGTAACTGAGAGAATAGTTTAATTTCAAGCTAATTTGAGAACACCAAGAATTCGCCAGTTTTAAGCAGCTGTGTGTTTCAGAAAGGATATTCTCTTAGAGCATACTGCACCAAGCAAGCCATGACATTAGAAAAGTAGCAGTGGAGAACCCATGAGTTCTAAATGCTTGATATTGCTACTATATGTGTAGTCAGGAAGAAAAATTGTAGTATGCCTTTGAGATATGATTCTAACCCCATCATTCAGATTAAATTATGGACATGATAGATTATATTCTATCTAGTCCTACTTGATATTACATCTAATAATTTAGATAACATTTGAAAAATAATGGGCAGAGTTTGAGAAAGGAAGTCATAAAGTAAAGAAGAAAGTCATTTTTGTAAAGAAAAACTGTGATTCCATTTAAAGTAAACTTAAAAAAATACTCTTTTGCCTACCATGATCTAAACTTGCAAACTTTTGGTAATTCTGCACATCTAGGCTACCTCACATATCAAAAATATTTATCTGCATCAGGCCAACACTTCCAATTGACTCAAGCACAAAGTTACATTCACCAAAGACATTCCTTTTCCTTTTCTATCAAATTCGATGAGCACTTTCAGAGCTCACAGAGGCCATTTTAAAGAGCAGCAGTAAGAGGTGTTACAAAAGGACATCTAGGAGAGCAAATCTCTCAGAAAAATCTCCCAGGAGGGTGCAATCTCTTGTCCAGGAGAATGTTTGGAGAACTGAATGTGGCACCTTCCTCAGAGGGACTGTGTACCCCATATGGCACCTTTGGGTCCAGGGACAGCCTTACTATTCAGCACATGCAGGAGCAAGATAGATGAGCTGCAATGTACCTGGCACATCTCAGCCATGTCCTGTGCTCATGCCAGTGCTGCTGCCTCTCAGGCATGCAAAATGACTGTAAATACCTAAACCCAGTGCTGTCTTTGGCCTTGAATCCACATGCAGGAAGAGATAGAGTAAGGTCAGATAGGGTTATTTTCTGAAGCCCTGGGGATCTGCTCATGTTTGCAATTTCTAAGGAAGGAGGGGTGCAACAAATTAAGCGCATTGCCCCTATGGCACTTTATCACAGAGCAGGAAGGCTTTTCAGCCCTTAGCAGAAAAAGAGAAATAAGGAAATAAAAACCTAGGGATGGAATGAGAAGATGAGGGCAATGAAAGCAGCTGCCAAAATTGAGCCCAAAGGCAGAAGGTCTGCTAGTGACAGACGGTAGTGACCAAAACACTGCTGGAAGCAGAGACCATATGCAATATTTATTTATTTGAGGTTTAACAGTTCCTATGTGTGCTCCTAACAAACTGCTTATAACCAAGGTTCCTTTGGCTAAGGTTTTAATGATACGTGCCCATCTGCACAGCTTCAATAGTATATGATGTCTCTGGTAAAAGAAAGTTTTCCTTAGTTAAAACCCTCAAACTATATCTTGCGTCCAGTTAGTATAAAGAATCGAGGCAAAATCATTGCTTCCAGGATCATCTTTAGCAGTGGAATAGAAATGTCCTAAGCTCCAGTTCTCTCATAAGTGGTCAATTAATAAATGGGATAATGTAAATGCAGCTTCTTTTCCTGGGCTATTTAAATCACACCTCTGGCACAGTAAAAAATGATGCTTTTCTGGTCAGCTTATAATATTTTAATTGTCATTTTTAATTTAATTCCACACAGAATTTTCTTGTGTCATAGGTCCCTCAGGAGGCTGGAAATATCACACAGATTTTATTGAATACTTCATTCCAATTCCCACCCTGCAGTTATAGAGCTGTCACTAAAAAAATAAAAACCTCTGTAATTGTTAGATAAGATGATTTCAATATGGCTACATCATCTGTTTCATTATTTCCATTTTTTAAAATTTTACTTAAAAAAAACCCAACTCAAAACATGAAATTTCTTAGGCAGTATCCACAGTCTGGGTGTTTAAAGTGTCATAACCACTAACCATGTTTTGGTTTATTTTTATCACTACCTCTTGCTTTTTAGATCTATCTTTCAATTATGCCTTTTCCTGTAAGGAATCTCAAATCAACATCACTAAAAAGAAAAATAAAAAGTAATTGGTGGCTTGATGGAATTTGAGATAATAATGGTGCTACCATAGAAAATAGGGATCATATTCTGCCTTTAATTTATTTCTTTGCTTTGAATGTGCTTTGGAAGCAGACTTAGCCAGAGGTCCCAGAAATGCTGTGCCTAAGTGGCAGACCTGGCAGCCACTTAAAGCATTCGAAACTCAACAGCAGGTTTTTTTTGGGAATTCAGAATAGCTTTGCAGTTGAAATGACAGGTATATTTCATATTGGCAGAATGTGATTTCACTGTCTGGATTTTGGCCAAATTATCAGGGTCATGCTCTTATTCTTAGAAAGAGAGTATTGGGATTTTTAATCATCTCAAGCAGTTGGGAGCTTGGTTTTACTTCTGAATTAAATTTAAACACTTCTCTCAGGACCCTGAGACAATGCTGAAGCACCTGTTCAGTAAAGGCTCAGGCAAAAAAGCACATTGCTTGATTCTAACACTTTACCCTCACTTGCTGAATTTTCATGCCTGATGCCATTTCCCATCCCAGAAATTGCCAGGTATGAACACACTCTGTATATGAGATCTGATGACAGCAGCCCAGCAGAGAAAGCACATACTGGTGATGTTTTCACTGCCTTCCACAAATAATTAAACCTTTATTTCAGGCTGAGAAAATGTTATTAGCAAGGGTCTCAAAAAACCTCCTTCCAATTTGGCTAATCAGTATTAGCATAAACAAAGTAGCAGTGCAGCCAGGCACAGCAGATCCAAGAAAGCACATGCTTTAGTGCTGACAAATAGCACAACATATTTTAGGGCAAAGAAAAAAAAGGAAATGTTTGTCAAATTAAGAGGATCCTCAGCTTACTGAACAGGAGCCCTTTTTGCAATAATGTGAGGAAAGGCCATCTAGTATTCAGCACAATTTGCAGCTGTAAAAATGGAAACAGAAGGGTGGGTTGTACTCCTAGAGGAATACATTATGAATCAGAGCAAGGGCAAATTCAGGACACCTTGTGGGGAAAGACAAGTACAGAGAAAATGCTCCTCCCTCAATTTGCCATCTCCTTCACTCATGAAATCTTGTATTAAAATATTTATTTTTGGTTGATCCATTCCATCTGGATGGAAGATTGAAAGATTTAAGATCAGCCGATAGGTAACACTTAGCACCATGAGAATTGTGGATTTTGGGGTGTCCATTGCTCAGCCTGCAAAGCACTGGGGAAGGGACAGGAAGATTTTTAAGCACATTTAAAAATCTATTTAACTAAACCAATTTCAAAATCAGCCTACTGCCATGTCACACAGAAAAGCTTTGAAGAATCTTTGAGGCTTGTAGGGGGTGGAAAGAAAAGTGATTGATGATACTTTGTATCTTAGATATATAACCACATCAGCGATTGAAGAGACAGTCTGCCTTCCTTTGCAGTGCAGGACCGGAAATTCTTTGTTTTATTGTAACTTGAAGGAAACATGAACACATAGCATGGGAGAGTCGTTGAAGAGATTTTTATCAGGAGTCAAGAGGTAGTGACTTCACTTAGTGAAGAAGGGCAAGAGCGAATAAATCAAACTGTCTTAGTAAGAACATTTTGCTTGATGTATCAAAAGACGCTACCTCCTTGCTAGCACATGTAAGATTTCTAAAGGTAGATACCTACATATTCAGCTCTCTGGCATGCCCTTATCCTCCTGACAGCTAGGAAGACAAGGAGATGGATTAGTGAAGTTTGATTGTAAAAAGTATTGGAGAGTAAAAATATATGTATGCTGATGAACAGAAGCCATTAAGTCCCAGAAGGTAAAGAAGAGGGTAGAACTGAGGAAAAGGGAAGAGATACAACAAGAAAAAGAAAATATTGTACAGTAAATTTTGAACCGTGGCGTACATCTTAGGCATCTAATACACTGCAGCCACTCAATATGCAGTTTGCTTCAGGTTTAAAGACTATTGGGCAAAATGTGAAGTAAATAGCAGCCAGACAGAAGGAAAATCATACAGATCAAGGGCCAACAGATCTTTATTGCAGTGACCTTGCACTGTAATTGGGTACAAAAACATTTACAGAGTGATCTCTACTCAGTATATAACATTACATTATACACATGCATTCAAAATTATCATGGCTGGGAAAATGAAATACCATTTCATTTGAAAGACCTTTTTTTTCCAAATCTTTTCCTCTGAGAAAAACAAGCCAATTACTCTTGCATTAAACACCAAGACCCTCTACCCTCTGGCTACAATGGCACTAAGAGGAAGCATGACCGGCTGTGAGCCACGCAATATATCTTATCATGCCAATGACAGAATCACATAATTTTTGGGGGTGGAAAGAAGCTAAAATATCATCTAGTCCAAGTTCCCTATCATGGGCACAGACATCTTTTTCTTGGTCAGTTTGCTTAAAGCTCTGCCAAACCTGACATTGAACACTTACAAGGACGGGTCATCTACAGCTTCTCTGGAAAACCAGTATCTGAGCATCCCCATGATAAAAAAGCCTTCTTAAAGAATCCTTTCTATAATCTAATCTACTCTTTTTATGTTTAAAACTCTACTTCCATTCTGTCACTGCAGGCTGTGGTCCTCCTCCTTCTTTCTCGTAAGTGCCATCTAACCATTGAAAGAATGCAATAAAGTATGCCTGCCTCCTTCTCTTCTCCAGGCTACACAACTCTGCATCTCTCTCAGCTTTTCTTCTTAGGAAGGATATTTCAACCCTCTGATCATTTTTGTAGCTCTCCTCTGGACCTGTTCTAGCAGGTCTATGTCTCTTTCATACTGTGGACCCCAAAGCGGGATGAAATACTCCAGATGGGTTCTCATGAGAGCATAGCAGAGGGCAAGAACCACCTCCCTCAATCTCTCAGACACACTTCCTTTTATGCAGCCCAGGATGAAATTGGCTTTCTGAGCTACAAGAAGACAATGCCAGCTAATACTCCCAAGTTCTCTTTGGGGCTGTCATCAATCCATCCGTAATCCAGTCTGCATTGATACAGGCGATTGCATCAGCCCATGCAATACCTTACACTTGGTCTGGCTGAAATTCATGGGGTTCACCTGCCTGTCTCCACATGCCTGTCCAGGTCCCTCTGCATGGCATCCTGACCTCAAGCACATCAATAGCATCACTCAGCTTGGTGTCATCCATAAACTTGTTAAGGGTGCACTGCATCCTGCTGTTGATGTAATTGATGAAGGTAATGAACAGTACTGGTCCTGGTATGGACCCTTGAGGGACACCACTTATTGATCATTTCCCTTTGCACATTGAGCCATTGGCTAACTCAGTAGATGTGGCAATCCAGCTAGCTCCTTATCTACATCAAGCCTATTCCCCACAATTAAGAGGCAAAAGTCTGTTGTAGAACACTGTGAAATACCTCACAGATGTCCAGGAAGATGACATCAGTTGCCCTTCTCTTGTCTGCTATTGCAGTCAGTCCAACAATTGTGAAGGAGCAGTTTTCCCTTGGTGACACTACATTGCCCGTCCTTAATCACTGCCCTACCTGCCTTATGCTTCAACATAGCTTCCAGTATGATTTTTTTACATGATCTTAGCAATTACTGAAGTGGGTCTGTGGGGAATTCCCAAAGGTCCTCATTTTACTTTTTAAAAGAAAAGTGAAATTACCTTTTCTTTAGTCTCTGAGAAATTCATCAGACTGTCATAACATTTATAGTATGATGGAGTGTAGGTTGTAAACTATGACTATTCCAACCAACAAAACAAACTGTCCATTTTACTTATGAGAGGTCTCTCAGTCCTAACATTAATTTTGGATAAGCAATTAATGAGCTCCTAATACTGGTACTGACAATTTCTGTATTTTCTGTGACTACCAGCATCTTCTTGGAAGTCATTTCTGGCAGTGACAATAGAAAGATTAAGATTTCTGGCTTGCCTAAAGTGTACCTAATTTGCTTTAGATGAACAACCTCTGATCCAAACAGACGAAGCCAAGATAGATGATGGGTTTCAGTCCTAATCTGGGTTCTGGAGTGCTTGCAGAAGGGGTTGTGCAGATGTATGGGCAGCCCTGATGGGCCTTCAGTGGTCTAAGGATTTGTTTCTTCTTCCTATACTGCAGTAGACAGAGCCACCATAGTGGCTTCCTTGAAGTGCATATGGTCCTTCAGCAGGACATTCTCTGACAGCCAGAGAGCAAATGCCATGCCAGCTTGTGAAGGTCTATCCCCTCACAGTGTGGGAGATTTTGCCTAGGAGATTATTCTCCACCTGCTTCTTCAACAATTTTCAAGCAGGTGTGCTAACTAGTAAGAACCTTGAACATCAGGGATTGCAATGTAACTGGCAATGTACAGAGCTACTTGCTTTCACATGGTAAACAGTTTTAGCAGTTCTTTGCAGCAATGCTTAATGGAATATAAGTGAATATAAGAAATATCTTTCTAATTTTGACCATATTCTTAGAAGATTTTAAACAGTTGTATGTGAGTCCATACCTTTGCTTAGCACAAGTGGTCAGTCACTGTAATAACACTTATCATGAAAAATTCACTTTGCATTACAACATTTGTCGTAGACATCTTTTTGTGAAAATCCTTTCTTAGGATTTTTTCTTCCTGAGAAGCTGAGAGGCTCCAGGAACAAAATGTAAACAATGGTTATCTGCTGCTGTGGAATGCAACAGGTGGATTTTTGATTGGCCCATCTTGGATGTTTATAATTAATGGCCAATCAAGGCCGAGCTATCTCAGACAGAGTCTGAGACCGCTGGCTTTTGTTATCTTTTCTTTTCTATTCTATTCTTAGCTTAGCTAGCCTTCTGAGATGAAACCTTTCCTTCTATTTCTTTTAGTATAGTTGTAAGGTAATATATATATCATAAAATAATAAGTCAAGCCTTCTGAAATATGGAGTCAGATCTCCATCTCTTCTCTCATCCTGAAAACCCCTGTTACCACTGTCACAAACATTGTATAAAATTCTATTGGACATGCTCCTTTGTTTTCTTGATTCACCACTGAAATTCTCAGTACCATGCATTTTCCATGTATTGCAACTGTTCTGGATATAGACTTCTCTGTTGGAAACAAAAACTACACCAATAGACACACCCCACCCACGCTCAAACACAAAAAGACAGGTGTGCACACACACACACACACACACACACACACACACACACACACACACACAGAAGGAAGGAAAAACATAAGAATGATTGTATTGCTTTTTTGTCATTTCTACCAATGATTGTGTTGTGCTGTCAGATCCAATAATGGACTCTAAACTTCTGCTCATTTCTCCATGATCCCTCCATGAATCAAAGGAAGGAAGCAGACAATACAGAAACACCACAGTCTATTGGCAGCCTTTGGTACTTTACAACCATTTTGTCAGAGAAGCACAGCTTGCCCAGGTATGTACTAATGTCTCCTCTTTTTCAACACCTTCTCAAGCTCTCCTCAATCTATAAGATCAAGCCTGAGTAATCTGTCTTCACTCTCAGTACTTCTCACAGTATAATACTATCCTATTGATATGAGACATGCAATTAGGTAGATCATATTTCATCCAGGCTGGTCCATGGTATATCCTTACCTCATAGTTGCTACATTTTGAAATAAACTTTTTCCTGCTTTTTCCCCATGCCACTCATTACATGATGCCAAAACTTTCCCATAAACATGCATAATACTTCTTCCTTATTGTACCTAATTTTTTCTCAGCATCATGTATTTGAAATTTTCTTATTTTTTTCTACCCATTAGAAAACACAAACCCACAAATCAAAGTGTTGTAGATGTACTGCTACTGTTGCCATTTGTTCTTATTGTATCATTTCTTTCTTGTACTCTTTCATCTGCCTATATCCATTTGGGGTACTGTAAGTCCTTTGAGGCAAGAACCCAAATTTTGCTTCCTGTTTGGACAATGTCTGAAACATTAAGGCTTCAGTCTCTAACAGGAGGGTAATACAGATAAGTTAATAAAGAATGACAATTTAGGAGATGGGAAGATTCCTTTTTCAAGCTGGCATACCTTTTGTATGGGCAAGATGTGAGTAATGACTGTAAAAAAGAGAAAAAAAAAAGTCAGCAAATATTTCTTTTTTTCTTCTACCTTTTTCTTATGGCAAACACTTTATATTTGCTAGTCTTCCTTTCTGAGGTGTTCTCTGTAGCCCCAGGAGGGTGACAGTATTGTGGAAAGATGACTTGGAATACATGGACACAATTGACATTTTGCATAGGAAAGTGCTGCTCTAACACATTTTTTAGAAGAGAACTGAAGGAGACAGAAAACACTATTTTTATATTTTATAAATAATCACCTCCTTCAGGATATCAGAGATACACAAATAATTGCTAAGTCTGGAAGTAGGAAAGAGCAATTTCTGCTACCAGGATTATAAGGAGCTTTAAGAATTCATTTCCTTTCACAATTTTCTAACCATGAATTAATTAGCTATATATGGTAATTTCACTTTCTTAATCATTGTCAATATTTGGAAGCTCCTTTTATAGATTTGTGATTAACTTTAATTGTAAACTAATTACACTGTTCATAGTAATAGAGGATCTTGTGGGTTGACAGAGAATCTATAAATGATGCCCAGGAGACAGCAACAGATTGAATACATTCCAGTCTTGTCATCTCCATTTACTAACCAAGAAAGCCTCAGGACACCTAGTGCTCGATCTTGGGAGCTATTTTTGCTTCCATTAAAAAACTGAGAAAGAATTTCAGCTGCCAGCTGAAACGACATAGGTGAACTTTCTGCTTCCTTCAAGTTTAAGCAAGGTGATAAGAAAGAAAAAATGGAACACAATGACAGACAGCAGTAGCTCAAATGAATTGCTTTTTTATGTGGTGGAGAATGGATTCAGTGCAGCTGTCTGAAAAAAAAGTCTTCATTCCTCATGTCTGTTTCCTAAGAAAGTAAAGGTGAAGATTCAGAAGTACTAGGGGATAACAAAGCACCCACCCTAGCAGAAGTGGGATTTAATCATACTTTCTGCATTATTTTCTATTTTATTCCTTGTTTCATCACTTATTTTATCTTTTTTTTTTTTGGTAAATATTTCCATCTACTGATGATCACCCCCAGAAAGTTTTGATATCATTAAGACTTATATTCTGCTTCATGTTTCAATTATATTAACTGTAGATATTGGAGTATTGTCCTGCTTTCATTGCATCAGAATGCAAAATCTCTGCTCTGCAACAGTGTACAGCTTGCCATTTTGGGCTGTTTGTGAAATACCTGTGTGAGTACAGTTCTCCCCAGGATTAAACTAGGCAGTGGATGGTCAAAGGGCAGAAAGAGAAGAACAGTAAAAAATTCATCATTGGTAGGGGATGACCCAAAATATGTCCAATATCATCCTAGGAAGCTCACAGGCAGACTTGTAGTGACTGGATAATAGGAATGGTGTAATAACTGGATAATAGGTGTAATAACAACTTTCAAGGACTAGCATGCATAGACACTTAGACACTAACATAGAATATAAAGAAATTGAAGAACTGGAAGTTCTGCCCAGAATTCTGGGAGAAAAAAAAAAAGGGACAGTCAGAATGAAACAAATGAGCAGACAAATGCAGATTTCTAGTCTCCATAGCCAGCTCTGTAAATCACATGATTGTCACAGGACAAGCTCCACCAATGTGCAATGACAGAGCTGGATGCAATGCACACTAAAGGTAAGTTAAAATAAAAACAGCAAGTTAAAAGCACTTAGAGTGTTTCTGATATAGCTGACCTTCGAGGTCCAGAGATGTAACAGGATGCATCCCTGTGCATATTGCTTGCCCTGGTTATATAAGGGTTGTACCTTGGAAAACAGGTTAAAAGCAAAGGGTGCACATATTGTGGAGGCTGTTTTCAGCTAGGCACCTCATCTGTGAGATTTGAGAGAATCCCATTTGCCTAATGGACTGATCACACTGAGACTTTGACACTTGGTTCATTGCTATGGGGTTAAGAATAAATGCTTTTCTTTAACTTGATAAAGAAAAATTTGGAAAGTCTTTTATTGACTAATACATTGCCAGTTCTGTTTATATTTGAGTCAGCACAGATATATCTGATTCATGTTATTCTTGTTTCTGTACTTTGATCACAAACAGTTCCTTCATCTCAGTTTTATTATTTTGACCCCTTTAAAGAAGCAAGCAGATACTACTTATTAGTTACATTTCATTTAGATACCTCTTCTTTCTTTACTTCAGATGTCAAGATGAGCAGGTAAATGTGTTTTAAGGAAAAGACAAAAAGTTGTAGTGACAGAAGGCTCTAGTTCAAGCATGGGGAAACTACTTGAATGAGTCTGGGAAAAAGGGTAGACTTTAAACTATTTCAGTTCAAATGATTAAATAATTTTAGTGTGTCTAATAGTCATATTTGTTAAGACCGTGGAACTGCACCCTCCCAGGAGATCACTCAGCATCTCACCCCAACTGATATACTCCCTTCACCTCACTTTGGTGTTTCATCTGGTGAGGAGATAGACTCCAAGATAGGGCCACTGTGACCTTTTCACCCATGTGGGGCCTAGGGCACATTTGAACAGGAGACTCATCCTTTACACTCTGCCAGGCAGATTTCTCTACTGTAACTATGCCCTAATCAGTAGGTGTTTTGGATTCCCTAGCTACAGGAAAGTAGGCTGTTATCACTGTCGTGGCTGTCTGAAAATAAAACCAGTATTGACCACTCACGAAAGTACTCAAATGTAACCAGAGTAGGAAGACCTGGATAAAAGGAAGTGGAGAAAAAAAAGACAGGCTTGTCTCTGAGAAAAGAACTCTATACATTTTTATTATTGCAAAAGAGAGTAATAGAATGGAAATAAAAAATAACTCTGAAGAGAGCAGTCCTGGACTTTTCATCTGTCTCTTCAATGGCCTTCCGATGTCTAAAATAGATCAACTTTTAAAAAGCTCTTATAGATACAGATATCAGAGATTTTCCACAGAGGAACTGGGGCTAGAGGGCCTGCAATATCACAGGGGCATAAAATCTAAAAATTGTTCCCTAAGTGGGATAAGAAATTTTTCTAATCTCCCACTGAGACACACACATATGCATAGAGTCATAGAATAAATTACACTGGAAAAGACCTCTAAGATCATCAACCCAACCATTAGCCAAACTTAACCAAGATGACTACTAAATTAGATCCCAAAGCACCATATCTATGGGTCTGTTAAATACCCCTACAGAAGGTGACTAAACCACTTCCCTGCACAGACTGGTCCAATGCCTCACCACCCTCTTGGTGAAGAAATTGTTTCCTAACGTTCAGTCTGAATTTCTCCTGATGCAACTTGAAGCCATTTCCTTTTCTTCTGAAGCGGGGTACTTGGGAGGAAACCAACTCCTAGTTCACTACAACCTCCTTTCAGGTAGTTGCAGAGAATTAAAAGGTCCCTTATCACTTTCCTTTTCTCCAGGCAAAACAACATGTGTTTCCTCAACTGCTCCTCATGAGACTTTAACAGCTTTGTGGAATTTCTCAGGACTCACTCCAGCATCCCAACATTTTTCCTTTAGTGAAAGTCCCAAAACTGGTCGCAGGATTCCAGGTGTGGCCTTGCCAGTGGAAAATCCCTGCCCTGCTCCTGCTGGCCACACTATTGCTGGCACAGGCCAGGATGCCATTGGCCTTCTTGGCCACCTGGGCACTGCTGGCTCATGTTCAGCTGCTGTCACCAGCACCCCCAGGGCCTTTTCCTGTGGCAGCTTTGCAGCCACTCTGCCCCAGCCTGTGGGTTATTCTGACCCTACAGCACAACCAAATATTTTCTTTTTTTAGACCATTGTCCTCAACTTATTCATCCATCCTGTCCAGATCCCTCTGCAGGGCTTTGCTGCCCTGCAACAGATCATCAGTCCTGCCCAATGTGGTGTTGTCGGTGAATTTACTGAGGATGCACTTGATCCATTCATCCACATCATCAATAACAATATTAAGCAGAACTGGCCCCAGTACTGAGCCCTGGGGAACATCACTGGTCACTGGCCACCAGCTGGATGTAACTCCATGCCCCACCAATCTCTGGGCCCAGCCATATAGACAGGTTTTTACCCACTGAACAGTGTGGCATGAGCAGAGAGTTTTTCCAGATGGATCTTGTGGGAAAGTGTCAAAGGCTTTAATGAGTTAAAGGCTCACAAAATCCATAGCCTTTCTCTCGTCCACTAAGTGTGTCACCCTGTCACAGAAGGGGGATGAGGTTGATCAAGCAGGGCTTGCTTTTCACAAGCCAGAGCCTGGCTGGCTCTGATACTCCTGCGTAGTCCTGCACTTGCCGTGTGATGGCACTCAGGATGATCTGCTCCAAGACCTTCCTCAGTACAGGGAAACAGGTCTGCAGCTCCCCAGTCCTTCTGGGCCTTCTTATAGATGTGTCACATCTGCCAACTTCCAGTCACCTGAAACCTCCCCAGTTAGCCACAACTGCTTCTAAAAGATGCAAAGTGGTTCAGCAAGCATTTCCACCAGCTCCCTCAGTACCCTTAGATGTATCCCACCCAGCCCCATAGACTTGTGTGTAGCAGCTTGCTCACAATTTCCCTTGCCTTCTGGGGGCTTCTTTCTGCTCCCCATCCCTGTTTTCCACCTTAGGGGACTGGGTCCTCACAGAACAACTGGTCTGAGGCAAAAGATTGAGGAAAATAACTGAGCAAAGAAGGCATTAAGTACCTCAACCCTTCAACCTTTTCCACATCTTTTGTTACTCTGCTTCCACTCACATCCAATAATGAAGATTCTCCTTAGTCTTCTTCTTATCACTCATGTACTTATAGGTACATTTTTAGTGTCTTTTACTACAGTAGCTAGATTAGGTTCTACTCTTGTTTTAGTGCTTCTAATTTCTTCCCTGTTTAAGTTCCTGACATGCTGTAGTCCTCCTGAGTTTCTTTTTTCAAAGGTCAAAAATTTTCATAGAATTGTAGAACCCTAGAATATCCTAATTTGGAAGGGACCCAGCAGGTCCTTGAGTTCAGCTCCTGGCCCTGCACAGGACCATCCCTGATTGATCAGAATCACACCATGTGCTTGAGAGCATTGTCCAAGAATTCTTGAACTCTGTCACGTTGTTGCTGTGACCATTTCTCTGGGGAGCCCCTTCCAGTGCCCTTCACCCTCTGGGTGAAGAACCTTTTCCTGATATCCAACCTAAATCTCCCCTGACACAACTTCAGGCCATTCCCTCAGGTCCTGTCACTGGCTGCCAGGAAGCAGATCAGTGCCTGCCCCTGTGCTCTCCCTCACGAGGAAGCTGGGGATTGTGTGTAGTCTCCCCCCCAGGTTCCTCTTCCCCAGGGTGAAGAAGCCAAGTGATGTCAGCCACTCCCCCAGATGGCTTCCTCACTAGGCCCTTCACCATATTCAGAGTACTCCTTTGGACACTTTCTAATAACTGTGTTTTTCTTTTACTTTGACACCTAAAACTGTCCCCAGCACTCAAAGTGGGGGCAGAGCAGAGCAAGACAGTCCCCTCCCTTGCCTGGCTGGTGATGCTTTGCCTGATGTTCCCCAGAGCATGGGTGGCCCTCCTGGCTTCCAGGGCACTGCTGACTCATGTTCAACTTGCCATAAGCCAGGACTCCCAGGTTTTCTTTTTTATATTCCTCACTTCCAGACACAGCTCACTAGTCAGTCAAGTTTGTCTACTGCCCCAAAGGTTCATCTTTTAGCACATCAGGACAGCCTGCTCCTGAGCCTTTAGGATTTCCTTCTTAAAGAATGTTGAACTTTCAGGGGCTATTTTGCCCTTCATAACTCCCTCCCAAGGGAATCTCTCAACTAGTCTCCTAAACAGGCCTAAGTTTGCCCTCTGGAAGGCCAAGGTAGCACTTTTGCTGAATGTACTCCTTATTTCTCTAAGAATAAAAATATATTTCATAGGTGCTGTGCCCAAAATTATCTCCAACCTTCATATCAATCACATGTCCATTCTGTTCACAACAGCATGTCCAAGCTGAATCCCTCACCACCTGTGACAGGAAGTTAGGAAGTTACTTTCACACAGTCCACAAACCTCCTCCCAGCTGTGTTGTATTTTCAGAAAACATCTGCTAAGCTGAAGCCCACCCTGAAAATAAGGTGGTCCGATGATCATGAGACTTCTCCCACCTACTTATGGAATATTTTGTATCTGTCCTTCCATTCTGGTTGGGGGGTCCATAACAGACTCCAGCTAGGATATCTGTTCTGTAAGCCTTCTTCCCAGCTCCCTGACCCATAAGGACTTAAACCTATTGTCACCTTCATTAAGCTCTGGACTGCTCTGGACTCCCTAGCACACAGGACTACCCCACCTCCTCCCTCGCTTATCCCTTCTGAAGAGTTCAAAGCCTTCTGTTGCAGCATTCCAGTTGCCTGAATCATCCCACCACGATTCTGTGATGCTATGTCATAGCATTCCTGTTGCACAGTGGCTTCCAGTTCCGCCATTTCTTGTCCATGCTGTGTAGAAGTAGTTCATTTGGGATATTGATCCCGCCATCTTTCCAGGGAGAGAAGCTCTACTGCTTATGTCACCATTCTCAGGCACATCTGGTTTCTAAGGTATCAACAGTCCACACGTCTTTGCTGTGGAATGGTCTCCATCCCCTGTGTCTATTGAGATGGACACATAAGTGACCTCACTCGTACACCACCCCTCAAACAATGTCATGCTGCCCTCAAGCTTATCTCTAGCAGGCCTGATTTTATCCCTCTCTCCTTCAAATCTAGTCCAAAATTCTCTCAATGAGTCTTGTTAAATCCTGTGCAAGTTCCTTTTCCTCCTTTGTTACAAGTGTACCCCATCTGTTGCCAGCAGGTAATGTAAACCAACCCATGATCAAAGAATGCACGATTTTGCCAGTGACACTAGGAACAGAGTCAGGTATTGGTCTGCTGGCTCTTCTTCCTTCTTCTTGCATCATTCCATACTCCGTACAAAGCCTGTTCACAACTAGCCACAACCAGCACTAGGGACTTCAGGAAGTCAGGCCCTGACCCCAATTGCCAGGGGTCTGACAGACCAGCTTCAGCCTTCTGAATTGTGCAGACACCCACGGATTTGTTACGCTGAAGCAACACTGTCTTCATTAATTTTTTTCTTGCTAATTTAGATGTCAGTATGTGCCATCACAGGCCCCAGTGTCACACCATCCCAGGCCACTCTCTTTGACTTTCTGCATTACTAAAGTGAAACAGTTGTTGCTGAATTCATTTTTAGCTTTTTTCAAGTATGTCACTTGTTGCAGAAATATAAAGCTGTAAATATTCAGCTGTATTCTCCCTTTGTCATACCTAAACACTGCGAAAAGGCAATTGTAGTCCAGAACTTTTGGTACTCCTTTGCCCATGACAATTGTCCGTACCTTATTTGTCTTCCCTGCATATATCAAAATCAGATAAAGTTGGAGCTGGGCAGATGCCATCAGAATATCACTTCTCTAAACAGGACTTTTTCATAGGCTTGTCCTGGGGTCAGATATGCACAGCCTTTTAAAAACTGTCATCATGCCCATTTGTAAATACCTCACATTGCTAGCTTCTCATCCTCTGAGATTATTTCAGCATCCCTGTAGTCATGCAAATTAGTCAGTATTTAGAAGGGTGATGAACTGGCAATTGGCACTTGTCCATAGAGCATTGGCTCAGAGGCAGTTTGCCATAGCTGAAAGAGACGAGATGGGATCAGATTCAAGCCACAGACATTCAGTCAAGATTGAGTGCTGTACCTGTGACACAAGGTAATGTGTAAGGGCAAACCTGGAGAGTAATTAAAACATAAATCCATCTAAGAAGTGTCTCTAGAGCTAGATAGATTGCCAGTTTGAAATAACAAACTATCAGAGAGATCAAGCACCAGTTGGCACAGTGCATGTAATGCACTGCAAGCGCCATTTCAGCTCTCTGAATTCTTATTCTTTAGAAGTTTGAAAAATATCTACACTGTTTCTATCAAAACATTTCATTTATCCCCATTGATCCTCCAAAGAAGCAGAACCTCAGCTTTCAGTCTCCACCAGTATTATGAGATTAGGTCACTTAGAGCATGGCGTTAGTAATGCCAAGATCCACCGGAGCCATTCACTTAGGAGTTGGACTTAAATGATCCTTGTGGGTCCCCTCCAACTCAGAATACTCTGTGTTTCTGTAAATTATGTTTGAAGCAATGCTGCATGTTTCTTAGGGACCAGATTCCTAGGTCCTAAGCAATCTTGCATTATTCTCCATCATTTTTTCTTTCTCTCTAGACTGAGATACTACGGCTTTAGAAATCCAACAGATAGGACTGCTCCCTGCGGTCATGAAAGACACAAGAAGAGTTTTGCTTACCTGATAACTTCCTTTCTTTGACAGTTTGCTCTTGTAAACTGATCTGCTTAGGAAGTTTCATGGCAATGTTTAAACATAGCTCTTACTGACAGCTATTTGAAGATCATTTATACAAATGGATCATAATGCACTTGTCAACATACAACCACAAGGGAAGAAGGGAAACTTAATTTTCGAATATTTGGCTCTGGGATCTGCTCATGCCAAGGATAAGATTAAGCCTCAGACACATGGGATACCTCAATTATCTGATATATTACATAGGGAAATAGACAACCACAAGTCACTGAAGTGAAAAAAATGCCAGCATACAGTCATATTTTTCATCTCTAATCACAAACATATTCAAATTTGTTTCTCTTATTTATGTAATTCTAAACTGAAAGAAATTGGAAAAGACTTTAGGGTTTGTTCAGTAGCAGTCCATTTGCTTACGTGATTGTGCATGTGTTTACATTAGAATTAATACTAATATACACTGCAAATCAATGGCACAAAAATTCTTACACTAACGAAATATGCAAGTGGCATAATGAAGAAAAAAATGTTGCTTGATGATGTGAGATCTTTATATCCTGTTTGGCTGTGAACAGTGGGAATATCATGCCTAAAAGTATAAATATATTGGGTCAACATCTCAGAAAACTTTGCTAAATAAAGAGATCTGCTTTAGAGAACTCTTAGACTGACAGGATGAGAGAAGACAACAACAATTTTTTTCTTCTGAGGAAATTTGAAAGAAATTATACTGTGTGAAAATCCAAGCTCAGCAGATACAGAGTCTAGAGGTATAAATTTATCAATCACATACTTGCACTGATTAATAAGAGTTCCTGAGACAAACTTAGCTAATACATAAATGTGTAAGTATGGCTTGATTTATTTTACATTATATTTTGAAAGTAAAGGAGGACTTCAGCTAATGTGAACAATTTATAATCTCATTTCATCCATGTGACTATGAAAATCAACTTTTAATTTCCATTTTTCCATGTTGTATAGTATTTGCCCATGTAAATAGTGCTAATGAATATACTTAAACAGCCTTTCATTATTCAGTTCACATATATTCCTCTATTCGAGGAACACAAAATATAATTCATTCCTGTATTACCATTATTAGGATCAATATGGAGCGTATATTTTAAACCTGGGATAATCATCATTGTTATGGCGTGCGTTAGTTGTTTTCCAACAGAAAAATTTAATCTGTTGATTTTAGTAACTGTACTTCACACTGAGTAGCATGAATACAAATTCAATACTCAGTATAGCACAGTGAAATCCTTATCTTATTCCTGAATGGTCCAGCCAGAGGTCACCAGTATGTTACAGACAAGGTTCCTGTGGACATACAAAAGAGACCAAAACAGGGCATAGAAAAGTTGTGAAGGTCCCCAAGAAATTTTCAGGAAAAAAAAAGTTATCCCTTTCAAATGAAAACCAATCCATAACTTAGCAAAATTGCAAAATATTTTTTAATCATAAAACGTTGCAACAAAAATTTTGAAAGTCTTATTCCTTGAGTGAGGAGTTCAAATCTGATTAAATAAAGGTCAATTTCTTAGATTATTTCCTCTTCAGAAACTTGAAAAATGCTAGCTAAAAGAAGCTTTGATGGGATAACCTTGTAAGATACCAAAGACATTTACATTTCACCAGCTTTAGGTCTTAGAATCAAGACCTTGTAAGACAAGTATCAATTTATTTTTGACAAAATAAATTTCCTGATATTTTGAGAGAAAAATTAACACCTCCGTATTTTCAGATACTTATGATCCTTTTGCATGACTACTAGGGTTGTGTTTGGGGGTGTTCTTGGACATATCCAAATAAAAAAGTTAATTAATCTGGAGTTAATGCTGTGTGCTCGTTAAATTCCCTTGCACTCCATTCTCGTAGGAGCTTACTGTGGTGTTACAGGAAGTAAATGTTTGGAAAGTATTCAAATGGAATAGCAGTAAAACTTCTGCTCTGAGACAAATATGCTTCCAATGCTATTGCTTGGCAGTGCACTTTTAAAAGCTAGAAATTTTTTCCCAGGGGGGAAAAGAAGATATTAATGAGATACTGAGTAAAAATATTTATTTCTTTAATCTTGTAAATGTGCATGCTTAAAAAAATTCCCTAAAATTCAAGTTCTCTGAGCTGCAGACTTCAGATAACTTCAGGTTTTTTTCCCATTGTTTAGCATGATGTTAGGCATTGATCCATCTATAGCTATGACAACAAAACTCAGATGACATTAATGTAAAAGACAGAATGTCATTGACATACAACCAGACATAGCAAATGGGTGGAAAAACAGCTTAAAATGTCAGTGAGCTGCAAAGGTGAGTTCTGCAGTGCACAGTGGAACATCCCCTTGTTGTTCAAAACCATACCAGTTCTTTGCAAAATTGAATTACAATGAATCTTATTTACAATCTATAATTTGCATTGAAGCTACAATGTCAATGGGATTTGTATATCTATCATTATTGTGATTCTCTTGCTATTTTGAGTCACATGTTTCCTCAGAGAAGCAGCAGCTGTAAATACAGCATATCTCCTAATCTGTATGTTCAGGCTCGCTAATGTTTTCTTCTTCTTTTACCAGACACACACCTAGCAGAGGCTGACTTTGTTTCAGCTACAGCAGAAATTTTTCATGGCTTTGCTGTATTAACTTGTGGTAGGTTTTTCTTTCTTGGTTCCAGTTGTAAAGAACTGTGACAGGATTTTTTAGTTTATTTTTTTTTTTTGTGCAACACTGAGACATACATGACAGTTACTTTGATTAACTTAAAAATGATAGTTTATAGTCAAATCAAATACATTATCATATTCATATCAGTGCAGAAAGAGCACTATTATACCACATACTGACACTTACACAGTCTGAAACAAAATTCTACCATATTTGCTTATCTAGTAACTAGTTTGGCAGAAAAGACTTTTTCAGCATATCCAAATAGAGCATGTTTTCTAAACTTATTCTAAAACTCAGTCTTTCAAATACAGGAAAGATGTCACCCATAATTCATTCATGTGCCTGCAGTCTAAGGAACTCAAAGATATTAATAAAGTTTATTTACCTTATATTAATAAGTTTATTTGTAATTTACTAACTAAAAAAAATTGAAAATTATTTGTGTGTGAGAAATCTGCAGTGATATCTACCTCTCTGCCTATCATCTCTCTCCACATTTCAAATAGTTTCATGTTTACTTTTCTCAGGTACATGTTATGCCACTTATGAAAAGGCAGTCTAGTAAAATGAAAATAGTGTTTGAAATTTTAGAATTTAAAATGTTTATGGTTATTTAAAATTATTTGATATTTAGCTTTCAAAGTACGCAAAACTCCTGCACTAACAATGGAAATCTTGAATATTGAAATTCAAACCTGTTCCTGGTCCAGGATGAAATTTTGTCCAGTCTGGGTGCACACCAATGAATTTGATGCAGGAAGGACAACATTCCTGTAAGAACTGTACTGAAGGAGTTACATCTGTTTGAGTGTATTTAGGAACTTGAATGCCAAAATGAATCCTAAGAAAGTTGGATTAGTGACTGGAGGACAGGTTAGGAAGTCCAACGTATATGGTGAATACACAATTTCCCGTGGCTCTGGAATTTCTTACATGGTCTTTATAGCTGAACATATGCTGTCTACTTGCACACATGTAGAATATAATTTTTGGCAGTGAACTTTTATCTTGCCTTTTGTCTTTCATATGTTTTTCATAAGCAAGCTGTGTGACTCTCCTCTAGCTGTGAATATATCTAATGTCACATTTTTTGTACACTTTAATATTCACACTTATGGCAAGCATCTGTGACATTTCTACTAAATTATTTCTTATAATATCCAATTAATAGGAAACCATTGGACAGACTTTGTTGAGATATTAAGATATTGTTGAATTAATCTTTTAATATATGCTGTTCAAAGTATTATGTAGTTTTTGCACATACATCAGTACTTTGGACAATGAAGAAGGAAGACAGAGACACAACATAATCGTCAATATTGCATCACTGAGAATCTGTACTGAAGCTTTTTAAACTATATTTAAACTATATTAAAAGATACTTAAACTATATCTTATTTTGCAATGTACAATTGTCATGAATTAACCCTGTGGAATTCAAGAGAAGTGTTGTCATGAATTAACCCTGTGGAATTCAAGAGAAGTGTAGAGACATGTATGCTGCCTCTGTGACATATGTACTAGAGCTGGCAGAACCATTGAGTAAAAAAAATGAGATAATTAAGAAATATTAATGGATTTTATTATACATATTTAGTAAAGTGTGTGATGCTCACTCAAGCCATTAAAGATTATGTTGAGAATGTGTTGTGACTGAAAGGTTTGAAGTCAGAAGTAAGGGACCTAAAGATACATTTTATGAGCTACCTGTCCTGGGCCTGAACCTACTCAGTATTTTATGAATGGCATGTGTGTACTGTAATGGTAAAGAGATATTTACTTATCTTCTGTGGTGGATTGAATGTGGCTGGACATCAGGAGCCCAACAGCAGCTCTATCACCCCCCCACTTTACCTGTACAGAGGCAGAAAAATACAATGAAGGGCTCATAGATTGAGATAAGGGCAAGGACAGATCATTGCTAATTAGGGTCACAGATAAAACTGACTCACAGAATTTAATTTAATTTAATTTAATTTATTATCAATCAAATCAGAATAGGATAATGAGATATGAAAGCAAACCTTAATATACCTGCCCCTCACCCCTTCACCACCATCCTTCTTCATGAGCTAAACATCATTTTTGAATTCTCTACCTCCTACCCCTGAGCAGCACAAAGGGATGGGGAATGGGAGTTATAGTCAGTTCATCACCATTGTCTCATTGTTTCCTTCTTCTCTTTCCCCTGCCCCAGTATAAGATCCCTCCCATGGAAGACAGTCCTGCAGGAACTTCTCATGAGAAGAACATGAGTCCTTCCCACAGTCTGCAATTCTTTCCAAACTGTTCCAGTGTGGGTCCATCCCATGGAATGCAGTCCTTCCAGAGTAGCCTGTTCCAGTTGGGTCTCCCATAGGGTCACAAGTCCTGCCAGAAAACTCGCTCCATTGTGTGCCCCTCTCTTCACAGGGCCACACCACCTGGCAGGAGCCTGCTCCATGGAGCCACAGCATCCTTCAGATCTGCTCACCTGTGGACCTCCCCCCTGCAGGGGAACAACCTTCTTCACCATGGTCTTCACTACAAACTTCTGAGAAAACCATGCTTTGGTACCTGGAACACTTCTTCCCTCTTCTTCACTGATTTTGGCATCTGCAGAGCTGTCTTACACATTCTCTCTCCTCTCTACTCTGGCCACAGCTGCTCCTGCACAATAATTTTTCCTGCTTCTTAAATATATTATTCCAGAGGCTGGTGATGTCTGTGGTCTCAGTCATCAAAGAGACTGTCTTGGATCTGTCTGGCTTTTGCCCTATCAGACATGGGGGAAGCTTCTATCAGCTTTGCACAGAAGCCACCCCTATAGCCCTTCTACAAATTCACACATAACAGATATACAGATATAGTGGAGAATAGAATTTAAACATAAAGTGAACCTAAAGAATTTATTGGTGTTCCTGAGAACCTGTCTGGAAAAGTAAAATCCAGTGCATCAAGCTATTCATAATGAATTCATGAAGAGTAACTCCATGAATTGCAGAGGCTTCATGATTCATTAAGTTAGCTACCTGGCATATACTTAGGCAGAGCTGGCAATAACTGCTTAGAAAATATAGAGAAAAATATCTCCAATGAGTTGATAATGAGTAAGTTCTGTTGTGTATTAGTAACTCCTGTTAAAGGGGTTCAGGAAAAGCATATATTGCCCCTGGAATGCTTTAGCAGGAACATAGGTTGTTAAGTTCCACCTCCAGTGTACTCAGCAAAGCCTCTGCTGACACTTTGCTACACTAGTGCTTGAAAGGTGTTGAGAACTACATGACATGACTGCAGGATAGGCAGGTAGACATAGAAGGGCTATATAAAGCATGCAAGAAAACATAAGTCTAGTTTCAAGTAAAGCAATGAAGCGGGCTGTATCTGTAGAAACAGTAAATTACTAGTGTCGGTTGTCCTGGGATGTCACAAAGTCTCTGGTACTAAGAATTTTTAAAAACAGTTTGGACAAATGACTGTTTGAGAAATTACACAGACCAAGTTTTTGATATATCAGTACCTTCAGGATGTTCCTTCAGAGCAGAAGCAGACCTTTTGAGTGTGAGGAGAAGGAAAATCTCAAAAGTCATGTAGTTGGAATTAAATGTTAATAATACGATTCCTCTGTCACTGTCTGTGCTCGTTTGTAAATTTCATAAACATCCACTTTAAAATATTATATAAGGGTAGCAGGAAGAAAAAAATCCACTTATATAACATTCTATAGTGTTAGAACAAAAACAAAAGACTAAACAAACAAAAACAAAAGACCAAACAAACAAAAACCAAAACCAACCAAACAAAAAAAAAAAAAACCCTCAACCAAAAAAAAACAGTGGCAATTAAATACTCTCCACATATGGAGGTGGATGTTTCATGCCTTTTGTAAAAGTTTGTTTCCCAGTTCAGATCAGCTACAGACAACTTGGGTCATTTAATTGAGGGCTTTTCACACATTTAATAAATAACCAAAATTAAATGCTGAAGTGTCATTTAGAATAAACATCCTAAATTTTGAAGAATCAAAATTTATTCAGAGGCAACTTGTGGAAGACTAGAAACCCTTGAGACTGAATTTTGTCTACAAATGAGAAGTCCTTTTTCCCAAACTCCATTTGAAAGCACAGAGCTCATCACAAAACATACGCTTTTGATTATAATAATGAGAAATAGCTGTGAGGCAGATCTTGAAATCTCTTCTGCAGTCAATACAGCATCTGATTGAGTATAATTGGTAAAGGATTCAAGATAATTGCAAGCTATGAAGGAGTAGCAGAATCAACTACCACATTTACATTTTCAGAAAGAACTTAGTATAAACCTGGATATCACAGAAGTTTAAAGAGGGTTTAAAATTATAATTCTGATAGAATGCTCATTGTATATTCTGGAAATGTGAGCCAAGCACCAATCAGAATTTCATTTCAGCCAGCACCTTGTTCACATTATCAGATCAAACTGAAGTTGTATTGAATTTCAATGTTCTTGACAGTTGCATTAATGCAATTATTAGAAGGTGTTATTAAAAAACCAATCTATTTCATTTCAGGGTGTTATAAAATCATTGACAGCAATTGCTAGAGTTGTTAAGTTTATGACTCTGATCAGCCATTTCAAAGTAGATCAAAGATTAATAACAAAGCTCACGAGAAGTCTGGATTCAGCCATGAAAATGGTAACTAGGTGATGGTAATGATTAGCACTGACATAGGGCATCAGGTCTATCAGCTGTGATGAGGCAGTAGTTTTTATGAACACCATTACTACTCAAATAGTTTGCATGGGAAGCTGGAGGAATCAGTGGACATTTTCAAAGCCTTGTAAAGATAGCTTCCTTGCAGAAAAATCGTACCATTTAATCTACACTTTCAGTTCCTATCTGGAACTCTCACGTTTCCACAAAATGTGCAGAGTAAATACAAGTGGAATGCATATGCTCATAGCTAGGTATGCACTATCCTATAAATGTACTTGCTTATTTAAATTAAACAGCTCAATGATTCAGAAAGCATTTCATCAGACTTAATGTTGTACGTTAGCCAGTGAGGTTCACACCTAACAAGGAAGGACATAAATTGTCTCATTTTTTCCAAGGATGGCACTATTTCCAGTCCTGTTGGCACAGGGAAAAAAATATCTAAAATTTCCTTTTAGAATTTTACGAAAAGCAAAAAAATGGATATTGGCTCTTGACTAGGATGGCAATAGCCTTTGCCATTATTTAAAATAGATGAACACATTACAATGAACTATAAGGACCTGATTCAGTATTGTCTTCTAACTTCTTTCCAATGTACAGGCTAAAATCCAAGCAATAGAACAACAAACTCACCTTTTTCTCTTTCTTTGCCCAGTGAGCCTAGAGGGTTTTACCTCAGTAATATCTGCATATGTACCCCGGCAGGCTTGCACACTCAGTCCCACACATGCATCAAATTCACAGCCAAATTCTGTTTCCTGAGACAAGCACTCGTAAATCACAATTAGATCCATCTGTTTAAGGACAATTTGGCTCACAAGATTGAAAACACTGCAGTATACAGTTTACACTGAATGGAACTAGCAAGGCTCATTGACAGAGCTTTAAACTATATGTGATCAGACAGAGAGACCCATCACACTGGCAAGCTGTGGGATGACAGGCCAAGGTAAGGGGGACAGGGTGCTAGCAAGGGCCCACTGCCAGTGGCTCTGAATGCTAGCCATACTGGGCCACACTTCCAGTCTTACAGAGATGAGCTAGGGACTTCTGGCATAGCAGGAACCAGTAACAGGGAAACAGGGAAAAACAGGTAACTGGGGAAAAAAACCAGGAAAATATATGAAAGTATTTAAAGGGTGTTCCTCCAGGAAGGCAACATGCCCATCAGCCCACCTGAAGTGCAAAAATTCACACAGTACGGGCAACAAACAGGAGAAGCTGGAAGTCACTCTGCTGCTAGGAAGTTATGACCTTGTTGTCCATACTGAAACTTGGTGGGAGAAACTATCAGTGATGACTATCGATGGCTGCAGGGTAGTCAGAAGAAACTGGGGAGAAAGAAGATATGGAGAGTCTGCCTTTTACATCAAGAGATGGATTAAGTGTGAAGGGCTGTATCTGCAGAAGAACCGTGGGCAGGTCAAAAGTCTGTGGGTAAGAATCAGAAACAAAATCAACAAAGGGATCCCCATGAGTGGTGTCTACTGCAGATGAAGGGACCTGGATTCACAAAGACTTCTTGCTTCAGCCTGCTGGATGCATCACACTCACAGGCTCTTGTCCACTCTGATACCTGCTGAAAAAAATATCACAGGCAATCCAGAGGACTCAGGAAATCCATGAAGGATACTTTCTTGAGCCAGGGCATAGACAGCAGCCCTACCAGAGGAGATGCAATACTGGATCTGATGTAGGCAAGCTAATCTTGAACATCAAAACTGGGAGGAGCCTGGGCAGCAGTGATCACGCATTAGGACGCAGTGATCATACATTTGCCGTACTGAGAGATACAAATCAGGAAAAAGTTATGCCCCTGAATTTCAGGAAAGCAAATTTCCAGCTCTTCAGGGAGACAGTCAACAGGATTCACTGGGAGACTTCCCTCAGAGACAAGGAAGTTGAAAAGAGATGGGAGATTTGTAGGGAAGTGGTCCACTGAGCTTAAAAGCTGGCAATTCCCAGGAGTAGGAACTCAAGGAAAAAAGGCAAGAGGCCAGCATGGCTTAGTAGGAAACTGCTGGGCCAACTAAAGGGCAAGAAGCAAATGCACACATAATGGAAATAAGTGCAGATAACCTGAGAAAAATATAGAGATGAAATACAGTTTTGTAGGGTTATGGTGAAGAAGTCCAAGATGAAGCTGCAACAGAACCTGGTAAGGAACTTGAAGATGGCTTTTTAAAAGCATGTGAACCAGGAAAGGAAAGTCAAAGAAGGTGACCCCCTCTGATAAACGAGGGTGAAAAACTGGAAGCAGCAGATGAGGAGAAAGTGGAACTAGTCAAGAAATTTTTTGTCTCAATGTTCAATGGCAACCATTGTTTCCACACCTCTCAATTGGATGGATGGTAGGATAGGGAGTAGGGGACCAGAGTCCCTTTCACTCTCCATGATATTTGAAAAGTCCTGGCAGTCAGGTGAAATCTCAAGTGACTGAAAATAAGGAAAATTTGTGCCTGTCTTTAAAAAAGGTCAAAAGGAGAACTCTGAGAACTACTGGAAACAGATCCTCTTAGAAGCTATGTTAAGGCATCTGGAAGACAGCTAGCATGGCTTCATCAACAAGTCCTGCTTGACCAATCAAGTTGCCTGCTATGATGGAGTGACTGCAACAGTGGGAAAGGGAAGGGCTACAGATGTCATTTATCTGGATTTCTGTACAGCCTTTGACACAGTACACCACAACATCCTTCCCTCTAAAATTAGAGAGAGGGAGATTTGATAAGTGGACTGCTAGATGAATAAGAATGGATGGTGACGTCCAGAGGGTAGTGGTCAATAGCTCAGAGTCGCAACAGACATCAAGAAAAAGTGATGAAAAATGAAAGAGAGTAGGTTTAGATTAGATATTAGGAAGAAATTTTTCTGTGTGAGGGTGGTGAGGTAAGGGACGAGTTTGCCAAGAGACATTGCAAGTGCCCTACCCCTAGAAGGCACTGTCCATAGTAGGGTAGTTGGAACTAGATGATCTTTATAGTCCTTTCCTACCCAAAACCTTCTATGATTCTATGATTTGTTTTCAATTTTCAGGTTTACCTATATTTACCTATATTTATCTTTGTGTAATGCCAGGAAACTGCTGTAGATAAAGCTGAAAAAGAAGTTACATTTCTTATAATTATTTCCACCTCTTCATTACTTAGGAAATTAAGTAAGAATACCCATCTCTTCCCATCCTGAATAAACACTTATTTTGAGTCAGAGTTTCTGTGGTTTTGTGCAGAGGAAAGAAAATGTTGGATCTAGTTGCTAAAATAGCCATGAGATATAATTTCTTTCAATATTACAGTCCATGTTATATGGATCCCAGCTGCTTCTCTGGAAAGACACCGATCTTCTTTAGATCATGTGATACATCTGTCCATGCAGACATAAGCACAGTTTGCTTTTAAAAGTACCCTGACAGTAATTTCCAGAGAGGGCAAAAACATTTAACATGCTGAAAAGACTAAATATAGTTACAGTTTCTGTTCACTAGCCCATCCAAAAGTGGTGGTGACTTCCTTCAAAATTCTGAGAAGAACAAAGAATCAAAGAATCTCATTATTTTTTGAATAGACTATTTTGAATTCTCCAGTTTCCCAGTGAGATATGAAGTAACATTGTACTACACACTCCACAAATCACTTTCATACCAGTCTACTCTCCTGACAATCTCACTGTTTTGATGGTGTGTTGTTCTTAGACATGGACACAAATACTCACAAGGGTTTAATTTATTGAGAAAAAAACAGATGAATTATCTTGCATTATAGAGCTAAGCCATGGAAGAGTTGCTAAGACCTATGGAAAGTGACATTGGATTTGTCTTTTAACCAAGACACGTTTATTTTTCTGACAGTTAGCTCAGTAGCCTGAACTATCAGTCACGTCAACATAATGAGAATCCACTATGCTATTTTCACACATATATATGTGAAATAGCAAAACACATTTTGATTTGAAACACATCTGATTCAAAGCAGCCAGCATGGCTTCATGAAGAGCAAGTCCTCACTGACCAAGCCTGTGGCTGATGGGGTGACTGTATCAGTGGACAAGGGAAGGGTTACAGATGCCATTTATCTGGACATTTGTAAAGGCTTTGACAAGGACCCCCAGAACATCTCTCTCTCTAAAATTGGAGAGGGGTGGATTCAATGTCTGCACTGTTAGATGGATAGGAAATTGTTTGGACAGTGGCATCCAGAGGTCAATGGCTCAGAGTCCCAATGGACATTAGGGACAAGTGAAGTCCTTCAAGGGTGCATACTGGGACCAGTGATATTTAATATCTTCATTAATGACATGAACAGAGGGATCAAGTGCACTGCCAGGCAATTTGCAGATGACACCAAGCTGAATGTCACCAAGCAGATGACACCAGTTGACACACCTAAAGTGTGGGATGGCATCCAGAAGGACCTGGGCAAGCTTGAGTAGTCAGTCCATGGAAATCTCATGAGATCAAGGGCAAGGTTCCACACCTGGGTCAGGACAACCCCTGGTGCCAACACAGGCCAGGGATGAACAGATCAGAGCAGTCCTGCTGAGAAGGACTGGGGCTCCGGGTTGGTGAGAGGCTGGACATGACCCAGCCATGGGCACTCACAGCCCAGAGAGCCAAACGTGTCCTGGGCTGCATCCAAAGCAGTGTGGGCAGCAGGGCCAGGGAGGGGATTCTGCCCCTCTGCTCTGCTCTGCTCTGCTCTGCTCTGCTCTGCTCTGCTCTGCTCTGCTCTGCTGAGACCCCACCTTCAGGGCTGCATCAGCTCTGGGGTCACAGCACAGGAAGGACATGGAAGGACATGTTGGAGCGAGTCCAAAGGTCACCAAGACCATTAGAGGGCTGGAGCACCTCTCCTGTAAAGAAAGGCTGAGAGAAATGGAATTGTTCAGTCTGGACAACAGGAGTTGACCAGGTGACCTAACGGCAGCTTTCCCGTGCCTGAAAAGAGCCTTCAAGGAAGAGACTTTTTTACAAGGGCATGTAGTGACAGGAAGGTGGAAGGTGAGTTTGAAGGCTTCAAACTCACAGTTTGAAAAATTGTAGGTTGAGTATAGAAATTAGGAAGAAATTCTTCCCTGTAAGAGAGGTGAAGTAGAAGAAGAGGTTGCCCAGAGAAGTTTTGGATGCCCCATCCCAGGAAATGTTCAAGGTTAGGTTTGAATGGGACTCAGAACAACCTGTACTGTGAAAGGTGTCCTTGCCCTCAGCAAGGGGTTTGGATCTAGATGATTTTTTAGATCCTTTCCAAACCCGGTTATTTTAGGATTCTATGATTTCTTAAGAACAAAAAGGTTCTATAAGACTTGAAAGAGCAATATAATATCTTCAAACAGACATTATGCATGTGTTACATTAGTCATAAACACCATGCATAATGGCAATGCCTTAGAAACATACAATTAATTCAGCATCTCTGGCAAAACTTTTGAAGAGTTGAATTGACAATGGAATTATTATCAATCTCCAGTTTTTATCATTTTTTAAATTATAACTCAAGAGATCATTCTGCTTTTAAAGTAGTAATAGACCACAGACTTGATGAATTCGCAGACTAAGGTCTAGAGAAAGTGGTTTTTTCAGAGAAGGATATGGCTATTAAAAACTAAATACAAAAAGTATATGAATGTGCAAACAAAAGAGCTTGCCAAATTGCTCAAAGACAATAGAAGGCTTTAAAAACTTTTCTCCTGAGGGCCATTATCTGGCTTTCTATTGTAACTTCTGGCGTCACTGCTTTATTCCCTTGCTTCCCAACCCTCCCTTCCTCCATCCTCCTCCCCTAAGCTGAGGTTTTAAACCACATAAGTTTCCATAAAAATGCCAGATAGTCTCCCTCCTGCCAAAAGAGAGATTAAAAAGGGTAAATGTCTATACTTATGCATGCTTGTTGTTCTGAGAACACAAGTTTTGCCTATATATAAAAATGGAAAGTCCAATTGAATAATTGTAATATGGGAAATATTAGCCTTCTTTTGCTGTATACACTTAAAACCAGATGACTTTTCCATTGTTTCATGCTATATCTGAACTTCTCCTTATCACCCATGTCTTTAGTGTTTGTCCAAATTTTTTTGTATTTCCACCAAAAAAGAGAAAAGCAGAAGCCACATGTAAGTTGCTGGCAAACACTTCTGTCACTTTCACCTCAAGTATGAGAACCAGACAGGCCAGATGGCAAGGCTTTTAAAGGTGCTGAGCTTCATAGTAGTTTCCACTGATTTCAGAGGGACCTCTATATATCTAGCATACTTCACACATTTAGGTCAAGAGCTACACTAACAGCTTGACTATGAACATTTGAATAGTCATAGTATAGTCAATGAGACTGTGCAGCAATTATACAAATCCCTGTCCCCTGAATGGCTAACAATGATTGTAAGACAATCAATCTACACTGATTTTCGTATTGTAAGACAATAAACTTGGTATTTATGTAACAGCCAGAGTGCAGGGAAATACATAACAGGGGAAAAAATGTGCCATTATATATCATTATGCTAACTGTACAGCAATCTGGAGAATACAATCCCATTTCAGTATGACATCCAGTAAGCACTTAGTTTCATCATAGACTATAAAGTATATTTTTCCACCCCAAATTATATGATTTTTGGCAGAAAAAGAGACATTAGCTTCCACCTCAAGCTGTCAGAGTTTGTTTTTTTAAAAAATCAAATAATTTCCTTCTGTTGTAAGCCACAAGGGACAAATCTGGAAACATACAAGGCCAACTCTGAGTTAACTTACACCCTTTTCAACTCCATTAACTTCAGTGGTATTGGCCACAGTTGTGAGTAAAGTTGGAATTTGGCCCATGGAAATAACCATGTTTCCAACATGGTTTTGGCTTTTTTCATTTACTATGCATTTTACAGCCTTTTTAGACCATATTTCTTTATCTGAGAAATATTTGAAAGATAAAATATAAGTAAGGGGATAATTAGAAATGACCCAATTCATTTCATGCAAATTCTGGCATTCAAAATAATATGCATATCACTAAACTTGAGGCAACATTCTCTTTCAAAAATGGCTTTATTAAATTACACTACATTAACAGAATGCTGTCATTAGCAGAATTTTTCTCAGACACAGAATCACTCTTTATCAGATATGACTTGTTGAGACACTCTTGAATGCCAGCAAAAGGTTTTCTCTCTGTGGGAAATACATACAGTGAATCCAACTCCCAATCCAGTCCAGGTAGTGTTGTGGAAAGCATACACCCAAAACATCCCGAGATTAAGATGCATGAGCTAACTGTCTGTCTGTCCATGTTGTTCATCTTTGCTGTTTCCATAGAATTCTCCAGGAACTGTACATGTCATTTAAACACCATGGCTTCTCTCTTATTCTTCATTTTTTTCCTGTACTGCAGAGCTGAGAAAGCAACAGAAACAGCCTCATAGAGAAAGTTCTGGTCCCAGTGCAATGAAACTTTATATTTGGGACACTACTTTTGTCATAACTATATAGAACATTAAAAAAAAAAAAGTGAGATTTTATTATTATATCTCAGTTTTCAAGAGTGTTTCAAGAATCTCTTTCTTGAAGTGTTTCAAGAGTGTTTCAAGAATCTCTTTCTCTTTTCTAGTACTGTGTGATTTTTTTCTACAAAGCTACCCTACATCCATGTAGGCTAAAATTCCAGAACTCACTTGTTTTTTCAATTTCTCCCCTTCAGAATTTAACAGAGCTTCAGACATAAATTGCTAAAATAATCCTTCACAAACTTCAGAGATCAAGAAGATTTTATCAGATTTGTGTAGCCATTTGCTTTTCAATTTATTAGCAGTGTAAGAGTCCTGTTAACCTACTACTGCCTGATCTTAACATTTGCAGAAAGAGACCTTTTCTAATCCATTGTGGCAGTGAATGTTTGTGTTTCTTCTCCTGTGTCTTGAAACTGGGCCCACTATAAATATAGTAAACAGAGTCCCTTTCCCTGAGGGTTTCTCTGAGTTTACAATCCTATTGTTTTCTTTACTCAGGACACTTCTTTGGTTTAAATAATCTTCCTACTGCTGCCAGTGTTTTGAAGGCGGTGGTGAGAATTTCATTAATCATATATCCTCTAACAAGTACCTACACAAATGACCTTATAATATCATTGAAATTAGCTGACAGCTAGTAGCATAAATAGATCAAATGGGGGATTAACTGAAAATAGATTTGAGACCTGAAGTCATCTTATTTGCTCAGGAGAGAGATTCTTAAACATTCAGTTCTGTGTAATGTAAGCATGCACATCTAATTTTTCTGGTTTTCACAGGTCAAAGATTCTTGCTCATGACTGTATAAATTTTGAGGAACAGTTACTAAATTCTGGTCCTGAAAATCACCCAGATTAAAAAAAAAACCCTCAAAACACTGAGTACATAAAATCTCTTTCAACGTTTAGAAATATGGCAAGGAATTCCCTTTCTTAATTTCAGAGTAACTGAGTGTATAAATACACATCATAGAAGAGATTCACAAGTTTTGCTTCTTTTTACTTCATCAAAGGATCTGAATATTTTTCAAATATTATAGAAATTCTAATAAAGTCTAGACTGTCTCCTGTGCTGCTGGGCTTAACCTACGTCAAAATATTTGGTTATAGAACTAGAAAATAATATAGGGGTTTGGGATCTTGTTTCACTTTTCTCTTTTGATTGTCTTACATGATGAAAGATGATTACAGGAAAGTTAGGCAGATGCTGGACTTTGTGACATAATTTTACCAAGAAGAATAAGTATGCTAAATAGAAAATTGTGTAATATGCTGCTTAAATACACTTTTAACAGTTACAAAAGAAGTGACAAATCTTGCTGGGAAAATAAATTCTTGATTTTATAGCCTTTAGGCTTACATTAGAGACTAGGGGGCGGGTTGCCTAAAAAATTACTTGAGCAAAAAGCAGAGAGTTGCAATTTCTTCATATATGATACACGTAACCATTTTAAAAGAAAGTTGAATCTTTACCATGTGGTGGATCTATTCTTTTCCTTTAAAAATTTCAATAAAAAAAGTAATCCAAACCAAAGTGCCATAACAGTGAAGCCCACTGTTAATTTTGCTGCTGCTCAATACTGTGGAAAAGCAATCCATTACATCTCAGATTAGACATCTTGGCTGCAGCAGCATAGGATTTCCCAGTGCTCTTCAATTTGTGGTCCGTCAGGAGTCATCTTTCAGCAAGTCCTTTATGCTAATGAATCAGAGCAACACCATTGTGCCAATAAAATACGTAGTGGATTTGAGATGCAAAGACTTGGGGGCGGGTGGGGGGAAAGAGAAGAAATACTGATAAAACCATTTATAGAGTGCACTTAAGCCTCATTTGAAAAAGTTTCAGTATGCATTCCCTGTGCATTTGGGGTAGGAACACATCTGTTATGGTCAAAGTGAGGAGAAATCAATGGTTTACAGAAAGTGAATGAAAATAAACCAAAAGATAACCAGATTTTTTGATGGTTTTATTCACCTGTCCAGAACCATCTTTCTCCCTAGATGCTTCTTTATAGCTCTACAGAGGGCTATAAAGACTACAGAGGACACACTGAGGAAGACAATCCTTTTGGCCTGACAAAAAAAATTTTTAAAAGTTTTATGTAATCACTAAATAATGCATTAAGTGGGGAGGTAAAAACAACATGACAAGAGAGATCATTATGTATGCTACCATAATACAAAACTGATGAAAGTGATGATTTTGTGATGATTTTGTGATGATTTTGTGAATAGGGGAAGGGGAAGGGGAAGGGGAAGGGGAAGGGGAAGGGGAAGGGGAAAGGAAAGGGGAAAGGAAAGGGGAAAGGAAAGGGGAAAGGAAAGGGGAAAGGAAAGGAAGCTAGGCTGCCTACCCACCATTCATCATCTTAATGAATAGTAATAAAAGATACCTCAAGCTACATTAGATAAATACAGGTGACCTGCAAGAGATGTCCAAAGAGACTATGGAATCAGTTCAGATATCTTTGACAGTGCAAGGTCCTGAGCAATCTGGACACGCCCTAAATTGAAGAGACACAAGGCTAGATGAACTTAAGTGATCCTTTTCAACCCCAAGTATTTTAAAAACTTGATCAGCTAAAGGGTCAGGCTCAGACTATTGTGGTAAGTGGGGCAACATCTGACTGGCTACTAGACACGAATATGTTCCCCAGGGGTCAATCTTAGGATCAGTTACCCTGAACACAGGCTCAGAATGCTCAAAAAGTAAGTTTGCCCACAATATTGAACTAGGAGGATCCACTTATTATTTGCCACTTCAGGGCAAAGAGGTCTTGAAGAGACCTTTAGAGATTGTAACACTGGGCAATCATCCCTTATATGAAGTCTAACAAGGACAAAATGTCAGATTTTGCATCTGGAATGGTGTAAAATGGATGTTGTATAGATGGTGGAATGAGAGGCTGGAACACAGCTCTGCAGAAAGGCATCTGGTAGTTTTGGATGATGCTAAGTTCAGTGTGAGTCAACAGTATGTCCTGGCAGCCAAAAAGGTCAACCACATCCTAGCATCAAGAGGATTCATTGTCTCATTGTACTCATTATTGGTGGGGCCTCTGTGTGCAGTTTTGGGCTCAACAACAGAAGCAGCATAGAAAAATATGAGAATGTGTTCAAAGGATGTCAACAAAGGTGGTGAAAGAACTAGAGGGTTTGACTTATGAGCAACAGCTGAGGGTACTAAGTTTGTTCATCTTAGAGTAGCAGAGGCATAGGGGTGATGTCATCGTTGTCCACAACATCCACCATGAGGGAAAGAATAGAGAGGGATGCTGATCTCTTTTTTCTGGTGTCTAGTGCTGGGACATGAGGGAATAAATTAAAGCTATGTCAAGGAAAAATCTAGAACAGATATTGGAAGAAAAAGGTCTTTATTGAGAGACTGGTCAAGCACTGAAACAGATTCAGCAGAGAAATGCTTATAGTGCCAAGCCTGTTGGTGTTCAAAGAAAGTTTGAACAGTGCTTTCAGATATATCATTCATCTTTTTGGTTGACCTCTGTGGAGTAATAAGCTGGACTCAATGACCCTCATGGGTCCTTTCCAGGTCAGAGTCTTCCACGATTCTACAGTTCTGTTGTGCTTTCAAGCTGCTAGCTACTTCACAATTTTACCTGTGATATATTTTGATTCATCTCAGTGTCTCACCTTCAGTCCTATTTACTTTAATAAAAAAAAAAAAATAGCTTAAGCAACAGTACCACTCAAATTCCTTCCTATATTATTCTATCTCCAGTGGTTATCAAATAATATCCCTTCTCTAATGTAATACCAAATGCAAAATTCAGACCAATCTAAAAAAGTGCTAGTATTAAATAAGAGCTCTACTGTTTGAAGAGGGAATATGGACTGTTGCTCCTTATTAAAATAAATTTAACCGGGTCAATCTTACACACAAATGTAAAGCATCCTCCTCCATTGTTACACCTCCATCTCTTTTGTTTGCTGAAGGAAGCAGGCTTACCCTGAAGGACAACTGTGAATCTCAGCTCTCACCAGTTCTGATGATATACCCATTCAGGCACATTATCTAAATAAGGCATTGCTGTGCATCTAAAGCTGAAGTTGGACCCCACCATCTCCATTCTTCCTCCTCATTCAGCAGCTTTCCATGGGCAAAACAGAGTTTCTCCTGCATGCTACTCTTGGGATGATCTCCTGCCCTAGGACTCAGATAAGGAAATGCAAAATTTGTACAGCTCAGCCTCTCCTCTTTCCTAAGGGTTCCTCAATGATGCACATATCTGGGGGTAGTTTAGCTCACTTTTAGTCTCTGATTCCTGGGGACAAATTGGATGTCTGTTAGAACAGGAAAGATAAAAATAACCTGGTGTTCACTCTTGAGAGTTGAGCTGCACACCTACTCTCACTGATGAATAAATAAAATACACATATCATGGTGTGAGCCAGGCCTGCTACCAGGGTTTACCCAGTGCTGTAAAAGCCATGAACTTTAATTTCTACCACAGGTTCAGCGTGCTCTGAATTGTACTCTCTCTAGTCCCTTTCTACAGTGTCAGAGCTCCAAGAGCCAGAATAGCAGTGCCATTTGCTCAGCACAATCCACAGGCTTTACCAGAAAACTGAGGTTTGTAAGGCAGTTTTCTCATGTTGAGGTTCACACAGAATTCAGATATCTCATGTCCTGAATAGCTCATGAAAGAGCTACCTCATGAAAAATAATACTTTATTAAATACTAGCATCAGTCTTAAAATATCACAATATCATAAAATATCACACTAGGAGAATGATATAAACATTTCATATATATGAAGACTCTGATCACTTTTTGTCTTAATTAAGAAAGATATGAGCTTCAGAGTTTGAATATAAATGGTACATAAAAATGCTACTTTTTTATTAAAGTCTTCAGTCAAGGGTTAGATAACTAACTCCCCTATCTAACTACCTACTAGTTAGATAACTACCTCTAGAAGTTTTCATCTTTCTCAGCATTTCTAAGTTCAAAATTAACCAGGTAGTGTTAAAGTGCAGTGCATATTAGCACAATATAGGAAGAAGAGGAAGAAGAAGAAGAAGAAGAAGAAGAAGAAGATCAGGAACAATGAAAATATAATGTTCAGATTTCTAAATTCTATGCCCCTCAACTGTTAGGACTATCCTCCTTTCCCAAAACTCTTATGTATATGTTTGCAAGAATAATTACTCTTGAAAGATCAGTATCATTATTGTGATGCCAGTACTCAGGCCAGGGCCTCATTAGTGAGCTCCTCATTTCCCTAACCTCCATAGCAATTAACTCTGTCTTCCATAAGATGTGCTGGAGCACCTCTTCAGGGTGTTTTTTCCTTCTGTTTCTCACAGATGGGATTGTCCTGCAAAGGTGTCTTTCACTGAGGAAATTCCAGATGAGAATGAGAGTGGAAGTGCTGTGCAGGGCACATCAGCGGATGCAATCAGCCTGAGCATGCTGCTCCCATCTGCATAAAGATATACTGGGCACATGTAGCTTGCACAGAAAGATGAGTTTGATGCACCCTGGATGTACTGGCCACACTGAGACTATACAGAGGAAGTGGGGCCCCCCCATGACACCCATCTATCATACTGATGTGATTGTCATGCCCCCACAGTGAATTCTATGACACTGACTTTGTAAGGGAAAACAATTGCACAGGCCATCTTTGTAAGTCTAGTAGCCATTTGCCCTGACTTCCTAAATTCATAGCAGGCAGTTTTATTGTTACTTCCACTGAGATGAATCCAAAACTTCTGGAAAACATCTTTCCTTTTTGATGAGAAACAATTTTTATTGTCATCTAAAACACCATTACTTACCAGAGTCTTAGTGTATGTAGGGCATTTATTCTGTTAAAATAACATCTCATCAATCTTTGAAAGCAGCTTTTCATCTATTTTTACTTTCACTGTTTTTACTCTGATGAAAATAAATGGAGTATAACATCTGCCTTTTCTTTGTCTTGTTCTGCATCTTCCCAAAAACAAAACCCAAGGTCTTATATTTTTCCAACTCAGTATGAACTTTCACTCCTTTCACATTTGAATGTGGCTAAACTGAGAGTATGTACTGTCTTACACACAATGTGCACACTCATATACACACACATACATGAAGCTTTTGTACTGAGGTAGAGGCTGCTTGGTGAAATTAATAACAGATCACAACAGATCAAAGAACATGTGGCACGCAAGTATATGTGCTTTAATAATGTGTGTATTTTCAAGAAATATTGTGCTGAAGCTCACCCACAATAGTTCCTTTTTTGAGTTCCTTGAGTTCTATGAGTTTCTTGTATGCTTAGAGTACAATTCTGGTCCTCAGGACAGAAAAATATAAGGTTTTTTTTCATTAGCTGAAGTTGAAGCTCCTTTCTTTAAGAGATGCTTTCTTAAACCACTGTTTCAGGTATCACTGTTGGCAAAATAGGTATGGTCATTATATAGGATTGCAATAGAACTTCAAGTATTTATTGCCATCTGGAAAAAATTTTGTGGTAACTTTACATACAGCATTCAAATGATCTTTAGGAGGTCCCTTTCGTTCCTAACAACACCCTAGGGTGCATAATCCATGCCTTATAAACTCACAACAGATGTCAGATAATCTGAAGCAGCTGTAGGGAGACAGCTAGATATTTGTGACCAGTTCTGGTCCTCTGCTTTAAAAAAAATGTATGTGAACCTACCTATGAACAGATAGACAAATTTACCAATATATTTGCACATTCACGCAGATATGTAATAACACCAAGTTCACAAATTCAATCTCCTTATGGGCATTCACTTAAGAATTGGATTCGATGATCCCTCTGGGTCCCTTCCACCTCAGACTGTTCTGTGAAACTCTGTGAAGCTCTGTACATATGCATTATTATTACATATACATTGCTTACATGTATGTATATATTAATTCTTGATGAAAACTTAACAGAGTGAAGAAAGAACAGAAAAGTGCTACTGTTTTTCTCATTTAAATCTTGAAAATTAAGAAAACTCTACAGTGAAAATATTCTTACAGTAAAAATAACACAGAAGATACTGCAAGTCATGTCTATAGAATCTCCATCATTCTATATCTTCTAGACAAAAATCTCCAAGGAAAGACAAACATCTCACTGATCTCCCTTGAGTTTGGACTAGACTCTCCCTTGAAGATGAATTAGAGCTTTAAAATTAAGAGAAAAACTGTTAAAGGCAACTGCTCCACCAAGAAGATGGAAGTGCCTGAAGTTATTTTTAATTATTTTAGGTACTCTGATATAGGTCATTAGAAATTATGTACTTTACTTAGCTGTTAACTTAAAAAAAGTCAAAAAAAAAATGTGGTCTCATCCTCTGGAGTCTTTGCAAGAACAAATTGCATAAATATACTAGCTGCTATTTTTTTCTTTTCAGAGGCATATGCCTGCAATTAAAAATAAAAATAAAACAAAAAAGAGAGAAAAAGAAAAGCTGTAATTCTAAGCTTCTGCAGAATACTTCTGCTTTGCCACTTCTACAAAGTGGTACAAACTACCAGTACTTCACACAAAGTATATTGTTCTTAGTACCACCTATTTTTTTTTCTGCATTAGTGAAATTTGCAAACCCTTGTTTGAAGTATAAGAGAACAAAATGGGTTTTCTAACATACAGTGGATTTATCATTACCTGAGCAGTCTGATCTACTGTCAATGTGCTATAATACCAAAGATACAAGCAAAGTTCTAGAGTGTGAAGGAGTTTGGGTTTTTCATTCTGTTATTCAAATGCTTCTACTGGGAATTTGTGATTTCATGCTGTGCTGGTTTCAGCTCAGGCAGAGTTAATTTCTTCCACTGCTGTGTTTAGGGTACAGAATGAGAATGGTCTTGGTAATGTTTGGGGTTGGTTATGTTTGGGGTTTTTGCTAAATTGTGTTTATCCTAAATCAAGGATTTTTTTCCTTTGTCTCATGCTCCACCAGTGAGGAAGTGAGCAAAAGAAACCAGGAGGGAACATATCTGAGACAAGTGACCAGAACCAACCCAAAAGATATTCCACACCACAGAACATCATGCCCAGTATATAAACTGGGGGGAGTTACCTGGAAGGGGCTGATCTGGGTCCAGGAAGGGAGTCAGTAACTGTACTGTGGATCATTTGGTTTTCTCCCTTTTTATTATCATTATTTTAATTGTTTATGTTATTTTACTTTACTTTCAATTACTAAACTTCACTTATCTCAACATACAAGTTTTATTTCAATTTTCCTCCCCATTCCAGTGGGGTGATGGTGGAAGAGAGGCAGAGTTGAACAAGTGTGGTGTTTCACGTTCAGATGGGTTTAAAACCATGACACTTGTTCAGTGAGATGTTCCAGATTCTCTCTGCTTATCTCCTTCTCTTAAGCAACATTTAAAAAATGTATGTCTATTTTATAATGTGATCTCACTAATCAGAAACAGACCGCCAAAGAGTTTTTTTCTCTTTTTTTTCCTTATGAACATTGGAAGTCTATAACTACAGAATTTAATTCTCTGCAGCATAAGGAAAATGTCCTTTGGCTATGTTTTTACCAGATACAATATACGTATCTACCAGTTTGGTAGATACATTTTGGACTTTACTGAATGTAAGGAAGACATCCAAAAACACTCAATAAGTACCTATTCCACCTACAATTCATATTCGTCTTTTCTCATTGCACTCTTCTTGGCTAATTTGGTTTCCTGCATCTCCTTCTGATTTCATGACAGCAATTTTGATTTACTTTTGAAAAATAACTGAACTTTTTAGAGAAATAGTGTCTCAAAGTCAGGTTACCTTTTAAATTAAACAGGTCTGAATTTAGTATCTCCTCAAAATACTGAAAGATATTCTATGTTTATTTATTTTATAAAGCAGAGGATCCTAATTATAACTAACTCTTTTGGAGTTATTCTTATATAAGTCTACATGAAATCTTACAGAGATAATTATTTCATTCTTAATAACTTTCTGAATAAGTTTATTTATTTGACAGACAAATCTTTAATTGACATCTATAAAATGAAAATGTTCTTCTGTTCAGTAGTTCTTACACCAGAGCATTTTTAGTTTCCTGAAACAGTAGACTTTATTGAAAACCCATCTAGTAGTACAGCACTATGCCTAATAAATCCTTGCTACTCAGACAAGCATCCCCCATATTTCAGGAGAGCACAAAGGAATACAATAGCAATTCTGAGGGTTTTCTGTGGATTTTCACACCTGAGAATAGCAATGTGGTACTAGGGGTATGGCATAGGAGAGTACATGGAAGAGTATATAAGTAGAACATTTTTTACAGGATATGTAATATGTATAGAATATGATGGTTTGTTGCTACTGTTGGTCCCTCACTATGCCAACTATTTCTGCCAAAGAATACCCAGTTTCTTTCAAAAACATTTCACCATCACCTCATCCTCATGCTCTTTTACTGAAGAGTAGTCAGGAGTTTAACAGAAGTAATTTTAATAGGATGTACCTTTAGGTTGTTCCTGAAGAGCATTTTGGATAACCATGCTTTCTTCTGCTGCACTCCAGTTCTTTCTATCAGAACAGCTGGGTACTTTTTATTAGCTCCTTGACAGACACACTTTTAGTGTGTTCTAAACTTTGCCAGTGGTGAGTGTGTCATCATTAAGAGAAGTGAGTAATACTACTGAGAGGGACTGGAACAATATTATTAATATTGCAGTAAAAGGATGATCAGGAAATCCAGTTAAGATTACGGAGATAATTACTCTTTCCAGCATTTGCCTCCCTGAGGGTAATCAGCAGAAGCAGCCATCAAGGAAAACACCAAAAGATCTTCCTGTCTTGCATTCAGTGACTAATTCCTTGGCTGCTGACGTGTTCCTGGAATGGTAAGCAGAGACACAATCATTTTCCTTTCCTTCTCAACCAAACTACACCTTTTCATCAAAAAAATACTATGACAGCAGCACACATTGCACATTACAGCAACATCTAGCCCCTTGCGCCCACAAGCTTAGTACATAAACATATAGAATTTGAACCTGGGTATGTCACACCACAACACAACCTAGTGTCTGACAGTGAACCTGCCATCTCCCAAAAGCAGCTCATCAGCCCTGTCTAGTCCAGTAATAGGTAATGAGCCAGAAAAAAACTTAATCATAGAGCATGTCAAATCTGGAACCTCATCTAGTTTGACTGACATTTGAGCACACACCAGTAAACCTATCTTTGTTACCCAAGTTCTGAGTCCTGAGCTTTGTGCAATCCCCACTTCATCTGCCAGACACACAAGTCAGTACAGCACACTAAATTTTACTCACACCAGTTCTGCCACCAATTTAAACTCAATGACACTCAGCAGCCCCTGAGTTCATGTGGGGGACCAATCATGAATATATTCCTATCCCTAATTCAGTAAGAGAATTTGGATGAGGCAAAAAAATCCAGTTCACTGAGTACTGCTGGACCAGACTCTTAACTATACCCCAACCTCAATAAGAGCTCTAGTGATACCTGGCAGGTCAGATTATAACAGCACAAGACTGGTCAGGTTCAGCTCTAATGTGAGTCCTTGTGTCCTTTCTTGACAGGCAGTATTCCTAGCCCTTAGCACCTGCTAACCTGAGTTCTAAGCTTCCTAATAATTCTAGCATTAGATAATGGATATCTCAGCCCTACTCACCTCAACAAAGCTAAAAAATCCTATATATATCCAATATACTTCCTTTTGTCTTTGCTTCTGTACTAATTTTACAGGGATACCTCTACTTGTTTGAACTCTGTGGCCTTTGTTAGATCTTGTATGAATCTACTTAGTGAAAACTATTGGACCAAGCATGATTCTATTCCCAGAGCTCAGCACAAGGCTAGTAGAGGAAATTCTCCATATCTTTAATTGAAATTTAGGAATCTGATTTCCCCCCAGACAGTCCATTACCACAAGCTTTATGGAAGAAGCATACCTCTTTCTCCTTCTTTTCTGCTTATTGCCTTGTGGTTCAATTCCCAGCAGAAAAGGAATGGAGAAAGGACAGAAATACAGGCAAGCCTGGAGTGAAGAACAAAAGGAGATTTCTTCTCTGTTCAGCTTCTATGTCTGTAAACCACAGCTTTTACTACAGCCCTGTATCTGTCTTACACCTCTGAACAGATAATGTTACCAGAAGATGACCAGAAAAATCCACAGGGAAATAAAGCATCATGTTTAAACAATTTACTCTGGTATAAAACTCCAAAATCACTGTAAATTAGGGTGATCCTTTTATCTAAACTCTAGCACAAACTCTATCCTTATCCTTAATCTTATCCTTAATGCACCACTGGGTCATAAGACAGCCAAACATGAAAATGAATCTGCTGTTAAAAGCCCACTTTGGGATTTGATTTTTAGTGGAAATCTTAGAACAGATTATCTTCAAATTTATGAAATCTTGGCTCTTGGTTAGCCAACATGAAGTAAAGCCCTACAGAAGCGCAACTCATAGTCTCCTTTAGAGCCTTAATGGCTAACATTCTTAATAACTTTGGTAATGAGGCTAAATTTTGTTCTACATAATCTGTTTTATTGAGCCCTAAATAAAAAGTCAGCTCTAAGCCTATTTTCACATCTGCTGTTGGCTGGCAGACACAACCTACAAACCACAACCCAGATTTGAGACAAACTCTTTGCCATTTTGGAGAGACAGCCAAAGGCCAAGAAGCAGAATATCAAGTATCACAGGTGAAAACAGTTCCCCTTGTTTACCCAACTGAACTGAGTTGACAGTGTTAGTGACAGTTACATCTACTACAGTATTGGTGAACCATAATTTTGCACAATGTTCAGTGTTAACAAGGTATAACATTTCCGATTTCAACCATGAAAATACTGTCTGGTATCATGCTATTCTTCCTTTTGGGTTCTGGTTTAATCTGTCATTTTTACAGACATTTTAGGGAGTCTACTAACCCCCAACCATAATCTCAAAATTAAATTAGGTCCATTGGTATTATGTGGAATATCTCTTCTAATTTTTACACTGAGAAACCAAGTGGTTCCTGCTCTAAATTTATTTTTGGCATGCATTTTAATTGTGCTCATACTGTCACACTGAAGAATACCCATCTCCAAAACCTAGCACTAGGCAAAGGCTTGATTAGATCAATATACTCAGAGTGGTGACAGTCTTAATTTTTCCCCTGGGAAACCTAATAACCAATGGCATACTTACTGTCATTCCAGAGCTTCTCATTTACTAGTCCTTAATCTACACTCACACACCTAGGCTCACAGTTCAATCATATGAATTACATGCCAAGACAGAAACTGAATCACTCCCATCTTAAACCTAATTTGAAATCTAATTTCAAATGCTGCATTTGTCTCTCTCAGAGTTTCTTGTTTACTAAAATGTAACACAAGCCTGAGACTGCTGATACCCTGTGAAACACCTAGAATCGCTTGGTCATGCAACTGGAGTAGACCATGAGAGGTCTTCTCTATCCAGTCTCCCAGCCAAAGCAGACTCAACAGTGCCTTCAGGCCAAGTTGCTACCCAGTCTGGAAGCCACCAGGGACAGATATTTCAGGCTATCATATTTTTCCTCACTGTGAGTGATTCTTCTTTATGTCCAGACTGAGCCTCCCATGTTTCAACTAATGACTGTTGCCTCTTTCCCTCCCACATGTGCCACTGTGAAAAACATAGTGGTGCCTGCTTGATCCTCTCCTGTCAGAGACAGAGTTGGTAGTAGGTATCAACACTTCTCCTGGATGAACCAGCCATAGTGCTACAGCCTCTCCCCACAGGATATGAGTTCCAGATCCTACCATTTTGGTAGCCTACACTTGGTTGCATCATATTGCAGGGCTAGTATAACCCAAGTGCCAGTTGAAGAGCCGTATTCACTTTCTTTGATCTACTGAATACATTCATTTTGAGGTAGCCCATGGTGCTGTTTGCTGTTTGCTTACTGCCAGGGTTCACTGCAGGCTCGGTTCAGTTAGCTTCCTCATCAGGATGTGCTTAAATGCATGGTTTACTGGTGGACTTGACAGTGTTAGTTTTGTTGCAAAAACATAACATGCCCAACCATGAGTGCACAAATATTAACTATGGGTGGGTCCAGTTGCATTCAAAAGAACCATCAAGGTAATGTGTTTATTAAATGCAACAGATAGAGTACCTTGGGATTTTTGTCAATATACACATTAGCTGCAGAATGGCTACCTTGGTTTGAAAGAGAGGTGTCTGCTAAGGAAGGCAGGAATGGGAAATGTAAACCTCTTCACTCCAAATTATTATAATTTTGAAATTAAGGGGTTCTCAGGCAAAGATATGAGAGCAGTAATAACAGTTCTTTCCTAGTATGCACGACAGAGCAAACAGCAGCAGCAGCTGTGGCGCTGACACTGAGCAGGGCCCAAACCCGGTCCCAGCCGTCTCTGGGCCGCAGGCACCTCCCCCGCTGGTGCAGTTCCGCTCGCAGCCAGCAGGGGCGCTGCTGGCTCCCGGCGGGCAGGGCGGGTGCGCTGACTCCCCGCGGCTGCAGGGGGCGCTGTGGCGCGGCTCGGGCAGCGCGCGGTAATGGCGGCTCGGCCCGGACAGGCAGGGATGGCGGGGAGGCTGTGGTGCACAAACCCTGGGGCAGCCGATCCCTGTGCTCCAGCAGGACTTACGGAAACAGCAAGCTGGGCTGGCAGGAAAAAGCAGAAATCCCAGGGTGGTAGCCAAGATGTATCAGAAGCTCTGGAGCTGTGTCTGGAACTGCGGGGCAGGCAGGGGGTGTGGAGCTACAGTGCAGCGAAAGCTCGGAGCGCTGCTGAAGAAGTGGCGGAAGCGGGACAGGGGCAGCCCGGCTCCCTGCAGGGCAGAGAGGGGCGAGTCAAGATCCCAGGCACCCGAGCAGACAGTGATAGGTCTCTCTCTTAGTGAGGTAGGTGATAATAAGGTCCTAGCCCAATGGCTGCTCTCATGAGCAGAGGCTCATCCCATGGCAGAAGCAGCCCTGGGCTGGGCTCTGGCGGTAGCAGTGAATTCCCTCCTCTAAGCAGCAGCTCCAACTGTCCTCATCCAAAGCTGAGAGAGAGAGAGAGAGAGAGAGACAGAAAGCAGCTTCTCCAGCCTCATCTCGAGTCAGCCCAATTCTCACAGTATCTCTACCCCTCAGAGAGAAACTCCCAGATAAGAGAAGTGCAACCAGATGCCCTCCTCCCCTGAGCTTGGCCACTTCTTTTGGGTTTTTTTTTTAAGTACCCAGTCAAAAGTGTTTCCTAGCAATTTATGGGAAAAAAATTCCCTAAGTTAAAAGGAACAAAAGGAAAGGAACATAACCCCCAACAACGGCTATATCTATCACTAACAATATTAATGCAATCACAAAATTAATTTCCCAGATGAAAACACTTGGTCTAGATGAGGATAAAAGACTGAGCAAAATATGTCCCTTCTAGGGAGAGCAAGGAGGGAAAACCCATCAATCTGTCCCTACAAATTCCATGTTGAGTTCTCATCCCCCAGTTAGGTACACTCTGGGTGGAACTGTGGTCAAAGTTTTTGTTCTTCATGGTCACATTCTATGGAATATGTACGATGGCTATTTTGGTTGCAGTTGTACAAAACATTCCTCAATATCAACAGAAATAACAGGATGATGCAGCTTTTACCCCACTTTGTGCTACCCTCTGATGCCATGGCACCACAAACCATTTATCTCCATCTGGTTTCAGTGTCCATTGAGATCACCACTGGCCCCATCATGTTTGAGCTTTTATTTTCTTCCCAGCTTCACACTTCCAACAGTTGGACTGATCTAAAGATCTTTTCCAGCTGAAAAGAAAATTATTCTAGGACCCAAAGGACCTATCCTGCAGAGTTACTGCCACAGCTGACAGTGATGCAATACTCCACATCTTTTCATTCCATGGGACAGTCAGTATGGTCCTCCCAGATGTGCAGCTCTGCTTCTTTATTTTATGGACTGTGCCCTTATCCCTCTCTTGTTCAAAACTTGATGAAAGGTATTTCACTTTGTCATCTAGGCCATTGACAAGGATGCTAAACAGAACAGGTTCCAGGATATACCCAGAGAGCTTTCAACCCCAACAAGGATTCTGATTCATTAACCTCTATATTGATTAAGCCACTTTTTCACCTAGATAGTAGGCCAGCCACCTATATTTTGACATGCCATGCTGCTTACCCAGATTCTACAGGAAACTTGATCAAAACACCTGCAAAAGTCAAGATTCACCTCCTACAAGGTAGAAAACAGCTCCCTCTCATCCACTTACCTGACTTAGTCCTGATAAATTCACACTGGCGATTTGCAGAAGCCTTCATTTCATGCATCCAGAAATGGCTTCCAAGACCATTTATTCCATAATTTTCCCAGACACAAGAGTGAAACTGTCCAACCTGTAGGTCCCTCGAATGTTTCTCTTGCAGGTTTTGAAGCTGGTGGCTACATTTTCCTTTCTCCAACCATAAAAGGTTTTGTAAGTTTTTCAAAGATGGCCAAGAGAAGCATGTTCTCTCAGCATTCTCAGATGCATCCTGTTTGGTCTACTCTTGTATGAGGCAAGGTTTACTGAAAATTCCTTGGCTAGAATTACAGTCTGTCCTCACTTCCAGCTTTTGTACAGACCTTTTTGCAATCTCAGTCATAAGTTCTCTGTTTAGCCACACCAGTCTCTTGATATGTCCAGATGTTTCCCTGAAAGTTGAGATAGACCTGTCTTGAAGGTGGAGGATGTTGTCCTATGCAACTGAATTTCTTTGTCCTTCACAGATCTATCCCAGTTTCCTGAAGAGATATTTTTTCTTTCCCCTGGTGTCCAGGGACCTGCTCTTCAAACTTGATTTTTTCAGTCCTGTCAGGACCATGAAATCCATTATTACTTGTTTCTCACAGCCATAGTTGCCACTGATCATAATTTTCAGTACCAGTTCCTTCATTCATGAGTCACACCATTCGCGAGCATCACAACAAACCATCCCATCTAGAATCTGAGTTAATAAGTACACATCATAAAAAAGTGCATCCTTTGAAAATGTTTTGGGCACTGTCCTAAGAATACTATTTTGTCTACCTTAGCTGTGATCTACTTTGAACCTTTGTGTTGGTTTGACACAGCCTGGCTTTTGGTAGCCAGGGGAGCCACTGGGTAGCTTCTGTCAGAAGCTTCTAGAAGCTTCCACCATGTCTGACAGAGCCAATCTCTGATAGCTCTGAAGATGGACGTGATGCTGGCCCAATTAGAGAGGTTGGTAATGCCTCTGTTATAAAATATTTAAGAAAAAAATCAAAATAACACAAGCTCAGTTTTTCTGAGGGGGAGGCACCATGGTTGCTACTGTGGCTGCCACCATGCCAGCATGGCCCGCAGCAATGTGCCACCGTAGCCACTGCCATCTCAGCACAGCCTGCAGCGAGCCTTGCCTGCCTGGCCACCCCTACCCAGCTGCACTGCTTGCAGAAGGACAAGGCTAGTGGCAGCTTTCCCTTCTCGGCATTTTGCATGAAGAGACATTAAATACACCAGCACCATGGCAGCCATCACCACCCACGTGATGGCAGTGGGGTCGCCTGGCTGGCAGCAGAAGCATGATGAGCAATTCCCCAACAGCACCTAGACAAGATCAACCTTTCAGCACCGCAGGATCTTGCAAAAAGCTGCATTATTGGACCTTGTTGACAATGGTACCTACAAGCAGCAGTTTTTTCTTTTAGTCAGAGAAGAGGAGGAAGTGAGAACATGTGAGGGAAAACAACATGGCAGCACTAAGGTCAGGGGAAAAGAAAGAGGGGGAGGAAGTGCTTCAAGTGTTGTGGCCAAGATTCCTCTGCAGGCTGTGATGATGACTATGGTAAAACAAACTGTCCCCCTGTAATGCATGAAGTCCACGGAGGATGCAGAGATCCACTCACAAGTCTGTGGGAAAAGTGCTCCCACTGGAGTGGTGGATGCCAGAGAAAGTTGTGAACAAGTGGAAGACCTGAATAAAGAGAGAGGGCCCCTGCTTCCAGAGATAGAGAGAGAGAGAGGGCCCTTACTTCCAAAGATGGGGAGAGAGAGAGGGCCCTGGCTTCCAAACTAGAGCAAGGACCCTATCTTTAAAAGACTACATCCCATGGGTGAGTGACCTATACCACAACAGTTTTGGGAAGACTTTGCCAGTGGGACAGACCTCACAGCATAGCAGAAAAAATACTCCTCTCCCTGAACAAACAGAAAAATTCTCAAGTGACAAACTGACCAAACTCCCCATGCCCTGTCTCCTTATGCTGTCAGTGGGAAAGAGGGAGGAGCTGGGGGCAAAAAAGTGTTTTAAAGTCTTATTTTACATTTCATTATTGTCCTCTGAATCTGTTAAAAATAAACTTACTTTATATATTTAAATTTGAACCTATTTTGTTCTTTTTTTTCCTCCCAGTTCTTAACTCCTTTGTTAATTTTTTTCCCTCTCCTCTACCAGCTCTAGCAAGAGAGAGTAAGCAAACTACTTTCATGAATGCCTGGCATTTTGGCCAGTGTCAAACCACAAGAAACTTTCATCAGTTTCTCATAGAAAAAGACAAATACCTTACTCTTAAGCTTTCTTTTAGCATATTCTCAGGTGTCCCAAACTTCTCATTCATATCTCATTGCATTTAATTGCAAGCTATCTCTTACCCATTTACTTTTTGTGCAGTAAACCACATATTTACCTAGCCACTTTCTTTGACTCATACTTTACCCTTGGGTCATTGCAGTATTCCTCAGACTATCATTTCTATCTTGGTTTTTTTTTTTTGAGAAACCTCATGACAATTTTCCACACGTTTTCTGGGATACATTTAAGATGCCATTCCTAATCTTGTCCTAGTTGTTCTCCTGGACCAGACTTCCTTGGGCATGCTTTTGTTGCTTCAGAAATTCCATATCTTCTTGCACCATTGATATTCTAAAGTCTCCTTTTATTCGTAGACTTGCTGTCTCTCACAAAATCTAGGCTTCTCTCACGCTCAGAAATACTTCATACTATTTTTTTTGTTAACCTTAACAACCAACCACCTTGTATTCTCCGGTGTAATCTTTTCAGACTTTCTTACTCTCATACCTTAATTTCCAAATTCAATTAACTTAAACTCTAACTGATCCCTAAGTCCAAATTTCCACAAGATTCTAAACACATTTAAATTATTTGTTCTTTTCGGTGAGAAATCTAAAAATTATTTATCTAGATTTCTTGTGGTTTTGCTTCAACTAGGCATTTATTGTCAGTCCAAGAGATTGGGCCACTTTATTACGAAAATGTCCAACACCAAATTTGTCAATTTTTTTGTCATCTCTTTTTCTGTGACTATCTTATTGTACAGTCACAGTTTCTAATTTATTAAGCCTCAAACTGAGTTTAGTGACAGTGCTAAATTTTCGCTAAACTGAATAATCTGAACTTATTTTTGGTCTTGTCTGTAATTTGTTGAACTTTCTTTTTTGTAAGTTCTGGTTTACATATGTGAATGTAAATTCTTGGTTTAGGCTGAACTTCTTAACTCCCTAGATGATTCTATTCCTCAGTTTACCTTTGAAAAAGTCAGTAATCATGGTTCTAAATATACCTTGGGATTGTCTACCAGTATGATCTTAATGTATTGCTACAGCATCAGTATATCTAAGTCATAGTCCTTACCATATCCCTGGAATAGAAATAGCATTTCTAATGTGGAAACAGGAGAATTGAACCAGTGTTCCAACACCTAGAGTCGACTTCTTAGAAGTTGATTTTTAGTGTGAAAAACCTCTAAATACTAAAGGTAAATCATAAGTCTTGGTTTCAGTGAACCTCAGTAATAGCATCTTAGACATTATTCATCTTTTTCTGACAAGCAGTTTCTTTCTGTAATCTGTTTTCTTACATCATTTTGCTGTCAGTTCACACCTTCCACTTTATTAAACCCTAATTCCAACCATAGGCTTCCACTAGCTTCAGTGGTATTCTCCAACATCACTATCAATTTTCATTGCTAGGAAAGCCAACAGATAGTTTTCTAAATTTAATTAAGATCTATTTTAAGATAACTTTGGAATCAGCTTTCAAGCAATTCTCATTATTATTATTGTTATGCAGTTTACTAATATCTATTTTCCTGCTACCTAATGGAAAATCCATGTCTGTCCCTAGGTAGGTTAAATTTGCTGTCTTAGAGTAACTTCATGTCTCATATCAAAGGGCACTTTTACGTCCTAACAGATAGGATGGTTGCTCAGTCCCTAAACTGAACTTGAGTCAGCGGTGCCCTGGCAGCCAGGAGGGCCAGGCATGGCCTGGGGGCATCAGGGACAGCATGGCCAGCCAGGCAAGGGAGGGGATTGTCCTGCTCTGTTCTGAGCTGGGGCAGCCTCACCTCCAGTGCTGAGGGAAGTTCTGGGTGCCACAATAAAAGAGATATAAAGCTACTGGAGGGTGTCCAAAGGAGGGAAAAAAAGATGATGAAGGGCTTTGAGGGGAAGCTGTATGAGCAGTGGCTGTGGTCTCTTGGTCTGTGCAGCCTGGAGAAGAGGAGACTGAGAGGAGACCTCATTGCAGTTACAACTTGTGAGGGGAAGAGGAGGGGCAGGCACTGATTTCTTCTCTGTGGTGACAGAGACAGAATTCAAGGGAATGGCCTGAAGCTGGGTCAGGGGAGGTTTAGGTTGAACATCAGGCTTTTTACCCAGAGGGTGTTTGGGCACAAGAATGGGCTCCCCAGGGCAGTGGCCACGGCACCAGCCTGACAGAGTTCAAGAAGCATTTGGACAATGCTCTGGGGCAGTTGGTATGACTCTTTGGGCTGTCCTGTGCAGGGCCAGGTGCTGGACTTGATGGTCCTGGTGAGTACCTTCCAACTCAGCATGAATCCATGACTGCATGAATCCTAGAGCACAGATTTAAAATGGTATAATAAAATACTATGACATTCCTAATTTTTTCACTGAAAACCTGGTTGCCACTGCCTGAAGATAACATTATTTATTTATTTGCTTGCTTAATTATTTACTTTAATCTACCATCTCTGTACTTAATCAAATCTAGGAATCACTGCAAATTCAGGAGAGAAAATCTCCCCAGACAGACAGAAAGACAAAACTACCTGATCAGCACTTTTAGGACTAAACTCTCACGTAAGCTTTCTAGTTCATAAACTCTTACAGCTGCAAGACCTAAATGCTCTTAAACTATCCATAGTCCCATGATAGCAGCCAATAATGAGTGCATAAAAAGGCTAAAACAATCATTTGATCAAACTGTTGTCTTGAATTTCAGCACTAAATGTAGTGCAGAAACCACTGCAGCTCAAGCTCTAAACTAATGCAGGTGGCTTATTAAAAGAACAGAATAATAAGTCAGTCTGTTACTAGGAATTCTGTACATTTTGTTCCTACACCAGTAACAAATCTACAGCGTTTTGTGAATGGTTTAGGATTGCCTAGAGATGACAGAAGTAAAAACACTGAAACAGACACATAGGGTTTAAAATAGAAATAATAGGTTTCTGGCAATAAAATTCATACTTTACAATTCTGCAACCCTTTACAGCTTATTCTTGTCTCAGATGAGCTGTGGTAGAGCTAAACCCAACCTTCATTAACACAGAGATCACCATATCTGGCTTCAGTGTCCTTGAAAGTGAGTTAGAAGTAAACATGAAGTTAGAAGAATGACATCTCAGCCTTAGAAACACAGTTTGCACTTATATTTTATTTCTTTTTGAGTCTTTTAGTACAAAGGTGAGAAATAATTTCCTAGTAGATTTAGGTATATGATTCCATATCTTTATCCTGAGCTACTCTATCTTGCTCTCTTCAGTTTCTCATTCTATGGATTAAAACTATTCTGATGAGTGACTGATAAAGGTGATCTAAGAGTCAGAATTAAGGCTCAAAAGAAAATATTCAACATATTTCATCAATTAATTCTAAAATTTAGGAATATAAGACCATCATAAGTAGTTACTTTAAACAGTTTTCAAACTAATTACTTTCCATAATTTAGCATATGAGCATTCGAAAAAAGACAAATGGTTTTCAAATCAATTGTTTATTACAATCTGTTCTTCCATTTCCCTTTGACCTTCAGTTTGCAAGAATCAGTATTCCTGTACCACTGTAAGGTCACTGTGAGATTACTTCAATTACCTGTTTGCATTCAAAAGGCATAATTATATGCCTTATAAGCATACTCATTATATACGTATAAACATAAGTATGCAAAAGGCATACTCTTATATGACTGCAAAGAGTATGAAGTCATCACATGAATAATTGCATTTAATTTTCATATCTATCCATGCTGCTAAACAATAATCTGAAAAACAAATTTTAAATTTCAAGAGACAAAATTATTACACAGCATACAGCTGATAGAAGTGTTCTGAGATCCCAGTGAGAAAAAGGTAGTTAATACAGAATATAGTAGGCAGGCGGCATTTGAGATAGGATAGGAATGGTTAGTCTTGTCCCATAAAACATCCCAAGGTTTAAGTTACTTTAAGTTTTACTTTGTAGATGGCCAAATTTTCTATTTCTATATGATCTGTTGTGACATGGGGGTTGTTGATTTTTTTTTTGTTTATACTTATCTGCCTTTCTACAAATTTTTTGTATTTGCAAGTCCTCAAACAAACACAGATGGTACTCTGAACCACCTGAATAGAGAGAGAGGAAACTTAACTCCATGGGTTGGTGCAAGAAGAAACGGCACATGGGAATAAGAAGGTTTCTGAACCACAAAAAATATTCACACTGGAAAGTCAAATATTTCATCATGTTGTATTCTATGTAAAAGGTGGATCTGAATACACAGTAACACTATACTCGAACTTCTGTTCAGTGGGAAAAGGAAAATGGATGGGCATAGTTTTCTGGCTGTTAGCCATATTGCATTGAAATTCTGAGAGAAGTTCTATGTTCAGCCAAGAAATAACATGCAATGAATTCAAAGTATTCTATTTTATGAAGAAAAGGCTAGAATGTGTTCTTACCGTGAGTAGAAATTTTCTTTAATTTCTTTTTTTCTCACTCTGAGCATGGAAAGATCTTGTATCTTCATCAAGCAAAAAATATGGAAACTTCCTTCAAAGACTGATATTGCAAACTTGGAACAAATCCAGGTGTGGTTAGTTTTCTGTACTGCACTTTAAAGTATGAAATTCTTAAATGAAGTTGGGGTGTCTGAAGCCTATGCCAAGCTAACCCATTGGCTTTCTTGCATGCAGAATCTTTGTCAAGGAAAGAGGTATTGATATGAAACAGGAAAGAAATCTCTCAAAGTTATTTGCCACTTTCCTATTATGTATCTGAACTTCCATAAAATTGTTAAAAATAAACCTTTATTTTTTCTTTACTGTGCTGCTTGGCCAACTCCTGTGATGACATACAGAATTCTTCCTTTCTGCTTCTGCCAGTCAGAGAAGCTCCTCTTGCCTGTATCTTAGTGATTTGCTGCCATGACCAAGAAAAGCAGCTTCCAGTCTCAGTGAATTTTCAGAGAGAAGCTTAGGGCCTTTTCCTAACAAACAGCTCCTTACAGAGGATTTGAAGTTGAGTTATCATCAATTTGAATTATTTTTAATGTGTTTTGAGCTATTCTGGTTTCAAAAGTTTTTCCTGCTTTCCCTTTGGCTCAGTCAGCTCCCTTTAAAATTCATTACAAAGAACAAAAGAGTGAAACTAAGCATAACTATGCTAAATCATCCCACCACTAGAACATTCAGAGATGAATTGGTCTCAATTAGTGCCTTGCACATTTCTGTACTGCCCAAGTGCTCTTGTCCTTTCTTTTCTTTCTAAGGAGAAGTGGAAAAAAACGCATCAGAGAGTACTATCACTAGCAATAATTGTTACTACTAATGCAAGCCATTTTCATTAAGTATTCAGCTTTGGCAGAACATGGCTCTACTAATCTCATATTCCAAAATAATAGAACTCAGAAGTAATTAAAAACGCATATTTATTTTTAGTCCCATCATTCCCATTAATCACAGTAGTTAAAGAAAAAAAAAAATCTCAACCAGGAAGAGGAAAGGACCATATCAGAGAATATTTGAAATACTCAGATACTTTGAAATAGCTTCAAGAAGATAAGTATAACCTTAGAATACTAAAAATGGTCTATTAAACTGATAGAATCACTAGAGAGTCACTCTGAGATCTCCAAGGGAATGAATTAGAATGGAAGAAAAACGCAAATATGCTGTCTTTCTTTAAAAGGAGACAGAACTTAGATAATTAGCTTAATTGGAGTACCTGTATACATTTGAGAGTAAATTAGCTATTAGTAGGCAAATGAAACTACCAACACTATGAGTTACAGCAGAAGCAGGTTTAATTACCAAAAAAAAAAAAAAAGAAGAAGCATGTGAAGGTAGTTTTCTTACACAACAAAAGAGAAAGTTGGTAGTGTTTGCCTGGAGAAAAAAAGGCACAGAAGGATCTTAGACATGTATATAAGACCCTCATGAGGGTGGTGACAGACTCTTCTCTGTGATGCCCTCTGGCATGACAAGAGGCAACAGGGACAAGTTGAAATATAGCTGAAACATACAAAATTCTGCTTAAGCAGGAGAAAACACATTTTTACTGTGCAAGCAGTTAAACACTAGCACAAGATGCAGAGAAAAGTTGTGAAACTTCCGTCCCTGGACACGACCAATCTCATCTGGACATGATCCTGCACAACCCGCTGGCCTTGCTCTGAGCAAGGGTGGGACTGACCTATCTCCACAGGCACTGGCCCATTTCTGCCATGCTGTGGTCCTGTGTCCTGATAGGATAAGAAGTTTTTTGAATTTTAGTAAGACTTCTGAGTCTTATTTCACTTTCATAAAGCAAATTAAAGAACAAGAACATAATAAAAATTATAAAAAATCTTCCAACATGAGCACAGATTCAGTATTTACAGACCTAAGGTTTCACTGAATCAATGGACAGATTTATTTCATGGGATTCTGTGGAGGCTTGGTTCAGGTTCATACCTGCTTCTAATATCACCAATTAAATGAATATGAGACAAGCAGATGCTTTTATTACGTATTAAAACATACTGATAGAGAAGGTAAACATATTTGCATGTTATATATTCTATATAAAAATAATTGCATTCTATATTTGAAAGGAAAATAAGCATGGCTGAAAGATTAAAATTTGTCTCCAACATCTCAAAAGCTGTTGACAACTTAGAGAAACAACATAAACTGAAGATTTATTTCATTATATTTAGTCCCTTAGAGAAGAGCAAACTGGTTGGTAAGCAATTCTTCAAAAGAGAAATTAATAAAATATATATAACTGTAAGATGAACTCTAGTTAAGCACAGACCTGCTCTCAGGTAATGTAAATATTAAGTGGGAATGTATAAATAGGAGGACAGAATGTAAGATAAATTAATTAACTCTACCACTCTGCTCCAAATTGGTAGCACTTAACCTAAAGCATTACAGTCATTGATTTTGAAGGAAAAAAAAACTTTCCCCCTTTAATTTCCATGACACCTTGATTAACAGGATCATCATGATTATTTGCTTTTCTTCGTAATGCAAATACAAAAAGTATGAACTCACCAGCAAAGAATTAGTATTCAAGCAATTCCTTCCCAGAATCTACAGTAATGAAAATGTAAGCCTTCTAATATTGTCTTTAATGTCCACATTTTGAGCCTCCACAAGAGTAATGGATTCTGTTTCATAAGACATATGTCATTGCTCTTAGAATGATGCTACATGGATAGGACTTCAGGGACTTTAGGTTCAATAATAATTTATTGCTAATATGTTTTGCATGAAAACATGATACCTTTCATGGGAAGAAAAGAAAAAAACTGCTTTCTGGAATGTAGAAATAAATAGACATTCAAATTGAAAAGAAAATATAAATATATTTTTAAAGGACTATATAATTCACTGAAAAGGGGGTTTTTTTGCACCACGGAAAGCATTGTTCAACTGCTAAAAATAGTGGAAAAATTGAATCTTTTTGCACATTTTGGCTCAGTTGTCCCAATCTAAGCTAAGAAATCATCAGCTTCTGATCACATATTGAAACATTGAAAATTTCTGATAGTTTAAAATTTACTACCTCTCTTTTCCAAAAACAGTTACAGGGAATAATAAGCCAGAAAACTCTAATTGGAGCTTGTCCAATTGATGGGTATTTCCCATGAAGATATTTATCTAGACTACTTTAAAATTAGGCAAACCCTTTCCTTGAACAAATTATGCTTGCTTTGTTCTTTATGATTCACCCTGAAATCCAATACTCAAAGACAGAAATTAAAGGTTTTAAATGTGACATCCAAAAAACCCAACAAACCAAACAGACAACTAACACCCCCCCCAAAATGAAACAAAACACCAAAACTTGCTCTGCAGTTTTTCTCTATTCTCATTTTTTAAAGTATTGTCATATATTAATTGAATTGCAAGGCTCTAGAATTCTTGTAAAGAATAATTTACATATAAAATATGGTAATATAGTTTAGTCTCACAGATAAGTAAAGAAAGGATTGCTTTCACCTCTTTTTCTTCTCTGAAGTCTTGCTTGTGGGAATTTAAAATCCGCTGATGCAGTGTCAATAGAAATTAGAAATATCTAATAAAATGGTCTTTGTGAGTACAGACCAGCTGCTGGAGCTCTGTAATATAATCAGAATCAGCAAGGATGTGGAATAAAGCAGCTGTGCCTTTCAGTTGTTTTAGTCAGCTATTGCTGTTAACATCTATAACAGAGGAAACAAGCACAGGCACTATTTGAATTTTTGCAACACAACTATTTGCTTGATTTTCTCTTCCCTTTCTCTGAAACTGCTCCATGTGTCTCCTGGAAAGATGGGGGCAGGGCATTCTCTCTGTTTATGCTTCTATTCTACACTTATCTTTCCTGATACACAGAAATGGAAGATATAATAATCCTTTTCTTCCTTATAGTAAGGGAAAACAGGCTGATTTGTAATATTCAATCAGTCTGTGTGCATTTCTACATTGCACAGGGAGCTGTTTTGGATCCCAGAAGGCACAGTTCCATCTAAAAGTTGAAATGAGTTGCCAGAAAAAGGAAGAATATTGTGATGTTTTTAACCTAAAAATCTAATACAAAGCTAAAGAACTAGAAACAAATATTCTGTAAACAATAACAGGAAATTTGTACTTGAGAAAAAAATCTGAAGGGCCTCTTTATAAGGGCACTAATCATTCCTAGTGATAAAAAGAGCCATCTGAGAACAAGCACTGAAAAGGCTGTCCATGCAATGATTCTGAATGCTAATGAGCATCACTTTACATAGAGGACAGTGCTGAACTTCAGAAATGAAGCAAATTATTCCTCTCCATTGCTGCTGACAAATATTTCAGCCATAAGACCTGATTAAGTACTAATTGCTGCCTGGCAGTGAATGCTTTCCATGGCATCTTGAAATGAAAATGAGGATGTGTAACCAACCAAGAAATTCACTAGCTTGGCAATGACCTGTTTAGAGAATCTGATGGACATTTAGTGATACATTCAACTGTTTTCATCCTGCAGTATTTTTTTTTATTCTTGTCATCTTAAAGAAAACATTCTGTAACAGAAAACCCATTCTCTGTTTGCTTAGAATTTTCCTCGAGTAAATGACTTTTTAATTTAGCTTATTATTTTATTGCATATTTTGACATATGTAGCATGATAAGAGTCAATATGGCTTGAATTAAAAATTCTAATAAAGTACTTTTTGAAGAAGAACTTACTGAAATTGCCATCAGACAAGTGGACCCAAATAACATTTAATCTCAAAATATGAGACCTTTAATGAGTAGGTTAAATTAGCTACTGTAGATAATTCATCTGAGAACTGTAGTTCAGGTTTTTGTTCATAAATCATGCATGAATCCACTCCAATTATATATACATAAGTTGGGTAAGATTCATGAGTGATTATAAACCATCCATGGGCATATCCCAAACAGATTAAGCAAATTTTGGCTGCGAGTCATTCGTATAATGGTGCCTGCACCTGTTCCAGGCATTTCAGTTGGTTACATGGAACATGGGGCTATTGTTTCTGCTTTCCCACAAGAGGACAAGAAACCAATGCAAGCCAATAAAAGAATAGAGAGAACAGCAAATATTTTTGCTCATTGCAAAAGCATCTGCTTCCACCCACCCACTTTAATGTAAGAAACTGTAGTTTTTTGAACATTTCAGTGTGCATTCCTAAAATTAACAAAGAAAAAATACCTTTATCTAAACATTGAGAAGAATGAGAATTCTTATGTAGAGAGTTATAAAAATCTGAACCTTTCAACAACAAAAATAGATGTATCAATTGTCCAAACCAATAAATTGCTGTGCAGTTAATTTTAATTATTTGCTTCATAACAGCTCCAAATTTCTCTGCCTGGTCATCCCTTTCCTTATAGCTGTGAAGGAAAATATTTCATGACACTCTGTTATGTATCGTTTCATTGAAATTCTGTCTTTCAGCCTTGGGGGAAAAAATACATAGCAAAATGCACATGGCTAAAGCAGATACATCTTTTTAAAATTTCTAACAGGCATGTATAGACAAGTGCTTTTCTTACTTCTCTAAAGTATATTCTTCTTTGGATCCTGAATTTTTAATGTAATCTGTTTCAGTTTGTAATTTCTATTTTAAGTGCTTCTGAAGCTAAAATGCCTTCCCAGGAAAGACCCATGTATGTTGAACTGGTGTGACAATATTTCTGCCCAACCTTAACACAAACAATTTCCAAACAAAAATTTAGACCTCCATTGAAAAGCAAATGAATTCTCTTTCCTAGAAACAAACAAACAAACAAAAACCAAAACAAACAAAAAAACAAACCTTACAGATTTGTCAAAGTTACTCTGAAAAGATTTTAAAAAAAAGAAAATGTGAACATTTCCATTTTTCAGGGAACCCTGACTATTAGTTTCACATCTAGTGCTGACATTGCAGTTGGTCACTTTTATCTAAAATAAACTAGAGAGAATATACAGAGAAATTACATTGGTATTAAAACAGCTGCAGATGACCTGGGCACAAAGATTTTCACAGATTACTATCATAACTGTAATTATTCAAACTCATATAGTTTCACTGATATGTAACAATGGAGATAAATGTGTCTGAAACTAAAAGGGCAGCCCCATACTGTTGTAAAATCTTTGAATGTTTTCCAGCCTTGACCAGACATGATTGTTCCTGGCTTGATCTGTGGTGGGCTCTTGTCTGACGCACAGAGGGAGACTGGAGGAGGTACATTCCAAAGCTCCTCCAGTTCCATGATGTTGATCACAGTGTGCTATTACTACTCTCCAGGAGTTAGTAACCATGCTTTCAGCTGAGAGACAATAAGTCATTGTGGAAGTACATTTCACTACAAAGTAAAACAGACCCATGTAAAGTGTAGCTGAGTGCAGTTTAAGCAAACCTGTTTCACTTTGCTCTAAAATGGACTTAGAAATGCTCATGTCATCAGATATCAGTCCCCATAGTTGAGGCTCCAACAGTTCCAATCAACTGAAGGATATTAATGACTAGCCATAGGGTAATGACATCTTAAATTGCTACATCTATTTCAACAATTATTGTATGATTGTGCCCTAAGGTTCTCAGTTTCAAAAGGACAGATTATGAGAAATTAAGAGTACTAGTTGATGAAGACAGCTGCACTGACAAAAGTTAAAATTTATACTCCAGACAAGGGGAAAAACTTCTGTGGAGGGTTTTCAAACCTAATTAGCTAAATAATAACTTCAAAAAGGATATTAAATGCAAGTAGAATTACTATAAAAGTTGACATAAAGGATTGCTGGACAAAGAAACACATTTTAGTCATTAGAAAGCACTGAGAATAGCTGAAAGTCAGGTTGTCCAAAAAGGAAAACAGAGTCCAACAAAGAAATTATAACAGCAATAATTGTTTGGAGAGGGGAGGGGAGGAGAAGGGATGGGAGGGGAATCCTACATTCTGTGTATGTTCAATCAACATGAAATTTAAGCTGTGGCAGAACACTTGCTAATTTTGTTCTTGACTGGAAGAACTTTTGCACTTAATGTTGCTGACCAGTTCTAGAATATTAATTAATTTGTAACTGTTACTATCACTTTTCAAGTCTACTAAGGAAATGAAAAAAAAAACAGATTGTTATTTCTGAGTCAGATCTAAATATTAATGCATATTTGTAACTTTAATATCAGGAATCTAAAGCAGATGGAAACAGCTGGAACAAGTTCATATCCCTTATCTGTGGGTATTTGTACTTCAAATGTGACAAGATCAAAATGCTTTCTCATTTGAATATTATTCAGTAGAAAGTATGACATGAGCCCATGTACCTCAGTCTGTTTTTAAAAGCCTTTATCACCACTGAAATTTTTTTTCAGAAACATGAGGGATGAATTGTCCTGAAAATTATATTATGCTGCAGGCATAAGATGTTTCCACCATATCAGTGATTGAAATGTGTGTCTGATTTGTGTACATTGCAGGTCTGACTGTCCAATAAGTACATTTTAATATGAGTAAGTTTATCTTCATGCAAACAGATTCTGTACTTGCTTCCCTAAAAAGTGTATGTTTGCACTCTTGGAGATGATACACTAATTTTACACAATAAAATATTATCATAGGTCTCTCAAGCATAGGTAATGCCCTTTAATTTCAGAAATTGGGCTAATATTGAGAATAAAGTACTAATCAATATCAGTGTCCTCTGTTGCATTTTTCATTTTAGTGGAATACCTGTTGCATTTTTAATGCAACAGGTATTCCACTAAAATCTAGCTGTCCCCCCAAGAAAAAGAGTTTCACATGATGCCAAAAACCACTATAAGTCTTCCATGGCAGCACATATAGGAAGAACTTGCTGAAAATAGGAAACAGGTAACAACAGTTACAAAACACCCTTCTAAACATTAAAAAAACCAGAACAAACAAATAAAAACAAAACCACAAGCAAAAAACAAAAACAAAACACAAGCAAATAATCAAACAAAAAACAGAGGGAAGAAAAATAGGATGAGTCGAAATCAGTGAGAACAAAAAATCTCTTTCTGTCCTCTTCATTTTTGTGCAATCATTAACTGCATAATGAATCTTAGGTGGGACCATATTTGTAACCAGATTTTTTATCAGAATGGAGATTGAGCTGTGGCACAAGGTTGTGATTTCTAGAGACCGGTTGCTAAATTTCTGATTCCGGTCATATAAATGGAGATAAGTTTGTTGACCTCCATACTAATGACTGCTTGTGCATGTCAGGAAACCCATCTAGCTGATAGAAATTACAGTCACCAGCCAAGGGAAAATTAGCAACTATATAGGCCAGATCTGAATGACATGTGAAACAAGAGATGAAAACTTGATCATTATCCACTCACATTATAGCAAAATAACATGAATGTCCCTTTCTATGATGTTTAAATGAAGAGCTATTTATAAAGAAATTGCATAGGAGTCTTGTAAGTAGGGAAGAATTCCTAATATTTCAGGGTAAAGTTACATAAAACTTAAGTTTTATTGGAGGTATGTTCATGTTCTGCCAGCAACCTTTCAGCACAGTGTTGGCAAATCTACCATCTATAAGAAAATGTTAGCATAATACTACACCTGCCATGGTATTTATAATAGTTGATCCTTTCATCTGCATTAGGTTATTCAGACATTTCAGAACAATGCTAGAAGTGCATGTATAGGTCTATAACAGGCCAGGCCACCTGGTAACACCTGTAACACCAGGGCCTACAACACAAATAAATGCTTAAACATAGCTACATACCTCTTAATAATGATTCCAATGTGGTTTAATACTATTCTAGAAGTTAAAATAACTAGCTGTGTTATGCAATCTGTAATTGAAACACTTCCATAGAAATGAAGATTGCAATAGCCTGTAGAGTAATTATTAAAGTATTTGTGACTAATGGACTAAATTAATTTTGTGAGATCTTTTATTTTTATAAGCATTTTGATAGATGTTTGATATTCACAAAGATATTTTTGAATCCAGCATAAATCTTCTCTATAAAGATAACTTCATTACTACCACTGTTGGACTATGTTTTGGTCTGAAAATTCATATTAGATATCTTAGAGCTGCAGCAAATGATAGCCCTTTAACTAGAACATGGCATGAGATTGTTCTAAGCACACTGAAAACTACAGACTCAACATAAAAAAATTATGAACATACAGGCAGCAGTTGAGAAGCTGACAAATTACAGGCAATGCCACGAAGGACAGGAAGATCTCCCATGAAAATAGAAAGTTAATGTGCCAGACTCCAGAGGAATCTGGAGGGGAGCACTAGGGACTTCCTAATGGATTGTCTTGAAACAGCAAAAATACCAGTCTTACTATGTCGGTAATAACATATAAAACTAAGAATGCCTGATAATTGTGTCAGAAATACCAAGTTTGGACAAAGATATAGCTGAACTATGACCCTTAAGAATAATTTGGGATTGTTTTCTAAAAAGGAAACCAGCGTGGGAAAGGAAGGTACAAGGGAGATGCAAGAAGGCCAGAAAAAAAGGCAGAATAAGGTGTGCAAATCAGGAGTGCAGTCTGAGTTTACCTATCAGAAAGCCCTGAGCTTGGTCACTGCAGCTGGACAAAGACTTTAAACCAAATACACTTCTCTGACTATACCCTGAGAACCAATCCATTTCCGTGTTCAGCAGAACAAGAATAGCAGTGGTTAGGGTGATTTTCCTGGCCAGCAGGGAACACCCAAAAAGCAGACCAAGCATCTGATCATGCCATGTTAAGGTCCATTACAGCTCTCATGGAACAAGAAGTTCTCCTCCATACATAACAATTATTTCCTAGTTGCTATTTAAAAGACTTCAGTTCTCTGACAGGAAAGCCCAAGAAATTGTATCAGAGGAAGTTATTCAAGCATATATCATATTGAAAAAATGGTAAAAGACCAAAGCTAGACATTCAAGAAATTAGTCTAAAAAAATATTGCTATTTCAACACCTCCTAAAACAAAACAGGTTGTCTCAGTAAACCATGTTATTCTACACTGGACTAATTTTGGGAGCAGCATTATTATTATAAGCACTACTGAACTCTAGCTCACTAGCATTAGTGTATGACTCAGGACTAGCAGAAGAGTCTATCCAGTTGCATGAAGATTTGAACCAGGACCCAATGCAGCAGAGCTTTGCTCCAGATTTATATGGCTCTAAAATGAAGACTGTCTATAACATAGTGGACAAATTTTATTAGTATAATCTTTCACCTCTCTATTTTGGTGTTTAGAAAGTAAAAGCAATGCAAAACACAAACTTTATATGCTGCTTTGGAATTTTGTTCATACCGGAAAATGATAAAGCTAATGTTCCTCCCAATAAAGAGGCAACTGTATTCTTTCCAATTGTCAGCATACCTAAGGGAGAGCCAATATCCACCCCAGTTACAGAAGAAGCTCTTTTGAAGCACTATTCCATGCTGATTGCAAAGTATTTGTTTCTGTTAAAAAAAAGGAGATATGGAACTCCAGTTGACAATATCAGGTAGCTCATTGGGGAAGTGGAAAGAATGGTAAGTAATATAGATTGGCAGTGAAAATTCAATGCTGTTTAGAAGTGAGACAAAGCAATGAGCTCTTAGGAAAGAAAGTGACCAGTATTTCAAGTGTGCATTCAAACAAACTGGGGGAGGTTCCCATTTTATACCACCCCACCTCTCTGTTCCTCTCAAAGACTTCAGAGGGTTTGGGTTCCACACAAACACCACCCTTCTCTTGGAAAGTTGAAGACAATATTATCAAAGCATGGGCTATATCTAACTTTTACATATCTCTACACAGATCTCAAGGCAATGAGCTGTAGGAACAATAACAACAACAAAGAGTGGCTATATTTATGACTGCAGAGGAAAAAATGTACTAGATTGAAAGGATTGCCATGAATGGGCTTTCTGTGCTTGGTAAAATGCAGAAGAAATCAGAAAAAAAAGATGTAAGAAACAAAGCCCTACCAGCTGTCGAGAAAGATGATGAACTTCAGTAACAAAAGAAAAACTAAGGAGAATGGGGACTGTACTAAATAAAGGTAATGGAAGATGCAGAGAAGGCAGAGTTACTGAACACCTTCTTTGCATTGATCATCACTGACAAGACAAGCCCTCAGGAATTCACAGGGAGACTAGGAAGAAGAAAAGGAGGAAGACTTTCCCTTGGGCAAGGAGGACTGGATTGGAGTCAGGCAAACCAGGCATCCACAAGTCCGTGGACCCTGCTGATGGACACCAAAGCTGGGCTGCTCATGGTCATCTTTGAAAGATCCTGGTGATCAGAAGAGGTGACTGAGGACTGCAGGATGTAGCAGCATGTGGCTACAGTGATGATTGTGTCCAGGGAGGCCACAATGTGGCATGGAAAACAGATGACACAAGTCTCTTCCTTGTTTAGCACAAGAGTCCATTTTATTCTCCACGCCCTCTCCCCATGCTGGGAGGAGGAGGAGGCAGAGGCCAGGAGCCCAAGCAAAGCCCAAAGAGCCAGGGAGTAGAGAGAGGCCAGACCCAGGGCTGTGGGGTTTTATCAGGTGTCCCATGGGAGGAGTCTTAAGATCAAATTACAGCCTCCTCAGAACAACAAGGCTCCACAGCAGGAAATCAAATGTCACCTCAGCCATCCAAAAGAGCGAAAAGGAGAACACAGTGAACTATTGCCCGGTCAGCCTCACCTCAATCCCTGGAAATTTAACAGAACACTTCATTCTGCAGGCCATCTATCTACACAAAAGACAGGTGATGAGAAGAAGTCAACATGGACTCACTAAACAGAAAACATGCTTGTCCAACCTGATTGCATTTCATAATGAGACTTCTACATGGATGGATAAGGGGAAAGAAGTGGGTACTGTCTGCCTTGACTTCAGCAAGGCTTTTCATACTGTCTCTCACTACTTCCACACAGGAAAACTCAGGAAATGCAAACAGGGTAGGTGTATTTTGAATGGTTTGAGAGCTGGCTGAATAGTAGATAACAAAGAGTCATAGTCAGTGGCAGACAGTCTAGCTGGAGACCTGTCTATAGTAATGCCCCTGAAGATTCAATAAGGAGTGCAGTATTGATTAGCACAATGATCAATGACTTGGATGAAGGGACAGATGCCTCACCAGAAAGTTCACTGGCAACACAAAGCTGGGAGGAGTGGTCAGAATCCTAGACGGCTGTGCTGCCATCTAGAAGGCAAGCTGGAGAGATGGAAAGAGAGGAACCATCTGAATTTCAAGTGCCAAGTCTGGAAAAATGGGAGGAATAACCCCAGGTGCTAGAACAGGCTGGGTCTGACCTCCTGAGAAACAGCTCCGTGGAGACCGATCTGGGAGTCTTGGTGGACAACAAGCTCTCCATGAGCCAGCAGAGTGTCCTTGTGGCCAAGGAGGCCAATGGCATTCTGGGGGACATTAGGAAGAGCATTGGCAGCAGTTTGACAGACACTACCCTGTCCCACTACTCAGATCTGATAAGGCCACATCTGGAGTGCTGTGCCCAGTTCTGGGCTTCTCAGTGTAAGAGAGACATGAAGCTCCTGGTGTGGGTCCAGTGGAGAGTGACAAAGGTGATTAGGGAACTGAAGAATCTCTCTTATGAGGAAAGGTTGAGAGATTTGGGCCTGTTCAGCATTGAGAAAACTGAGAGGAAGTCATCAGTGTCAGGGAGTATCTGAAATGAGGGTGTCAAGAGAATGGAGCCAGGCTCTGCTCAGTGGAACCAGCAATAGGATAAGAAGCAACAGGAATTCCACCTGAACATGAAGAAGAGCTTTTTGACTTTGCAGGTGACTGAGCACTTGAACAGATTGGTCCAAGAGGTTATGGAGTCTTCCTCACTGTGGATATTCCAGAATTGTCTGGACATAATCTTGTGCCATGTGCTCTGGGATAACCCTGTTTGGGCAAGGTTGGAACAGATGATCCCCTGTGGTCCCTTCCATCCTCTGATTCCAGAATTTTGTGAAAGAGATACAATGTGAAGCAGGAAGGAGACAGAAGTCTTAAATTAAAAGGGAATATTTACTTTATAACAAGAAAGACATCAAACTGGAAGAACCAATATCCATACTGAATGATTTAGTGCCACAAGTGTCATTACCCACTGCAACGGGGAGTGATGCTCATTATAAATTCTTGTCTGGTCATCACTTGACCATGTGTCAGGGAACCTTTATGTTTATGGATATTAGTCTTAATTCCAGAAACCAGCCAGCTAGATTCAAAAGCTTTTGGCTAACATGTCCTTACACTACACTGCTACAAAAGGTGTTGGCTAACAAGTCCTTAATCTTGTATAGCACACTTAGTAAGTTCTCTACTCCCACAGCAAACTTCTCAAAGGTGCAGGCTCATAAGCCACAAATATCTTTATAAGTTCCCCCCCTCCCAAAACAGGCTTCAAAACATCATCTAGGGTAGAATAGGATAGCTGTGCTTTGACCGGGCAAAGCAAGGTAAGAAAACAAAGATTATCACCAGTCCTTAGATCTCATACTGGTACTGCTGCATGGATGGTCCAGAGCTGGTGTTGCACAACAAAGAAAGCAAAAGAGAAGAGAGTGAGGGGGCCCAATCTTTATCCCTTTATACTTAACCTAGTGCATGCCTCTTACATAAACTAGACTTTGTGTGCTCTTTTGTTTCCATGTGCATAGCCAGCCCTTCTCCAGGAGGTGAGCTGGAAGGTGAGAGTGACTGAGCACAAGTCTCAAGGCAGAGAAGGAAGTTGGTTCAAAACACTAAGCCACATATGCAGGACCCTCCCTTCTGATCACATCTTTCCTGTCCCAACAGCTTGAGACAAAACATGCTTAGACCTAGTCCTCTACAGCTGCCAAAGGCACAAGAGCTGCACTAACAAGGGACTAACAGACCCAAAGCACAGATTAGCTCAAGTAAAGGACTGAATTAGTAGGACTATTTTTGGTCCAGTGTTCAAGCCAGTTTGAGAGGAGTTGGATGGGACTTGGATGAATATCATACATTGAGGCATACAGATATTGCTTAATGATTGCAACAATTACATCACTATTACCAGACAAAGAGAGAAAGAAAAGACAACATTTTCCAAAAATTAATAGAGCTGAGTTCACTAATCTCCTCTTAGATTAGAGACTCCCAAGTATCTAAGGGCTCGGGGAAAAAAAAAAAAAGATGCAAATATTATATAGAAGGCTGAGTCCCAACAAAATTTCCAACCTTGTCCCTATAATAACTTCTAATGCCCTTGCTACAATTTGCATCTGTTCCACTGTGCAGCTCACTACAGAAAAACCTTCCTCTCGAGAACAATCTCATAAGGCAGAAGCAGCTGCTCCTGTTCCTCCTGCTCTCCCTCTTCAATTCTTTGAAGTCATGTCACTAAATTTCAAATGGTAAGTTTGCTTTATTACTTCAGCTTTCAGTGGAGTTTAGGGAAAACTTGGTAGCAAAACTTAGACTTATACTGCAATGCATGAGAGGACAGCTTCCCAGTCAAGACCAAACCCTATTTCCCTCCAATCTTGTTTAACTAACAAAATTAATTTTCCTCTTTAAAATTTAAAATAAACATGTTTTGATTTTTTCAGTAATTGACATTGGCAAAATTGAAGGCATGGTGTTCGCACACTGATTTTTCTGTTGAAAAGCCAAACTGCAGATAGTTTGACCTGGTGCCAAGTCTGAGTTGCTTCATTTCTTCTGTTTCCTGATGTCAATACAGGCAAGATAGCTAACATGCACCAGTGGCTGGTCAAAAATTCAAGTAGAAGAAGTATACTGCAAGTATAAGAAAGAAAGTCAAGAAGGGGCAGACACCAAAACAGCTGTCTTGTCACAGTTTAAACACTTTGTGTTTGTCTGCTACCGGGTTTTCCAGCTACTTATCAGCAAGAACAGTGGAGAGTTAATAAATCTATGTCTCCAGAAAAATAGGAAACACACAACAAATTAATCCTGTAACACACCACCATTTCTCAGCTTTACAAATCAATAACTGGATTGCAAAACACAACAACCATGGAAAAAAAGTAACACTAGAACTGTAAAGTTCTAATCTGTTTTTCTAGCAGTACATGTTAAGGTCTCCTAGTCAGATCTTTGAGGTAGATGTGCTTAGCCATGGTCTTAAATGAGCCTTCCAAGAGGATGAAGGGTTTCAGAGCCAAAAAGCAATTATGTTTTTGAATAAAAATTAGAAAGATTATCTATGTGAAAAATAACAGGACATGGAAGAGTTCATTTTTCCAGCTCAGTCACTTCATATTGTAGCAAGTTGTGCACAATGCCTGCATTTGTCCTACCTTTCTTACAGCCTGACTAACCACTCTTGACACATTTGATTGTTTCTCCAGCTCTGTGTTTCAGTCACAGGCTTTTAATTCCTGATGTAACTTTTTCATTTCTTTTTGTCTGTTGCACCCAGTGCCCTCCCAAACACTCTATTTCTGAACAGATCATGTAATTTTTCATGGAAAGACTCCCTCTTTTTTTATATGACTCTGTGTTACTAAACACAGAAAAAAAATTAAAACCATAATTAATTAAGGCATTGTCAATCACAATAAAGCAAATCACAGAGGACAGATATAAGGCTTAATAGTTTTAGATACATCCTTTGCCTTTTGGTCACAGAGCTTTTGTCAGGTGTACTGACATTATTGACTGGTGTATGGCACAAAGAATGGATTCTGCTTTGATTTGCTGCAGTCTGCAGCATTGCCAGGACTGCACATTTACATTGCCTCTTGACCAGAAATTAAATTTGGGCCAGTATCCAGTCCTCTGTCCAAATCATTCATGCATATGAAGTAACTGCTTAGGAACCTTGCATCCATATTTGCAATCCCTTTCCTGATTTCGTTCTTAGCTCCAGCAGGAGGCAAATAATTTTGACTGTACAAACAGTTTTCTTAGTCGTACGCCACAATATAAACATAAAGCAAAGTTTCACCTAAAAATTTCCATTCCAAAATTCAAATTCACTGGACATAGACAATGCCCAAATGACTAGGTTACAAAATCTCTCTGGTCATAAAAACACAGAGAGCCACATCTTTTTGTCATAGCCTTGCCTCTTTCTGGACTACTTGGACACAGGGAATCAGGATTGAAGTGGGTAAGTTTTTGGTAGTGGAGGGGCTACAAAGGTGGTTTCTATGAAGTTTCCCCCTGTCTGATAGAGCCACTCCTAGATGGCCCCAAGGTGCACACACTGATAACCAAGGCCAAGCCATCAGCAACAGTGGCAGTGCCTGAGGATAACTCTTTTAAGAACAGGGTAAACCTGCTGCGCAGCAGCACCTGGAAGTGAGGATTGAGTGTGTTGGAGAAACAGGTCTCCAGACAATAAAGTCAGTGGAGAAGGACAAGTGGGAGGTGGTCCATGTGCCAGAGCAGATTCCCCAGCAGCCCATGGTGAAGACCATGGTGAGGCAGGTTGTCTGTCTTCAGCTGATGGAGATCCATGGGCGAGCAGATCTCTGCCTGCAGCCTGTGGAGGACCCACACCAGAAAAGGGTAGATGTGCCCAAAGAAGGCTGTCACCATGTGAGAAGCCTGTGCTGAAACAAGATCCTGTCAGGGGCTGTGGCCCTCTGAAGAGAGACCACATTGGAATGGGTTTCCTGGCAGAACTTGTGACCCCATGCAGACTCACACAGGAACAGGCCATTCCTGAGGGACTGAACCCCATAGGATGGATGTATGCTGGACCTGCCATGAAGAACGGCAGCCTGAGGGAGGGCTCTTGTTGCAGGAGCTCCTGGATGACTGTTTCCTGTGGGAGGGACCTCACACTGGAGGAGAGGAGCAGAAGGCACAACAGAGACAAGTGTGTGCTGAACTGTATCCAGCTTCCGTTCCTCATCCACCTGTGCTGCTGTAGGGAGAATGTAGAGAATTTAAGAGTGAACTTGAGCCTGTGACAAAAGAAGGTGTGTGGGGAAAGTGTTTTAACATTATATTTTTTTTTCCCCATTATCCTACAGTGATTTGACTGGTAATAAATTACATTTATTTTCCCTAAATCAAGTCTGGTTTGCCCATGATTGTAGTTGATAATTTATCTCTCTACCCTTATCCTGGCCCTCAAGCCTTTCATTGTGTTTTCTCTCCCCTGTCCAGTTCAGAAGTGACAGGGTTTGATATGCACCTAGTGTCCAGTCAATCAACCACCACAGGGTGACCAAAGAAATCACATTCGTGTCCTGATGTAGTAATGAACACAGTCTGACAGGAAGTCCACAAAGAAATGCATATTTTGGAAATCTAAAGAGAGAAATGGGTCATTTTGCTGTGGCAGTCCAGCTGGATCAGCCCCATACCCCATCTGCCTGTAATCAAAACCCCACACTCAGAAATAAACTTATCAAGACTCTCTGGTGATTCAGTCACGTATTTGGGTAAAGGTTTCCCAAATGCTTAATTTGGAGGAGAAACAGATCTAAGGTACACACAACTCCTCTGAGCTCTTATGTCACAGCTGTCATCAAAATTTGATTCTTAGCATTTCAAGATCAGAATCAGATTTTTCCACATAACACAGAAGATTCCTTGCTCACTGTGGAAAGTGGTCAAGAAAGACATTTTTATCACACCTTTTTTTTCTAGCAGATCTCAGAGAAGATTTTTAAGAACTTATGGTTGAGCACCCTGTGGAGAAAAACAGCTGCTGCTGGGGTGCAGCCTCTCAAGGGAACAAGAACATTCCAACCAACCAAGAACAGAAATCCAGAGTGGGCAAAATAAGATATCTCAATTAATACACTTATCCCTTGAGCAGAATTACAGTCTTTAATGGCTACAAGTTGCTAAGATAATAGGTCTGGACAAAAACAATCATGAAAAAGAAAACTTTACAACACTTTACAAAAATTTACAAAACTTCAATGCATTGCAAAGCTCTGCAGTGTTACAGAAACAGCAGTAGCACAGATAAATTGCAGAGACAAGTCAGCCTTTGAAAACTTTGCTATTTGAGTAGCTATTAATTGTGACTTGGTGCACTATATATGTGTAATGATCTCTTTGCTACCACCCAATACAAAGCACTAATTTTCCCTTATGTTTATGAAAAAATTCTTATAATTTACCAAGTATCTATAATGAGTATTTATTAATTTTAATTACAGAAACATCATATTTCGAGAGAAAGAGGTGATCCATAAATATAAAACTAAATATATTGCTGAGTACAGTAAATGAAGTAGTATTTAATTACCATCAATTGCTATAAGTAACTGTCAAGGGCTAACCACTACTACTACAAATCTCATGTAAAATAGAAAAATGTATGTGTTGCTGCTAAATAATTTAATTTATTAAAGTTACACTTTTGCACTCTACTTAGAAGAGAGGATCAAATATATGCAATTATTCCATTACACAATGGAAGCTAGGTAACTATCGTACCTCTAGGCTGCAGAATCAGAATAAACCACACTGCAGCTAAAAATTATACTCCGTATAAAGCTTGAAAATGTGCAGTTTCAAGCCGTATAGACTGATCAGTTTGACTGAATGTTTTAACAATGAAACTCAGTACAGAATGTATCATAAGATACTATTAGTCTTCACCGGTTCAACACCAGAAAGATAACAGCAAAAATAACAATAGCAGCAGCCTCTGATTGTTTTATTTTTAGTACAAAATTTCAGCTAGAACAACAAAAGTCTGGAAGTCCATATGAACTTTTTCCTTCTCTTTCTACTGGAGTTTGAAACAGAACACCATCAACACTGTGAACGTTTCCATCTACCATGTTACTAGAAATAATGTGTAAACACTCAGGTGTGACACTGATGTGAAAGGAAAGTCCTAACCATGAGTTTTTATTTCAGAAGTTCAATTGCATATGCAGTCAAAATCCTAGCAGTCAATTATTCCATCAGATACCATGTTACATTGTCATGGAAAGGATTGTATTTGTGTGTCCTCCCAGTCAAATTGTTTTTCATGTATACATTTTGTGATGGACAGGATGAACCAGATGGAAATGAGGAGATAAAGAGAAGATTGTTCACCATACTGTAAATATTATGACACAAAAGATATCATCTGGAATAAAGAAGAGAGTGAAAGACAAGAACCAGATGGAACTCAGTGTAAGATATGTAAGATACTTCTATCTCTATGCCATTTGTTCAAAGGCAGCCACAGGACCTGTGACTCCTGAAGGTAAAAGCAATGACTTATTTTTATTTACACCATGTCTGGAATGCCTATGAATTTATCTCACATTCTGGATTTTGTTATTGTATCCCTGTTGTGAATTTCAAACCTTCAAGGGCTGTAGGAACTGTAGGTACCAAACTACTTTTCTTCTACAGAGAGCACTTCCAAGCCACCACTGCAAACACCAATGCTTGTTCTTATTTACATAATCTTTTAAAGACAGTCACAAAAGCTTTTTATCTAGCTATGTTTCTGTTAGGGGTTTAAGAACCAACAGAGCCACAGCATCTGGCTAGATGCCAGTGCAAATTCCTTTTCCACAGAGTCAAGGCAGTTTACAAAACAGAGTCTGAACTTCACCAGCCCAGAAGTCTTTTTGAGCTTGGTGACAGAATTTACGATGCATATTCAATATCTGATTCCTCAAGACACCTAAACAGGTCAAAGCAAAAATGTTCTTTCATATATAAGTACAAGAATATATGCCTGTTCGGAGCAATTTCCAAATCAAATTATTGTTTACTAGCATGAGAGGTTCAGTTGGAAGGGAAAAAATCCTCCATCAGTTTAAAGACCTTTTCCTAGTTTACCTATATTGAAATGGAATAGTTATTTATGCTCAAGCAAACAGATATAATTAATCACCAAGAAGTTAAATAATTTGCTAAAGATCCTTACATGTATAGCATTTAGGGAACTTAGAAAAGGAAAAATTATAATGGCAACTTTGGATGTCTTTGCTTTTTCTGCAGTGACAGAAATTCAGTTTTTTTTAATAAAACTCATCGCCTGTTACGCCTTTCTAAGAGTAATGTGTAAATGTCAAACATAATTTTCTTTCATTCCCAAGCAAAAGTCAAGGTACTGTGTGAAACAGTATGTAATTAATGACTCACTTGATGTGACAATAAAAAATATCTCAACAACTTATGCTAGCTATTTATGCCAACCAGAGGACACTCTTCAGATGGGCTTTCCATCATGTTTTAGGAAAAGGAGACACAAAACACTTTGTCTTTTTTCTTCTAAGGTGCTGTAAAGCTAAACACTACAGTCATAATTCCAGGTCCTCCCAAACCCCTCGCACTCCATTTGAAAAGAAAGAAGAGGGAAAAGTACTAGTGTAATTTCCTAAACTGGAGCGGTGTGGCCGGTAGAAACATGCCCAGGCTAGATGATCAGCCCGTCTCCAGCCAATGGGGCGCTTCCCCAACTCAAAGCTGGGTACTGCGCCTAAGGCACTAATCTGTCTTGTGGACGTGGCTGCTGAACTCCAATCCGCAGGAAGAAAGAGGCATCTCTCAGTGGCTCGTTGCAGTCGGGTTTATTAGGCCCCAGAGGGACCAAAACACTCCCAAGGGATCCAGAGGTGGAGAGCCCTGAGGTGAGGAAAACCTCGCATTATAAAGAAGGTGGGAGGGGAGGGGGGGGTGACAAATCAGGAGAGAGAAGGGAAGGATACATTGGGGATTGACATAACGACAAAACCAATCATTCACAACTAAGGGAGGGGCCCCGGCCCCTGAGCCAATCACCCGACACCCTGGCCAGAAGTTTCTGGAAAAAGAGGCAGGGGTGCCGAGTGACAGGCAGGCAACCGGGGGTGGAGAAGTAGAAGGATACATGTTGTAACCATGGAGGTTGGGGAGGGGTTTGGGGATTGACAGTTAACCGAGTTAGGACAGGACCTTTTAACGTGAACAATGGGGGTGAACAGAACAAACGCAAAACAAACCACAACACTAAACTTAGGCAATCGCACTGTATCTTTCTGTTAATGCTCTCCTCCCCATGAATTTTCAGTCCAGAAGCCAATTTCAATTCAGATTTGTGAAGTAGAGCTCTCAAGTATTCTCCCTGTGAATTTCGTGAAAATTGGAAAGTAGAAAAGAAAGGCGCAAATACTGTATTGTTAATATCAAGGAAAAGACCACAGAATGGTTTTAGTCTTTTTCAACATCAAATAATATATGAAACAGAGCATCACAAACAGTGGTACCTGATCTGCAAAGAGTTTGTACCTCATGTCAGGCTGGCACTCTGGTCAATATTACTGAGGATTACATCAGGAGCTCAGCTAGTATTAGGCATAGGAGAATCCACAGCAGAGAGCAGTGTTCTGTGTTCCTTGACTGTGGCAAAATCTTCAGGGATTTTATGTCATTTATCATCCACAAGGAGATACGTATCCAAGATCTGCTCATGCTGGCAGTGTTCCTCGCTGTGGAGCCTCTAGCATCTTATAAAGCAGCAATGCACACTGAAGCTCTTTGTCCACAGGACATTCATAACTCCTCTCTCTCATTTTTACAATCCTTTCCTCCATTCTTCCAAGTGGAATATCAAACATTTAATAAAGCATAAGCTACTCTTCCAATCAGAGTAAACTTGAGTTAAATTTGTCCTTAAGCTCAAGGAAAGAAAGCCACAAGAAACTTCACCAATTATGGTTGTTTCTTCGGGAAGATGTTTTCAGAGACTTGAAATTACTCAAATCCTTATATATTAAATAATTTATAACATCCTAACTTTTATAATCATTGAAATGCTATACTGAGAAATCAGAAAGAGAACTTTTGTCTGCCTTGTTTGTTTTCTTTGCAGTTTTTTTTCAGAGGCTGTGGTAACCAGTCCAAGTTCTTCACAGCAACCAGTCCAAGTTCTTCACAGCACCTGCTTTCTTCACAGCTGCCTGATGAGATAAAGGGCTCTTTTGACATCATATAGCAAGTGTTCTGCCAATTGATATTTTTATATATATTTTAGACAGGGGTATCAGTTTTGTTTATTATGATTTCTGACCTCAAACTCATTTGTCCTACCATATTTCTTGTTAGTAATATGATGAGTGGCAGAACGTGTCCATCCTCTGTCATGGCCCTCTGAACAAGGCCTGTGTAGGGTGGATTTTTCTTCTTTAAAAAATATCTAATTTGTATGTCAAATTAAGATTCCAAAATTTTGAGGAACTGCAGTTTTCATCCTAAAAATACAGCCTGCAAAACAATCCACCCAGTTTATGGGACACTGTCTATTAACCCTATTAATTATATTTATATTTTTATATAGGATGCAATATAACCTCTAATATATAGAAGATATATATAAAAATAGGCTATAATATATCTATAAATATACGGACTGATTTTTTTCTTACCTATTTTTTTTTAAATAAGCACACTACAACAACAATCAAATCACTCAGTTTCTCAGGGGAGAAATCAGGTCCATGCGTTCCTATATTGGGTTCATAGAACACATTATTCATAGAATAATAATCTAATTAACAGTGTGAGAATTCTGAGATTTAATATTATTTCAGCTGTGTTGACTATAGAGTCATGCTGCTTAAGAAATGCAACCTCATTTTTTCAATTATTTGTTATGAAATTGATGCATTTCCTATCTAGGTATGGTGAACACTTATTCTCTTGCCAAGCTAACTCTAACTTCTGATAGATGTGACAGTTCAAGCAAAACATTTTGAAGTTCTGCCAAACCCTGAACTGCAGAGAATGTAACTTTATGCTTAGAAGAATTCCATTAACTTTTGTCTGCCTTGTTTGTGGTTTTTTCACATTTTTTGTTCAGCAGCTACTAATAGCAAAAATTAGAAAACAAATCAGGAAAGACTAGTCTCTGAAAATTTTTGACCTGATTTAGAGCTGGAAAGCACTTAGAACTTTCCAAAAATCCTGAGATTTCCCGAGAAGTCTTGGTTTTATACAGAAAAGGTAAATAAATATAATTCAAAATTGGATTTCTGCCTAACTTCAATTACCATTGGAAAAACACATAGCCTTGCACAACAATTAAGGGCAGAAGAGAACTTTAAACCATTAGGTGAAGTACATATCCTGAAGCAGCTGCAAATTTACCTGTCTATTCCAAGTCACATCTATCCATCATAAGAGGAAAATATTTGCCAAACATGACTTCTGTTGTCCCTTTTACAATACATACAGATAAAATTGACAGGGTAGTGACCTAAACCTAGCTTAATATTTTTCATTTCTTTCTGGAAAACTGAAATCAAGAGTATTATTAATATTCACTATACTGTAAAGTTAGTAGTTGTGGAACAAGAGATTTGGGATTGAGATTAAAACTTACTAAATAAAAAAGTAAAAAAAATAGATTGATGGAAATTGCAAATTGTTTTGTTAGGTAACATATGTCCCAAGGGTATTGTTGTGAAATTCCACCACAGTGCTATGTAGTAACTTGTACCGTTTCTGTTGCCTCCAAGCCAAAGGACTCGATATTTTAGCACAATCACAGACGTTGACACATTAAGTCAAAACACTCACAGCCTCAGTTCCCAAAAGAAAATTTTCCCATTTCCTTGTGTTGGTAGAAGACATTGATTAGTAAATCCCTGTACAAATCCTAACCAGGCAATAGCACATGGCTGGGTTTCACAGTGCATATCTCCTACACTATTGTAAAAACTAAATGGATTTTAAATCAAAAAAGGCTTGTCTTCAATCTTGTGCTGATAATCCACTACTGAAAGTAAATCCTAGCATTCTGTGCCTTTGCTGTGAAAATACTGGTGATGAAAAAGTTTTTGAGTAAGATTTGTTTCACACATGGAAGGAATATAATGGATATATCATAGACTGTTTTGGGCTGAAAGGGACCTTAAGGATCATATAGTTCCAACCCCTCTGCTGTGGGCAGAGACACCTTCCACTTGACCAGGTTACTCAGAGCTCCATTCAACCTGGTCATAAACACTTGCAGGGACGGATCATCCACAACTTCTCTGGGCAACCCGTTTCAGTGCCTCACAACCCTCACAGTTAAGAATTTCTTCCCCAATACTTAATACATCTTTCACCAAAATATTTTGCTTTAAGCTACAGCACTGGATAGTCCACTCCTATACAGGCATGCCAGCACCAAGGACAGGGATAAAAAGCAGTAAGTTCCAGCAATGTGTGTCATGACACATTATCAATACAACCCCCACCTTTCCTACCAGCTAATGGCAGTCACCTCTCATAAGCAAAGGTCCAAGAATATCTTCCATTCTCCTTGGTCTGAGGAGGTCTTAGCTATGAATTGTAAAAAGCCCAGAACTGAGAAAATTTCATAGGAATTCAAGATATACCTCTGTAGCATAATGAATCAAGGCAAGCTCTTCGTTTGACCTATGATTTGACCCACTTATGTAATAGAACTTAAGTGATATGAGGCAGATGTGCCTTAGACTGCTCTGGAATGCAACAAAGGCCCTCTGCATGGTGGGTCCTGTTATATATTCCCCAAGAAGAGCAGTGGGACCAGACCAGGCAAAGAAAGTATATAGACTCCAGCACAAACATGGTCATTTTTTGCCCAGGGCGTTCAGATGGAATGTCTGGCATGTCAAAAGAATAGACACACTGGCACATCTTGATGAGGGCTGTTTGACCAGGGTCAAACATCTGTCTATAGAGTAACTAGAACACAAATGTAAGATATATATCCCCCTGTTCTGAACCAGACTCTTCAGAGGCCTATCTCCTTCCATGCCCAAAAATCAAAAGATTTGAATCTTCAGAGTTTAAAGCCTTATGTTACAGAAAGATCAACACACTTCTCAAGATTGTGGATGACATCCTCTTCCTTTTCCCTAAGAGAGCTCCTATCATGATACTCAGAATTCATACCCAGCAGGATATAAGTACTCTAATTTCTGGAAGCCTTTGCTATTTTTGTTTTCTATTTCTTCTGCCTCTATTTCCTGATGTTTGCAAATCATATTCTATGCTGACACTGTCTCTGAAGTTTACACAGCTACACAGACTTATACAACAATTACATGTATAAAAAAGCCCAAGTTTAAAATTGGACAAGTTTATCAGTTCTGAGTTGTAAACCATGCGTAACCCTCTGTGTCAAAAACAAGAATGTCTATCTTTGTCTATATGTCTGTCTTTACATACACACACAAACTTGACAGATTTCAATTTTATATACTGAAAATAATTGGGTTTTGACTCATCAAAAGAATTCACATTGAAACATGTTGAAGTGTCCAGATCCATTGACAACGGGGTGCATCTTCCTTATAAACTGACTGTATTAATGACACTCGGTGTTAATTTTTGTTTCCATGATACAAGGAAGACAAGTAGACACATAGGAGGACCTGGATGGGGAAGAGTTTCCTACAAAGAATGTAGATTAATTATTTATTATATGGTGTGATCTTGAAATCAACATATAAAAAAGAGATGATTAATCAAGCTAGGAGATCATTGGTCTACACTTTCAGACATACACCAGGCAAGGCTGCAATGTCAAATAGAACTTAGGACACATGAAATCCATATACCAGAACTGCTGGCATGGCTTTATGAAACCTTTATAAAAATTATACTAGCAAGTTTGTTTCTACATCACCTGCAGACGAAGAAGAAACACAAAATCCTTGAATAATTCTTCCAGTGTGTTTCCACAGAGTTAATGATTATCTCAAGTATCAAAAGGAGTTTCAAAATTATCCTGCAAAGGGAAAAATGGAAAATTATGTGCAAAATAGATTTTAATCATTCAGACTCAAGAATTTTCATGCAATTTAAAAAAGCAGCTTGACATACTTACGGGTATGTCAAGCAAATATGTATGGGCTTTTCCCAGTCTAATCTGCCACAAAATTAAAATAAGCAAATTTTCTAGGGGAATAGTAACACAAGATTTTTATTTGACCAGTCTACTCTGTTTGACACTACAGTCAAGTATTAACTGGAAAAATATAGTATTTTGCAAAGCTGATATTTACTGAGTTCATTTCTGATTAATACATTTGACATGATCAGAACTCATTTCATCTTGTAACATAGTCTTTGGTGGAAAACTTTAAGTTTTGGCATCTTCAAAAAACAGATCTCAACACATTTTCTTTCACTGTCCTAGCCCTCTTTTCTTCGCCAAGTACTCTGATCCTTGGAACGCATTCCCAGGTAATAGTTTATGCAGACAGAAATTAATTCAAGTTTTCAAAACCTGTGATCCATAATGATATGAAGGAATTCATTCCATTCCAAATAAAAAGATTTCAAGGAGAGCTTGAAAGGAAAAACCACAAAAACTGATGTAAAACTTCTCCACAGTTTCAAAGAATAGAATATGGCTCTTGTATTTTATAGTCTGCAGATAGCTTTTATGCGTTATTATTAAGTTACCTTAAATTCACTTTTTAGCAATTGTAGCAGTGCTGTAATTTACTGACTTGCCATGCTTAACATTTTCACAAATTGCAGGTGCTCATTACAGCCCAGTGGTTTTGGAATGGTTTTTTGGAATAAAGGTCAGCATCTTAAAGTTGACCTTTAATGTCCTGGTCAGCAGGAAGACCTTGACCTAGGAATGAATTTAACGTCTACCTAACTTTATTCCCCATATGTGCTCTGGATTTAAGGTAGATAAGTACTGCACCAGAAAATGCACTTCTGAAGGATTTTAACACATCCCTAGATCTCCTGGCTTACAAAAATACCAGTCTAAGTAACTGTGTATGGAAAGACGTCTGAAGCACATTTTACAGAGAAAAGGCTTGTGTATTTTGTAAAAGTGTTTCCTTTTTAATGAGCTATTCACTTTCTGTACTCATTTTATTTAATAGCTTAACCTCCTAACTCTCTCTTCTCTATGGTAGAGAATTACTTTCCAGAAATAATAAGGAATTTTAAGCATCATCATGTTGCTGGTATTGTCACTTGAAAATGTGGGTTGTCATCACCTCATCGCCCCATCCTGGTCTGCTCATTAGTGACACTCTGTATGGAAAACCTCTAAAGATCATTACCACTGTAGTCTAAAGCCAATGTGCCAACATAATGAAAAACAATTCAGCAGTTCCCTATGCTCTGTTAGTTGTGTTTGTCATAAATGAGTTGTGGAGATTTGGAGTGAATGATCCATATCATATTGAACCGTCCTTTTTATCGCTGACAATTGGAGGTGACTGAAAAGCTGGGTCAGTGTCAGACTGTATCTAATTGGAAACCTTTTCTCATTAACGCTTGATGTTGACTTGTATTAGTTGATGAAATTAGAACCACAGTGGAATGGATTTTATTACACAGAATGAGCTGGTTGATCTCTCTTCCATTTCAATGTTTTTTTAACCCCACCCCTGGCTGCTAAGAAAGGAATCCAGAAGCATGGGAGTTGTGAGCGATAAAGGATTAAGAGGAGATTGAGTAAAAATGTCAGTGCTTCTCAGGAAATTGAAACCATGTGCATATTTGTGTCACATTTGTTTCAGCAAAACTTTTCTGAAAATACTTCCTTATTGATCATCTGAGGTTTTTTCATTTCAATCAGGAGTGGAACAGAAATGTTTCCCAGGTAAAAGGAAAACAGTAAATTTCGCGGGGAGAGGAGGAAATAAGTGCTTGTTTTCTGAAAAGACATGAGGAGACTTTTTTTTTTACAGCTTAGACAGTCAGTTTTGCAATAACAAAAACATAATTCATTCTTCAAAAATGCTCCCAACCCTGAATAATCCATTTTCCTGTTTATCAGCTGCTGATTGAAGGACACCAAGACAAATTCATGACAAGAAAATTAAATATAACTGCATAAACCTACAGAAAATACAGGAGTCATGATATAAAGACAGATAACATACAGTATGCTATAGATACAATTTTTCACAGATGTTTGATGAATTTAAATAAAAAAGAAATAGTATCTACAAATTCATTTTAGGAGCAAATTATTTCAACTAAATTAATCATAGGACAGTGTGATATAGGATCATGATGCCTATAGACTGTCAGATTGAGATAAATTCTGTTGTTACAGAAATTCAGTCCTACAAGATAGGTGGCAAGGGATACTATCACAAAAAACTCTGTTTAATGATCTTGTCCTCAAATCCACAGCTTCTCTCAAATATAGCATTTTTTCATCAGAAATTCATTAAAATTGAACACATGAGAGATATCTTGCTGTCATCTCCTTAGGCATATCTTTAAAGCCCATAAGTCACAGCTAATTGTGGACAGGAATCTCAGAAAATACTGGAACAGGAAACCTTGAGATCAGCTCTAAAAAGAGCAAGGGGTTTCTTCCCAAGCCACTTGCATGAATCTTCTCTCAGAAGTTTTTGACTTCCATCCAACTCATGATTCATGACCTTTTGCCTCAGAATTTTTGGAAAAAAAAAATGTAAGTTGATCCAAAGCTCAAAGGCATGCCAAACCCACCATGCAAATAGTTTAAGGTCCATGATCTCAAAACTTCTGCTTCTGAACAACCAGATGAACTGTTTTCAACTCTCAAAAATTCCTGTCTCATTCCAAGAGCTAGTTTGCCAATGCCCATTTCTTTTGAGTTTAGTCAGAGATTGACCCCAAACTCATTAGATTTGTAGCTATTGTAATTTGTAATCACAGGTACCATATTGTAATCACAGATGCCATATTGTAAGAAGATAAAGAAAATTGACAGTGCAAATTGAGAGAGAAACAAGTTAAATATAGCAAAATATCAAATGTTCTTTTAATAACACCTTTGTAACAGATTATCTTATATGTTGTTGAAATGTGTCACACATTATTTCTTTAAGAGTTAAGCTTACAAGGCAAAGAGGAGGGACAGACACTGATCTCTTCTCTGTTGTGACCAGTGACAGAATGCAAGGGAATGGCCTGAAGTTGTGTCAGGGGAGATTTAGGTTGGATATCAGGAAAAGGTTCTTCACCCAGAGGGTGAAGGGCACTGGAATGGGCTCCCCAGAGAAATGGTCACAGCAACAACGTGACAGAGTTCAATAAGTGTTTGGACAACACTCTCAGACACAGATTCTTGGTATGCCCTGGGAAGGGCCAGGAGTTTCATCTGATGATCCTTGTATTTCCTTGTAATGCAGAATATTCTGTGATTCTGTGCAATTTATTGTTTGGGATTTTAGAATGAAACATAACTTGTTGGGGTTATTGGAAAAAAGTAATATGCATTTTTCATCTGTCTCAGCTAAGAAGAAAACACAGAACTTGCCTACTATTCAGAGAAACCCACATTATAAACCAAGAAAATTATCTCTTGTACTGAAATGACAGTCCCCTAGGTTATGTTTATCTACCAGTGGACCAGAATCCTTTACACTTTTCTTCAGTCAAATATACTTTGATTTACATAATGCAATGCTTTCAACTCTCATTTCCTACTCATACATCATGAGTAGTTGCTCACTAGTTGCAACACTGGTTGCTACTTTCTTCTAATTCTGTTACTGCTGGGCTTAAATGGTTCTTAGATTCAAATTTTGATTTCCTGAAATTTTTCTCTGAATAGGAAAGCTTTGTCCTGCTTAGAGAGGACATGTTTGGCTCAACACAAAAAGGCAGAATAAAAAATCATACTACTTTAATCTTTTCACCCCACAGCCAGCATCTGAATAGTGAAGAGCATATTGCAATATCAAGGTGGTGCTTGGAAATAAACTTTGTTACAGAGAAGTTGTTCTAAACAACTCAGCATCCACAAGGTATTTTTAAGGAGTGTGGTTGCATTTAAATTCAAATATATACAAGAAGGAAAGAAAGAGAAAATAAGAAGAAAATGGAAATAAAATAATATGAATGTGTGATGGAAAGACTTGAGATCTCCATAAGTAGGTAAAAGTGAACAATTGGCACCAAAGTAGGAAAGATAATTGGGCTATTTTTGTAATCAAAAAGGAGAAATCCAACAGAGAAACACTGGCTTTATTAAGAACACCAGAGTTTTATATAGTTTTTTTTAAAGCATTGTTTTGGAAAATGCAAGTACAGAAAAATCTGTTTTGATTTTTTATGCCATTCAAATAATTCCAAACTTCATTTGGATATGACTGTATGTGATGTTTACACACACACGTTCAACACACTTGGCTTACTCAATCCATTAATAATCTTGCCCTGCTTTACTTCCATAATATTTATGAACCTTAATTATTAAGAAGACATCAGACAATGACTTCCAAACATGGGCAGTTACTGGTTAAACTCACATGGCTTCCTTCCCAAACTGTCTTTCAATGACTCTTCTTCTGAGGTTTCAAATGAAGTTTGAAGAAGAGCTGCAGACATTTTGTTGGCACCAGACTTGAAACTCATAATGGGCACATTATTTGGCCACATTATAAAATAGCATCATCCATCTAACAAATGAAAAAAATTTAATGGGTGCACTCTTAATTATAATAATTTGGAAGAGAAAGACATCAGCTGAAAGTGGTGTGAGAAGGTCATTCAATGAGATTTGTGACTTTGGAGTCCCCTTTCAAGTTACAGTAGGTAATTGGACTCAATGATCTTAAAGGTCTTTTACAGCTTAAATGATTATATAATTATATTATGCTAATTCCTACCTCGAGTTCCTGTTTTTCTTGGAGTTTATGATAAATTTTCCTTTTTTCTGGCATGTAGGCAAAAGCAAAACATAGCTATTTGATGCTTTGCATGTGTGTTTAGATTTTTTTATTGGCACAACAGTTTCTAATATTGTTTAGAAGTAAAGCAAATTTCTGTCACTAAAGGTCAGTGAAAAGGAGAGATACACAGACCAGTGCCCTACCAATGGATGTCTGCCCTCAACCAAGATGGAAGACAGAAAGGGCATGAAGAAAGAACAGAAACTGAAATAACTCTTTCCAATCTCACAATAGCTGTGAGTCAGAAAAATATGCAGCTCTTCTAAGCGGTTGCATTCATAACTTACTCTATTGCACAGTTTCCAGTAAATTCACAATAAAATATGTATTGAACCAACATACTGTTGTTTTTAGCACAAGGTACACCATTCACAAGCTTTTATTCAATTCTCTTTGGAGGTAATTCCTACTTCCTTTTCTTAGAAAAAAATTGGTCCCTTATTCCCAAGAACCAGGGACCACTAGCACCTGTGGTGAGACCTGTGCTCTCCTTCCCCTCTACAAGACCTATAAGTGGGAAGGCAGGTAATGGCAAGAGCACATGCCATAGACATAACCTATCTGTGTCACACAAGCAGATGTCATAGATAAAAGACATAAGTGCCCGAGTGGTGGCATACACACCACTTTCTTGATTCACTAAGTTACTTCCACCTCAGGCATGTTCAGGAAGCCAGACTTTTGGAAAAGAGAAAAAAATGCTGCAATTACTAGAAACTTTTTAATATCATAGCTATTGACGCTCACTTTTAATAACAAACTTTTATTAAAGGCTAAATATAAATCCCAGTTTAGCCAGGGAGTCTGACTGGCTGTTGGCTGTTTGAGAAACAAGATAAATGAATACTCTGTCTCAGCAAAGACAACAGCCCATTATTACAAGTCCATATGTGTGACCCTCAACCAATCTGTCTATAGGAAAAAGAAGGCCTTTGACACCCAGAAACACCAAAGCTAAATGGCATGCAATGGATGTGAGATCAAAACTTAATGACACATGATTACGACTGAGAAACAATTTGCTTAATGCAAATAAGTCACTATTCAAAAATTAGAGAATACACTGATAGCTTCAGCTTCAAGGGTATTGAAAACACACTAACAACAATTTACAATTTTACTTATTTCTTTCTTATCTTATCTGGAGCATCTTATTGACAAGTCTGACTTGGTCTCAAATGGTTACAGTGTCTGATGGCTAACTTCAGAAAAACATCCTAATCATGTTCCCATGTTAAAAATTTTAAAATGGAGACATTTCTTTTTCCCCATCTCTTTCTTCTAATTTCATTTTTAATTGAAATGTTTCTTGTACTAACATATGCTGCTGCAATGATATGTTGCAATGGAGTGCAGCTTTCTGGTATTTTACTCAGAAATATGTATTATACACTAATCTGAATGCCTTAATTTTGCAGGAAACAGAACACTATCTGTATGGCCCTTCTGTGGCACATAAAGATGCAGCTGCTATAGATCACAGAAATGGTGACATTACTGAAGGGAGAGAGAGCTGCATGTAGCATTTTTCCTGACCTCTTTGCAAAAGAGTCAAGTCTAGAGTTTAATGAAATGAAATCTCTTTCAAGGGAATCCGAATGAGGCTGCCTCTACAGCACTGTTCTGGGGAAATTATTTCAGCTGGCCTCTGAGAAGATTTACACCTAGGTCTTCAGTGTCAGAAGTTAAGGCAGGCTGCATTCACTACCTGGAGACCTTCTTATCAATTCTTATCCTAAAGCCAGAAGCTGCCTCTGAAATTGCTTGAAGTAAAAATGTTTTAGGCACAGAAAAGATATAAACAAATTAATAAGAACCCAAGATCACTATAACTTTCATATCAAAAAGTATTAGCCTACCTAGAAATTTCCTGACTATAGCAGGGAAAGAGATTAAAGTTGTTTTTCACTCAAAAAAGGTCAAAGGATGCAGTAAGTTATTTTCTTCTCATTAATAGTAACAGTTACTGTCCATGTTACAACAGTTCTTATACTAGGCACAATATTTAGTCAGAAAACTGTTTTTCCTGTAGTAAACTGAGTAAACTAATATTTGAAATTTTTGTAATACAATTTTCTTTATTTATTTGGATATTTTTTCTTCAAACTACTAACTCCATCAATATGAGAACAAATTTCAGTAAAGAATTTGGTTATTGCTTGACATAATTTACTGCAAAAATTATACTCAAGTAAATTTCTTTATTATTCAAGCAGCTGAATTATTAAAATAGTTTTATATTAATAAGTTACTACCCTCTCATCAAGATAAAGCAATTGGTATTCTTTTCAGATCTTAGCAAATACTAATAATATACTTAAATTAAATGTTTTGATATATGTCCCAATTTGCTCAATATTAAAGAACTGCAATATCACACAGCTGTGTGAACATTTATTTGATTATCTGATCTTTAAAATCACACATTTTTTAGACAGTTTGATTGAAGCTGGGAAAAGATAGTGTTTTGGGTATTCAAATATCTAAATACAATGATTTAAAAGGAAATTACCAAACCCCCTGATTTCTAATAGACAGAAACACCTATTCTTCTGCAGTACTGTAAATGGTCTGAATTTCTCACCACAGATTACAGGGAGAAAGGTCAACCATTATGCAAAATAAATGATGGGTTTAGAACAATCACTATATCCAGCTGTTTCAAAGTAAGCACACTCTGTGAGCCTGCCTGCCAGGTGCAGGCCTCTTCTCCCTGTGGGGGTGATCATGATTTCAGAAAATGATGCAGTAAACAATATTACAAGATACCCCGGGAAAATACCTACCAGTATGCTTGGAAACCTAAGGACCCTCTATATAGATACAGGAAAAAATATTTTGGCTGATCAGTTTTATTAAAAATTAATTCTTTTTATGAAATAGAAGGAATACTGTAGGAATACTATAAAATTATAATCTAAAAATAATTACCTAAAAAATTCCAGGGTTCCTCTTTGTTGGATGAATCACATTCTGCCACATTTACATCCAATACTCAATGTCCTGCATTCTTGTCACTGTTTGTAAAAAGTCATCTAGTTATAAGTGCAAGTATTGAGAGAATTAAATGCGAAGTACCATCCCATTAGAAATGCTATTACCCTCTTTGATGAGAAAAAGTGGGTATTTTGTGACTTACATGTTCAAAATTTTTTGCATTTTGAAGGAACAGCCTCGCAGAGAGCTCTTCATACTCATCTGCTGCTTTTAAAATTTGCCTAGAAGCTTCATCAAACACTTTTGAATAAAAACATACGAAAGAAAGTGGTTCAATTATGAATTCATGTAAATAGAAGGTTTTACTAAGATTATTGGTTCTCCATGCAATACAGTGAATCCTAAAATTTGGACCCCCTCTCCCTACTAACAAATGACTTCCTGAATAATCATTCCCTCCTTTATTTTTATTTTTATTTTCATTTTTTTACCTTTCGTGCTCAGAAAAAAAATGAGGAAGCACAGTCAGAACCTAACATATGGCACATGGACTTCTGCCAGTGATTCTCCTTTCTAATTTGAAATATCCTTCCTGCTGTTTAAATCTTTGGTCAGCCTTAAGAGTACTCAGCAGTCCTGAGGAATCAGCTGTAGTGCTTTAGGAAATGATTCCTAAAGTACTATTAAAATCAGTGCAGAAATTCACCAGCTACGTTTTCTTTTATTTACTTATTGATGTCAAGGATCTATAACCAGGAACTACAAAAAAATTGAGCATCCCAAGGCCCTCCTTGACCAGGAATACGACTTGAAGAATATGACTATACAGTTCAAGATGCACAGAAATGTAACAGCAGGTTTGTAAGCAGGGCTTGTTCTTTCTGCATCTGCCAAGCATTATTCCAAATGGGAGGTGAATCTATAGCAGAGGAGAAAATTATTAGAAAATATTTTCCCAATGTTTCATGGCCTGTCCTATCACTGGCTGCAGGGTGAACAGTGAACAAAAGATCTGTAGAAAGCCAGACCCATGTATCTAATGTGCCTGGAAATACCACATTCTGTAGAATTATGAGACCAAATTTTTGTAGCACAAAAGGAAGAAGCCTTATCAAGGATGAAATACTGGATACCATTTTATTATCATCCTAAAATAATGTTTTAAAAAAGAAAAAAAAAGGAAAAAAAAAAAAAGAAAAGAGAGAGGTGGGAAAAGCACAGGCTTAGGCAAAGATTTAAGGTTGGATCAACATCTAGATACATGGATAAGTAAAGTACCTCTAAGCAGAAAGTTACCCAAAACTGTGAACACAACATTTAAGCAGTCAATGAGTAGTCAGTGTTCTTACTGGGTTTGGTTGCAAGCCCAAGCAAGCTCCTGATGTTGTGTGAACCTACAGTGCCAGCACTGGCAACAGACCATCCTGATCATATACTATCAGTCAGTTTGCCCTGTTTCAGTCCAGGGTGGTGAGACCCAGTATTGCAGAAAATCACAGGGGTGGATTTAGAGTCTCTGAGGAAGTGCAATGAGAGTTGCATGGTTTCTTTGTTTGTTTGGTATCTTTATCCAATGTTTTTGGACAAAATCACCCTCACATTCACTGAAAGTAGTGCTCTATAGTATTCTCATGAACCAGGAGGAAAAGCAGGCACAGCATTTTCCTGAGGGGAAGACTCCTCAAGGGTAACCCTGACTTCTTCCCCTTTTAAGCCCAAGTACAATATCATAATCCCTAGAAATATAATGGAGGACCAAAAAGAAAAGTTCTCAGATGATATTTTGGCAGTGTGACTTTCCCCTGGCCTTGGAATGATGAGAACAAGCTTAAATGCAGCCAGGTCTATTTTTCCCCTAGCCAGGAAACAAAGGTCTCAGAGCTAAAATGTCACATTTCTTCTTATTTTCAATTTTCAGATTGTAGTCAAAAGTTGAGGCTGACATTTTGTCTTTAATTCTGATAGTTGCAAGAAAACAAAGGAAAAGCACAAAAATGTGAGGAACAAAGGACAAAGTATCCCTCAGATTTGCTTCCAGTTTCTGGATTTTGGTCACTCATGATTTTTACTGGGCCTTGTGCCACACAAATCCTTTGGAGTACACATTGACCATGCTGGCTGTAACCAGTCTTTTCTGTAGTGCCATCAGGATAAGGAGCACTGTGGGTTCCTGGCCTTTGACCACATGCACAGATGCTTCTAGTTGCTGTGTCAGCTTCTTCTGCCATCAAAGCTGATTTTTTTTCTTATCAGAAAGCACTAATATTCCCCTCTAACTCTCCCCAGGCTATATACTGAGTGTTTTGTTAAGTTAAATTAAATTAAATGCACCTTAGACATTGTGATTATCATGATTTTCCCCATCAGTTTTAGAGTACTACACATGAAGATCCAGGTAATAATAATAATAATAATAATAATAATAATAATAATAATAATAATAATAATAATAATAATAATAAATTTTTCTCCCTGAAATAAACAAATGCATGGTAACATTTTATAAAGACCTGACTTTTTGCCATAGACGACTGTACCAGGACCAATTTTTTCATAAGCTATTGCAGTGTTGATTAGCATAGGTATTACTTGCGTCTGCATTCCAGAGTTGTTTGAATCTTGCTCCAGTCTTCTTGAGTGTTGTCATTTCTGTTAGTGAGAAGGAAAGAGAGAGTTAACTCATGAATTCAAGCCTCTGGTGAAAGAACAGTGGCAAGTAACTCACTCACACTGATAATCCTGTAAGTACAAACAATTTATCATGGGTCAAAGGCATTATTCTTTGATCTTAACAGTCTTCACTCTGAAAACAAGATGAGATGTTGTGGCAACTATTCCTATTGCTAACTTACATCTTTTTGGGGTACAGAATTTGAACAAGCCAAGAAGATAGAAGAAATTGTTCAAAAATACAGATGGAAAACTGTATATCATATATGTAATCATATGTGTTATCTCATATATGATTATCCTGAAGGAAATATTTTTTTTAACAGTCTAGTGAAAGCCTTCCCTGCTCAAGGCAGGGGGTTGCAATTAGATGGTCTTTAAGTTCCTTCCAAACCAAACCATTCCATGATTCTTTTGTAAATGACATTCTTCTGTCCATTAGACACTATTTAGACCAGCTGCTGTTAGAGGATGAGTGGAAAACCATGCTATGTAAACATTAAAGTTTTCCAATACCACTTTTCATTGTTTGAAACACTTCTCACTGAAAATATGAGGATCTTAACTTAGATAGCATGAGGAAGAAAAAAGAAGAAGAAGACAGATGTTAAGTTCTGATATATCAAAATACAAGGGAATATAAGACAATTAACAAACAGATACAGTCCTGGCATATTTTCTCATTACTAAGCATTGGCACTTCACAAAAATTACTTACGGTTACTTGTACTGCATGACCCCACCATTTTCCCCCATTTTCTCCTTGCCTCAGTGGAACACATCACATATGATTCTTCCTCTTTTTCTTTGTTTTCTCTCTTTTGTTTTCTCTTCTTCTGAAAGCAGGTTTCCACATAAGGATTGCATTTATATCTGACTATGCAACCTTATAGAAACACAGAGCACAGAAACGAATGTAATAAATGTGATGTATAGCGCAAGGCAATCTTCTATCATTTATTTGCCATCGTGATTTGTTAGGGAAAAACAGCAGAATAAAAAGAAGAAATGGAGAAGTGTTGTCAAGGTCACCAATATTTCTCTGGTGCAGGATTTCCCCAGGTGAAATTATTTTAATTTACAAATTTGCAAAGATAAAAAAGGCCCTGCTGTGAAAACCACAATATTCACTGTAGCGTGTGGTGTTGATGAGCTCCACCAGATGATAACGCAAATTGAAATCTCAAATTTCTAAGACCTTTCATTATTGGGGGGAGAAAATCATGTGAAGAGTTATAATATAGTTAATGGTATTGCAGGGTTGATCTCACTAATTTTACAATTCTGTTGCATGCATAGGTTATCATACTAATTAGCTTCATCTGGAATATTAGTCATCTTAATAGAGGGCTTTCATGTTCCCTTTTACTTCATTTCTAAAGCTTGCAGTTGGATGGTTTATACTGCAATAAAATTCACAAATCTCACAAAAGAGATCAAAATTGGATTATAGGAATTCAAACAAGCCACTGTGCTGTAGACATGCCATCAAAGGGAAAACAGCAGAAGAGAACTATCCAGTAGTTATCAGATTCAAGTATATGAGAGGTACACTCCAACAATCAGAAGAAAATCTGGAAGGTGCCATATACTGTTTTCCATATTTTTTGTCGAGTTTTGTGGTTTTGTGGTTTTGGGATTTTTTGGTAATCTCAGATTCATCCTGCAGACTGCGGTGACAGCCAATATGTCTAAAGACTCAACCAGATTTAAACTAAAGAGTTAAATTTTAAACAAGTCATGCCACCAGCAGTGAGTGGCTCTGACAGAAGGCAAGCACTGATCTAGTTCTTCTCCTTAGTATTTAGGCTTGCATTTAGCATCTACTCAAAAATGAAAACACCTCCACTGTGAAAAACAGAATCCTGCAAAAAAACCTGAAATAAATTCTACCAAAAAAAAAAAAAAAAAGGGGGTGGGGTCGTGGAGGGTGGAGGGGGAAGACGCTTTTCAGGTTTTTTTAAATATGCAAAGGCAACAAGCCATTCAAAGAAATCTCACCACTTTGAGAAAAAAATTTTAGAACATAGAGAGTTTTTATAATTGAAAATTAAATCAAAAATTATGAATGGAAATCTTATCATATGTTTGAGTTCATTTAGAAGAAAGCAGTCTTGAGTAATTACATTGACCCATTTGCAAATTTTCTTGTTCCAAATTACAACAAATGACCATTCTGGAGAGGACCTATACTTCTTCTCTAAGTATCCTGCCACAACTAGAGAGCCCCTTCTTTATTATACTTCTTATTTGCTCTTAGCCCAAAGCTTAAAAACTCCAAACCAAAAAGGCAACATTAAATGAAAAAGTGATTGTAAGTGATGTTGTTAAAATTGCATAGACTTTACTTATAGGAAGAATAGTTTAAAAAGATTGCAACATTCTCTACACTAATAGACAAGATATGTGGTAGTTTTCGATAAAATAGAGAACTGTCTTTCATTTTGATGGCTGCATGTTCCATGGGCTCCAAATAGTTTAGAATTGCCTCAGCTTCAAGACAACCTACTTGCTGATCTATATTCTTTATTGAAAAAAAGGTTTGAAGGAAAATGTTATTTTTGGGCAATCAGAAACAAACAGAAGCAGAGTTCCGAGTAAATTGTTACTACTTAAGCTGAAGTTTAGAGTGGATTTGGAAATTTTTCCCCTATTCCTACTGCTTTGCTAAGGCCACCATGAAATATCATGTTTGCAATGTTAACATGATAAAACATCATTATGTTGAGGGCAAAGAATCTCCAAGGTGCTCTATCCTGAATTATTTTTCGTAATGGAGATACCCTCTCACAATTATTTTTCCAAGACAGGAAATGGTGATTTTCCAAATCTGCGTAGTTTGGTTTTGTATTTTCTTCAGAAAAGGTGATGACTTTAGGATCAGTTTAACTATTCCAAAAGTGGAGTAATTTATATGAGCAAAAAGACAATGCCTTTACATACTTATAACTGATATCACTAATATTATTTGCTGCTTTTAAATGGCTTAAGGAAACTCAGACAGTAACTTTCTGGAGGTTTGTGGCAGATTTTGTTTTCAGTGTTCCTTTTAGTGTCCCTGTCCCAATAGAAAGATAAATAATTTTTTAACTAGAAAAAAGGGTTTCACAGAAATACACAGAAAGAAACAAAAAGTCTATGGCGTATCCCAGTGATCACTCTCCCACAGCTTAAAGTGAGAAATGCCAAATACGGTTTAAAAAATATTTTCATCTATGGCTCTGTAAAAAAAAAAAAAAAGGATGAGACAAGGGAAAAATCATAAATATTTGTTTGGATCTCGAGAGTATTAAAATCTCTTGAAAGGACAGAAAACAGCCAGTCATTTGAAAACAATTTCTTCCGGTTGAACCTATGGTATTCTTCATTTGTATAATTTTATACATGGGTAAAGGAATCAACAGTAGTACTTAGCTTGGTTTGCCATTGAAGGTTTATAACTGAGCATACATGCTACTTTTGGAGTTCTGATGCAGTCAGTAAGAAACTATCTCACTTAAGTCATAGGAATCATTGCACTAAAGGAAAGATCTGCTAGTGCGTTTTGTATTGGAAACAGTTGTTCTCATCATTATTGGAAGCTTTCCATAAAAATTGTGTCTGAAGAACACAAAAGTATTTAGTTATGCTACTACAAGAAGGTGTTTTAAGCTTCTTACAGACCTGGAATAAACTTAATACTTCATAGTATGTTATTTGATCATTTGTTTATGCTGCATGTTGAGGAATTATTCCTAAGAAAAGCCCCAAATGATTTAAAATGTTGTCTGTCAGAAGTTAACTGTTTTATTCTGAACACACTGGATGTTAAGGGACTCGTATTTGTAGGCTGGACTGTAGGCTTTACCAATAAAACTGTGGACTTTATTGTCTTGAAATGGCATGGGAGAAAGTCAGTGAAAACAGGAACAAAGGAGTAAGAAGTAAAAACAAGTGAGTGGCAGCTCTCTGCTTAAATGACCACTTTTTCATTTTTCAGCTATCTTCAATCCCTACTTCAGGGGATATGGCGCAGTTTCCTTCGAATAAAATAGAGTAAAGGAAAAGGTATAGCCCTGACTTTAGGAGTCCTAGATGTTTCTCAGCTTCATTTAAAGCTGATAATGCAAAGTTCCCACTTGAAAAATTTTGGTTACTTAATAAATCCCTCCTTCTCAAGGTTTGTGAAAGGGCAAACATGGGAGGCTGAGGTTCCAGGTATTTTTATGCAGAGTGATAAAACAGAAAATATTTATAAAAGCTGGGCTGTTTGCCTTCTTTCTCAGCCCTGTGGAAGAAGATTCTGTTTGGATGATGGGTAAGATATTCTCTGTATATTCACACTAATTCAATGTGGTCAAGTATAGGAAAAGAAGGGAACAGAAAAGTTAGTTTGCTTTTTGTTAAAAAGGCCTAACCTCAAAAGATACTCAATGTCCTTCATCCTCAGGGGACTGGCTTAGCACACTGCTGAACCAGCCACTAATTGCTTTGTTAGATTATTTAATTAACCCTGAACAAACTCTCTTAGGGGATGCAACAAGGGACATTTAGCCAATCTCCCTCAACATGAAAACCTTGACTGGTGAAACTTAAGAAGGTAGAAAAAGCAGCCCCACTGGAAATTACACTGCTGACATTTTGCAAAGTGAGACCTATTCAACATAGTATTTAATTAGCACAAATATAATTTCACACACCTATTTTTAGATTAATTTTTAAAACTTGAGAGTAAGACTTTTTTTCTTGAAATTCACTTTGGAAAGTGACATTGCTTTCCTCTTATCATCCCACCTATTTCTTGGGTAAGTTATTGACAGTAGGGGGTGTAACAGCTGAAGAAGGAATGAGGCCACAAATGGTTACCAGGATATTAGTCTGTTTATTTCAAGTGGCTTCTTAGGACAGCAACAGCTGGCATTGTAACTGTCCACTCAAAAATCTCTAAAAAATGTGATCCAGAATTAGATGGTATGACAAGTACCAGCTCTGATGGAGGACAGAGGAAAATAAAACTCAATTGCAGTTTATAATATATAAAGTATAGTTAGATTGTGCTAAAAAACTCTTTTAACGGTAAACATCAGCAAACACAGCATACACTTCAGCACAAATCAATAATGAGTCTTAACAGAAACTCTACCAAAAAGAGTTGGTTTAGATTTAAGACCGGAAGGAAAAACAATCCAGGTTAAGAAATGATGCCTCATCTAAGCAGCCTCATAGATTACCGAGGAGAAAGAGCAAGTTTTAATGTTTTTGGTGTAGCTTTTGAAGGTTTTGGCAAAAACTTTGGAAACTGCTTCACAATTTAAGAACAATTACAACAAATATAACATCATACTATCCAGGAAAGCTACTGTAGGATATTTTATTGAGCACATCTGGTCCAGCTGGGGTGAGCAATTATCAAACACTGATGTCCATGCAAGAATGAAGACCTGCATAACTGAAAGTTTGCACAGCTGCATTTTTTGGGAGCTCATGACATATCTGCTAAATTGTAATATCCAACACATGGCTCTTTTTTGAATATATTTATTAAGATATTAAGTATACCAGAATACCAAAAACTGGCCAAGGCAACCATGCAGTGTGCACTTTGAAATCTGAAGTACAACAAACTTTAACTGCTTCCTGCTCAGGGATCTCTTTTCCTTCATATTTTTCCACAGAAGACAAAAATGTCAGCATCCCATGGACATAGCATGTATGCACTCTCATGTGATTTTGAAACATATGTTTTCATACCTGTATTTTTTAAAGACTATTATAGCACTGTGAATAACATCCTCAATGTCTGTTAGGCTGAAAATACTATGAAATTTAGGATTAAATCTTACATTATTTTTAAAAGGCTCCCTTTAATTGCTTGCAGAGCCATGAAAAAGTCAAAAGAATAAGTATTCCATGGGTGAGTCAACCCAACCAGTGGCACAGCATGAAAGCAAGTACTTGGGGCAGTATTGAAATATGAATTCAAGGGCCCCTGACTCTACTATCATTTTCTGTTTCAGTATAAAGAATGACAGCCCAAGTACCTCAATTAACCTCAGTTTTTATGACAATTCTCAGACCAATCTGCTGCTATTAAAACATAACTATTTCTTTAGAGTTTCCATCGTAAAAATAACTACCTTAGTTGTTTTCCAAAAATCAGTTGGAAAATAATTTCAACAACTGGATGGAAACCAACAAGAGTGATCATACCATCGATACATTGCAAAATATGTTTATCCTTGCATTAAAATCCTCTCCCTATGGGACTCAGATGTTGCTGCTGCCAAAAAGCATGGAAGCAGTTGAGTTGTAGTTATGCCAATCAGTAGACAGCCAGACACTGTGACAAATGGCATTCCCTCATGCATGAAAGAAAGGCAAAACACCAAACATGTTGTTGGAATTTTTCTGATGTCCAGCCATGGCTACAAGCTCATGTAGGCCACCATCAGAAGTGTTTGTGAGGATATCAGATATGCCAATTCAGCATGAAAACCTATCTGTATTTTGCCAAGGAGCAGAAATTCAAGGCCTAAAGGTTGACTTGAATTCTGCTGGCAGACAAGCTATGGACACAAAAGCCCTTAGGGCCCTTTTATGTTCCCTTTCCCAGCATTCAATTGTGCTTTCCAGCCAAACTCTCCCAGGTCATTTATTAAATCAGAAAATGTAGTGGGTAATGGAAATCTTTTTTGGTAGTTTGGAATGAGATTTGACAACTTCTTCCCTTATTGGAATATTTTTGGCATGCTGTAGTTTACAAGAAAAGTAAAATTTTGTATTATAAAGTAAAATGTTGCTGTGGTAATTGATAGTAGTGTAAATATAATTTCTTAATTTATTCCATGTTTCTACCAATCTTATTTTTCTAGCTGGTCTTACACTTTATTGGCTATTAGAATAGAATATGGAGACTGTCCTTTATTATTCCATGAAGAAAGATATTTCAAATTTTGCAGTATAAATCCTCTGCTTTTCCAATGCTGCTTCTCTGCTGCAGCTCAGTCATCAGAATAAGAAATAAGCTTATGCCAGTGTTAGGGTTTAACTAGCAGTTATTTATGAAAGCTTTTAAAATTGTGGTTAAGCGGAAATCTTCCATGTCGTTTCAGTCAATATTTTCTGAGGAGGAGGACTTGAAAAAGCTGTGAAGTTATAAGTTTTTTCCTCATACCTCAGATTCCTCTGCCCTTCTCCTCTTCAGCTCTTTCCCAGAGTCCTTCCTTAGTGTCCCACTGGTCTTGGAAAATTGGGGGGTTTTGTGTTCAACTGTATTTTTAGCAAAGACGTATCCATGTTACCTATAAGATAAGCAAGGAGTTTGAAAACTGGGACCAAGAAGCCACAGGCAGTTTCCAGGCTGTTGCAAGTATAGCAATTATTACTAGTGGTACAGCAGCTGTGAGAGCTGTTATTTGACTTTATTGAGTTGCACTTAGAGCTCTTAAGAACCAGTTTGCAAACTGTTCCTTGCTTGAGGTATGTTTCTTGGGATTGACGAAAAACTGGATCTTGGGCACAGTTTTCCAAACCACTACCTCTCCTTTTCAGAGGAGAAAATTGAGTGTGCAAAGAAGCTAGAGAATATTAGCATGGCAGCAAAATAAATTGTGTTTGATTAATGACCTATAAATGTAATAGAGACTGCTCGTTTGGGCATATTTTCAGGTGTCTTCCACTGGCTGAGAATTTCTGTGTAGTCAGTGAAACTCAAAAGTGTTGTTCAGGGCAAGATCTTCAAAGGTTTAAGTTATTTTTCTGGAGAGGTGAAGTTCTGATAATCTAATGTCTGAGGAAAAATGAAATTTTACACACAGTCTGGAATAAGTAATGGTTTTCTCTTTCCCCAATAGCTCTCTTAGTTATAGCCTGCTTGAGCAGTCCTGAAAAACAGAATCTTTTTACCTAACCTCTGTCTCGCAAAGATTTTATTCTCACAACTAGACTTTCTAGCCTGCTCACTCTTACCTGTCTTCCCTGTGCCCGACACATGCTGTATTTCTGTCTGCATCTGAGGAGGCCTAGAAAGTACCAGCCTACACTTCCCAGGAGCTGCATGATTCTAAAACTCTCCAACAAACAGTAAGCTATGAATGAGAACCCCTTGGTTCTGTGGACTATATATAGACTGGAAAGGAAAGGTTTAGCCATTTGGTTTATATCACAGAATCATGGAATGGTTTTTGTTGGAAGGAACCATCAAGGTAATTTCACTCCAACCCAGGAACATCCTCCACTAGACCAGATTTTTCAACTCCCTGCCCTTGAGCACTTCCTAGGATGAGGCACCCACAACTCCTCTGGCAACCTGTTCCAGTATCTCATCATCCTCACAGAAAATAATTTCTTCCTAATGTGTAATCTAAACCTGCCTTGTTTCAGTTTATACCCATTACACCTTGTTCTACCACTACATAGAATCACAGAATGACCTGAATTTGAAGGCACCCTAAAGATTATCTAGTTCCAACCCAGTGCCATAGGCAGAGAACCTGCCACCAAACAAGAATGTGGAAAGTGCTGGGGATAGCTCCTCTACAATTTCTGTGAGCAGCCTGTTCTAGTGGCTCACCACCCTTATGTGGCAGACTGGATGACATGGGAAAAAAAATCACAGGATTTAGAAGTCACTTTGGTTTAGCCTTGTTATATTTGCAATGCTAGTGAAGGTTAAAAGCACACAGTAAGAAGTCAGATATAGGTGAAGAGATAACTTTGAACTCATTCTACACACTCAAAGGCTTTGGAGTGCTTTTCAAAATCTAAAAATTTCCAAGAGCAAACTATATATAAAGTGACATAGCCATAAACAGATAACTGCAGAAAAGAGATGCAGAAAAGAAAATGAGACAGAAAAGAGGCAAGAAAGGATCCACAACAATAAGTAATTTTCTTCTTAAAGATAGAAGTTCTAAATAACAGTGATCAAAACAGCTCTAAAACATGGAAATGTTGAGAACAACTAAATATTTCAACTATGACAGAAAGCTGAGGTATTGTGGTTAATAAGCTTGGAGGAACAGCTTGTCTTTTAGTAATTTCTTCTAAGTTTGGTCTTCTCCATCAGTAATAGTTTCAAGATAACTGATAACTCTACATCAAAGCATTTCACTGCAGGGGGGTCAGTAATGTCAAAGAAATCTTCTTCAACCTTATGTAAAAGATACCTGAGCATATACAGTAAGTAATTTTCTGGACTATAAAACAACATGAAACAAATAACAAGAGAGCGACTACCACCATTTTATTACTGGGGACAGGCACTGGAATTAAAATTTCTCATACATGCATTTCTTCTCTGAATCCTCTGGGATGCATTGTAGAAAGATGGAAAAATTTTGCTTATTGTAATAACATGTTCCCAAAAGCGTGATTAACTTATGTATTTTAAAAGCTGTTTTATTACAAAACCCTAAAGCATATTTCAGTCTTTCCTGATTTAAGAACACAAACAAAATATCCGTGACATATACAAATAAGAGCATTCAAGGGTTCGGCTTTCTTCCCTTGTGTACATTTGCATTTCAATAGTTATCAATGGATTTTGAATTCAGCTTTTTCTATTCCTGAATGTTCCTAAATGGGAGAAATAAGTTGACTGCAGACAAAGTTGGGATACTAGCTGTGGCATGTATTTAATTGTATATGCTTTCAAAAAATATTTGGTAAACAGAAAAATAAATCTTAACTGGAAGTGCAATAAAATGGAAACAGAAAAGATAGAGGTACATATTTATGAGCAGTGAATCCAGGTTGCCAGTGATGGTGTGAGTATTACAGATAACAGTAAGGAAAGAGATAATTACATTGCTGAAAAGATAGTTGCTATCTCATATCATGAGGATATTATGAAGGGAGCTTCTCAGTCTCTTTGTTTCCCAGAGGAATATACAAAGAAATTGGAACTCATCAGGTAAAGAACCAAATAAAAGCAAGTGCCTTGCCTCTCATTTGTAACATCTCCTCCTTGTGGTAATCCCAGTGACTTCACTTTTAAATCTGGTGAGCAATTATTATTACACAAGAACAGCACATTCTTTAAAATAAATCATTGTTCAAAAGTAATTTTAATTTAATTCTACTAATCATTCTTAACCATATTCTGGGATCTAGCCTTTCAGTAATGCAGCCCTTTCCAAACATGGCTGCACTTAACTGCAATTGTTTTTCTTCAGTTTTTCTGGCATGCTTTTCTTTCAATAAACTGTACAATTAGGTCATTAAAAAAAAGAAAAAAAAAAAGCAGTGGGGAAAGCAAGGAGGATGGAATCAAATAATTTGTTGTTTAAACACTGCTTTCTAAATATCTGTGCCAGGTATTTTCTGTAACATTACAGTACCATGGAGTCTGATTTAAGACCAGTGGTTGAAGACACAGATTTCTTAAAACAATTTATTTCTGTGCTGATGACAAAAATATAGTCATAAGACAAAAAATTTCTGCTGCTCTTTTAACTTGTCCGTAAAGATATATCTGCAAGACAAAAGCACCAATGGATCTTAATCTACAATGGCACAAAACTGTCTGAATGAATACACCTTTATACACAGACCAAAAGAGATACCATGTATGTCTGACAGCTATAGACTGAAATAAAACACATCTGCTAGGGAAAAAAAATTGCAGAAATACTCTTATTTTGAAATGGCATTTAAAAAAATACTTTTCTTTTAAGGGCTGTGAAATGAAGTGTTCAACAGGTGTTCTTTGGGCAAATAATAAAAAAGTAGAGCTTCATGCTACAGAGGTAGAGTCTACAATAGAATAGGCTTAAGAAAGTCTGCCAAAAATAGTTCCAAAAGACAGAGTGATTTTGTATCTTTTGAGCAAGAATATATATAAATTCTGAAAAGCCAAAGTTGACTTCTTGCTGAAAGACTATCATGATGAGAGAGTAAAACCAGTAATTTTTATCTCCTGTATAACAGTGGACGGAGTTAAGCAATTGTAAAAAATGTTGGAAGCTGCACTTAAAGAAGGTCTTAAAGGTGCATCTTTTCCCCAGGTACACATAAAAACACAAAAAAATAGTAGAATGAATATTTTGAGAAGCATGCATGATAAGAGGCCTAGAATGTGAGCAGGGACCACAGTTCCTGTTTGGTGAACAGAGTTGCTTAGGCTTTGAAGCATCCTGTGTATTTATTCTGTTCCAGCAAAGAGGCTCTAGCGCACATCCATAGGATATTCTTCACATTATTCAATTTACCTCTTTTTAGACCTTTCATTATTTTTTTTAAACAAAAAAAGGGGGAGATGTTATGTCTGTATAAGTTGGACTGTTCTGACTGTTCTGTTCCCCCTATCATGTAATGGCTCTGCCCTGGTTCTCCCTTCCCTCCTTTATGCTGCCAGTTATCCCAACTCCTCCCCAGTTGCCTTGGAGACTAATGTATTATTCTTTCTCAAATCCCTCCCCAGTGCCCTGTCCGTCACTCGGTGCTCCCACCCTTCTCTCTAGAAACTTCCAGCCAGAGCGTTGAGTGATTGGCTCAGGGGCTGGGGCCCCACCCTCAAGTTATCCCCATTGGGGTTTTCCCTAAGTCAATCTTTTGTGTCCCGCTCCCCTCTAAAACTCTATTCGTCCAAGGACTGACTCCTCCCTTGTTTCCCTCCCTCCTTATAAGCTGTTGCAACCCCCCCCCCCCCCCCCCCCCCCCAACTCTTTCTTCCGTTGTCGGTTTCTCCTGTGTCCCGATAAGCCTGGATTCACCACAGCTGGAGCACGCTCCCTTTTTCTGCTGACTGTAGCCATAAGCCAAGCCACGTCCTACCACAAGGTCATGCTGCTGTCATAGCACAGAGCGTTTGCCTTAGGTGCTGTCCCGAACCACGGACATCAGGATAGTGCCCCCATACTGCTAGCGGTGCTGGATAGCTAGCCAGGACGTCCGAGAAGGACAATGCTTCCCCAGCCTGACCGCTTCAATTGTTCATTTGCAAAATACTTTTATCTAGCAAATTCAACAAAGAAACAAGAGTAAAAATTTCCCTTTGAGAGCTGGATTAGCTCTTCCTACAATGAAGGGTTGTCTTTTATATTTGTATTTTCCTTCTTTGGGGTCTGAATAAAAAAATTCAAAAATATATTCAAAAGGGAACACAATAAATAGTATGAAAGTTTTCTTTGAAAACTTTCCATCTACTATACATGTTTTCTACTTTTTCTGTACTGGGAGTCAAGGAGATTGAGAAACTTCCTTCTGGCTAACCAAGTCTCTGATTTTTCACTAAACACAAGTATGCTTGAGTTCTGAGAACATACAGAAGCTGTCAGAAAAAGTCTTTGTGGTTTTCCAGATCAAACTTACACAGTCAAAGGTGAGTCAAGAAGGGGCAACTTTACTTTAGAGATAGAGAGGATCTCAAGAGTTTTGCTAAACTCTTGTCCCACTCACTCACCCACCTCTGCCCCAGTCATGTCAATTCTGATACTGACACTCAGGAATGATGAAAAGGCTCAGATCTGCAGCCTCAGAGCATATGCCCAAACCAAAGAGTACCAAAGAGTACTCTGCATTACCTAAGGAAAGTGGTACCCTTTACAAGCTTAGAAAAGCAGTCTTAAGCAAACCAAGGAAAACCTCCTTTAAACACTTGCAGTAGAACAAAAGTGTTCATCTCATGGGTGTGGATTAGTTACTAGTATTAATAAAACTTATTTCGCCTTTTCATATTGGATTCAGAAATACCCTTCATTTCCTGTAATTTTCTACACACAGATGAACTACTTTGATCTCTGATCAGAAAATATTTCTAAACAGCAAAATCTCACAGCACACTCTCAGTATTCCTTGAGAAGCACATATTGAACTTTTAGCTTTCAATTTTAATTACTCGATCACAGAGACAAACTGATAGGATCCCAGTTTTATCTTTGCTTCCATCTAATTCCCCTTTCCAGCTCCTACATTTTCCCAAAAAGCTGGGGATTGCTCTCCGTAGTCATTTTCAGTTGTGTTCTGGGTTTAGAAGGAGGGATTTGCTGCACAGCAACAGAAGATGGGGACAGGAACAAATGCACTGGAGAAGCAAAGAACATAAGAGCTCTAATAAGAAAAGAAAGACATCATTTTTGCACATTTCTGCCTCAGTATTTAGTAGCTGATATCATTTGTTAGGATACCCAAAATATCTGTTGGAACTTAAATGTTTCCAGAGATACAAAAACAGGTCTTTACATCAGCAATAAAATTTATTATTTGCCGTTTCTTATGTCGCACAATCCAAGGAGAATTTTTTCTTTTTATGTGGTTTTAATTATTAGGGCTGGCCAGAAAACTGTTCTGTTAATTTTTACTCAATTATATAATTTTCTGTTTACTGCTAGTTCTATTTTCTGCTAAGATGGAGAAAAAAAATCAACCAAACATTATACAACCATTTAGTCTGCGCAATAAAGAATGCCTGAAAATCTGAATTATCTAATTGGCTAGAGTGTAAAACAGCAGAATTTACCACTCAGAGTTTATTAGTCTGTTCATTTAATTAAGATTATGCAAATTCTTTGAAAAAAGTTACATTTTATTAAAAAAATTGCATTCTCATTCAGACATTTCACTGTTTGAATTGTACTAGAGCATGTTCATTTAAGACAAGCAGCTTTGATCATAAATATGCACTTATTCACGCCCTGCCATGTCTTATTGATTAAACAGGATATTTTCTCTCTTGTTAGAATGAAGTTGCAGTTCAAAGGTTTTAGAAAAACATCCAGTGTAAGAAATTGGCAAAGGAAGTGTGTAGTGCACTACAACCTCCAGAGAATTGCATGATGTTCCCTCTTCCCAAGCTTCTGTGTTTATTGCTGAAAAAAGATTGTGTGCAGTTTGTGCTGCAGTTGAAATTCAATAAATATTTCGGGAAGAAAGGATATGCTTGAAATAAAACATGAACTCTGTTAAATGCCATGAAATCAGCAGACGTGTTTTGAACTGTTAATTTATTTAAACTTATCATTATGTATTTTATCCAAAATGTGCAAGATAAAAGTGAAAGCTTTGGCTCATACCTCCTAAAAGGACTACTAACCCTTCCAGTATCTTATACAAAAGCAATCCCAAAATGTAGTAAAATTATTGAATCCCAGAAACCTGTCCTATGAAGTAGGGAGATCTCTGATGGTTTTTGTGTATAAATTTCAGTCCAGATGTTTGTGGGCTTTTTGCAGCAGAAGCAAAGACTGCAAAAGTTTTCTGTCTTTAGATAGAAGGATTAGGTTTGGGGACTGGCACTTTTAATTCTTTCCCTTCTTTTTTCCTTTTTCCTAAAATTTCTGTGTGATTTAATAGTTCTCTGAAATTCCCACTAGTAAGTCCTCATATGGCAAGTTTCAAAATGGAAACCAAATATCTCTGGAGCCTCAGAGAGAATACACTGAATAATAAAGCAAAACAAGGCTTTGTAGTCACACAGCATTCTCAGAGTGTTTCTAAGTATTTCAAAAACATGTGAATTCTCCCAGCAAGGTGAGCAAGAATAGGAGATGGCAATGAGATTATTATCCTCATTTTGCTAATAGAAATACCAAGACAGGGAAGTTGAACAACCTGTCAAGTTAGTGGTTCACAGCCAGGAGAAAGCAGGTCTCCTAACTCACCTCCGAACTTTGCAATATTAACCAAGACCATTGCCAATGGGTACCCAAAGTTTGCTAAACCCAGGACCTTGCAAAATGTCCCTGAGATATCATGTAGCAACCAGAAAAGGCACAAAAAAATCTGACTTCATACAAATACAAAATGTACTAATGTGAATAGCAACTTTTCTACCAGAATAAACCCATTGAACTCTAAAGATTTTTCTGAGCCTAGTCATCCCTAGCGCTATAAAAATGGAAGAGGTTCTGGCGCTTCCTGACACACTGACAGGAAGTAACCTAGTAATTGTCTTTTTTGAAGGATTTTGGAGTTACTTTTTTATAGCACTGTTTAACACAAAATAGCAGAGTTCTTGAGAGCATTTATGTTCTTGTGCCTGGAATGACCAGCTCCACCCCAGGTGCTCTAGGTAGGCATTTCTTAATCTGGGAGGCTGCAGGCCATGAGAGATATTCTTTTCAGCATTGTCTTTGAATACAAAGAAGAGTACTATTTGTATTGTTATGCATAGATGCATTAATTCTTTGCTGGTTTCTCACTTAATGTGGCCACCAAATAATGCCTTTCCACAGAGCTAAGTGAGTGCTATAAATTAAGAAGAAACAGCAGCAAGTTTCAGGATCAGATTAACCCTGCTCTGCACCATTCACTTTTTAATATCAAACTCTTTTTTGTTTTGGCTTTCTTCTACTTCTCTCGGTGTAACGACATTGCATGAGTCCAGCTTGTGGGTAGGAGTGCCACCTATTGAGTGCCTGGCAATATTTGTCATCATCTACCAAGAAAACAAAATCTTATATACCATCTTTTATGATAATGTCTTCTCAACTGAACCCAAGACTGCTATGTATTTAGCTGGGAAGAAAAATTAAAAATTAAAAAACTGGAGAATTTAAGAAGCAGTATCACCCTAACAAACACATCTTCAAATATTTTTTCTCCCTTAGAAAATTAGGAAGGGGGGGAAATAAATACAGCGCAAAAGGTTAAGTATTTATGATAAAAACCCAGCATCTCTTATAAAAAAGCAGTTTGTTTAAAACAGTTCAGACATAGTTCAGGGTAAGTTTGTCTCCTGACTCGACCCAGAGAGGATTTTTTTCCCCTCATCATATTGGCTAGTCATTATGCTAATTAAATACCTCACTAAGCCAGGGTGTGCTAGATGTCACCTTGGAAACACTTCAAACAGTATTGAATAATATAAAAGCTGAATATAAGGCAGCCACATTACAGGGTTATATTACAGAATGAACTAGCTTTTCTTTCTTGGCAACAAAATTGCAAAGACAGTGCATATTTTTTTAAATTGCTGGAATCTGTAGAAAGTGAGGAAAACCAAAAAGACATATAAGAACACTGATGATTTTTCCACTTTATTACATTGCATATGAATTGCATTTTCCTGAAATCCTGAGCAATGATGACACACGAGAAACATGCATATTTTTATAAGACTTGTATTATTGTTTACTTGGGTATATGTACTGAGTTTAATGAAGAGAAATCTTACGTATGTTATATGCTGCACTTAATGGGCACCAGCTAGACAAACTAACCATTTCCTGAAATGTGCAGAAAAATAATCAGATGAGAAAATTATCAGAATTTCATCAGTACATGAACACTTCTCTCCACAGAAAAGTGCATAAATGTGTATACTTCATTTTAACTTTCACTGAAGCAGTCTTTTTTTTTGCTTTCCTTTTCTGAGTCATGATGCAGTAGCACTTAACTCTTGCTCCAAAGCAGAGTTTGTGGACACCATCTATGTTGAGAGAGCCTACCATTTTGGGAATGAAGAACAAAGAAATTCCTTTAATTTAGCTATAAACAGCACCCTAAATTAATCAGATCCTGATCCCACTTCAGGGTCAATCTATCTAAGAGCAGTGATGTGCAAGAAATGACAGAGGGTGAATTCTGGTAGTGTTATTCTGGTGTCAGTGTGAGCATCGCTTCAATGACACAAAATCAGGAGGAAAAAAAATACCTTGAGGAAGCCCTGATGGAGAGATGTGAGTGAATAAGCACATAATTATTGCCTTGAAACGACCACAGTGATGATCAGACAACCCCAGAGTATGCAGGCAAACATAAACAGCTGTCACAAACTCCAGAATCTGAAATATCACAACAGAGGCGTGGATCCTCCCTCAGTATGCAAATATATGTAAACACAGATACAGACACACAGATGTATTTCCTGAACCCAGGGATATATTTTTCTTAATGTTACTTAAGCTAGTCTGCAACCTTCCTAAGAGATTTGTGAATCTAGTCTGTGAGCTGTGCAGTCAAAAATCCCAAAACCTAATCAATATACTTTGTGTTCATATGCTTGCTTTATTCCCAACTTTTCAGAAGACAGACTCCCCCAAACTGTCTAGTGGTTCTGGGGCTTAGCCCTTTCTCATGCTGTAATTCATTCTTTGGATTGATTAACAAACAATAAAATTTCATTCCCTCAGCCTTATTTACTTCTCAGAAAGGTCTGAGACTCCTATGAAGAGGCAAAATAGTCTGACTTCATAAAAATTGCTGAAATAATTCTGAGGAATCCTCATCTTCCAAAGTCATGCTAACAGTTCCTACTGGAATCTAAAGGTTTGAACCCCCAGCACATCCATGATGGCAAGATCCTGCCTTACTATACATTTCTAGTTTCTGTATCAGTGACGTTCCTCTGGATGCAAGATGTATTTGTCACTCTGGACACAACAGAGACTGTTGCTAGCTATCCTCACTTCCTGGATGTCATGCAATTTATAAACTGGACACCGATGTTAAGAGGATGGATTGAAGAACGGTAGGGAATATTTGTGGCACCAGAGCATTTATCGCCTCTAATGCTGCAGAATACATCCCTTTCCCCTGAGTGAATTTTGAGCTCAGGTTTTGGCAGCAGTCACAGCAAGGTAAAAATCACACCAAGTAAGAATGTAAGGGGGGAAAAAAGGAAAGAAAAGGAGCAGGAGCTGTCAAACAAAACATATTGTTTTAATTTAATATGAATGTCCTTTTAAGGGCTCAGTTAGAAAATCACTCCAAGTAAGGATGTAAGAAAAAAAAATAAAAGAAAAAAAGAAATATGTCAAAGAAACAGGCTGCTTTATTTTAAAAGAAAGTGTTTTGAGGGCTCAAGGCCTGAGCCTCTGTTAGGACTGCTACACAGGCTGGATGACTGCCAATATATCAGGTTGCAATAGGCCATTAGAAGAGGCTGAATATGGATAATCTTCCCTAAGGGCTGAGCAGAGTCATACTGCCTTGATTACTTTTTTTAATTTAGATTAAAAATCCCTATAACAGTTGCCGACTAATTGGAAAAAGACTTTAAAGTAGCTTTAGGAAATTAGGTAAGAATAGTTTTTATTATTGTAGCGAGTAGCAATTGCTGCAAACCTCTTCCTCCTAAAGGATGGGAAGTCAATCATGAGAAACTCTTATCAGAATAGAAAACCAAACCTTGTCCCTTATGGGATTTCATCCTTTGAAAGCTTGTTTTACTCTGACCATTTTATTTCAAGTCAATGTCAGAGAGCAAAACAAGTGTTGGAAAGGCCAGTCTCTTAGCAATCCATGCACACTTGCACAATGCTTTTAAAAAAACAAGTTCGCTTCACATGTAGGTGACTAGCCACTGCAACCATAGGCCCAAGTTATGATTTCCTGAACTTTAACAAAAATTTTAAGAGTAGTATTTTAATTAGAGGATGTTTCTGATTTAGAATGAGTATTCTCCCACAGTCTTGTGATAAAAATCCCAGGATTCATTTCTCCTTATCATTCCTGATTAGCAATTCATGGGCCATATAAATTGCAATACTGATTTGAACTCTGGAACTCAAAGATAAACTACAGCATTAAAGACCACAACAGTCATCTGATTTCCAGGAAGAAACAGAAATATAAGAGTCACATGTAACAGCAGCAATATGTTAATGCACAAAAGCCAGGGTGTGGAACTGTGAAGAAATTAGAGAAAATATCACTGCCAAAAGTGGTTAAATACACACATGTAATTAAAATTCACAGGTTTGAGAAATAAATCAAACACTGACTTGGAAAGTAAGTCAGCAGTGGCCTCTGTCTGCTTTTTTCCAAGTAAATTTCCATCTGAGTGTCACGATAGCAGTGCCTCTGCAGGCACTGTCAGTTTCAAGGATTTACAGGATTTAGATTCCAAACAATACTGCTTTCAGTCACAACCTTAATGAGAGATTTGCAAAAGTAGCCACAGCATGCATGTGATTAATTCAGATATACAATCAGATCAATCCTTTCAGGAAAATACATTCTGGGGAAACAGATTGATACACTGAGATTGTTTATTCTTGACTATAAGGGGCAGGTTTTCAAGTGCCCAGCTGTCACAGCTGGGGTGACATTTTGAAAATGTTGCTGAGAGTCCATTAGCTCTATTGTAATTTCTTCAATTAGATTTTTTCCAATAGATATATATTTACTTATATATATATATATATATTCTAAATACCATGTGCTTAAAAGCCTGGACACAGCTCATTCATTGTGTGTGGACATGGAGCATCACTCGTATGTGCTGCCTAAAGGTTCTCTAGAACTTTCTCTCAACCCAGTGTGCTCATAATACCTTTATTGTTTGTGTGTGGTGCAGAAAAACAAAAGCTAACTACTCCCCTGTATTCCCAAAGAACATCTAAAGCACCCAGAGACATATTCTAAGAAGAGACTCCGAGAAAAAATAGAGATCTCTATGTATGTATCAAGATTGATTCTGAAATAATATAAAGTCTGTAAAGGGATTTACTGAACAAATCAAAAGAGGAAGGCAAATTCTTTAGACATACTAGATTTCCAGAGCAACTTGGTCCCTGACCCAAGATAGCTATTTACAATTCTTGGCCCTTGCTGAAGGTGAATGTGTCTCAGCAAATGCTGCTCAGAGTGTCCCCTATAGCTAAGCATCTGGCTCCACTGTAGACTCATCTAATAACAAATGAGCAAATGTTCACAAATCTGGAACACATATTCAAACAGACTACAGCCAGCTTTAAAATTAAGCAACCCTCTCTTAATCTATATTGCATATATTTTGGAGAATGCAGTGTTTTGTGACAAATATTAGCCATGTCATTTGACTAAATTCAGCAATGTAGTCCCTTTGTATGTTTTAGGTTACTTTTATGGTCTCTAACACGTTATAGCAATAAAAATAAATTCACCTACATTCATACTACTACAAAAATTCTACTACTACAAAAATCAACTGTAACCAATTTAGAGAATTTTTTTTTTTGCATCTCTGCAGTCAGGTAACTCCTGCTTCATTAAAAAAAATTGTAAATTATCAGTTATTAAATATAAATAATGATAGACTGAACCAACCTGTTTGAATTCTGTGTCTTAGTACTGACTAGAAAAATATTTAAAATATTTTTCATCTTCTGTTGCTGTCTTAAAATTCAGTCTTACAATTCAGCCATTACACATCATAAGACTGGGGGAAAACATCAGCACATTTTTAGTCTGTAATGCCATTATAATAAGAAGAAGGGAGAGTTTATGGAGAGGATTTGCTTTTTAAACCTATGTATTCAAAACAGTCTTGGCCAAGCAAGCTGAAATTGCTGCATTTTGGGACTCATGGCAGCCCAGCAACATAATTCTCATTTTCATTCTGCTTTGGAATCATGAAGGACTTTCAGAAAAAAAAGACATGAATTATTATGAACTGACACTGGATCCAGACATTTCTCACCTTACTGTAGGAGATTTCAATTCTGATGCCTAATCCATAGCCAACTAATTTTAGATAGGAAAAGAAAGGTTGATAAAATCTTAAAAATAATTTTAAATGAGACATAGAATATTCTAGAAGGATAAATGATACAGAAATATAAATTATATGGAGCTTTGAATCATGACAGTCTCAGTGCCCAGCATCCTTGAGAAGTAAGGAAGGATTTCTATATAAAAAATATTCCTCAAAAGCCAGTAACAACATTCTTATATGTTGCTTTTCTACAAATAATTTGTCTAAGAAATCAAGTCACGAAGCCTTCAAAAGGAGAGGATGGCAGGCTTCTACCATCAGCTGATTTTAAGCCCATTTATTTCTGGGTACAGCTATGAGTCATTGCAAGCAGAATAATTCAGAAATTTCAGCAGATTATGCCCCTCAGTTGCTTTGGCTGTGGTGCTTACTAGGAGGAATAGTCTCCCAGGACAATCCCACTCCTGAGACAGTGCCTATAAAGTGGTCTCCAAAGCTGGTTAACTTTACTGCCCCATGATCAGATGTATTTTGGACAAATTTCCATTTCCTTCTGTAATCCATTAAGACACAAGACCACTCCCATTTTTTTCAGTTGTAAAGAAGTTTTCTTCAACCCCAGGTGTTACCCATCTCCATGAAGGACACACCCCATTAACCATGACCCTCCAAGCCCTATCACTCAGCTGGGGAGGTTGTGGTGTACAGGCCCACACATCATAGTAATATCTCTCCAAATTATGCTAGCGGTGTTTAAAGCAAATTATAATGTGGAAAAATAATACTTCCACTACTATGGCTTCTTAGTTTTTAGCATCTAGAAACTAAGTAGTTTCAAGACTTGAAGCAGGAGTGCTTGGTGGACTTCTATTTTCTAAATATTTTCAGTTTCTGAATGCGTGTCTCCTAACTATAAATCCTATGGTGTCATTAGGTATTGTGTCTGAGGAAAAATCTCTTGTTGTAAACATCCTGCCAAATAATGTAATTTTCTCCTCTTCATTCTGTTGCAGGAAAGTGTGACTAATCAGTCCCTGTTCACTTCCTTCTCATCATTCTTGGATTTATCTAGTACCCCCAGTCATTTTTCCTCCCAGACTAAGGAAGCCTAGTCTGTTTAATCTATCCTCATGTGGAAATGAATGGAACATAGTTGTCATCTTTCTCCCTTTCTAGTTTTATTGTCCCTTTTGAGATGGTATAAGAAGAGCTGTGCTTAGTATTAATGATAAGAGCACATCTTGGACTTGGGGCATAATAAAGCTTTCTGGTTTGCTCTAATTTTCTTTCATAGTAAGTCCTAAGAGCTGATTTTTGTTTTTTACTGTCTCTGGGTATTAGACTGATGTCTTCATAGAAATAGACACAATGCCTCCCCAATCTTCCTTCAGAACAGCAATAGTTCATTTAGAGTCCATCTCTGGGAATGTATATGCCCTGTGTACATAGGTAGTACATATGGGTTTTTTCCCAGATGCATTGCTTTTGTGGAACAGAAATTGTCGTTCACTTTATCACCTGGTGATGTCTTTCAGCACTTCTGCAATCAGCTTGCATTTAACTGATCTGAATGTTGTACTACCAGCAAATATTTTTACCTCTCTTTCTTAATACATATCCATTTTCCCCATAATTTTAGTGAATATGTGGATGAACACATATCTCAGCTTCATTCTTAATATTGCAACACCTGACAGTTCTTTTTTTTTTTTTTTGCTAGTACTGGTAGTAGGCAGAGGAGCAGTAGTAGGAGTAATATTAATATTGTTGTTGCTAAATTTATATAAAAACCACAGGATCTTGTTCAGCCATATAATCTCCACTCCTGTAAGGAATTCTAATACATTTTCAGGGCAGGATTTGATTCTTCAGACACCAAATTTAATGTTTCTCATCATGTTATACTTATACATATGTATTATTGTGTCTGTATTATGTCTTCCTCCAGAGTGTCCAGGACAGAAGTCAAATGTACTCATCTCTTGTACTCAGATCTGTTTTCAATCCCTTCCTAAGAAAAAGTTTCACATTTTTCAGATTTGAGTTTTTTGGTCTCAGGGTAATTTTAAACAGTAAGTTGCACACCGCAGTTCATAGGTCAGCAATTTTGTACTGATTGCTTTTATAACTCTTTGTGAAATATAATTTGATGATGACAATTTATGACCTTTCAATTGCCTTTATTGAAACTCCTCTACTCCTCTGCAAATAGAGTGTTGTGATGGATTCTGTTACTTCACCATGCTTGAAATGTCTCCCAGCTTAGTACAACTGTGCACTTTAGATGAATACTGTCTAGCCCATCATCTGCTCTTCAGATAAATAGTTGATGAAACAAACAGGTCTGCAACCACAACAAGTTCCTGATGTAACTCACTTGTAAAGGTTTTCTACATTGATAGTCAGCCTTCAATAACCACTGCCACCATCACAATTGTAATTGGGCATCTCCCTCCTTCAGGAACACAGACAGTTACTGTCTCTGTCTTCAAGAATTTGACAACAGCAGTGAAAGCTATCCAGAAGGATATAGTAGATTTTAGTTTGGATTCTCTGTTGTGACTTTAACACTCTTGTTACTGAAGGGGAAAGAGCTGGAGGATGAGAGCTCTGCATGTTTGACTGCATTCAGGGATATTTGCTGCATATACACATTTAAAGAGACATCTAGACACAGATTCGGTGCTCTAAATATCTGTCTGTCCTTGTTAGCTCTTCTTTCGGCCTCTGTGGTATTCCTGATGCTTAGTAAATGACTGCCTTCAAGTGCCTGCCTTGACAACTGAGCTCTATATAACAACTGCCAGGAAAACTCAAGTTGAATCAAGGGGCTGCCTGAATAATTTATATGAGTGTTACTTTTACAACTTGAACACATTTACAGCTAAGTCCAGTACAAATGAACTGCTGTATAACAGTCTATCCATGGCAAATTGGGCCAGAGAGAGCCTACAAGTTCATGAGATGAAAAAAACAAAGAAGGGCAGCAACTGAATTCTACTGGTGTTGATTATATATTTTCAACTAATATGTAGCTTCCAACAAAATATGAAAATACCAAAAATGGTTTATCAGAACAACACAGGCTTGTCCAGGTGCAAGTCTTTAGCCCACCTCCATCCACATCTTTTTTCCTGGATTATGCAGGCTACACTCAGAATTACTGAATTTAAGAATGTGTTGACTAAATACTGTTAGATTTGGACTTTCTTAGGTGAAAAATGCAAATTATTATGCTTAAAGTCGCATCATCTGATTCCAGTCAAGCCATTCTCAACTAAAAGGACTTAGGCAAATTGTTGGTTCGCCTAAGTAATTTTCCAGGTTGCACATACCTTTTATTTCTTCATAATAATGTAATGCTAATTATAAACAAAGTAATGAAACTCAATTGCTATTGTTTAATTGTCCTCATTTGATATATACAAGATGAGATGTGATTTTTAAATTCATTTACACAGATCCAGACAGTAATTAAAAGTATTTATGGATTCTGTTTATTCTCCTATGCAATTTTTTGTGACAGGATTTCAAAAAAGAGGAGGGATGGAAAAAGGGAAGGGAAAAGAGAAAGGAAGCAAACTTCTGGGAAGGGAAGATCCAGGAAGTGAGGAACAGAGGAAGGAAATGAGGAAGGAAGGGAGGGAGGGAGGGAGGGACTAGGCAGACTTCATTAAGATGAACTAGAAGGACCAAAGTGGAAAGAAAGAAAACCTGTGATTTTGAAAAACAAAGCTTTATTGAAGAAACTAATAGCAAATGTGCATGAATTTATCTTATTCTGTTAGTCTATGTCATCTCAACTGTTTTTCCAAAATTTTCTTACAAAGGAAACTCTATCCTGGATATTGATATGCTATCAAGCAAAACATAATTTTGAAGATCAAAAAAGCTGAAGCCATTCAATAAAAATCCAGGCAAACTGGAAAACTGGTAACAATGGTTGAAGAGGAGGCTGAGGTACTCAACAGCACTTGCCTCAGTCTCCAATGGCAAGCTCTCTTCCCACACCTCTTGAGTAGATGAACAGGAGGATGGGGACTAAGGGAACAAAGTCCTTCCCACTGTAAGTAAAGATCCTGTTCATGACCACCTTCAGGAACCTGCAAGTATGTAAATCTTTGGGACCTGACAAAATGCATCCCAGAATCCTGAGGGAATGGCTAATGTAATTGCCAAGCCACACTCCAAGATACTTGAAAAGTCTTGGAAAGTCAGGTGAAGTCCCAGGTGACTGAAAAAGAGGAAACACTGTGCCCATCTTTTAAAAGGATAGAAACGAGGACCCTGGGAACTACTGACCTGTCAGCAGATCTACTGGGAAGATCATGGAACAGACCCTCCCAAAAGCTGTGCTAAGGCACACGTAGGACAGGGAGGTGGTTCAGGAAAGCCAGCATGGCAGCACCAGGGGCAGGTCCTGCCAGACCAACCCAGTCACCTTCTGTGGTGGGGTGACTGCACGAGTGGACAGGGGAAGGGTGACAGGAATCATTTACCTGGACTTCTGGAAAGCCTTTGGCACAGGCCCCCACAGCATCCCTTAAAATTGAGAGAGAGGGACTTCATGGGTGGACTGTTAGGTGGATGAAAAAGTGGTTAGATGGTGACATCCATAGGGTAATGGTCAATGGCTCAGAGTCCTGATGGACAAGAGGGACAAGGGGTGTCCTTATTGTCCATTCTGGGACCAGTGTTGTTCAATACTGTCATTAATGACATAGACAAAGGGATTGAGTGCACCCTCAGCAAATCTGCAGATGACATAAAGCTGGGTGGAAGGATAGGATGCCAGTCAGAGGGACCTGGACAAGCCTCACGAGACTCAAGCCCCATGAGTCACAATCACAAGTCTCATGAGCCAGGGCCCAGGACAGCCCCTGCTGCCAGCACAGGCTGGGAATGAACAGAGCAGAGCTGCCCTGCTGAGAAGGGCTTGGGGTGCTGGTGGGTGAGAGGCTGGACATGACCCAGCCATGGGCACTCCCAGCCCAGAGAGCCACACGTGTCCTGGGCTGCATCCAGAGCAGGGTGGGCAGCAGGGCCAGGGAGGGGATTCTGCCCCTCTGCCCTGCTCTGCTGAGACCCCACCTGCAGGGCTGCATCAGCTCTGGGTGCCAGCACAGGAAGGACATGGAACTGTTGGAGCAAGTCCCAGAGGAGGCCAAAAAGCTCCTCAAAGGGCTGGACCACCTGTCTTATGAGGAAAAGCTGAAAGGCTTGGAATTGCTCAGCCTGGAAAAGAGGAGTCAGAGTGACTTAATTAATTGCAGTTTTACAGTCCATGAAGGAAGCCTACATGAAAGGGGGAAAGGGACTATTTACAAGAGCCTGTAGTAACAGGACAAGGAGGAATAGTTTGAAACTCAGAGTAGGTCTAGATTATATTTTACAAAGATACTCGTTGCTGTGAGGGTAGTGAGGCACTAGAACATGTTGCCCAGCAAAGGTGTGGGTGCTCCATCCAGGAAGGCCAGGCTGGAAGTGGCTCTGAGTGACCTGGTCTAGTGGAAGACATCCCTGCCCAGTAGCAGGTGGCTTATAACTAGATGATCCTTAGGGGCTCTTTCAACCCAAGCCATTCTATGGTAATATACCATTTATTTTGAGAGATGCATTTTCCTTAATGTAGCAACAGCATAAACGTGATTGAGGGTTGTCATTTTAACCATAGTTTAAGGTGGTAGAAGCCATGTAAATTGCTAGCTATTTGTGTAAGTGTAATTAACAGTGACTCATAAGGTGAAATATACAATCAAAAGAAAAATGACTACTAGTTCTACCATGTTAGAAAAGAAAATCAACACTGAATACTTGTCTCTCTTTCCTTTCATTTTCTGGATGGAGTATTGCCATCAATAACAGTCATGCTACCCCCTACTAAAATTTTTAATTGCATTGGTCATATTGTAGTTAAAAGTACAATTTGGATTCTTTACTCTGAAAGTTTGAGTAACAAAGTCTCACAAGTTTAAGATGGAAGACCTGCCACACCAACTGAGTATGCATTATTAAGTGATCATAATTTCAACAAGAGGAGGAATTTAGCAACAAAGAGCTAAACTGTTCACTTCCTTTCACTTCATTATCTGGGTTACGTATAGTTTAGGAGCATATCTCAAAGTTAGGTCTGATGACATATACAAAGCCACAATGTTCACAGATGTATCTCAACAGTCAGAGACAACCATGGCCAGCTGTAGGGAATTTTAACTGCATGTTCTCACTTTACTCAGTCAAGTTTTCAAAGGAGCTGCAAGGCAGTCTAAATCAGATGATTTTTTACTTTGCTAGTTTGGGCAACATTTTTGTTCTCATCTTTGCAACCTTTAAGCAGAAGAAGCATCCAACAGAATCTCAAGTTAAAGAGATTAAGGTAACAGAGTAGAGATTTGAGAAAGACCTTACTAGTGATTTGTTCAGAATTTAGGAAGCAGCATAAGACAGTTCACAAATACTTTCACAAAATTTAATGGTTACTTTGAAGATAAACACTATATGTAATAGTGCCACCTGGTGACTGAATTATGTCAAACACAATTAAATCAGCCTTTTAACTTAACTGTTCATAAATAGGGTCCCAGCATCCCTGAATAGAGTGACATAAGTCCAAACAATTAGCAATCTATTGCAAAGGTGCTATGGTTCAAAGCTTTATTTCAAATTTGACAAATTGCAAGACATAAGCTCTTTCTGAAAGTTGGAAATACATGTAATACTCAGTAACTCTTCTGTGAAGCCGAAGAGTACTTAGTATGTTCAAAATATCTCACCTGAGTGAGTCAACAAGATTTTAACTTGACAGAACTAGTTTATAGTTGAGATGTAATTGGGAAGTGTAACTGCTAATATTTGCTCCAGAGTAAATACAGAGCAATTCATTTAGCATTGATTTGGACATGACCATGCTTTAAGTGACAATCCATCTTTTCCACAACAGAAACAACCAGTATTGGCTGAGAAGTCTTCAATTAAAAAAAAAATAATTAGCTTTTCTAAAACTCTGTTCTATTTTAAGTATTGTATTTTCAGTTAAGGAACTTGGAAGCAACCATCCACAAAAGTCTCACTAATAATAGTTCCTGATTAACACGAGAACATCAATAAAAAAGATAATTGAACACTTTTTTTTTAATTAAAATAATCAAGTCAAGGAAAACAGCGTACGTGACAGATTGGTTGTGTAGAAATAATTGACTCATTAATCTTAACCATATGAACATGTTCACATTAGCAGGGTCAGCTGCTAGAAAGGATGGAACCATGGTTACATATTCACAAAGGTGTGAAGTTGAAGTTACCCTAACTGCACAAAATTTTTCCTTAGGTACTTAATGGAAGCTTTAAAGATAGCTTTAGATAGCTATCCCATGCCAAAAGCAGAGACTCTTCAGTGACTCTAAAATCATGGGATACGGATTAAAAAGCTTTTCGGCAAAGAAATGCCTTCTATCATACTAAATGATCAGAACAAAGATGTTTGAATCACTGACTGTGGTCTCTACAGAAATATATCCTTAACCTCAGTGCAAAGGTATGTGTTATTATCACCTTTTCTTGGTGATAAGGTAACTACACCTTCTAAGCTAAATGGCTCCAGAGTTGAATTGTGTTAATGCAAAAGGTTTCATACTTGCAGCAAACATTGATAACAGCACATGAGACTACATAGATGCTTGGGAGAAGTTTTCAGCAATATGTTTATAACCACTGCATGAAATCGGTCCCTCTGCTGATTACACATTATGCACATATATAGGTGTATTTATATACAAATATTTGTAGCTGTGCACCACCATAATGATAGTGTTGGCAGTGCTTCTAACAGGCCACAAGCTTTGCCTTAAGTTGAGAATTCAGGACTTAGTTCTCGGAAAGGTTTGTCTAAATTTAATTGGCCTCCCTGGAGTTTAATTTTAGTTCAGCAGAAAAAGCCGTCACCTAATGATCAGGTAACTCTTGTTGTATGTTTTGTTCAGCTTTGAAAGTAAACTGTGTTAAAATAGCTATCACTATGCAGAGATATGTGTTTAGTAGATAAAAGCAGTAATAAAGTTGTTAATCTATATGGAGACAGATTACTGTGACTTAGAAAGAAATGAAGCACAGATAAGCACTGGAGTCAGATGGCATCAGGGGCCTTCAAAGCCCTGGCACAGAGCAGTACAAGATGCTATGGCCTAGAGGCAGCTAACCAGTCATTCCTGGTCACCTTGCCACTTCTCATGGCAATAAAGAGAAAAAAGGACAAATATCCAAAGAGTGAAACATACCTTGCGTGGCGTAACATGAGCTTTCAGATCAGTGAAGGAAAAGCAAGCTACAAAGTGTATTGCTAATTAGCCACTAGTATATCCCAGAGGAAAAGAAAAAACTGCTAAGATCAACTCCACCTTTTCCCTGCAAATAGCTTAGGATACTGATGGGCCACACCCAAAGTCCTCAGACTGAAGCTACAATTAACCTTAGGGCCCAGAAGATTAGTGAAAGGTGGAGCTCATCACTACCTGAAGAGTAGACTTCAAGATGTTTGTCTTTGTGCCATTTTAACTTCAAGAGTTTTGATCTGTAAGTATTGGTTGCATGATAGTATCATTGCAACTGGGCTACTTACATTCTTCAATTAAACTGTTAAGATTTTCATTAGACTAAAATGTATTATTGGCTTCGCATGTAAGGTGCGTAGCTTTCTGGGCAAAAGGGTTTTGAGTCTAAAAAGCCTGCAGGAATTATAAAGGCTGTTTTGTAAGCCAGGTAAGATAGATATGTAGTACCTTACATTAGTTCAGTTATTTGATGGAGAGGCTGGCAGAAGAGGAGAGCAAGTCTATGACACAATGCTGCTGCTGCAGAGCCTCTGCCATTCCGAAGCACCTCAGTTCTTTCACTCGTGGAATTTCAGCCTTAAGAGGGTACAGAAGTTGCAGTTATGCATTTCCAAGTTGCTGCTTGATTGGACCCGCATGGGGCATTTTCAGTTGTCCTCTGTGCTACTGGACCATAAGATTTCTACACATGAAAGTCAGCTATTGTGATTGCATTGCCAATAATAGTACACTGTAATAAAATGGGATGCAAATAAGTGCTTGGAGCCCAGCCAGCTGCTGTAAATCTCAGCTAAGCTGAGAGGACAGCTCCTTGAAACTATCCAAGCTAAAACAATTGATGGCAGTTGAAGATCTGGGTCAGCATGTTATAGAACAAGGAACTATCTCCACTTTGATTATTTTGAGAATAATTGTTGAGATAAGCTTATTACTCTGATCTTCTCAAACATCTGCCTTTTCAGTATCCATGATTGCCATCTCTTAATTCTCTTCCAATTTTTTAGTTCAGAGAGCACGTTAGCTCATTAAAGTCTACATTATTTTCTTAATATACTGCAGGGTTTCCCCCGGAATCAATATGGTCTATCAAGTACCACATCTTTCATTAGGGACTGTAAGTCAAAAGGCAAACCTCAGCCATCCAATCACATCTTTTCTAGAGAGATATAAATATATAAATAGTTTCTCTTTAAAGAAGTACAAATAAAATTGTATTGCGGCTTATGTCTTAATCAATGAAAGTTATCAGGTATTTTCATGCCCCCCACTAAAAAATTAATATACACATAACAACTGCAACTACTGTCTGTATATGACAACCATTTCAACATAGTACTAAGTATACTCCTTATTTCCTTTTTAGATGAGGTCTTCATAAAAGATCCTTTATATATGGTTTTTCTGCTAGGGTCTTTTTAATGCTTTTGGAAATAATCTTTATGACCAGACCCAGTGAAAAACCTGGAAATATCCAGACTTTGGAGGACACCACAGAATTTAAACACACCAATTGACAATGCTGGGTTTCAAAATAACTAACTGATGATCTTTCTAAAACTTACTTTCTTTTTCAAACCAAGGAAAGCAATTTGCTTCTGAATTTTAAACTATCTGCAGTCATTACATGATTAATCAATCATGTACAACTTCTTATATGGAAATAAATAAAATTAATGTTGGAGAAATACATTGAAGGAAAAGAAAGCCACAAAACTAATTTTTGGGGACTAGGGGACAATCACATTGCAAATGCAAGCATCAAATGCCACAAAAAAAATGTAGGTTCAGTTATAAGTTATATTCAGAAGGAAGGAAAAAAAATGTATTCCAGTGGTGCTTAGAGCAAAAAGGAGCACATGTTCCTGCAGCTGAAAGATCTAAGGAAGGAACATATCTTGTCTCATTCAGAAAGAGATTTTTAAGGGTTTTTTTACTGTGGGCAGTAACTTAACAGTGCAGACTTTAACCACAATAATTTTATAAGAAAGAAATACTGAAAATATTGGAAAGATATTTTTGGTATTTGTCTTGAAGGAAGGCTTTAACTAAGCAAAACACACACACACACACACACACAAAAGAACTGTCCTAGTGCGAGTTACCAATACTCTTCTTCATCCAGAAGGATATATTTTTATATCAGTTAAATGACATACATGTTTTCCTCACATTCTTTTCCACACATGCTTGAATAAAATTCATAATTTTTGGTGTGCTGCAGTCATGCTCAGTTTGTTCTTTTTCACTGGCACACAAACACAACCAGTCCTTTTAAAAAGAAAACAGTCTGTCAACCTAGCTGACAGAGAAGGGGCTGTGAGATTGACAGGTGTATTAAACAAACCTATGAGAAGCTCCCAGAAGATTGAAGTTTTACCTTGAAATCTAAATAGAAAGTTAAAAAAAGTTATTCAATATTGTCTTCTGTGAAGATACAGTTAAATCACTAATAGGTGTATGGCTAACCAAGGCTACTGAGAAAGGTCTGAAAAGTAAAAGATAGGGGAGGAGAGGGGGTGGGAAGTTTGTCATGGCAGCTATGTCTAGACGTGTATTTAAACCCATCTTTGAGATGTCCCCATTCACCAACATTCCCAAAGGTAGAGCTCTTTTCTACAGCTCCAGTGATTTTTTGCAGACATTTTATAAAAACAAGCATTCATGAGACTATTTTTCCCCAAAGCTGTTTCTCATTGTTAAGCAGATCAGATTTCCACTCAGCAAAGACAGCTGTACAACTATATGGAATTGCCAAGACACAGGTCTAGTGACCTCCACCTGCCCTCTCCTGTCTAGAACTCACAGTGAAGTGATTTGCTTCATGGAATGTCTTGAACTGATATGATGTCATTTCCTTTTAATCTTGCATTCCCTGAGTTCTAGGAACACCAGGTTATGGCTGCATAGACATAGGGGAAAAAAAAAGACCAACTCAAAGCTTCAGTTAGTATTCCTAATTTTTACCTGCCTAAATAAAAGGAAGAATACATTTTCCTTGTATTTCCTTATTTTCTATGATGTTTGATTTATGACATGATTTACAGTAAGTATTTTTAGAACAAAACCAAAAAAACATTGATGAATAAAATTCACATAACAGATAAATTCACTTATTTTTTTATTTCACTATAGGTCACCCTTATATATTTACTTCCAAATTCTCTCTAAAATTGATTCTTACTAAATTCAGAAGAGACTGTAATGAAAGGTAAATGTATTTATGCTGAAGTAGTCCTTTAATATTCTGTTTCTCTTACCATTTTCATGTTGTATCTTTCTCTTTATCTCCTTCCAAGTCCTAGAAACTGTTTCATCCTCCAAAATAGATGTATCTGGAGTCAGAAGAAAAGCAGTAAAAAGAAAACAGTGAATATTTAGTTTCTCATAACAGGCCTCTTGTCTCTTCTCAATGACTTTTCATGTCATTGTAATATTATGTCATTATAAAAAGGAGCCAGAAAAATAAGTTCTGTGATTTTTTTTAATAACCTTTTCAGGTTATCATCAGAATGATAACCAAAATTCTTGACAGGATTTCACAACCATATATGCTTGCTGCTTACTACATGTTTTCATGTGTATGCATGTATATTAAACTGATGGAAGAAGATGAAGAACCTACATGGATCAGGGAAAAACTAAAAGGCAAGTTCCCTAGATATTTGTAAAAATTCAGAATAATTTTGTTTCCATATAGTTATGTCTCAGAAACATTTTCTTTCTATTTTCTAGCTGTTTCATAGCAGCACTACTTCTTTCAAGTCTGTGAAATCCTTCATGTACTGATTCAGATATAACACGGGAAAATAACTGAAACAGCACAAGAGGCACTTGACAAAACCAGTAGAATAGCAGAGTAGAACTGATGATAGTATGCACTTTCCACAACAATGAACCTCCAGAACTTGTGGTGAAAGGAGGCAGAGATGAGTGTAACAGCATGTTCAGAAGAATGTCAAATTCACTCCTGAAAAGGAGGTTTCAAATCAGAATAAAGGGAGTTAATAAGGAGGTGTCTCAAAGCACTTTACAGAACCACAGAATGGGTTAGGTTGGAAGGGACCACAGCAAGTCATCTGGTCCAGCCTTCCTGCTCAAGCAGAATCATCCCAGAGCACAATGCCCAAGATTGTGTCCAGGCAGTTCTTGAATATCCCCAGTGAGGGAGACTCCACAACCTCTCTGGGCAATCTGTTCCACTGCTCAGTCACTGCACAGAAATTAAGTTCTTCCATGTGTTCAGGTAGAATTTCCTATGCAACAATTTCTGCCCACTGTTTTTTGTCACACTGGACACAGAAAAAAGCTTGACATGACAGAGCAGAACCTGGCTCTATCCTCTTGACACCCTCACTTCAGATACTTACAGACATTGATGAGGTCCCCTCTCACTTGTCTCTTCTCAGGGCAGAACAGAACCAGCTCCTACATCTTTTGCTCATAAGAGAAATACTCCACTCCTTTACTCACCTTTGTCACCCTCTGCTGGACTTTCACTGCCTTCCCTTCATCCTTTCAGGTATTTGTTTCATCATAGAAGGCAAACAGGTTGTTCAAGCATGTCTTACCTCCAATTAATCCATGCTCATTACTCCTCAAGATCTTCTTGTCCTCCATGTGGACAGTAATGGTCTCCAGAATCATCATGGATTAATATGAGGCTGACTGTCTGGTAGTTTCTTGGGTCCTTCTTTCCCTTTTTATGCCCAGTGTGATGTTTGCTTCCTTCCAGTCCTCAGGCACTTCTCCTGATCACCACAGGATCTCAAAGATGGTTGTAAATTGCCCACCTTGGTGTCTATCAGCTCTCTCAGCACTTGTGGGTCCATCCCATCAGGGCCCATGGACTTGTAAATGCCAGGTTTGCCTGACTCCAGCTTGGTCCTCCTTGGGCAAGGGAAAGTCTCCATTCAAGCCTTCCTTGTCCCCAGTCTCCTGGGTCAGAGATCCCTGAGGGCTGGTCTTGTCAGTGATGACCAATGCAAAGGCAGCATTCACTAACTGCCTCCTCTGGGTCCTCTGTTAACAGGAGGACTCCGGGGAGGCCATTTAGTAACAGATTTACATATTCCTTAGTGTTTCCTTTGTTACTGAAGTACTTAAAGAAGCCCTTCTTGTCCTTGACCTCCTTGGCTTTACGTCCTTGTTCAGATTTAATTCCAGGTGAGCCTTAGCCATCCTTGTTTCATTTCTTTTTACACTGCCAACCTCTTTTTGTTCATTCCAAGTGGTTTGAGCCTGCCTCCGTCTATTGGCTATTTTCTGCTTAGTGATAGAGCAACTGACAGGAGTTCTTTATTCATCCACACAGATCTCTTCCAGTCTTTGCCTAATGTCTTGTCCTTTAGGATGCATCATTCCTGAGCTTGTAAGTGGTGCTTGAATATCAACCAATGCTCTTGGATCTCTCTTCCTGCAGGGCCTGTTCCAATGAGGTTCTTCCAAGATCCCTGAAGAGTCAAAAGCTAGTTAACTTCTGCTGTAGCCATTAAAGATTCTGGGATAGCATGAATGACTATTGTATCAGGACAGAATGATTTTATTTAAAACCTATATTACACTTTTCCAGCTTCTTCCACCTATTCCAAAATAAAGTAGATTTGGAAGAAAAAAAAAGGCAACAGAATTTAGAATGGGAGGATAATTCAGGCAATTTCAGACCTGAGGAGGTCTGAAATCATTGAGGTAGAATATTTAGGTAGTTTTCTGAAAAGAGTATCCAATTAAACAACTCTCCAAAATGGAGGAAAAAGGCTAGTTTTCTAATTTGATATAGTTGTTCACCATTTAATGAAAAGGATCATGTCACAATTTTGCTTAGAGTGCCAGAAGGCTGGACCTAAAAACCCAAAAGTCTTTAAAAAAGGAAAGCAGGACTGCTGACAAATATTTACTCTGAAAAAATTATATACTGAAATATGACAAAATCAAACTAGCTCATTTCCCCATCCTCCTCTTTGTTTTGGGGAGCGGATTCTTGTTAGGTTTTTGTTGAGGACCCTTCTGCTCTATTGGAAAATAAGGCTGACATCTTTATTTGGCAACATTTATGCAACACATTCAATGTTGAGCAAATGCTTGGTCCTGCTGAAGAGAAAATAACATGAACTCTCAGGCAGCCAAGCATATTTTCAGTACTAAGGCCATAGTGATTTTTTTTCCCTCTGTACTCAGTTATGCAAATTTTTCATTCTACTTGTATTGTGAGTCTCAAATTACTATCTAAGTAACTGCACTAGCAAAAGCAGTGCAGTCTGAAAGTCAATACTCCTACACTGTTCTGAGATTAAACCTCTGACTTGCAACAGATTGCAACTAAGTGGAATGAGAGAGCAACCGGTTTTGTCAATGCCTATGGCTGAGAAGGAGTCCTATAAATGCTCACCGTAACAGAATCATACTTTAAAAATTAGAGTAGATTACTTTAGAAGCAGAAATACAGAGGTTTGGGCTCTTATAGGCAGAAAGCAGCCTAATTTGAAAGTACTGTTGTTAGCACATAGGAAAAAGCAAAACTAAAAGAGAGAATTCACTCATTGCAGTTTGTTTGTTAGCAGATCCTATGTAACCTTATTAATTGGGTAATCAAAACAGAGTTTTATTTTTTCACACCTTTGGCAAAGTAAAAACACAGGCATTTAACAACACAGTCTAAATTGTGACCCCTTACTGTATCTATGGAATTACATGTGGTGAAATCCCTAAATAAAGAGTAAACATTCTCATTAATCAGCACATACAGCTGCCAAATAATCTGTAATTTCCTCAGGTAAAGAGTTGTTTCAACAGTGCTGGGCCTGCACTATAGCTGAGCTCTGATAGCAGTGGGAAAATTGACATGTAAACTGCCAAACACTAAAGAATAATTTGACTTTGAACATTGTGGTAGCCAATCATTCAAAATCAGGAAACTAGTATATATAACTTATTTTTAGACTCTTTGGACGCTGAACCTGCAGCAAGCAAACTCACACTGGTTCTCAAGATGAGAGTTTAGGTACTGCCTGAATGAAGTACAGCTGTGGCAACATGGATGCTGCAGAACCCACCTAAAAACCTGTTGAAATGGTGTTTTATAAGACAAACGTTAAACTGCTCAGTAGATTTTCCTAAGACTGTCAAGCTTCAAGGAGCAGTAATAACTAAGATCACTGTCTTTAAAACTGCAGGCAGAAAAGTAGCAGCCTTTACTGCTGCCTTTCTGCTTAGTGCTGCAGGGGAGCCAGCCCCAAGCCAACAAGTATTACCCTGCCTGACAAGTACATCTGCATACCTCCTGATCCCCTTTTCAGGGCTAGCCCAAAGTATCCAGCAAAACGCTGCATCTTAACTTTGTCATTAGAAGTAAACAGCTCTTGGCCAGAAATACTGGTGATGTTGTAGAATACCTTAAATGAAAACCCCTAATTCAATATTTCGAACCCAGTACTGGCTTTTTGGAGATGGATGGATCCTTAAAAATCACATTTATCATCCCCTAAAGCATCAAATTCAAGGAATAGTTTTTCCTTCCAGCTTTTTATAGTATAAAGAATAAATTTTTATCCAGGAGGTTTGTAACTGTTTTTAATTCCAGCAAGTGCTTCGCTATGGGCACATTAAGAAATGCCAGCAGAGAAAATGCTTGACATTTTCTGAGACTGGCTCCTTAAGTTCCTAGAAAAGATGGAAGTTAAATAACCTTGCTTATATTAGTTCACATACACCAAATGTTATGGTTTAGGATATGCATGATTAAGCCAAAGAAATTGTTATCTTCTCTTACATTTGTCATTATAACCTCAAAGGTAAAAAGCAGTCTTCACTTACATCACATTGGAAAGTTTAAACTCAATCTAATATTAGGGTTAAAGGGAAATGGGGGTGTGGAGTGTGGGGGGGAATTACTATTACCTAGCAGTTAGTCATTTAAGCAGATTCCTTAGCAAGTCTCTGAAGAGTACTCCCGATGTGGGATTTACTTGTTTCTAGTATTAGCTGGCAATGAATGAACTAGACATTGGTAGCAATGATGAATAACAACTAAAAATGCATCTCCATTAACATCTTAATTCAAGTCAGGGATGTTTTTGGGAAGTGACTTCAGGTTGTTCCCACTTACAACACTTTTCTTGAAATCTCAGTCCAAATACATGAACTAGATGTCTCCTGGATGAAACTAAACGAGAAGAGGGGCCTCATGATACAATCTAAAATTAATTTGATGATCTATTATCAAGAAAACTTTATTCTCATTAAAATTTTATCCATACCTTCATTTTATAAATTTTCTTTTAAATATATATTTTGTTTATCCACACATTAAGCATTTGAAATATGTGTTCTGGAAAATTTTTCCTCAGAGTTTCAAGCCTAAAAAACCTGAGGACATAGAATATATGTCTCAAATTCATTGAACACACCAGGAAGCTCTCTCATACTGTTTATACTCAGGCCAGGTCACTATCACTTTTTTGCAGGAAAGCTAATGGACATATTTATTATAGTTTTCCAAATCTAATATGAATTTGCTGTAGCACTTGAAGACCTGGTATGGGCAGTACACATCAATCAAAACTGACTAGTACTTCATGAGGTGCCCACATTCCTTCCTGATAGTGTCTGATCACAGACACCTGGGTTTGATACTGTCAAGCTACTCCTCCTGTGGCACGCATGTGTCCTGACTTTATTCTAGCTTGGGTAAAAGCTATGCATCTCACACTCTTGGCCTGCTGTTGTGGGGCTGAAGTTTGTTGGCAGCTGCTTCCTCTACCCTTCATTCATTCTTCTGCCCAGAATGGTTGATGTCAATTGGCTCAAACATGAGCCAAAATAATCTTTTCCTTAAATAGTTAAATTGGGCTTTGATTTTTGGGACTACAAGACCTCATAGGTAAAGGACTGCAGGCTGCAGAACACATTTCTGTGCCCAAAACCTGCCAGTCTACTGTCCTCAGAAGCCCTGTGTCTCACACAGGTCTCTGGTGACCTTGCATGCAGCCCTTTCAGAAGGGCCACAGCCATGAGCTCGCTTCTGACGTGCCAAGGAGCTCTGCGACCACCTGAGCCGCCGGCAAGGCTCAAGGTGCAGCCTCAGCATCAGAGCATGTGAAGGGAGCAGCTGCTTTTTCAGCAGCAGCTGCAGAAGCAATAGATACGGAAGGAGCCAGTCAAGCTGCAAAAGAAGCTTCTGTTGTTTTAGCAAAAATCTGCAAGCTGATCTTTTCCTGTTTAGTGATACATGAGTAGTGGTATGGAAAAAGAATATCAAGGGCATGGGAAAGAAATCACTTTAAAATCTCAAGATGTTTTCTATGTTCTCTATGTCAATTTAATCTAAAAAAATAAAATCATCTTTTTAAAACTTACTCCTAAATGAAGAGTACAGACTATGTTTCCTGTTCTGAGCTAAGTAAACACAATGCTCTACAGTGGAGTTTCACACATTATTGAGAAAGACAAGGTAATTTTAAGCATGGCGTCTCCACATATATTCTTCTTCTTCCCAAACCCAAGGCACAGAGCTTTCACACCCACACCTCACAGTAAATCCAGGAATGGAAAGTTTACGGATTATCTTTGTATAACAACTGGAGGGAGCACTGCTAGCCTTCTGTTCCTTAAGATTACATAAATTTTCAAATAAAAAAAAAGTCACACCAAAGGAAAAAGAAAACACACAAAACCTCCATACACAACCAACAGGAAAAAAAGACAGGTTTGTGTTACAAGAAAATTCATCATTCCAAAATATATTGTAGCTTTGTTTCCAGCTTCAGTCCACTCCTTTTAGGAAATAAAAACAAAGAGCTATGACAAGTTGACCTGCAGATTTTTTAATTTTTTTTTTAACTAAAAAGGAAGGCTATTTCTTCATAGTGATCTTTATAAATTAACCTTTGTTTATTGGAACAGATTGATGTCTAATCTTGGTTTAGGGATATTTGTATATGATACAGTTGTGCATTTAGCTACAAATGAATAATTCAAACCACTGAGTTACTCAAAGATGCAAATAGAAGTGCAAAAAAAATTCCCTCATTTCCTTGGTTTAGCCAGTTTATTTAATTCTTTCCATCTTGTTGAGACAATTTTTCTTCAAAGCCAAAAGATATTTATTTATCAGTCATATGTGTTCAAGTTAATCAAACAACAAAACCTCACATGCCAGTAACTCAGGAGAAAATTAAATCTGTTGGATTCCCAGTGGCAATTCAGAGTGTAAGGATTCCATCCAAATTTATCACCATGACTGAGAAAAAAGCGGATGACCAAGCACAGTTAGGCTACACTAAGGGCAACATTTTCATATGTGGGAGGGCAATTTAATTTGTCTTTCCTTTTCATGACTCACAAGCAAAGATGTATTTGCACAAAAATATGTGGACATTTTAAAGCAGTTAATTAAGCATGCAATTTATATGAAAAAATTATTGTAGGACATTATCTAGGCATCCAAGATGTACATGTCATTTCTGTGTCTTCTCATTTGTCGACCTCATTTATTTTGATTGTGCAATTAGAAAAGTAGATTAATTAATTTCTGTTTTACTACAAGAAGCAAGGCAAACTCAGCAGCCAAGATGTCAAAGCTATGAAAGAAAAAAAGAAAGAAAAATCAGGACACTACACTGAAAAGAAAAGCTCCAGGCAAACAGAGCTTCTACATACCAATATAGGGAAAATAAGGAGCCTGGATTTAAGGAGCAAAAGCTAGGCTAAAATGTGTCATTTAAAGTCTCACTGTGACAGAAAATACAGTTAATGTCAAATCTTATAAGCATAAATGTAAAACAAAAGAGGGGGAAGGTCATCTAGCTCAGAGAAACTTAGTGGTATTAGTGGTTCAGAAATGTTTTATGTGGTTCTCATTAGAACTCATTGGAAGATGTACAGGTAAATATATTTTCATTAAATATTCAGTGTTTCACAGAAGCTGGAACATTTTACAGAGGCATATTGATTTCAATATAGCAGTTCTCAGGTAAAGAAATAGACCAACAAAAGCTCACAAGATTTGCAATCAAGAGACAAATTCTTCAGCACTATATAGGGGGAAAAAATTAAATATTTTGGTTTATCTCAGGTACATAAGCTAACATGAACTCAAAAACAAAATAGTCATTCTGAAGCCCACACTGATTTCCCTCTTGGTTTCCTTTCCTGCCATGAAAGTTACTGTCATTTCAGCTCAACAGCATTCCTGACAGTCAGGCTATTACCTTGAACTCTTTTTTTATGGATCTGCTGCAAGGATTGTGTCACAGGAAAACATATATTTGCATGAAGTGCATTGGTCAGTTTTGGAAGACTTTACCACATTGTCTGAAATACATCCTTGAGTCCTAAAATATGTGGCTTCTTCTAACAGAAAAGACTTAGGCAGATGTTTTGACAAGATATTTTTCACTTTTCCAAGTTATGAACATATTTCAGTCAACAGCATCCAATCTGTGATCTGTGACAGATCACAGTTACTCATAGTAGTCTCATCTTCTATTGTAAAGATTCAGAGAGAATAGGACGGTGTTTTGAAATTCTAAAGATAAAAATCTTAAAGAAAATATTGTCTGCAATGACTCAGTGTGAGTAGATGATCCCTATACAGACATGTCCTGTAAAAGCTGCTTAGAAAGCTTTCTACCTCACCTCCCAACATCTAATGACCTTTTGCTGAAGCAGTTTTCTTCCATGTTTCCCTGTTAACTGTTCTGTCAATACATCCTGTCTGGTAATCCCTTTTAGCCTTTTTGACTGAATTACATCCTCTTTAAAACACCAGCATCATTACTTGCACATATTTGTGTCTGCAGCAATGTTTAGCTCAAAGTGATACCTCTGAGCCCCAGGTCCTATTGTGTATGTTATTATACCATGACATTATAAATTGCTCTTATTAATCGCAACATTCCTATATTGAAATTGTTTTGACATATAGAAAGCATATCTAAACCAGATGTACACTGTCTTTAAAAATAATATTCTTTTCAGTTTCGTATTTACTCATGACAAGGGCTAACTGTGTCGCAGACATCTTTTTGGGAAAATCTTTTCTTAGGATTTTTTCTCTTCTGAGAAGCTGAGGCCTCAGAAATGGGATGTAAAGAATGGTTATCTGCTGCTGTGGAATGCAACAGGTCCATCTGTGATTGGCCCATCTTGGACGTTTATAATTAATGGCCAATCAAGGCTGAGCTATCTCAGACAGAGTCCAAGAGAGCTGCCTTTTGTTAATCATTCTTTTCTATTCTATTCTTAGCTAGCTTCTGAGGAAACCTTTCCTTCTATTTCTTTTTAGTATAGTTATAATGTAATATATATATCATAAAATAATAAATCAAGCCTTCTGAACATAGAGTCAACATTCTCATCTCTTGCCTCATCCAAGAGCCCCTGTGAACACTACCACATAACTGCATTGCAGTATCTTCTCACTAAAACCCTTATGTAAGTAACCTGTATAAAAGATTCCAGCATCTAACAGTGTGACAAAGGTAGTCAAGAGTACAAATGTAAATAGTTGATTTCTCTTTTCCAAGAGAAAATAAGTATGTGGAACTTAGAGCCTTGGGCTAGACATCCTCTAGCCCAGACTCCTGTTTCAAGAAGAAACAGATCACACAGGGGAAGAGGAGAAGGCTCAGGTACTTCAGGTGTCACTCACTAGCAGCTCTCTGAAACAAAGGACCATACTTTCTGACTTTGACCACAGCAGATGGGATCATAAACTATCACATTATATTCCTAAATTGACTTTCTCTTGTGAACATTGTTTCTGGTGTTCGGACAGAGCTATACAAGCTATAGAAGTAATTGTGATTTATGGATTTATGTGTTTACTATTCACTGTGTCTTGTTGCTTGTCTTGGGCATGTACAACCTACTGTTTGTGAAAAAGCAGGTACATTTAAAATGTTTCAGATGAGTTTGAGAGGGGTATTTTGTATATTTTCAGATTGGTAACTATAGAGACATATTTTCAAAGTGCTTACCATGAAATTCTATGCATTATGTTTAGATCAAGTTATTAGAGTTCAATATGCCAACTAGCACATATAATGGTATAAACAATATAAAAATTAATATGAAGCAACGAAATGTCATGCCAAAACAAAAAGTGCTCCTGTAAGATCTTTTATGCTAAAAAGTGTGTCTTAAGTTGCTGGTTTTGACATTGAATGACCTAACATGAAAATTGTCCAAACCAAAGAGAATTTTAATAATTTGCATATAAATGTTAAAAATATTATATTCAATATAAATTGAAATGTGTGTTAATATATAAAAAACCAAACAACTTGTGTATTTCTGACTAGTCAAACAAGAGTCCTTCCTGAGTACTAAGCACAAGACAAACAGGAATGTAAGGCTCTGAGACAAATTTTCTGTCATTCCGAAATGAATGACATTCACTGCCTTGGATGTCACTGACTACTTTGATGCCACTGTCCATACAGTTAAGGTACACGTTTAGGAGTACACCAGGAAACAAAGATGACTTGGCGACCCTCTCCCTGCCCTGTTGGGGCTGATCAAGTACAAGGCAGGCTGAGTTCATAAGATATATTTCTGCATTAGCTTTCTGCTGTAATTGGACCAATTCATCCTGCTCTGAGCAGGTCTTCTTAGCTTCCAAGCAAGTAACTTCTCTAATATAGTTACACAACTTCTTCATCAGACGTGTCTGAGGTGCAACTAGCACAAGGAAAATTATAATGCCTGCACCCTCCCACAGAAGCAGAGCCTCCTATACACTGCTGCAGTCAGAAACTTACACGTTTTGTAAAGCATAAAACAGACCTATGGAGAACCTGCTTTAGTACCATAGCGACTTTTATTTTTATGAGAACTGATACTGATCCTGTGAATAATCCTGTCAAATGGCCAGTGTTTCAGAAAGCCCTAAGAACACCTGAAATTGTGTAGTCCTTGACACTGACACCATCTCTTTTCTGTTTGTTTAGAGCACCTTGTTTTACAAAGCTCACCCTGTATGCTAACTACTAACAGAAAACAGCATTGCTTGTAAAATCTGACCTTTACTGAAAGATTCAAAACCTACAACAGGACAGTTACTCTGAAAATCTGGACATTCGACAGTGAATCGACTTTAAATGGTTGCTTTGCTGCCAGCTATTGGCTGGATCTTGACAACTGTTTAACAGCACACTGTAAGCCCATATTCATATAAAATTAAAGAGATAACTGACAAGTAGAACAGTGTAATTCAAAGTGGCATTTGTTCCAAGATTGACTTTGCTATCCCTACATTGAATACTCCAAAGGGATCTTTAATGATTTATGGTAGGAAAGGATGAGTTTTGTGGGCCAGTGTGCCACAGTAGAGTACTCCATTGCACAATCTATGCCAAGGTTTGAGTTCAGTGCTGGCTGAAAGAAAAAAACATCAATTCCCAAGTCACTCTCTGAAGTGCTTTGGCAATAAGTCAGCCAATTTCAGCCTTTCAGAACCTTGATATAATTTTCCAGTTTTGAGCACCTAAGACAGAAGTTGCTCATAGAATCCCACCTTTCCTCCAGAAGTATCTGGTCCTACAACCTATATGTATGCCTATCCCAGTGGAAACTATCAATGCAGTTGATCAGTTCCCTTTTGTCCTCTTTCTCTCTACCTTTGAGCACAATGAAAATGTGGGTCCTCAAAATAAACAAGGACAAGTACTCAATGCAAAGAAAGAATCAAAGATTTCCATGCATTTCTTTCAAAACTTGTGCAGTTTTCCAGGTGTTCACAGTACAAATCTTATTTGTTGAGGCAAATTCATGTAACTATATTTTCAAGTCAATTCCAGCTACACTAATTTAACCTTAGCACTGCTCATGGCCCTTAGCTTAAGACCTGGCTAACTACCGATGCCACACTTGTGCACCCAACAAGTTCTACACCACAGTTTTGGTTTTAGGATTAGATTTTACAACCAATCCTTATTTATGCCAGACAGCAGGAAGCACAGCACTCCTCCTTACTACATGAAACATCTAGCTGCCCCTTCCAGACCTATAATACTTTGTCACAATTTAACCCCCATCAGCAGCCATGCCCCATGCTGCCTCTCATTCACTCCCCCACCAGTGAGAACAGGGAGAAAATTGGAGGAGTAAAAGGCAAAAAAGTTGTGAGCTGAGATAAAGACAGTTTAGTAGGGAAAGCAAAAACCACACAAGCAAAGTAAAACAAGGAATTCATTCACTGCTTCCCAAGGGCAGGCAGGTGTTCTCCCATCTCCAAGAAAGCAGACCCTTATTATGCATGATGAGTACTTGGGAAGACAAATGACATCTTTCCTCCCTTCCTCCTTCTTCCCCCCATTTTATATACTGACATTATGTCGCAGGGTCTGGAATATCCCTTTGGTCAGTTTGAGTCACCTGTCCTGGCTGCATCTCCTTCTCACCTCCTGAGCACCCCCACTCTCCTCCCCAGTGTGGCAATGCCAAAAGCAGAAAAGGCCTTGGCTCTGTGCAAGCTCTGCTCAGCAGTAACAAAAACATCTCTGTATTATCAACTCTGTGCTCAGCACAAATCCAAAACACAGCCCCATACCAGCCACTGTGAAGAAAATTAACTCGGTCTCAGCCAAAATCAGCACATTTGTTAAACAAGCATTGGTCCAATAAGTTCTGAGTTCCCACACCCACATGTTGACAAAATGAAACAAAGTTCATAAAATCCAAACTGAAGTCGACAGATGACAGAAATACTAGGGAAAAAATGATGCCACTTGTACTGAATATGTGGCTTAAATTAAAACATCACATTTGGTATTACGGCCCATGTGCACAAGTGAGGTAAAAAGATACCATGGAAGTATCAAAAAGAAACAAAACGAAAAGACATGTTCACATGTAACCAGAAACGAGTCTGTCAACAAGGAATGCAAATTTCAGAGCAGAGAAAAAGTGGCCATGTCTTTCTGCTGAAGAGAGAAAGGAGGAGGAGTGGAGGTAAATAAATAAATAAAAGAAGCAGAAAATTTAGCATGGCACAACCATGAAAATTAATGCTTAAAGCAAAAAAGAGGGACAAAAAGGATCTGAAAAAAATACTGATAAGCTCGAGAGGAAGAGTTATAATAATGTGCATGGAGGAGGAGAAAATAAGGGGAAGAACTATAATGTAAAGAATGCTAAGCTGGTAAATCCTACTACTTTTCTTATGGGACACAGGAATAGATCATTTAGGATTCTTCCCAACCCCAGGAAGCAATGTCAAATGACAGTCATTTTGTTTCACCTAAGAGAACATTGACACTAAAAGACACACAGAGACAGAAAAGCAATCTGAAGCAAATTACATGGGTTTTCAACATGAAAGGAATTACTTGTACAAGCTTTTGTACATAACATGGGGTAATATCATAAGGGGAAAAATTAAGTATGAAATGATATCATAAATTGTTCATTTGCAACAAATCTAAAGTTGCTTTGGAAGAAGAATGAATCGTGGGCTATTTTCTCCGAAGTATGTTCTCTAAAACCTGAATAAAGTGACAATTATTCAAAGCTAACACAAAGGAAATCTTTTTTCCAAGGCTTCAAAGTAACAAGGGAATGAGATAAAGTAGATTCTCCAATTCCAAGAAATAAGAAAAGGTCTGTTTTTCCTGCTAATATGGAACAAGTTTGACTGACCACAGTAATATAATGTCAGCCATTCATAGTGAATAAGAAAGATTGCACACCAAGCTTAGTCCCCATATTTTACAAAATACAAAAATTTCCCTGGTGAACCTGACCCTCTCTATGTACCATCTGCTCCTATGTTGAGAACGTGAGAACTTCTCCAACAATATAAATCAAAAATCAAAATAAATGTGGCGTCAAGTTTTTGTGGATGGGAGCAGGGGGAGGTTTTTCTTCTAAAGAGTCTAAAAATAAATTAGAGATACTAGTTTCCTGATTTTAAATGAATGGATATCACGGTGTTCAAAGTCAAAACAATTCTGCAGTTGTGGAGATGGGTTGGGGTTAAGTAATAGACAACTGACAAAGGACACTACTTTTCTACGGCAAGAGAAAGGAAGTGAGCATTATTTGGAGTCCTTACACTTCAGAGGCAGAAAATTGCAGAAGTCTATATCTCCCGTAATGCACAAGTGCTATCATCTCAACTGTGAAGACAAAGTTAAACACTTAGAACACTTTCCTGTTCAACTGTAAGGGCCCCCTTTTACAAGGAAGAAAAACATGAATGCGATAGGGTCAGAGACAGGAGATGTGGATGCTGGCCTCAAAAAATAAAGCTTGTTTACCTTATGTATTGGTGTAATTTTCCTTCATAGTTTACTATGGAGGAAGAAAATCTACTTTCCTCAGATACACTGAGATGGGCTCAAATATAAGTTCATTCAATTCATTAAATTTTGTTGTATTGCAGGAAAAACCCCAACACATTACTTTATTGTATTAATTTTTTTCCAACATGGAGTAATGGAAATATTAATTGCATACTCAAAAAGACTTAAATTGCTTTTCTACCAAAAAAAAAAAAAGTGAAGATAGTTTATCTTACCCAATTTTTTAATTTATTTATTTTTAATATCTTATTGGAATTTAGGCATGGAAATTATGGGTCATAATCAATAACTAGTTAGTGGTATATCTCTGTGTTTAAAATGGATAGTGCTACTCACATATATTCAGCTTATAATTGATGCTGCCCACATACAGCTTTCTATACAGCCTATCTTGCCTATTTTTCAACACTGCTATTCAGTTTCTTGCATAAATTATTATGCCTACATAGGGAAACTGGCTCAGCCACTTAGAGTACTCTTAAACATGAACATTTTCAAGCTACCTCAAAATGGTAGCATTTTAAAACATTATCAAGTTGTCTAAAGAAGAGGCTTTTATGTTTTTCTTTATTACATATGTTTTATTTCTATGTTTTTATAGAGTATCTTAGCATAGTAATAAAGGGAGTCGTGATGGGAAACACTAATTCAGCATAAAAGGGACTTGCCAAAATGCTACAGTCCATGAAAGTGGATTAATTGTTCATTTTTTTTTATGGATTTTTTCTTTCTCTCTGCATTTCAGAGATGGAAAGCTGAAGGAAAGACATTCATTGGTCCAAAGCCGCACCCAAAGTATGTGGTAGAACCAAGAACTAAACCCAAAGACTCTCTCTTCTTCTGCCCCATTATGTTATTGTCCTCCTCTACAATGATGGTTCTGCTATACGTAACAATCCTGGAAATCAGTTGGAAAGGTCTCTGCTGCACAGACTAGATTTTGTCTCCCTCCTCAGTCTGTGGTCTTGCACATGCCTAGTGGATCAGGTCTTTGCTGAAAATGTCAGCTATTAATGCTTCTATAAGAGGTATTTAAGGAACTTCTTTGAGATTCAGGAATACTTGAATTTTCCTTCACTTTGTCTAGAAGTTACGATGTTTGGGACTGAAATTAATAAAAACCTATAAAGCCTTCCAGTATGAACAAGGTCAATTAATATTATCAGTATTTGTGCTTTGGTTTTGTTTTGGTCATATCTGTCATTCATACTATTTCCAGAATTTTCTCTGTGTCAGATTTTAAGCAAATGAACCCAAAATAAGGCCCTTATTTCCTTGAAAAATCATGACTAAACACTTCCCAAACAATGTTCATCAGAAGAGAGCAAGAGGGCAGATGGTAGATGTCTTAACTTTCAGATAGATGAGGTAGGTCTTACCAGAACTAAGCATGATGGTTAGAAGAAGTAATCACACAAAAATTCTTTCTTCCTTTTATGCTCAATTACTTTGAGCAGCCATGATGCAAACTGCATCCTTCATCCTCAGACACGACTCTCTTAAATAATTCTCTCTACAGGAGACCATTGCACTAACAGGATATTTGTTTCTCCACATTTATCAATTAAAAAAATAAACTACACCCACCTATTCTTTTATACTCCAGTTCAATATAGATATATATGGAAAGTTTGTCTTCACTCATCCAGACCATAATCCACAATCAAAACAATTTTAAGAAAATCAACTAAGAGAAAAAAAAACAGTAAAAATTTGTCATCTCCCTTTGCTTCACCTGAAGGACATCCCTTTCCTTCAGGGGAGAAAATGAACTTTTGACCTGAGTGAACCATTTACTTTTTGAGAATACACTGTCATAGAATCAGATGGCATAAATATGTTACAGGAAGTCTCTGGCTTCAGGATCCTGAAAGGAAAGCTTGCCATATGTTTTCTGGTGACATATGAAAATTCAGTTTTGACTCCCAAGGTGCTTCACATTAGAAAGAAAAACAGTATTTGAGGGACAGCAGAGAAAGCCTCTTTTGCATTTCATTTTCCTTAGGTTTGGTTTTTTTTTATTGATATTATTACAAAATTCACAAGGAATACAGAAATTCATACTAGCTTAGGATGAAAGCAGTATTTGCAAATCTTTTATTAATTAGGCAACTGTTCACACAAGTAAACTGATTTACTTCATTTAGCAGGACTGTTAAATTCTTGTGGAGCAGCAAAAGGAATTTTGGCATCGTCTTTGCCCACATGTTAATGTTGCTACAGTGGTAGGTATGGGCACTACCATTATATTGTACCTATAAGGATAAATCTTTTACTTTATTTCATGAGGGAAGAATAGTATTTCATGCTTCTGTTTGTGATGCTTTGCTCTGTTGCAAATTCTTTTCAGAGAACTTTTGCACTAGGAGAGCCCTTATACTGCCCTCTTTTGTTTGTCTAGTCATTTTGAGCACAGCAAAAATCCTTGAAGGTAGACAAAAATGCTGAGATTATTATCTAGCAAAGGTCATAATGCCTGCTTACTAGTTTCAGACACTGCTATTTGCGAACAGGTATTTGTGAACAAGCATACTGATGAATGAAGATGGTACTCAAAGAAAATAATCTACTCTGACATATTTTTCCTTTTCCATTCAACATTTATTCAAGTTTATTAATTCATTTGAAAGACAACAGAATTTGTCAACTTAGCTTATTAGATAAAATATTCCATTTCATCCTTTAAATAAACACCATTTTCACTAAGAAATCAATTTGTTGATCCTAAAAATATTTTAACCCCCTCCCAAGGTAACAGAAAAGAGAAAATGGTGAGGAAGCAACTGGTTTTCAGTATATAGCTTGCCCTCAGCAGTAACTAACTAGCTTAAACCTCTGTCTGGCAGCAGTTGTTATCTTCGAGGTCCTCCATAAAATATGTCTGGAAGATGGTTTCCAATTTCTTTTTATTTGAGTCTGTATATCAAAGGCCACACCTGAGTGGTTTTTATAATTAAGATCTCTGAAACTCTGATTCATGTTGATCTTTCAGCCTCAGACCTTTCATGCTTCATAATTTCTTTCCTAAAATATGGCTCCTAGAATTGAACATGTAGGTTCCAGCTATGCTCCCCCTAATGCTCAGCATTAACCAATTCATAATTCCAGCTCCTTTGAGTCTCTTTTTACTACTGCCAAAGATTGTTCAAATAGCTTTGGTGTATTATTTATGATTAACCCTGTTTCCCAAGGTGATTTTTTTTTTCTTCCTAAAATTCATACTTTTGTTAGGGTCCTTTCTAAGCCTACTGGTAAAACTTTCTATCTTCAGTCAAGTGCATGACCTAGATCACTTCAGATGTATCTTTTTGCTGTTTTTCTTATCTTTTGCATCAAATCTGACTTTATGATTAGTAGAAAGTGCATTTTCCTTCTTCATGAGCTATGAGACTAATTACTATGCTCTATATGTTGCTTATGTGTACATCAGCACAGACACTAATCAGATTCACTCTGCAGAACTAGCAAAAACAATTCTTTGTCATATTAAAGTTTGGTGAATGTAAAATAAATCTGATCTATGCTTGCTCTAAAGGAATAAAGTGTTTACACAAGGTGATACTGACACTTGGCTAGCAAGGGATCAGTGACCAAACATTGTGTAAAAATTTATATTCAAAAGCTATGAGATTTTTTTTTAAATTGAAAGCAGATAAATTGCAGCTAAGTTAGAGAGTAGTAATTCCAAAGAGCTCCCAAAACAAGCAAGATAAGGATGTGTGGTTTCAGCAAGCTCATGAATTGAAGCAACAGAATATCCTCCTTGATACATCTTTTACCACATGGCAAATTAAAAGTTTAAATTAAAATCAGGTTTAAAATACTATTTTTAAAATATGTGAAACTCTTGTAGCTCTTGATCTTAGAAATGGTGAATTGTCTTCAAAAGGGATGAAATGAAGTCAGACAAAGGCGAAGGTCAGAGTGGACTTCTGGATATCATCTGATTCAAACAGAACTACCTAGAAAAGCAGAGGTGTTTTGAATATTTCCAGGGAGGAAAACTGCAATGTTTCTGGGCAACCTGAGCCAGGGTTGAAGCAGCCTTACAGTGGAATAGGGTCTTTTAATGTTCAGAAAGAAATACATCCTTTTCAGTTTGAGCCCCTTGCCTACCACTGGGCATCACTGAAAGGAACCCGACTCTGCCTTCTTTGCATCCCCACTTTGAGTATTTATAGACATTGACAAGATCCCACCAGAGCTTTTTCTTCTCCAGGCTTGACGATCCTGGAGAAGAAAAGCCTCTCTCAGCCTTTCATCACTTTAGAAATTCTGAAGCTCCTTAATATTCTCTGTGGCCCCTTGCTGCTCTCTCTCCAGTATGTCCATGTGTCCCTTGTGTCTCTTCTGGTGGGCACAGAACTGTTCACAGCACTCCAGGTGAGGTCTGGAGTAGTCAGAATTATTCAGAAACAGATTTTTCTGAATTCAGCCATGTGTGCTCCACTTTGGACCCTCCTCCAACCCATTTTTCAATCTTTAGGTTTCTAATAGCTCTCAAAGCTTTGCTGGCACTTATTTTAATTATCTTGACATCAAACTATGGAGCTTGGCGTTTCTCTGAATAGATCAAAAGAGCATATGCTATGCAATCTTTATCTCTAAATGATTCAGAGAGAAAATATCAACCTCAATTAAAATCATTAACATCGTCTCTTTTGCTTTATCACAGCTGTGAGATAAAGACCAGATGAGACACAGATTTTGGATACAAAGTTTGGTGAAAAAAGTTCAAGCATGTTCAGTTAAGAAGTAAATATGAAATCAGTCTTCAAAGAATGTGGGGCCTGCAAAGAAATGAATGTCTGTGTTTCAAAATATGTTCAAGATAATTTCCTTTTTATTTTGTTTTAATTTTCCATTTAAATAAAATAAATCAATTTCAAAATATAGTTTCATTATATTAAAGTTAAAAAATAAAAGTAAAATGAAATTTCATACCAAAAAAGTACTCAGAACACACAGTCTGAAATAGTTTAATTACAGGAGTACAAGTGCAGTGAAGTTGAGTTTCATTGCTTTAAGGTAAGCAGCTTTGTGTCAAGACATTTAAGGCTGCTTCAGGTTTTAGCTATGTGCCTCAGGACAGGTTAGAAGTCAACATGCCACTTACAGCTGAAGTGGTAATGGTAGGAAATAAGGAGGCCAAATATACCCAAGGTCCCCAGCTGGCATAGCTTACTCTTACATTTGTTTCTCAGGGCACAGTACCACATCAGCATGTAGCAATCCATATGATCTTTAAAGCATGTGAAACCCATACCTGGAGGATGACTGTCTCTGGAACAACAGCATAAGAAGAGAAGACAGACTGTGAGATATCATCCAGGAGATGTAAGTCTGAGAGTAACCTTGTGTCTTCATGGATAGACACTTCATCATTAAAAATGACTCTACACAAAGTAGGTTAAAAATGCTCCTGTATAGGAGGCAAACAAGACTGCTTCTTTGCCTCTACACAGAGCATCAGTGAGACTGCTGTTTCAACACTACCTTTTTAAGCCCAGTTCTCAACTGCAAGAACAATGTGAAAACCCTTGGAAGAGAACTGTAAGATAATCTGAATAACCACGAATAAGCATTGGGAGGAAACTTGTTCTTTGTGCTGTAAGCTGTCATTTTATTACCGAACATTAATGTGAAAGGAGTAAATGGGTATATAACAACTGCAATGTCATGGAAACATGACAGTCAAGCATGAAAGTGTAAAAAACTAGTCTCTCTTAACAGTGAGTGTAATCAGAATGAGTCAGTCGGAATCAGATCAAAGTTCCTTCTATCTTGGAATCACATCTCTGACCAAAGTTCTTAGGAAATACTTTGAGAAAGACTAGGACAACAGAGGAAGAATATGGTATGCTTCCCTAAAGTATGTTTTCAGGTGCCAGTGGATCTGTGTATCTCCAAACACATGACAACATTTTGCAGGTAGAGAAGGTGGATAGGTATTATTCTACAATTCTATAATGATACATCCATGACGTGCCCACTGGGGCATGGAGAATGCTGACATAAAATCTTAAAGAGACGCCTTTGATGGGAGGAAGTATGAGATTCCTTCATGGTTTATTTAAAAAAAAAAGTTTCCTAATTTCCCAATACACCTAAGGGAATAGCTAACATAGAATTTTTTGTTCATTATATCAGTTTTATAGTTTGGCTAGAAGCTGTAGCCTTTTTCCCCTCAAAGAACACAGCTAGGAATGCCAGTGTGCATCATTATGAAAATCATTTTAACATTCAAGGTAACACTTTTTCTGCAGACCGATTAGAAAATTATATCTGCTTGTTTTAACACAGGTAATTTGTTTGAATTTGTAGACAGGTCTTGTAGACAGGTCTAACCCCAGCCAGCAACCAGAGCCTACACAGATGCCCCTTCACTTGACATGGTGAGGGTTCAAAAGGATAAATGTGAGAAAACTTGTGGGCTGATGGGGGTGGCTTCCACGGCAAGCAGTGAATTAATTCTTTGTTTTATTCTGTTTGTGTAGCTTTTGCTTTCCCTATTAACTGTCTTTATCTCAACCTGCGAGTTTTCCACCTTTTATCCTTCTGGCTCTCTCAATGTTGAAATGGTTGCAGTGTGAGCAAGTGTCTCCAAGGGATTCATTTGATGGCTGGGGTTAAAACAAGGCACTTGAAATGGCTAACACCATTTGTCTGAATGTCCTTCCTTCCTCCTTCTTTTCACCATTTTCATAATGCCATATCCTATACAATATGTCTTTGGTCAGCTGGGGTCAGCCGTGTCCCTCCCAACTTCTTGTACACCCCTAGCTTCCTCACTGATGGGATGGTGCAAGGAGCAGAAAGGGTCTGGACTCAGTGCAAACACTGCTCAGTATTAACTCGAGCATCCCTGAGCTATCAACATTATTTTCACCACAAATCCAAAACATAGGCACTTACTACTCCTATTAAAATAACCCCACAAACCTATGCTAGCCAAAACCAGCACAATCACATTGTGTCAAACCTCATCACAGAGGATCATGTCTTACTATGCATAATTGGAATACTCTGCAAGAACCTAAGGCAACCATACTGCTATGAGGCAGCATGCACTTGGGAAAGAAAGGGAGAGATGGTGTGTTTGATGTGAACAGTATGTCATATGTTTGTTTAAGAAAACATAGCTTTGCATGTTACACAAAAATATAGTTAGTTACTAGATCATATGAAGAATCTCCCTAGTGCTGTGGCTTTTTCAGACCTCTCAATTCCAATTTATTTAATGTTCATAAGTTCAGGAAAGGATATTACAAAATTTAGAAACTTTTCAAGTAAACATTGAATCCAAGCCCATAATCTTCGTGGTAATAACAAATCAAAATTACCTGTTAATGTATCCAAAGAACTGTTACTCATTCACATTTTATTAGAAATACAGAAATATGTTTTTCTTCAATTTTTTTAAAGTTGCACATAAGATATAAGTTGGGGTTCACACAAAACATGCAGAAACAAATATCACTTTGGTCTTCCTCAGTTTTTATTTGTTATATTTCCAGTCATTAGAATCTATCTCAGTTATTACCAGAGAAATAACATTAATCAAGCCTGCACCCTCCATGCTATCAAAAGGAAGCAAACTCCTGAAGGAGAAAAACACCTTTGGCTCAATTCCATCATCTCCTCTGGTACCAACATTACTGACTTCAAAGAACTTTCATTTATACTGGTGTGCTCCAGAGATAAATTTGGCCTTTCAGTTTTATGTTTCATTTTCAAATACAAAATACTGAGGATTAAATCTTAAACACACAGCTTAAATGTAGATTCCTAAACACAGCAAACTAACTTTCAGAGAATACACATATTTCCTGCTGAATTCAATCAACTTGATTTCATCTCTAACTTGCACAGATTTTGTGACAGTATAACACTAGTGGCAATAATCTTGAGTGTCCTCAGTGAACAGAAAGAAAAGGCGTGCCCTTTTATTTCCAACACTAAATCACTTTTAAGAAAATCTTTGATTTAGGAACTTCAGCATCAATTTCAGTTCTTAATTCCACAATATGAAGTAAATACATGACTCTAATTTCGAGAAATTTTTAATGAGTTATTTGTACAGAACAGGGTAGGTAATCTTATCTGCGCAGAGCAACCTTGTAGCTTTGTGGACAAAATTTATATGTTGATTTTTCAAAAGTGTGAGGCTTTTTTTGCATTTCATTGACACAAAAGGAGACAATGACCTCATCATCCTTTATAACTTGGTCATGCATTCAGTGAGTGAGTGAGTGAGTAAGTGAGTGAGGGGGAGGCAGGAAGGGAGGCAGGAAGGGAGGGAGGGAGGGAGGGAGGGAGGGAGGGAGGAAGGAAGGAAGGAAGGAAGGAAGGAAGGAAGGAAGGAAGGAAGGAAGGAAGGAAGGAAGGAAGGAAGGAAGGAAGGAAGGAAGGAAGGAAGGAAGGAAGGAAGGAAGGAAGGAAGGAAGGAAGGAAGGAAGGAAGGAAGGAAGGAAGGAAGGAAGGAAGGAAGGAAGGAAGGAAGGAAGGAAGGAAGGAAGGAAGGAAGGAAGGAAGGAAGGAAGGAAGGAAGGAAGGAAGGAAGGAAGGAAGGAAGGAAGGAAGGAAGGAAGGAAGGAAGGAAGGAAGGAAGGAAGGAAGGAAGCTTGATCTCAGTGTTGAAGTGGCCTCAGGCATTTTGTACCTCTTGCTGAGAGAATTTGTACCTCTTGCTGAGGGAAAATATCAGCCTGCCTATTGTTTTCTGCAGCTCACATTGAAACCTCAATTCAGCTGTAAGGATTTTTCACATAAAGGAATCTCTTGGCTAAAGTTATTTTAAGTTTTGTTCACATGAAAAATGAATGACCCCAATGGAAATTCTTCTTTTATGTAGCCACTGATATATAATATTCAAAATGAAGTAAAGCAACATTGCAAAACGAAGCACAGGTAGGTCAGTCTACATGATAGTCTACATGTTTTTCCATTTGAAAAACAGTCTATCATGTACCCATACAGAACTGCAAAATTAATCGCAGGTTGTTTGTTATCCTGTCCACTACTCAAAAACAAACAAAGAAACAAGCAAAGAAACAAAGAAACAAACCACACAAACTTCTGTTCTGATCATTGATAATTCTGATTATGCATGCAGACACGCCTTCTATAAAGCCTTTCAAGCAACTAATTTACTCCTGTATTAAAATACTTTGGGTACAGGTTCCCTGGCTGATGTTTCAAAAGTATTACCCTAAATTCCTTTAAACACTAGAGACAGTTGTATAAATTTCTGCTTCTTTCAATGGGCACTGATAACAGTCTCTCTACATTTTTAACAAGATGCATGTCTTCAAAATAGGAGGTTTTAATTTGAATAAGTTATTTTGGAAGATGTAAAAATCATCACAAATTAATTAAAACGTCATCCTTTGTTTGTGGTGATTAATAATGCATAAAGAATCCAGGTTTTACATAATTCATCAATCTGACGTAAACTGGCACTTTCCAGTTCCACCGAGTGGAAACCCAGCTACTCCGTGACACTTGAAAAACAGCTCTGAATTGATGCACTGTATCCTTCTGCCACAGGACTTAAAGTCATAGGGATCCAGTTTGTCACATACAAAATTAATTTTCTAGGACTGAGGCAGTAAGAATATAATAAAAAATATGTGCTGAGCTCCCAACACGATTTTTTTTTCTCTTCCAAGCACTAAAATCACAAAACCTAAAAGCAACATATTAGTAATTAAAGATGGAGAAACACTCAGGTAAGATAATGTAGCCTATGCTCTTATGACTAAAGGATTATTTTCTAAGGAACTTGACATTTCTAAGTATACTGTTCACAAGGCAATCTGTCACCAAGCATTTACACCCCAAAGCTCAGTCTGTAGCAGCAGGATGGCAACACTGGGATTGAATCACGGTGGCAGTAGATCATGCTTCTTTCCAGATATGCAGGCTCATATCAGGAAGCCGTAAGAAATAAGCATGGAAATACCTCCTTATCCCAATTTTTTTTCCCCATCATGGACACACTTTGAAAGTCCCAAAGAAACAATAAAAATGGTACTGAGCTCCTTCAGTTCTTAGTCTTGATCAAGTTGTGTACTTTTACCCTCTGTAATCTTCTTTCATTATCCTCTTAACCCTCTGCCTAATTGCATAGCCTCTGTAATTTTTTTTTTAATCTTTATAAGCAGTCTGGTTTCTTGATTCTCTCTCTGTGATTTGAATTTCTTTCACTGTGATTTATCTCTACAGATAATGTTTTTTTTCCTTTCTTCACACTGTGACACAGCATGAAGAAAAGATGCTGCTCATAAAAATCCACCTCCTCTTATTGATGGGCAATGATAACCCTTCATTTGTACCTGTGCACAGTATGACAGCACAGTCAAAAACATTAGCACTGAGTTCTGGTACCTGAGGGTGACACCAGAACTTGCAGCATGCACTGGCCTGCTCAGTGGTATAAGGAGTTTACATTCCTGCTTAGCATCAAAATTCTGTGTCAGGTATTTCTACCATGGGTAGAAACATTTCTTTTAGGGTTCAGTAAACCCTGAGGTATGTTGACCAAACAAGACTTCAGCGGATTTGAATCAAGTATTTAAAAGTAAGCACCAAATTCTCAAATGCTTAATCATGATCAAATTCTTTACTTACAGTGTGTACGGAAACTGTATTATATTGATTCTCATTTAATTAGCTATCTTAAAACTGCCAAATCTTTTCCATGAGAATCACTCATTATTAAATACTTCTTTCTCCATAAAATTCAGCTATTCTCTTATTATAAAATACTTGTTACTGAGTGTAATTCACGTCATCTTGGAACATAAGTAATTTGATTGTTATTTTAGGGATAAAGGGTGTAACATTTATTTTTCTTCCAGTTTTCAAACCAGTCATATTTTAAATAAAGATATGCCATAGAATAAAATCTGGAAGTTAAATCTTTTAACATCTTGAATATTTAGAGTTCTTTCATTGGTATTTTTTTCAAGGCAGAGATGTATTTAACATTAATATTATTTACATTCAAGTATTACATCAAAAACCAAGAGTAGATTGCATTTGAATGTGATCTGTAGCTTCATCTCTTAAAAAAGGAGGTTGCTTGCATGAGCACCTCTTCTTCTTCTTTACTAAAGACAGGTGTTCCACATAGCTGTAGCTGGATCATTCATTTATGCTCATATACATGAATTTTCCTTATGACTTTTTTACAGTTATTGTTTGACCAGACCTTTTTTTCTTATAGAAGGCAAATGTTCAGCCCATCAATAATATAAGTCCTCATTTTAAACCTTCCGCACCTTAAAAGCTTATGGATTTATTGGTACTTTTCTGAATATTTTCATTTGTAATATACTTCTTTTGTGCCCCTTCTCCTAGTCAACAGCTTTTTTCCTGGGATGTTACTCATAACCAAAGTACTGCTTGGCTGTGAATAAACAGTAAAATTAGGGTAATATTAAAAATTATTCTAAAAATTATGCACTATTCTGCTTCTTGTGCAACCATGGACCAATTGCAAAGACCTAATTGCATGTAACCAAAGTTTTTGAGCTGCTACAACAAAACACAACATTATGACAAGACAACCAAGAGATAAACTTGTATTGTGGTAAATATGACTGCAAATCCCATGGAAAGATACTGGCATTTGCCAGCGAGACACAGATCTATTGATGTATACTCAGAGTTGTTTTTTTCCGCTTTGGTACATTTAAAATAGAGAAATACACTTCAAATCCCTGTACTCATTTTCATCTGACAAGGTAATTCCCTGGTTTACTTCCACAGAAGAAGGAGAATGATTCTGTAAAATCTGAAGCATATTGAATACATTCCTTGTTATCTAGTGGCCTACTGATTTGTAGAAATATTCAAAACACATGGACTACTGCTATTAATCAATAAATAAATTAATTTTTCAATACACATTCATATCTTCAGTCCTAAGGTCTAGCATTGTCTTATGCATCCACCTGAAAATATATTGAAAACAAAATAATTTCTAAGTAGAGAAGAAAATACAACTAGATATTTTTTACTTTTTTTCAAGATAGCAGTTAGACTGTTTTATGTTTTAATATTTTTGTTTTACATGTAATGTCTTCAGCTTCACTATATTAACTTCTGAATGCATGTTTTCAGTTTTTTTTTCATTTAGATTTTTTGCAATAAAAAATCAATATTTGCTTCAAGGCTATTCTACAGCAGTTTTGGTAAAAATAAGTCTCCTGTCTCGAACAGTTGGATGAAACAAGCATCACTGCTCCTTAAAGAGGCATCCATTGCTAGTTTTCCTAGTGAAAAAACAAAATGCTTAATCAACCTCCATTCATCGTAGAGGGTGGGTTCATGCATGGATTTGAAGCATTTATTTATTTATAAAATAATTAGAAGTTTTCAGTTTATTGCTTCTATCACTCCTCTTCCAGAAAACAGTGAACTCATCTATTATACCCATCAGGCTAAAAGTCCTCAGTGCAACAAAAGACTTCTAGGGAAAAAGAGTCATATATCAAATTAAAATCTGCTAAAATATTTACGGCTTTCATTTTTATTGATTTAAACACATATTGATGATTATTCTTCTTTTCTGTAAGATGGTAAACTTGAAAGACCTCCCAGAGTAAAGGTATAACCTGATATACAGAAACCTTAAGCAACTTTTCCTGACATTTTCCAAAGTTGAACACTTTTTCCCCTTTTCTTTGATTTTAGTTCCAACAGACAGTGTCAGAATACAGAATATGAAGCTTATTGAGCTTCTCAGATTAGTGTGGCAGAAACTGCTTCTAATCCTTCATCATCATCAAATTGACTAGTCTGACATTGTCAGTGCTGAGCACTGCATGTACCAGCAAACACTGGAGGCTGAAAAAATATTTCATTCTAATCTAAAGGAAATTTATCTGATACTGCATAGACCTTGCCTGTACCTTCTCAGAGAAGATACAGAGAAGAAGAAATTAGCTAAAATTTTATAATTGATTAAAAAAGAGATGTTTGGAAAATGTTTTGAAATGTTATCCATTTCTGAACCAGTATTTTATATGGCAAGGCTAGCACACATATTCTATACTATTGTTCAGCAAAGACACATATTTTTTAAACAGGAAGTATTCACATATTCAAAGAATATGGGTCCAAGCCAGGACTCTGAATCCAAACAGATGGCAGGTAACAAAGGCTAGTTGAGACAAGGTTGTTGATGGCAAAACCCAGATGTTTTACTGGCCGGGTGATGCACTAAAAAAATGTGCAGGCTTATGCTGAGTTTGTATTACAAGCTAAGAGATTCCGCCTATCATCCTCCACTTAAGCTGCCAAGTCTGAGGAGGAGGACCTACCCATTGCAGTGCATTGTTTTATCAACCCTAATGTTAATTGCAAAAGATAAAAGCACCAAAACATAAATGGAAATACCACAGAGTAGAAAAGCCTTTGAAAGTATAGACTTCCCCATCTGTTCTACCAGTCAACAGCCACCTACATTCTCTGTACTGACTCTATACAGTCATCTTTCAAGAAGACCCTAGAAAACCTAAGCATTGTTGATTTACAACTTCCTGGATTTAAACTTAACCCTGACTGACAAAACATTGTAAATAGTTGGTGCTACTATTTTCTGAAAAAAAGTTAAAATATCCATCAGAAGTGGAACCTTCATATTCTTTTTCTAGAAACTCTACTGTTGTGAGAGAATTTAGGAATGCGGAAGCTGCAAGAACAAAATAATACTAATCAGAGAGACAGATTTTGTTTTTGACATGATCCAGCCAGTAACAGGTAATCAGTGGTTGTATTTTTGCATTAGGAATGACAAGAGGGGGTTAACTTAACAGTTGTGTTATGAAATTGCTCACTGAATAAAAAGAGAAAGCAGTCATTTACTGACACTATTTACACATGTTTTGCGCTAGTTTTTGAGGCATTACATGTTTCAGACATGGCGACAAATTAGGCTGTAAACTTGTGTAATAGTACTGTAATTAGCATTCTTCAACAAGACAACTTGAAAAGTAGAAAGAATAAAAAATACAGAGAAGGTTATTTCATCAGTCCCCCTCTGAAAACTGCTAGCTAGTCAGTAACATACTTATATACATTAGTCCTCCAGATAAACAACCAACAAATAGTCATTGTCAACTGTACTGGTGATTTCTAAATTAAAGAGTCCACTGCAGAGTAAGACAAGTTACAGATTATTTTCAGAGACATCTCCCGCATTTCAGAGTCTTGACGACATGTTTAGCACTGGATCAGAGGCAAGTTACAATCTAAACCTTCATCATTCTCTAAATCTCTCATTGCTTGGATGTCTTTCTGCAGATTTTGGAAAAGGTGGTAAGGAGCTTCACGGCAGAATTTAGAAAAAGATGTAGACTGCAAGATTCATGAGACAGTGACTCTCTTAGCTCTGAGCTCTCCTTCAGATTAACACAGTGGCTAGTGATGGCTAGCGGTGATCCATGAAGAAATCTGAAATGAGCTACTGGGGTGCTTTTTCAAAGTTGCTTGAAGAAATGTCATCAGAAATGCCACCCAACCTTCTACTCTCTAGAAAACTGAAGTTGAAAAGAAGAGAGGATTACACTAGTTCTAAGTGAAGAATCATGTTTTATGTATCTTTGTAGTTCTAGAGTCATCTTAGGGCAGGAAATTATGGGAGTTTGGAGACAAAAAAAATCCTTGTGAACAAATGACCTGATGAGTACCAAGGTCACTGCAAGACATTATCACTATGCTCTGAGTAAGGCAAATGTGCTTTCTAAAATGAGGAATCTAGGAATATAGGCGATGCGGACTGTAACTTCCCTGGAGTCACTGGGTAATTTTCAACAGGCAGAAACCACTGCTGAAATATTCGCTCACAAACAACAAAACAAAATTACAAGCAAACATACAAACAAAAGTCAGGACTTTCCAGGAAATACTAGATTTTGCAAAACTTGGTGAATACTGTTCTCCAAAAGGAGTCACCCTCACTGAAAGAGTTAATAGCAGAAAAAATTACAAATAAAGCAAAGAACAATTATGTTCTAAATTCATCTCTAGTGTCAGCTCAAAGAGGTAAAAAATTTCACTGATTCTTTTATCAAATCTGTTTAATGAAAAGCATTGATATTTCACAGTTTGCAGAATATGCTCATAGCAGTTGCATCTCCTCTTATTGAGGTGTATGGAGGTGTTAACAGTAACAAAATCTGTATTGCACAAAAGCGGCATAGGCAACTAAAGTCAGTAAAGACAAAAATAGGATCATATGAACGGAAAAATTCACATATATACAGAGAATCACATTCCATAGGAGCAGGAAAATCTGCAGACAATGCATAGAAACAAAACATGCAACAGTTATATTACCATGCCTGAGACCAAGCAGATATGAAATTAAATATTTTTGCTTTTCTCTGCTAAAATGGCATTATAAACTGTGCAAGAAAGATCTCAAGGATTCTAAAACAGAGTCACACATACAAAGGTACTAGACAAATAAAAAACATTCGTTGCAATATCATCTGTGGCAGTAGCAGGTCTTGACTTTGTATCATGGCAAAAAGTATATCTTGACAGGTAAAACTGTCAGGGGTAAAAAATGAATATATGTTTAACTACAATTAGTATCTTGATGTGAAATTCCACTTCTCATTCGTACTAAAAGGATATTTAAAATTTACATTTTTAAAGATAAAACACCATTCACTAGTACCATCAGTTAGTTGTTATGATGGCAGTATAGAGGAAGGATTCAGGGATCAGCAAGTTCAGAGCCTGAGCCTCCATGGCTGGATGTTCTGGACATTTTCAGTGCATTTTTCAGACAGTTTTCATTTCATATTTCTCATGTGTTTAAACAGCAGGGTGCTCTGAAGTGAGATATATCCCAAGAGTTTTCTGGTGAGGACAGAGAAGAAATGAAAATTATTTTCTTTTGTGGCAAATGCCCAAAAGGAGTTTGCTGAGCCTTTCTGTTTCTCTTTAGATATTTATGTCCTTCTCGGGGAGAAGACTGCACACACACAAAAATGCATCTCTTCACACTGTGGCAAACAAGCTAATTTGACATTGGTTATTCTTATGAGCATACCAAGGAGTATCACCAAGTAGCATTAGAATACAGTCTTTAATCACAGGGGAGTAGCAATGTGTCCCCTAAGAAAGCAGAAATTCATAGACTTCAAATAATATTTACATCTGACCTCCTGCATAGTGGAAACCATAAATGTCATCCAGCAGCTCCTGCATCAACACTATAATTTCTGTTCCAGTTGCAACTTTTGCTTTTTGAATGCTTTTTCATTTGATTTAGAGATCTCTTAAACAATGTCAGAATGCATGGTAATAGGGATTTAATCAGGACTGAATAGTCAGCCATTACTCACTTTTGGCTCAGGAAGAGCCAAAATAATATGTCCATGATCTCAAGCAGTACATCTTAACACAGTCAAAAGAAGAAAGACTACCCAGTATAGTGACATCTGTTCTCTGTCTGATTTTAAAGAGCACCACACACAAAAAACCCATGAAATCCAATACACAAGGTCCCTTTTTGGCAAGGAATAAAAAACTAGCTTTTCTAATTATGTTTCAAATTACAGCCTCTCCTTTGAACAAAGACAGCAGAAACCCCACCACAGTTAACACTAACTTAAACTTCTTGGTCTTCCATTGTGCCTTGGATATTATAAAACTATTTCTGACAAAATTAATTGTCATTTCAGCATATATATTTAAAACAATATGGGGGCTATGCCACTCTTCTCCCTGTCTCACAGCAATGGGAGAACTAACACACTCTATTTAATATAAAGTACTCATATTTTAAGCAGGCTTCAAGATACATTCTATTGAAGCTCAATATACTGTTAATAAAAAGAGAATTTTAATATGGGAGAGAAAATATCTTTATCAACTAGTCCCCTCCATAACCTTTAACCACTGAAATTAGTTCAAGATATTATGTAGTTAAGAGGCTAATTAATATTTCCAAAATGCCAGGACTCTTACAGACCTAAAGATGCCATATAAGGATGGCTTCTCCAGCATATGTCTATGTTTTGGATGTAAGCTAGTGGAAATAATACCTTCTTCCTTTTATCAAATTATATGTTATAATCCCCCCAAGGGTCCTTCCTGGAAGACAGAATAATTTTTCCTTTCCATGGACAAAATCCATGTTGTCACGTTTTCACTGATTTTTCCTGAAACTGCTTTCAAACCGGGACCACAAGCAAGGCTTTCACAACAAAGTGAGGAAAAATTTGCCTAGGTCTGACTTTATTTCATGATTTCCCACCTGTCTAAATCCTACTGATCTGAAGAACTATCCGTATGACAGATGCACAGGCAAAATCATTTCCTTCATGCTTTTAGAAAGACGTAATGGATGTATTGGGTTTACGTGGCAAAATAAGTAGCAAGTTTGCTACAGGTGTGCCTTCTGTGACAAGATGCCAATATCTTCACCCACGTCAGACAGAGACAGTTCCCTGCTGAAGCAGAGGAAGAGCAGGAGAAGGAAGGAGTAAAAGATATAACATGGAATGAGCTGACCAAAGACCCCATTCTCTATTTCCTTGAACCACTTTGGGAGGATGTAGAGAAATTGGCAGGGAAGCTGAGTTCATGAAAAAGGGAGAAAGGGAGGGGTGCAGTAAAGCCTTTGATGACTTGTTTTTATTTCTCTTTATCCTGCTCTAATTTTTGATTGGTAATTAGTTAATTTCCCCAAGCTGAGTCCATTTTGCCTATGACAAAGGTCCTGCCTTGCTCTTGTCTTGACACATGAGCCTGTTGTTGTATTTTCTCTCCCCTATCCAGCTGCAGAGCAGAAGTGATGGAGAGGCTAGTCGAGCATCCAGCATCTAATTTGAAAATTAGTTTGTATAAACTAGAAGTGTACAGTAGAGAACTGGTTCTGAGTAATTATCATGCTATAAATACCTGGTTTTCAGAATTCATTTTACTCAACATTCTATAAAGGGGATTTAAATACATTCATAAACACTTTGATCTATATTTCCCAGCCAAACGACACCAAGCCTCAATACATCTTTAGCAACATCCTACAGCTGTGGGTGATAGAATAGCAGTATAAACATTTCACATATCTGAATTATATATGTGCAGCAAAAGTGAACCTGATCCATTTAGACTATATGACAGAAGTTAAACATGACTCTCTATGACAATATCTGTGCCAGAATTGTCTTTTCTACATATACAGAGTAAAACAACTTGAATTTTCATTTCTTTTCTTTTACAACTCATCCGGTCTATTTTAATTAATGCTCTAAGTGACCTGAGGCCTGAAAAAAGGTTTGAAATAGAAATTCAGAGAGGGAAAGAGAATGCAAGAGACATGCTGTATTTATAACAGTACATTCATGAATATCACCAAGTAGGTCACCCACCTGTTTGCATGGTAATCTAAAAATACACATGTGCTCACAAACCTGGGCAAATAAGGACACAGCTAATGTTACTGCTTCTTCCTTCACTCCAGCGTTTGTCGGCACAGCAGTCCACAAACTCTGGGTATGACAAAAGCAGTACCAAATTTCTCAGGTATCTCTCTCTAGCAACCAAACAGAGATTTATGTGGTTAAACCCACAGAAGAAAAAGAAATAAAATCATCCAAGATGACTAAATCACAGTTTCTAGTGGGTAGCTTAGTAACTGAACTCTTTATCCCCTGAAGGACTACTCAAACCATTTGTTTTTATTTTCTTGACATCCTGTCACTGTAACATAACTGTGCTGCTCTTCTTGTTATTTTCAGGGATGAAAATTACGGTCTTTGCTGAGGAATCTTAAGAAGTAATGAATAATAAGGTAGGGGAATATACCCCCCCACTTGCAAACCACAGAAGGCAGTGAAGATCTCAGGAGCTAGGCCACTGCAATGTGGGTGAAACTATGACATAATCTTTTCATGGTCCCTGAAAAAAAGATTAATTTTTTTTTTAATTTTAGCACTTTTTGAGGCTGATACTTTAAGAATTGGTGTTTTTCTTTGTGCACAAAGTAGTTACTCAACTGTTTAATACCTTGCTACTTCTATACTTTCATTGTCCTTGTATTGCCAAGGAGGTGACAGTCACTGTGACAATGTTAAAGATTTCAAGAAAAAGCAAGAGTATCTGGGATATTGGCAGTGCAGTGCATTAAAACATTAAGACCCTTCAATTTAGGCCCAGTGAGCTAGAATTTTTGGCTTAGGGAACAAGCAAACATAGGTTAAACGATCTCACTCTAGCCTCTAGTGGTCATAAATCCACATCACAAAACCATCATGCAACTAGTCAAAGTAGTTCTGTTTCCCTCAAAACATAATCTAGGACTAGTGAGCTCTTAGTATGGACAGGAATTTTCTTTTCATAAAGAGTTTGCATGATGTGTGATGTTAACGTCTTTTCTTTCAAGCATTGTTATTGGATGCTAATTTTCACTCACAAACTTGCCTGTAAAAGTGGTAAGAGAATTCTAAAGGGGATTAACATTAAACTTATGTACATTAACAGCAAACCAGAATGTAAAAAGGGCAGAGTTGCAGTCTATTGCACCTTAATGTCAGTGCTACAGTCTCCCAGAGATTTTATTTAGATGTCAGAATCCTGCACAAAAAAGATTTATGCTCTGGTTTCTCCTTACTCCCATGGGGTGGTAAGTTACTGCTAACCTAACTGCACAGTGGTAGTTCTACTGCAAAGATTAATAGCACAGCAGCTGCACAGAGTGCATTTACTCATCCATTTCCTAGCCCCTATTCAGGTAACAGAACAACTGAGTCAAGATCCCAGCTTCCTCCAAAGTGACAAGATCAAATATCTTCTCAAAAGATGAAAGGTGGCTGTCACAGCACATTATGTCCTTGAAATGACAGAACAGCCCAAACAAGACTCTAGAATTTAACCATTTCCTTCTATGTAGTTCTTACTTAGGAGAGAAGGACTGGGGAAAATTAGCACCTTCTTCTATAAATTTCTAAAAGCGTATTTTATTACAAAAAAATACTAATGGGGGGAAATATAGCAAAACAAAGTCAAACACAATCTTGATGCGTACTTTTTGCATTACTACTCAGCAATTTATTCCTAAATCCAAACTACTTTCATCTTTCAGGAATGAAATAAAAAAATCCTTCAACTGAGAATGGATATAATGACTTGAGTAGAATTCTATTCTTTTACTAGTTTATAATTTATTGTTGTACCACAAATTTGAGTTTAGAAATGCAATTCACCATAAAAATGTGTATATTTAGCAACAGCTATTTTTAAAAGGAACTATACTATTTCTTTAAACACTACGTACCTATTTTGTAGAGTTCTTTTTAAAATATTTTTAACAATATTTTTAAGATTTTGGTGCAAAAAACCAAAGTTCTCCATCAAATTAGTCTATTTCTTTAACATGGTGCAATATAATTCCAACCAACAGGATTCTCAGGAATGCCTACTGGAACATCACAAGAAGTATAAAATAAACTGAGATAGCAGCTATGTTAATGCACATCCACCAAGATCAACAAAGTAGATTCATCATTGCATCACTAGTCCTGCCATTTGTGTGTGACTTTGGATCTGACTGGATTCCCGGCTTTTCTTCCAGGAATTCACATCTTTGATGTACTAAGCCACGTTTTATGATACAGAATACCCAAGACTTTTTTTTCTGTCTTCATTCCAGCCAAAGCTCTTCTGTACGTCCTCCCTACCTCACATGTTGACTTTCGTGAATCATCTTAAGAAATGCTGTGTTGACAGTCTCACAGAAAGTTTACATCACCTTTTTAATGTCTCATTGGAATTTTGTACTTGACTGCTGCCATCACTTTTTTCCTTTTCTCAGAATATCAGTCAGCAAACTCCTGCTTTCAAATACTATTAACTATTCTTACCCTACTAGTTTTGTGAGATACATGAACAAACTCTTGGCTCCAATGCTATCGCCCTGCTATCACCGTGACAAGCTATTTACAGGTCTTCCACTACCTCCTTCTCATAATTGTGATGCTCTGCAGCATAGGAAATATACTGAATCTCTCCATCTTTAAAATCCACTGCTTCCAGATTAACCACGATATCTTCTACCACAATGGAAAAGGTGCTTGCTTTAACAAGTGCTTTTTTACTCTCTCCATGTGTACTTCATTATTATCTATTTTACTGCCCTAACATCATTCACCCCATTTAAGGGACAACCTATTTAAGGGACAACCTTCCTTTCCATATGTGCTTCAAATATTTCCACCTATCCAGGACCCCCTCCTGGCCCTCTCTGGTCACAGATATTAAATAGGTGCTTGGTCTGGGATTTATGCTGAGAACTCATTATGTAATGGCTCTAAGAATATTCCACCTACTTGTCCTCTAGTACATCAGCACAGTTCAGGAACTGCACACTATAGTTAAAACCTCAAAAGAAGGAATCTGCTGAGCTTTCCAACAACACAGTTATAATTGGATTGCTTTTAATATCAAGAACTTACAGAATACTACGTATGTCACATGCCAAGGCAATTAGAAGCCCAATTGTGTGAAGTCCCAGTAACCCGAAACTAAACTACTGTCAACCTGAGTCTACAGTAAATGACATGCCAGAGACACAGCAGTGGCCCCTGAGGCTGGAAGAGGTCTGGAAAGCCCAGGCATGGATGGCACTTGGAGCCTGAGGACCTGTCACACATGTGACATATATATAGCTGTGTAACAACCCAAGAAGCTGCACTTAGGAGACAGCACAGGCAGAGCTGCCTCAAAAGAGTATAGATTATATCACAGTCATGATGCAGTTGCCACACCTCAGAAAAAGAATTAGCAGAGCTAATTACCCTAGCACCCTGTATTACATGGGTGCTGTCCTAACTATTGCCTTTTCAATGTTGATGTGAAATTATATTTTATTAGCTGGTTTAATGTGTAGCTAATTCTGCCTAGTAAGCCTGGCTTTTGGACTAGGTGTTAAATTTTAATATCACAGGGTGCATCCATATGGCCACCTGAGCTGAAGGAAGCACTGTGTCTGCAGATGTGCTACTTGTGTAGCATTGCAATCACTTGCAGCCTTTAGAACCAGTGGATCTTGTGGAAAAGCTCCTAATACCCACCATTCCAGACATAGATGGGGAATGTATGGTCAGCTCTTAGAAAGGCACTTGGATGTCAGGCTTGAAACCATGGAGGCAATGACTGCTGCAAGCAAAAGAAAGCAGAGATAGTCCTGCAAAACAAAGAAAGCATAGACACATTGTGAGGAGCCAATTTAATCTTGATTTCGATCTCAGTACTGGTAGTGAAAGGTTTGTGAGGGAGGGGTTGCACATGTGCCACTTGTAGGAGGCAGCCAGGAGAAGAGATGTGAGCACCTTGTCTCTAGGAGGACTTTGCCTGGCAACCATTTCATATCTTACATGGGACAGGCTGTCAGCAGCAGACCACCAATCCCCAGAGAGGTTCTGAAATCAGATGGCAAAAGGACTCCACCAATGGACTGCAATGTTGGACTCAGGCAGGGGTCTCCTGTGAGCAGGCAGACTTTGGGAAGAGCCAGGGGGCATAAAAGTAACTGCACCACAAGTTCTGGGGTTTTTTTGGCTTGGGTTTTTTGAGACTAGTCTTTTGGGGCTTTTTGCCTTTGGCTTTTTGAGTTTTGTCCTTTGGAAGCTTTTATGAGTCTGGGGGCTGTTTGAGTCTTGTGCTTTTTCTTTGGCTCTGGCCTGTATTTTGGCTCATATAAGGTCTGCTTCTTGCCCTGGCCCTAGCCTGTTTCTTGTCCTTTTTGCCCTGGCTCCAGCCTGTTTTTTGGCTCTTATGCCCTTGCTGGCCCTTGCTTGCTCTCACTCACTCCTAAGTCACCATCTCACTGGGCAGGACACCAGCTGCCCTCTGAGCTTCCCATGTAGCCTGTGTCCTGCCCAACCCCCTCACCCATCCTCGTCACCACCCGTCCTGCCTCCCTGTGTCTCTGACCATCACCCTGCCATTTCATCCCTGTGTTCCTGCTGAAGCCACCTGCCTGGCCTCCAGTCCAGCCCACCGCCACAAGCCCCACGATGACCCTGTCCAGGATCCTGCACCTCCTGCTCGATCCTCACTCCCCTCATGTCCAGCCATCCGTCACCGTGACAGCTGTGCCTGTGGAGCTGTGCCTCTCCGCAAGCTGCGCAGGCTCCCCAGCACACCCTCTCTTCATGGAGGTCAACAGCACTCCCTGACCTTACTGTAGTAATGCCCACTTCTTCACTTCTCTCTCTCCCCCTCTCTCTCTCCCCTCATCCTTTCCCATTTTCCTTCCTTCTTTTCTGCCTTTGCTAGCCCTCTCCAGCAGGGCAAGTCCTTTTTTTTCCTCATTACCACAAATGGTTCTCAGATATAATGGTGTGTCAGTTGACTAAATTTCATTCTAGACCAGCTATTTTTTAAAAGAACTCCTCACAATTCCCCACAATGGAATACAACATACATAAACACCAGTTCAAAACAAATATTTAAGTCAAAACTCATATATCCAGGGTAGAATAAAGACAGCTAGAAGCGCCCTTGTGATTAGTTACTGGGTGGCATCTTTCATGGTTGTTGTCCATAAAGTTCCTAGGATCATAAAACATTTAGGACTTCAGCCAAAAATGGAAAACTAAAGTGTGCAAAACAAGGTAGTATAACCAACAACTGAAGAGTAAAAATGCTGCCAAATTCCTGAAAAGAATTAGAAGCAGCAAACTGACTCCGAATTGAATTAGGTTCATTCAGGAATTTATAAGTAGTATTGTTAAAAATAAGAATGTGACTCTGGAAAAGAGTTGAAGCTCAATGATACCATCTATTAAACCTCAGTAAGAATCTCCTGAGAAATGAAATCAGTAAAGCACAGCAAATCAGACCTTTTAGAGCATTATATAAGCTAAGCCTTATGCCTTAGCCAGTGCATGAGCAAAGCTGTTAAGTGTTAATGCATATAATCTATCTAGCCAGCTAACTAGTTTAATCCATCACATAGTGTGTGAAAACATAAAAGCAACCCAGCTGTGACAAGTTAATAGCAGGGTGAGGCAGTAAAACGGTAACAAAAACACACTTTGATTAATGATTCTGAATTGTCCAGCTCTGGTATAGATGGCTTTTGTCTAGGTCTATTTAGTGGCCAATCAATGCAAAATAGATCGGGTGATTTAAAGTGTTACAGCAGATCAGAAATATTGCCCCAAAATGATAAAACCTGAGGAAAGCACCACATTTTCATAGGAAATAGAAATAACTATTCATATAACTAGACCTGTTTTAGAGGAAGAGAAAGAACTGAAATACACCAAACTCAGGGGTTATTCCAGTGATACCTTCAGTGGAAGGCATGCTAATAATTTGAATAAAGTAAGAACTATTCTATACTATTAGTCAAAGGGCAAGGAAAACTTTTTTCAATGTTTAAAATATGTGAGTGCTTCATTTTCATGGTATCTCCGTTTCCATTTCCACACCCCGATACAAAAAGTTTACAAGTAGGGTCAGGAAAAAATTACAACATGTCAGATGAAAACTTTCTTTCTTGGCATGTCTTAAACCTATGGTGTTTTGGATATTCCAGTTAAGCATAAAATAAACACACAAACTCGGGGGTACATCTGAGCATTGAACAGCCATCATTCCTCTTCTTTCAGTCCACAGACTCCTTCCTGTTAAAAACACTATTGAATAAACACACAGAACAGTCACTTTGACTTCAGGATATGGAAAACTTGAGGCTGTGCCTCTCAATCTGAGGAATTCAGGCTTCTGTTATAACCTAAGGAAATGCTTCGAGCACCAAGCTGTCTCTGTTGGCATTTTTCTTACCAAATAGGTGTCCTACTACCCTATAAAATACCAGTAATAGGGTAAATACTATTCCTAAGTATGCTTCCTGTGGTAACTGTTTGGCAACTGAACTTGTAACAATGAACTTGTAACAGAAGACAATGAAAGAAGATAAAACAGTATCCATAAGACCCTTCACATTTTTTGAGCAGTAAGAATGACCAAGAGAAAATCTTCCACATACCTGCAGAGTGGAAATAAAAGCTAGAACCAAGCATGCAGAAAGTAAAAAGCAATTATCTGTTTTCTGCACAGCAAGTAGTTGCATGGATTTTGCTGCTGTATGACAATTTAGTGAATGACTTGGATTAAACACTTTTCCAGCCTGGAAGATCAGACTAACAGGAGTCCATCTCTCTTGCTTGTGCACAATGCCCAGTATAGCAGGCCTGCAGTATGAGGTATTTGATAATGCTGACGCCTCCAACCTGCACAGCTGGTCATTGTGGGGACTGCCATGTGCAGGGTGCAGGGTAAAATGAAAGTGATGAATGCATCTTGTCAACGAGGAGAAATCAGAGTTATCTGAAAAAAAACACAACAGCCCCTTTCCCTGAATCACAAATTACTTCAATCACAGTTTCAAATGTCCTGATCATCCACTGCACAGCACACTGAGCATTCCCTTTGCTGCAACCCCATGTGTGGTTTTTGTGGTTGCTTTGGCTTACCGCTCATTCTCGCACCCTTCATTGACGCCTTCTCCATTAGCTGTCATACAGACCGCTATCCAAAAGCAGCATTTCACTCTCCAATCCTTACGTTTTGAGTATCTGTCATTCTTGTCTTCGCTGTGAGCTGCAGTGAAGTGTACAGTGACTTTGTAAAAGGAACTTAACGCTCTATAAGTGATATGATCAATAACAGTGCTGCCCAAAACAGTCCAAAACCACTCTGTAAAAACAAAAAATGCATTAGAGTTCATTTCTGACATCACATGGTCCAATACAAATACATTTAAATGGTCTTGCTGCAGTGGCCTGTAACAGGAGTTGTAAGTGCATAAACTCAAAAAAAAAAATTTGTTTCTTAGTCATTGCTAGATATATGGGTATTTGGGGGTTTGTGATGGTTTCTAGGCAAAATAATAACAAAATTCTGTGTGTAAAAGTAAAAAAACTGGGAACAACTGGTAAATTTTTAGGAGAACAGTACATAGCTTAATTGTCAGCACAGCAACTAGCAATACAGAAATGCTGTCATGTAAAGTGACAACATGACATGCCTGTAAGTAGCGTAGGTGTCCTAAAGAGAATTAAATTGGCCTGCCTGTTTTTAGCTACCCATGAGAAACTGCCTGCTGTACTAAGTAAAGGCTGGTAGCCTTTACTTAGTACAGATATTTCCATCTATCACTTTTGAATGGGAAGTATATCTGTCATCTCATCTAACATAAGCAGACATCTAACCATGTCTGGAAATGAACAAGGGACTTGCTGTGATAGGAACTGATAGTAAATTGGAGCCAAACGTTTTCAAAAGGGCTGTTAGAGAAGGATATAACCTGTATAGATTTGGCTCTACAGAGAAGAGAAGGCATACTTAGTCAGTGACTATTTCTGACAGTTGATAGTTCAAAACCTTTGTTACCTGACATGTATTCTGAGCAGCCACATTCAGAGTTACGTGAAACACCCATGCCCGATGATGTCTAAAGGATAACACTGGCCTACAGCTGCCGCTAATCCTTCAAGCACCTTTTAGAGATAAAAAAAAGTTCAGTGGGTCAACTTAACCTAGCTAGCTGCCTCCAAAAAAACACTTAGAAAGTCCTTTGAGATGTGTCAGATTACAAGCAGTGATTTGGAGCATCATCTGCACCAAGTAACTGCAACTACTACTGGCAATGTCCAATTACATGCTGACAGAAACACAAAACACCACAACCCTGATGTGATAAACCAGCTTGAAAACCCCCATCTCCCAACAGAACATGACTGAACATTCTAACAAATTAAAACAGCTAAATGGATGTGGCCCAGCTTGGCTGTTTCTTTATCTCTTTTTTTAAAGGTTATTTTTAAAGCTTATTTCAGCTGCTACATGGGTCAATCCCCATGGGAAAGGCATGGCTTCAGTAACATTCAATGTGGAATTCAAAGTAGCCACAAAAACTAGGGAAAGGAGGAGCTTGAAGGACTTAGCTTTTTTGTTGTTGCTATTGTTGTTTGTTTTTAACAGGATATTTTGGTCTCGGCTTGATATAATTGCTGACCAGTCATCAGAGAACAATTAGCACAATGATTATGCTAAAGGGATCATTGTATATGTCTAGCTACCACAGTTCTTCCCAGGGTTTACCTACTAAAGAACAGTGAATGTTGACATGAAGGAATGGGCCAAGATTTAAGATACTAATTCAGTTTCTGAGGAAAAACTGCCAGACAGAATATCATACAATGCAAGTAAAATCTCTAAAGAAATGAGTTGGAAGAGACACATGTCCAAGAAAATTTCAATAGTGTTGAAAGCAAAGAATTGGTTTTGAAAAACATACATGTATTTTTTGAATAGGAGTGGTTTTTATAAAATATCTGCTCTCATTACTGCTCTAATTATAAAAAAACTTTTAAAATATCGTAATTAAAAATATAGAGGATTAGATTGCTTTCTTTCAGACAAAGGACGAGGTGAACTAATGCGTTGCTTCTAATTTTCCTTTGAGTCAATGAGAATTAGAGGTAACATACTAGGACATGTTTCAGTTGTTTCATGTTTCAATGCTGCAGTTGCAAAGAACAAGTTTAAAATGTTAAGGAGAAGCCTTCCCTGATCAAAAGAAAGAAAAATTTCCTCAAACCCAGGAAGAAGTCTTAAATGAAAAAATATGAAATCTTTAAGGAAAAAAAAATCTTTCTTAAAAAGAAAAACTTATGATCAAGCTTTTGTAAGGTAACGTTTTTCTGAAAATATTTTGTCATTTCCTTGCACTTAGCAAGGGTCTAACATTGTAGTTTGCCAGACTAATAAGCTTTGATTTCAGAGAAAAGGAGTTTTTGCTGCAGAGTAAGAATATAAAGCTGGTTAGTGGGAAAAAGCCACTGCTGTCATTTTTCCTAAGAAACATCAATGAGCTTTATTAAATAGATGAGGTTTATGACAGAATATTCTTAACTACAAGTTCTTACAAAATTCACAGATTACTGAAAAAAAAACAGACATTAGACAAATGAAGGGAATATTTCTGTGGGGTTTTTTTTCCACAAAGAAAGAGAATGATAATCTAAGCACTGAGGTGAAGAAAACTGGCAAGAAAACTACAGAAATAAGCAAAAAAGAACATGCTCACATTTCATCAAGCAATGTGGAAAGGGAAGGGAAAAGGCAAGGGGAAAGGAAAAATAAAAGAAATTTCCCTAGCTGAGAGAAAGTTCTGCCAATGCTCTGAGATGTGTACTTTTTCATACATAATTTGCCAAGCTGCCATAAAATGAAAAGCTTGCAGTAGAGGAGGGGGAGGGCACTGGGGGCAGTGGAATTGACAGCAATGAGCTTACCAAAATAGAACATTTGTATTTTGCCTGACAAATAAGATTCCATATTACAATATATTTCAGTGGTTGGAATTGCCTGAAGCTTTCAATCAGTATATTTATGGTTTATGAGTTAGTGGACAAAGGACATCTACCAGATACTGACAAGATTGCAAAAGCCTGAAAGGAGAGCAGCAAAAAATCTGCTGATAAAAAAATCAGCTACAAAATCAGCTGATATCCTACCTGTGTCAATGAGACCTTACTACTTATGTCAGAACATTTCATTCATGTTTTTTGAATGATCCCTAGTTATGATCCTTAGAATGGTCCTTGGTCAGGAATACAGAAGTGAGAAGATAAATTTAAGTTCAGCTTGAGATCAAAATGATGGTCTAACATGTTCCCCTTCTTATGGCAAGACAGATTACAAGTTTAAAATCAGAATTTGAATGCTTGCCAGAAAGGAAGTAGATACATTGCTCCTTACCGAAGTAAGGGCTAAACAGGCTGATTCAAACTGGTGCCCTGTTTTGGCTCATCTAACAATATAAGAAATGTATGCAAACAGTTCGATCTAACTGACAATTTATCAAAGAATAGCTTAAAAAATACAGAGAAAATTCTAAATTCAAGATCAATGAATGTGGTTAATCTTCGGGCTGTTCAGTACCCCTAAATTACTACAGGATGCTGTTACACACTATAATAGCTTGCTGAGCATTTGTTAACTCCAGCAGAGTATATGTGCAATTATTTCTAATGAACTCCCCAGCCCCTTAGGAAAAACTAAAAGTCCTTTTGAATTGGTTCTACCTGTTGGCTGCATTAAATTTGGAAACAAAACCCATACGTTTTCAAATCTCCCCATATGACTGGGCTCAGAGCTAGATTGGCATGTTTATTTTCAGAAAACCTCCCAAAGCATTTTAGGCATGGCCAAACTAATACATCTCTCCTTGACAGCTGAAGAACTTTTATTTCCTTAGCTAGAGTGTAACAGATTGCTTGCAGTTTAAGTCTCAATGTTTAGGTTGCGCTGCAAAATCTGGCTGCCTGCTGGGGTTGTAAAGAGGTCCCATGCAGAGAAGGGAATTCTGGGAACATCTGCCCACATAAACTTTATGCAGCCAAAGAGTCAAGGGAAGGAACAGCAATTTGTGGAAGGTGAGAGAAAATAATTTTCCCTCACATATCAGCAGACTTTCTCCAAATACACTAAACTTTTATAAGTGTATCTGCTCTTGAAATTCTTGATTATTCAGCTGGCAGAACAATTTAATCAGAAAGAAAGAACTCAATCCCAATGGGGACACTATTTTTTTCATTTTCAGAACAACTTTTATATTTATGTGTGCTTTCAGGTATGTTTTTTTTTTACTTTCCTCTATATCACAATGTAATTGGAAAAATACAGCGTCACATCAGAGGATTTCCATTTTCATGGCAGATTTCCATGAGATTGCCTTTATCTGGAAGATTCTTGATCACCAGTCAAAGTAACAGCTGGTGCACTCTGTTTCAGCTGTATTTGGACATTGGGAAATGTCATGTTATCAAAATGTTTTAAGTGCACCTATCAAAGCTGACGTAAACTGGAACGTGCGACATCAGCCAAGCAGACTGCAGGTTTATTGCATGGTTTCACATCACTCTGAAAAAAGTAGATTGTGCACAGGAAGTGAAACACAAAAGTTATTCTAATGCTAAACTGACTTAACTTTCAACTTTCCTAGACAATATATTTTAGGTTCCAGCACTTCTTGGGTTGTTTCTGGAATTTTAAATGTTTACTGTTCAGCAGCCTTTGAATATCTTTCCAAGATCAGCCTTTAAAAAAAATTACGAGGCCCTAAATCATTTGTTTTACCAATATTTTATTTACACTCATGAACTTAAGTAAATAAAACACACTTTAGAAGTACAAGTATTCTGCATGTCTTAAAAGGCGCTTTTTACTGAATGTACCAAAGAATACGTTTGTCAGTGGACAGCATTGAAACCCTTGTGAAAACCTTTATACGGTGTTAGATCAAGAACCATTATTGGCAGAGAGTTGCATACATTCAGAGAAGGCTTTTTTTGGTATTTAAATCAAGATTTTTTCCTCATAAGCACTTAATTATACAGAGATTATGCTAGATGCATGCAGTATATCAGCAGCTTCAGTAATTTCCAGTTGCTTTAGCCAATGATGATTTCAAATGGTTTTTCTCATAATACCCACACTGACACTATTATTTCATGACACATTATTATGTTCTAAAAGAATAAACAATGCACATCACCAAATAGCCTAAAATGTATAAGATGTGCACATGCCAAGTGTTCTTTTCACAATAGATTTTCAAAAGGCTTTACAATTCTGATTTTGGCATAAAATTAGGCCATAAATTGACTGAAGGCAGCTCCCAGACTGAGGCAGAGTTCTGCAGCCTGAATTTCCAGTTGCCAGTCAGGAAAAGGATTTTAAGTGCAAACAGCTCATGTGTGCAGGAATAGATTATAAGCACAAGGTAGAAAGCAGTGAATTCACAGGAATTGAATATTGCAATGAGGATGTTGCTGTGCAGCTGCCAAGTTATTCCCAAATAAAAGGAGACATAGGTGACCACTCCAGTAACTTTATTCTCAAGTCTATGTCTTTTTCTGAATTTCCGTGGTTTGCCCCTAGTACATCCCTCTTTAATCTCAATTCTTAAACATAAGAATGCATATTTGAAAAGGGGCTTGAAACATTTAGGACTAAAAAGCAACCTTAAGCTTAATGTTCTCATTCGTATCTCATGCATATCTTGGCGAAAGCATTGCAGTCTCGAGAATAAACAGAGAAAGCTGAATGTACTGCTGAGTGTCTTGTGACCTTATCAAGTACCTAGAATAATAATCACTGAGAACTTGTAAACAGACAACCCAGATGATGTTTGCTGTGAGTATCTCTACTTCATCCTCCACTACTGTGCTCAGCAGGCATCAAGATCAAATTTTAGTGGAACTCACATGGATATGGCAGAAGTTTGGAATCTCATCCTAGCTGACACCCTTGGTAGGACAAATAAAACAACCTATAGTACACCTTTGTGTCTTTGGGGAAGCTCTGCTCCAAAATAAGTTTTGTGAAATTTATCCTTATAATGTTACTACTGCTTTTCAAGAGAGAACTAATCCTTCTCTTTTATTTTTTAAGTATTTTTTTTAATCTGTGCTCTCTATTTAGATATCTTTAAGTACATGCTGGTATTATTAAAAAGTAATGGATTTTCATGTTTGCACATGAAGAACCAAAGGTCTTTACCAACATTTCTCCCATTTTTCAGTTTACTCCAGGTTTATGTGCATTGCTTCAGGGCAACTACTCAAAGTCTCTGAGCTGATGGCAGGCTGGACATCAGTCTGCACATGGGAGAAGGTGAGCAATTTCCTTTGGACCACCTCTTTTGTTCTGTCTTCTTTCTCTCTTCTTCCACAATCCCTTTGTTTATCAGAGAGTTTTTACATTAATTCATGAGTTTTCTTGCTTTCACTCATTCGCTTCTCTTCCACCATCCTACTGAGCATAGGGAGGGTGGGAAGAGTGAGGAAAAATCTATGTCATACTCAGCAGGTTTAACATACAACATCAAGATAAAGCACTAAGAATCTTTAAAACAGAAAATCTATGATGATAAATAAATGGTATTTTTCAGGGATGTGGGTGGGGCTTTTTGTTTTGCTGAGTCCACTATATATGAACATGAACTATTCAGGTCTAGTATTAAAAACCAGTTGCCTTTTCTCCTGAAAATAACTCAAGAGGTAAAGACCAAGCACATTGTTAAATATATTCAGCAACAAGGTGACCTGTCATTGGGAAAGACTCCCTAGAAAAGTGGTTAGGGCACCAAGCCTGCCAGGGTTCAAGTAGCAACTGGACAACATTCTTAATTTTAGTTAGTTCTGGAAGGAGAAGAGATTTGACTTGATGATCCTTATGGGTCTCTTTCAACTTGTGATATCCTATGATTCCATGAACAAGCAAATGTTTATACATAAGATCAAGGCAGATTTTGTTGAGGGGACTACCAACAGCACATCTCATGGCTCTTCACTCTGTGAGCTACACTATTGGTCCTCTTCAAGCACATCTAAAGAACCATGAGAAGAAGCCTGTGAACTATTTGATAGGCAGCATTTAATGTTAATCTGCACATTTAACTGGCAAGCTTTTCTGTTTTGGCCCACACTTTCTTTCATTTAGGCCACTCAACTTACAATGTGCTGCACACCAAATAGCTGAGTAGCTCTGCAATGCATGCCAAGACTCACCATTCCCTTGCTGGTACAGAACTGAATTATGTGGGTTTTAGGTGGTGTTCAGGACAAAACTTTGCACAGTTTGTCTCTGTGTCATACAATCACCAATAATCCCATCCGATTTATATCATTACCTGGAGCTGCTGAAAAATTCAACGATAAAAGACAGTCCATCATTTCACTGTTATTTTCTTACATTGGGTTACTGACCTGTAGAAGAAAAACATGATCTGCAGGTAGCCTTTTAGCTCAGACAAAGATCTTCCTGAAGCCACTAAGTTAGCTCACCTACTACTACCACTGTTTTTGACAGTGACTTTTTCACCAAAGCTAACCGGACAGGTAGGCTGAAAGCCAAGCCCAGAGGCTCATCCAGCCAAGACCAAACACCTGGAATTTTTGTCAGATGGCTTCTCCTCTCTCACTTTACAGTAAATTGGTTCAATATCCTTTAGCATCTGATTAAAGACAAAAAAAAAACCAAAGAAAAAAACCAAAAACAAACAAACAAACAAACAAACAAACAAAAAAAAACAAGATAAAAGCGCTAAAGAGACTTTACAAAAGCCTGACTACCTAAATTGAGCTTTGAAAAGTGAATAAATCGTCACCTCTGAAATCATCATAGAAGTGCAAAAGGCAGAATTCATGAGGGGACTTCAAGGCACAGAAAATCAGAGGTAACATGAAATGTCAAGGGTGAAACAAAAGCAGTTATTACTCTGGCTTCTCACAGTTATAATTGTGAGTGCGTGCATTCCAAACTCCAAGTTCCATTACATCGTAATCCTACTCATATACCCCCAACATCATGGAGCTGTGGTATTAATGATGTTGCTCTTTCTCAAGTCAGACCCAAACTTTTCTGTTTTGGAAAAAGAAAGTAATAATTAAAATCTATGCACTCCATGTGTTTGTGCTAAATATGGGCAGTAGTACCTAGAAAGCAAAAAAAGATTCCTTTGTCAGCTCAATGTGCCTTAATAGCACAACCAGGATCAACCTCCCCTAACATTTTATGCAAGTTTGAGAACTCACTCTTTTTCTTTCCACTAGTCAAGCCAACAAGAAATTAGTTCTGAAGATATAAAATTCACTGGAACAAGAAACCACAGTTGCAGTTAGAACCTCACAGCAGCAAAAGAGTGATCAGCCAACAATTAGCTGATATTATCCTGTCGATTTGAGGTACTTATGTTAAGGAGAAAGGGACATACTGTGAGTGCAAATTGATTGACCAAGAACACAAAAGCAAAAGTTCTGAGGTAAATGTTTGGAGAACTCCTGTTGAGACCTCTACTTCATTTACTACCCCATTCTGGCATCACTATATATCCCTTAAATTGCAATGTAGCTTATTTCTTTGCCCTAAACCCCTTCTTTTTGTAATGTTACAAAAAGAAGAATGCTATGATTGCAAAAAAATTAAAGGAACCAAACTCAAGTGGGTGATTTGACTGCATACATTACAACACCAATTTTTCTCCAGTAGCATTTGTTGCAATTGTTGAGAGGTCAAAGAAGCTTGGTGCATTGACAAGTGGCTGTGTGGCAGATCCCAGAGGCTCATGATCAGCAGCACAGGGTCTAATTGGAGGCTTCTCATTAGTGGTGTCGCCCAGGTTTCAACAATGGTCCAGGTTTTGTTTAACTTATTAATCAATAATTTGGATGAAGGGGCGGAGGTCTCCTCAGCAAGTTCACTGATGACACAGAGCTGGGAGAAGTGGCCACTACTCCAGAGGGCCATGCTGCCCTTCAGAAGGGCCTTGAGAGGGTGGAGAGGGGGGCAGAGAAGAGCTGTGAAATTCAGCAAAGCAAATGCAGGGTTCTGCACCTGGGGAAGAATAACCTGGGCACCACAACAGGCTGGGAGCTAATCTGCTGGGAAGGAGCTCTGGGGGAAAGACCTCAGGGCCCTGGTGGACCACAAGCTGTCCATGAGCCAGCACTGTGTCCTGGTGGCCAACAAAGCAAACAGTGTCCTGGGATGTATTAGGAAGAGCACTGCCAGCTGGTTGAGGGAGGTGATCTCCTCATGCCTGGTGAGACACATCTGAAATACTGTGTCCAGTTCTGGGCTCCTCCAAACAAGCAAGACATGGAGCTCCTGGAGTAGGTCCAAAGGAGGGGGAAAAAGGACAAACAGAAGATGAGGGCATCTCCCTTACTGGGAGGCTGAGGGAGCTGGTGCTGTTCAGCCTCAAGAAGTATTAAAAATACCTTAAAAATTGTGTAAAGCAGGACATGTCAAGAGCCAAGCTCTTTTTTGTGGTTTTGAGCAATAGGACAAGAGGCAATGAACATGATAAAATGTTGCATAGGAAGTTCCACCTGAACATGAGAAAGAATTTCTTTACTGTGCAGATGACAGTGCACTGGAACAGATTGACAAAGAGGTTATGGAATATTCCTCATTGGGAATACTCAAGAACCATCTGGATGCAATCCTGCGCAATGTGCTGTAGGATGACCCTACTTGAACAGGAAGATGACTCACTGTGCTCCCTTCCAGCCCAACTCATTCTGTGATTCTGTGATTCTGTGAAGCCCAGACCAAAAGATTTTATAATTCATACAGCTATAAAAGCAGATACAAATTCCATTTTGTTCTGTTGCATACAGCCTGTTCTGTTCCCTAGGTACTGTATTTACAAGGCAGATAATGTTTACTCAATCCAGATTTTTTAGAAAGAAATTAACACTGTAAGAGTATGTTTGTGACATGAGACTCATAATCTTATATACACAATGAGTGTCTAGTGTGCTTGAACAACCATCAGAATTGTGCTGTATGGCTGTTTAGAGGTGCATTGGAGACGCAGTTTGGATTGTTAGAAAATTCAGACAGAACAGAATGAATCTGTAATCCACATTGGAACTGTAAGCGACAGTGACTTAAAAGGAAAAAATATATATATAATTGGCTCCAGTTTTTCTTCCTACTTCTTTTTTGAGTAATTGTGTGGCAGGGTTTCTATACCCTATTCCATTTACAGAAATATTGAGTATGCATTACACATTAAAATAAATAATTCCCCCATATCCTTGTACTCCAAAATATGCAGTTAATTAAACTAATTTGTCAGTTTTTGTAATTTGGAAACTCTTCCTGTCATCCTCTCCAATCACTACTTATTTAAATTTCATCCTTGGCCAGTTTCATGATAATGTTTATCTGCTCCAGAGGATTGGAAATGAGAGTAATACACTGCCATACCATTTAATTTCTTTCTTAAAGCTGGAAAAAGCAAAGCATCAACTGGTCAGTTAGATAACACAATGTCCCATGTAGGGTATTTGCTTATGATAGCTGGGGGGTAATTTAATTCCTGAGCTGATTGTTTAATTGTTCTGAGTGGGGTTCCCTACAGTTAAGAATTAACTGTACACAAAGTTTCTATAAAAATTGAATGAAAAATTTCTTACATCAGAGCAGGTTATATATTACTGCAACACATATTTAACATGGAACAGTAATTCTCCACTATTTGTATACATTTTTATATAGCTTTTATCTTGTAGAATAAAGAGAGAAAAAAGGGAATATCAAAACCGTATCTTAGAAATATGTCTTTTTTTTCCCCCAGATATCTCACTTGAGCTTTATTTCTGATTTCTATTTTAACTGATTCTCAAGAGTCTAGCAAATAATTAATACAGGTTATCTAGGTCAAATTTTAAAATTTTTACATTTACTTTCATGCTCAGTGTGCTTTGTAAACATTCAGTTTAACTGAATTAACACTCATTTAATTCCAAAACCACTTTTGTCAGATGCATTGCATGTGCTTCTGGTTTTGCCACCCTTGAAATTGAAGGCTCATATGCAAAAGAGTATTTTTAATGCTCTTTCTGCTAATAAGAAAGTTCCAAACTCCCAGATCTGTAAATATCCAAAGGGGCATTTCTCTGTAGACAAGTAAAGATGTTTGCATGTATCCTGTCTCTGCCTTGGGAAGCATGCTACTCAGAACACTATAGAGGGTAAAATAACAAGCCCATGCCCCAGTGCTTTATCATACTGCTTCATTTGCTATAATGTGCTCTACTGTGTACCAACTATATCTTGAATCAGATGGAAACCACTGTGATGTCATTCCTCCCTCTTGGGTTGACCCCAAGTTTGAACCAACTTTGCTACCAAGAGCAAAGGCATGCGGGAAGCATTTCCAGTTGCCTTAGCTTGTGTTTTTACTGATATTGCCTGCCTAGCAAACCAAAGAAAGAAGACTAAGCTCAGGAGAAAGAGATAGCAAACAAAGGTACCATAGCATATGTTGGGGGTTAGGTTTTCTTTTTTTCTTTAGGGAGTTTTCTCCCCATTTGTTGTCATAGAGATGGTGATGAAGCCAGGGCTTTTGGCACACCATTGAAGTGGTCCTGGGAAGGGAGAGGCAGCAGTGTTTGGCAATTTCTTAGCTGGGGGTGGGTCAGTCTTTGCCTGGCTGGGAGGATAGACAGCTTTGGGGCTTTGGTGCAGGACTTCTCTGCCCATGGGGGCTCGCTGCTACAGCAGCGACATTTTGACATCCATCTTTGCTGGGAGAGAGACCCTCACCATCGGCCTGAGTTCCTCAGGGGAAACATAGGCCCCCACCTTCTCCCTCTCTCTGGAGTGTTACAAATGATCAGCGAGAAAGCTGAATCAATAATAATAGCAAAAGATTTTATTTTTGCAACCAAAAGTATGGTCTTCAATAGCCACAGTCAAAGAGACGCATCGAGCCCAGGATCGGTGCTGGGTGAACCTAGATCCAACCTCTATCGCATCGGATCTCCCTCTGTTCACAACTGCCGTTTCCAGCGGGGCTGTTTCATACAGTTTTTTCTGCCTGATGCAGAGGTGCCCTGATCTCTTTTGTCACCCCGCATATGTATGAAGTTTCTTTTTACTGTGCAGGGCTGGACAATTGCTGTTTCTTGGGTGGTGGCAGGTGCTGATTGTGTCAGGAGAAGTCGTGTATTCAGAGGTATGTTCTTGACGACTTTGATTATCTTGATTGATGATACTTATCAAGTGCAGATTGTCCCTGGGTGTTCCCAGGTGGTTCCGGGAGAAGCCCATCTCTGCACCGACCACGTGCTTTTACTTGCTGACAAGGCTTTCTTTCCTGCTGCCACCAGGAGTTTCGTAACTTTTATGTGGTAATCTGTCTCTGGGCTGTCCGTGGTCTGAGGCTCTTTGGATTTTTGTTACATGTATAATTTATTTTACAATTTTTATTTTATATCTTTTCCACACAAGCATGAATTACTTAAATCACATATTACAGGAGGAAGCCCCTGCCAGCTGCTTACTGGAGCTTGGCTGCTGCCACCCTCACCAGAACACTACACAGGACCATGAGAGCCAGGAGAAACCTGAAACACCCATCCCCTCCTGCCTCCATCCATCCATTGGCCGCCATGACACCCTGGGGAGGCCCGGAGCTGGCGCCGGCCGCCCTCTGGAGCGCCTGCAGCACAGCGCCACCTGCAGCCCCGGGGGAGTCACTGCAGCCCCGCAGGGAGCGAGAGCACCCCCAGGCTGCTGCGGCCGTAACTGCACCGAAGGGGAGAGCTCTGTGGGGGAATGCCGCCGCCACTGCTGCTGCTGCTGCTGGGCTTCTCCCTTCTGCTCCAGTTGTTCTGGTTGGTGTTGCTGTTCATCTGTCTTGTTTTAGATCTAGGCATATATATATATATACATTTGTGTGTATACCTATATCTATATACATATATGTATATATATGTGTGTATATATATCTAGATATATATGAATGTATGTATGTATGCATATATGTGTGTGTATATATATATGTACGTATATGCATATATGTGTGTCTTGGTTTGACGTGACAGGTGTCTGCTAAGGAAGGCAGGAGCCTCCCCTGAAAGGGAGAATGTAAACCCTCCCCACCCCTCTGAACTGCTATAAATTTTAAATTACAGGGCTCTCAGGCAAAAAATATGGGAGCAGGAAGCAACAGTTCTTTAATAGGGAAGAAAATAAAATGATAAAATAAACAATGCAGTAAGCCAAAACAATACTGACAGTCAGAACTCAGCCTGACGCCCTGTTGGTCAGGGTGCTGGTAGTAGTCCGATTGGAAACGTGGCTGCAGTCCTCCTGAAGTGTCAGATGTGGTTCTGCTGGAGCAGGGATCCTGTAGAAAAGGGTGTAGAAGAGGAAACTGAAGATCCAGTGGAAGAAAAGGCAGCTGCTGGTCCTCTGAGAAATCCAGTGGAGAAGCCATGCTGGTATTCCAGAACCTCTGGATTATATCTGGGTAGGAATGCTTGGCTCCTCCCTCTGGGTGGAGCATCTCACAGTGGGATGCTATAGCTCTTATCAGTCATGCAGTGACATTCAATAGCCTGTTATCAACAGATGTCCCCTCCCGAGGGAGGATTGTGGAAGAAAAAAGGAAAACTGCCCACTTAACGAAAGACAACTGCCATACAGATGGTAATAGAGTACATCTTGCCTTGCAATCTGGAACAGTGTGCCTATATATATGTAAACAAGTGTTATTCCTTTTTCTGTATCTTTGCCTGAAAGCCCTGTAGTTTCAAAATTATAATAATTTGAAGGGAGGGGGTCATCTTTTCCATTCCAGGCAGGTTCCGCCTTCCTTGGCAGAAACCTGTCTTTTAAACCAGGACAGTATATAACACACATGCTGCAAATAACTCTGCTATTTATAATAGGGCAGGAACCTGGAAAGACAGTGAAATATGAAGAATTTCACATACCTAATAGCAACAGCTACTGATCAACATGAATTCTGCCACAGAATTGGAAAATCTGAATTCCCTAGCCTCTGATAGCAGATGTTGTTTTCGGGAGTTTTGCCTGGTATGTAAAGGGTTTAGGTCACTGCTCTCCCTTTGCCTGTAAGAGCCTTTATTTGACTTCTTTTATCCTTCTCAGGCTCCTCTTTTTCTCTTGAAAAGTTAGACTGGAATGTTGAAGGGCCAAAAGCAACAAAACTGCAATTCGAGAATTTGACCTACTTCTTCTCCCATTCACCTGAGGACTTCAGTCTTAACCTTGTTTCCATATCGCAGTTATGTGGTAATAAGCAACAGCAAGCACCATTTTAATAAGAGGCATTTTGCCTTATTGTCGCAGAGAGCACTTTTCCTCAGACTTAAATTTCTATTGCAATGATGTTTTTCTTTCTAAGAGTCAAGTGGACACCCTTGTAAGCAGCCTTCTGGAATTCACTTTTTACTATCCTAGTATATACTATCATATTTGCATTTGTATTTTTTATGTGCCTTCCACTTTTCCAAGTCATCTGACGAGGTCTCATCTCTCTATTTGAATGCTGGTGGGCATACAGGATTTCCTACTGACATCATGTGGTAAGGAACTCACAAATGGTCCCTACAGCATTGTGATTTTGATGAAGTAACTCAGTCATTAACAGCTGACTGAGGGAGGATGGGATGGAGCTGATCTCCTTCACAGGATTTGTATGCTGCTGTGCTTTGGGTTTGTGACTAAACCAGCACTGATAACACACCAGTATGTTCTCTGCTCCCAAGTGGTGTTTGCACAGCACTGAGCTCCTGTCTTTTCTCCATTGTCTCTCCTCCAGTGAATAGGCGGGACACTGGGAGAGGGAACAGCCAGCAGACTCAAGCCAAGTTAAGCTAAAGCACATTCTGCTCCACACGACATCATGGTTAGCAATAAAAGCTGGGGGGAAGGAACTCTGTACACTCATGGCTGTGGCATTTACTTTCCTAGAGCACTCTGAGGCCCCGCTCCTCAGTAACAGGCTAAACACCTCCCTGCCAATGGGAAGAAAAAAATTTCAATTTTGCTTTGCTAGCATGCTCAGCTTTCCTTAATCCATTAAACTGACTTTTTCTCAGACTACAGTTCTTCTTGCTTTTGCTGTTTTCTATTCTCTCTTCCATTCCAGCAGCATGGGGGAAGTATCTGTGTTGTTCTTACCTACTAGACAGGGGGACAGCCCATTACAAGAGTAGGAATCTTCCAGATGGCAGTAACAAGTGTCATATTACCTGTCAAATTGTGTCTTATATTATTGTTTTGCCAGCTAGAGTTGCAATACTTTATAACATGTTAACTTTTGACCAACAGCCTTCCATTAGTTATTAGTAGGTTATTTCTTTCACACTGACCTGTCTCACAACCACAGCTGACAGAGCTCAAAGATAGCAGTCCAGAGAAAGATGATATTGCTTACTTTACTTCCAACATTACACAGCAGTTTTCAGTGTAGACACACGACCTTACCATTCAGGAACACCATCAAATGGTAATAGTCAAGTCCATGGTTTCCTCATGAAAATCCTAAACTTCTTAGCTTCATATTTTGATTCTCAAAATTACTGAAATTATTGTTAGAAAGTGGCAGGGTATTGTTAGAAAGTTGCAAACAAAGTAAAACCTTCATATTTGGCTTCTCCTAAGGTAAGACTTTGACTGGCTGTCATGGAAAAAAAAGTAGGAAAATATTCAGTTTATCATCAATTATGAAATGAATGCATCAGCTAATGAAGTCAGCTTTGTGGCTACAAGGTCTTTCTAGATCCTCGTGAAGATTTTGATACCATGAAACAGAGACAGGTATGGCATTTTTCTTTTTGTATGCAGATGTGCATACATTATGTTTCTCTGATGTACTAATTTTTTCCAGTGAGTTCATCCTGACCTAAAAAATGTGAAATGTACAGTTTCATAATTCTGTGTTTTAAATATCATTCCCATTTTACTAAGGAGTCATCCAAATAATAGCACAGGATTTGTTTCTACTCAGAGTAAATAGAATAGGGACTTAAAAAGAGTAAATTTGAATTAGCAGTTAACAACAATACAATATTTTTTTTTCTTCTTAGCTTATCACAAGCTCAAAAGCTCTCTATTTTCTTCACTTTATAGAGAAAACTTATGCATCTGTAATTTGAGTAAACTATCATCTAATTAAATAATTTAGATTGAATATGCTAATGTAAAGGATCATAAAAAAAATAATTACAAAGGGACTTCAAGAGGATAATTGCAAATGAAGAATGTTGGATCCAAATAAAATTCTCATGTCCTTTAATTACTGAAAACCCATCTAAACAAAGAATTGAGAATAACTTATTTAAGCACTGTGCACAATGAATGTCTCTTCAGACCCTTGAAAAATATTAATATGATCTTGTACTTATTAGATATCACTTAACAACTTTCAAAGCCTGTGAGCTCTAGAGAAAAAAAAAAAAAGGGCATTTTTTATCAATGGCCCTTTTCCACAGGTCTGTGGGTAGTCTCAAGACCATGCCTCATCCCAATAGTAAGGCAACTCATGCCTTCATCAGCATCATATCCTTGAAGGTGTCAGAGAGGCAGTTCCACTTATCCAAAGTGGCTTCACACTAGCAATAACATTCAAGCTGCTTTGGAAGAAGAAGCAAAACCAAAGCCATTTACTTCAGCAAACAGATGCACCCACACATGCACAGAAGACTGCACTGCAAACAGGCATAACAGCAGGCTCTGTGCATTTATATCCCCTTTTCTACAATTAGTGGGTCTGATTAGCTCTCATGTTTTGCCTCAAATATCCACTTTCTTATGCAGTGAACTGTTTGCAATGCTGCTACATGGAAAGATCGTCGTTTGTTTTTTCTTTGTACTAAAAAATCAAGATTTTGGGGAGCTTTCACAAGTTAATTTCATATTTTAAAATATTTCCACCATCCATCGTACTTGTAATTTCATCAGTATCAACAGCAAGTCATCAGAATATTATAATTTCAGCCTTTGGTAAAGAGACAAAGATTTGCAAGGCCACATTGCTTAATCATGGGGTTCAATCAATCAGTAGTAAAGTGTGACTCTCACCAGCAATTTCAGTATCTATATTTTCTGTCTTGCATCCCTATAGTAGCCTCAGAGTCCACTTATGTAAGCAGTCCCTGCAAATTTTCCTTAAAATGCCAAAACAAGCAGCAGATACAGGGAGAAGATGCAATTCATAACCAAACCATCTCCTTGATTTGTACATGTCTTTTATAATATGACACAAGTATTTAAGAAGCATTCAACTATTAGAAGCATTCAGTTTCATTTTAAGAAGCTGAGAAAGCAGTTATTTCATTTCTACAAGAAATATGGGGAAAATATTTGATGGAAAAAATACAAAGGAAACATTTAAGTTGCAGTTGTATCTATTTATTAAATAGAAAGCATTCATTAGATGAAAAGTAAAAAACACATTAAATCTTGTCTTTTTATTTTTTAAACCCATCTGGATCATCCAGAAGCACAGCTGAACTACAGGTGTATTTCTGAGCAGTTTCAGAAGAAAGAAACACAATATTCTAAAAAAACTATGAACCTGTAAAACATCTGTCCATCACACCATCAGAATATTCAGCCAAATACACAGAGCACCCAGGCTGAGGACAACAAGAGGTGAAAGAGTCTAGACACATATCATCTCAGATTGTAAAAGAAACTGAAAACCATATTGAAAACCTAAAAATGTGAATACAGCAGTCTGTTTTCTACCCTGGTATGATTTGAGGGTATAAAGGATTAAGCTTTTCTTGATAGACAGAAACTAAAATAACTGTGTATGGAAATACAAGAATTTTGCATAATTGTGCAAGATCTATTACATTCCCAGGGAAAAGACCTTGATTGAAGCCAGTTTTGGTGTTTCCTTGCATAGACATCATTTCCAATTAGTAAGTTTCAAGTTTAAGGTTTAGAGTTGGTTGTAGTTTCTGAAAGAACACTGCTGAAAACTAGTAAGATTTGTGCAGCCATAAGGGAAACCATCAAAGAAATAATGGCTCTGAGTTGACTACTAAGTAGAGAATTCAGCCTGCTGAACCTGGGGTTTATGGGACAAGCCCTTTGTACTGCTGTTGAAATAATTTAGTAGAGAGAGACTGAGTCGATTTCTAGGCTTCTCTACAAGTATTTAAGTGAGAAAATATAATGTACAGATCCAATAAATACCCGGATTTCCTGGGCTTGGACCAGAAAGAGAAGTATACCTTGTGCTGAAAATTGTACTCGTGAAAAACCAAGAGATGAGAATTTATGTAAATTTCAGTATGTGTGTACACAGCAACAAACACATTGCAGCTGGGCTGCATTCCTGAAAAAGAGGCATAAAATTAGGGAAAACATTAGAAATCTGCAAACTTACCTATAACCCAACTGCAGAAGAAGAAAGTAGAAAAAATAGGAAATTACTTTTACAGTTATTTGTCACCTAGCATTACTTGTAGGAACTGAGATCAAACAGAAATAGAACTTACCACCTGTGAGTGAGGAGAAAGCCCGCAACTTAAGAAATAAACTCAGCTACCTTAAAATTCTTTGCTTCTATTTTAACTTATTTACCTCATTTTGATAGTAATTAGATACAATGCTTCCCCCTAAAAATTTTTTTTTTTGGCCCTTAAAAAATGCAGGATTATTGAAAATTGAGCCAGTCTCTAAGGCAATTGTGGTGTGATATGATCGTGTGTGAGCTGGTGAACAAAGGCTTAGGATGACTCAGATGCACCTTCATTGATGGCACCATACTGTTTTCCCCTGCCCAATTATCTAGCACTCAGGGGGAAAGAACTGCAGCTCTCTAATTGGTAGAATTTATGGCAACTTTCTTTTCCCTTTGAGGAAAGTTGCCCTCTGAGACATTGACTGAGACTCTTCAGAAACAGTAACAGCACAACCCAATATAGCCATGTCTCATTCTAATTTTGCAAGCCATATGTACAGTATGTGTTCTTAATAGATTAGATAAATCTTTCAATGAGTTTCAATAGCTTACTAGAAAAGTATTTTCAGACTTTGGTAGACTGTTGGTAATATTGCTACCAACCTATTTTCTATTCCTGCCAACAGCTGCTTCAAGAATCTAGCTTGCCCCAGCTGCCACAGCTATTCCTATAAAGTTCTGGTAACACTTTTTGAACTAGATTTTCTGCTGTGGTTTTCAGAGGAAACTCCACAAAAGCTTTCTCTAATTTATCGGAAGTACGAATGTCCTTTCTAGCAAACCCAGGAAATATTCAATGCTGCAATTACTAGGATGAGAAGCAAAAAGTCTAGTTAAATTGCAATCTTTTTGAACCCAGTGTCTTCTGCCAAAGTTCACCCTGATCATTGACACATAAACAAACTGTAACATTAAGGTGATTATCTGAGACATAAGCCAATAGACTACAACTGCGTAAAGAACAGGTAGTGAGACATGTAGTGCTCCAGTTGACTGAAACAGACAATTCTTTTGGAGCTTCATGCAAGCAGATTGTTTGACAGGCTTTTTTTGGCCTGTTCCAGGAGCAAAGAAATTAGAATCTGAGGAGAGATGACTCTCTACAGCCTAGCGCAAAGTCTCTTCATTACCAACAGAGGTTACCATGCTGCAAAAGTAGCTCCTGACTTTTAATAAAATAAACACGATCCTTATAGTGTGCAGTGGTCATGATTCTCAAGAAAATGTATATGTCTAATTCCTAAAAAATGAAGGCACTCGATAGCTGTTATACTACTTGTATGGCTAACTGTGGGAATCCTTAAAATCAGAGGGTTTTGGGAAAGCTGCAAAAGGCAAGACTCAGAGACAGCAGAACTGCAATTAGAGCTTAGTGGTAGCTATAAGATTTGTCAGCAGAAAAGTTACATAAGTAGAAAAGTAAGGACAAATAAAACAATAGTCTGTGAATAACTCCCTAAGCTGCAGAAAAGTATATCTAGCAAGATATTAGGAAGTTCTAAGCTTAATAATGGAACTCTATGCATTGTATCTAAATGCTTACAAGCAGGTATTGTAAAATAAAGCAGATACTGTATTCGAAATAAGCAATCATTGTTTTAACAAAAGGTACATGTGCTTATAGTGGTTGGATAAATCTACTGTCAATATGCTTTTGCTTTGTGTGATTACTCAAAAAACTTTCAAAGTGAGTTGTAACATTGAGTTCTTTGTCTGCTGCCGGGGACATGAGCTGCTGGCATCTTCCCATTGTCATAACCATGTAATGAGACTGATGCTGGAAAATAAACAGCTCAAGGCGTGTTCCACAGCAGTCCCGTCCATTTGTGATTTGTACATAGCCCCCAGCCAGCAACAGCTAACAATTACTTAATTCACCACAATTAGGTAAGTATTTTCAACCAACTAAAACTCACATGAAACCATGCAGGTGTTAACCTGAATTTCAAAGGAAAAAAAGTAGAATTCCATGGTTAGGAAGATGATAAGGCAAACACAGACACAAAATCCTACCCTTCAAGAAATCTAGATGAGATAAAATTACCCTGACTCTAAATATATATATATATATATATATATATAAAATTAAATTATATATACTCCAGCATAAATAGCAGGCATTAACTACCTACTAGCAGCACTCTGTGAATCAGTTTCTGGGCAGAGACATTGCTTCCACATTCCACTTTCCACTTGCACATTCCCTTCCCCATACATAACCTTATCAAAATCAGATAAAACATCAGCTAAGTGACAGCATATTCTGTTGTCCTGAAAAATATTATTTAATATCATGAAAGATCAAATTTTGGTTTTAAATCAAACTGTTTTCTAGAAAAGGGATATGGGATATTTAGGTATTTTCTTTTCAATAAATGTGGTAAATTGAAATTATTGACTGCTTTGCTGAATAACAAATTTTTAAATATTTTAAATACCTGTGGGAATACTGAAATTTTTATATGCTTTGACAATGTTTGCTGCATGTTTGTTGCTACTGCTTTACTTTAATGTCTATACACTTACAGTGGACAATGTGCTACTTTTTCATCTTTGGATTTGCTGAAATTTCAGTGTGAGGACAACAAAGATATCTAAGATAGCATCTTAAAACTGTGAGTTTATGGCATGTCAAAATCACAGGCATCTTGTATTTGAAGGTGTTTATATTAGCAGCACCTGAATACAAATTATCACAGGTTCCATTAAACATAATTACATTATACCTAAATATAAATTGCTGTATCAAAAAAATATATTTTTACAAATCAGCTTTCAAATATATACAGAATGCATTAAGCTGAGGAGCTCAAGATGTCAGGGTACAGGGTACACCTACAGTTGTTTGAGAAAATGTGGCAACCATGTGCCAAAATACCCTTGAATTATCTTCTAAACCAACAGCAAAATGTCTTCAGGATGGGTTTTGCAAACCAGTCTCTAGTTGTTGGTATTACCAAGCAGCTTTGTCAGATTCATTTGTTAAGATACAGCTATAGATTATATTAATTCATTCTGTGAACATATCCAGAAACTAAGATTTGCTTGATTCCCAGACAAGACTGACTACTTAAACCTGCTGGCATTCAAATGCCAGCTCTCATCTTTTCACCTCTGATGCATAGGTTATAAATTATTATTTCTGATTGTAAGTTTGCATATGGATTGGCAAACTAGGGCTAGGTTTTGGATATAATATAAAATGGGTGTGTGCAGAATGCTCTGTTTGTCCCCTGCTGAGGGTATAAAAAAACATGACTTGGAGTATTTTTACAGACTGTGGTTTTCCAAAACACATTATTTGAATATAAACTTCTTTGTCCCTTCTCTCTCCCTAAATCAAGTTCCAGCTCTCCCCAAACCATAAACAAATTTTCCTTCTTGGTACTATTCCTTAGTCCTCTCCCATCTTGTACTGCATCTCCCTAGTACTCAAGCTAACTTCAGCTTCTGACAAGACTGAGTAGATTCATTTCATCATGACTATTTCTGTTTTGCTGATCCTGCTCTGAAGATTATGAAACAAATTGCCAACTCTGGCTAAACTGGCCTTCCAAAAAAAAAAAAAATCTAGCTCTGCTCTTACTGACAACCAAGAAAATAAGCAGCTTGCCTGGATGAGACTTTGTCTGTTCTTTCATTCAATACTTCTTCACTCAGGGTGCCCAGCCACAAAGGGAGCATGGTTCTTCCATCTTCTCTGAAGGCAGTCCTGACACCCTTCATTATCCCACACACTCCCACACAAGTCTCAGCTCTGCACAGCTTCCCCCAAATTTGTGTTTTGGGCAACAAAGGCCATTAACACTAACGGCAAGGTGAAAAATCACATGACTTATGAAACCAGACCTCAAACCCTTGTAACTCTTTAAGCAAGGAGTGTTTAAAGGAAGGAGTTAAAATAAACTCTATAATGTTCACTGAGTCAGATCTAAGACTCCTGCTATTGAAGGGTGGATCTAAGTGCTGGTGGGAGAGGCTCCTGACTGAGCAGGCAATCGAATAGAGCTCATACCTCCTGTTCTGTTGCAAGGATCCACAGTCTGCTCTGACTCGGATCAGCTGTTGTTTTCTAATTTCTTTGGGCCACCTGCTGTCAGTACTAATTCTGTAGATAGCAAAGCAGCCAGAGGAGAGGTGGGGCACAAACATACTCTACTTTAGTTGAAGTAGGAAAGTATCAGAGACTAACACAATTCTGAAAGTTGTACTTTGCGTGTGCTATTCTTTCCTAGGCATTAAGTACAATAAATGCAGAGTTTACAAACCATCAAGTTTAATGTACTAAAAAACAATTAGTAAATATGATCCTCCAGAGAAGTTTCCCTCCGTGTCCTCTCCATTCAAATATTCCTTAAGCTTAGTAGCAAAACTGAGCATCTCTCACCTCATGCTATTACTTTCTTAGTAATTTGTGGATGGTTGGTAATAACACTGGAGGAAATCTTCCTCCCTGACTAGCACTGCAGGAGTGCCTATCTGCAATGCAGATGCCTGCTGTTTTCAGTACGTGACATCCACAAACGTCAGTAATCTTAGAAGAGCAAAGGGGAAAAAAGATGAAAAAAAAAAAACCCCTTCACCAATTAAGTGTCACTTATTTATCCATGCATCTTATCTGTTTTCAAAAGGTTAACCATCTTATCAGATTATGCTAATATAAAGATACAATAACCAAACAATTTTTTCTTCACATATCATGTATAGTGAGAGTGAAGAGTATGTAGCACAGAAATATTGTAATTCACCAGTCTTCTAGGTATTTATTGATGCCCAGGGCAACTAGTTCTTAATTCTGCTCCTAGTACTTGTACAAATTCTGCCAAATAACTTCAAGCAGGTTACTTCATCTTCCTGCAACCTACTTGAGGTTATCACAGTCCCATGGGCTTTACCTGTAATACAGAAAAGAATCATAGACTCATTTAGGTCAGAGAAGACATTTAGAATCCTCAAGTCCAACTGTTAACCAGGCACAGCTAAGGTCACCACCAAACCATGTACCTGAGTAGCACACCTATATATTTTTAATAATATTCCCAGGAATGGTGACTCAAACAATTTCCTGGGCAGCCTGTTCCAATGCTTGACAACCCTTCCAATGAAGAAATGTTTCCAGTTTTAATATCTTGTCTCACCAGTTGTTACCTGGGAAAAGAGACCAATCCTCGCATGGCTGCAGCCTCCTTCTAGGTGTGTGTACAGAGTAAGGTCTCCCCTGAACCTCCTCTTCTGCAGGCTAACCAACCCCAACCTCCCTCACCTGCTCCTCACAGAATTCATGTTCCAGACCCTTCACCAACTCTGCTGCCCTTCTCTGGACACCTTCCAGCACCTCAATGTCTTTCTTGTACTGAGGGACCCAGAATTTAGCACAGGATTTGAGGTGTGGCCTCACCAGTGCTGAGTACAGGGGGACAATCCCTGCCCTGCTCCTGCTGGCCACACCATTGCTGGCACAGGCCAGGATGCCATTGGCCTTCTTGGCCACCTGGGCACTGCTGGCTCATGTTCAGCTGCTGTCACCAGCACCCCCAGGGCCTTTTCCTGTGGCAGCTTTGCAGCCACTCTGCCCCAGCCTGTGGCACTGCCTGGGCTTGCTGTGACCCAAGGGCAGGACCCAGCACTGGGCCTTGTTGAACCTCACACCACTGGCCTGGGCCCATGGTCCAGCCTGTCCACATCCCTCTAGATCAGTACTCCTGCTCGACTTGGTGTTACCTGCAAACTGACTGAGGAAACACTCTTTGTACAGATCATCAATAAAGGTATTAAACAAAACTGGTCCCAGTACTGAGCCCTGGGGAACACCACAGGTGACTGTTTGTCAGCTGGATGTAACTCCATCCACCACTACTCTCTGTGCCTGGCCACACAGCCAGTTTTTTATCCAGTGAACAGCACGCCCTTTACATTTGTGGGCTGCCAGTTTCTTTAGCCTACATGTGGAAAATAGTGTCAAAGTCAATACTGAATTCTAGGTAGACAACATCCACAATCTCATTCACTAATCAGTTCATCTTGTCATAGACAGAGATCAGGTTGGTCAAACAACAGGATCAGCATTTCACAAACCCCTGCTGGCTGGGCCCAGTGCCCTAGTTGTCATGTGATAGCACTTAGGGTGATCTGCTCCAGACTGAGAGGCTTGTAATTCTCCTTGTCCTCCTTTGGACTCATCCTGTAGATGGACACTAAATTTGCCACCCACCAGTCATCTGGGATCTCTCAAATTGGACAGGACTTCTGGTAAAAGATGCAAAGTGTCTCAGTGAGCCTCTGGAGGAGAATCCATCTGACCCCCTCAGATCCCCTGGAGGAGAATCCATCTGACCCCCTCAGATCTGTGTGTGTCTAAGTGGTACAGAAGGTTGCTGACCATTTTCTCTTGGATTGTGGGAGCTTCATTCTTCTCCCCATCCCTGTCTTCCAGCTCAGGAGCCTGGTTCCTCACAGAACAACACTGGTCTTGAATGAAAGTCTGAGGCAAAGAAGGCAGCAAGGAACTCAACCCTTCCCTCATCTTTTGTGATTACGCTTCCACATAGTCTCCAATAAAGGACAAACAGTGTCCATTTTTCCTACTAGTATGTTTTTATGATGCTTTATGGCAGTAGCCAGATAAGACTCCAGTTGGAGTTTGGCCTTCCTAATTTTTTCTCCGCACAACCTCACAATACCCTTGAAATTCTACTGAGTTGCATGTCCCTTCTTCCTAAGGTCATAAACTCTCATTTTGAACCTGAGTTCCAGCCAAAGCTCTCTTTTCAGCCAGGCTGGTCTTCTCTCCCACTGTCTTGTCTTTCAGCACATGGGAATGGCCTGCTCCTGCACCTCTAGGATCTTCTTCTTGAAAAACCTTCAACATTCCTGGACACTTTTGCTCTTCAGAACTTCCTTCCAACAGACTCCGGCCACCAGTCTCCTACACTGCCATCTGGAAGTCCAAGGTAACAGTTCTGTTGACCTGCCTCCTTACCACTCCAAGAATCAAAAACTCTAGCATTTCATTATTCCTATGCCTAATACAGCTTCCAACCACCACATCACCCACTCATCCTTCTCTTCACAAAGGGATGCCTTCCCTAGCTGGTTCACTCAACAGCTGTGTCACAAAGTTGCCTTCCATACATGTCAGCAATCCCCTTAGGATGCAAATATATCAGGACAGAGGCGGGATTAAGACTGTAGACTGCTTTTAAAAGACAGCATAATGATTCTAGAGCTATTTGTACCTATTCCTCCATGAACTCTCAATTCTTTTTTTCTTCTTTATCTAAAACAAAAGACAGAAATTTAAAATTAATCCAAGGTAATCTGTGCAGTAAAATCTACTCCTGACTTTCACTTTTCAGTGCTGGCCTTTAATTTTATGCATCCTGAAGGCTAAGCTTCAGTATGCTGGATTCCATTTCTGTAGGGACTTTGATATTCTTAACAGTAGACTTGTTCACAGCTCAAGAAAAATTGTCTAGAGCATTATTTATGATTATTTTTTTCTTTAAAACACTCTTGTGCAATATTTAATACCAAGTTTCATACTAAAACATAGGTATAAAAGTAATAAATACAATTGTCCAGCATTGTTTTCTTGAATACAGGAAACCAAGCCAGGATGGTCTCTGAGGTATCTATGCTTCTTACCAGCCAGGAAGATCCTCCAAAGTATTACAGCAATACAGCAATTCAGGGATAAAAGCTCTCTCTTGCTGTCTTCTTCCATGAAGCAAAAAAAAAAAAAAAAAAAAAAAAAAAATTGTATATGCATTCACAGGAGTCAGGCTTTCCCTGAAGTTTCATGGACTGTGGACAAAAGGGAACAGTGTTGATTTATTTTAAATACACAGAGCACAAAATTAATTATTGTACAAGCTGAAGCATGTCTGTTACAAACAACCAATTCTGATGAAAAAATTGCCAGTTAGGATAATTCAGGATAATGTTGGTAAGCTGTTTCAAAAGCTAATTGTATTTACTTAATACTTATGCCCCTAAATGATAAAATGGTAAATTTAAAAAGAAACATAAACTTCTACTTACATAATTAGCATGCTAAAGCAGGGCTGGTTTATGACCTAAAATGCCAGAAGCTTGCTGTTTTTTTTAATTTGCTCTAAGTCCTGTCTTAAAAAAAAAACTGAAAGCAAGTGAAAATTCAGAAAATATCTATCCTGTTTTGAGAGAACACAGCATGATAAGAAACTTTCAAGATATTTATAATACCTATAACACCTACAACTTAGGTACAGATCAATGAACAAGTTAGATTTACATTCCATTTTTAGAGGCCATATTCAAAGACCCCTTTCCCAGGGTGTAGATATGAGATTTCTCCTCTTTTCCTGTTCAGGTCTCCTTCACATCTGTGTAGGGTGGATACACCCAGGGGGGTCAGGGGCAACTTGAATGATGAGAAGTTGGAGCTGCCTCCCGCTGGAAACATATGATTTCACATGGCTCCAACAAATCCACCACAGACCAAGATGGTGGCTTCTCTGGGAAAGAAACTTAAGAGAAGGCAAACTGCCAGAAGAGGAGGGAGTAAAAAAGAGTAAGAAACAAAAGAGGAAGCATTCAGCACAGGGAAGGATAAATGGAAGGAGGTGTTGTGCTGGGGTGAAGCCAAAGGCAGAACCTTAAAGCCAGCAATGTTCTATGCAGAGAGACAGTGAACCTAAGCAGCAGGGCAGGGACTGAGCAGAAAAGGAAGTGAAGACTCTCTGGTCATTAAGTTCCAACAAGCATTATTGAAGCCAGAGGCACCAAAATAATGAGAGCCGCAAGCACCGCAATGAACTGCGGCACACAGGGTTTTAAGGCACAGCAAAACAGGGGGTGAACACAAAATGACAGCCAATGGGGCAGCACTAGAGGTGGAGTTTAGAGGCAGAAACCAACAAGGATAGGGGGAGGAGAAAAGTCTCTGTAGGGGATTGGTCCAGGTACTGAGTGGAAGGGAATGTTCTGGAAGAAAGGGCAGGGTTGCCTTGACTGGCAGGGAAGAGTCTGGAATAAAGGGAGGGCATGCCTTGAGGGACAGATTGGAGGGTGGGCACAACTTAGGAAGAAACCAACTTGGGGAAAACACGGGAGATAACAGAACAAACCATTTAAGTTATTGAACTTAATAAATAAAATACACACCACAAAAGTGTTTCATGGTGGAGCAGGTGCAGGTATTTCCTCATTGTTCATGGACAGCCAATGCAGGATTGGGTTTAATCTACAACCACAGCCTGAGGGAAGACCCATATTGAAGCAAAGGAGGAGTCCGGAGGAAGGAGTGGTAGAAAGAAATTGTTATGGACCAACAACAACTCCCAGTCCCCATCCCCCTGCACTACTCAGCATGAGGAGAGAGAAGCTGGCAATGGATTGGAGCTGAGCCTGGGAAGATGGCTTTGGTTTTCACTGTCTAAACCTATATTAACTGGCCTTAAATCAAGTCAATCTTCCCTATGTCAAGCCTGTTTTGTCCATGACAGAAATTGTTAAATTATTTCCTTGACTTTATCTCAACCCAGGAGACTTTTCATCCTATTTCTCTTCTTTTCCTGTTAAGGTAGAGGAGCTGGTCAGCAGCTGGACAGATATTTGGTCAATACCATAGCAGTGGAAGTCAGCAGAGCTTTAGGGAGACTTGTAACACTGAAGTAAGGGAACATCACAAACGTAGGAAATAATTGAGTCAGTCATTGCTTGAGAACACATTACGGGTGGCAGATTGGCCAGTAACCAAGCACCCCACAGCTGTCTGCTCACTCCCCCTTTACACAGCTGAGAGTACAGGAGAGGGACTAGGAAGAGCAAAAACCAGGAGATTCATGGGTTACAATAAAAGGAGTTTAGTAAAAAGGAAGAAAAAATCAACAAAAAAACCCCAAAGAGATGTAGAGGCCATCATTCACCATCTCCCACAAGCTGGCCAATGTCCAGCCAGTCTCTGGACAATCTCTCTCTCCCCAGAGAAACCCACTTCTCTTTTTTTAATTTAAACAAGAAATTATATAGATATAGAGTGACCCTCTTGTCAGTTTCATTCAGATATCCTGGCTGTGTTCCCATCCAACTTCTTGACCACCTTCAGCCTACTCTCTGAGGGCAGAATGGGAGAAAGAGAAACTAATGCTGTACAAGCACTGCTGAGCGTTTGCCAAGATACTGATGTGTTTTCAACATTGGTTTACTCACAAATCCAAAACACAGCACCATTCAGGCTGCTGTGAAGAAAATTAATGCCATCCTAGCCAGAGCCAGCATATTACAGCAGTCTTTATATCAAACAATTCTGTGGAGGTGATAAGACTGTTTAAGGAAGTAAAAATGAATCTTTTTAGATTTGTATTCACTTTGAGACTTGTATTGATATTGTCACCTGGGAGGTGATGATGAACTGAGAGGAAAACAGTGGAAGAGGACAAGAGACACAACAGAAACATTTTGATGCTGTCCAGCTAGGTTCCTGTCTCCTGCAGAGAAATAGATTTCTTCCTTTGAATTATTCATGGAGCTGATATTAAGAAGTATTGTGGAACTGATCTGAAGCCTTTTCCATGGAGACTCAGGCAGAAGGTAGACATGGTGGAGCTGGAGCAGAGCTTTTGCCTCTCTTTGTTAAATCTCTGCTCTGCAAACAATATAAATTCACCAGCTAGCCCATACTGACTTATTTCTACATCTCAGCCTTTCCCAAGCATCCATCTCCACACTCTTTCTTCCAACTACATGGAGAGGTTTCCACTAGATATCCACCTATGGAACATATTGCCTGGGAAGGTATAACGTAACATAAGGCTGAACTGACATCTTGATGGTATGAACACTTAATAATTTTGGCATAACTTAGTTTTATTCTGATTTTCAGCATTGTGGAAGTGATATATCACTCAGGTGTTTCTTTTCTGCTAAATCCTTACAGAGTATTACCTTAACCATAGAATCATTAATGTTGGAAAATACAAAGATTATCAAGTCCAACATTTGACCTAATACCATTATACCCACTAAAACATACTATGAATTGCCACATTTACTAGCATTTTGAACACTCCAGGAATGGCCTCCACCAGATCCCTGGAGCAGCCTGTTCCAATGCTTAACCAGTGTTTCTGTGAAAAAAATTTTCCTAATCTCAAATGTAAACCTCCTCTGATGCAATTTGAGACCATTTCCTCTTGTCACTAGTTTTCTGGGAGAAGAGACTGAACCCCCACATGGCTACAACCTTCTTTCAAACTGCTGTATAGTCTGATAAGGTACCCCCTGAATCTACTTTTCTCCAGGCTAAACAATCCCGAGCTGTCTCTGCCACTCTACATAGGTTTTATGTTCCAGACCCTTCATCAGCTTTGTTGTCTTTCTCTGAACATTCTCCAGCACCTTAATATCTTTCTTGTAGTGAGGGACCCAAAACTGGATACAGAACTCAACTGGACACTGGACATGGTGACCTCACCAGTGCTGAGTACAGGGGGACAATCCCTGCCCTGCTCCTGCTGGCCACACCATTGCTGGCACAGGCCAGGATGCCATTGGCCTTCTTGGCCACCTGGGCACTGCTGGCTCATGTTCAGCTGCTGTCACCAGCACCCCCAGGGCCTTTTCCTGTGGCAGCTTTGCAGCCACTCTGCCCCAGCCTGTGGCACTGCCTGGGCTTGCTGTGACCCAAGGGCAGGACCCAGCACTGGGCCTTGTTGAGCCTCACTAAACCTTAGCAATGGATGTCAGCAGTTCTCCAGGTACCTGTGGGCTGGGCATGAGCTTTCCTACATCATGATGATTCTGACTGCAGGAGAATGACTCAAATTTTGCTACAGCCAAGCATTTGAGCAAGGAGGTGGCATACAGCAGCCTGACACAAAAGCAATCGAGGCACATTGACAAATTGATCAGTCAGTCCTAGCGGGATGCAGAGCATTCTGGGATGCCAAGTGAAAGTCAGTCAATTTAATGTGAGGTAGGGAATGTTGGGCTCCATTACCTTAATATGCTGTTAAGTTCACACCCTTTGCACTAAAATATAGGAAACACATTATCTGGCTGGTTAATTCACCTAAAGAGCTGCAGCAAGTAGGAGAAAGTATTTTTAATGCAAATAAATTAAATTTGGGGTGAATTAACCCCTGATCCCCACTGAGATATTTGTTTAAATGTACCTGTTGTCCAAAGCTGGCGAGCTCATTTTGAAATATATAGGAAAAGATATTAGTAGTCCTTTTTTTCCCCTGATTTCTATATTCCCATGTCATGTTAAATATTATAATTAGATTGCAAATTGGCATCAACAGAAAAATGTAGTGAGACTGAATTTTTATGATGTTTTTCCCAGATATTTTTTCCTTTCTTCTACTTTACAATCAGTTTCCAAGATAATTGTGCCTCTCTTCACTGAAAATGATGACTGTACTTACGTAGTGCCCTGTAGAAAGTGAAACTGCATGCCTCAGTGAATTCTATCATCATTTCACCCCCTAATGAGTGAGATTGTTTGCAGGCAGATGAAATTAAATTGTAAGCTCTATTGACTTCAACAACAGGTGCCATTTGTGCAAACCCAAAGGGAACCATTGAATTGTCAAAAAGATTTAACTCTTCCTCACACACTGGCATCAGATAACATCTTCTTGGTACCTGCACCTCACTTAGTTCCTGGAACCAAAATTCATGATCTCGTCCATAACATCACTGGCAAAATATCGAAAAAGAGCTGAATTAACTGCAAACAAAACAGCTACAATCTCTGACTGCTGGGTTGTATCAGCCCTGCATAAAGTAAAATTAGGTAGAAAGGGAACAATTAAGCTGAAATAAATTCATGTGGAAAGCAGTAAGGATTTAATGAACTTTCCTGTTGGTTTAGGATTTTTTGGTTTTTTCTTAATCCTCCATAGTTAAACTTAAACCTGTTCTTGGAAAATTTTAGTAGGAAGAATTTAATTTACAAATGTTCCCATAGCCCCAGGCTGCACCATTATTTCATTTGCATTTACAAGTAAATCAAGATGTCACTGATAAGCTATGCAGGAGAAATCCATGCAGAAGCAGGCTTTCACCCTTTTTGAGCAAGAATGTCACCATTGTGAACTTACAGAATAAATTAGTATTTAACTCCATTACCATTTTTTTTTGTGCAAGCACAAAATATTGGCATTCTTAGTTCCAAACAGAAAGAATGCTTAAATCCCAGTATCGAACAAAATAAGAGCTGGCACTCTTTGAGTTACTTTCTTAATGCTGTTTATTTCCCTGACACAAGAATTCTGTTCTTGTCAGATAGAGAGTCAATCACTCCTATCTAGCAAGAGAATCCTCTCTGTTTCTGGATATAATTTGATATTTCAATGATGTGAAGAACAATTAAATACTTAAGAATTACATAACTTCAAAAGTCTCTTTTGAGATAAAAAATATGCAAATTATAGTGTCTAATATGGTTATGGTAAAATTCTTTAATTTTGACTTTAAAGCAAAGAGATTTCAAGACAGCATGATATATTTGATCCAATGAAATAATCAAACCAACTTTGTATCACTTTGGTGGCAATTTATCTTCTCTGCCTGAAGCAGAAAGATATTCCTGCTGCAATAATGGATTTATGTCGTTTCTCCCATATCTGTTTCTTTCAGTTTTAAGTATTCAAAACTGTGAAGTCCTTTACTGGGTAATAGCTCCAGGCATGTAACAGATAGGAGACTTCCAGGAGACAAAGTTTAGAACATTCCCTTGTTGAATATGGTTACAGGGCTACAAGTCAGCTCTCCTGCTCTGCTAACAGGCCCCTGCATTCATTCCCTTATTATGCCAATGGAAGAAAGGAAAGAAAGGCTGGGGGAACTAAAGGCCTGCGGTCGCAGGAGCAGGACAGGCTCCGTGCTTGAACACCATCCCGCAGGATCCCGGCCTTAACGAGCAGCGGCGGCGGCGGCGGCTCCCGTGCGCGCTCCCGGCCAGCGCCGCCTTCCCGCCGGGAGCGCGCAGCCGGGGAGCCTGGCCGGGATAATGGCCCTTCTATTCGGGTGAGAACCGAAATGTGCTGATGACGCCTGTGACATTTAACGATGGTGCTTTCATTTTGAACACATCATTGAACAGATATTGAATCCATTCATTCTGATAATAGACTCAGTGCTGCAGAGCTTTCATTTTAATAATAAATAAATAAATAAATAAATAAAATCTAAACCACACACACTTATCTGCGGAGTGAAGGAAGGAGTTTTGACACCACATATGATACATGTTAAGGTTTTTTGAATTTGCTTATGTGCACGCATCTCTTTGAAAAACTGATTTCAATTTCCTATTCTTGTCTGCAGCTTTTCCAGTCTTGACATCAAGCTGCACGTTATTCTTTGTCAGACAGGCTGTGTTTAAAAAAAAGTTAAAACTTACATATATTGCTCATGTTTTCCAATTTCGCTGGAGAGCATTCAGTTTAAGTACTATTTTTGAGACAAAATTGTAGCATTTTTTTCTGATCTCACCAATTACACTTTGTATTTATATTTTTTCAGCTAGTAACAAAAGGGGGAGTTATAATTTAAATCAAATTATTTGCAAAAACCACATGGAAATTTTCAGGTTTTGCTATGTCATTTTTATAATTGTTAGAGCATTCCCACATTTATTTCCCCAAATTCACTTCTTTGTTCTTTTATGTAAAGTAATTGAATTAACGGTGTTTGCGCAAAACTAGGTGTCGTGGTTTAACTCCAGCCAGAAGGCAAGCACCCTCCAGCCTCTCACTCACTCCCCCAGAAGGGGGATTAGGGAGAGAATGGGAAGGGAAAACCACAGAAAACTCATGGATTGAGATAAAGACAATTTAACAGGGGAAGAGAAAATCACAAACACAAGCAAAGAAAACAAGGAATTCATTCATTGCTTCCCATGAGCAGGCAGGTCTTCTGTGACCTCCAGGGCCTTATGATGATGACTTAGGAAGACAAATGCCATCACTCCAAATGTCCCCCATTCCTTCTTCTTCTCCCCATTTTGTACACTGGGCGTGGTGTCTCAGGGTCTGGATTATCCCTTTGGTCAGTTTGGGTCACCTGTCCTGGCTGAGTCTCCTCGTGACCTCCTGAGCACCCCCACTCTCCTCCCCAGTGTGGCAATGCCAAAAGCAGAACAGGCCTTGGCTCTGAGCAAGCTCTGCTCTGCAGTAACAAAAACATCTCTGTATTATCAACCCTCTGTTCAGCACAAATCCAAAACACAGCCCCATACCAGCCACTGGGAGGAAAATTAACTCTAACTCAGCCCTAACCCACATACTAGATATGATAAATTCAAAGCTGAGGATCAAATATATACCGAAATCCGAGTCCAAGTTGTCCTCTTGTGTTGGGTAGGTATTTTTGGCAAGTGCATCTTCATATATTTTTGTGAAGTCAAAACACAATTATAACACATCAGTTGACATGAAAATATGCGCTTGTGCTAAAATTTAGATATGTTTGCAAAAAAAAGAAGTGATCCAAACAGTTTTTCCTTTGGTCATAGAATCATGGAATATTCTGAATTGGAAGGGATCGAGTCCAGTTCCTGGTCCTGGACAGGACATCCTCAAGAATCACACCATGTGCCTGAGAGTGTCATCCAAACTCTCCTTGAACTCTGGCAGGCTTGGTGCTAGGGCTAAACTGTTTCATCAGGAAAGTAATAACCTGTTAGCAAAGATGTTTGAAGTAAAGTATGCTCATAAGATTAATAAAAGGAGTCTCTTAAGTGATGCAGATGAAAGGGTGGGATAGACATCCAACTGTGTAATGACACCAAGATCGCTATTCTGTGTCCCATAAGCTGGTTATGACTCCATTTACTTTCACCATTTATTTTCGCATATTAGAGAAAGGGCCACACTCCTGTAACTTGTTATTGCTGTTATTGCAAATCCACATAAAGAAAGCACAATGTTGTCAACATTCTGTCTCCGTTCTGAGGTTTGAACAATCAGACTACTATGGGGTAGTAAGGACAGAGAAGTTTGAGAATATTCCTGTTTTGTTGTACATGCAGGCATCTAACCTACTCCCTGCTGCTGATTCTACCAGTGTAACCCACAAGCTAATATTTCTACAGCCTTCTTTTCTAGTCAAGAAACTTTAGCATACAATAATGAACAAAACAACCTAACTTAAAGTCATTAGCTACGCACCAATGGGAATGTTTATAAATGCAAATCTCTCTCATTATGTCCTACGAGAACTTTCCTGGTGATTTAAGAATTACCTACCCAAATACTTTCAGAAGCTCCGAGGCTAAGCAGCAGCTACTGATTGCACTTCCAGATTTAGACAAAGTGGCAGGTAGCTGCCTAAACCCTTTTTGATTTTTCTTGCTTATTATCTCTACATTTTTTCGGTGTCATAATCCATGCAAAGAGAAAAATGGATTCCTACATCAGTTGTCTGAAAGCTTAGATATGTTAGAGATTAAAATCTGCTCAGGTAATACATCAGCACTTGAATACTATTGATGTCAGAAACAATGGTAAATTTCTTTTGATCAAACCATTTAAAACTCCAAACACAAAGGACCAAGTATTCACAGGACTAATGAACCACCTGGTAATGAACAATAAAAATTAAGTTCTTATTTAATTTCTCTGTAGTTGAAGGCAGTTTTCTGTCTCCTGTCACTTGGTATCAATGAGCAGGTTTCCAGCACAGCTGAAACAACATTAGATTTGAAAGATGTATAAACATTGGTATCATCAAGAATATTAGCAGCTATGAAAGCCAAACCAAGCTTTTGCCAACAGCTGCAGCTAGTTTCCCCATTTCAGTACAAAGGCTGCAAGTAAACAACAGCTCAGACTGAATCCTGGATGTGGCAGGAGGCAAATAGGAGATAAGAGCTTCTTCTAATGCAAACTAACATCCTCATGGTAGTTTCCATGTGAACTCTAACTAGAACTTGAATCCCAGACATTTTTTTTCAGTGCTTGATTAATCTGTGAATCTGTGAACATAACTTTAGACCCACCCTGCTAGGGTATGTGGGTAAAATAGATATGGTAACAGGTAAGATATTCAATGGATAAAATTATCTTTCTAATCAAGCAAGATTTGTGCAGCAGACAATGTAAGTCAGCTGAAACTACATTTCTTAAGTTCATTGTATCAGACTAAGTAGTAGTGAAATGTCCTCCACTCTGAAAGAAAAAAATTGACATTAGCCCCAGCAGCCAGGAGGGCAACCATGTCCTGGGGTGTTTCAGGCACCACAGGGCAAGCAAGGGGATAGTCCCACCTTGTTCTTCACTGGGATGGCCTCACCTCGAGTGCTGGGGGCAGTTCTGTGTGCCACAACAGAAGAGAAGTATAAAACTGAGTGGCCAAAGGAGGGCCGTGAGGATGGTGAAGGATTTGGAGGGGAAGCTGTATGAGGAGTGGCTGAAGTCAGTTTTTCTGAGGGTGGTTGGGCACTGGAAGAGGCTCCCCAGGGCAGTGGTCACAGCACCAAAACTGACAGAGTTCAAGAAGTGTTTGGACAATGCTCTCAGGCATGCGGTGTGACTTTTGGGGATGGTCCTGTGCAGGACCAGGAGCTGGACTTAATGATCCCTGTGGATCGCTTCCAAATCAGGATATTCTATGATCCAAGATGCTTTGTCTTTTGGAAAGCCTGTCATATGGATCAGGTAATAAAACACTCTTAAGTGCTTTGTATGAGACTAAGTAGTAGTGGAATATCCTCCACTCTAAAAGAAAAGGTTTCTTTCATGAGACAAGAGATTTGACCTTTACCAAATTAGATATTATTTAAAAAATAATATTTATTATTTTAAAATTTAAGTAACATTAAAATGACATAAAAATTTCAAATATCAAAATTCTTTTATTGCCTTTTATTCCCTTTGTTTTTCCAGAGGCACAATTGGACTTTTTGACATTTTTATATGTCTAGGCCCTGTATTTTACATTAAAAATAACAAAAAACTGCATCACATAAATAAAATAAGTGCTACATTGTGATAAAGGGATTAAAACTGCAAATCTGACATGCACCTAATTCTCACATGGAGAATCAATCTTTATTAATTAATTTTACAAATTCTTACCCTGAAATTGTGATGTTACACAAATCTCTATTCAAAGATAATAGATTACCCTTAAAACAACAGATCTGAATACAGTTCATTGTTGACCACTGTTTCGCACTAATAAACTTAGCCAAAAATATCTGAAATTGTCTACAATTCAAAATAAGCTAATTTCATTCTTTCCACCTGTAAATCAAAGATAGTAGGCTTCAGTTCCATATTAACAATAAATAACAATTAACAGAAAAATTAAGTAGAAAAATAAAACAGCCTTTTTTTTTAATGGGGCCGTACTAAATGTGCTTCTGAAATCAAATATGCACATAGTTCCACAAAATATCTTTTGGGATAAAGCTAAGATGTTTCTAAGGTTAAATGTTTAGGGGTTCTGAGTGGCTCAACTGTGAATAATGTATTACACAAGAGGGAGGGAAGAACCTGCTCAAAATATTTATTCACTTGTCCTGATACATGATGGGTAATTTTAAAATAGTTCTCTATATGTAACAGATAGCAGTTATGAACTACAATTTAATAAGTGCATATAGGATACACACACACAAAAACAAAAACAAAATAAAACAAAACCAAACCAGAGAAACCCCAACTTTTATTAAACATTTGCTTTCCCAAGGGAAATTAATTCTTTAGTGAGAAAAGTAATCTACAGACTTGCAACAATGCATTTTGGTCTCTGTCCCACAGATGCAAAGCAGTCATTTAGTATCAGGCAAAAACTGTCTCTGTAGAAGCAAGCACTTACATAATTGTCTGTTTGTTAGTTTAAGACACATAATGGGGAACACATTTTAAATTGATTACATCCTTTAGGTAAAGCCACATAAATATGTAGAATGATCGTGCATTTGAAGTTGTTAACTCTCAGTGCTAAGTCAACATTTAAATGTATGTCCTCTAGCTCTGGAAGTTGTTTATTAGCCAGCGCATCAAAGCAGGTAGAAAACTAATTCAGTTCATGACAGTGACATGTTACTGCTTCTCTACTACCAAAATTGTTGGTTTTCATATGCAGGATATAGTATACGGTAGAGATAATTCATGCTATTAATGTATAAAATATTGTAAGATCCAGACCATGTCTTTTGACCATCCTGGCCAGGAGCAGTGTCTTATTCATATACATCTAGTTCCCGGACTTCGTTGAGATAACATCGGGGTTTTTAACGTAAGAATAGAAGCTTCCAGGGGCTGGGACCACTCAAGGGTAATTATCGCTTCGATACAAAGACCATTCGGTCATCTTTGCCTCGGGCAGAATAAACTGTATAAAAACTCGCTGCGCGAAGCCACGAGTGTGAACTGGGGAGACTCTGACACTCAGGAGGTCAGATCTGCCTTCACGCAGTGCTGATCCTGGCTCGATGCTGTCTCTTTGGCTGTGGTGGTTTCAACCGAAGTTCGGTCTCGCAGACAAATTAATAAATCTTTGCTAAATTTTCTTATAAGTTTCGCTCTCAATTTGATAATTTATAACAAGGAGAAATCCAAAGCAGTGTGTAATCAATCCATATCAAGAAGGTCCATCAGTCCATCTACAGGGTGCCTGACATGTATCTCTCTTCTGATATATTTCTCTAAATGTTTTTTCAGCTTTAAGCAATTTTCTGCATCTTGCCAAGCATACTTTTCAATATGAAAAGCGCCATGTTTATTCAATATAAATATGTCTCAGCCCAAACCACTTTCCAAATTCTCAAGCTCAAACACCAGTGTGGCTCTAAAGGAATGGTGAAAATGTTTCATTTAGTAAATTGAAAACATACTTCCTGTTTAAATGAAAAGAACTGATAAAAGTGCTATTAGTATCTACAGATCAATTATTTAGACAAATTTTCTTGGGAAGACGTGCTTGGATATTCAGAAAGATGCCCTAACATGGATTTTTATTTAGCAGAACTATCCAGAAACTGTGAAAGATCATAGCAGGAACTGCTCTGCTGTAACCCAGTGATGTTTTTCATATTATTAATATCCTTCTACATACCATCAATATCTTCCTTTCTTTTCCTGATGAATTTTTCAATCTGGTGCCAATACCAGACTGAAAGATAGGGACAAAATCCACCTACAAAGACAAATTTAGCACAAAGGACTCCAATAATTCAAAAGTATTTGTCACCATACCAAACCTTAGGTAACCTGAAATCCTAGCTCAAAAAGAGCCGATTACTCTGGCTTCTTAATATTCATGGGATTTCTCTTTTCTTTCAAAAGTTCTTTGGTAAATAGATCTAACAAATTCTAATCCAAGGCAAACTGGGCCAGATTTCCCTTAGTGCCAGTTGCACAATAGATTTCAAAATTTGAAATTTAATATTCACAGGAGTGAGAGTATTAAAAGCTGGTTGATGTTAGCACAATTGTACTTCAAAGCATGCAAGCAGTGTTTCCCAAACAAGTTACTGTCAATGCATGGGAGCAGCCTCCCTTCCTGGTGGAAGGGACAGTGAAGAATTGAGTAGGCCCACTGAGTGCTCCTACTGAGCAAACTTTTTGGGGTTTTGCTTTTATCTCTCAAAATGAATGTCCTGGTGCCCCATTTTTGAGGAGGAATGTTGCTGCTAGTGGCAAATGTTTATCAGAAGAGACCACACAAGTCATACCCAGCTACATCACTTGATGTGGTTTCCTGCATCTGCACATGTCTAAAGAGAAATTTAAGTGAATATGTTTTCTTGAGATGAGTGCTTTTTACAAAACCTCAATGCTTCCTGGAATGTAAGTTCTCTCCCTCTAACTTCTCTTTTTCTTTATTTTTATACTTTTTTCATCAATATGTAAATATCATTAAGGACACAATAAAAATAAACTTTTTTTTTTTTAACTACAAAGAACATTGGGTCAGCCAGCTAATAATAATCCAACTAATGCACTGTATCTGTTAATATATTTTTAATAAGAGGAAATGCTCTTGGTTTAAAACTTCAGGAAATTCTCTTCAATACTTCTTACAGTTTGAGAGACAATAGTTTTTCCTTTGGAGTACTTAGGAAACTTTGAAACAATTGTATTTTTGAGTCAGTTTTCTTTTTAAAATATATCATAAAGCAAAGTTAGTTCCAACTATTTATTTGAACTGTTACTCATTTGGGATGTTGGGAAGACTCAGAAATCCAAGAGCAGTGCCTTATAACCACTTCATATATATGCATTATCTGCCTCCAGTCTTAAAAATACATTTTATCTTGTTCCTATTTTTCCTATCTCTACGATTTTTTTAATCTGATTTAATAATATTTCATCGTCTCCCTGATAAAATACTCTTAAAGAATTTTAAATTGTTTCACAAATATTTTCATACACATGGGTAACAATTGAATTTGTTTTCATTGTCCAAAGCTTTGGGGATATTAAAGTTTTGTAACTCTAACTTGGTTCTAAATGTTTTATTATTTGCTCAGTAGCATCCTTGACAGCACTTTCTTAGCATTAAAACACAATTGGGAATTGATTTCTTTAGTGAATTGTATTTACTTTCCCATACCTGCAGTCACAGGGCCAAAATATTGAAGGACATATAAATCACTGGTTTTCTCTGTTGTTTTGGTTTGGAGGCAGAGTTATGGAAAACAACAAAATCTGTTGTCCTGAAGATATAGAAACCATGAAATTTTATCCAGCAGAGTATATCCAGCTCAATATATACAGCAGAGAACATCTAATAATTTGCACAGTTAAGTGCAACATCAAAGAAAAATATTGTTGGACAACACAAGTAGAATTTTGTCCTCTTATGTGCACATAGCCCTCTTTGACAACAATTAGCATTATGAACATGCATATAAAGAAAGAAGTTTACAGAACAAGCATATACAAATCCTTGTATGGTAATTGCTGGAAATGGGAAAAAAAATAGAAAGAAGTTTAAATATGCCAAGCTGGCACAGACAAGTCCAAGTAAAATGGTGGTGTAGTATATGGTAGAGATAATTAATGCTATATATGTATAAAATATTGTAGAATCTAAGGTATGTCCTTGACCACCCTGGCTGGGAGCAGAGTCTTATGTTTATTCAATTAGTTCCTGAACAATGTTAAGATAGTATCAAGTCTGTTAACGTATGAAAGAAACCTTCCCAGACCATGAGTGCTGACTTCCTGGGAATGCCTAAGCCACTCAGGAGGACCTGCACCTGGGAGGATTGCATCTACCATACTCAAACACCAGTGCCACTCTGCTACATGCGAGTACAGGCTCTGCCGAGGTGCTCAGACATCCTCTGGACACCTGGACCTACCTTTGTCTATTCCTGCACATGTATGGATCCAGTTCTACATGTGAAGAGACACAAAGAAACGTTCGGTCATCTCTGCCTCAGGCAGAATAAACTGTATATAAGCTGGCTGCTTGAAGCATTCGGGGTGAACCCCTGGGGAAACGCTGACACTTTGTCAGTCGGATCTCGGTTCACCCAGCGCCTGCACCCGGGGCTGACGCTGTCTTGGCTGTGGCGGTTCTTTTTTTTTTGGAAATTCTATTTTTTGTCAACAATCTAATAAATTATTGTTAAATTTTCTTATAAATTTGGCTACCGATTTGATCATTTTAACAGTGTCATAAATTGTTTTGATATTACAAAATATAAAAAATATAAATGCAACTGTATAGAACAACAAACAATGAAGACAACACGTCAAAACAGGACAAGCAACAAAAGATCTAACAGAGAAAACAGGACTTCATGGTGCCAACAAAATGCCCAATGACAATTTGAGGACTTCAATCCTTGAGCAATGACCATAAATATTTCCCAATCAACAAGATTTTTCATAAATGTAAACTTTAAATTACTTTACAACATTTCCCAGAATTCAGCAGCTTGAGAGAGTTTGTGAGTTATAGGTATAGAATTTTGCAGTATGTCATACATGAATTTTGACTGGAAACAGTGAAGGATATCTCTAATTGAACTGTTCTGTCTATGTGAACCCCTTTTCAACTTACTACCATGACTCAAAAGCAAGAATATAGTAAAATTAGCAGGGGTAACATGAACATCATGTTTATTTGTCCTTCCACATTTCCACCCATGGTGGTTGCAGAGTTCCTGTTCTGAATCCCAGATGAAGCCCAAATGTAAGACAATTCCTGACTCTTAAAAAAGCACAGGTCATGTTCTGATGCAATGTTAGCAGCACTTTTTGTGCTACCTACGTAACTAAAGGGAAAAGACCTTTCTAATAGATGGGTAGAAATGAAATGTATTGTTTTAGTACACCATCTGTAGTCCAAGCAGTACAGCCCCTTTGGGTATATAGAAAAGAGTGAGATACCTTGAAAATGTGATTAATTTCTGGCAATTCAGGTAGCTTTCTCTGTCAAATTGAGTCTGACACATAAAGATAAAACTTGGTGGTTTTGTGTTGGGTTTTGTTCTCATTTATTATATGAAAGGGCTAGCACAATAACAATGAAATTCATGTCTAAACTGAACCATTTTCTCTGCATGTTACCCTTCAATATTCCTAGGTGGCTTCTTTAGAGAAGTGACAGTATTCATGGATTTTCTCTGACATGGGTGAATAAGCTAGACTTTCTTTAAATAAGCTGTGGGATCCTGTAGTTCCTTTCTTAGCAGATTTAACCTAGTTAACTCATTATACACAGACAGGAATACTCCTTTCCATTACATTGAGCTGAATCCTACACTGTGGCACTGCATGAACTTCAATGATGTGGTTTTATCAAAGCCACAAAACACTAAGTTTCAGACTTTTTGGAATATCTCCTGACTGTCCATTTATAAAAAAGATAACACCAGACATTTTTGCCCATGTTTGTAGTGACAGTCTGCCAGCATAATGAAAAAATTCTTCTGATTTCATGAAAGCCCATTTCTGATAGATCCTCTTTGGCAAATTGGTCAATCTTTTTCCTGTCTTGAAAGGCAGGCAGAGGTGGGTAGGTTAACAAATTCATAGACATATTGCTAGAGTCAAATCTTTAAAAGCAGGAGTTTTACATACATAAAATGTATGTAAATACATTTGGGTGATGCTATAGCAAGTATGCTATTTTTCCAAACAAGTTGCAATTGATCTGTCTTGGGAAAAAGACTAAAACACTGTTTAATGCAAAAAAAACCCCAAAAACAAAAACAAAATACCCAAACAAACAAACAAACAAAAAATAATAAAAAAAAAACAACCAACAAACCAACTTTGTAGTCATGTTTAATTATTATGGGAGAGATTCAGAGCCCATGGAAATCAATGGAACAATTTCAATGTACTTTTGATCAGGCCCATAAATAGAAGTGCTTTGTGAATCACTGTGCTGCAGCAATTCAATACAAACTGCTTCAGAGGATTTACTGAACTTCCAGAGAGGAAGTGTTGGAATTACACAGAAAATAAAGAAAAACTCCCATATGTGATTTGGATTCTTTCAGAGTGTAGCATTCAGAATGCAAGAGAAATAAGGAGTATAGCTGATATTGTTTCAGGGATTAATTACTTTGGCACTCCTTGAATGTAGCCCTGCTCCCCACTACCAGGATCCATGGATAAGAAATCTCTGCTTTTTTCTCAGGAGCCACGCTGGCTGCTGGACTGATAGCTGGACTGATAGCTGGCTGTGGTTTGAAGAATCCACATCAGTCCCATGAGGGGAATGTAGGTAAAACCTCTGCTTACAGGTATCTTCCAGATAAGATGGGCAGTGACTGAGTGGCTATTATTTACTCAGGATTTTGGGGTCTGCCATCAGTCTTCTGGACCAAATGAGAATTTACCCTCAGCCATGGCAGATGCCAGGTGTAAAGGCTCTCCTCTGCTTCTCGTGCCTCACTGTCTTTTCGTGTTTCCATTATAAACCAAAGTCTCCTAGCATTAAATTTATCTTGAGGATAGAATGAACTTAGAAATGAGCAGAACTATTGCCGGAATGGGGCATCCTCTCCTTGGCAACACTTTATAATCACCCTGACGACTTCGTATAGACAACACAGAGAGTGTGTAGGACACTATGAGTTCTTTGCTTTACCAGCTTGAACAAAGCATGTAACTTCTCTAACTATTCCAACACAAGCCTTACTGTCAGCTCCCTGCCTGCAGAAGGGACCTGCCTGAGGGAAATTCAGGTCTATAACATTTCTTTTTCATTTGCATGAATATGCTATTTACACATACCTATTCAAATGCTCAAAAACCCACAAAATCAGTTATTTTTTCCATGTTGTTAAGTTTTATCCCCTCTGCCTCTGGGTATTTTCATGTGTATTTCCTTGAAACCAGATTCCTTGTTTCTAGGCAAGACCTCTGAGCACAAAAGAAGCAGCAACAATGGGAAATTTTCCTTCTTTTTTGCCTATATTAATTACTTAGGTTTAATTTCATTTGGATTGTTACTATCACATTAGGTGGTTATGCTACGAATGCTGGTCTCCATGCTGCAGCACATTAATTAATTGGTAGTGACCTAGGACAAAGAAATGTGTGTTCATTACATTTTACATTGCCACCCAGGCATGTTCAGGAATTTCAGTTGGTTTGGCTCATATTTCCCATTCTTGTTTCATGTATAGATCTTCAGGAAAAAGTGAGTGGTCTCCCTGTCTGGAACCAACATATGACCTTCCTGTATTGGGATAGAATAAGAAACAGCATAGAAAGAAATGGATGGCCACATAATCAGATACAGAAAAAGAAAAAAATTCTCAGTGTATTGTAAGTACTAGAAGGATGTCAGAATCACTCATGAAGACAGCTGAAAGAAGGACAACCTTCTGTTATGGCACCATTACATTCATAGTTGGTTCCAAAGTATCACCAGCAATACATTGAATGTACCAGTGTTACATCTTCTGAGAGGATGAAATGCTGCAGTCAAAGGAGGGTGTGAAAAGATGCATCAGGGTTAAAAGGAAATCCATGCCACTGTATCAAAGACAACATTTTTCCTGCTTGTGTTTATTGTATTTCTGTCTGTGCATGTTTTTTCGTACTTTCTTATTGATGATTTTAGGGAACAATAAAGAGAAAATTAAACTCTTTTATCTGCTTTGTTTCTCTGCTATACTAAATCTAATGAGAGAAAATTCAGATAATTTACAAATCACATATGTATCTTTTGAGATTTTAGACACAGACCTAAAGCAATGAATCAAAAACATGGCAAACAATACATGAAAACACTGTCATTGTATTGTTAGTCATACCTTCCAATATTCTGCAGAATTCTGTTGTTGGGTAGGAGGGACAACACACCATCTTGCCATGAAATTCCGTACACAAAGAGCAGCCACCTTTTCCTGCTTCAGACAAATTTATTTTCTACGAGGAACAGCAGTAGCTACAGTAACACTGCCGAAATAGCAGCAAGAGCAAGGTGTTCTCTGTAAGAATAGTGTTGTGACCCCCACAGTGAGCAACTTACATAATTGCCAAAAATATTAGTTACTTCCATCTAAGATAAACATGCCAGCCCAGCTAGAGGTTATAGGTACACCACGAAATTCACTTTGAAAGACAAGAAACATTCAGGCTTATGGCCTGCCTATCAGAAAAGAACAGAAGGCACAGCCATTACCTAACTGTAAAAGTCCTTTATTACTTCTTCCAAGCATATTTATTGATTCCACATATGCAAAAAAAACCCAAACCAAAACTAAACCAACCAGCCAAACAAACAAACAAAACAAAACAAACAAACAAAAACCCCCCACCCCAGAAACAAAAAAAAACAACTATCACTTCATTCTCCTTATCCTGTTCCAACAGACAGTATGTTCAGGGATTCCCTGTTGGGTCTCTCCTCTGACTGACACATCCAGCTTCCAGATATCCAACTTCCTCAAGATTTAAATTGGAAAAACTTTCTGACTGATAACATGCAGCCCCAGGTCTAGTGCACCCTTCCAAGGAATCAGTAAGGAAGGTTGATGAAGTGATCTTACTGCATGTACAAGAATAGAGAAAAGCTCTCTGCTTGCCAGCAAATCAAAGATCAGACAAGTCTGAGGCAGGACACACAGTTACAGCTCTGGTTGGTTATGGCACAGTAGGAAAAGGATCTGACAAATAAAGGAAAACCTACATATAGAGAGTGCATGATGTGTCCAAATGGAAAAAGTAAAAGAATAGATTTACAGCACAGTTCAAAACTACTTTTCCTGTTATTATTCCTTTTACATAGCTATGAGGAATTGCTAATATTTGCAGGCTAGAGGGGTTGTGTGGCAGAAGAGGACTATGCCTTCCTGAGTTTGTAATTATTAAATTATTTATTAAATTATTGAATTATGAGAAGGTAGCATTTGAAAAACTTAGGAAATCATATGACACATCAAATACATATTCATACTTCTAGAACCCATCTTCATTAAATTCAGCCAAGCTCCTGACCCTAAGTAGAGAAGAACAGAAGAATTGTAACATTGCTATGATTAAGGTGGAAAAGTTACATCACATGTAATGGTAATGAAAGAGTGGAACAGGATGTCCAGAGGGGTTGTAAATGCCCCATCCCTGGAAACGTTCCAGGTCAAGCTGGATGGGGCTTTGAGCAACCTGTTCTAGTGAAAGGTGTCCCTGCCCATGGCACGGGCTTGGACTAGCTGATCTTTAAAGGCCCCTTCAACCCAAACCATTCTGTGATTTGCTGAAACTTAAATCACAAAGGTACTTTTCACAAAGATATCCAGGACTGCTCTCTGAGCTCATATATTTATTTCATAACCAGTGCTGAGAAGGTTTAGTTTGCAAAGTATCAAATGAATCATACTGCCATCGCTTTTATTTAGAATATGAAAAGGCATTCAGCACTGTGCAATTATTAACATCGACTTTTCTACACCCTGCTTCCAGTAAAAGGCTATTTTCTTCAGGCTTTCATTTCACTAGCATTGCAATTTGTCCTGCAGTCAGACTGCTTCAGTAAGCAGCTCTAAAGAGCAGCTCCTGCACCCACTCTCTGGGGTTACTCGCTATCTTTTACATGGGGAAAGGGAAAGGGACAGGTGTAGCTGAGAATCTCAGGTTGCAAAAGATCAAGCCAGCCACAATTACAATTATATTCATTTGCTAAACCCTTCAGTTGAGATTTTAATTACATTAGGACAACTAATTTTATTCATTAGAGCTCAATTAAATTAATTTGAAATTCAGGATAGTAGCATTGTGGTAGTACAGCCATATTAAAGCTGAAATATAATATCTTGTGATTGCTTTCCTCTGACAGAATATTGCTATTTACACAGAATTAATATACAGACATTTTCTTTAGCAAGACAATGAAATTTTACAAACAAAACTTTGGATATTTTTATCTAGAGTCATCATTAAGAGAATTCCCTTGAAGATAAAATGGAAACACATCTGTTTTCCAAAAAAGGATTTACATGGTAAATGTTTACTTAATGTTATCGTTGAGAATATTTTCATTTCCTGACCACAGAAAACTTGCTCCACAGTCCTTACCCTATAATCAAAGCTTACATACAACTAGCTTTATTCAGTCTGAGGTTTTTGAAGCACCCACCCACTTTTTACAGCACAAAACTGCAGCAGAAAGAAACACACCTCCTGCCTTAAAGCAGTTCTTGCTACTCCTAAGGTATTTTAGACAGATGCTGGTCTAAAATTTTCTTAAAGACCTTCAGCAACAGAGATTTCACAGTGCATATCACAGTGCTTTGTTTGTCTTAACAGAACTGTTCCTCAACTGGCAGGAAAAGCAATGGACTGAAATTGCATCTTTGCAGGGTCATTTATTACCAACTTGTCTTGATAACCTGTGTGATTTCAACTAAAATAATCTCCATCCCTTTGGCATCTGTGTTTAGGACTTTATTGTGCATTTTATAAATCTTCATGTTGTTACTTTAATTAGCACAGGAACTGCCAGCAGAGCCAAGCCACAGCTATTAACATCCAGCCAGGCTTCCTTAGGCAGGATTCTCCCTTGGAAAGTAGTATTCCAATCACACTATTCATGATTAACTGCCCAGGATTTCTATTCACCCAGGGAACAAGTACTTCTTCATGCTAACTAAGTTTAGAAGAAAAATTCTCCTTTGGTGAATGCAGCTCCCTCTGTTCCCCCCGCCCCCCTTATCTTTGTAGTAACTTTCTATCCAAATGTAGAGAGCCACATCTTGCGTAATGAGAAAAGTTTGAGTTGATGCCAAAATGCTTACAAACCAAGGAAGCTATTAAAAAAACCCCTTAACTGGGGACTTAACTATTGAGCAGGGTCTGGTAGTTTCCTCCCAAATGCAAAACTAAAGTTGTCCCTGCAAGTCTGGTGGGGAAGAAGCATTTACTGCCTCAATGACTATTTAAGCTAAAAGTCTGCTTAAAATTAAGTTTTCAGAGACTTCTTTTTTAAAATGACAGAAAGCTTTTATATAAGATTATGTTCCTTGTACTTCATTGAAGAATACATCCAATCTTACTAAATCCCAATGAGATTAAGGAGATATATTGTTCATGCCACCAGTCAACCAACAATCAAATCACAAGAGGAGCAGAGAGCAGAGTGATGACAGGTCACTGCAAGAAAGACAGCTTCCAATTCATCACCAGTACCAGCCACTACAATTTAAGCCTTAAACTCTTCACCAAGGGAGGAGATTTAACTTTCTTTAGAGCTTTATTGGGATTTTTTCATTCCATTTTAACTGAAGGTATTTTCAGCATTCAACTGAAATTCAACAAATTATCTAAATCATATGTTTCCATATGGCCTGGAAAAAGGAAGACAGGAATGGGCTAGACGTGCATTGATCTGTCACAAGACAACTTTTTGAAGGCGAGGTTTGGGGTTTATATATATATATATATATATATATATATATATATATATAGGTAATTTAGGTACATTCCTTGGGTCTGTAGGGCTTAATTGAGATTACTCTAATTTTCTCAAAATTTTTTTACTAAACCCACATGACTAAAAAATTGATGATTGCATCTGCCAGCTAATCTAAAAGGAGAGAACCATTAAGAATTACTTTGCCTTATACTTTCTTTTCTAGAATGTGCATTTTCAGTCATTCAAGAAAAAATTACTTTCCATTTATGCAGTTGAAATGCCTAATTCTATGCTACAAAAACATGATTAGAAGAGATAGGGCTAAGAAGCATATGTATTCCCTTGTTTTACTTTGCTTCAAAAGCAGATAATCAGGATTAATTTTGCTGCAGAGAGTCTTAAATGAATCCATAAATTCTAGTTAAAACCCAGTGAACATTTATTCCAAATACTTTGGTTCCCTTCTATGATCTATGCATTATTTTATTTCTTCAGTAATGTATTCTCAAGTAGAGCCTCTGCTGTTCTATAAGATCTCCTCCTGCTTTCTTATTTCAATGTTTTCAAAGCTTGAGAGCAAAAGGAGATACCCTATTTTGCAGGAATCTGTCATATTTTATTTGCAAATAGTTTTCTTAATTTCTGCAACAGCCAGCTCTTTTCCTATAAACAAACAAACAAAAACCACAATCAAATAAAACTTCCAAACACAAACAATCCACCTGAAACAAAGTACTCAGACAGTTGCCTTGCATGTTTAGAGTAAAAGCACACAGGTTACAACTGAAGGATGTGTGTTACATTGCAGAACCCATCTAATTAAAAATTCAACTCAGATGTTGTATCACGGATCTCACGTCTAAGAGTAATTTACTGCATTTTTCATGTAAAGACAAATTAAAAATTAGAAACTGGAGCTAAATTAATGCTCTATTTCTGCAAAAGTGACCATTTGTTGCTAAGCATAATCCCTTATCTAAAAGGACTGCTAATGACAAAATCACTATCAAATGGAATGCCATCACAGCTTCCATTAACTCTCTGGGGAAGCTGCTAAAAGACTTTCAGTTCAAAAGATTATACCGCTGATGAGTTTCTGAAGTTCTGAGTTTTATCTGAAAATATACACATAGAGGTATATTTTACATTCAGAGGCTGTTGCTCCAAATGTCCAGATACAGAACTGGGTTTTCTTCTGTTTCTCTTTTCTTATGAAAATTTTGCTTTAGAATTAGGTCCTTCTATAGAGACGTGGGAATAAATTTGGTAAAATTCAGTTCATGAAATACTGTGATAGAAAGTAACAAGGAAAAACTTGCTTTTTCTGGATATATTTTCATTCCAACCTGTAAAAATCAATGTTGAAAAAAATCTACCTTTTAATCATACATGTTGTTCACAAAGTTTTTACAAAAATGATTTTTTTACAAAAAAATCACCAAGTAATTAGTTCTAATACAATTATAGATTGACATTCTTGCAGTATACACCACAGAAAGATTAAAAGTAGAACAAGAAGGGTATTCATGTGCTGTACTGATTTACCAAGGATTTTTGAGATATTTTCACTCTGGTCTGAACCCCAAAACTACACCCTAACAAATTCCAAAAGATTCAGACTACAGCATGTAATGCACACTTAAAATCTTAACTCACTATGCAGCAAAGCAGGAGAAAATCAAGCACATGATTGAAACTAAGGAGGAGTCTGCCACACACACTACAGGATTATGTACAGAGCTGTAAAAAAGGTAAGAATATTTTGAGTCATCAATTCTACCCTGCCCTTTGCATGTTAAAAACTGCTGGGGAAGGGAGCACCAGACAGGAAGGGACAGATTCTACAAGGCAATTATATTGTCTAAGGGCTATATGCAAAGCATAAACCACAAAATCCAGATAAAAAGAAATGGAGGAAAATGCAAAACAGTATTCTTGCCATAGGGAATACCACGTAATTCACTAGAGAAAATGGATTACATGGCCTGACAACAGTAAGGGGCTGCCAGAGACTGTTCTCATAGCAGAACTAAGCTATAATTGCTGTATTGTTATAATTTTTATTGGGCAAAAACTTGCAGCTTTCACTCCGTCAGCTCTCACCTTAGTGCTACATAGCTTTTAACAAGTAATTTTGGCCCCCATTCTTCATTTGAAAAATTTAGTATTATTCTCTATGAAAACTTTTGACCTTCCTCATTTAAAGCACTGTCTGACATATCAATCAAATTGCTGCAACAGTATTTGTTATGGAGTCAGAGCTGCTCTTTTGCTATGACACCATGAAAAGAGTAGAGATCCATGTCTGCATGTCAAGTCAGACTTGAACTATCATTTTGTCCTTTATTCCTAAGGCATGAGACTGGCAAGGAAGGGGAGAAGACAAGCCAAAGAAGTTGTGAAACTGGTGAGCATACCTGTGATATATCCCAGTGCATCTGGTAAAAATGGCCAAAATGGCAAGAAAAGTTGGCAAGCTGCACCAATGCTTTTGGTTATACTTGCCCAGCAACCATAGCTATGTAGGACCCTCCAGACCCTCCGCTGGCCCAGAAGTAACATCTCCTTTTCAACTGGAAACTTTTAAACTTGTCACTAAGATCATTTGCTTTAAATCACTGAGAAATCAATTGTGTTGATGTACCAGTATTGTGTTCCTCCAGGGCCTCCTTTAGTGGCTATCGTGTCCTTTCTCTTAAAACACATCATGAAATTAATAATTCAGATGGCAAGTGATTACCCTCCTGGGGTTTCTCAATTGGTTTCTCATGTCTTTTTAAAAAATTACTAATTGACATGAATTTTCTCATTACTATCTCAGCAGTTTATTTGATGGGCACTTCACAAGGAAACATCTACAATAATTTTTTTTTTTCATGAGTGCCTATAGTTAAATAGCTCTGGGGGAGTGTCACAGAGCAAAGTGCTGGAATTTGAGATCAATGCACTCAGATCACGTTTATGTAGGGTGGGGGTTACCTACATCCCCCTACAGCAGTTGTCGTCCCCAGCAGTGGAAGGCCAGTAAAATAGCAGGTGAATTTTCCTGAGGGGCAATCTTCTTTGATTATTCCAAAACCTTAGAGTGCTGTAGCACAACAGTATTATTACATATCAGACATCCACCTTCTTTGGCAACAAAGATCTCAGAAAGCTCAACAGTTGTTTTAAATCCTCCTTTAGTGTTTCAAAATATGGGGGGAAAAATTCTGCATGCATGGTTTTGTCTTGGTCCTGCTTGTTCTCTAAGCACACAGCGATACTTACACCACTGTCTCAGGGGTATCCTGCAGCTCAAGGTTCTTTTTGCACAGGTTTACCTCCAGTTACAGCACCTATCTCATGTAGCCTCTGCTTGACTTTCCCTTGGCCAAAAGGAGCTACTGAAGAATTTCATTCATGTAGCTCTTTGTTATTTCATAAAGTACCTTACATTTATTTTTCAAATGCTCTTACTGAACCAGCTTACATGGTCTCACATCCACTAACTTCTCTAAGCAAAGACATGATCTCTGGAGACCTGCCCAAAATCAAACAGGAAGATGGCATCAAAGTTGTGAGCTCTTGTTATAATATGCTGTTCTATGTTGCTTTGTTTCTGTGGATGACAAGGGTGAGACCATTGAAAACCTAATGATTTCTGGGTTTAGCCTACAGCACCAGAGTTTCCTGTAGCTATGCATTTATTCAGTAGCATTTAAAATGCAGTAGTCATTTTGTTATCTGAGATAGCACTGATCCCCATCTACAGACCATACTGGCATATACATGAAAATGTGAAGCAGAACATATTCCATGCATCTCAAGACAAGTCTTAAGGTATTAGATAGATAAAAGTCCACAGAGGGAGCATGGAGACACACTAGAGACACAGAAGTCCTTCCCATTTCAGAGATCTCTGCATCTTGGCTCCACACGGCTGTCACGGAAATACTGGAAGTTGTCCTTTTTTCTGTTAGCATGTTTGGAGCTGGAAAAATTTTAGCTCATTTTTGACTGCTTTTCTGGTGGGGGGCTTTAAGTGGGAGATACAAAACTAGATAAGTGGAGAACAGAATGGCTCCATCCCTTCTTTTGAGAGGACAGAACACTTGAAATAACCAAAAGAGATATTCAGTACAGAAGTCTATCTTAATGCTATTTCAATATGCCAATAGGAAAAGGAGTTGACTGCTCCTTTCTCTTTACAGCTAAAAGATAATAAATAATGAATTCACCCGTTCCTGCTTTTATTCTCCTAATAGAACCCAAAGAAAAATAGCAGAGTCATGCAAGTCACCTTTGGTTGTCACACCTGGACTGGACTGAGGTTAGCAGCTTGGTCAGCAGCTTTCTTTTATTATTTATGTACAGTTCATATGCCCACACAGAAAGGAAAAGGTGGATTACAATGGACTACTTTTGGTATGGAAGCTTCTCAAAGATAATTTTGTTCTGTTACATTGTTCCTTGAGCCTTTTATCCTCAGTAATGTAGCATGACATTGGCATCAAATGTTAGTACTGTGCCAAAAAAATGCCTTTGGGAATGCAGTGCCTCGTCTCTATTCTTCCTTGCTTTTAACTCCTGTGCATTCCAAAGAGTCATTATGATGATTCTTTCCTACAGTTCATCTAGTGACTGGATCTGTAAGGAACATATGAGGAAGTTTAAAGCATTATGTATCTTCTGGGAAAATTTTGGCTTTAGCTGAATACTTCATATTTTGCATCCTTAACTCGAGCATAGTAATTTAAAAGCACTCAAACACAAAACCTGTTTTTTTCTAGTAACCAATGGGAAAAAAATTTAAAATCTCATCCTATATAACTGACTTTCCATCTGTACAGAAGGACCAGATCCTTAGGAAAAAGAGATAACTGCTCCTTGAGTTCATGCAGTAATTGGCTTCAGGAATGTTCCTAATGATGTTCCTAAAGGCAATAATTCAGTAATTTGCTGGTACATTTCACAACCATTTGCTTATACCACAAGAAATTTGACCCTCAGGCATCCTGAATTCTGCAGAGACTGAACAAATCTCTTTTTAAGAATCTGGTCCCTCTATTTCTTCTCCTTACAGCTCCATGAATTCTCCATATTTGCCTCCAACTTTTTAACACTTTTGTATTGAAGCAATTTGGAGTTCTTTCTTTTTCTTGCTTGATTTTGTTGGCTTTTTTTGGCTTTTTTCCCCCATCCTTCTTTTCAATACAGCAGCAACTTTAGCAAGGCATTGAGAACAAACAAGAGCTTACCTCTGTGTTCCACGGAAGTAACGAGGGTGAAAAAGAAAGGACAAAAGGCTCTCCCAGACTGCAAGGTCAGTGCTGAGCTGTGGTGGTGATGCATGCACAGCCCAGTCCCTCACTGCAGAAGGGCACTGTGGTGGAAGAAGCCCTGAAGTGGTACAGGTTCTTCCAAGACACTGCCTCAGAGTCCCAGCCACAGACCAGTTTATGATGGCTCAGTCAAATGACAGCACATCTACAGAAACACTTCACAAACCGACCTCTGAAGTCTAATGGGAATCACTCTTCTAGTCATCCACCAGCAGGTCCCTGTCCAAAGAAACTCACTGTATAAAGGAACCAGGGAGGTTGCCAAATAAAGGCCTGGGAAACTTTGGGACAGAAAGAAGGATGATTTTTTTAATCCTTAATCCTCCTTCTCAGAATCGTTCCAAAAGATGAAACTGCTTGAGGTAAACTTTCCTGACTTTTACAGACATGAACCCACACATAAAAATTTCAGCTGTAGGATATCTAAATTGCCAAAGTTTTTAGTAACTCAAAATGGACTCTTACAAAAGTTTTAGCAGCTACCAGCTCTGCCTACAAATCTGAGTTTAGAGGAAATACATTTAAGTGTTGAGAATAACAGCAGGATGGCTGTAGGACAATCCAGTCTGGTAGTAACAGTGAAGTTATAACCGAGTAGACTGTATATACAACAGCTGAGATGAACTCCAGTAAAACTTTTATGCCCTACCATAACATCATTATTTTCTTTTTGCTACATGTGTCAGAGAAAAATGCTATCTAAGGCATTTGGAATTCAAGACTAGAAGCCCCAGAGATGGCTTTTGAAATGTGAAGGTGTGTGATAAATCTATCAGATAGTTCTGCAATTTTTGAAAGAGATGGATATGCCTTTTGTGCATATGTGCAGGAAAGATTTCTTTTTCCCACCCTATATAAGCTTTCTCTCCTACTAATATGCTGTTGAACACTGGCATTAAATACTTCAGTTGGCTAACAAGAAACAGAAAAACCACTACAAAATTTATAGACTGAAGAAAACTCAGCATTTCATACCAGTAAGTGAAATTACAATTTTGTCTTCATCTGCTATCAAAGTTAATAGCTGTGATTGTGCCACTAAACAGAGGCACAATTGAGAAGCACAGATAGCAAATACAAATATTTGTTATTTAGCACAAGTAACAATTTTTTTTTATTATTGATCATTCAAGAAGAATGTAGCTTATCAGTTATTTTCCCCTATAATGTCTTCTATATTGGAAAACATTTCACAAAATCAGAAAGAGTGCAACTGCATAAGAAGGGACAGCTTTTACCTGGCTCTATTTTACTTATAAATATCAGAATATCATATTAAGTTCTCTGTTACAAAACATTGCTGTTCACTTGCATCACAGTTGGAAAGTATGAACAAGTTTCAAAGCAAAAATATTTTGCAGGAATTTTTCTATTACTCTAATTGGAAATTTTTACCACTGTGGCACAACACAATTTATTGCAGAACTCCTATTAAGCATCAACAAAATTGCTTTGCTTCAGTAATACAATAGCAAATAGGATTCAAAAGAAGTAATCTTATTTTTATCTAATTCTAGTAATTTGATTTTATCAGACCTTACTTATAGCTGTGGAAATCAGAGTCATAGCATTAAAGGATTCTACTTCACAAGCCAGCATAAATTGAAGTACTTCAGATTCTTCCTTGATATTTTTCAGATGAGAGTGAATAAAAATAATTTTGATGTATCCTGACCAAACTATTACTTTGTGTTCTCATCCACAACCTTCAGGACTTGCGACTATACAGAACAGCTACTTTGTTCTTGTATGTATAAGGCAATAGAAAGAACATGGCCCATCCAATCCTGGAGCATGCTGTGCTCTCTTGCTATTAATATTCAATTCTTGTGGCGGGGGGGTTGTTTGTTGTTTTTTTTTGGGTTTTTTTTCCCACTCCTAGGAATACCATGCCAATTCAGTTAGCCAGTCTTTAACAGGGCTTCACTCTTCCTACCCTATTGCACACTTCCTCACACAGACACTGTAATTGAAATGGTCACAAATGCTGGCATGCTTTTTCACTAGAAAAGATGTATCTCTCTCTAACACCAGGAGAAAAATAACACACAGATGTTTTACTGGAGAAATTTGCCATTGAGAATTTGCTATTGAGAACAAGCAATCCTGTTTTGGTGTCTGTCTACCTGATTCAGTTTGTGGCAAGCTCCTGGTTTCCCAGAGCATTCCACACCAACGTATTCTCACTCTCATACACCTGAAAGGTCCATAACACTATCTGTGGTGGAACAGAAAAATGTGGCTTTTCAGGAATTGTAAGAGAAAAGGAACTGTCTTTTCAGGCCAGTTGTTTAGCCAATCTGGTTTGCAAAGACCATGAGTCCTGAAACAGGAGGCACAAAACTGCAATGATGACAATTACACTTTTCATTTACTCAGAGGTATTTTCTATTACCTTACAAAAGTCAGAAATTATTTCAGTGCCTTTTGAGAACTTACAAAGTAAAGATCTTGATGAAAGGTAGAAGAGGAAACAAGTCAACTTTTTGCCTGAATGTTCTATAAAAAAATTTGCAACCCTATAGTCAGCAAATTTCAAGGCTCTTGAAGAGAAAAATCCACTGTACAGAAATGAGGGGTTTATTCATGGTTTTACAACAGGTCATATCGGATCCAGGCAAAGAACATGCATTTGATATCTAGCCCCTCTTGTACCACATAGCATCACCTATCCAATTACAAAATATTTTAATATGTATTAAACCTTTTAATAATGCCATAGTTGTTTTGAACCTTCATGAAATATTATAAAAGCTTTCTTCCCACAGAACACAGAATTTTGAAACTAAGCATTGGTAATTAGGTGTAATGGGTTGACCCTGGCTGAGTGCCAGGCACTCACCAAAGCCACTCTGCCACTCAGCTCCATAGCTGGACAGGGAAAAGAGAATACAACAAAAAGTTAATGAGTTAAGGACAGGGAAAGATCACAAACCAAACACCATCTCAGGGAAAACAAGACAAACTGGGCCTGTTAACTGAATTTATTACTAACAAAATCAGAGCAGGATAATGAGAAGTAAAATCAAATCCTACAAACACCTTCCTCCTACATCTCCCTCTTTCTGGACTCTTCCTCCTTCCCTGCAGAGGTACAGGATGACACTGAAGGGGGCTTATGGTCAGTTCATCACATATGGCTCCTACTACTGCTCAGGGAGAGGAGTCTCTTCCAGCATGGGGTCCCTCCCACAGGAGACAGCTATCTATGAATTTCTCCAGTGTGAGCTCATGCCACGGGCAAGAGTTCTCCAGAAACTGCTGTAATGTGTGTCACTCTTCCACAGGGTACAGTTTTTCAGGCACAGCCTGCTCCAGCATGGGTCTGTCTTGGAGCCAGCTGGCCTTGACTCTGCTAGAAGCTTCCCGAAGCCACCCCTGTAGACCCCACCACAAAAACCCAGTCACACAAACCCCATACAGCATGATTGTTAGCTGCACGCAATGCAGAAGGCAGCAGCAATCTTACATTTTGCAGATCTGTCATTAGTTTTTATCTTTTCTTTGCAGTAACAAAAAGAGCCCTGATTCTGTGAAATATGCCAGACAGCATCCACCACAACCCAGTGCCTTTAGAGAAAGTGCTATCAATTAGATATACATTCCAATTGTCACAGCTAAGCAATTTCTTAGACTAAAGGAATTCTGAGTGATTTCATGGTACAAGAAAAGATAGTTAATGTAATACAGAAAACTTACATTGTCACTTGAGGTGTCACATAGCAATTGAAAAGATTTCACTGCCCACTTGAAAAAATAAGAATAATCATGGAAAGGCTTCAGTGAAACAAAGATCTGTATGCCTCAGCATATAAAGGACTTGGTTTTTGTACAGAAAAAATCTCTGGGTCCATATATTCAGTTTTTTTTGCAAACAGAGCCCTAGAAACAGCAGTGCTCGGATTTAAATTGGATTTTGGAGGGCTCTTTTTCCTGTGGCAGACAGTCAGAAATCCTGCTGACTGTCCAATTTACAAGAAACAGATGATGTCATTTTGATAACGCTCCCTTCTAGGTTCACATACCCAAGTGTTCAGACAAATTCAGACTTTCTGCTTTCTGTGAAACATCCAGAAAGGTCAAGATACGAAAGACAGAAAGACAAGAAATTAAAGTACAGTACTTATCAACTCTACATTTTAACATTAAGCTATGTGAGTGTCTGTATGTATATTCTGTTATGTTCAGAAAAATACAGCATATATTCTTGATTCCTACAGGTGTGAAAAAATAGGGTTCAAAATCACATCAACAGGAAAATGTTGCAATTGTAGTAAAGCATTTATTTATTTTAAAACATTATTACATTGCTAGAACATTATTTCAAAATAAAAGCCATAATATATTCATTCAAAACTAGGCTGTTAAGCATATATATTTAAACTCTAATTTTCATACACACAGTGAAAGAAATTTATATTTTACAAGTAGCAATTTTTAATAGACTTATGAAAAACATGTTTAAAAATAAACTGCCAAAATCTGTCTCTTTAAATATACAAAATACCCTTGCTGTGCTGAAGATACCTCCCTTAAAAGCCAAAAATACCTAAGTCAATAGCTGAGTCCACATCAAATCTTAGTGAAAACAGCAGTGACATAAAAATGTAAAAGCACTGTACAAAGTAAGTACAGCCTTTTTTGTCTCAGTACTGTACAAATCTGGTTTTGTTTTAAAAATGTTTTACAAAAACTGCTATTTTTGAACTTAACATCCTTTCCTATGTGCAGAAAAAAGTAAGCCACTGACATTACCTCTGTTTACTGTCTGTCTCCTTCTCAGAATTATGAATCAAAGAATTCAAAAGGAATTTTACCACTTATTTCAATGAGAGCAGGACTGAAACTTCTCCTCAGCATATCATTTATTAATCTCTCCTGGTTTTCCACTGGTTTTATACTGCAAAATATTACAAATTCTTAAATACGCTTACTGGTGAAATCAGAACTCAAGTACTTCATATTACAAGGCTGGTGTATGGATTAGTTAATTGTAAAACGGAGTGTTCAATTAAAAAACCCAATAGGAAATAATGCTGCATGCTTTTTAATCAAGAACCCTTTCTCTTCTCTTGCTTCCTTTAAAGTCCTTTCTGGCATTTTTTCTGGAATGAGCTTTTTAAGAAGGTGCGGTATCCTGGATCATCCACATATTCATTCTTAAAGCGAGAACTCAATACTCTCTGCCTTTTCTTCTCTCCCAAGATAATATCTGCTCCATAAAATGTGTCTTCAAATCTCATGTCAGAAGCTGTAGACTAAAACCAGACATTAATTACACAGACATACAATTTTTATCTTTCCATATTTTGCATGTCCTATTCTGCATTAAATTCTCTATGTCTGTAGTGCTCATTGGAAACACGTAAATAATATCTGTTGTTAGTCTGGATTTTATCCAGGGATCACACAGTCATGATAATTCTAGGTGAGAAAACAGTGACATGGAAGTGATGCAACTATTGGGCAGGTTTGATCCTAGCAGAATCATGTAATATTCACCACTTTGTATTATTCAGGAAAGTTTTAAATGCAAGGTACTATGTCATGGATGCCTGAAAAGAAGCCTGGGTACTGCCTAATTTGCAAAGAATCAGGGTCACAGTTTGGTCACCCGTCACCAAATTTACACCGGTTGGGAATCCCCACTAACAAAGCAGTGGAACAACAAACAGCAAGCCATTTGGGTAGAATCAGAGGCAAAATATTTTGGACCAACTTATACTGCTGGAGTCATGGAAGAACTCCCAAGATTAAGAAAAACATCATTTAGAAGAAACTGGTGTCTTTTACTACAATAAATAGAAACAGGATCACAGACCATCTTTAACTTTCACTGTGTTCAGCACAAGGAGAGGAAGGAGGTGTTGGGCATGACCTGTATATTTCTAGTTTTTAAGGCACTAGTAAAAAATCATGCAGAAGTTTCAGTAACTGTTGGGGTGGTTTTTAGTCAGGTGGCCAAATTTAATGTTTTAAATCTATAGTTAACTCCTTAATGAAGTTAATATACAAATAAATAAAAAGACATTGATTTCTAAAAAATAAATTTAAAAAACAATATCATAAACCCCATTATTATTATTCTTATTATTACCCTGCATTCTAAACAAAAAAAAAGTCAATGGTATGCTTTCCAAGTATAATAAAAAGCCCCATTAGATGGTTCTTTTAACATTTTCCAAGACATTTTAACTCTAATCAGGACACTGAAATTTATCCCAAATTCACTGACATAAAGGTTTCCTAACCTAGAATGTTTTACCAGTGCACTTCACATCAGAAAAAACTGTCTTAAGACAGGTAAAAACAGTCATCTCCTTCAACAAATGTATGGAAGTACTTTCCCTTTTCAACCTCTATGAGTTACACTCTCTGTGAGGTTCAACACTTTTCCACTAGGCATACATACATAAAAATGTAGCTGGTGGATGTTGCTTGAAACAACAGGAAACTTAAAAAAAAGCAGCAAAGATTTGGTTTTAAACCAAAGACTAGTGAAATGCTGATAAATCCTGCCAGCAACATTAATGAGTTTTGATCAGTTATATTGTTTCTTACAAGGAGTTAATTGCCTTTTTATTAAATTAAGGCTTTTAAAATCACAAAGCTCTGAGAAGCTGGAAAGTTTCTAAAAAACAGTATCTGTTATAAGTAAACTGAAAGAACAGAATGTCTGTCAAATTAAATGTTTACTAACTTGGTCATTCCTGATCTGACAGATCAAACAAATACGATGTCTCTTTTAGGAGAAAAGAATTATGTCTGACAACAGCATTTGCCTGTACTGGAGGAATAACTAACCATCTCACTAGCAAATGGAGACACATCCTAATTGGGCTGATTTAGCCACTCTGAAGAGCACAGGCTTCACAAAACATGAGTCTGTTTAAACTGAAAATCCAAAATAAATCCTAGTACAGTGTTATTGGTCTTTTGAACATATACACATATTACAAAGTTAACATCAGCAAATACTCACTAAACGTGCTTTTACTCTCTTAGGAAGCTCTTCATCCAGTGTATATATTTCTTCTCTCTTCATTACTATTTGAGAACCATCTTCAAACTCCACCTAATTGAAAAAAAAAACCAAGAATTTGAAAATAAAATAATAATTAACTCTTGCAGGAAGTTCCTGGAAATACTTCCATATGAAAATATATATGTAAGCAAAGAAGACATATACAGACATTTTGCTATCTGTTTTAGCACAAAATTAGGCTGAAATGTAAAAAATATTATTTCTTCGGATTTGCAACATATACTTCATTGGAAATAATACCTAAGCAAAGAGACTTCAAAATCAGCACTGACATATATATAAGGAAGTAAAAGTTTTTAGATTAGGAATGCTGAACAGTAACAAGACAGGCAACATTATTTTGCAGGAGTGACAGATTAAAATGTCCTTGTGTCATTTTTATTTGTCTCTAATTCTTAACTTGCTTCTGATAAATAAAAAATTAATTTTAACATCCCGTGATTCAAGGTTGAGGAAGACCATGTCAAAAGAAAGTGTGAGTGACAACTAAGGAAATACCAGTTAACAGAATTTTATTGAATCTGATGGAATTTCTTTTAAATGCTCTGTTCAGAAGATGAAAAGCTTTATCATGCTTAGGTTTAGATTTAATCCAATATGAACCCTGTTAGCAGAAAATGAGAAAGGAAATGTAACTAGGTGTGAGGAATGTTAAAATGCTGAGGCTTTGAAGCATTTAAGCTTTTTCAGTAGCTGCTGATTTTTTCCTCTAGTTTAATACTTCATCTAACAGTTGTGAACTTCAGCTATTATCTGTGACTGCAGTTTAGCTCCCACAGAAATGATAATTTATATTTTGGTATAAAAATTAGAAGTCCTATTCTACATCCTTAGGTAATTTAATGAGACTATGTGAATGACAACAGCACACTTGACTAGAAAAATAAGCACATGTACAAACATAGGAGAATACTGATTTATCAAAAGTATTATTACAGATACAAATTAACAATAATGCATTTGAATTTGTAAATGGACTGTGTTTTTTTTCAAATTAAAAGCTTGCTGTAGCTGAGTATGTCAGATTGATATGTGAACAGCTGAAAAATCCATATATCCATTCTCAAAAGCCAGGATACAGAACTATGATCTATTAACTTCCTTAAAACCAATTTTTCCACTGCAACTAATAGGGCTGCACAAATCTGGAATGCATTTAAAATGCATAGAGCACACAAATGGATAATAAAATCACAAGAGTCATCCTTACTCCTTTCTGCTCCTGTTACTAACCCCATAAGCCTACTCTGTTAGCAGTATGTTAGAGGAACTTAAAGGTCAATTTGCCTTAAGCTTGTTTAATTAAATGATGGCAATGCAGGGTGCAAGAACAGTCTTTCTGCTATTCCTGCTCCTTCCTGCACAAGACATTTGGTAATATTTTTGCATATTACAGTTGGTAATAATGTTTTTTGCATCCCTGGTGAAAAAACTGGGTAGGAGATTAACTCTGACATTCCATGTGATAAGAAAATCTCTTCTTAAATGGTCAGTATATTTGTTTTTACTCACAGTGTGCAGTAGGATGCAAAGATTCCATACCAGAGAATGCCATACTTGCAGTATGAACTATATTGCACATTTAAAATGAAGAGTAAGTGGCAGTTCTTTAGGTATAATCCAGCATATCACACTGGAAATAATTTGCCTACACTGATAGTAAACACAAGAGCTTCTCTAAGCCTTTCAATAGCATCATGATTCATGCAAAATATAAACCCACAATTCCAAATCGCTCCAATTCAATTCAGATTGCAGATCTTACATTTCAAATCATCATTTTATCAAGTAAGTTATTTCACTTGGATTCTGCTGCTGTACTGTGTGATGTTACTATCTTCATGAGATTTTTTCTATAAGCACATCATAAATTGAAGGAAAAACTGTCAGAAAGCAATTAATGGAGTGAATGGATAATTTAATAAACTCTAACTCAATTGTGAACCTCAATATCAGAAATCATCAAGAAATCAGCTGTAGATCACATTAATAATTTCACTTGAGCACCTGCTTCATTTGGCAGGTTTAGCTCTGCTTAGGGATTGTGTAGGATACTGGCTGACAAATGAAAACTGTATGATACAAATTCTGGTATGCATAGCTCCTGCATGCTCAAGTACTGCTGCATTTGGTACAAATGTCTGATGAACATGACAAAAATTCACAGAATTTTTAAACTAGAACAGATTTGCCTTATGAGATCTAAGAAATCATGCAAAAGACTGGGTAAGAGAATCTCAAAGGTACAACACAGATCACACCAGATGAAAATAAACCTTTGTGTATGTGTGAGTCCTGGGAGCTTTTAGATACTGTTCAGAAAGACCAGAGTAAGAACTACTAGGATGTCTTGAAGTTAATCTTCCACCCTTCCTGTCATAAACTTTTTGCAATCTGTGGCCACAGGCAGCCTCCTCTCTCATCCTGAAGACGAAATACTTGCTTGTCTCTACAGTTCTATGTATTGCAATATGGGCTCCCTCTAATCTTTAAACTCTGTAATTTCCCACCATGATACAGATTGTTAGAGGCAATTTACAGGAATTTATGTTTGTTATGCTGAGGAACTCTAAATCTTGCTGAGCCTCCACATGCTTATCCATTTTCCTTAAACAAAACTCATTTCATCATGTTGTTCAGGAGGTCTAAAATAAGACGTTTGTTTTGACTACGTCAAATTCCTTCAAATATGAAAGAAAACATTCATCTAATTTACCTCACAATATTCCTCAGAAGACTAGCTGTTAAAGATTAAACAATTTGAAGATAAATGTTACTATAGAAAAATAATCTTCATACTTTATAAAGAATTTTCAGCCTTCACAACATAATACAGCTGCTAAATATAAGGGATGAGGTAAGATTTAGAGACTAGTTCAAGACTTTAGGCATTTGAGTGCTTGAATTCGATTGCAAGTCATTGGAAAAGTGAGAAGGTCAATGCAACAAGTAATTTGGTTTCCCTGTGCCTTAATTTATCTAGAGATATAACAGTAAATTTGCCATTTTGGTACAGTAATGTGAGGCCCCCTGATGAAAAGACTTACATAAGTGAAAATGATTACATATATATAAAAGAAATGGATCTAGATTATCATTCTTTCAGAAGTGCTATTATTATTGTGATTGTTTTATTGCAGTTTCTACCATTCACCTGGGTACTCAAAGCTGCTGACTGATTTTTCTCAAAGGCAAGCTCAAAAAAACCAGTAATTGTTACTCTGAAATCAGAAGTCAGCTTTTTAGCTTTGCCTTCAGTGTTCAGTTCCCTTTTGCCTTTGCTGAAGATAAAATGCTCCTTAGATTAATTAATGAAAAAATGCCTCAGACAAATGAATGTTATGTTTTTCTTCCTAATGTCTCCCCTTCCAACCTCTTATGAAATGCCTGAGGTTCATTGCAGGCTCATACAATACTTAATTTTATGTCATTAATCGTATAATTAGCTGTGAACTTACAAAATGAAAGCAAACAACCTGCAGAAAATAACAAATGTCATCTTTCAATCTTAATTTCCACCTGTTTGCCCGAGTTCTTAAAGAAAGCAAGTAATTTTCTTTTTGTAAGTAAATTTCTGAAATCTCTCTCCCAAACAGCGCACAGCACCTGCTACCGCTACCGTTAGAAAGTTTTACATATTGTTAAAGTGTGGTAACAGTTACAATAAGAATTCACGCTCCGGCCTTTCCAGTCTTCTTCCTTTCCAAGTGCGGCTGGCCACTCCAATGCTAGAGCCAAATGAGCAATTTACAATAAAGACATCCTAGCAAGCGCATGGTAATAAACACAGATACTCACCTGATACATGTGGGCTGTATTTGTTCCCAGATACTTTGCACCATACAGTTTTCCATCAGGCCATTTCACTTGGACAACCTCTCCCTCTGCAGGTGGACCCAGCCTTAGGCAATCTCTGCTCTATTTAAAGAAGATGGATTCTCAAATCAGTGAGTGAGCCACTGCACTGAAATTACCAGTAAGATGCTTTTACAACTTGGTAATTGGAAAAGATTTATTACCATGCATGTTTCAAGTTTTATAATCCTGCTAACGGCCTAATGCTAATGTTAGCCCTTATGAAAATTAAATGCTGACCAGAAAAACCCTCTTTACAGTTTGATGCTGCATTGGCAAGACAACATATGCATAAATCAGATAGCTATCAGCAACTGTGATACACTTCGACCAAAATTAATTTCTAACACACACTGAAAATAAGGATCACTAAAGTGCAATTGCATATGTGCAATGTTTTCTCTTTTACATATGCAAGTAGTTCATGTTTCGTTAACCACAGCACATTTTTTGCTGGATGCTATCTTTGCTGACTGAAACATACATGGATCAAACCATAAATGGTGAGAATGCCAGTGAGTTTTTTGCTTAGCTGATGGAGAAACAAAAGAATCCAAATGCTTGCAAAATAAAATTAGGGGGAAATATTTTTTTCTGTAGGATATAAAGCACTTTTGTTCCAATGGTTTGGTCAACTTTTGTGCCTGACTTGTTGAGCACATCAGAGCATCAGTAGCTGCAACATGTTCTTCCGATATGTCTCAGTATGACCTACATGGCTCATTTTCAGAGCACACCAACCACAAACTCGTTACAGCAGTTGCTCACATGAGAAAAAAAGGACCCAAAAATGATGTGGCACATCTGGGCTCATCAATTCTCTGCTCAAATCCTCACTCCAACAAAGGCATCTCTCCTTCATAGTGATTACATCACAAGACCTGTAATGTAAATTACTGCTAACTGAGTGGTATTCTCCTGGGTGTGAGAGGACTTAGTGACCACATTACCTGAGCTCATAAATGGTCCACAGGGGGAGAAGATAAAGACAAGGACACAGGTATAAGGACTCAGTGACAGGACCTGGCACTATCTCAGGTTGCCACAATACTATCACTGTTTTCTTAGATTTACATAGAATAACTTAGAAAAATATTTGTATTTTGAGTTGAACAATTCACTTCCAACAGAGGCCAATGATCATCATGACAAAGAACTTAAAATGTGGGAGCAAAAATGCACTCCAGTGATACTCACTTGGATATTATCTTGATGTAATATCATTCTAGCCAAATCCAACCTTTACAAACTGATTTTAATCACACGTATCTTAATCCATGAGTTCAACATGGGATAAAAGAAATTAAAAGCTGGATTTTCACAAAAACACTTTCCCGCATGACAATACTGTCTCTGTCACCCCTCAGGTGTTTTGCAAAGGCTTTAAAATATGACCTCTGTGTTTGCCCAGCAAAGGTTGCTGTGATAAACACAGAAAGTATATCCTTTCAATGTCACCATACATTTGGAGTAGGTGGAATTACTGTATTACCCTTCCCAATACTTTCAGGAGAGGCAAGAGGAAAGGGGAAAGGATAGCTGCTGCAGTAGAATAGTTATGATTTTGCAGGGGACGGGGATTACTAAATGCTATCATGGCTCTGACTATAAATTAAATTAGACTGTATTCTTAGTTGTTCTCTCCTTAGTGATGACTGTCAAAGTGGTTACTATCATTATGATACTTCTTCAGCTTTCTATTTATTGCAAAAGTAGAAAAAAGGAGTCTTGGCTAAGTGTCTTGAAAAGAACTTTTAAAATGCATCATGAAATGGAATAAATTTCCTGAAAACAAACAATCTAACAACAATGTCAAGCCTAACATTAATTTTCCAAGAACAAAAGCCCAGCATGAATTACTCCCTTTGCAACTTCCACAAGAAAAAATATCTCACGGACTCTAGGATAGCTAATGGAATTGCTCATTTGGAAAATTAAGAGTCCTCATGCAAATAACCAGACAAATGACAACCTCATTCTTCATGTATCATCACAATGTCTTAGTCTATGGAACAGTATTTGGTAAATTGGTACTAGTTCTTATTAATTCCTACCAGAGCTGCTACCTTTTATTTTCATAGGATCATAACCATTTGAGATTCTCTTTCTACTACACAAATAATTTTTACAATTTTTTTTCTTGGGAATGATAAGATCCATTTCTTAGACTGACAAAGTGGCAAAAATGCAACCTCACTTTTTTCTCATATAACAAAAAGTCAGACAGCATATGGTTGGTATAACAATCCTTCAACATCCCCATACCAGCTGTAAATAACATACAGTGTGGGATCAATCTACAATCAGCTTATAAACCATGCACATTTCCCATACAATTACATAATGTATTTCCATCTTTATAGAAATGGACAAATCATGCCCGTCTGTACTGGAAATACAATTCACTTATATGCCCAGTTTCACATTTCTGCTTTTGCAGAGCTCAGAGCTCCAACTCCAACCATGACTAGCTATCTCTAAAGATGAATACTTCAAGGCCTCCCTGGACCATTAATTCAAGCATTCAACAACTCTCACAGTGAAAGAGAATTTTCTTAAGTGAAGAAAAATCCTGTGTTGAGGAATTTCCTGTATTTCAGTTGGTACCTGATGTCTTTATTCCTGTCATTCTGCATCACCAAGAAGTGTGTGGCTTCATCCTCTTTACTTCCCACAACACATGTTGACATATTTGGATGAGATCCTTCTGAGTCTACTGTTCTCCTGAACAGTCCCAGCTCTGTCAGTTCCCTCATATCACAGATGCTTCAGTTCCTCCATCACTTTCATATCCTTTTACCATATTTGTTCCTCTATGTCCACATCCTTCTTGTCCAGGTAAGACCATAATTAGACACATTACTGCAGATATGGTCTCCCCAGTATTAGGTTTACAGCTATTCAAAAAGACACTTCAAGTGCATAACCTGTAAGTAATAATAATAATAATAATAATTCTGAAAGTTTTCTTGTTTATTAAAGGTAGTACATTCTGAGTTTAGAAACATTTATTTTGGAATTCATTATATACACTAAACTAAAATAGTAAGCAATCTATTTGCAATAGATTTTGGAAATCCATTTTGAAATACTTGGGTTGGCTTTTATGCTGTCATGAAGGAATTCACACGCAGAGCACTACAGATAAAGAAGATATTTTTTCTGTTTTTCTTCTGACATTCTGTTGTTTTTACCAGAGAGGTTGGTTTGATTTATTAAGGCCAGACACAGAATTTGCAAGTAACAAATCCAATTGCAGTGGCAGATGATGGTTCCCACAGACTAGGAACTGTGGAGTTACACTAAGAAAATAGAAGGAAGACTGCACCTGAAGCCTGCACTGGAATCCAGGAACTTGAAATGTTGCGATCATGATGCTTGAAGAAAATATCTTCAAATATGTTCAAATGCTTTCCCCTAAATTAAGGCAAAGAGGTACAGATATTCTGGTCTAAGATGAACTTACTAACTATTGAGACTATTTTCCTAAGCCATTAAAAACTGATTAACCTTGGATGCCAACAATTTCATTTCAACAATGTTTCCCTGATTATTTGGTTACTAAATCAGCTATCTCAAACTCAATTTTTTTTTTTTATTGTAAGACTATAAGAGCCTTTGACTTCTTTTAGATTTCATCCAAATGAGCCAACTGAAAACAAGTATCTACCCCCTGAACCTCTATATAGGCTTGCAGGATCAGTGTTCCTTCCACTGTAAGCCAAGCACAGGTTTGACTCCACCCGATGAACTTGAAAAGGTACCAGTCTATGAGCCCTGGTGATATGCAACCTGGAGTCCAGAGGGAACTGGCTGGTGCTTTTCCCAAGCCACTCTATCATATTTGAAAATTCAGAGTAGTCAGACAAAGTACTTGGTGACTGTAAAAGGAAACATCTCTTCTAATTTTTTATGTGAGAAGAAAGTAGAGTCAGGAAAATACAGACCTTTGAGCTTCACCTCTGTGCATGAGACGATCAAGGAGCAGATTTTCAGGGACGACATATTAAGGCACATGCAAGACAAGGAGGTGACCCAAGACAGCCAGCATGGCTTCGCTAAGGGCAAATCATGCCTGACTGATCTAGAGGCCTTCTGTGATGGTGTCCTGGTTCTGGCAAGGACAGGGTTAATTTTTGCAGTAGCCAGGCGGGGCTATGGATAGGGCCTGGAGGTTATTTTATATAGCCTCATGTCATTGCTGGGCACAGGGGAAGAGACCCTCTTCTGTGGAGAAGGAGTTCCTTCCAGTCAGTGTGGCACAGGAAGCTGTCTGGTACTGTCTACTGCTGGGGAGAGCACTGGTCACTGTATCTCAAAAACTTGTTTAAAAATAGGAAAATTTGGCCAATATGGCACCTTTTAGGGGAGATATAAACCCAGCAGTAGACAAATGTTTAAAACTGCTGCAGAAAACAATAATATTCTAATAGAAAACCACCAACAAGTCCATTCAAATCCAGGAGTCCATCACATCACCTGGCTCTTGTTAATGTTTGGATGACAGTTGATTCCACCCTAACTCAAGAGAGCATACATGAGGTGTGATGATGAAGATCCCCAACTTGATCCTGCAATTGATAACTTAAGACTAGTGTGCTTGCTTCCAAAGCTGCTTTTTCCTCCCCTCATGCATAAGCATTCTGTAAAATGTCTCCTATCAGAATGAATAATATCAATATTCATTTCGATCAGATCAGAGTGGGAGATCAGTAAACTCAGTTCTGACATCTCTGCTCTTACAGTGAGCTTACTAGGGGAGAAAAGAATAAAACATTACAAGTTAAAAACATTTGCAATCCGTAAGTAGCAAGTCTGAAGAACTTTCTCTAAAGCTAATGACTATTCCTGAGACATTTTCCTAAACATGGCTCTAAAAATTCATATATATAAAACAACCCCAATACAATAAAGATAAAGATTTCTTTTCCTATGCATGAAAAGAAAAGGCCAACAACTTGGAAAGATGTTGAAGAAAAAAAAAATTATGGCATACAGTATTAAATGTGAATATTCTCTGCAAGTGGCTTCTTCTTGAAGGTTACTCATATTCACCACTAACTCATCTGAATAAGCATAAATATTTTTATTATTGTGTTAAAGCAATTTCCTTTTTAGTGGGGGCGGAGGAAGCCATAGAGGCTGCTTCTGAGAGAGAAGCTCATCAGAACTTCTATGTCCAGCAGAGCCAATCCCTAAAGGCTGTGACAATGGACATATTGGCTGGCCCAATTAGAGAAGTTAGCAAAACCTCTGTGATGACATATTTAAGAAGGAAAGAAGGCGCGCAATTCCTCTTTCTCCCTCTCCTTGGAGGGGTGGGGGAGGGCCCAGCCAGGCCATGCAGCCAGGAGCCAGCCTGGTGCTGCAAGCAGCCCCGAGACTCAGGCTGGGAGCAGCCAAGGCCAGAAGCAGCTGCTGCCATCCTGATCTGCGAGCGGCCACGTGGCCAGGATGCGCAACTGGGGTGGCGCCCCGTGGTGGCTGCCATCTCAGCATGGCTCGCAATTAACTTTACTCTCTTAGCTCCTTATAGCCAGCTGTGCTGCAGACAAAAGGGCGGAAGTGGCGGCAGCAGCTTTTCCTTTTCAATGGCCCACACGAGGAAAGGCACTGAATGGAGCCGGCACCGCGGCAGCTGGCAGAGTTCCCGCAGCACTGGCAGGGACCGTGTGACCAGCAGCGAGAAGCATGGAGAGCAATTCCCCGATGTGGACCCCGGCTGGGATCAACCTTTCAGTGCTGCAGAACTCTGTAGAAACTTTCCAGTTGATACAACTTGAGAATAAATGAACCTGTGCACAGCAATTCTCTCCTGAGTCAGAAAAAAGGAAAAGGTGAAAACACGCGGGCGCAACAATATGGTGACACTAAGGTCGGTGAAAAGGAGGGAGGGAGAGGAGGAGGTGCACTCGGTGTCGTTGCTGAGATTCTTCTTCAAGCCATGGTGAGGACTATAATACATCAGACTGTTTCCCTGTAATTCATGAAGTGCATGAAGGGATGAAGCATTCACCTGCAGCCCATGAGAAAAAGGTGCTTGCACTAGAGTGTGTGGATGCTGAAAAGCTGTAATCTGGTGAGAGTCTTGAACAGAGAAAGAGCAGGAACCTTGCTTCCAGACATAGAGGAAAAGGACCCTTGCTTTTATACTAGAGCACCTAATCCTTAAAAACGACATCCTGTGAACTAATGGCCTAAGAAAAAAACAGTTGTGGGATAACTGCTTTGCCCATGGGAGGGTCGGGTGGCACTGCTACTCATGAAAATTATAACCATGTAGGAGAAATTCACAGAGAGCTGTCTCCTGTGGGAAGGATCCCACAGCATAGCAAAAGAAACTCTCCCTAAGTGAACTGAAGGAAGATTTTTAGAAGTGACAGACTGACTAAAACCCCGGATTTGTCTCCCTGTACTGTCGGTGGGAAAGAAAGAAGGGGTGGGGGGGAAAAGTGTTCTAAATGTTTATTTTAGTTTTCATTATTCTCTTTCAATTCTGTAATTTGAATTTTGTCATTCTGTCAACTTAAACCTTTTAAGTTTTTGAGCATGTTTTCCACTTAAAGTTTTTCCTTCACAATCCTTACCTCAAGTCATGAAACACCCTTTAATTTTTGTTTTCCTCTCCTCTGCTCAACTATAGCAGAAGAGAATAAGTCAATAATTTTTCATGGGCGCACTGGCATTTAGCCAATGTCAAACCCATGACACTTGTATCACTGTCTACAAACCTGAGGTTTACATTCATCAACTGGCATAAATTTAAAGTAAATTTTTATACAGGCAGAATAACCTCCTCTTTTTCTAAACCATTTAATTCTTTTGGAATGAGTTAAACAAGTTTCAGATCTACCACATCAGTAACATTCTTCCACCCAATTCCCAGGGGAATGACTCTACAAAATCCGTAACACAGAGCAGTCAACTGTCATCAAGCATTAACTAAGAAAACAGATCCGGCTGGCACCTCTTTCTTCAGGAGTGTTTTAACTGAGCAATCCCAATCCTATGAACAACCTCAGGAGCTACTGTTTTATCTTCCTCAATACTAATAGAACTGTTTATCTATTTAACTGGCAGACACTGTACTGAGCTTTGTTATTTTTCAAATCATTCTGGTTTAGACTGTATTCAAAATAAATTATTTTTGTTTGCTTAAATTGTATTCCAATTGTGGTATTTTCCTCAGTGTCATCTAGCAAACATTTCTGTGTCGCCTTGACACTCCTGGCTTTCACTTCCTGATTTGCTTTGTTTCAAAAACAAGGTACAAAATGCTCCACTGTTTATTGAAATTGTTGTGAAATACCACTGATAGTATAATTGACATAAACAACACAGGTTAGAAGTGGTTAAGTGTGACTCTTGCAACAGGTTTTGTGAACTAGTACATACTTCTAATCTGTTTTTTGCTGTATGGCATTGTAGACATAGCAAGAAAATAAAATATACAGAAATGTAATAAATTATTTCACTTAATGGTAATAGATTAGAATAAAAATACACAGAGCCTGATTGGGATTATTTTTCCTGAGATGCTATCAGTTTAAAGATAGTTGAAATGTTAGCTCAAACATGGTATTTGTAACAATTATTTTAGCTGAATGTAATTCTCATCTTTCAAAGTCACTCATTATTTCTGTATCATATGACACCATAAACCTCTAGGAAGACATATTTCAATCACTCAACAGCAGTTTTCCAGAAAGACTGTGTAAGAATCTATTTCATAGTGCTGCCACAGCTTTCTGTATTAGAAAGTTCTTCCAACTTTCCAACAGTATGTTCTTGTCCATGCAATCAGGCAAGATGGAATGGCAAAAGGCAGAGGTAAGCAGAAGCTTGGCTTCAGCCCCACAGTATGCCTGGTGAAACAGATCCTTTCTGTATTGTTCCACCCCTGCTGCAGAGGGGCCATGGCACAATATTTTAATCCTCCTCCTGGCAGACTGAAAGCTCATAATCTAGCCCTGAGGTTACAAAGATCAAAGAGAAGCAGATATTGAAAAGACTGACTAAAGAAAACTCAGATTCTGTAATTGCACTAAACTTGACTTTCCTACCTATCTACATATTATTTTTACTCTAAATCATACTGTCTTCATAAATTTATACATATTGTTAGAATCAACCAGAGAAACAGAAATTGTTCATTTTCTGTCATCCCCTGCATTTCTTAAATATCTAAGAATAGTTCAAACCTTACTGTTAGTCTATCTAACCACAATTTGCAAAGAGAAAACCATTGTATTGACTTTTATCCTAGAAATATCATGGTTTCTGAAAAAGAAATTAATGCACAGTCTCCAAAACTCAAAACACCAAAAACCTCTGTCCTCTTATATTTGAGAAACTGAAATGCACTTTACAGCAAACTGCATTCATAACACATTCATTTCAATTTAAAATAAATTAGTATTCTTCTGTTAATCACAAAATTAACAGTAACTTCTCACAACACAGACAAAACACACTAACTACATCTGATTTTCACTGGTAAGACTTAAAGTGGGTTTCTAGTCCCTGGATTTTAAACATGAAAAAGTAAGAAAAAATCCAGGCCTGATTATTTGGCTTTTGCACAGATACAGTCCTCATGGTTACTCCAGCTGAACTGCAGGATTAGCTATTATATTTTCCCCTTAAATTAGGACCTGTGTTAAATTTACTACCCTACCTCATTGCTACTAGGATACACATAATGAGATAGTGCTCCCTGTATCACCAACAGAAACCAGATGAAGATGGTTTAACATGGAGGAGTGCAGAAGCAAGCACAAGGTTGCCATAACATCAGGAAGTGGCCTTTCCAAGGCCATTCTGTAAAAGAACTTAATCCAAATTTTCTTCTCTGACTATATTCCTTCAGCTAATATTAATTTTCAACACGAATGCTAGTGATTAAGCTTCCACAGTCCTGCACACTGGTGATTGTTTCATAAAAGGAGCATGACAAATGCAATTACAACCAATACCTCCAATTTAGAAAAGCTGACCATACAGAAAAATATCACATCACAAACTCTGAATATATCTACCAACACCATTAAAGTGCAAGTGGAGAAACAAATTGTGGAAAATCTCTGAAACAACCACTAATCTCAATAGACTGCTGAACTGTTTTTCTTTCCAAAGCTGATAGGATATACTAGTTGATGCAAATTTTTAGAAATACAAAATTAGGTCTCATATGTTCCAAGAGAATTTGAATGGAAAGGAGAGTGGTAGCTAATTTGTCACAGTCAGATTTTTATCTAAACAGGAACAGCAATTTACACAGTGCATTAGCATTTGAAAGAGAAGGCCTGATTCCCAGGAGTGCAGTTCCGGCTTTGAATTGATATAAATTCAGTGAAATCACCAGATTAACAGAATAGTTACTGTAATTCAACAAATTTAGCTTTGAATCACGAAATGGAGTATAAAAATACTTCAAATTGACGTATAATATGTTGTCTTTAAAATATTACTGAATGTTCTCCTACAAAGTGAATATATGCTTTTACAAAAGAAAACTGGAATATAAATGGGACCATTCATTTTCACATAAATCTAAAAATTTCTTATTTTCTATCCAGCTTAGAAAGTTACTGTTTTAACCATTGCATTGCCTTTCAGTGAAGTGTTAATAATATAAATTCATGCATAATGCTAATTGATAGACATAGTTTCCCAGAAGACAACTCAAACCACTGCAGAATGCAACTTAGGATGTCCAGGGTGGTACTGGGCATCACAATAAGGCACAGAAGAGAGGACACTAAAGGGTACAATACACTATTATAGGACAAAACTGAGTGTCAGCAGTAGGAAGCTGAAGTTGCCAAGGACACCCAGATGTCTAATTAGCTATGAGGAACAAGGGTTCTGCAGTGCAGCAGAAAATCCTATCTTATGCTTACACCAAAGTCAGATGAGACTGAACGCTACAGTAGTGCCTCCTATCCTGCTCACCTGTATATTTGCTCCCTGTGAATCCGTTACAGTTGGATAGGTACAAAGACCAACTCATGTGCTGCTCCTGCCCCCTCCTTAGGATGCAACACAGACATGAAGGAAAATATGAGTTTGCCAACACCTCCTCCACTGACCCCCGGTAAGTCTGGTAATAACCTTCTTCTGCACTACAATATTGTAAACTAATAGATGAAAAATTTCTACAATTCCTGGATTTCCCCAGAAAAGAGGTGGGAGGTGAAAAAACTCTCCTATCCCAATCCCAGCAGTCCCACCTTACCTCAAAGATTCCTGTGCAAATTCTAGTGATTTCACCATGCTCTATAGGCTCATCACAGCTGTACTCATTGTGGCCCCAGGCAAGGACACACATTGCCTTTGCAAGTGGAAGAAATGTTGTAATATATTTCTTTCTCTCACCTGCCTCACTGCAAAGTCAGCCATCTTATCATGAACTGCAAAGTAATGATTTATCTTCCATTTTGTTTCTCCTACAAGGCATTATGCATTACCTCTCCTGTGAGGCATTAACTTCAACTCATCTAACATCATTATTGTTAGGATCCATAAAGCATTTCATCATAAAGGGGAAAGGCTATTCTACAAGGAAATGGTACAAAGATAATACTATTTGAGGCTCTAATTTGCCTATTAGCTGTTCAATATTCATTTTTTATGCTTATCTATTAAGTTGCCTGTCTTCCTGCTGTAATAGGAAACAAAAAAACAAGAGCAACAGAAAAATTATTCATATTCTCCATAATAAAGTGAAAGTGACTCACTTAAATCAAGAGTGATAGTACTGTACAACAAGTTTTAGATTAAAATAAGACTACTACATCTGTTGATGCTTTGTAGCTTCAAGAGTTAAACAATGGAATAAAACCCTTTAGTCTGCAGCCTTAGACCTTAGTTTTTCATTTTGAAATAGCTTGATTTTAACTTACTAAGAGCACAGTTTTCAAAACAGGAATTAATTTGTATTGGTATCCAGACGATGCAAACAATTAGTCACATGTAAAAACAATACCATTCTGTGTATCAGCATTTGTAAATGTAGTGAAAAAGTTCACAACTACAAAAATGTGTTAAAATAAATTTTCCCTGTTCACAAACTCAAACTCATAACATATATAAATATTAAAACTATTGGAGTATTTCACAGAATAAGTATGTAAAATCCTATACAATCTCTACAAATCCATCAAGCCAGAAAAAAAAAAAACCCCTAAGTTTTTTCTGAAATATGTCATGCAGCTCTCAAATTTGCTTTCCAAAATTTTTTCAGAATTACTTGTCAATGATCAAATCATACAACTTGCTGAGTAGTGAGTTTAATTACACAGCAATATTGTTATGCTACAAAAAACAAATGTACCAACCCAACATGAATTACACATTATTCAGTTTATAGACTCAATGTCACAGCTAAGAAACCTTTTGGAAAGCTGCTAAACCAATTATAATTCATCAGGTGTCTTTTCCCACATCACAAAAACAATTCCCACTTTTGACTAAGTTTATACCAAATACAATCTAGCCTCTTGCTACCTTCAGAAATGAATTTCATTCCTACTTCACATTCTCAGAAATTGCTGGTGATGGCAGTACTGGAGTGCACCTAAAATCTATGGATTGCCTAGAAAATTCAGCCATTCTAATTTCCTTACCAATTTTTACAGATTTACATGCCATTATAATAAAACTTGAACAATAAACAATTATTGTATGCCAGCCATCAAATGGATCTTTCACAAAGATGCAGTAAACACTCATCTACTACTAAAACAACTATTTAAAACTTTAATTTGAACAGGTAGACAAGCAGAAAAGAGTTGTCAGAAGAATAAAGAGAGAAAGGTATACAGAAAAGAAATCACTAGGAAAAAATGCTGGACACTAGTCAGGAAATCAGTAATTTTTAATGCCAAACAAGGTTGATAGAAGAAAAGTAATGTGTCTTCTTTGTAAGACAGATTGTCAGAAGGGAATTACTAGGGACTGTGTTCTTCTGACAATTCCCTTGGGAATTACTGGGCTAGAATCAAAACTTCTGGTTTTTTTAACATACAGATGGACATTAAATGGGCTCTCAAGACTTATGTGCTAGCCCAGTATCTCAAAATGTCTATTGTTCAAGAAGTATGGCTTTTCAAAAGCAGAGGTACATGTATTAACATAACAGATAGTGAGAAGCTGACTGAGTATCACATCTGCAGGAACTTCCTGCACCAGTGGGAGTCAGTAGTCACGGTCAAAGTCATTACAGAGAAGTTCCTGAAAACAAGATTTTGTTCTTGAAACTACATCCTGAGCACTGACACTCACAGCTCTTAAAAGTGAGCTACCTTTCTAATCTGCAAATGCAAAAAGTCCCACCAAAATAATTTCACATTACAGTTTACTACTAGTATTCCCTTTAGCTGGCCTGCAGAAAATAAGTTTTGAAAAACTGTCCAGCTAAATCCCATTTGTTCTGCATCTCAAAGGAGGATGAAGTAAATCTGTTCTGTCTCTCATTTATCTAATAATACACAATTGTTTTGGGACAATCTGTATTCATCCTAACTTATTCACCTGTAAATTACCCCAATTAGTTCCCCTTGTCTCAGGTAATTATTAAGGCTATAAATGCCTTCACAGTTTCAAATCCCTTTGAGGGATATCTTGGGCAGGAAGGATCATGAAAGGAAGTCCATGATAAGTCAGTAAGTCCATGATAAAAGCAGACAGAACTGGCAGCTTTACACACACAGTGTATAGACTGCATGTGTATACAGTAGAGTGCATATATAATAGAGTGGGTCATGTGATATTAAAACTTTTATTTCATAATTTTGCAGGATATAAGGTGAGTATTTGTTGCCTGGAATAGTAGAGGATTGCAACGAAATCCTCATGTAAAATAGTTGTGGGTTATTTCATTAACAGATTCTTAAACTACATTGCTATCACACTGACAGGTTTCTCTTACGATACTAGTAACTAAAATGTGGGGCTTTTTCTGGTTTTTTTTTTTTAACAAAGAAAGCAAGGAATAACAATTTTAGATGCTGTAAAATCTATGTGCACATGGTAAGAATTTGTAGCCTTTGTAATAACTTCAGTAAAGTAGTTTGGTTGTCAAAGTTCTCAAGAGCCCTGTTCCTCTCTCTCCTAGAGTGGCAAATTTAAAGTATTGATAGACAAAGAAAGACAGAGTTTAATCTCCTCCTTTTCTCTTCATACTGAGGGCTTTCTTGGGTCCACTGCTGCAGGAAAGTACTTGAAATAAGTATCAACAAAATTCTGTTAAGGATTCAAGTATCACTGCTGGTACGTTAAAAAATTGACTACTTGGTGGTGCTTTCTTCATGCTTGATTTTTTTCTCAAGATAAGGTGGCATCCACTTAAAAAGAACTGGCAGGCCAAAAAAAAAAAATCAAGGAAAATGTTGGATGGAGCAATGTGACACATGTTAAAAGGAACTGAAATTATCTCTGAACAGAGAGATCTAGCTGGAGCTCAGGAAAGAAAGGAGAGTTTATCACCTTAACAAGAAGAGGCAGCCAGCTCAGGAGAACTACAAGGATGCTGTGAGGTTATGCAGCAAGAAAATTAGAAGGGCCAAAGCCCAGCTAGAATGTCTACTGCCATGAAAGACAATGAAAAACGTTTCTGTAAACATTCACACCAAAAGGAAAGCTAAAATGATTCTCCATCCTTAACTGGATGCTGTGGGAAAACATAATGACAAAGAATGAGGAAAAAGCTGAGGTACTTAACCACTTTCTTTGCTTCAGTCTTTAATACCAGTTGTTCTGTGAGAACCAGTCCCTTGAGCTTGAAGATGGGTAGGCAGCAGAATGAAGCCCCAACAATCCAACAGGAAATGGTCAGCAACCTACTACACCACTCAGACACACACAAATCTATGGGACTGGGTGGGATCCATCCAGAGGTACTGAGGGAGCTGGTGGAAGAGCTTGCTGAGCCACGTTGCATCATCTACCAGCAGTTCAGGCTAACTTGGGAGGTCCCATTGAATGGAGGCTGACAAATGTTACACCCATCTTCAAGGTGGATCAAAATGTGAAATCAGGGAACTACAGGCCTGTCAGACTGAGTGCCAGGGAAAGTGGCACCTTCCCTCAGTGCCAAGGAAAGTCATGGAGCAGATCATCCCAAGTGTCATGAAACAGCATGTGCAGTACAATGACACAATGAGGCTCAGCCAGCAGGGATTTGTGAAAGGCAGGTGCTGCTCCATCAACAGGATCTCCTTCTGTAACAGGGTGACATGCTTAGTAGATAAGGAAAAGGGGATATATCTTGTATGCCTGGACTTTCATAAAGCTTTTAATGGCATTTTACGCTACATTCCCCTGGAGAAACTGTTTCTGTGGTTTGGGCAGGCACATTGGTCACAGAGTAAAAAACCTTCTGCAAGTCTGGGCCTAAAGTAGTAGTGGGTGTAATTACATCAGCTGGGAGCTGGTGGTCAGTGGTGGTCCCCAGGGTGCAGTACTAGGGGCAGTTCTGTTCAATAATTTCATTGATGACCTGGACAACAGGATCAAATGAATGGTCAGTCATTTTATGTGATTGCAAAACACCAAGTTGGGTGGGAGTGTTGATCTGCTGAAGGAAAGATTCTGTGATTGTGTAAGGCTCTGCACTGGGATCTGGAATCTGGACAGGCTGGATTGATGGGCCAAGGCCAGTGGTGTGAGGTTCAACTACAGTTAAGTGCTGGGTCCTGCCCTTGAGTCACAGCAATCCCAGACAGCATTCCAGGTTTGCAGAACGTCAATGGCATCCTGGCCTGTACCAGCAATAGTGTGGCCAGGAGGACCAGGACATGGATTGTCCCCCTGTACTCAGCACTGGTGAGGCCACACCTCAAATCCTGTGCTCAGTTTTGGGCCCCTTTCTCCAAGACTGACATTGAGGTGCTGGAGTGTGTGCAAAGAATTACAACGGATCTGGTGAAGGACCTGGAGTACAAGTCCTGTGAGGACTGGGTGAGGAAGCTGGGGGTGTTTAGCCTGGAAAAAAGAAGGCTCAGGGATGACCTTATTACTCTCTACAACTGCCTAAAAGGAGGCTATAGGCCAGGTGCCATTTGGTCTCTTGTCCTAGGCAACAAGTGCTGCCTTGTGAAATGTGATCTGAGATGTGAGAAAATGGCCTCAGGTTGCCCTAGTGAAGGTTTAGATTGGAAATGAGGAAAAATTTCATCAAAAGAGTTATCAAGCACTGGAACTGGCTGCCCTGGTTGCCGTCAAAAGACATGAAGAGATGGCACTTATGGGCATGGTTTAGTGGTGGCCTTGGCAGTATTAGGTTAATGGTTGAACTCAGTGATTTTAAAAGTTTTTCTTACCTATATGATTCTGTGAAAATTAATTTCCCATTCCTGCTTTTGACAGCTGTAATCTGAATGCCTTAACCAGAACTAATACATATTTTTTTTAAGAGGATGCTTTCTGGATTTTATCAGAACCTCAGAAAATTGCCAAATTGTGGTTCTGCAAAAAATCCTCATGAACTCCTGAATACAGGATCAATTGTTCTTCCAAACACATCTAATTTCATCAACACTTAATATGCTCTTGCTTTTAAGGAATAATTACAGCAACATTCCATAAGCTACTGTGTTAAAACAATGTTATTTGATTTATAGATTTTAGTAAGTAAATTCACTCTGGGCTGTGGACATGACTACCCACAGTGCAACTTCACCTTCTCAATGGATAACACCAACATTTATACACTTGCAAGTAAACTAAAACACAGTGTGGTTATGTCATGGCAGCAATTACACTCCTTTTTGTTCACCTAGTTTTCTAGATAACCACCAGGTGAATCCATGATATCGAAGAATTCTCTGTAAACTCATCACTGAAGGACCAGGGCACTTAAGAGGGCAATAGCCTAGAAGGACATTTGCTGCTTCAGGAGATGTGTGCTCAGCTCTCCTGTAATCAGACCTCTCAATAGATATGCTTCACTCTGCAATTATTTTTTTTATTCCTTGCAATCAATATAATATGGTGGTATTCATCTCCCCCCAAACATGGATACTGCTAAGCCTCCCTGTTCTTTTGTGATTTTAGTAAGGTAACATGGGAACAACTTCATCCAAATCTTACACATATATGTATATAAAGCATATTGGCAGCCACAATATATACAGAAACAAATAAATCTTCTGGCTATATACCAAGAGTAATAACTTCTAGCAAAATTCGATGATATGCCAGTGCCATAGCCATTAGGTATCAAAACAAGAAACAAAAACCAAAACAAACAAAAAACAAAACAAACAAACAAAAGAACAAAACAAAACAAACAAACAAACAAAAAATGAAGGAATTGTGCAATACCCTCCCCTAAATGAAGAGACCAAAGAACTCATGATTATCCTGATGCATAATCTGTGAACTGACATCTGGCCTACTGGTCAGAACAGTAATGTTCTTGGAGCTGTGCTAGGGGCTGTTTGACAAGTTAGGGAGCATTAATACTTCAAGTGGCAAGTGGCACACATAAATGCTGTCTGTTGGTATCAGTTACTCAGGGCTGCAGTATATGCACTCCCTAGTTGTGTCCATGCATCATTAAACTAACCACGAAAGCTGTCATCTCATGTCCTTTAAGATATCATGTACTGTCCCCCTTACTGAAGTCTTGCCATGAATTACAGGAGGGATTTGTCCTGCTGTTGCTTCCAGGAGTATCCATATACTTCTTTACACCTCTAACACCTTCTGGGTTGAAGGAAAACAGGTTGGTTAGCATACTGGACAGCTAACTCATAGGTTTAAACCCTGTAATTGAGGAGTAATTAGTCTAAGAAATCAGGTATAACACCCAAGAAATAAATAATGTTGAAATTAAAAAATCTAAATATGTGTCTACAGTTAAAACACTTAATAACTTCCCACCTCATATATTTAGTAAATGCTAACACAAACCAAGAGAAATACACATGAGAAGAGATCAGTGTATACCCTGATTTGGTTGTTATTGAATGCAAAGAGAGTTTCATGAAGCTTCAAGACTGAACTTTTGCTGCTCCCTATCTTCCTCCTAAAAAATAAATCACTGTGTCTGAACATTGGAATTCTGGTTTATTGTGAGCTGAGCTGAAATTATGTAGTGGATTCAGCACATCCTGGAAGAGCAAAAAGCTCCTGCTATCTTTGTGAGCAGTGAAAACAGATTAGAAAAATAAGTTCTTCAACAGGCAGCAACATTTCTTTTACACCAGATCTGATGAACAAGTCTTCCCAGCAGGACTAACACCTGATATGCACATTGCATGGATTAGTAAGTTTTAGTCTGAGAAGAAGAAAAGAACCACTTTTTTCAGCAGTTCCAGTAACTGCTGCAGGTACATTATCTAATGAAAATACAAGAACATTTCTCTAAGAAATGTGAAATTCGTTTGGTGTTTCCATCAAACAATTATATGTTGTTCATCCACTATCTGTGAAGCACTGAGGCATATCCAGACCTGATTAAATTTATTCTTAGCTCCAGATCAGACTTCCCCACTAGGACAACAAGAAGTTCTTCACCTTTGCCTTACCAGATCCTTGATGCAGCAGGCATTTACAGAAGGGGCTTCTAATAACAACATAGCCACATTTACTTGGTATCTTGATCATCCTAAATCAGAATGTCATGATCGTTGATCATTAACAGAGACTTTTGCAGTGTTTCGCATTAAAGGACAAATTTTCGAAGATGTGTAAGAGAGATTTGGTGACTGACTTCTATTCAGACCACTGGGACGAGAACAGCTCAATTTCCAATCTAAAATGCATCCTCTCAAATACCATATTTTTAAAAGATGCCAGACTTTTCAATAACTAAGAAGCTTCTAAGAACAGTATCATTTCTACTGATACATGTCAGTTAATGCTCCTTTCAGGAAAATATTAGGTCTGCAAAAAGCAGAAGAGCTCAAAGACTTTCACAGGAGAAAAATGTGGAGTGCTCCTAGGAGTTGTATCCCTTCTGCTGCAAAGCCAGCATTCTTTGGCGCTGCTCTGTAAGCCAGGCTCTTCCCCACTACATACTGAACAGGACTAAGTGAAAAGTGGTCTTGCAACAAACAGCACTTTTGCCTACCAGTGGTCCCTGGAGGCTTTTACTTCTGGAAGTTAGTAGGAAGTATATCAAAAGTCCTAGCTTAGCATATAAAAGACTCAAGAGCATCATGAAGGTAAATGAGTATTAGAGTCACATTATGAGAAAGATGTCAAAGGGCACTTGATGAACACCACAAAGCTTAACATCCAATGTATTCATTGCAAACATGGAGGGAAACGGAATCTTTCTCCAGCTGCAAATTTTGCTCATATGTGCCAAGTGCACAATGTGGTTTTCAACAGTTACGAGAGCCATGGTAGTTCATGTAAGTGCATAAGGGAAATCAAAATCTCAGTTGCCTTTTGAAAATGTAATACACTATATACACATAGATAAACTACTATCTTTTCCCTAATGATTTTTATCATTACTAATGTAATCTCACAAACTAAATATCAGGAAGTGTAAACAAGCTGTTAAAACAGATTCTGAAGAACTGTTCTTCAGAAGCTGTTCTTTACAGCAGAAGTTTTCTATTCTGCAAGGAATTTTTACAGGTTATCTCTAAGTGACAGAGAAGGATATATGGAATTCCCTCTTTCATATTCTTAATTAAATACATATTTCTTATTTAATTAAAAGATTTTCTAAGATTATTCTTGATTCATTTGGTCAAATGGCAAAGACTAGAACAACCAAAGCTTGGAAGCCCATTAGAAAATAATAATTCTCAGCAGTTAAAGCAACAAACATGAACTAAATATTAAGATGTTATGTTCTCAAAGTCATAGGAATTAATTCAAGAGATTCCAACTCTCTAATTTAAAAAAGAAAAACAATCAAATACCACAAAAACCCACCCCAAAACAAAAAATCAAGAAAACAAATGAGAATGAATAGGAGTCTGAGAAAGTACTTACTACAATGTCTTCAGGAAAAGTATCCAGACTGAAGGAGCCATCATCAAACATGACTTCATAGAAAATCTGAGACGTCACTCCTATGACTCTGCAACTATAGTATCGTGTATTTCTATGTTTCGTGATGACTGTCTGCCCAACTGTAATGGCCTTCCCACATACTTTAGCTCTCTTGAAAAAAAAGAAGAATTTAAAAGAAAAAATAAATTTAAAATACCAGCTTATTCATAAAAAAATTTATCAGTGTAAAAAGAGGGTTGATGACTGCTGAGCACTCAAGATAAAAACTTCAAATTAAATTAATTCAATCATGTTAACATAATTTCTTTTACTTACAAAATTTCTCCACTTTGTAGGAAAACAAATGACATCCGAAGAATGTTACATCAAAGCATACTTCTGCAACTGATGCCTTAAAACTATTCTGCATTCCATCAATAATATATAATTAGAAAAAAATTGCTAGTTTTGTTTGCAGGGTAATTTGTAGAATTTTTCTGAAGACATAAGGTGTGATGAACCAAGAGTATGGTTGTGATTTTTTAAAAATTATGAGATTTTGAACTATTGGATTCCTGTATGATTCCACATAATAGAATGAAATTTTGCCCAGTGAGATGCAATAACTAAATGCATGTCCAGCTCTTGCCAGAGCTGTCTACAGCAGTGTATGTGAGAAACTTCTTAATCCACATTGTGCAGAGCTTTTGCTGTAAAGCTTCAAACAGCACTGATCATTCTTCATCAGTTATATGCATAGTATATCAGTAACAATATTTTTTTTTCATTTTTCACTTACAAATCTCCAGTGCTAATTATATAAATCAGAAGACTAGCAGGGTTTTTAAATTATGCAAAAATTCTACATCAATAACTAATTGACAGATTTTATAACTATAAAATCAATGGAACTTTGTAGGAAGGCAATCACTTGGAAGCTCACACCATATAGTCAACTGTTACATCTCAGCTCCCAACTACTGTATCCCTTTGAACCTTTCACTTTAAAAGCAACTTTCTTTACCAGGAAATATAAAATCAGTATCTTCTCATCCAAGTAACACAGAAGGCACTTCTTTCTCATAAGCTGAACTACTCAGTATCGAACAAAGGTCCATTGTTTTTATGCAAAGGGGAGCTATTGTGGGTTTGGCTACACCTAAAGAGTTGAAGATTTCTAGTTATGTAAGAAGCATGTGCACTGGAATACCTATATTTTATTAGAAATGTTTATATAAACTGTAAAAGAATACTTTTATACACAGTTCACACTGAAGTAATCATCAAATTTCCTAGCACTGCTTTTGAAACCTTCAAAGGCAGTAAATTTTTCAGTCAATATAATAGTCTTAAAACTGCCTTATGAGAATCTGGAAAATCTACAGCTGTTGGATTTTTATCAGTAGAATTGAAGAGAATAAAGAACAGCATCAATTCTTTTAGTTAGATTTCGAGTATTAGCAGTAAAGTGAATGCTTTGGAGTAAGAGGAAAAACCCACCCTAAACTTGAAGACTTCTGTTTTTCTGCTGACTTCTTGTCACTATTGGGCTTCCTTCTTGGATCTATTTATGGGATTTATAATTTTTAAACCTCTCTGCTCCTGAAAACTAAGGGCATAGCAAGTACAAGTATTCTGTGCCACTTCTGTAGGCTGAACAACATCGTTACAAAGACAAGTACACCTCAGGAGCAGAATAAGAAAGGATCTAACTGAGACATTAGGAACAGGATTGGGAGTTTTAAATGGAATTGATTCAGAAATACTGATGAACAAGCTGGCCACTGCAGCAGATGGCCTAGCAAAATTGAAACAGCCTTTACAGTCATCTCTATTGGCATTAGGAACTAGCCAGTGGCAGATTTCAAAAGTACTGCCAAAGTGGGAGAAGGCAGGGGACCAAGACCACAAGTTAATAGTAGAAGCACTTAGTACAGTTCAAGATAATGTATCTTTAGCTTTCAGTTGTATACAAGCACAGTTATGGATGCAGGCAATAGCAGCTCTGAACATATAGGAAGGGGGTGATACTATTAATGCTCAAGATGTGTGTTTTGACACTGAACAGAGTATTTGCCACTTAGAGATTCATCCAGTCACTGATCAGAAAACTGTGCTGGTATATACTGATAAAGGGTGTGTGTGCTTGAGAACTGCTTGTGCTATTGTAAAAATTGGTAACAATGATGCTATTTTGCCTAGTAGAAATCACTCTAATTTTTGTATTTGTAATTTTGTTAAGATTATCAGGTGTGATTTTTTGTATTTGGCCCCAGTGACATCCCAACAACTGATTAAAAACAATTACACAATGTATCACAGACCATCACCTACTCCTATTGAAATGGACCTCACACTGGTAAAACAACTACCTATTAGAGACCATGAAGAAAATCCAAAAAAGCAGAGAGAAAACCTTAATTAGTATCCAACATTATATATAAGAAATAACCAGAATTCTGCAAAAAAATAAAACAAAATGCAGATCATCACTGGTGGGATGTAATCTCTGGGTGGTCACCAACTGCAAATGGGATCTTCAATAAATTGTGTCACCCCATTGTAGTTTTGTTAATATTAGCTGGAGTAAGTTTAGGATTATCCTTTATATTATTTATATATATATATATATATATATATATATATAAAATAATATAAAGGATAATCCTAAACTTACTCCAGCTAATATAATATAGCTATACATATATATGTATACACACACACTATACATCTGTGCATCAGGGCTCTGCCTGTCACAGACATTTGTAGGATTTAGCTGAAGTCACCTTAGATAGTAAAACTCAATGATGTTCCTAAAGCATTTCCAAGCGCACCTAGAAATAATGTTGTCAGCATACTCACAAATTATTTAACCATTGTATGTATAATAAAATTATTTCTTCCTCAATTTAACTGTCTATAGATAGACTAAGTATAAAAATTAACTACATAAATAGCAATTGATTGATATTATCATAGGAGCAATAAAGTATCCATAAGCATGTTTTATCCAATCTTGAAACATATGTAAACATACATGTTAATTTATCTTTCAATTTTTTATTTTATTATATTTGGCTTTTGGTGGGGGCAGAGGTGGATCAGATGTAAACTAGAGACTATTAATTTATTTATTTTTATGAGATAATAGAAAAATTATTCTACTACAGAAACCCAAAGAGAGTTTAAATCTTCTCCAAAAGAAGATGTAACTCTTCAGAGAAGATGGAGGGCAAATTACAATATTTCAAGAGACAACGCAGATTGACTTAATGATAAAATTTTCAGAGAAGGAATGCCATTTCTCATTAGAAAAAGTAATAAAACCCAAAAATGCATTCTAGCTCAAGGAGATTATTTTTTAGTATGTTATCTTCATAGGATTCTTAATTTATTTCTCAGAAAAACATATTCACAAGTACAATCTGTAATTGATTGCATGGCCCAGAAAACATTTCCTGACAGAAAATCTTAACAATTTATTGACGTTAAGAATGCAATTTTTTGATCAGAAAGGACAGCTGTTATATAAGGGAGTCTATCAGATTAGAGAAACAGCTGTGGTAGTTATCAGATTATTGAGAAAGCTGTAGTTTAAAAGCATGATTTTCTTTAATGGTATCAAAGCCAAGAATAAACTAAGGTAGTGGCAGAAATACAGAAAACAACCAGATACAAAGAAAGATAATCTCCCCTTCTGTGTGCAGACTTCAAAATTTAAAAGGGAAAACTACTTTCTCCTTCATTTTCTATATGGCAGGGAACAAAAGCCTTAAATACATAAATTATGTCAATATGAATTCATAATAACATCATGAAGTAGATACCTGATGTACATCTAAATACCTAGAAACTTTCTCAGGCTACAGTTTTTAATGGAGGATCCTAAAAGATCTGAGACTTATTCCATACCGTAACCTAAATCTCATGTCTCGTTTACTCCTTGGAATTCCAATTTCAGCATAGAAATTATTCATGACATTTCAAAAATAATCTAGCTCATGATTTTTGAATAACATGTCCTTTTGAAGGCGTGGCTTAGTCTTTCTGAGATGTTTGGGGGCTGACAGTAGTTAGCAGACAGTGACAAAACAATGACACTCCATCACTAAGGTATTCAACAGAAAAAGGATCTACAGCTTTCACTGGACAGCATCCCTTCATTCCCTGTTTGCTACAGAGGTTAACAACTGGCTGACAATAGTAGAAAATAATTTTAAGTAGCTCCAAAACCAGCAACAGCAGGTATTTGCATCTCTTGTCTTTGCCTCTTCTAAACATCGTTATTCTCGAAAATGTTACTGGGGCTGTCTAGATAGCCCCTTTTGTTCACAGTTTCCAAAGGAAATAGCTGGAAGTATAGGTGTGTCTCCAGCTGGCTTCCTCTGATCTGCAGGGCTTATATGGATCTTTTGGGGTTGGGTTTATTTTTTTTCAGTTAGAACAGTTGCATTCACCTCCTTTTTCTCACTTTTTTGTGTATGAATGAGTTCTTTTAATCAAAACAAATCCATCTGCAGCACCTATTCTCAACTGTACTTCCACATGTTCTTGCAGTTTTGATGACAGAAATGTGTGAGGGATATGCTTCATGCTCAGAAACAAGCACAGTCAAGGAGAAAAAAAGGAAAAAAAAAATCCAAACCACAACCTGTAAGTACCAAATCACAGAGCCTTCCTTGCATATCGACAGTCCAATTTACATAAAAAATAACATAGGCAATGACAGCAATCACCCAAAACACTTCATATAGAAAAACTGTTCTGCTAGCAAATTTCTATTTCTGCTAGCAAATTTCAAATTTCTATTTCTAAAGCTATACCTTCAGCAAATATAAGAGGTAGGCTTAGTTTTGAGTCTATGAACATGGAAAAATACTTTTGAAAAGTCATATAAACATTTAAAAACTCCAGTTCTGATTTACTTCATTTGGCAGCGTCAGATGAATTCAAGGATTATTGTTTTCCCTTTTGATTTTCTCTTTGAGGATTTTTCTTCAGAAGACCCCACCAGTGTTTTCAATGACTGACAACAAAAAGGCACTCTAAAATACTGAAGACAATACAGAACCTGATCCCCAGTGAAAAAGGCTTATGAATGTATGTTGAAAAATTTTGCTTGAGTTCACGGTCATAAATAAGTTGGATGCATATTCTACATCCTCACTACAATATGCCCTTGCTCGGGGTGAAGAGATCTGCTAGTAATAGTAATAATACACATTTATCTGTTTAGGTAGGCCTTTTTTGTTGAAAACCCTCATTCATTCACATATAAAATACCACTATAGGTATATGCCACAATTTTTCCTAGTGCCCAGAAGTCATACTTTGATTGTTGAGTTTTTGTTTTTTTTTTTTTTTTTTTAATTTTAAACTTGAAGAAAGCAGCAAACACCAAGTTAGTAGACAAAGGTAGTCACTGAGCATTTAGATACAATATTTAGAGTCTATATTAATAAAAAATCAGACCATTTTAAATTTTTTCCTTGAAATAGGAGAAATAATAGTGTCCTTGCTTTATGAACAATGTTTTCTGCTCAATACCAGAGAGATTTTTTTTCATACTGACAAGATAATCTATTTGACTCCTGTAAAAATTTGCTAAGTGAGTATAATATTTCAGTCTGCATCATTTCCTGTTCTGCTTCTAAGCAAGGAAACTGAAACAACAGGCAAAAAAAAAAGTTGATTAGAAGTAAGATACATTGCTATGCCTAATGGTGAAGAGCAATGTTATTTCTGCATGAAGGAACAGCTAAAAGCTAAGAAAAGCATAACAAGAGAAGCAATGGTGAGAAAACTTCTGAAGGCTTAAAGACATGATTAGATTAATTATCCAAAAGATGGAGTATAAACCCAAGCATTTAAAAACATATGGCAATCTCCTTTGTCTGAGGAGTAAGATAAGAATTTTACAGAAAAACATTCTTTAACAAAATATCTGCTCTTTCCAAATTTTGGCCCAACTGAAAACACAAAAGCATAACTTTTATTTCTCTTCTGCAAACCTGACTTTTAGCTGAGCCAGCGGGGGGAAAAAAGGGTAATAATAGTGAATCTTTTCAAAAAAGTTAGTGCTGAGTTTCATGAAAGGATGTAATAGTCTAATTCCAAAACACTTTCTATGTCCTTCACACAATCTCTTAAACAATAGCCATACAAAATCCTGTTTTTTTCCATAGTTGATGGGGTTTCTTTTCTTCTAAACTACCTAATATAGGTCAAGAAAATCACTAAGAAAGCATGGAATTTACGGGACTGATGCAAATCCCACTACCTAGATTATAAAGACTTGTCTCAAAAATATACTAGAAAACATTTGAGAAATGTTGGCCCTATTTTTACTGGCCATGAATTTAATCTAGTAATTTTCAACCAATTTTTTTTTTTTTCAAAAACCCCAAGTACAGTATCTTAAGTTGCCTGTACAGATAGAAGTTTAAGTTTGTTTGTTTTTCAAACCAAACTCATTTTCTTGGGAAACTTTTGCAAGAAATTAAAACCACATTAAGTGTGCTGGTTTAATGTGTTCATTTTGGAAAACAAAAGTATTATAAAAAATAACAATTCTATGGAAATTTTAAACAGGGATGAACAATATGTATCCCTTTTAAAAATGTCACCTGAAGCTTGAATACTCAGGACTGGTTACTCTAGTTGGGAGGCATTATAATTTAGTACACTTGGAAGAAATCCTACCCTTCAGTAGTCTTATTAAGTCTTGTCATTAAGACCAATGATTCACTGACAAGCTCTTGAGAGACCAACATCTATGATACAGACATTACCTGGGTTTATGCCTTTCATTTCTAATGCATAAAGAAGAAAAAAAAATTGCAACTTGACTAACTTTCCAAGCTTTTTCCTTACTAAGACTATGTTAAATCCTTCTGGTTTGCTAGGAAGCAAAATACAGCTTTAAAAGCCCAAGATGAATAGTGTAAGTTCTCTCTTAACTGAGATACTAACCATTTATTCAAGTAAAAGACACTAAACTAATTCTCGATTGTGTCTCATCTAAAATTAAAGGCTCTTCCTCAGCACATAATAGAAATAAAAAGGCAGTCATAACATGAATTTTCATGGCGTGCCAGTGTTACTTTGCCAGATGACAGAATAATTATAATTGAATATTTTCAAGAGACTCTTTGGCTGCAGAACGAAGATTTTATATATACACCACATCCATTATCTCACAAGATCTGTGAGTATTTGCAAGATATTGTGATCTGAGTATTTATAATACACTTCAGGTTAACAAAACAAAGAACTCAGAGATTTGTTCTGGCTGTCAAAACAGTATACTCAACAAGGACTTTAAATTAAAAAACATGTTAGGCATATCAGGTATAACTTCTGCCAGGTAACAGCATAACGAAAAACCTTCAAGCTGTAAAAGATTGCTATGCATGAAAGTATGATAGATAGAATTATGATAATACTTAGTGTGGATTCTCTCCTCCATTTTCTCTGGAAACATACTTTAATTCTGCAATTCCATTTTTTAACAAATAAGAAAATGTATTTCTTACCACATTTTGGTTGATCTTGTGCCTGAAACATGTGATGTAGACAACATATGGCCAGTCATCAGGTTCCATCAGCACTCCTGCAGCATGGGCACAGGTAACATGGAAGGATGCTGGGCAGCGTCCATATGAACACTGAATGCAGGCACCAGAGATTTTCTTAACTCTGTGCCTGCAGAAGATACATTTCTGTAGGAGCAAAATAAACAGAATATTTTCTGTATTACTCCAACTTCAATGACTCCGGCAAGTAACTCAAAGACCAAAAAATTATTGGTGATCAAATGAATACATTTTTTATCTTGCAATATACACAGTGAAAGGAACAGGAGTTACTAATTACAAGGCAACTTAGTAATATAATTAATATATAGCATTTTTGCCTTTTTATCTAAATGTGTTCCAATGCTACAGCAAGAAAGCACAGAGCTAGATAGACAGATAGATATTTAAAAGTTTAATTTTAAATTCCATACTCTGAAAATTAACCTACTCCTCCTAAAATTCATAAATCAAAAACCCTTTACATTATTTGACTAAAAACAACAACAAAACTCAAAAATAAAGAGAATAGGTCCAACTGAAATGTCAGGCTAAACAGGACTTCCATGTATCACTTGACTTAGCTCCCCACTATGACGCTAGACTAAATATATATGTTTTGTAAAATGGCTAATCTAACACATTCAGGAAACAGTTTCTACAACATCCTCAGATAGCCTGTTACAGAGGATAAATCACTTCTAAGTTAGAGACATTTTCTTTATTTCAAGCCCTTGAGTAATTCTACAGCTGAAGGCTGTTCCTAAGACCATTTTTATTTTTTATCCTGGTTTTCATTGGTTGAGTATTTAACATCATGTCAATACAGTAGGCTGTATTTCCTCATGTCATATATTCAAACATCATGTCAACAGCCTTACTGGTATCAAGACACACTGGGATTTTTTTCCCTTTTGTCAAAAAGAAGACCACATCAAAACAATGTCACTATTGTGTAAGTGGCACAAGTAATGAGCCAATAGGAAAAGAAGACAAAGGGATATAAGCTACATGAACTAAGTCTGACTAGTAAGTTCTAATATACTAAAAAAGGCAGTACAAGACGAACTGTACCTTGCCACCATAAGGCATTAACAAGCATACTAGATAGAATAATTACTTCAGTAACTTCTATGGACAACTGTTTTATATCACATATGAAAATTATCCTCTGATATCTATCATCGTGGCTAACAAAAATACAAATGCTATGGATGTTCATGAAATTATCTCAGCTATTATAAACACATTTTATGCAATGACACAAAACAATAAATTCAATAAAACATACTCAGAATATTGCTTACTTCCATTTCTTCTAAATTTGCTGCCCACCAAATTGCTAAACACATTCATTTGCCTATGTTGAGAACATAAGTAAAAATAATTTTGGGGTGTTTTTACTGCATGATTAGTAATTCAAACTGTTTACTGTTAACTCACATCTAATTCTTATTCAGAAGTGACCAAAGAACTTATTCTCCATTATTTCTTGATTTTCATATTCTGCATAAAACCGTAAGAAATTTTATTGTATAATTCAGCACTTAAATAGTTTCAATGGCTTCTGGCATGCAGTTTGTGACAGAAATAATACTTTTGGTAAGGGCTAGCCCTGTCAAGCTCACTGGTTCTAGTTCCTGTATTACTCTGAATGTGAACTCTTCAAATTCTGCCCCCATCTTCACCCTTTGAAAGTGAACTGCCTGCATGGCTTTGCACAAGCAGAAATTAAGAGTAGTGCCTCTGAACTTAAGGAAAAATTTTAGCTATCACTCACTAAAAGGACCTGAATTCAGCTCTACTGTAGCACCACTGGGTTTAAAGACTAGTAAGAGGTAAAGACGATTTGCCATTAAAATGAATGTTTCAGAAATTTCGATCATGGGCTAACATCTTGTTGTGTGTTTGTATTCATGTGCAAATGAGATCATTTTCAGGTAGGTGGAGTAACTGTTTTCCAAGGGAGCTTAGAGATTTCTTTTATATATATGTATTCAGAACCTAATAAGTGGAAATTCCAGATAGAAAATACAACTGAAATCTAGTATGTGTAGTACCTAGATACTGAGTTCATATAAATAACAGAAGTCCTCTTGTATGCTTTTTCATACAGATATACACAAAGTCAACAATCAGATTAATGGAAGAAGAAAAACCAAAGCACTTATGAATATTACAAAACCCCAAAACAAAGAAAAAAACAACCAACCACAACCACAAACAATCACACAACCAAGCAAAAAAACCCCATGAACAAGACCGCAATCAAAAAAATTCCATATGCGTTCTGAAATAAACACCCTGAAAATGCAGTTCAAACAAAATGCAGAGAATGAGAAAAAGGAATAAAGTACAGCTCAGCTAGTGTTAACCAAAAAACTGTAACAGTAGAGCAGGAAATGCTGGTCCCCTTAAATTACTGGCTGCATATGCACAAGGGAGCAAATATGTAAACGTTAAACTGTGGTTGTAAGTTTCTCCTGTATCTTAGTGAAGTATTATGAAACCTTGGGAAATGCAAAAATCCAAAACTACACTATGTGAGTAAAGCTTCAACTCTATATACATACAACTGCTCTTCTAAATTAATATTTTAAAGTTTACTACTTTGCAGAAGAAGAAAAGCTGCAAAAAATAAGAGCAATATTACACAAGTCAGCAAGAAATGCTGAAAGGGAAGCTGGAAATGTAGTCAGGAAAACTGACATCTATGCAACAAATTAAATGACATAGCCATAGCCAATCCTCAGAAATTAGAGTAAAACTTCATCCCTCCCTGTAAGAGAACTTAATAAGAACATGTCTAATGAACTGGCATAGTATGAGAAAACATTTCTCACAATGCTTTTCAGAGTTTCAGCTTGAAAGTACTGAAAATAGTTATTAAAATACAAAATAATTATTAAAAAACAAGCTGTCCAATTACTATTGACTATATTCTTATTTCAGTCATGTTGGTGTAATTTTGATGAAGAGTAAAGTTGCTTCAAATTAACTCATATAAAAGGAACACTGCTTGGTCATAAGTATTTCTGTAAATGCAGACCAAAGTTTGCATGATGAAAGTGAAAAAATTCCCATTTTAACATGCAATAAATCTATCTCACTGGCAATACAAGGAAGGTAATTGTTATATCAGTTAACTCCAAACCCACATTAATCTTTTGTGCTACACTCATATACTCTTCAGATATCAAAAGGATTAAATCATGGATATGAACAGATGGAAAAATGTTACTGTACCTGTAGGAAAATAAAAAAATACCTCCCTGTGCTTAAAGAATACCAGAAGAACTAAGAAAACCATTCTTCTTTCAAGAATGCAGGAAATAAATTTGCAAATAAAGAAATATGTTTCTTATTTTATGTAAGATGCTGTGTTCTTTTTACAAGCATGATACTGAGGGTGATGCAGATATATCTCAGCTTTACAATGACTCTCAAACTGAGTCACAAATTTTTAAAAGTACACATAAAAGTCCAGTGTTCAAGCAAAACTACAGCTTGCATAACTTTATTACGACAACATGGCCCCCCATCCAGATATAAGAGAAAAAGCCCCTTCATATCTGAAACTATACATTGAATACTCAATCCACATTAATTGATAAATAAAATCAAAACACATAAACCAAAAGTAGAGCAAGCTATAAAAAATCTGTTTTGCATAGATTTTGGAATATCAGCTGAACTACATACCGAATTGTTTATTAGCTATAAGTAGTAAACTGTACAAAAATGTACAAAAAATAAAGAATTAAAACAATCCCACTGAAAGTGACCAAAGGAAAAAGACAACAGAAGCTCAAGAGAAGAAAGGGAACTACTGGCTGTGAAAACTGAGGTTTTCTCGCCCCAGCTCTTCCCTGAATTCTGACTTCCATAAGTTTGTAATATGAAGGAATCACATAGAATAGAACCAATCCCAAACTATTCCTGGTCTAAACACTTCTCTCTCAGGGCTAACCTTGTATTTAGGTATGTAAGTTTGCTACTTTTGAAATGAACAAACTTGACATACCACGAACACATTTTCTAAAATACAATAATGCAAATTCAATGCCCAAATGACAGTTTTTCAGTAGCTTGAAACTACAGCTGTTCCTACCAGCTAAAGCAATTCCAGACAGCTAGGAAGATTGTAATTTTGATTTAATGATTGCTAGATATTAGTGCAAAGCAGAGACTGAGGAGCAATCTCAATCAGAGATTGAGACGCAAAATGAATTGGAGAATAAATAAAATTGTTTATATAACTGGATATTTAAAAATATAGGACAGAACAATCTACTGCAATTTTCTAGATTGTGAAATGACCTCTTTTTGCCCCCCAAAAGAAAAATATTCTGCTGCAAATGAATTTCATCATCACGTAATAGCTCTTTAATGTTAATAGTCTGCAAATCTATAAACAGAATGGATTTTAAAGAACAAGCTTGAGGAAACCGGATGTCAGCATTTTGCAAAAGACAGCCCACTGGTAACTTTTATAATATTTTTTATGCATCCTTATTTAAAGATTTAGAAATTGCTTCCTTCAAAAAGAGTGGTATTTGCAAATAAAATTCCAGTCCCTAAAAGGATCATGAATTAATCACAGTAGCAGTGTTTTCTGATGGAAGGATTTATGAAAATAAGCACAAGCTAAGGTCACAGCAAAAAGCCAGGGATGGATTTTAGGAAACAATTTTGAGTACTAATTTCTCCCCAAAATTATCTCTATGTCTTGGCAATCAAAATTACTTACATGAAGGAGTTCACTGTAGTAAAGCATTAAATACTACAAAAAGAAGCTATTTCAAGAGAGCCTCAAAAAATTACTAGATTTTCAAATATTACTAAAAATCATTCCATAGAGTTCTGCTACTGCTGGTGCTGCTGCAGATGGTTAGTAACTACTAGTCAGTAACTGATTTGTATATTCTCACCCTCTTTTATATATTTGCTGGCTTTCTGCCTTCTATGTATCATTTGAAATACCAAGACACTACTGAAAAATTTAGAAAATTAATGAAAAATTACCTGTTTTTTTCTATAATGTCTGTTTTATCATATCTTCATTTTATAATAAGCCTACTTTGCTTCAGAATTTATACTACCAGACAAGCAAAAATCGCTACTATGTATAACCACACCCTAGATCTGAAAAGTCAGCCCTACTGTAAGCAATACTACCCATAGATACGCATAGATTTTTAACAGAGCCAAGATTTTACAGAGAATATTGGCAGAAGGAGGTTCACAAGCTTATCAGCTGTTATAACCCGAGACTTACAATATAAAATGCACAGTGAAACTAATCTTTTCCTTCTCCATTCCAAAGCCAGAACATGGAATAAAAGTGACAAAGATTACAGCAAGGGTTGGCAGCAAGGTACTGGCACAAAGATTTGTTAACGATGCGTAGCACAGTCAGAAGATGAATACGATGAAGACATTTGACACATTATCTGCAGATCAGTGAGCACATGTTGTCTGCACAACTATCTTTTAGAATACAAAGTCAGCACTTAATTTTGGCAGAGAGCATGGTATGTTTCTATGGAAACAAACTCATTACTGTTTTTACATTTTATGTTTCCCTTTATTCCTAATTAATTTAAACCAAGATGGGTGTTGGAGCTATGAAACTGACAGCATCAGAACATGTGAAGAAAGAGTTTGTTAGAAGATATATTCTACTTCATCGTTCAGCATGTTCAGACAGTTATATAAAATTAACTAGGAATGTTGTTATAGAAAGTAACAAGAGACTATTTTGCATCCCTCTGGTATTTCAAACATAACAACCAGTACCTCAGGGGGAAAAGCCCTAGAGCTTGTAGAAAGCGATTTGTGATTTCTTACTATTCAGTAAGTCTGCCTATAGTATGGGGCTATGGCAAATTAAAGATGGCAGACATTATCTAGATGTAGGCAAAATTCTTTTAGTTGTAAATTTCAGCAGAGAAGTAAACATAACACTTATGCATCAGCAGCAATTAGAGACAGTAATCCTATTCTCTAGTAACTCTGTGATAATGTTGTTTTGGGTCTACTCTCAATGAATGAACTTATAAGTTGTTTAATTTTGAAGTAAACATGAAAAGATGTTGAAATCGAGACAGATACACACGATTCAAAATACAATTTTAACAGCTGATAAAAAACTACCAGGACTTCCCAACACATATAAATACAGTATTCATCAATTATTTCAACCAAACCGTTAAGATAATAATAGTTTTTAATTAACAGGAGAGGGAAGACAAAAATATAGTGCAGAGGTGAGAAAAATCTGGTTTCTTCTGAAGCATAGATTGTGTGACTGAAAGTCATTAAACAGTAGGTTAAAAGAGAAAGAAAAAGAATCAAAGAAAACAAAACACTTGGTGAAGAAGTACTTATTTTGAAAGTACATGAAAGGGTTTGTGCTTCTGTGATACATTACGCAGTCTCAGTACCTGGTAAAACAAGTGTTGTGAGGCAAAAAGTAAGAAATAAAAGGCCCTGTTAGAGCTTCAGCTGTGGTCTCACAATCACCATAACTATGGCTATGCCGTATCTTGAGAAATAAACTGCTGTATATTTATTTTCAGTATTCCTGAAGTTCTCAAATTCATAACAACATTTCAACACCAAGCACTGCCATTAAGTCCCTACTTTTTTTCAGGATAGAGCAGTACCATTACCACTCTACACTGTCAGAGATACTCTGAAAGTACTTGAGATGTCTCTAATCCTACCACAGAGATCTACTGATGAAAATACCATATAAACATACCTCTATTATCTCCTCAGTTTTATTTACAAGTACTAAACAGAAAACATTCAATCACCAACACCTTCTTTAAAAAGAAGAATCCCTATATAAATAGGGAATATTCTGCTAGCACGTATTCACTGAACACAAAAATAAATGCCTCTTTCTTCCAGATTTATATACATCAGGTGACACTGAAAATTTAGTCATCCAAACTCTTCTTTTATTCGCTTCATACACACCCGCTCTCAGAAATAGTAATATGTGACTATGAACCCAAAGTTTATAAGGAGCCTCTCAAGATTTTATCTTAATTGTAGTTTTTACGTAGTCATGTATTTTTTGCACACATTTTTATTAGAGACAAATCAAATATTTTTTCCAGGCAATGTTTCTTCCCCTGTAGGTTTAAAATGTTGCAGATCTTGAGGGCTTTTTTCCTCATGATTTTCACCCTTTTATCCTCCAGATTGTACTATAACAAACTCACAGGATTAAAAAGATTTTTTTAGAAGCACTGTGCCTGTATTCAGGGCACCTTTCAGGCATCCTGAAATGAACAAATGAACAAGAAATGATTGATGCTAGTAGTATTGGAAGGGCAAAATTTCAAGAAGATTAATACAGGAGGTTGGAAAGAATCTCCTTTTCTTTATTCTTCAGGAAGAAAACCTTTTTATTAAAACTTTCCTTCCGATTTGCATAGACTAGTTTGAATAGATTCACCATTTACACTAAGGCTGAAATATCTGACAAGCTGTGAAATGCCATTTAGGCTGAAAAGGTGATGAGGCATCATTTCACTGCCTCACTGCTGCAGCCTCCAGGCATCCCCACTATTATAATTTAACTGCACTTTTTCCAGCTGATTCCTATAGGCATTATTGGAATTTAAGGCAATGGTCAAGTCCAGGTTTTTTTCTGCACTATAGTCATTCAGTCACACACTTCTAAACCGCACTGTGTGGCAGAGAGACAAAACAACTGTGCAAAACAAGGGAAAAAACATTCCAAGTAATAATGGAGATTGGTGGGGAGCTCCAGAGCTCATGTAGAACAACACTGACAAGGCAGACCTAAATCAGGTTACATAAGGCCCATCCAGCTGACTTCTGCACATCTATAAAGACAAAGTTCCCTGAACCTTGCTGGGCACCTGTTCAAGTGTTCAGTTATCACCTTTCATAATAAAAAACTCTTTTCCCAACACTGGAATTTACCATGTTCTGATTTGTGTTATTTGCCTCTCAAGCTACCACCACGCACCTCCAACAAGCATCCCTCTCCCTCTTGCCTGTATCTGACTAACTCAGTATAAGCAGCAGTGAAATCTTTGCAATAAGGTGTCTCTTTTCCAGGTTGAACACACCCAGTTTCTTCAGTCCCTCTGTACACATGATGTGCTCCAGACCCGACCATCACAGTGACCTTTCATTGGACTTGTTCCCATATGTCAATAAAAGGCGGACCAGGTACTGTCTTAACAAAAGTCAAATAAAAGGGAAGGATGCATCAATACCCTGGGCCTCATAGCTGCACTATTATAAATCATGGCCTGGATGCAGTCTGTCCCCTGCTGCAAGGGCACACTGTTGATTCATGCTTAACTTCTCCATCATTATCCTCACTGGTTTTCCTGCAAAGTCAATCAAGCTAAATTCCAGTGGCAAACTTTGTATTATTCATTTTCAAAAGCAACAGATTCCACATAAAATAGATCATGGCTACACAAAGTATTTAGAGAAGACATCTAGAATTTGCCAACTCAGAAGAGTCTTTAACAGACAATGAATCCAGAACTTTAAGAGCCTGTATGGCCATTTCAGGCTCCCATTCTTCATGAGCTGCCATTTAATACAAAGCATTGCTCTGAGTAACATCCTTATTTATACATAGTACAGAAATCAGCACTGTTTCTACATCCTTTATTTTTTAATAATTGCATTATGGTATTTCATATAAACACATCCAAAACCACAGAAATTTGCCATTCTAGTAAGATAGCAATTTAAATTAGACCTCCAAGATGCAGCATTGAAAGGATTATATTTTTTCAATATAAAATATCCCAAAATATCCCAATAGAATACCCCAAAAAGAATTTATGAAATGAAGAAATGCAATATCCCAAATAGCAATATCCCAAAAAGAATTTATGAAATGAAGAAATGCAAAGACAGTTTCTATCAAAAAAAGTTACCACCATCTAATAAACTGTCCTTTTGAGAATGGCAAGTCAGTATGGTAATATCCATAAACTAAAAATGTATTTCCACACAGACACCAAAAAACACCAGTAATACTAAAGAGACAATCGTACAGAATTTAAGATACACAAGTTTCAATGCTCAGAAACAAGAATCTTTGTCAGGCTCAAAAAGAAACCTCTGATGACAATAAAAGCACACATATCAAAACTCCTTCTATCTACTAGCATGACAGTAATGTGCTGCTTTGCAACTTAAAAGATTAGAAGACAGGAATGGACTTCAGTATATGTCCTCTGGGCGAGAAGGGGTCACGGCCAATTATGTAGGTGAATGCACTTTGCCTCTGGGAAGGAAAATGTTGTGCTTGTGAAGCACACTGAATGAGGCCACAGCTGTCTGTCAAGTTGTTCTCTGTTGAAGGGAAGCTGCTGTGGACAGACTACACTTATAGAAAATTAGAATAAAAACATTTAGTGTACTTATGTTACTGGCCATGAAATACCTGTCATCTCTACGGTAAATCAAGCAAATGTGAGTAGTGCAATTTCAAGGGACTAAAAATAGCATATAAACAACCAAATAAGTCAAAATTTGGAACAGAGGGCTATTTCAGAGTTACAGCTGTATGGGGTATTTTTTGTTTGGTGTGGGCTTCTTTTATTCATTCTTCTTGTTTGGGTTTTTTTTGCTTGAGGAGGGGTCAAGGCACACATAAGTTTAACATGTACTGTATCACAGAAAGTTTACTTTTCAGTCCTAAAAAGCTTTCTTTATGAGCTATGACTCCATAGCTCACAAAGAAAATATTATTTCTGAAGCTTTTACCCAAAAGTTAAAACCTGTTTTTTAGCGGAGTTGATGTTAACATTATACCTAACCAGAAAATTTGAACAGACAAAAGTGATAAGGCAGCACCGAAAATGTCTATTTTTAAGACATATTAAAATGGATTAAGTATAAGAAGTTTATAAAAATTCTACAATCTAAAATGAATCAGTTGTAGTATCTCAGAAACAGAAAGCTATTTCTAAATGTTTCCTTCATTTCTAAGTTCTGTACTAACTTCACTAGGTAAATATTCAGAGAATCAGATGCAGAAGAGGGAGTCTTGCCTTAGTAGAGTATTTAGCCATTATAAAAATTCAATAAATCATTGTTCTCTCTAGACTGAAACATATTAGTTGTTAATATACTTACTGGTAAAAATAATTATTGGCAAAAATGCAGAACCCATTGTATTTAAAATGGTTTTCACCCCTCCATCTTTAATTTTTTCCCTGTTACTTTCCTCAAGAGAATAAAATAAATAAAAGAACAGTATGATATCTTTATTGTGGACACGTAAGCAAATTATCTTTTGGTTAAGAAAGTATCGTATACTTTCTTTGGTTAAGAAAGTATCATCCTTCTTGCATAAACCCAAAAGTATGTGGATGTCAGCATAGCTGCAAAGCGTTCCAAGTTTGCCATGGAAACAACATTCTTATTTCAAAATATTACAACTGTTCACTGCAGACTATTGGCATGAAAGCTCCCAATCCAAGCTCATTGACAGCTTCTGGAGTGGACAGATGAAGCATGGAAAATATTTTAAATTGGTTCATTTATCTTGCTCAGACATTGGAAGAGATGGAGAATTTTTCATGTTTATAGAAAAAAATTCAGAGAGAGAGGGAGAGAGAAAGGGTAGAAGAGGGGAAGGGGGGAAAAGCAGGGGTAAAACTCAGTGAAAAGGTGGAGGAAAGGAAGGAAAAAAAGGTCGGAGGATAAAAGAAGGGTAAAAGAAGAAGGGGGATATAGTGATGGGAAAGAGAAGAAAGGGGGAAAGTGAGGAAATGGGGAAAGAAAGCACCTTTTTATATAAATTATTACCAATTAAGCCAAATTTCACACATAATGCATTTTTTGTTATTAGAAAATATGCATCCCAACACTAGCCAAACTAGCAGATGTTTTTAACTGGTTTTGATTTTATCTCCATTTTTCTGAGAATCAACACTGGGTTTTATTACTGTATCAAACACAACCAGATTTAAATTATTTTTGTCCTAAGGACTCAGACTATAAATATTTTTCAAACATGCTTCAAAAACTCCACCATACACATCCAAGTTAAAGAATACAATAGATTAAATATATATTTATTTAATACAGTGTCTTATTGCCATGGATGATATTGGAGCCCAAGACATTATAAGGGAAATGGCTTAAAGGACAGATTAATGTTCCAATGTCTCCTAAGACTATGATTCTGACAAATTCAGAAAAAGATGGGCTTCCTTCTCCTGCTTTGAACTTGAATCACTCTTATGGTTACACCTAGAAATGCAGTACTGTATGAAACCCCTAGGAAAATCAAAAATACCTGGTATGTACATGTCAAACTTCAGTGAGAAGCTCACAGGGAATCGCACCGCAAATAATGAAGGGCATGGAAATTTATGTACTAACATAGATTTCTTTTATATCAGAATAATGAAAAAACTTTACAAGGGTCTGAATTACTTTCTGCAGTATCGGTTCTAATTCCTTATATAAAGAGGCTTTGAATACTATTTATTTGAATGTATCAAATCATTCAAATGTATTTCTCATTCTAAAAGTAAATAGAAAAGTGAAACAATGCAGTTCTAAGATAACCTGAAAAAATGAATATGTGTCTTGGGTATTTCCAACAGAGATACCCCCTATGGATAACATTTGATTATATTTTGTATTGCTATTTCCTGTACACAACTCAAATTTTGCTTCATATAGAAACATCTATGTCTCATGTTTATATTTGTAATTTATTCAGTATGTCTTGTCCTTTAACTAGCTTTTCAGATGCAGTGATTAGGTTTGAAGGAAGTTACACTTTTCCTCATATCTTTATCTTCAATGTTTTTCATTCTACTATTTCCCTGCTCGGGGAAATACTTCGTATCCTTGATGGACATGGAATTAATTTCTTTAGTGTGAGTATTTAGCAATGACTGTTATTGAAGGGCAAGCTGGTCTTTCTTCCACCGTGACGCCCAGTCTAATAAAACTGTTTTACAGAAAGATAATTTTTATAAGCTGATTACCTGTCCAGTGTGTTTACTGACTCATCTATTTGGCCTAACTGGACCCATTTAGTATGCAAACTATTTTGTTAGATTTTAAAATAGCCATTTTTGCATCTTTGCCATCTGGCTGCACACTTTTATTTCCCAAAAAGCATAATCCATTTACCACTGCAAACAGAACTTCATTAAATTAATAAGTACTAACTGGACTGGTCCACTGGCCCAGTTGTCCAATCTGGAGAGCTTCTCTCCTTCTGCATTTGTATCACAAACATTTTCATAAATGCAGGACTCATTCATGGGGAAAGAATCTTCTAAGTACAGATGTAATTTTAAAGGCAATTTTTAAAAATTCCCTACCAAAGGCTATCAGCAAAAATATGTAGAAAAGTGTGAAAGCACAGTATTTCAAAAATCACAGAACAGGAAGAACACGTAGCATATAGCCTGACTTTTGACACCTCTTTTCTAAACTTCTTTTTGACTAGTTAGACTTCTGGAAGACATCTTTCTCTCCACACAGTGCAACCAACTTCTTTGTTAATGGACCACTAAAAGATGCCTCATTGTGTCTTAATGGCATAATACATTACAGAAGTCAGGTGATGGAAGGAATTACACCTCTCAATCTGAACACATGTCATATAAAAAGTAATAGCTGATATTTCCAGAAAGAAATACAACAATTTGCAAACATAGCCCTGCCAAATAATTGGTGAACTTTTGAAAACTTGTCTATCATAGAAAATATTTTCTATCACTTGTCCAAAATTCAGCTAAACCCTTTAATAAACTAGAGTCTGACTGGAACAATGAATACAGATTTTAACATGCCATTCATTTGTCTAAGCAACTTGATAAAATTTTAGAGCAGACATGTATGATATTTCCAGGCACAACTTACTTGTTCAGCTCCTAAATAACCTCAGATTGACCCAGTATACTATGTTTGATCCCTAAACACATTTTAAATGTTTATTCAGGAACTGATACAGCACAGAAAAGTTTTCACTCCATACACTGTCAATTTGCTGAACACAACCTAGTGACTCAAGACTAGAGAAAAAAGACATGGATATTTGGATGCCTGAAGTATCACAGTATAGAACAATTAATACAGTGATATGGAGGCTCGTGATAGCCAAACTTTATGTGCAACTGTGAATCATTAATACACTTAGTTCTGCAGGTCTGTGTAACATTACGACTATGTCACAGTTTGACACTGGCTAGAAGCCAGGCACCCACAAAAAGCCATTCCCTCATTCTCTTCTGCTATAGTTGAGCAGAGGAGGGGGAAAGAAATACTAAAAGGCTAATAGGGTGAGATAACCATTAGGAGAAAAAAACATTAGGGACAAAACAGGCTCAAGACTTAGAAGGTATAAAGGAAAAAAAAAAATTAACAGAATTTAAAGAGGATAATAAGAACCAAAATAAACATTAAGAACAACTTTCTTCCTGCCCCCCTCAGCACTTTTTTCCTTCCCATTGACAGCACAGGGAGACAAAACATGGGGGTTTTAGTCAGTCTGCCACTTCTAAAAATCTTCCTCCAGTTCACTAAGGGAAAGGAGTCTCTTTTGTTATGTCAGGGGGTCCTTCCCACAGGAGACAGTTCTCTATGAATTTCTCCAACGTGGTTCTAATTTTCAGAAGTAGCAGTCCTGCCCAACCTGCTGCAATGTGAGTCCCTCCCATGGGCAAAGCAATTATCCCACAACTGTTTGTGTGGGTAATTAGCTCATCGGGTGTAATCTTTTAAGGATGAACTATTCTATGTTCTAGTTTGGAAGCATGGGTCCACTTTCTTTATCTGTGGAAGCAAGGGTCTTCTCTCTCTGTTCAAGTTTCCCACTAAATTAAAGCTTTTCAGCATCCATGTGCTCCAGCATGACCACCCTTTCTCATGGGATATGACTGGACCTCTACATCCCCCCATATATTTCATGAATTACAGGGAAACAGTTTGTTGCATTATAGACCTCACCACGGCTTACAGAAAAATCTCAGCTTCAAAGCCTGGAGCACCTCCTCCTCCCCCTCCCTCCTTTTCACCAGCCTTAGTGTGGCCATGTTGTTCTCCCTGCGTGTTTTCACCTTTTCCTTTTTTCTTACCTGGGAGAAAATTGTCCCTAATTTCATTTGTTCTCAAGTTCTATCAATTGAAGTTTTTACAGAGTTCTGCAGTGCTGGAAGGTTGATCCTGTCCAGGCTCCACACTGAGGAACTGCACACCATGCTTCTCGCTGTTGGCCACATGGTTCCCACCAGTACCGTGCAGAGCTGGCCACTGTGGCACTGGCTCCATTCAGAGCCCCTCTTCATGCAGGCCACCAAAAGCCAAAGTGGCTGCCGCCACTTCTGCCTTTCTCTTCGCAGCACGGCTGGCTATAAGGAGCTAACAGGCAAAGTTCACTGCATACCATACTGTGATGGTGGCTGTTCCCCTTGGCAGCTGCCTCTCCTTGAAAGAAGGGGTTTTTTCCTTTCTTAATATGTCCTCACAGAGGCATTACTAACTTCTCTAATTGGCTTAGGAGCATGCCTATTGTCAGAGACAGCCCTCAGTTGATTTTGCCAGGCATGGAGGAAGCTTCTAGCAGCTTGCAACAGAAAAATCACTTCCATGGCTGGCTTCTTCCCTCCTCACCAAACAAGCCATGCAAAACCAACACAGAATAATAAACCCCTGTGATTCTGGTCAGGGGTGGGGGCACACACAGTATAAACCTTCATATAGCATGTACCTGGCTCAGCACCCGCAAGACATTGCCTGAGAGGACACTTAAAACTCATTTCTGAGAGAGCTCACTGTAGCCTGAGATCACACAGTAGGCAATACTGAGCATCTGTATACCACAGAAAAGACAAAGAGATCTCTGGAAGCAAAACTGATTTCTTTGAAGTCTTGTAGATCAGTCAAGTCTGTATCTGCCCATTCCATGCTGATGGGGTTGACATAAATCTGTGTAACAATAATTCACTTTTCATTTTTAACTTAATCTAAAAATAGCAGCTTCAGCATTGAGGAGGTCATATTTGGTAATCACGCATTTAAAAAGTTGGGTTTAAATTTTTTACAGAACTATTTCTAGAGAAACAAAGGAAAGCTGGAAAAGGAAAAGGATAAAGAATCTTTGTTATATTTAGGATGTGAAGTCCATGTTTTATTGCGTTCACTGCTTCACTCTGAATTACTGTGGGGTCTTTTATTTCTCTCCTTTTACCTCATTACTTTACTCATATTTTTAGTTTAGGATTAACAGCCAGTTTTTAAACTTCGAGGAAGTTTATCCAGAGAAACACAGTAGAAGTTAGCAGATCAAACTAAGGTCTCAGAGATATTCATCAGTAAGTCAGAAAAAGGCAAAGAACTTAACCAATTAAAAAGCAAAAGTAAAGCTGCATTCTCCTAATGCGAAATTAAAAAATATTCAGTTTCTCATCATTCATTCTTTAAAACAGCAATCTTATATTTCTTTATGGTAATGTTCAATAAAAGTGTAAACTCTAATAAATTTCCTCTACATCCCTTTGCCCTGGAGATATTGAATATAAACAATTGTGCGATCTAGAGCTGAAAATTAATGACTATTAAGTTGAGATGAGTTTAGTTATAAGTAATCAGGCAAACATCTATTTTGAACAAAATCATTGAAATTTTGTTTTTTGTTCTAGAAAGTGCATTCTGGGATCCTGGTGATAAGCTACGCAAAACCAGTTGAAGCTTCTTGGAAATCCACTTCTAATAGTGTGGCTAACATGTCATTTCTAGTGCCAGAAATCAAAACTCTATATGAACTACCATGAACTACTTTAGGCAATTTTGAGTCTAGTCTGATTAGTTTTGTTTTATCGCACTGAGATAGACAATAGAAATTGTGCACTTTCATGTCTACATATGTAGGTATATATATTTACTACATATATTTACTACAGTATACTTTGCACGCTGAACTGACCAACTGGTTTGCAAATGAGTTCCAGACACTTCACTTCTTTCATTTTGTTTAACACACTTCTGAAAGAGCTCATTCAAAGTCATGAATCCTTGTAGTATTTTCAGAGTTGTTTCTTAGCTGATTTTTATCTATCACTTAGTTTTCACTACTTGAGGTCATCTCAACCTGAACCTGTTTCACTCTATAAGCACAGAGCCAAGACCTTTTAAACTTGAGAAGATCTTTGCTTTATTGAAGTTCCTCTCTCAACATTACTTTCCTATCAATTATCAACAGCAGCATGAGAAAAAAAAATAATAATCATCATCATCATCTTATTTTGACTTAATGATCTTAGTAATTTATTAGACACACAAAAACCTCCAAGTTGAAGAAAAAGTGAAGACCAAAGTAAATCTTCTAGGAACTTTTAAACTTGAAATATGTGGTATTTTTCAATGGTACATGACTATATTTTAAATTAGCAATGTGGTCCTCTCAATTGTGAATAAAAAATAAAAGAAATACGACTGCGTATGTGCAACAATCTCGTATCAACTCTTTATTTACAAATTACCAGTTTGAGTAACTTATTTGTCTTCAGCTGGGTTTTTCACAATTGACCTTCTATTCTTTCCTTCAAACACCCCTGAGCCCCCCAAAAGATGGCAGAATACATAATAGGATGTATGAAAATATAATGTACTGAAGCTCTAGATTCAGTGACTACCAAGACTACTAAAGTGGCAGTAAATATCTAACCAAGCTCTCTCACTTAAATTGATAAACATTATAGTAACCAAAAGCAATTAAGAAATCCTACCTAGTACAATGAACAGTCAATAATTAGGAAACATTGGAGATGGGGAGAGGTATGTATGTTCTATGTTTATGCAAAGTACAGTGTAATTTAATAAACTCTTTTCTCAGTGTTTAAGTAATTTCTGTATATGGTCAAGATTGTTCATAATTCTAATAGCCTTTCCATGCCCTGTGGATTTCAGAGGATCAACAAAAAGCCAAAGACAGAGACTCAAAAAGGGTAATAATGCCCTTATTGTGGTTCCCATTAGTGAAAACATGACAGTATGTATTTCAGTGCTCTCACAAAAGCCATTTAAATTTCAATACAATAGAAATGTCGAGTTTAGAATAAATATGATTCATCTTGCATTAGCTGGGCATTATTTCTGCTCCTTCTGCTTGCTGGAGACAAATGATACAGCTTGTCCATGATTAGGTACAATTTCTCCACATTAATTTTTGCAGATTTTTCAATTCAGCAAACATGAGAAAAAACTAAAATGTAGCAAATACATCCTGTACAACTGCATGTAACTTTTACAGCAGAAATTAAGACGAAGTAATTTCTCATTGAAAAAACAAACAGATTTCAGAAGTAATGAGCACTATAGAATTTAATTACTTTTGGGGTTTTTATTCTCTTATTTTTCCAAGCTGCACAAGGAAGGAAATTGATGGAATTACATACCACTAAGTTATCACTCATTATGAAATTACCAATAAAACTCTTCATACTTAGTTTAGCACTCACAGACATTTATTGAAATGGAATCAGACTGCTCATTTGCCAAGAGAGGAGAATTTGTTCAAGAAAAGACATGTTTTACTAAATACTTTTGGAAGATACAGCAGACAGAAGAGAGGTCCCTAAGTGCAACTTGGAAAGTCCTTAGGTGCTACCTGATTCAACCCCAGGCAAAGAAAGCAGTACATGAACCCCACCTGGATATTACAACAAACAACAAAGCAGCAGCTGCCTTTTAGCAGTTCAAGAAGTGTTAGAGCAGACATGTGACTCTGGAAACATGACATCATGAGTCTGAATTGCCTCACAACTTTTCCAGTGTGAGTTTTTCAATAAATTAACCCAACACATCTGAAACCTGACCCAGGACACTTGAGTTTGGCATGACAGAAAGATCTTAATCAGGGCAGACCTCTGCCAACATCATAGATGATTTGAATGATAAGATTTCATGAGGTCTCTTCTTCTCATACGGACACTGCAGTAGCACTTGTTATTAATGTGTAAGGCAAAATAATCAGGCCTTCATGTAAAAAGCACGTACAATCTGAGACACTTTGATTTTGCTACACTGTATGCTTTAAACCACATAGTAGGATAAATGATCTAAAAAAATTTGCAAAAACTTGTTTGAAGTGTGGAGCTTCAAACAAGAGCAACCATAATTACTATTTTCAAGCACTTGTCAATATGCAGAAACATCATAACTGATGATTAATATGACAAGTATGGTAAAGAATAACTGACCTGTGCTAGGACAAAGTGAAAGATACTGAAGGATAGTGATACGATAGTTGATCAAAACTACCAGATAAAAATGGGTACCTACAACACATTCCTTACAGATGCTAGTTACAGTGGCAATATTGTAACAATACAGACCCCAGAGATCTTCAGGAAGACCTCTACAGCAAAAATTCTATTTTCATGTCCCTCCAGAGCTGTGCATTGAAACAAAAAGAATCTCAAAATTTTAAAGAGTAACTCTAGAGAAAGTAAAGAGTCACGTACTCATATTGCCAAAGTTTGTTTATTAGAGAATCCGAAAATGCACACTCACCTACTTTCTACCTATCTGTTTTAATGTGCAATATTTCCATATTCTCTGCAAGTCTAATGCAAGACCCCAGGTGTCCGTCTTTAACGCAGTGAGCCAGTGCATCTGCTCAAATGCATAATGCTGTTTTCTGCCACAGTGAATTTCCAGCAAAACAGCTTTTCATGAAAACAGAATGCTTTGAAAAGATATTGAAATAAAAGGAACATGCTACTTTTGCTTTGGCAGAGCTGAGAATATTTTAAGTGTCTATTGTGTTTTGATGTCTCTTCTAATATGCTGCCTTCATTAATGAATAAAAAATCCATAATTTTTTTCCTATACTTTCCATTTTTTCCCAAAAAAATATGTTCGAACTTTGATTCATTAAATGTCCCTGTAAATCTCGCCTGAAAATCAAAAAGCAGTATTAAAAAGTTACTACATTTGATAAATCTAGAGATAAAACTGATTATCTCTAGAAAAATTCATTTTCTAGAGATGAATTTTATGTATTTTCTATTCCACAGAGAGCAACTGATGCATTTCACTGGTTGATAGAGATAGCTTACTCAAACTGAATGCAAGAAGACATAAATGTATTAATATAAACTTTTTTACAAGAATGATACAGCTGTTTCCAGGGAGAAAATGCACATAACTCACCCTAAATCCAGTATTTCCAATCATTTAACACATAGGCCCAAACAGACAATGTTACAAGTCCTCTTATAGTCCATGTTTATGCAGGTTCTTATAAAACAAAGGACTAAGAGAGGCATCATGCATCCAGTTCTGCTGCAAATTTTAGGTAGCTGCAGAACTCAGGACACTGAGTTTGGAAGTATGCATCTTTTCTCAGGTTTAGACACAACTGGTGACAACTCAAGGCTCCTTTTAGTTATAACAGTTTAAATATAATTTTTCATAATAATCAGAATTATTTCTAGAATATAAAACAAAGTCCAAAAATTAGCTTTTGAACTTCTCAACAGTTTTAAAAAGCAGGTCATAGACACCTCTGTAAAAAAACTTCAAATATTTATTAACAGCAAAGAAAATAGATGAGGCCTGCACTATTTTATCTTTTGACAATATTCTTCTCATCAATGTTTTCTGTAGCAAGTTGTATAGTGCTTTAGAAAACTAAAATGGTTGTTTCAGACTCTTTTTCTGCACATCCAAGAACAGGAAAAAATTTCCTGACACCCAAGAAAATGAACATAATTGTCTCAAAAGATCTATTACTTTCTGAAATTTTTCAACTTATTGAAAGAAATTAAGCTTATATTGTGTTTTACTACAACTACACAAATATGTTCTAAGTGCTCTTTCTGTTAGTAGGGCAGTAGCTATCTGGGACATACCTTACAAGGACATGCATATTTCTAGTCTTTTTCTACAACAATTGCTTTCTCTTTAGTGTGTTCAGAAGTATATCCTGACTATTAATGGAGAAAGAATTGATACTGTTCCTCAGCCCAGAAATCAAGACAATTCCTCCATACTCCTTTAAGGAATATATTGTCAGGGTTTAACCCTAGCTGGGAACTAAGCCAGTAGCCACTCGCTCACTCCTCTCCACTCCCTGGGTATCGAAACAGGACGACTCCCATGGCAGGGAGAAATGATGAGGACGACTCCATCTTATCAGAAGGCTAATTAGTTACTTTATAATACTATATTATTCTATATTATATTACACTATGTTACATTACATCTAAACTGAATCTGCCAAGCACTCAACCCTGCACACACTGCACTCCAACTGCACAGAATCTTGTGACTGTCAGCCAACACACACACTTGGCCCTGATAGGCCAAGGAAACAAAACACCATCACTTTGGGTAAACAATCTCTATATTGCATTTTACTTTGGCACAACACAGGCACAGCAAATAAGATAAGAATTGTTTTTCCTTTCTCTGAGGTACAGAGAATGTGAAACCGAGATTCTTGGCAAGAACTGTGCCTTGCTTTTCTCTGTGAAATGTGGCTACACCTGGGGGGACTGGGAGAGGAACCAGAAAAAAGGCAAAACACATGGAGTTCAGATAAGAACATTTAATAATTGAAACAAAGTAAAATATAATGACACTAATAATACTAATGATAATACTAACAACAATAATAATAATGGTTATGAAAAGGAGAGATAGAGAAATACAAAACCCAAGAAAAACAAGTTATGAACAAGACAGTTTCTCACCAACCACTAACTGATGCTAAGCCTGTCCCCAAATAGTTATCAGCCCCTGTTCCAGATAACTCTCCCAGTTTATATATAGTGGACATGACATTCTATGGTATTAATAGCCCTTTGGCCAGTTCAGGTAACCAGTCCTGGCCATGCTCCCTCACAGCTTTCTTGTGCACTTCCTCAATTGCTATGGGACACTAAAAAGTCCTATTGACATTATGTTCATACTAAACCCAAAACACAGCACTGCATCAGCTACTAAAAAGAAAATGAACTCTGCTCCAGCCGAAATCAGGACAGATACAAAACAAAAAAAAGATCACAGATTTATTTGCGACTAACACTTCATGCAATTATTTTCAGCTAAAGCAATTAACACCTAAAGAAATTACGAGCAGTAATCTAAAAAACCCTCAGTTCTGCTTTGCAAAGACAAATGTCTTAGAAATCAGAGGCAACCAAGAAGTCCACCCACATACCTAATAGCTACATAATCATACCAGTACAAACAAAGAAATGTGTCATTCAAGGAGCAATTCAAGAAGCAGTGATTGAAAGAGGAAAGCTCTTATCTTTTCACAACTTCTTAGTGTATCGGTAAGGAGAAAGTATTAAATTACTCCTAGCTGTTGATTTGCTCCAGCCCGTAGCTTGGTCAGGCAAAACCAGGGAAGATACCTGGCAGAGGTAGGGACTCATTGTCCCAGTTCTATAACTGAGAGAGTCAGCTTCTAAGATGCATTTGAGGGCTGCACACACTTCACCTCTGCTACCGATAGCACATCTCCTCCCTCCAGCAAGCACACACACAGCAAACTAAGATAACACCTCAGGTTTACCACCTGAGGAGGAAAGGACCAAGAAACTACACCTCTCCATGGTTGGGGCAGTTACAGGGGAAATAATTGTAAAGATGTTCAGTTTAGTTATTGCTGAGGTCTTACTTCCCACCCTATTTCCCAAGCTATTACATCAAAACTCCCTTCCTGCTTTCACACTGATTCCCCTCCTTCTCTTTTTCTTCCCTCCAAAATACCAAAGATACACCTACTGTAAGTCCTATCTTGTGAGAAGCGTTAAGTATTAGACACAACATAAGATAATACTCACACAAAAGATCTCTGGTATAATGCAAATTACTCCCCTATTTGAATCTACTGCATTTTGAGAAGCAAGGTTATTCAAAACTGACTCTTCATTGATTTAAAGTGCTAATGATTTGTAACATGAATTTCAGGAAAGTAGACTTTTATACCACTGTGCCCCCCATAACATAAGTTTATTTTTCATGTTTGGATGGTGAGATAGCAGCAACCCTGTTTCTAAGAATTGGTGCAATAGGCTAAAACTATTTTTTCTGCTTTATCATTATAAAGTATATGAAATATGTTTAGATTATATAGAAGACAATTCTTAAGGAAATCAATTTTTCTCACAATCCTACATTTAAAAACAATTATATTCTAAAATTGTGCCATTGTAGCACCTCATAGGACATGAAATCCATGTGCCTTAACAGATCTCAGATTTATTAAATAGGATCATTTTCATTACTAGTGATAACTAGGGATTTTGACTTCATGCCTAAGTTCCTAATTAGCGCACTGTAACAGAACTAGAAAATAGCAATATTTTCAATAACACTGTGATAAAGAAAAAATGCAAAATGTATCTATTAATATTTATAATCTCTTTTTAAAGGATTGGATGTATTTGATGGCTTCAGAAAACAATCTACCTTTTTATTTTCTTATCACAAATATCAAATTCAAAAACTTCTTAAAGGAAGAATTTCTTTATGGATAGTTTTGGAAACAAAACTCAGCAGCAACTGTAAGGAATAACAGCACAATGAAAATTGAGTAAGCATGTGAATTGAATATAAACCACATGTAAAGCGGTTCATGATCTCTGAAGTGCTAAATGCTACTGCTTCAAAGATCAGAGCACCTACAGGTTTTAGGTAGTACATTTTTACTATCTGCATAAAGAATCAGGGAATGAGCAACTCTGAAAAAAAAAAAAACCCAAACTAAACAACCTGAAGACAAAAAAGGTACCATGGATAAAATACAGATTATAGCAATATGATGCTATTGAAAATCATTTAAAAAACCATGTTGAAATGGAGCAACTGAAATTCAATATTGAAAGCATTCATCTTAAAAAGCTATAAAAATGTGGCCAGAAAACATTCAAATATTACAATTATGCTATATACTCAGGAATTGGCTAAGAAGTTGTATACTCCATGATCCAGCTATGAGCATCAGCATTACGAGACACAAGTCATAGTAACTTGGTCCTGCAAGACTTGTGGATCTGTGGCATGAGGTTTTCTGCTGCCCTTGTGTCATTTTGGCTGAAGTACTTATTTGTGCTATAATACCAACAGTATCAGAAATTTATAGACATTTTAATGAGTAACTTTTCCATTATGCCTTCCCCCCAGGACATAGCAATGAAGCCTTTCTTAGAGAACATCTAAATTTTATTCTTCAATATATGGAATTTTTAATGACAGTGCTCATCCAAGCTTTTACACTTTATAGAGGAAATATGATTGTGGCAAAGGTCTTTTAGCATCTTTTTCACATCAAAATAGCTTTTTAGTATTTTGAGCTTCCAGGGTGGCATTTCTGGCATGCTTATCATAAAGATGCCTGAAAACTAAGAAATTGGTCTCTCTTGAGGTCAAAATTTGAAAAGGTTATTCCTAGCTGATGTGAGTCAAATTGTTACTAAAAAATATTCCTTCAAAAAAGCTTTTAAAGAAAACCTGTGATAATGCTCACAGAACAGTGTTATAATATATACTTTGTATAGCATTTTTAATGTAAATGCTCTGTGATAATTGGCAATATTTCCAGTAACACTGATATTGATATATGCTCTGTGGTTTTTTTTTATGGCATATTTTCTCTTTCTTATTTGAAACCATTTTTCCTGCTACTTTTCCTTCTATTTTTGGGGTTACTTTTCAAATATAAACAATTAACAATTACATAAAATTTGTAAGACTGTACAAATAATACAATTCCATGGACTACATGGTAGTAATTGGGTGTGAAACACAGTTCTGTCATCATTACTAAAATGCTGGTGCATTGCAGGAAATGCAGGTTGCTTCAAGCTGAATGCTTTATTTGGAAAACAGAATGATCAGAAAATCTTATTTTTCTTACTAAGTCAAAAATATGTCATTGAATCAGAGAATATTCTGAGTTGGAAGGGACCTGGCCCTGTGCAGGACACTCCAAGAAAAACTCCATGTGCCTGAGCACATTGTCCAAACACTTTCTGAACTCTGTCAGGCTGGTGCTGTAACCTTTTCCCTGAGGAGCTGTTCCAATGCCCAACCACTCACTGGGTGAAGAATTTTTTTTTTTCCTAATATCCAACCTAAAGCTCCCCAGCTGGATGTCATTCCCTTGGGTCCTGTCACTGGATCACTAGATATATTTTTTAAAGAATAAATAATGTTCTGCAAATCCATCATCTGAGTTTCAAGTAAGTCATAAGTCAGCAGCCTCAGATTTACAGAGGGCAATTAAGCTTTTTTCTTCATGTGCTAATTGAAGCTGCATGACATGGTAATTCTCTTGGGGAATTATGAAGTCTGAAGTACAAAAAATTGTAATAAAAATTATAATAGGTTTCCCTCATAATTCAGTAAGATAGTAAAATTCTTGAAGCTCAAAAATTTTTCTGCATAATCTCTACAGATTGCACATTCAATTCCATAGCCAAAACAAGAATATATAGGGACATGCAAATTCAGTATTTTAAACAACAGAAGAAAAGAAAAATCAAGTATTTTAGCATTAGCATGCAGATTAATAAAAAAATAGAAAATTGGTTTAGAAACACTCTGTAACAATTCTTGTAGAGCTTTATTACACATCTCATTCTATTTCCTGGCTGCCTGTGAAGGACTGCCAGGTTTTCATTTGTATTCCAGCTGTATCTGGTATTGATTTACATTATTAAGGACAGTTTTGTCTTCTAAACAAAAGACATGCAATTCTTACGAATTATTCTCTTAATTCCAAGCAAATGCAACACAGCTATTATTCAACCAAATTATACTTATTGTCATGGAAGTTTTGAAGATATCTTAGAGCTACACAGACAGCTCAAACACATAGAACTGCGTATCTCTCCAGTGACAGTCTCTACCATAACTGTCCTTTACATATCTACAGAGATATTATGTCCATGTAATAATGTGAATGTGACTGCTGCTTGACATCACAGTTTATCTCACTGCATATATCAATTTGCATGTATGACATAGTTTGGATTACTTAACACTAAGACAGAAATTTTGAATAGAACCTGTCAAGTGATTACAGCGAAGCAGCAACAGGAAACAGAAACAGAGCTGTAGAGCAGTCTAGTCAGGGCTGAACAGATATCTACCTTCTGTGGGACTCTACTGTCTACTGCAGACCAACAGGAGATCTCTGTTTTCTTCATTGATTTTTTTTACTAAATGTTTTACATTTCAATGCTATACATAGAAGGTTCTCTCTTTTTTACCAGTGAATTTTAGGGATTGTAAGAATTTTATGGATCTGGGAAAACTTTACTGTGAAAAACAGAAGTTGCTGAAAACAGCAATCTCAAGTTATTAGAATAATAATGACAAGCTATATGACAAGATGGATATATATGAATCACTGCTTGAATTATATTAGCAGATCATCTTTAGCTTTCTATACATTTTGAAGATACAACAGCATAATTATACCAGCTTTCAAAAAGCGAGAGAGATGTAGAAAGAAAGAAAAAAAGAAATTTCATTTATGGGTATGTTTTGGTCATTTTATCATGATTGTTAAATCAAAAATACAGTAATGAATTAAACAAAATGTAGTCCATGTGTGTCACTTATGGTACAATTTTCAGTCTTTTTTTCCTTTCTAAGTCATTGGCTTGAGATATTTCATTTATAATATAAACCTAACTAACTTCTCTCTTAGAACACTAATATATGCTCATTTTTAATTTCACTCTGCATGTACAGATGATACCTCCTATAATGCTACTCTTGTTCTAAAGAAACAATGCCCCCTATTATCCTTCAGTCCCAAGTAAGCCTGAACACAGGTTCTTAGGCTACAAAAATTTCCACAGATTCTTCAAAAAAAGTTAGAGAAATACTTAGTCAGAGGCTAAGTATTTTGAAAAATTTTATATTCACTTTTAGTAAGGATGAGGTTCTCCAGAAAATACTTAATGTAAAGAGATTTACAAAAGATTTCACTCTTTTGCCCCAACTATCTAACAGATTAACACTGCAGCTTTTCAGATGAGGTACATTTCTTCCTCTTGAAGGTGGTCTCGGTATGAGGGATAGGCTTTTCTGCCTTGGAGACACCACTGGTATAGATGGACTATCATCCACATCATCAATTGATGAGTTTCCACACCCAGAGCCTTGTACCCAGGGACTAAGGCATCTGGAAAGGCAAGGTGGGAAAGGAGGAGGTTTGCCTGCCACTTCAACCATACACTCGCCTCCATTAACTCTTTTAAGTTACTGCCTTCTGCCTGGTAGTTGGAGGATATAGGATCCCCTTGATCTTATTCCGGTGGCTTTCCCAGTTTCTGTCTCAGAAATGCTTCCTAATGCTACTTAACCTTTTTACTTCCTCACAAAACTCTGACACCAGACTGCACAGATAAGTGCTTTGTCACACTTCACACCATGGTTCTCACTACTGCCAGCTGCTTACTGAGCAAAGGCCCTGCAATGCTCTGGGGAAAATACAGAAAACCAAAGTTCAGCAAAAAGGAGTGCATGTGTTTGCTATAGTTCACCAGGGACAACCTTAGGAGCCACAATACCAAAGTAGCTTGGTGTACCACTCCAAGAGAGACATACAACAATGGATGGCATGACATGGAAAAGTAGGCATACTCTGTTGAAAACAATGCAGCTTTTGAGAATTAAGACAAATCACCCAAAATGGTGACTGAAAGCTGAACTTTGCTTCATCAACTCTGTACATAAACTTTTTGCTACAGGCTGTCTTGAGGAAGAGGAGGAAGCAAATGAGGCCATCTACAGGCATCTGAAGCAGCCTCAAAGTCACAGGCCCTGGTTCTTTTGGGGGACTTTACTCCCCTGACATCTGCTGCAGAACCAGCACAATGAAACACAAACAGCCCAGGAGGTTCCTGGAAAGCACGGATGACAATTTCCTGACACAGGTAGTGGAGGATCCCCCAGGCAATGGTGTGCTGCTCAACTGATACTAACAAACAGATAAGGCTTTGCTGGAGGTGTGACCATGAGAGTGTGGAACTCAGTTCCAGATGAGGAGAAAGCAGGGCAGCAAGTAGCCACAACCGGAGACTTTGGGAGAGATAACTTTAGCTTCTGCAGGAATCTTCTGGGAAGAATTCCATAGGAACCAACCCTGCAGAGCAAAGGGGCTGAAGAGAGTTAGTTGATAATCAAGGATCACTTCCTCCAGGTTCAAGAGCAATGATTCCAAATGTGCAAGAAAGGGGAAAAAAGACCTGACGGATAAATAAAGAACTTCTCTCATTACCCAGCGGTAAGCAGGAAATACACAGGAACTGGTGACAGGGTCAGGTCACTTGGAAAGAATTTAGAGAGGTTGTCAGAGTAAGTAGAAATGAGACAGGAAAAACAAAGGCCCATGTGGAATTAAATCTGGACAAGGATGTCAAGGACCACCGAAGTGGATTCTTCAAATACATCAATTACAAAAGGAAAACAAAGGATAAAGTAGGCCCATTGCTAAATGCTGGACCATCTGGAGCAATCCTGTGCAATGTGCTGTAGGGTAACCTTGCTTGAGCACTGGGTGCCTTCCAACCTGACTCATTCTGTATTTCTGTGTTTCTCTAACTCCGAAATACATACTACTTTTCACACCCTCAGATGTGCTAATGCCTAAAATCAGTCAAACTCCACCTAACATGAAATTACAACTGTAATTTTATCCTCTCCTCTCCCTCAGAAAAACCCACTGTAAGTGTAGTGTAAGTGGAAATGGATGACAGGAGATTTCACCTTCGTATTCTGGGATGAGAAACAGGCTATACCTATCTCCTCCCCCACAGGGATGCTCATTGGGTAAGACTCGAACAATCAGCTCTACACCAAGTGCTTCTTCAGAAAATTCAGAAAGCAAGCTTGTGTTTGTTATCATACTTTTAGCAATATATATTCATCTCAAAATGTACTGTATTTGCTGTTGGCTTTATTATTAATATTTGAGGTATTCACATGTCCTTCTGTAGCCAGTGTATATATCACCGTCAAACCTGCATTTCTGCTGCTCAGTAAACAACATGATTTTGCACCTGGCCATGAGAGCTACTGAACTTGACCACACTTCTAAGTCCTGCCACCACAGTTCATTGTTCGCAACCAGGCATACAGTGTATCATGCTGTTTATAAATCCATAATGATGGTAGCTCTCATTGAACCCAACAAGATTCACAGTGCCACTTGGCTCTCCATTTCTGTTGCTTAGTGTTTAATTGGCCATTACTTAATATCTAACCCTAGCAGCTCCCAATCCCTCTGACGTCAGAGAACAGCTATTATGCAAGGGAGTTTATTTTCTGCCAAATTCAACACAACAAAAGAACCTGCATTACTCTTAATACAACACATGCTGTGCTCATGCAGAGCAGATCTCTCTGCTATGAGATCTGAACAGCTGCATGTTTTTTTGGGAACTTACTCTGGGTAGCCACAACAGTTCTGGTTAGTGCAGAAGACATAGCCTCTGCCAGGAGCTAGGAGGATGATGATCACCTCCTGGGAGAATGATGATCACCAACTCACGGCTTGAACTGATAAGGTGTCAACACCATTACTGTGCATCCCTCTGCAGTAACTCTGCACCATTCCCTGGTAACTCACACCCCCCAGGCTGTTTTGTAAACATATGGAGGTGGCCACAATTCCTCTGGCAATGTCCAGACCTTGTAAGCATCTCTCCTGAGAGCCACCAGATCTGTGTAGGTGTCTCTATGCTCTGGCAATTGGTTTGGCAATTGGTTTATCTAACGCTGTACTAAGACTTCTTAAAACCCACAAACTATCACTTTGGTTTATCTAGAGTCTTTCCCTTCCAAGTTTACTGCCTAAGATTTGCCATTTAGCAGGTATTTGAAAAATGTAAAGCTTTCTGTTTAGATAAGAAACAATTTCATTATAAATTAAGTACAGAAGTCAGATAAATCACCAAAAGCTCTAAGTGGTGCATTCCCAACCTTCCCTAAGTTACAAGCTGTAACCTATTGTGGAGAATTATATATTCATCTTCCTAATTATTTTAGAATAAAGATCTACCAAGGAATTTCAGCATAGAAAATTCAGCGATTTAAAACCTTGCCACAAAATAAATAAATCCTACTGTTTACACCTATAACACGGCACCAGCACCTGTAATAAAAGCAGAAAAGACTGTATACTGCTACTCTGATCTTAAAAATATTAACTTATTTTTATGTTCACACTGCTGGTTAATCTAGAAAAGACTTTGATTAACATAGTTTATTCTTCAGACTCTTATTCTTAAAATTTCACTGTATTAAACTGTTCTGATCACCATTGTGAATTTCTTCTTTATAGTTAAATCCACAGTAGATCCATAAAACTTTGCTGTATTTAGCAATATCACTTCTCAGGATTATGTAGTGAAGTAATCTGACCTTCTAATCAAACCCTAAGGAAAGCAGGAAAATTTTAAATCTGTAAGAGAAGGTATACCTACAAAATCTAAATAATATCAAGTTCCTATGAAACAGAAATCAGTAACATAGAAATGTAAGAAAAAATAAATTGTCAGATGTGACACCTATGACAACTGTCATTTTGATAATTTCTAAATGACAGACACGAACCTTCTAATCACAAATAAAAGAAACCAAAATTAAACTAAATGTTCCAATCTTTTTAAAAGCCTGAAAAAGAAGTGAAGTCAAGTTTTAATTTGAACTAAATACTTCTCCTTCTTTTAAAAAAAATCCCATATTTCCATGAAGCATTATGCTTTTTCATAACATAAAATCCTCTATACAGCTCTAAAGAAAATCCCAGGCACTTAAGAAATGTTTCCATTTTCAGTAAAAACATAAATCAAAAAGCATCAGGTGAGATGTTGGTAAGCTCTCAAACATTTCTAACAGTATATTATGGTCATTCCTTACGCCTTAAACACATCCCTAAAGGAAAACTGCACAAGTTTAAGCTTTTTCAGCCCCAAGTACTTCCTTGACCGAGGGTCAGCACTGTCAGCTAAGCTTAGATCCATAAGCCTGTGCATAGTGAAAATTTTCACAATAAACCTGTTAGCACAGAAGACAGTTTTTTATAGGACCAGCTTAATCACTCTAGAGTTTGGGTCACCTACTACCTTAACCACTTTCCACTCTCAAGGAACAGAATGTACTATCAAAACTTGTTGCCAAGACTGAGTTGGTAAAAACAAGGTGAGAAGGGGAAGGGGAAGGATTACTACAACATACTCAAAATTTTTTTCCCTCAGAGGAAAGATAAAGTAGTATGTGGGTATCCTTTACATCATTTCAGAACTACTTGAGAGGCTCTGTGATTAATGGAGATCTACAGCAAAGCTCTACGTGCAAACAAAAGGCAATACAAAAATTTAGCCAAGGATTAATACAAAATCATTTTACTGATATGAAAGGAAAGGGTCTTTGCAATACCTTTGAGCCACCTGGAATGTAATGGTTATCATTACATTACACAAATATTTACCAACCCATGAAACCTTCAAAGCAATGGGTATGTAATATACCATAGAGGGTTACCATTATACAATAGCACAGTGACAAAATGAAGAGCAAAAGTAGTGGGTGGTTCTTTTAATGTTTTTTCAGCATCTATGATTTTTATGCATCATATATATATGATGCATAATAAAATATTTAGGATCCAAAAACTGCATTTTCTATACCTAAATTAAGTTAATTGGGTGATCACACGCATTAAATAAAGAAAAGTGTTATTGAGATAAAAAACAAAGAAGAATTTTATGGTGTGATCAGTACACAGTGCTCTGTAAGTCTTAATTTCGTACAGCTAGATAAATAAGCAAGCCAAGAAGATCCCCATTTTAACAATTCTACTACTATTCTCATAGTGACAGTGGAAAATCCAATTTACTGCACATACCAAGATGATATTCATTAACACATATTTCATTATATTAACAAAACTAAGTAATACTTGAAAACATTATGATGATAATTTAATAACATAAATATTTCTAGTACAGCTATTTTATGCTCAGATTTTGCTGCATTGAAGAAAACAAAAAATTAGAAACTAAACCATTCAAAAATTATTAATCTGGCCACCCCAAATGAACAATATGGACTCTACTCATTCCTCTCAATATATTTATTATGCATCTTCTTCATTTAGCTTAGATGCAATGTTCATTTGCACTTTGAAGTTTTCTCTTTTCTCTCAAACAATACTCACTAAGGTGAAAAATATTTTGCCATTGGCTGCTTTCCTTATAAAGCGTTCTACAGTTCAAGGTTCTACATTGACTGATAGGTCAATCCCTGCCTTCTGATCTAAAACAAAAAGAAAATCAGTTTGCAACATCAACTCTCCTTTCATACAGATTAGATATACTGAAAGTCTACCAAGTCTCATCCATAATCCCATCCCACTGACTACTTACTAACCATTTCACCATGCTCAGATTGACAAGGATTTTGATCTTAATTTTCCTCTTTTTAAGTAATCTGATAGGAAGGGATAAACATTTAGTATAAATCCCTTATGTCTATGTTGCTTACCTGCTCTTGTGATCTCTATGCTGTCATTTTGTTCCACTTATTTTGAAAATCATGATAAAAAAGGGCTGAGTCACATATATGGAAATACTGGAACAAATGCTTGTAATTTACAAAAAGCTGTCTAGGACAGCACAAAGTTCTGAATTATACAAATGTTTCAACAGCAAGTACTCCTCTGACACCTGCTTGTATGTTAGTAACAATTACTCAGTTATATCAACAAGGAAATTACCCAAACAGACTGAAACACAGCACCAAAAAAACTAAACTGTATTAGGAAACATATCACTTCATTAAAGACATTGAGAAGCTAGAGTAAGTCCAGAACAAAGCTGGTGAAGTATCTGAAGAGTAAGTCCTATGAAGAGTGGCTGAGGGAGCCAAGATTGGAGAAAAGGAGGGGAGACCTTATCACTCTCTACAACTCCTTGAAAGAAGGTCATAGTGAAGTGAGGTCAGCCTTTTCTCCCTTGTAACTAGAACCACAAGATGACACAGCCTCAAGCTGCTTCAGGGGAGGTTCAGGTTGAACAAGATAAATTCTTTCATGGTAATGGTTGAATGATTGTTAAACATTGGAACATACAACCCAGGGAAGTGGTGGAGTTACAATCCCTGGAGTGTTTAAGGAAACACTGGATGTGGCACTCAGTGCCATGGTCTGGTTGACAAGGCAGTGTTTGGTCAAGGGTTGGACTCAATTATCACAGAGGTCTTTTTTAACCTAAATAATTCTGTGATTCTGGAAGGAATAGCAGATGCATTCAGCAAACCTTCATCTCCTACATTTTCCACTTACCTAACAAATCACATCCAGGAGAGAGCTGCAAATTCTCAATTTCTATTTAAAAGCTATCCAATTTCTACTTGCTATAATGAGATAATTTTTACCATGACTAGTTAAAGAACTAGATGGGATTACTGCAAATAGAAAACTCCTAAGGGAAAAAGAGACATGACAGTTATCTCAAAGGCAACTTTCATAGTGACCACAGTATTGTTCAGATAGATGGGGTATCTTGAAACTATGATGAACTGGAAAGTGCCCAGGCATTATAAGCAGTTCTGAATATGCTGAGTCTACACTGCAAACTGTGTTACGGCAGCAAAATTATGCAGCCAGCAGGTATCAGTTATAAAAAGCAAACGCCTCTCACAAGGGCAGAAATACTCTTCCATGATGGTCAAAAAGCAAAATGCTCACAAACCAAAAGGACATCTGTGATATAAGTCAAGCCTTCTTAGTCACAGATCTGGAATTTTTCCAAAATCATGTAAGTGCTAGCCTACTACAAGACTGCAATTCCTCTATCATCAAGGAATTTATTTTTAATACTGTAGAAGAAAACCAAAAAGGTATAGACCGGATGGCTAGCTGAATATCATACAGTATCAGGTAACATGAATTTTTCTGCTGCATGTTCTGCTCTCTCTCTCCAGCCATCATTTCTATGGAGAATATGTTGTCTTAACACTGAAAGATAATGTAGATGGATACTTTCCTATTACGGAGATTACAAACTTGAGACACCAGGCTAAAGACTAAGGTTCCTATATATTATCCCTTCCTCAGTATAAGAAGTTCTTCAAAAACAAGTTTGTATTTGCAATGGCTTCTTTATTTATAGTCAAGCTGATGTAAACTTACGCCAGAACATGTCTCCTACTATTGCTCTGATGTGAAAAAAGCAGAAGAATATATAACTTTCAAATACAGGATATTTTCTGCAGCCACCACTTGTGTTCATATGCCCTTATATCTGCCCAGTTTCATAAAATTAAATTTTCTGAACTATGAAGTTAACATATTCATTACTCATTTTATGAGCTCTGTGACAATCTATGTATGATTTTGTTATGAAACCTTCTCACACAGTCCCTTCCTTCTCTGCTGAAAAAGCAGACAGTAACACTGACTCTCCACCAAGAGAATTTTCTGTCATAGTGTCACTCTGTAAAATATAGGCTACTGGACAAATTGGAAGATGATGTAGGCTGCAGTGCCATCCTTATGATGTTGACATTGCTTTAAGATTTATATTTGTCAGACTTGGACAGTGTAGTCTCTCAGCTTGCCAAGTGCCCTGCTGTGATAAGGTGCAAGGAATAAGTAAGCTGCTTAAGTTCAGAGCTGACAAGACAGATGTAATGCTTGCTGGTAATGAAAACAACACACAGCTATTCCTGAAGACCACACGGTTAAACATATTGGATGTGCCTAGCAAATGATCTCACATCACTACGTGTACAGGAAAAATAAGCCACTTCTCCAGAAACAAAATGGTGTTGTCTGTCATTCAGGGCATTTAAGAGACTCAACTCTAGTGAAAGCTAGGGCAGCTATCTAAGAGACCATACCTTCTCCTGGTAACAGAGGGTTCCCAAACAAAACAGTAGCACGAAATAAATTAAATGTTTAAAAAGCTGCACAGGAAAAAAGGCAGGACAAATCACTAGTCTCTAAAAGACCGTGCCATTTTTCCACCAATAAAACTTTATCTAAAATTGATACCTTATCCTTTTTCTTGGAAATTGCATATAGAGAAAGCTCACAGAGAGCTACTTCAGCTAATGGAAAAAAAAGTAACCCCAGGCAGCAGCTCAGCTATCTTTTTTTTTCTTTTTAAAATGAACATTAACTTGAGTTACTTTAAATCCCTAGAATTTGCTGTGCAAATCAACTTACTACTTTCTTCAGCATCTCCTTACAAATATTACTTCAAATAGCAGCCAGCTTCCTAAAGAAAAACCAGGATCTGTTCATGAAGACAAGTTCTCAAGCTTCTAACCTGAACTGGACCTTTTACCCTTCAAGGAACAGGTCTCACAGTAATGTGTCAAGGATCGCCACACAAATGCCTCATGGCAGAGAACTTTAAGTGAGGGAAACAACAGGAGAAAAATTAGTTTAAAGTACTAAAAATCCAATTTAACTGCTGAAAGCTAAAAATTCTCACTGAACCGAGTTTTGAACTATTTCCAATTATGTCCAAGTAATTAATTTATCAATTACTTATCATTCTATCCTTAAAATACGTCAGATCTATGAAATGGCATGCAGCGTAAGTAACAAGCAGAAGGAGCTAGAAGTGACTGTGCAAATGGAAAGCTATGATCTAATACAAATGTTGAAATTTGGTGAGACAAATCACATGACTGGAGCATTCCAATTAACAACTACAAACTGTTCAGAAGGGACAGGCAAGGAATGGGGCATGGGGGGGGGGGGGGGGGGGCAGGCAATTTTCCCTCTTTTTGGACTTGATTGCACAAACTCATCTTTGAAAAACAGTGATGAACAGGTCAAGAGCTTGTGGTTGAAAATCAGAAGCCAAGCCAATAAATAAAATCTCATGGTTTGTGTTTATTACCCATCACTCAATTGAGGGAAACCCTGGTGACAAAACTTTCCTACTTCACCTGCATGAAGCATCATTCTGGCAGGTTCTGATCCAGCTGCAGGGACTTGTCAGGACAGTCCCTGACATCTGCTGGAAAAACAGCTCGGCAAGATGCAAGCAGTTCAGGAGACTCCTGGACAGCATCAAGGATAATTTCTTACCCCAGGTGACAGAGAAGTGCTACTGCTTACTGACACAGATTAACTAACTGGAGAGGTCAGGATCAGTGACAGCCTGGGCTCAAGTGGTCATGCCCTGGTGGAATTCATGATCTCAGGGATTTTGGGCCAAAGAAAGGTTAAAGACACTACTCTGAACTTTAGAAGCCTGAACTTTTAGTTATTTTAGGAAGTGAAACAATGGGATGGGACCCTCTGGAAAACTGCACTTAGGGAAAAGGGAGCAGAACAGAACTGTCAGATCTTTAAGGACATCTTTCTTAGAGCCCGAGATCTCTCCATTTCCACCACTGAGCATTCAGGCAGGGAAGGCAGGAGACGAGCATAGCTCAGTAAAGACTTCCTGGACAAAGTGAAACACAAGAAGGAAAAGCACTGGACACGGAATCAAGGACAGGCATCCTGGGAAGAAAAGAGAAGTGCTGTCTGGTTGTGGAGGGCCAGGATTAGAAAAGCTACGGTATAGCTGGAGCTGAATTTGGCAAGGGATACAAAGAATAGTAAAAATGGCTTCTACAGGCATATTGGAGAGAAATGGAGGATAAAAGAAAATGTGAGGTACTCAATAATTTTGTTTGCCTCAGTGTTCATTAGTAATCACTCTTCCCACATCTCTGAAATTCCTGAATCTCAAGACAGGAACTGGGGAATTGAAGTCATTCCCAGTGAACCAGCAGATGAGGTTCAAGACCACCAGGGGAACCTGAACAAGTCCATAGGACTGAGATGCATCCCAGTGTCCTAATGAAATTGGCTGATGTAGTTGCCAAGCCACTCTCCATCATATCTGAAAAGTCACAGCAATCAGGGAAAGTGCCCACTGACCGGGGGAAAGTGAATATTACACCCTTTTTAAAATGTTTATTTATAACAGAAAATATTTTTCCATAATCTTGTATCACCTTTGTAACCAGGGTAAGGGGATTTTAACTGGAGCATCACTGCAATTATTGCCAGTTGGGTTTATGATACCATTAAGTTGTATTATTCATCTTTTAGAAATTTACTTTTTTATTATATGCAAGTTTAAAGCAGTTTTGAATAAATTTTGCTGTGCTACTGACTACACATTTTTAAAAACCATACAGTTCCTCACACTGTTTTTTTTAATTCCTTGGAAGTCCCCACTGTTTCATATCCACCTTTAAACAGTTTGGGTTGGAGAGAATCTTTAAACATCATCTAGTTGCAGCTCCATTGCCACTCGACCAGTTTGCTCAAAGCCCCATACAACCTGATCTTTAACACTTCCAATGATGAGGCACCCATAGTTCTGTGGGCAGCCTGCTCCAGCATTATACCATTATATAAAGTGGTATAACTTTTAGTGTAATAAAAAAGGTCTTCCTTGTATCCCATCTATATCTACCTTTTTTTAGTATAAAACACTTGCTGGTGGTCCTGTCACTGCAGGTCTTGGTAAAAAAAATCTTTCCCTGTCTTTCTTAGAAGTTCCTTTTAAGTATTAAAAAGCCTCAGTAAGTTTTCACCAGAGCATTCTCTTCTCCCAGCTGAAAAGCTTCAGCCTTCTCAGCCTGTCTTCATAGAAGAGGTGCTCCAGTCCTTTGATCATTTTTGTCTTGGACCCATTTTAACAAGTCCATTATTTTTTCTTGTGTTGGGAAACCCCAGAACTGGATGAACTATTCCAGTGGGGAATACTCTCAGAAAAGCGGAGTAGAGGGACAAAGGCCCCTGTCTTGACTTGCTGACATGCTGCGTTTCATTCAGCCTCGGATGCACTTGGCTTGTTGGCTTTTTGGGTTGTAAGTGCACATTGACAGCTTGTGTCTAGCTTTATCCCCTGTACTCCCAAGTCATTCTCTGCAGGGCTGCTGTCAAGCTATTCATCTACCAGCTTGTATTGATATTTAGGATTGTCCCTAGCCTGAACGAAGATGTGATACAAAATTACGGAAGAATTTTGAGGTTTTAATTTGCATTTAAACCATGACATATATTCAATCACTATACCAAAAAAACCCATGCACATAACTTGTGCATATAATAATCAGAGATAAATCTTCCTGGATTCTGGTGTCTGTAAATTCTTTTCTTACAGATATAAACCTGGTGCCAGTTTTCTTTCTCCAGATTTCTAATTTCTGCATATACTGGACACATTTAATCCTTGACAGTTACTATATTTTTAACAGCAGACATGTTTATGCCTCTTTCTGCTCATGTCTTCAGATATTATTTATAGTAATGCATTTCTAACATTTGCCGTATCTTTCATAAGACTTGATAAAGTACCATACCACTGCAAGATACAAACTTGACAGTTTGCAATAGGATCTGCACATTATTCTGACAGTAAGTATTATACAGCCAGCAAACTATATTCTTCTAATATCCTTATTAAAAATCCAATGAACACTGTGACTAAATCATATATAGTAAATTCTATTTTGTACATGATAGCAATGAGTCACTACATTTTTAATAAATTATATATTGCAGTAAGCAACTATTGCATTATTTTTAGTTTAACACTTTTTGAAGTCAAGAATATTACTAAAAGCTATTTCATAAACCGTTATGAAGCAATTTGGAAATATCTTAAAATCTGGCACAAGATTTCTGTCTATTTTGGTCCCACTGCCTGTGAATGTGTGCAATGATCTAGTTAATACGTGATTGCATCTATGGCATAACGATTCTACTCAATGGCCCTTCCAGCAATATTTTTGGAAACACTGAGAAGTAATCAATACTTCTTTGTATTACCAGAAAAGCATAGCAACACTGATATGCATCATTGCAAGTGCTTCTCTACTTTTCCACAAACACAGCTGCAATAGCTCTACTAGCCCACTGTAGTTTAACAAATGAATTTCATTACAAATTAGAACAGATTAGATGAGCACTGTCCTAAAATGTCTTTAATCCTTTTTAATCATTAAAACAGAATGACACACAGGAGAATGTGTGCCCATTCTTTTAAAAGCTCATACAAATTTTTTGCTTTGAATCCATTCTTCAGTGCCATACCACAGAGAAATCTCTATATTTTTAGAATTGATGTACCTTTCAATACTATAATCTTCAGCTTTCAAGCTCACTATTATTTGCCTTCAGGTGCAAATTTTAAAGTGTACAGCCTTCTAAAAAATCTTTATGGTTTCAGCCAGATTCTGTAAGGTTTGTAGATCAGTCATCCTCACACTAGATTTCTTTTCAAAATAATGTTCTTCAGTCAGAGTACACTTGTGGTTATACTCGGTTCACTTGTCAAATACAAATCTGAGGTCATCAAAAGCTTCAGGGCAACTTCAGCTATTCCAAAACTCATTTTCTACCTCTATTTTGTTGGAGAAATAGTATTTCAAGTATAAAAATAATAGAAAACTCTAAAGATAGAGAAACAAAGGCATTGCATGTGCACGTTTCAGTACAGCATTGCAGCAATTGCCTATAAAGACAAAGTCAATCCAATATCCAAGCATTTTAGAACATAAAAAACACCAAAAGAGATAAGGTATTTCACTATGAAGTTGATATATATTCTATTGAAATAATTATTTTAGAGCTGACATCTCAAAATACATAGGTGTAGGAAGAGATGCTAATGAATCTATTTAGGTGTTTCTGTTATAATTGATGAAACATTTAAACAGTCTCATTTACAAGGTCTACATTCATTATAAGTCACATGCCTGGCAAGGCTGAATAACACTAGGCTCAATATTCCTGTTGGCTTGAATTCCTTGGCCATATACTAATGCAAGGGCTTTTATTTAATTCTAGTTTTAAGTCCAATCTTTTATTAAAATAGAAAAACAGACAAGAGAGCACTTTCTTTCAAAGGCTGATTTGATATTTGAGAGGTCAGTCTGAATTTTTTATCTCCAGAGATTTTTTTATCCAGCTATAATTCATATTTATAATTAGAGCTGAGTAATTAACACTCTTTTGAAAACAGAGACTATCTAGGTACTTGGGGAAAAGCATTTCTCTTCCCAAAGTAAAACTGAATTTTATCATTGACTTTGATGCACAAAGAAATACAGTTTGTTTCCTATGACCCAAAGCCCCATACACATAAATAGTCAAGGAAAAATGGAATTTTAAAAGTGTAAGCACACACCAAGCTTCTCCTGGAGACTAAAGACAAATGGAACAAGGCAAAAATAAATTAAATAAAACTAAATTCAGCTGAAAGCCTAAGCTTGGTCTGCCTTGGGGAAACCGTTTGATGCTGTTTAACAGCATTGGGATGGAAGCTGACACCACACTCATTCACAGCATGAATTCTACAAATTACATACTTCCTCCAACTTGTCATTAGCTACAACTCTGCCTTTGCATTTACACAAATTTCAAGTGGTGCCCCTGCATCCCATCACTTCTCAGTACCTTCATCCCATCACTTCTCAGTACCTTTGCCTCTCTTTTATCTGCTCCTAATATTTTCATTGTGATTAGGATATTTAAGTTAGCATTTGTATTTCCTGTTTTCACACTAGCTCATGTCTGATATTAAACTTGGACACCATTGGAAGAGAAAACCAGCTGAACTATGTGTCCACAAAACAGCTAGAATACTGTAGTTTATGCAAAATATTGGTTTATAATGTGTGATATGGTATGGTATATGCCTTCAGCCATTTCTTTGTAGAACCTGCACTTAAATGTCCATATTCAACTTATTTATTTCCTAGCTTGGTAATGACAAATTGTCATTCCATGTGGCTATTTGAATTCAAAGTGCCTGATGGATATGAACATCATAAAATGAAGAAAGATAGCCTGACTCTGACAAAAGGAGACCAGGATAATCTCATTTCTCCATTCAAATATATTTGGGGATAAAAAAAAAAAAAAAAAAAAAAAAAGAGAAAATGCATAATCACAGACATAATGTAGAGAAACTACAGGTTATAGCATCTTTGTGGCATGCAACACTGACGTTGCCTAGGAGGTCTTTTGCTTTCACATGAGAAGTCAACTGAAGTCCAACAATGTCATGGGTTTTATACCCCTAAAATAGAAGTGATTTCACCCAAGTGTCTCACATTCTTTTCTTCCCCTATGAAAAAAAACCCAGCTAAATATTCTATTTATTTTGTCTACTTGCATTCAGGAAAAATTTTCAAAAGATGCAATGTTTAATGAAAATTTCAGTCATGTAAGTTTTCAGCAGTGATAGTACATGACACATAACCTACTGAAAAGCTAGAGAAATATGAAAACATTGGCATGCTATAACAACCCAGTAACTTGCCAATGTGAAACAGTTGAAGAAAACAATTGTAAAGCTATAAACTACTATTAGTATGATACAAATACTGAGTTTTACTCTTGAAGAAATTAGTATATCTTGAACATTTAATAGTGGAAAGACTGACAGGAAACACTGATTTCAACCCAAAACCTCTAGCGAATTCAATTTAACTGCAATCTCTACATCTACTAGCTAAGCAATAAAAAAAAGCCTACCAATATGTTCATGTTTACACAGATGTTTTTTAATTTGTATTAAAATTTTAAAATTGGCTTTTTACTTCCTTTGCTGTTCCTTTGTAGATGTTACATTAAAGAAAATGTCAGGTTCTCCTCTATAGATCTCTGAAAATAGTAGATATTCTGCTTATTTGGGTTTCTTGCTACTTCTTACTACTTTAGGGAGGAGGAACAGGGAGGGCAAGGATAGGAAATGTTTCAAAAAACTAGAACCATTTGCTCCTACAGTGTAATATCTAATTTTGGTATGGCAGCATGCTAGTACTTAATCTATTCCTTTACATTTTTTTTTCCATTATGTTTTGCTCATTAAAAAAAATAAATTAAATACATCCTAAATTTTGTAAAGGAGAGGTGGCACAGTAGGGAAGACCACATTTATTTATTACATACCTCATGCTTTATCACAAAATAGATTATAAAAATAGACCCAAATTAATTTTTAAAATTATTTTAAATTATTAAATTACTGCTTATGAAGGTTCAATGTCAAGGTATTATGTACTAAGCTTGCTTTTGCTCTGGTAGCTCTCTGGCTTGAATGGTGGAGAGAGCTGAAGAAAGGGGTCCTTAATCTATCAAACAGGATAGCTGTGAAGCTGGAATTAGCTGCTGAAGAGCAGCACTGACAGTCCCTACAATTTCAAAAGACAAAACTGACCTGCATCAATTGCTCGCATATTCCCAGGAGTGAAAAACTCACTATTCTTTTACAGAAATTAACAGCTAGACAGATGGTATCAATTGTCTACTCTCAGGTATAGAGCAAATGGTAATGAAATGGAATGAAAGGTAAGGATGCAGTGGGGTTGACTGGAGGAAAGAAGAGGCAGGAATTTTTAGAGAAAGAATACATTTGCATATAATCATTGGGATTCCCCTGAGGAAATATATACAATGCCAGTGGGTATGAGAGCTTCTTATTCTGTAGCATCAGCAGTCAGGAAGTGAAGACTAACTTAAAGATCACACTTGAATTGAGAATAATGTGGCAGATATATACAAGGCTAGAATATACACAGAGGACTATTGGCAGCAAACTCTTTGGAGAAGAAGGAACCCCATGTTTACAAGAGGTATTTGATACACTGTGTTCTAGAGAAAATAAAAGTATCCATGCAATTCTATAGTGTATATGTATATGTATACATACAGGCATACACACACCTATTTGTTTTTATTTTTAAAATACAGAATAACATCATATCATTTCATGTCAATCAGGAAACATAGTTTAGCTAGGGTATTTACTCTGAAACAGAGCAGAGTAGAATCATCAGATGCAGTAATTTACTTGCAACAAAATCAAAATCTAAAAGCAGAAAGCCTGCTAGTGATTTTAGGGCAGATTTTTTTTTTCTGCTCCTTTACCCAAGAAGCAACATTTTATTGGTCCATTGGCATTACATGATTACAGAGCCTTTTGAAATGGCTGACCTGTATACTCCCCTTAAATTAATACAAATTTAATTATTTCATAATAAATTTAATGTCAGAAATTAAATCTTGGAATAATAAGATATAATGAGGCAACCATGAGGATTCTGGTGCTTCCTTCCCTCACAGAAAGGCGGTCTTCTACCTGCAGCACTACTACATTAATGACTGTTATAAAGTACCCTGCCTCTCATTTCTACTGCATTCAGTCGAATTCCTTCTTGACAACATTCATTCCACACAAATATACAAATTCTTTTTCTTTAAAAAACAGTGTTAAGGAAGGCAAGTACTCTATTTCTAAACTTTTATATATTTGCAGGACACCATAGGCTTATATACAGCTGTACACAATACAAATGGTTCAAAGTCATTTTATGTTGAAAAAAGCATCAAGAACTGAAAAAGTATTAAAGACTAAAAGCAATATTTTATCCAAAATTACTCAACAGTTCATAACTGACTAACATAATTTCTTCATATTCAGCAGAAAAAATGTAGGTTTTTAAGTCACGTAATTTCAGGAACACTGGCTCCAAATTAATTCAAGCCTTTTCCAAAAGGCTCCTGTTAGTTTTTCAGTGTGTAAGTCATGGACAGTCTACAGAATACATTTCAACATCTGATGAATGAATGAATTTAAATCCAGTTGGTGGCCAGTCACAAGTGTTGTTCCCCAAGAATCAGGGTCACTTCTCTTTAATATCTTTATGACCTGGCCAAGGGGATCAAGTGCACCCTCAGTCAGTTTGCAGGTGACACCAAGCTGGGTGGGAGTGCTGATCTGCTGGAGGGCAGGAAGGCTCTGCAGAGGGATCTGGGCAGGCTGGATCATGGGCCCAGGTCAGTGGTGTGAGGCTCAACAAGGCCCAGTGCTGGGTCCTGCCCATGACCTGACCAAGTGGCCAAGAAGGCCAGCGGCATCCTGGCCTGTGCTAGCAATCCTGGCCTGTGCCAGCAGGAGCAGGGCAGGGATTGTCCTCCCCTACTTGGCACTAGTGAGACTGCACTTTGAAACTTGTGATCCAAGAAGGATATTGAGGTGTTCAAGTATGTCCAGAGAAGTGCAGCAAATCTAAGGAAGGGCCTGGAGTGCAAGTCCTGCAAGGAGTGGCTGAGAGCTGAGAAAAGAGGGCTAAGGAGGAACCTTACCACTCTCTACAACTGCCTGAAATGAGGGTGTGGTAGCCTCTTCTGCCAAGTAAAAAACAGTAGGACAAGACATAATGTCCTCAAACTGTCCCAGAGGAGGTTAGGTTCAATAGTAGGAGAAATTTCTTTACTGAAAGGCTGGTTAAGCTTTGGAACAGGAAATACAAAACTCCCCAGGAAAGCTGGATGATGTCACCATCCCTAGAAATGGTCAGATATGGCAGATTGAGATGAGGTGTGCCCAGTGGTCTTTGCGTTATTCAGTCAAAGGTTGGACTTGATGATCTTGGAGGTTGTTTCCAACAATGTTTCCATGATTTCTGTGTTTTCAACCATTGAATTAGGAATTTTCAAGCTGCCTTATGTTTTTATGTTTTATATATATATACTCTTTACATACGTCTTTTAAATTATTTTTTAAAGGACATGTGAAAACCAATTTTTTTTTAAATTCTGAACAAAAATTTGAAACAGATTACCACTTTAAGGACAGGCTATCAATTTTAAAGCACTCCAAGCTGCATTTCCACATTTCAACATACAGCTACAAAAACCAAAAAAAAAAAAAAAATGGAATAAAAGGGAATTAAAGTATAGAGTGAAAATATTAATAGTTCAAAATAAGTGAATATAAGATAAGGTAGACCAAGAATCACATTGGAAACAGTGTGGGATGATCCAGAAAATTTACACTTCCTCTAAGAATTTGAATGGGCCACTAACCACTTTCTATCTGACAACATTACTGTCATGCACACATTGACAGATTAAGTAATTACTGTATAACATAGCAAAAAAACACATTTTGCACTTGTGCATATCCTGTTCTAGAGTATATCAATGTTCTTGAATGACACTGTTTAATGTGCGATTTAGTGTATGCATATTTTTCAATACCCTGATGGCAGAGATATCATGTAACAAAGAGACCATGCATCCTTTCACCTTTATAAATAGTCAAGGTAAAAATCAATAATAAAAAGACCTCACAAATATGTACTGTGTTTTATTCCCTGCCTTTTAGGTTTCATCACCAATACAACACCAAAAAATGAAACTTTCACAGTTGATACTGGTAAGTTTGTTACTCTTCTCCTGGGCAAGAACAGGTTTGAACTACATTTAATAGAACACCAAAGACTGTTACCACTGTTAATGAACTGTCGCTATGTTTCAAAAGGCCCATGTCAGTAAAACCCTTGTTATTCATTTCTTACCTTAAACATAGCTTATTGCTCTTTACCTGGCAATAACCATCACAATTCAGATTTTTAATACATTCAAATACTGGAACACCTTAATAGTAACGCATATATGGAGGATATATTAATATACTACTCACCAATTTTAATCGTTGCAAGGGTATTCTACTAGTGTCTATCGGAGCACGCTCTGTGACATTACCAAATCTGACTTCTGGGATGGCAATTGCACATATTACATGTGCCCACCTGTGAAAAGTGGCAAGTCAAAAATACCACCAAAAAACCTCATAGAAATACAAGTACTGAAGTTGTCGCTTGCTGCGTATTTGGCTTTTGCTTTTGGTTTGGTTTGGTAACCACAGATGGGTATGTTTTCTTGAACATACCCATCTGTGGTTACTTCCTTATTAGGCTTTCCTAAGCTTCATTAACACATTTTAACAAACCTTGCAACACTAGCACTTTGTGTCAATAAACTTTCAGACTGAGATTTTATTGCAACAATTTTTAAGCATATTTTACTTTTCATTTAAGTAAGAAGTTTTTGCAGGTGCGCCATTCAGGTACATATGTAAACACCACACTATTTAGTTTATTTGTAATTTATCATCTACAGCATTTATTAGTTATTACTAAGACTACTCAGACCTGAGAAACTATTCTTACACAACAATCAATCATGTATCTATCAAAATGCAAAAGGAAATGCAAAAGTTATCAAGGCCTTCTGTCTACAGACACAAAGGCAGCAAAGTGAGCAAGCCACCAGTGCAATGCCCAACATGAACTGGATCTCCTTTGGTAGCAAAAGCACCTGCAAGCACCTAGGACCAGTGTTACATTCAAGACCTCAATGAAATGTCCGAGGTTTGTCAGATGATACCACATGCTTCCTATAAGAATCAGAAAGCACTCCAAATCCTCCCAATACATGAATCTCAAAATAAGAAAGCTAAAAGGAACTTTAAAAAGCCTGAAATTAATATTGGAACTGTGAATTTCATGAAGCACAAGAGAAGCTAACAGCACTTTTATCATCAAAGAGCAGCCTTCTGAGGCCACTTCTAGAATCTTTTTGGGGTAGACAAGAAGTTACTTCTAAAATCTTTTTTGGGTAGACAAGAAGTCAGTTATTTCCTGAGTAAAGGAAAACATTTTAATTCTTTTACTCCTATTTGCCTTATTCCCTGTCATTTACTGTATGTCTGTTTTCATTACCCCACTTGCTCTGTTTCTGTAAGCTCTGAATGCTTGCCTCACTCTGCTTCATGTACATTTTGAAGAAACACACATTACACGACCATCTTAGTGGATTAACAGGAATGTGGGCTGAAGCTGAAGGAGATGGAGGGTGATGCAGAAAACAAAAAAAAAATTATCTTTCTTGCACGAGAGCAGGAATATTTCAATAAGTCATCTTTGACAAAAACATCTGCAAAAGTATAATATGACACACAGGGACCAAACAAACTCCTGTCATGTGATTTTAAAGTTGTATTGGTCAAAGTGTGAAATAAGACCTGTACATAAAGATGACATACCAATTAGCAAGTTATACAGTTCAGCCCAAAAAGATTCATCCTTTTATTATGGTGACAGTTTCTTCATGTTTTACTTACATGAAGTTGAGACTTTTAAAAATATTTTTAATAATAGCTGTTTTCTTCTCATTGTCCACCTGCTAAACCACATTGTCTTACCATCTAAGCTTTATGAGACAGAAAGGCTATAAATAAAATGCCTCTTCAATCAACCTTCAATTATACATTTATCCTCTGACATCTCTCAACCTAACAGACTCAAAACAATTCCTGTGTTCTGCTGAAAAGAAGGAATCTCAGCCTTCCTATACGGCAAACTGCTTACTGCATGCACACATACCAGTCTGATCCATTAGCTTTTAGAAGTATGACATGCTCTTCCTGTATCTCTAATTAGTATGTAGAGAGTAAAGAAGGAGCAAAGGAGAATGCACATGTTAGATTTTACAGCTGTTGGAGATAAAAGTTTAAATTGTAATATACTTTTTTGAAAACTTAAAATTGTGAAATGATAGCTAATGCTGAAAGACAGATTAAAAACTCCACAATGTGTAACAACTATAAGGTGTTACAGAAACAGTAAAAACAAGACTTCAACTGGTTTTGCAGAAATCCCATTTCACAAATCCATAAAACTAACCTACAGAGTAACAGAATGTAAACCCAAAAACCTTATATATAATTACACAAGAAAAGTGATTTTTATGCAAACCTTTGTGCATTTTCCTCATAATATATCTTATGAGACATTTCAAAAAAATTTATATTGATATGCAAAGAAACATATACATATTTTTAAAGATGCAACATGAAAGCTAAGCAACCATCAGCAAATATCAAAAGGGCATAATAAATTCTACTGAGATAATATTTTTGTAATTCTTTTTGTATTTATCAAGTAAAGCAAGGAACAAATTAAAGGGAATTTAAAGCAGAACTAAAAATCAGCTGAGAATTTTAATGCACTGGCAAAAATATCCATTAAAATAGCTACAATAATAATATTTTCTGAAGGTAAGATATGGCTTGAGTTAAAAAACTTTCTCCTAACTGGACAAGAGTCATCAAATCAACTGCAAACCACTGATAAATAAATTCTTTCCACCTCCTTTTCCTGGTAAGTGAAAAACAATGCCATACCTAGATCATGTCTTACCACTGCATTCCAAAGCATGAAAGAAAGATGCCTACACAATATTGCTAAGCTACTAAGATGAGCTAATTAATTATGAAATTATTCAAAATGCATGTAGGACTATTCTACTATAGGGCTTGAAAAAACATTAAGCTGCAACATTTTCCACTTTAGCAAGGGTTACTTGCTATAGTTTCTATCAGCCAGATACAGTAATAGTATGTCAGCAACAAAACTATTTTTGACAGTGTGTGATAGAAGTGTGTTTGAAAAAAAAAAACAAATGTCAGAATTGAAAATCATTTCAACCTGATTAAAAATAATTCTTTGAAAATACTGGGTTTAGAATTTCAAAAGTATTGTACTGTAATTTTCAGAAGCAAAGAAAATATACTTTGCTGTTTGATAAGACATGCAAACAATGTTAAATGAGCTCTCTTCTCTCATCTACTTTTTTTGCAAAAAGGCCAGCAGATTAAAATTTGGAACGAGCAAGTGTTTGCAAATACTAAAACAAATGTACATTTTACTATCTAAGTATTTAACAAAATGCCAGTGCCACATTTCAACAGAAATAAGATTTAGCTTAAAGAGACACTGTCAAATAACTCATGTTGCAAATGCTTTGCACCTGGAAATAGACTGGAAATAAAGTTTAAAATAAGCACATACAGTCCTGAAGAACATATTACTTACTTTTTGTCAGTAGTCTGCTTTAATGCACCACCTCTCAAATTGCAGAGACAACATTCCTAAAAATAAAAACAGAGTAGAAAAAGTGAGTTTTAATGATGGTTTACAAATCAGTTCTATTCATCTGATCTTGAGGAAAAAGCAAACTGCTAAAGCAATTAATTACTGGTTACAAACTGCCACTAACAAGCATAGCATTTCCTTACAGAGGAAGAAAAGGATACAGTAACAAAAAGAGAAACAACTCATACAACCGAAAGCAAAAAGGTATTTGACTATTACTTACAGAAGAAGGGATAGAATCACTTTGAAATGTAATAAAAAACCCCAAAATCAACACCAAAAAAAAAAAAAAAAAAAAAAAAAAATCCCCTACACTTTTAATCAGTACTGCTGTAGAAAGGCTGGAAACTGCCACACATTTTACAAAGGTAAAACAAAGTACTCTGGCACATAATGAGTTTAACAGAAGTTACTGAGAAACTGACCCATAAGCTATTGATCTAGCTTAAATTTTTTTTTCTTTTTCTTTTTCCTGCAGTATACCTCCACTGCTTTGATCTTCAGTACAACTCCATCTCTTTCAGGGCACTTGGCAAGGTGCTCAGCAGTCCCCAGATAACATGCTAAAAAACATGGCTTTTCCTATCTCTACTTAAAACTGAGCTTTTGAACAGATACACTCTTTTCGTCTTTCCAACCCCTCACTCCTCCTCTTCAGCCTCCTTCACTTTTGAATCTATTCTTTCCTCTAATTCTCTTTTTTATCTCTTATCCCTTGAAAGGAGCTGATGAAAAAATGTTTTGAACATAGCTATTCTTCTTCCCCCATTTTTCTAAAAGAATGAATGTACAAATAGAGTCAAGATATTCTGTGACAGTATACCTATATGAGACCATGTCTTTTGAACCCCTACATACAAGTTGCCCTTGCAGGACAAACAAGCAAATCAAAAACACAAACAAAACAAAACCCAAAAAACTTTGTTATACTCCAGTCTGATCTTATCTTAAAAATAATGACGGCTACAAATGCCTGTAAGAAATTTATTTGAATGATATATTACATTTCCTATGAAAAACATCTTTCCTAACCATAGAAAAACACTTTCTTGTGACAATTGGATTCTCTTTACTATTCAAGCACAAAATTTTTGCTTTACCAACCAAAACTACGAAGAAAAAAACATCCTCTTATGGAGCACCCTTTTAACTACTGAATATTATTGCAGAGTTTTAAAGAAGAGAATTGAGGTTCATTATTCTATCCACAACAACCTCAGGATGGGACCTAATATGTTCCAGATCACATTTCCCTTTCTAGAAGTATATATTGACTAATAAATTAGGGACCCAAAGGCTCAAAACTACACCACTTTCAGTAAAGTTGTTTTTTTCTCTGGGCTTGCAATAGTAGCCAATTGGAAAAACAGCATACTGAAATAAAACACTGTTTCGGAGTGATCCCTGCACCCCTTCCAGGTCACCCCACATCTGACAGACCAGTTCTTCTCCTTCCCTGAATACTAGTGCAGTGTGGTGGACATCAGCATCAACACCAGCAGAGCCCAGCAGGCATCAGGAGGAGGCAGCGGGTGGTGGCACTGACGCCTCATGCATGGGTACTTATCTGCCACTAGAGCAACTCCAAAAGCTCCTGCTTTCCCAGGAAGCTTCTCTCTGTCCACCATCTTTCTTTCCCTTTGTCTCCCAGATGGTGTGGTTGACTGACTGTGGGGTAGAGAGCTCAATGCCATTCTCCCCATGTCTTCCAAACCACACAGGCATCCTGGAGGGCACCATCTTGTAAATGCTATTTCCACTACTTTGGGTCTATTTTTGTTTCCCAGGGCTTCAGAAGAGTAGTGATTTTGTATCTAGTGATTCTTTATGATTTTTTTTGTTTGTTTGTTTGTTGCTGTTTTGCTTTTTAGTAAAGTGTTATTTTTTCACTTATGTTTACTCGCATTTGTTCTTTATAGGTGGAAAGGGATTGGTAAGAGGAGGTAACTAATTTTATAGTGTCCAGCTCTTTAAATTGTCTTAAGCCAAGACAGCAGTTCTGCAGAGCACGAACTTTTACGATTTATACATAGAGTAATATCTGCAGACTTGGGAAAAGAGCATAAGTCTAACTCATCATAAATCCATGCAGGGAGAAACTTTCATTCTCCGTTTTCAAATGTGAAAGTTCAGGGGATTCCTCATAAATGCTTGCTAATCTGAGCACCTTCTTAACATTGGCCACAAAAATACTTTAACTCTACTTTGCAAAACAAGGAGTGCATTTGCTCCTATTTTAAGAGCTTTGACATTCTTACGTCACTTAAAAAATTGTTACTTGACATTTTTCTGCTTCTAATGGATATTTTTCACTTTTACAAAACACTCTCACCAGGTGATTTGCTGTGGAACTTACTAATGTAGCCACACTGAGAATCCAAGGCCCTAAAGAAATTTTACAAATAAATTTTACTAAGAAATTAAGCTAAAACAGCACAGGAAGAGACAGAAGTCATATATTTACCTACCAACTACAGAGCTTTGACATTAGGTTAAAAATAGAAAAGAAAAAAAAACAGAGGGAAAATTAAATGGAGGAAAGCAGCCCAAGCAAAAAAGAAGGTGGCTCTAAATACCCTCATTAGAAGCTTTAAAAAATTACCCTTATGCAGGACCTATAGGAACCAAATATTCTGTCCTCTACAGAAACACCTGTATGTATCTTTGGTGAGCAGAAAGTGTTGGTGGGTACTTGTTCACTGTCTGCTGGACACAGACTATAAACAATTAGATCCCTAAGAACTAGTCAAGTTCACCAGTGTTCATAACAAAACTGTGTGGGTAGGAACACAGGTTTAAAGCCCATTAAAACTATTTTGTTTATTATGTCTGCATTGCAATATATTTTCCTATATACAGATGACATGGCTATTAGCTTAACTTGACTCAATATACTACAATTAATGAAACTCAGAGAACCTGACATTTACAGAGACTAATATTCCTAATAAATGTACACATGCCATGGGTGGCAGTGAAATAGCATGTGAACTAGTAACTACTACCCACGTTATTATCCATGAAGGACACAGACCTGCTGAGGTAGTCCAGTGCTCCAAAAACACCTCTCCTACGAAGACAAGCTGAGAGAGCTGTTCAGCCTGGAGAAAAGTAGAGAAGGCTTTGGGGAGACCTCACTGTGGCCTTAGAATACTTAAAGGGGGCTTATAAAAAAGATGGGGAAAACATTTTATAAGGAGAAATGGTTTTAAATATAGATGAGACATAAGGAAAAGTTTTTGACAGTAAGGACAGTCAAACACCAGACCAGATTGCCCAGAGAGGCAGTGGATGCCCCATCCCTGGAAACATTCAAGGTCAGGTCATACAGGGCTCTGAGCAAACTGGTATAATTGATAATGTCCCTGCTTATGGCAGGGAATTTGGACTAAATAACCTTTAAAGATCCCTTCCAACACAAACTCTTCTATGATTCTGTGGTTCTGTGCTCTCAAAAAGAAAGAGTATGTCTGCGCATCCCTGTCTACCTGCTGTCAGCCTATTATGTAAAAGTCAGGAAAAGAATGTATTTCATTATAAAGCATCACCTTAGAAGGAATCCAATCTCTTATTCATTATTACTTTGCAAATCCTTTAAACAAGTAATTTTGTCATTCGTATTTGCATTAAATAATAATTTTCATAAGCATATTATTTTATACGTATCTAAATTAAATCTTAGACCATTTTAAATTGCTCATCTCCTTCAAAAATCTCCATAACATTCTAGAATTACAAGAAGGCTTTTTCTCTTACAGTACCTGTATAAAGTAAGATATCTCCATATCCATATATAATTCACAAGTTTTATACAGTAGCATTGCTTTTATCTTTCAGCTTTTTTGTGGAAATGATGCTTTTTTTCATAACAATACATATCATATTCACTATTTCTGGACTAAATGTTTCCCCTTTTCTTCCCAAAAATACCATTTTTGCAACCAGCAACCCTAATCTCACTTCTCTGCTTCAATCACTTCAAGAAACTGGCGGAAAAACCTCAAGTCAGTGTGAATTAACCATGCTTCCTTTGGTACATCCATCCAAAAGATGGATCACCCTTTTTGGAAGGGTATGTCGCTACTCAGGCAAAGCTGCATATTAATTTTTGTTGCATGGATAAATACTACGCAAAACCCAAGCCTGTTTACACTCATTTATATTTTAAAATGAATACAGTTGCTTATCTTTGGGTATTTTTTTAGTGTCTGCCAGAATTCAGTCATAGTCACAGTAATGCTTACAAAAACCAGTTTTCACATTTCCATATTTCCATGCCTACTTCATCAGCAATAGCTGTCTCCATAGGAGACAGGAAGCTGTCTGACACAGCAAGGCAGTAGAATTCTGCCAAGCCATAGCAAAAGAATAGGTATTAAGTCATCTAACAGTTATTTTTATTGAAAACTATGATTATGCACCACACAATCCTCTTTCTTGTTAAACTGCTATTTCTTCTTTGCTAAGGCCCTGTAAATTACAATAGCATCTCCAAATAATTACATTTACTCAGTTAAACGAAAAAGAAATTCAAGCTTAGGTCAGTGGAAGACAACTTAAAATAAAATATATCTTTCTCTTAATAAATTGTGACTGACACATTTTCAAAAATCTCCTCTTAAAATGTAGTTTCCATAACCAACCTAATAATCTCTTGCAGTTCTTTAGCACCCATGCCATTAGGGAGCTTTTAATTTAAACTAGCAAGCAGATACCCTGCTTAAGCCTTTTCCTTTTTACTTTATGCATGATAAACATCAAAAGCCCCATATTGTCCCTTTCTTTTTTTGCCATTTTCCATCTATAGATCCTTAGTTGGTTAAACAACCACAATTTTTCCACCTAACTGACTTCATCTGTGGCCACGTTCTCCCTTCTGAAATGCAATGAGAAGAGATCTTCAGTGATGTCAGGGAAAATATGTTTCATTTTCATCCCACATCTGGGGAGATGTGCTTACACAGCCATGACTTGTGTAGCACATGGACAATAATCTCCAAGATCTTTTCTACATCAGCAGCTGACATCACTGCTCCGCAATCCTTTTCTGTATTCTAGCTTCAGTATCTTACAATTTTCTCCAATTATATCTTGTTTTCCAAGTTATCTCAGTAATTTTTTAAGACTTGTTCATTTCTGATTGCCCTTACTTCACAGGCCTCACTAAAAATAAGCTGAAAGTTTGTCTTCAGCTAACATCTTCTACTACAGCTTCTGCAAAAGGGATAACCATGCAGGCTGGTCAAGGCAGTAAAAAGACTGTGCAATGTTTGACAGATGCAACTGGAAAAACAAGACTTGGAAAAGGGCATGGCTAGGTACTTCAATAAGAAGGTAGTAGAAGGAAACTAGTAGCAGATTCAAAACAAAGAAAGAAACAAAAAAACCCAGAAAGATTCTTCACACAGTACATATCTGTTTGCCAGATGTGGGTGCTAAAATTTTACACTAGTGGAGAGAGAATCTGCCTAAGTTCATGAAAAAGAAATCCAACAAAAGTTACTTTCTACTAAGTAAATAGAAAGATACTGCCTTTGGCTAAGACAATCTCTTATTTCCACATCGTAGGAGATTGAGAAAGCATTAGGAATGCCTGCTCAAGACACATATTCTTCATCAGGTATTAATTTTTTGCTGTGAACACAATAATAACAGACTAGAACAGACTTTAGTTTAATTCTTTTAGCACATCTTACTGCTCTACATAACCTGCAGTTTTAAACATTCATATGCAGAAACACTACCTAGATATTAAGGAAAATCCAAATGCTTGGCACTAAGCACACATTGAAATATGTATTACATATCATATATATTTAATTTTCCCAATCTGTGATCCCAAAAAACAAACAAACAAACAAAAAAGCTTTACTAATATATTATTATCATTCAATTAATAAGCTACTATTGTAACTTTTGTCACAGCTTTATTTAGCAGTGATTTTACCTGAAGTAATATTTTCAAGTAGTCGCAATACATTTTGGCTAGTTATTTGAAGCATTGCATTAGAAAGAACATTAAAGATCATCTAGGCCAACTCCCCTGCAATAGGCAGGAACACCTTCCTATTCCTAGGCCAGGTTGCTCAGAGCCCCATCCAACTGGCTTTGCACACTTCCAAGGATAGGGCATCCACCACTTTTCTGGCAAGTCTCAAGGTAAAGAACTTCTTCCTTATATCTAATCTAAACCTTCGGACAATTTAAAGTCACTACTCCTTGATAATGTCTTAAGCAGCAATTAGGACTCTACCTATTCAGTAAGTAATGTATTTCCACCATTTTTTATCAGCTCAAGCCAATTGACTTCAACTAGCATCTAAAAACCTAAGAAAAGTGGTTAGGAAAGGTTTTAGGTTTGTTTTTTTCCCCAAAATATTTCTAATAAGAGGTCAAAACAGTCTCAAGAGTCAACTGCTCCAAAGATGAGTCACAATAATGCCAATTTACTAGTCTCCTCTAAAAACAACTAATCAAAACAGGCATCTAATGTTCAACTCTGCTACAGCTAAGTCAAATAGATAAAAATTGTAGGGCTTTGGCTGTTAAACGCATTACGTTTTCTTCAAGCCATTCTGGTTAGCTTTATAGATAGAAACCTTTGAACTGAAAATAGATATCCTTAGTCTTCCATCTCTTTTCTCCATTGCATTGTAATGCCCAAGGTCACACTCCCAGCACTATTAACACAGATGTGCATTTGGATATGGCATTGCTACATTTTATCCATCTCCTTTTCCCAGCTTTTTCATAATTGTGTCTATATTTATCCTTGTGTAAAGCGAAATGGGTTGGTGTTTCTCTTGAAAATGTTGTTTTCAGCAATGGTCCACTAATAATTATGCTAATTTTTCTACACCAAGGGAATAATTTTAACTTGGAAAATAGCTTTTGAAATTACTGAATTTCAATTCAAAGTCCACTACTGTATCCACTTTGAACTATTACCTTCAGAGACAAACTTCTTTTTAGTGACAAAATATTTGTAAAAAATAATAAACTTCAGAAAAATTGATGTTTATCTAGTAAAAGATTCAGATTCAGTTTCCTGACAACGAGCACCATTCTTAACAGAGTTGCTAGATGCTACCAGTATAAGTCACAACCTTCATTCGTATTTTAAGTGATTAAAGTTCACACTGATTATGGAGGCTGAGTAATTCCTTGAAAGAGACACCAACCACAGGCTAATATCTATTTAACATGTGGAAAGATCTTTGGCTGCAAGCTTAAAGTATGTTCTTGAAAATAGAAGGTGGCCGTGCTTCTTTTTATGGATGAACATTTTACTCTTGCAGTTGCATCCAAGTCTGTTCAAGACATCCACCTTTGGTAATTTAAAGTTTACAAATCATCAGCTACCTAATTTCCACATTTTAGTAACTTATCCTGCAAACATTCAGTCTGCCCTGCCCTTGACTTAGGGATAGCAAACAATTTCCTTGCAGTTGCAGCTTCCATATCATACCAAGGTAAAGCAACAGTATAAAGCGCAAGTAGCGTTTCACTACACTGTCTATAGCATTATTAACAGTGATCTCTAACACCATAAAGAGCAGGAGAGAGCTGGCTAGGATAAGAAGACTTCAAAATGACAGGGAAGGGGGGTTGAGATGGAAAATGGGAATATGGAGACAATTCCACAGCCAGAGAAGGAATGAGAACTGAGGCTGAGACTGAAATAAGAATTAAAATACTCATTCAGGTAACTGGAGTAAAAAAACTCTCACAACTTGACAGGGGTGGGTACTATGTGTCCTTTCTCCCTAGAATGTACATATATGAAGTAACACACATCCATAAAGTATAAAATGGAGACTATTAGATCCCTGAAGTTGAAGTAATTTCTGTCATAGTGGTGATTAGTCACTCAGATCTAGAAAATCCTTATAGTAGAAAGAGCAACTGTTCCCATACAATTGAACAAGAAAGATTACACTTTCTCCTTTGAAGAGGAGTCAAAAGGAATGAGATTACCTTTCCCAAAATGCTAATAAATAAGCCATTGAAAACATAAAACTGATAATTCTTCCTGCAAAATATAAAGAGACTGCAAAAATCACTTTTACAGAGAGGAAAACACCTGGGGCAATTCCAAGAACAAATACAGGCTGGGTGGAGAAACTATCAAGGCCAGCCCTGGTGAGAAACAGTTGGGGCTGCTGGTTGACAGGAAGCTCGGTGTGAGCTGACTCACAACCTAGAAAGCCAGCCATACCTTGGCTTGCATCACAAACAGTGTAGACAGCAGATCAATGGAGGTGATTCTGACCCTCAAAGAGACCCCAACAGCTGCATCCAGCTCTGGGACCATAACAAAGACCTGCTGAAGTGGGTCCACAGAAGGCCGAGAAAAAGATCAGGAGGCTGGAGGACCTCTCCTGTGGAGACAGGCTGAGAGTTGTTGAGCTGGAGAAGAGAAAGCTTCAGGGGGACATTATAGCACCTTCCATGACCTAAAGGGGCTACAAGAAGGATGATAAGGCTTCAAACTGCACGAGGGTAGGTCTAGGTTATACAAGAAAAAACTTCTTCATCATGAGGGACACTGGAATAGGTTGCTCAGAGAAGTCGTAGATATTTCTGGAAATTCCAGACATTCCTGGAAATATTCAAGATTGGATGTGGCCCTGAGCAACCTGCTCTAGTGAAAGACCATGTCCATGGTAGGGTGTTGAACTAAATTATCCATAAGGTGCCTTCCAACCTTTCTATGATTCTATTAACAGTAAGAATAAATGCTTAGCAAACAAAACAGGAATGATGGTGTATCTAAGATATATCTATATATGATATGTAGGCTTATTCCCATTATTGCAGGCAGCAAATATTAGATTTTGACCGGAGTACCTTCAGAAGCTGTACATTTAAGAAAGCAGCAAAATACAAGCTGGCCAGGTCAAGATATCCTGCTACTGGCTTTTTATAGCATGTTTTTCCTCTCAATGACTTTTCAGCACTACCTCTAGAGATCACATATGGACTTTGAGGATAAATTAAGATTGGATTAATTTGAGAGAGGTTCTCTGGTCCAATTCCATCTCCAAGCAGAACCAGATTCAAACTACATCTGACTGAAATCATAACTCACTGTATCACCAACCCTGCAGGGAATCTCTTCCTTGTAATATGAGAATACCCACATAGCTGGAGGCAACCAAAGCTTTTGACACGGGTATCAGTGGCAAAGGTTGATTTGGCAAACTCCAGTGAAGTGAATGAAAGGTCAAAATGAGCTGTGGGTTTGAGCCTTATGGCATTTAAGTTAAAAACATATTTTTTGAGCTTAATGGTCTTCAGTTTGGCTTCTGTGACAGCATCAGAGAAACCCCATATTTACAAGCCTGTTAAAATACGTTGTTCCAAAGGTTGAGTTTTGCAAGCAATAAATAACCTGTAACTAGTATAATACCAAAATCACAAGGAAATATAATGCTCCCCTCATCTGTGTCCATACATGGACATCAGCATTTAAAATTCTCACAATAAGTCAGCTTTTTTGCAGAGGTTTGCAAAAATCCAGAGTTTTAAAAATAAAAAAAAAAAATTAAAAAACAATAATCAGATCTTATTTTTCTGAAAACAAAGAACCACAGAAATATTCAGGGTTTTAATTTTTTTTATTATAGCCAGATTTTCCTGTCCAATAGTTTCTTTTATTAACAATATTCAAATGCATCTAAACCTTGGTAGAAAAATCAGTCTGAAAATTAAGACACTGTACTCACATGTATTGAGTTAATTTTGGCAGATAGCAGGCTCTGAAAACAGCAGTTTATAATGGAAATTATGACACCATATTAGAGAAAAGGGCACCACTACAAAAAGAACATTCAAAATCATTATTTTCAGTGGAGTGGAATAGGGCAGCTTGTGAGCAGGAATGTGGAAAAAGCTCTTACATGCCACTTTCTGATGCCTTTGGGAAAAAGAAACTAAAAATCCTTCAAATTACATAGGGGGCTACTCTAACCATAAATGCAAATAAACCCAAAGACTGATTATCCATAAGTAATATGCAAAGCATGAAAAAGCTCATCTATAGAAAAAGAAATTCTGCTATGCTATTTCAACATAGGATCTGTTCTCAAAATCAGTGCCAGCTTATCAGATGAGGTACTTAACAGTTTCTGCAGTGCTGTGGAGAACAATGCAAGAATCACTTGTGAAAAGTCACACAGCCTCCTTCTTAGTGGCCTTATGATCATAATGTACCTGATCATGAAGTGTATTTACCTGTTTCCTGACTTGCTCTTCTTTCTATTTCTTTCCTGTCCCAAAACTTTTGTAGTCTAAATAACAAAGGTACTCCACGTTTATGTAGTATAGCTATTGGGTGACCACATCTTTGCTCATTGTACAGTATGTTGCATTCTCTGTAATGCCAGTCATTATTCTTCCTGACTTCACTAACTTTTTCCAGCTGAACCATTTAAGATTAATGAGGCGTTTGTTCTCAATCAAGCACTTTACATGAATTCAGTTACACTTTCAGGATCCATGCAGATGACTTATTAAATATAATTTTATTTTTTTATATTGTTTTGGGGGGTTGATTTATGGCCATTTTTGCCCATTAGCATAGACCATTCTGTATCACTCTTCTCTTCGGTCAGTAACTGTTATCAGGACCTACTGCCTAGTAGAATATAAAGATGCATTATCTATCATGAATGCAGGTGTATCCTAGAGGGTGAAAATTTGACAAAAATTATTGTAAAGCATACTTCTTCAGCTACTTAAAATGCTGAAACTGCAAGAAAACAGTATGCTTCCGAATCTCAAAATCAGTTTAATAATATAAACTGGAATAGCTATCAAGGAAAAGTCTGGCTCTGCCAATCTAAATCCATATAGGTATTTTTCTATTTCTGTATTTTAATAATGCTCATAGTTGGGATCCACACATAATAAAGTTTTATTTAGCTATTAAAAGAACTCTCATTCCTACAGTGCTCTCATGCTTCCTTGCTTTGCAAATTCATACTGACATACAGAAGCCTAACAGAGATCAAATTTTCCATGAAGTTAACATAACTGCTGTGATTTTAAGAAAGTATCATTAAACAGAATTTAAAACAATTTTTGTAAGCAGAGGAATGAGAAGGATTTTTTTCTCCTAAGAAATGAACTCTGAAACAAGGTTGTACCAATGTCTCATAACTTCCATTATATTCTTCATTACACAAAACTTTCTTTCTCATTGTTTTCCAATCAACCTTCTCTTCAGGATTTAATGCCTTAGCCAGAAGGGAACTTCGCAGATGGGTCATCTTCAGCTTAATCTCCTTCCCCTATGAATCAATATGAAGCATAAGGAAAACAATTTCAAGCATCCAGGAAGTTGGACTTTCAAGGAGTCAGTATTTCCTAGTAACTAAATCTTCCCATACTGTGCACTCTGCTCTCTTCTGAGATAAAAAAAGTAAATTCTGGAAGGCATGTGTATATGTAATTCCCACAGAGAGCCAAATCTGTTTCAGATATTCTGCAACAGCTGCAGTTTTTTAGCAATGATTATCCAGAATAAAAATTTAGATGAATGTGATTTTTCATTTAATTCATGTAAAAACTTGAAGTCTCAACTGTGTCAGCTGGAATGTAGAATACACTCACACTATATTCCCTACAGTAAAAAAAAAAAAAAAAAGGTTGAGCAAATAAGGAATTTTCTTTAATTTCATCTCCCTCTCCAGAGAGACTCATGGTACTACATAGCAAGTTAAAATACAATTAAAATTGCTCTCTCTGGCTGGAGAGGTCCAGAGCAGGGCCATATAGAGAACCAAAGGACTGGGAAGTCGTTTGTTCAGCCACGAGTAAAGGCTTAGGGAAGACTTGATCAGGTTCCAGCATTTAAAGGGTGGCTACGAAGAAGATGAAGATTCCCTTTCTTACAAGGAGTCACATGGAAAATACGAGGGGTATGGGTACAAGTTATTCCTGGAGACAATCCAATTAGACACAAGACGAAAAAATTTCACAGCAAAAACTATGGCAATAACCTCCCAAGAGAACTGGTGAATTTCCCTCTGTTAAACACTTGAAATTCATCTGAGCAGGGTGTTAGGCCATCTTGTCTAGACTGTGATTTTGCCAAGAGGCATTGGACCAGATGATTCTTGAGGTCCCCTTCCAACCTGGTATTCTATGATTAGATGAAAAAATTATGAAAATTTCAAAATTGATTCAGAAAATAAGTACCTGCATTTAATTCAAAAGAAGCACAAAACTTTAGGTTGCGGATTGGTAGGACTAACTTGAATTGCTGATTTTCAAAAGGGAAGGTAGTACTTTGGGATAGCAGTACATTTAACTTGTCATTTTCAATGTACAGAAGATTGGTTAAAAGAAAACCACATTATATTAAGTAAAATTCTAGGATTAGATGAAAGTATTGTACTATTTTGAAGTGAAAGCTGTTAGGATAATCTAAGGTTATCATCCAAACTCTGAAGGGACAGAAACATTACCCTAAAATGACAAATAGCATGAAATACATATCAGCAATTATTATCATGCTGATGTTAGGACTGAGGTTCCACACAAGCAAAAATATACTAGCATATTTAAGTTCGATACCAAACTAATAAAGTTTTCCCCAAAGACAACTACATCCACAATGTTTGCAATGAATAATACCATCCAAGCAAGCAATAGAGAACTACAGAAAAAAACAGAATTCAGTGTCTATTTTATCAGTCTGCCTCAAGGTACAATCAAGTCTTCTTCAACTATTCCTGAAAAATGTTTCCATAACATGTTTTCAAAAGTCTGAAAGAAGTAGCTTCTATAAAATCTCTATATATCCCAGCCCTGTCGTTCACTAGTTTTAGATATAAAAATTAATAAAAAATCCTGGTATTAATATTAATTTCTGCTAATGCAGCTTCTTAAAGTCTCCACAAGTAATCTTGTCCCTAAAAGACAAGACAGAGGTTCCCTTTCTTAGAAGGAGTCATGTGCAAAATATGAAGAGTAACGGGTACAAGTTATTCCTGGAGACAATCTGATGAGACAGAAGAGGAAAAAATTACAGAATGGCAATTGCTTATGTTACTCTTAATTATACACACATAATTTTACATTACAGAATGTGACTTTTTTTCCTTTCTGCCTTCCCCTCACTATACTAAGAAAATTAAACTTTTCAATCCTCCCTTGTGGAATGGTTGAAATCTATCAGGAATTATTAAAAAAATTTTGGTTTCTTGTAATTTCAGTTGCAACTCTTGTATCTTCCATCATGGTATTCTGAACATTTTATGTCTACTGTTACAGTTCTTCAGCTGGACTCTTACCAAAGCTGAAAAGAGCAGACAGATTGTTCGTTCCATGGATTTTTTTTTCCAGGCTTTGCTTCTAGTACAAAGCTTAAGCATCCTCATGTCATGTTTCAGATTCTATAGAACTGATGACATGTTCACTTTGTGACCAGAGTGGTCACAGCTGCAGCTGGCAACAGGAACTACTGCTTAGGTAGTCTGCCATATTATGTCTGCATAGCTGGCAACTCTTAAGTAGTCTCCCTATCTCTGCTGAACTTCATGTGATTTATTTTTCAATAAACTTTAACACTTTGGTAGCATCACATTATATAAAGTCCCCCAGTTTCTGTGCAATCTTTAAACTGTTTAAAGTAGACTGCTTAAAGTAGTTTAGATTTCCACATATGCACCATAACGACATGAAAAGTAATCAGCAAATGATGCTCAGAAATTTATTCTCTTAAAACCATTAAGAGTCCTATGAGAATGATGGTTGCTGGTCTGAGATATTAAGGTTGAGAGTAAATCCATATTGCTATGTGTTTGGTAAATATTATTTTCATCATCTGTCTTCTGCCACTGCCAATATCAGAATTTAAAATACCATCAAAAGCATCTGAAAGTTAGGATGCATGAAATCTTTTGCTTATTTCTTACTCCCATGATCTGCCACAGCAAAAATCAGTGGCCTGTACTTCAATAGACACCTCTTGGTATTCTGTCATTGTCTAGGTTTTTGGAAATTGATAGATTCAGCACTTGGTCAATATTTTTCTTGTTATCTGAGATAGGTTGTCTGCCATCCATTTCCTCACATAACCCATTCTGTATCTTTTTAAAAAACAACAACATATTTTCCAGGCTGATGTAATTCACCTAAGCTCTGCAAGCTCTTGTAATCACTAATAGCTCTGAGATTGTTATTAGTGCAAGATCAGCATGTCAAAACTTTTGAAAGACCATACTATAAAAAAAGTAACTTTGTTATCATCCATGTCTTTGTATTTAACAAAGCATCATTCACTTCCCTGAAACAGGATTTCTGCTATTTATCTTGGGTAGCAGATGAGTAGTATCTATTGCTCCTACGTCTTGCAGGTGAAAAAGAATATGAGAATAGCATGTAGTAACAAAGTGAATGTGGTAGCATGTGAATGACATGTAGTAACAAAGACTAAAAGACAGCAGAGAAGAGGACAAGTTTGTAAGTAAACATATTACTAGTCTACAGGTCTATTCAATCTTCAACATTTCATTAAAATTTTCCAACCTAATGATGATTTAAGGCATTAAGATGGAACTTTATTCCTGTGGATATTTGAATGAAGGACTCTCTTGGGGTATAAATTCATTTCATTCAGGTTACCAAAACAGAGCTACAGAAAGATGATTTTGTAGCTTTTACAATTCTACTGTACAATAATCAGTACACACAAAAAATTACAGCAATTTAGTTAAATATATGGACAGGTAAAGCTTACGTTAAAAAATTGTTCCAATGTCCAATAACATGTATTGTCTAGTCTTTACATGGTGAAAATGGTGCTCTCTTTCAATCCTATTATCTTCTTGTTAGCTAACTTATAAAGTGCAGAAATACACTGGGCCTTCTCTACAGTTTCTGGAGTGTGCTTGTGGAAATCTAAACTGGTCTACTTTAAGCAGTTTAAGATGATTGCAGAGGAACTGGGGGAGTTTATATAATGTGATGCTACCAAAGTGTTAAAGTTTATTGAAAAATAAATCATATGAAGTTCAGCAGAGATAGGGAGACTACTTAAGAGTTGTCAGCTATGCAGACATAATATGGCAGACTCTACCTAAGCAGTAGTTCCTGTTGCCAGCTGCAGCTGTGACCACTCTGGTCACAAAGTGAACATGTCATCAGTTCTAAAAACCTCATCACATAAAAATTTCATTCAGCTAACTCCCATATGTTCTTGATATATCTTTCACTACTTCATCTCATCTCCTGAAATAATTTGGCTAAAAAGTACTTTCCCTTAAATTCAAATTTTTCTTATTATCAGAAACTTATACGCATCATATGAGAATAAGCCCAAACTTGTTCAGTAAAATGTGAATAATTCTTCTCAAATTAATGTTTTTCACAGGTGTTAGTATAAATGACTCATCAGACCCTTCACTGTTGTTCTTATCATTCACTTACTGCTGCCATCTAAATGACCACTTCAAGATTATTTGTAATCTTAAAACCTTAGAACAATTCTAGAATCCTTTCTACAACACATAATTAAGAAATTTTAAGACTGGCTTTTGTTTTACAATTTTTTCAGTGACTTTTTAAAAATGTACTAGAGTCGAAAGACACTCCTAAATTTCCACTCAAATGTGTCATTTTGTTATTTTCATATTGTAGCTACTATCAGGTCCAAAGGCAACATCTTAATTTTTTCAGTGTCTTTAACAAAAACTATGTGATTTAGTCATAAATGGTATTTCATGAATAAGGATGTGCTCCTTAGAACTTTCCTACTTCCACATCATAGCTGTAATTCCCTTAAAGAAATTAAAATTTTTCAATTTTTGATAGAGTAGCAGGGCTTTCTAACCCCGTTTGTTTAACTGATAATTAAATTCTGGGCTCATAACAACAAACTTACACTTTTCCCCTTGATATTCCCCTGAATCTAGAACAATAGTCACAAAAGTACTTCAGAAGATCTTTAAATTCATGACTGCCTGAAAAGGAAACTGTAATAGGGTATTCTAGTAACCAATGAAACATTTTCTCTCCTTTACATGCATTTTAATTTTCAGTTTTGCTCAAACACTATAGTTTTTCACAAAACCATATCCTGTTAGCCAATCCTTTTCAGGAGTCCGTGAAACTACTCCAAGTTTGTGTATTGAAATGCCATTACATTTTGCACTGAAATATTATAGTATTTTACAAATAGTTTTTCCCCAGCAAGCATGATCAGAAAAAATATGCAGGCTACATACCACACAAAATAATGCACATGCTACCTTTTTTTCCTCCCTTAATCTCTAGTGTTAGATAGCTAAACAACTTACAGCTGTCCAGGCTTCTTTTCTGCATCGAGAACACAACCACTCGTTATGGATTTCATGAGAAGGAACACCATAGCAACCTAGAATAAGAGAGCTAGATTGATTATAATATTCTGCCTTTTTAACAATGATGTAATACAATTCAATTATACATAAACCTTAATAAAACTCTCCTCTGTCATGTGACAAAAGAGATTTTTACAATCTAGGCTTACTGCTAATGTCATACTCTATAAAATATATCTTCCCTAACCTAAATAAAAAGAACCCACAAAAGCCCCCATAAGAAAACCAAAACAAACACCCAGCAAACAAAACTGAAAAACAAAAACTCCAAGCACCCAAAAAACAAAATCACAATGAATTTCTTATTTTTATCATTGCAATATCATATCACCAACTCTCCCTGAAGTAAAATTTTGACTTAATGTACTGACATTTATTCTGGGCAAATATACCCTATTTCCAAGTATCTTGTGGACTACTTAGATTTAACTATTAAAGTTCTATGGTCCTTAGGAGACACTGCAGAAAAATCCATGCATTCATTAGTTACTCTTGCAATAAAAAAGAATGCTAAGTGAAGGAAAATACTGTACTCCCAAATTTAACAGCAATATTCACAAGTCTTCCAGGAGAATTTTACCCTAACTACTTAATAAGGACACAATAGCATTGCACAGTGATTTAAAATAGAGAAACAAAAGAGTAATTAAATCACTAGAATAGAAAAAGGATCAGAAGTTTGTGATCATTGAAAGTTTACAAGACAGTTAATTCTTCAATATTTTCACAGCAACTGTAGGTTGTAGAAAATATAATGCAGTTTTCAAATAAAATTAGCCAGTGATTGAAGCATTACAAATGGAAATGTTCTTCAAGCACTTTTAAAGACATGCTAGAAGCCTAGCTAACTATTATTTATCAATAAAGCAAAGTTTTAAATTATGTTTCTGGCAACAAAACAATTAGATTATTTACTTGCGTGAACCCGTACGCAACACTTTGCACATGAAATCAGAAGACTTGTCCCATCTTCTTCAACAAAGGCATTTGATGGATAGTTTTCGGTGTTTTCTTCACTATAAATAAAACACATCTCTGGAATAAGAGGTTTAGTCTTCACATTTTCTACCATCAATGTTTCTGCTGAGTTTGCTTCACTGAAAGTAGTACTTTCTTCATCCTGATTGTCTGGCTGGAAAATAAACAAAATCTATATTAAAGTAAAAGAAAGGGGAGTCTTACTCTTCCTTGTGACAATGATGAAACTATTCCACCCCTCCCAACTTTCCCACAGAGTGTAACAGTTTCATGAGAAAATTAACTGCTTCTATGTATTTATCATAGTCATCCTACCTTCATTGTTCCAAATAACTGTGACATCTTGAATTGCACTCAGTCTGCAAACCAGTGTTATTGCAGTGGTGTTCAGTGGTACTGTACCTCTTGGGCCATTTAACTCAGTCCAGTGCAATAAAAGCTTTTTACCTGGTTCCCACGCTGAGGAAACTCCAGTTTAGCACCTTCCAAATTAGCAACATAGTACTATACCACCATTTTTACTTGCCATTTGACACAGTAATCCCACAAGAGTCAAACAGTGCCCTGCATTAGACAGATTCCGAGGGAATATTTTACCTGAGAAGGCCTAAGTACTGTGAAAACACTTATTTCCTCAATACTGAATGAAGGCAGTATAAAAGAGGGTCTGATAAAAAGTATTTGGAGATGGACATATAAGGAAACAGCTAGAAGATGCAAACCTACCTGGGTTCACCACACCAAAAAGTGTAATTTCAAGGGAAAATACACACACACACACAAAGACAAACCCTGCATAAATGGTAGTAGGAGGCATACAGTGTCTGCAGCCAAGGATAGATGCAGGTGAACAAAGTATCAGTTCTAACTTAAATGCCAGTGAGTTTGTTTACTCTCTTAAAAATGAAATGCTTAAGTTTATCTTTTTTATCATGTCTTGAAAACTAATTAGCCAGGCAGCTATTTCACACATCATCCAGAGTTGAAGCTGCGAGAACCTTGCTTACCCTATAGTATGGCACAAGAAGAGTGCAAACAGCACAGTGAGGTTCCTTTTTCGCACAAGCTGCATTATATTCTTTTTCAGCATAGAAATTGGGTGGTCTTGTCTGCCACAGGTAGACCAGAGGCTTGGCCCATGCCTCTGACTCTTGAACTTGCTCTTCAATTAAGGTCGTTTCAGGCAGTTCTAAAAGAAAGAAAACAATGACTATATTATAGTCATGGAATGAAGATAAACAACAATGAATCTGTCACGTGTGCTAACAAAGATCAAACAATCTTACAAGAAATCTGTGCAAACATGGATGTAGAAGTCTAAAAGAATCTTGTGTAAGGAAAAACTCACCATTAAGTGCTCTGACAAGCACTGACTCTCTCTGCAAAGAGCTGACTGCTCCATGTAAAGCATAAATAGCCCTACAATTTACAATCCATATTCATATCAACAACTCTCCCACTGTCTCTTTAATGGCTCCAAAGTCTATCCCCTCTCCCTCCATGCACACAGCCCTAAATTACTTATGGATGGAACATACTGAGTCCCAGCAGCAGTGCCAGACAAATCACTCTACTCGCACAGGATGGCACCTCAAAACTCTTCATGGATGGTGACACTCATTTTCCAAATGGAAAAAAGGGCAAACATTATTGCCAGGGAGTAATGGGGAACAATCAGATCTAAGAAGTAGATGCATGGAGTAGAAGCATGCTGGATCATATGGACAGTGCCTATTAAATCTTTCACAATCAATGAGAAGGCAGGTAGGTGTCAATCAGAATAATTATGTGAATGAGGACAAGAAAATGTGAAAAGATTTGAATTAAATATCCAGACAAGAAAAACAGTTTATAGTATACCGTCCTGTTCTAATGATGTATTTAAGAAAAACTGTCCACATCAGAAGAAGAAAATTCTAACACAGAGAAATATTTAAGTACATTAAGCTGATTCATCACATTCCTTCAGCCCATGACTGCTTTCTTGCTCTCTCTACTTTATGAATAAGCAGAGGCTTTATGGATCTCCTATGATAAATGTCACACACTGCTACAAAACCACTATAAAATTTGCAACATTTTTATCAGTGTTGAATAAAATATCAGCTAAAATCTTTGTGTACAAGCAAACCAAATGTAATAATAAAAAATATATCCTGCATGTGGTTTTTAATCCTTTTTTTATAGTTTCTCAAAAGAACTAATACCAATTCAATAAACATTTGCCAATAATCTGGATAGAAGGGCACAAAGAAAACTGCAAAAAAGCTGTCATATTTAGCAGCAGAACTTTCTGATTAAAAACATAGCTATCTTAGCTTCAAAAGAACACCAGAGAAAAAACAACTCAACACAAGGAGAAAATTAACATATAAAATGCCAGCATTACTTCTATAACTTTTTGAACTACTTACTTTGTAAGTTAAAAGCTTAACAAAGTTTTTGCTTTAAAAAATCTGTCCAATCATATTTTTTCTACTGCTTGCAATTTTAAAGAACTGTAAAACACATACCTCTGAAAATTATTTCTCTATTTCTCTTCCTACCTATTTAAATTTTCCTTTAAAGTGCCATCTTATAAGCAGTTTCAGTCTTACAGGTATTTTTTTTAATTTTTCCTTTTACATTGTTTTTCTTCAGGAGCTTGTACCATTATTTAAAATATTTTCATTATAGTTGTGACCTCACTGAAAATTCAGAGCTTGATTCTCCCTTATGAAGAAAACAAAGCGGCAGAACAGAATTTGTTGTGAAGATCTGTATTATCTTCCATACCCATTATCCCCTTGGAAACTGACATCCTTTGACTGCACCACTCCTTACCACCACTGAATAATTCTCCCATGATAGTTGAAGGCTTTGCTCAGAACCTCAGCCTATAATGTTCTTCTTTATTCAAAAATCTATCTTCATATTTGCAGTCCTGAAACCAATTCTGGGTTGGTAACTGTAGTTCTTTCATATAGGGTTCCAGCTTTTGACTGCCTACAGCAGGCTACCAAGTTCATTATTATATTGGTTCTAGTTTTAATGAAAACAGTATTCACATCTTAATTTCCTATAAACTCTGTTAATTTCAGTTCCCTCTTGTGTGATATTTACAAAAGCTTTCCCAAACAAGAACTTGAAAAGAATGTAAGACACAAGAATAAAGCTTTAATAGCTTTTCGTTGCTATCAAGAGTTTGTATTTATTTTTGAACCTCATTCCAAAAGAAGCCAAGGACAAGATGTCATATATATATATATATATATATATATATACACACCAGACTCTATCTATCACAAACTCATAAAAATTTAACACTATTTTAATAAATTTCTTTTCTCCTTTACATTATGTTTAGAGCACTTCCAGTTAGTTGTTGACTAGAAGCAAACACTCCTCATTTATTTACCTCTGATCTCTAACATCTATAACTCTGAATTCTATGTCCTTCTAGGTCCTTTGAGGTGTGACTGTCTTCTTCATGATCCTTACTGCAGTCTTCTGTCTCTGCATTAACTACACAAGCTCTCTGATATGATCCTCTGGTATATTACACCATGCAACCCCTCACTCTTCTCCACCACAACAAGAAAGGAAAAATATCAATCCTCTTTTCAGAGGGAAGCTTCCTAATCCAGTACTGAAGGGTTCACTGACAGGATACAAAATTAAGAGAGGAAAGAATAGATATTCCTAAGGATTACAAGCTTTGTCTGATACTCTGTTATCACTACTGTAAGACAAATAAATTTCAGTTCTCCTCAGGAACTTCCTAGTTAACCTTGAGCCTAAATTATCATCTTTCAAAGATTTCAGAATATTATTATCTCATGTCCTTTTAATCAACATTCACCCACCCACAGTGAAATAATCAAATTTCCAAAAAAACTGGTATTAAAAAAAAAGTTACAGAGTACATGACCCCACTACAAAGCATGTACAAAACATCACAATGCTGCTTTAAACAACTTCCTAACCAGGAAGGTGAGGATGCAATCTTCTGTGTAACTATTCTGCATCAGTAGAACTTAGGCAGTTTCATTTTGTGTGCCTTATTTTTCATGTGTGCAACAGCATCGGTGAGAGGAAGAATTTCCACATAAGCTTCTCTGGTAGTACAGGTGGGGGTACCTTCCTGATTTCCACATAGGCAGAGAAGTTATGCACCATTAACAAAAACTGAGAATCTGGCTAACCAAAACAGGCAAGGAAATTAAAGAAAAAACAGCTCTCCAACTGTCTGAGAGAAGGTATAGAGAACATAATTACTTGATGTAATAAACACTGCTGTCTTGGCACAGTTAATGGCCTTTCTTCACTTTTTCATCTGATAATACCAATGTCCTACCGATGTCCAAAAACACTGTGGAAAACTTAAGGGATTTTTAGATTTCTTTTTTTTTCTGTTTATTCAGTGCTTCTCACTCCTTTTATTTTCTTAAATTACTCCTTTCATTACTTACTATTTAGCTGAAAAGCAATCAGTGGCTCAGACTAAAATAAATTTATTTTCCTAACTCACATTGTTGCATGCGGTTTCAGGGTAGACACTCAGTGGCCTTATGTGAGATGAGTGTTTCTCTGATCAGATGTGTCTATAAGAAGGGCACAAAACAACTGCAACCTCCAGCTAGCTCCTTTCAAAATCCACCTTAACTGAGGATTCTCAAAATAAGAACAGAGAACAATTTGTAGTATTCATACTGACTCAGATCTCAGAAACTCTACTGTCATAAGCAAGCATACTTTTTTAGTTCAGCTGTGAATCAGCGCCAATTGCAAGTACTCAAAACCTGAAAAAACTGTGGTGGAAGCATCTGTTCCTACAGCAAAAGATACATTGCCCCACACACCCCACCAAAAAACAAGCATCTACTTTATAAGACCAGTATATAAGGTTTCAAGAAGCCCTATGAACCTGATGTTTCATTCATAATCTTACATATTGCCATTTTTCTGAAAGAGCATGAGAATTGTCTCAGCTCTGGTAGAGCAAGTTTTGATGAACAGTCTCTTATTCAATGCTGCCAACCAACAACACTCTACAATATGCACCATTATGCAATCAAGCCTTCACTGTGGTAACTTGGCTTTGCTCTAAGAGCACCTACCAACAGCCCAAGACTGGCAATTTGAAAGATAAAGGACAGCCAATGCAGTGTGTGAAATACAATGTATGTCTATACAGAGCATTTTCTTTACACAACACATGAAATGGAGCTGGGGAATCTACCTTGACTTCTGTGTCTGCTGTAACTCAGATTAAGTCACTGACACTTCCTCACAATTCACTGACAGTAAGTGCACTAACAGGACTCTGCACAGGTGCGTAACAGAACTCCTTGGTGTGAACTCTGGTGTAACATTTTTTTACAGCTTTTCAGCACAAAACATGCATTTCAAATTGAAAGGTAATCAAGACAAAAGCGAATAAAGCATCCTTAGTATTCTTTCATATAGAAACTTTCAACTCAACTACAGTACCAAATACATCTCACTGTCAGAGAGAATAAAAGAAAAATACAGGATTTGAACCTGCTAGCCATGACCGGGAAATCTGCACCTCAATTGACAACACTGCTCAAGAGAGATTGCACACTCATGCATAACACATAGGCACACTCACAAATACCAATGAAAGGTATTTATTTTGCAAGTCTGTTAGTATGTGCGTGGTTTTTAAACGCTCTTAGATGAATGAAGTCCATTTCTTGTAAACTTCTGTTATGTTTCTGGCTGTACATATATCACACATTCATGATGAAGTCTAAAATGGATTAATACCAGTCAAAAAAAATTTTTACTGGATGATGTAAGGCAGCCTATTCCTAAGTATGTAAAAACATCTTATTGTGACCACTAACAGTGCTCAGAGATCTTGATTCCCCCTAAACCACCTGGGCATTTTTATTTCACTGCAAATGTTTTTTGTGGTATTACTTTACCAGATACAATCCATAATCAGGTTAAATATTTTGTTTCCTAAGGGGTTAGACCAAATGGTCTTTTTTTCAACAGAAAAGCAGAAACACTTGATGATACAATTATGACTGTAAAAAAATGCATAGTAGCTGATATAAATCTTACTGTATCATATTGTGCTGATTTTGGCTGGGGTAGAGCTAATTTTCTTCATAGTAGCTATATGGAGCTGTGTTTTGGATTTGTACTGAAAATGGTATTGATAGTATAGAGATGTTTTTGTCATTGCTGAATAGTGCTTGCACAGCATCAAGGTCTTTCCTGTATCTTGTGCCACTGACAGTGAGTGGTACAAGAATATTCCAACTCTCTCCCTGATCTGGTTGGTGGAGGAGTGAGTGAGTGAACAACTGTGTGGTCCTTAGATGCCAGCTGGGCTTAAACCACAACACATGTAATTCAGCCATAGTATTACTTACAGTACAAGGTGATTAGCAATGCTAAACTTGATGATAGTTCCTGCTATCATATTTGTATCTGAAACAATATTTCTATAGGATCAATTAATCTCTATAATGTAATTTCAGAAGTACCAGTTCTCATGAATGTGATATTCATACGCATCTGCACTCCTTGGCATATTTAAGAAAAGTGAAACAATTCATTAAAACAAACTGTGAAGACAAAAAGAAAATTATAGGCCAGGATCTGTTTGGATACAAAGGAAACTCCTTCCAGAGCAAAGTATTTCTAAACAGTCACTATGCTGCATTCCAAGTGAATAAGTGAATGAATGGTTTCCACTAATGTTACTGGTTTAACAGTTTGTGGGAAACTTGCTCCAACACACAATGTTAATGCTTTGAATGGTTTTTGCTTACTAAGTTAAACTCAAATTATCAGGCAGAAAACATTTGGGCCATTTGCAGAATGGGCTGTTGCCAGATTTGCTGATTTAACCCAGCAGATGTGAAAAGCCATAGACACTAATACAGTACAGTTTGCTTTTGCCAATCTCAACAATGATTTTGCTGCTTGGGGTTATGTTCCACTGATGTTTCCTGGCATTGTAGAGCAGTATTCTCTGCTATGAAGAGCACAGAAGCATCTGTTATTTTTCAGGTAGTTGAGCATAATCTCAGCCCTGGGAGACATTATCTATAGTTTCAAATGTCCTGGAGGAAATAATAATAATACAAATAAAATAAAATTAAAAAAAAAAAAAAAAAGAAGACAGTTGGGAAAAAGTCTTGTACTTGAAAACTTTACTGTTCCAGTGGTGTATCAGCAAACTTAGTTTCAGAAATTGCCTTTCTTTTTTTTTTTATTCAGTCATGAAAGATATAGATCTCATAGCAAAATAAGAACAGAAAACTCTTTAATTTATTGTACTCTTCAAGAACTTCCATTTCTTGTATGGGACCTTTGAGTACAAGTAATGTGAAGTATGTATACATACTTCTCTTTTGGTTAGAGAGCCTAATTGCCAAATTAGCTATTAATACTTCAATTCTCATACAAATTACATGGAAAGATAACGATATTGAATCAGAGCTCTAGAAGTTCAGCCGAAGAGCTCCTGGATCAAATCAGGTTTAGCTTCCAAAACAAAATAACAGGATGCTTTAATAAAAAAAAAAGTTCAATATTAAAAAAGTGTAAGACATCCGTTGTAGCAGATCTGAAAATGTTTCAAAAAGTTTTAAAGATTCAGCATTTAAAAAAAACAAAAACATTTTTAAAAGATAATTTGACAGATTTGGAAGATTTGATACTGGGATACTCTGATTTTCCTTCAGCATACTATTAGAGCCCCATAATCAAATTCACATTGGTTTCATGATTGAACTGTGCATTGTGATTGCTACACTTTGCTCAATGTAATTTGTACTGGTATTCTATATTATATTGTATTATTGACTGAATTGTATATTAAATTCAAAACCCTGCTAAACATAATTTGTATCTTCACTGTAATTTAAGTGCATTGCTGTATCACTCTGCTAAATTTAAATGCCATGTAATTTTAAGTCATTTCAAATATGAAAATCCTATATTATTCACTAAACCATCCACACACAGAGTATCTTGAAGAACCTGGTCAGAGTGTATTGTACTCCTACATTAACTTGCACAGTCAGCAGGCTTTTCCTGAGGGTGAGTGGTACTCACTAAAAGAGTATGGATTGCTTTGGCAAAAACATTCTTTCTGATTTGATGTTAGTCACAAATAAGAATCTAGTAAGAAAAACCTCATTGTGATTAAGACTGGCTGCAGACAGGACCACTACCACTTAAAACAGTAAATAAAGCTAGAATAAATACTAGCAAAGGCTGGAAAAATGTCACCAATAACTTTGAAAAGGAGGGATGGGAAAACCCTGACCATGATTTTTCACAGAAAGCAGGAAGCACTGATCTCACCAACACTTTGGATGAATATGAAAACCGAAAGATTCTAAGAACTTGAAGGAAGGAGAGAAAAGGTTCACAGGTTGCTGAGTATTTACTTCTGAGCACTAGTGCATAAGTTAGAAGACAAATTAACACAGCACATCAGAACAAGTAAGAGTTAAATAGTATATGGAATACACAAAGTAAAATTCTTATTATACCGCATTTTCAATATGTGGAATATGTAAAATGACCCTGTCAGGCTGTACTGGACCCCAATCTTTCTCTCTGACAAACTGCAAAGTAACTAAAATGTATTTGATTTACATTGCTATGATTCCAATAAGCTAACTCTGAGGACTCATAGCATAGAGATTCAGTTTACATTTAAATGATCTGTAAAACTAGCTTTACGGAACTATAGCATTGTTATTTTTGAAAATTACCATTTTTGGTTGCTTACTAATTTCTGCAACAAAGTAATTCTCTATTTGAAACACTAGATCATAAAGATACCAAACAATGACAAGGGATAAAAACCAATCTTTCAGTCACAGCATTCCCTAAATAGCTGCATTCCACATGCACAACTTTTTTTGTGCATACAGAATGAAGAATTTAACTCTAGAAGTTAAGATTGAAAATGCCAAAGATGTCTACTTATTCTGGCTACCTAAGCTGAAGCACAAGCAACACATTCTTACTGATGCTAAAGTCCATGACCTTTCCAGTGTCTCCAGAAACAGCTACTTACCATGTCCAGAAACCAAGCTTAGAGGTGATCCACTAGTCAGGCAACTTTTTTAAAATGTGGACAGAAGGCCACAGAAAGGGAGATGTTCTTAAATCTGTATGGACTGCCAACATTAAGTATTTACAGCATACAGGTATCATAATTTCCATTATTGTATATATGTGTGTGTGTGTGTATATATATATATTTGTATATTGTGTATATATATATATTTGTATATATATATATTTGTGTGTGTGTATATATATATACACACACATATACACGCACATATACATACATATATATATATAAATATACATATATATATATATATATATATATAGTATGTATTAAAGCAATTTCACCTGTCTTTGCACTATGTAAATTTAAATAATAGCACCTGTATTTATAAATCTGTTCTAAGAGGCATCTCAGCAAAATCAAAGCAGAAACAAAAGAATATCTGCTGGAATCTACTGCACAGCCTATCAGCAAAAAACATAGTTGTCAGTACAAAACCACTTCAATCCAAACTACAAGCTAAAGACTAGGAGATACCTGCTCTATTGAAAAGCTTTAATTAATAGCACTTATTAACAGCTGCTTTCTCAATTCCATTCTCTTGTGTAATTTTTCACAGTTCTTAAGAAAAACATTCATATTTTGCATTATAATGTAATCTGCTTGTGGTCAATGTACTTAGGACAATAAAACTTGATCAGTAATAACATTCCATTGGAATTTTTAGGAACTCATACTGCCATCTACATACATGCTTACTGAGTTACTAATTAAACACCATAGTCTTCCAACATACACATCTGTACAGAAGTGGAAAAAATGAAAGCTTTCTCCCTCATCATTAGGCATGTCCTGTGTATTAATAAAACAAGACAGATACAACAGAATTACTTGGTGGTACTTCCTTACTTTGGAAATTAAAATGTAACATCATTGACCATACTTCCAGATACTATATGATCAAATAAATATTCAATTATTATGTTGTTAGAGTACACTCCTGTTTTATGCTACTCTAAAGAGAAAAAAAAGGACCAAGTGGGGAAAACTTATTTTATGGTTATTTTGTATCTCTTGGGTAGCATAAATCTAACCTATGTCAATATATCATTCCAGCACAAGTTCCTCTGGGCAAAACAAAAGTGAAATTTGAGGAACAAGGTTACTTGAATGTATTCAGTTAAGATTGTCCAGATGTTCTTCACTGAACCAAGACCTCTTCATAAATTCAGTATATACGTTATAAGTTAAGTATAGAAGATGCAAACCACACTCAATCACAGATCCAAATTCATGACACGTCAATGCCCAAATCAGAATTACAGATTTGTATCTTCAAGCTACAGTTCCTGCAGATCACTGAAACAAATATCCCATAAACACTTCATACACTAGAAACCAACTGCATTTAAACTCCTTCAAGAATCAATTTATTAAATGTAATTATTTTGTACATTAAAATATATATATTACATACACTTCTCAGCCAAGACAATTAGCAAAATACCTTTGGCATTAAAACTAAATCACTTCCAATGCTAATGGTTTACAATGCAGCTTCAGATTTTGACAAAGGTGATGATAATTCTATGGGCTAGGCTTTTTTAAGCTGAAAAACTAAAGTTATTACCAGAATAACTTACTAGGCAATACTCTTCACCAATACATCAACGAATTAATCCTTTATAAATGCAAGTCATAGGTTTTTTTGTGTTTTTCTTTGGGACCATAATTATACAGAAGCTCAGCTCCAAAAGATCACGCCACAGAAGGGGGATATCTGTCTCCTTGGTAAACATCACATCCAGTTTGACTACCAACTCCATTGCTACACTTGAGAAAGCAACTGAGAGGCTGCACTAATGCAGCGGGAAATCAATTTTCATTTTGGCACACCTGATAAGAAGAAATTACACATGCCTTTTGATACAAGACTGTAATTCTATCCAATCCTTTATGAGGTAAAATACCATATTGTAAAGCTAAGAAAGCAGCACAATTAGAGCTGCAAGGTTCATCTAAAAGAACAGTGACTTTTCAATGATCACAACATGTACCACTGTCCAGCAAATGAGGATAAATGTTGGAAAAACTGGTTTGTATTCCCCTCTTGATCAAAATACTGGCTTATCTTAGATCCTGTAGGTGTCCACTAAAAGGCTGGTAACTGCTACTCATGAAATATGTCAGGGGACTAGAGCTGCCAGTGGTTATAATCAAAGCTGTCAGTTCTTGCCATTTCTGGAGATCAGCTGCTGGTCCAAAGGTTGACAAGAGTACTGAAAATTCAGGAAAAGCATTTATTTGATGTTTTAACACATCACTTTCCTAAATACCTACCAAAGATTATACCACATTTTTATAAAAGGTCTCTTAGGGTCTTCAGAACACCACACGCTTCTCAAGTGTCAGAATTTTTTGTAATTACATTAATCATACCTTGAAAATTGAATTTAAACAAAACAGAAGTAATACAGGAATCAGAGAAAATTACAGAAAATACATTTTTCTAGCACACTTAAGACTGTTGACGGGGTAGATAGTGCTGGAGTCTTCTGTGCTAAATGATGATGATATATGAAAAACACATAAATTATGTGCTTGATTAACCAATAGTCACACAAAAGCAAAGTATGCTAAAGAAGTAAAACTTCATTCAACAAAACATCATGGGAGGGAAAGAAATACTGGAAATTGTAATACTAATGTGGCAAACATAAACATGCCTCTATCAACCGGTTAGCAAATTTTTATCTACCTATGCAGCACCAGGTAAAAAACATTTCTTTCTGAAGTAAATGAGAATCTTCAAGCAAAATCTCCCATCTTAAGCTCTGAAACAAAAGAATAGTAACTGCATCTACAAGTGTCATTTTCCCCTATTTAAGCAGGTTTAGCCTATTATTGATGTCACTAAACAAGCCTGAAATGGTTTGATTAATAATATCAAAACAAGCGCATCTCACAGGATGCTGATAGTGAATGTAAAAATCAAGGCTTCTTCTCATAGCAGAAGCCACTGTTTCCATTTATAGAAGTTCTCTCTTTCTGTTTCCTTATCTTACAAACTAATGAAAGCAAAATTACTATGAAATTCTGAATCATACTTAAAATGCAAAAAAACATATACAAAGAGGCCCATACTGAATTTAGTCTATACACTATAATTATATCATTTTGGGGAATGGGAAATTTTAGTCAACTTAAATCTAAAAACAGTTTCTAATGTTGCGTGACCAAATAGTGCTGGAAAGAAATCTCTGGGACCAATCAATGTGCATGCAAAGTTAGTATGCCTGCTCCTTCTGCTGAATTTGCTTTTTTATTGCTTAAGTGCACAGAAATACAACTGTATTAAATACAACAGAATATGATTACCACAAGTTAACATACTGCATTGAGTATAAGACCAAGGTTCACAATTTCATAAAAATTGTTAGTATGCTGAGTGTGACATAGAGCCCACATTGTACTGGCACACTTATCTTCTTGAACTGGCAACTTGATCTACAATTTCTAGGATTGATTCCCCAATCCCTAGTATTTCTCAGTGTTCAATCTTTTAAGCATTTATTCCACAAGAAGTCAGACATACATAAGGAAAGGCTTCAGCAAGAGTGAAAAAATAACACCAATAGACACAAATAACCAATTAACCTAATTATTTTTCATAAAGGAATACACAACATATATAAGAATATACAGTGATAAAAAGAAAGCACAAAACTCAAATGTCCAAGTGATCCTGTAAAAAATATTCATTTCTGCCAAAGAACTCAGTATTAAAAGTGAATTCACAAGCATGCTTAAATCTGCTAAGATTTAAGCATGCTGTTCAACACATATTCTATTTGCAAAATTACAATTCTGAAATGGCTGACAGTGTCAAAGAATGCTGCCTACATGTTATTAACATCCACTGATCACCTATATTCACAGAAACTTCTTAATAGAACCCTAGTATCTGAAAGACTTCAAATATATGAATTTGAATATATATAATCTATATTAGAAATAGCTACAGACCATCAGAACACTTTCCAACTTGTGAAAAGTGACACAAGTTACAGATTAAATAAAAAGCCTCGATTTCATAACTTTTCACAACAACACTAACCTATATCTTCTTCCTTTATTTTGTTTGCAGTTATTATTTTACTAGACCCAGATAAATTAAAATACAAACTAATGTACAACACATAAATCCCCCTTGTGACACAATCAGAAACTACTGTATCAGGAGACTATGTGATCATAGTCTCAGCCAGCATCATTTTTGCCCAAAACAACAGAGAACAAGAACTAAGTATGAATGCTGAATTACATTTCTACTAACTACTATCCGGAATATGGATGAAGCACCTTCATAATGACAAATGTAATCATAAGCACATGGATAGCGATTACTTCCTTAGTATCTGACACGAACAATCTTGAAAAAACTCAGAAAAATGTCTAGCCCTCATGCCATCATGTGTCAGGCAACTTAATGGGGCTACAGTTTGCCAGTCTCCTTTATCAGTTCTTCAATCTCTGCCTTAGATGTAAACATCCTGCTCACCCAAATGCTACCACTTCTCTTTTGGTGCTCTTACAAAAGCCAGCCAATAATTCGATTACAATGAGAGACAGATGCATGAAAATAATAATAATTCCAGTTCTAGCTAGGAAATACCAAAACTTGCAATGTCAAATAAAACTCTTAATAACTTCCTTCAATCAGTAAGCATGCTTAATGGCTACTGATTCTAAGACAGCTCTTACTTTCCTAACAAAACACACCCTTATTTACTGAAAGGACAATCATCAAGCAAAGAGAAAAGACTTTAAGGTATATGATTTCTTGTCAGGATGTTGCCACTTTCACAAAACATTAATACAACAGAAAGCTGGCAAACTACTGGATGAGATGGAAAATGTCTTGGTATTAGAAAAATCCTTGATTCAAAACTATCATATTATCATCTAGCCAGATTATATCATACACAACCCATGTAAATAGGAAATCCACAGTATGTTTCAACCATAATGTTGGAAAAGCATCAGCAGCCAAAAGGAATTTAATCTCTAATTAAAAAAGAGCACTTTTACTGCAACCTACCACATATTAAATCTTTAATTACTTTACTAGATGAAACAATATTAATATCATCCTGTAAATTACCATAACATTTTCTGAAATATGCTCTATCTAGCCCTCAAGGTATTCAAACATACTCATATATGATACAGATCATGGGCCTAAGCTGTCTCTAATTTTCAGAAAGATGCTTAACAGCTAATTGAAGTATCATGCCTGGCAAAGCTGCAGCTCAGATAAAAAAATGAAAGAGAAAGTATAGCTTTCTAAAACTAGTGGGGCAGAAGACACAAATCAATTACTTCAGGGTTGAAACAAGGAGGGAGATGTATTGATGAAAGGTCAATTGAACCTACAGCAGTCAGCTCAACAATGCCTAACTTGCCAACTGAAAGTATAATATTGCTTAGTTACAGCAAGAAGAGTCAATTAACAGGCATGCTGTCTCTCAAGTCAAGAAAATTTATCTGCAGCTCTAAGAAACAGCTACTCTCAATAAAATGCATTTGAGAGGGAGAAATATCAAGTAAATATTGCAGATAAACACTGAAGTATGCAGTGATGTTGGAATCAGACCCATAGTCACAGACATGGCATCAGCTCCAGATGATCAAACTATTTAAGGGAGTGTGAGAACTGAACTCCACTTCTGCTAACTGAGGAGACTCTGGAAAACAGCACCTGAAACTTTTGTGGTTTACAGAACTACAACGTTACAGTGGTATGAAAAAGGAATGTGTCTGTTTTCCATTTTGATCCATACTTTTGATGCACATTTCTAGAATTTCCACCAAGTCACACTTGATAAAATAAAGTAGCTTTATTCATCAGCTTTGGGTGGCTTTGGGTAAAGCAGATTTACTTTTTACATTTACTTCAGAGAAGGAAACCCCTATGTTGGGAACATTTCTTAGATTTTGTAGTCTGTCTGCACAGGGCAGTGACTCTCTAAATGCCTATATATATGGTCTCATAAAACCATAAAACTGTCATCAGAAAAATGGATTAAATAGTCCACTCACCTTCATCACTAGTTGCCTGCTGTTTAACCAAAGTCATTGGAGATCTAGCTGGGGGTTTATGTAGTGGGTGACGCCAACTCTTAGATATTTTCTTTGTTTCAACTTCCTCTGACTGAAAGGAAAAGACCAAACTAATTTAGTACGTAATTCTGCATGATTAATTATGAAAAACATAAACCTTCTTCTGTAAACAAGCAGAGATATCAAGTCTGTAAATACTACCACAGTATACTTGAAGGACCTTTAGTGTACCAATACAACACTTGCCTCTAATTAAGAATATATATTTTAATTTAAGAAGTGCAATCCTTGTCATACACAAATCATTTCAGGTATAATTTATCACAGCCCTTTCCAAATTAGAAAGCATAAACCCTGTTTTGCTCATGTGATGTTTGATTGGAAGATCAGCATCGTCCTGATTTTCTGCAAAAAATTCTGCATACCTGTAGTACAATACAGCCACTAACTGTGGCTAGATAAATGAAGTGTAAACCCACTGGCTTAGCTTGTGAAAGATTCCAAAATTCCTCAAGAATAAAAAATTAAAAAAAAAAACCTAGAGTTGTGATAAGAAATCAAGAGTCCTGATAAATTATTAACATGTTTATCTAATATATGAAGAAATTATTTCCTCCCTCAAACGCTCTTATGTACATTAAGTTTAGTTATTCAAGCTTCAAGAATTAAGGCCAACACTTCAAAGTCTTGAAGTGCCGCTGGAGGAATCCCAAAGAAAATGAGTTACAATGGTGTTTGGAGGTTCAGGACCAGAGGAAGGGCAGAGGTGTGGGAAGGACTGAGTTTCACACAATTCTTACGGACCACAACATTCTGTGCCTCAAGACCCTGGATGCAACCTAGCAGATATACACATGCCCCTTGAACTAAATTATAAAACAACATTATATTTACTATGATAAACAAAGGGCAGAAAATGTGGTCAAAGCACAGGACAGGTTTACAATCTAGAACAGTTAGTAATTAAGTAGAAAGGGAACTGTTAGGCTTTTTAAATTGCATTTGTACACTTCTTCACTTAAAAGAGAAAGAAAGAATATGCAGTAATACTACAGAAAATCTGAAACATAATATATAAATATAATGTGGTTGAAAGGCACAGGAAGAGATACAATCTCTAATACATGCTAATTAAACACTGAGTTGTTTGTACTGCTCCTTATTACGGTGGAAAGGCTGGATCCAAGATTATCAAAACTTACAACATTGAAAAAAATGGTTACAGTTCACATATGTGGAAGAGTCAGCATGATTTTTAATTTGGCTTCTAAAATATATTCCCCATGAAGTCTCGCAACTTGGCAGTGGATTTCCTGCTTTCTCTCTGCCAATTTGAGATTCAGCTCACCACTAAGAAAGCTACTGACAACCACCACAGCCTAATTTTTCATTTTGCATCCTGAAGTCAAAGATGACCATGCATCATAGCCAAATAGTAAGAGGGGGAAAAAAGGCCATATGTTTGTAGGTGACCCAAAGAGAAAATATTATTAAAACCTACTGTTTAAAAATTGAAAATATATTCCTTTTAATAGTTGGATTATTTCCTTCAAGTGTTTCCTTTACATATTTCAGTTCATTTCCAAAATCCAAGAATAGTAAGCAGGTGAAGCTCAGAGCCCTGCTCATATTGGCAAGCAATGAATATGGTAATAGCTTTGAGAATAGTTGCTGACACTTCAGATTCACAAATACAAAGTGAAATTAATAGACATCTAAAATAACAGGGAAAAATATGTCAATAAGCAAACTCCAAAACCAGTCTGCTTTTGGATCAGAATTGCCACTCTTGCCTAAACACTCCAAAATACGTTCAAATTATCATCTGATTAAAATCATTCATATTCTTAAATGCTTTAATATGGATATCAGGTCTCATTAGAACAATGCTCATTCATATTTCATTAAATCAAGAATATATTACTATTATGATGTAATTTGTTTCACATACACAAGATATTTCCATTTTGTCTTCTTCACCCTTTTTTACAATGGGCACTTCTCCACATTCCAAACTACTTCCGGAACTTTCTAGGTTGCTGATACCATCCTCAGTCGAGACACTTTCCTCTCTATCTGGATTTTCTGCTTCAGAAGTTTGTCCCTCTGCTTTATGGTATGGTATGGATGAAGCATATTGATTCTGAGATTTCAAACTGTCTTCTTTTCTACATCTATCAGAAGCAATCTTGCTAGCCACAGAATCGTCAAGCGTAAAGGAAGAACAACTGGAATCTATCCTGTCCTCATCTTCCATTTTTGTTCTCTCTAGTCCAGGAACAGGGGTCGAAACTGAGTCAGAAGGGATTCTTCCTATAAATTAAGAATATGATTTGTTAATAAATGCCACTTTACATTACCATATTGAATTTCACAAGAATCTAAATTATTCAAATTCAAAGCATGGCTCCTCATTTAGAAATCATACAGAAAACCATTTGGTGGAAGAGCATACACAAAAGTGCAGTATTGGTTTTATCAAAGAATAAATCAAATGTAAATGGTTTGAGTTTAGAGTATGAAATATAGTATTGATCATTTAATCAGTATTTTGCATTTGAATTGTAGCAGGTCTTCATTTAATTCAAAATAATCAATATTCATGTAGCCTCCTTAGTCTTTACTCAGGTTGTCTACATGCACTTTGAATCAATGAAAAAAATATAAAAGGGTGGTATATTGAACCTTCTACCCTACATTTTATACCTATTCTGCCTGTTTAAAAATGAAAATAACCAAAGATTAATAGTATATAATTACAAAGATATAATTCAAATAGATACCAAGAATAGTTTTCAAACAACAGCATCAGTCTAAAAATGAAAAGCAATTAGCATAATTCTATTTTTAAAAAATTAGCATAACTGTATATTCTAGTAATATTGAAGAGTGAAACTGAGTGGACTTTACTTTATAAAAATTCTTCCTCTGCTGATGCTTGCAATGGAAAGACAGAACAATGGGCTAGAGAGGTCACTCAGAAAAAACATTCCTGAAGAACTCTGGCATACACTGCACTGAATTCTGATTCAGCAGCACATCCATGATATTAAAGAAAAGGGTTTCTGTCAAATCCCTTGCTATTCTTTCTTCATAAAGGTTATTTGAACTTGCTTTTTCTGAAAAAATTCCTTTTCAAATCAAATGAATATAAAACTTGATAACACAAAGACAACAGCAACATGCAATCTCTGGGCACAAACAGTGCTGCTTCAACTGAGAACAATGGACAGTTAAGACAACGCAGAGCAAACTACCTTCTGTAACACGAGTACTACTTCTCTCACATCTAAAAACGTCCATTTTCCTACACAGGTCCAGGCACCACACTTTAAGAGGACAAAGGAAAGAGGGCAGCTCTCCACTCCTCTCTGCTGTTCCTTCCCTTGCCGATAAACACAGAATGGGTGCTAACTAAATACTATTTACTCTGTAGTCATGAACATTCAAAACCTCTATTAAAAGTTGTGGGAAGATGTAAAGCAATACCACCTTAAAAAAAAAAAAACAAACAACAAGTAGAACAGACCGGGAAATGCTTTGATAGAGCACCAAAAAATTTGTGCAAAGGAATTTCTAAACTTCCATATTGCAATATCTTGGTACCTTTATGCAAATCAATCATGATGATTATCACCTCCAAGGAAGCACTAACATAACTATTAATATTCACAATAATTAAAACACTGTCTTTATGCAATTTGAAAGTGAATTTTCAGTAGCAATATAAAACAAAATAGGAACTTCTAAAACTGAAATGAAAAGTCCAGTTTGCTTTATGAACAGGAATGAGGAACTATGAGGAACTAGAATTACAATGGAATGTGAAATAGAATAAATTAGGTTCAGAATAAACCAAGTATATTGGAATAAAAATGGTTGTGGAGGGGAAAAAAACTTTTTTTATTTATAAATAAATAATATTTATTTATTAATAAATAAATTATTAATTTATTTATAGTTGTGAGATAGCTCCAGAGGAAATTAAAAGGAATCTGGAGGCTCAAAATACAACCTTTCTGTGCACAGGTATGGAACACTTCCAAGTTGTAGGTTCATCATGTAAATACATGTAGCATACTCGCAAGGATATATATTCCATCCTGTTTGAATAGTGTTAAGACATTCTGAATAATTTCCATATCAAAAACATTTTGCTGTAACATATGTGAGTCCACTGAAATATATAATTTACAAACCTCACTCTTTTTGCTCCTTTAAAAAACAATTAAAAGAGTTCTGGTGGTATCACTCTCAATTAAGAATATTAAGTTAGGTATTTTCTCTTTCTTACCAAATATCAATCTGCTTTTACAAATACCTAAAAACATTTTAGTATGCTATTCTAGGACAACACTTTAGTTTAACATCCACTGATTTGTCACATTAGAGTATAAACAGCCTACAACTTACATGTGAAACATAATCAGCGCTTATCTCACCTGAAACCTTGACATGATCCAATAAATGCCGATCCAGATGCATTCTACTACTGTTTTCTTCTTCCCCAGAAGGCAATCCTGTGTTTACCACTCTCACTTTTTTTTCTGGTTCTTCACTGACCTTGAAGCCATCAGTAGCTGCTTCAGTCACTATGATTTTTTCATCAGCTACCATAGCAGATATTCTCTTGTCCTCTGGAGTTTTAAGCTTTTTAGATCGAGATCTGGTGTGCTGGAAGCTGTTATAGGAGATATTGCTGTCAGAGTAGAAAGTCTGTCTTGGATAAGATAAAACATCTACCAATATATGTCCCTTTCACCTGCTTAAAGTGGTAAAAAACTGACAATTTTTCACCTTTTTGTGCTGAGACAGTGCTACAATTTATTAAGTGATAGATTAACAATTGATTGGATTTAACCTTCTAATCTTTTATCACCATTCCATGTTAATAAATTCTAAAAGTAAAACCATCTTTAAGCAACTATTACTTAACTAGCACACAAACTTGCTTTTTAATAAATAGTTCTTTTTTGGTCTCAAAAAAATGATCCTTACAAAAATAATGAAGACAAAACTCTTTCAGGAGCAGTAAAATCAGGTGATATTTCCAAACCCTAGTGCTAATAAAAGACTAGTCTCAATATCCTCGTAAAAGCTTATCTGTTTGAAAGTTTTTAAATGAGTTTTAACAGAACCAACAAGCATCTGAAAAAGGTAAAAAATTATGATCACCGAATATTCCAAAAGGATACAATATCAAGCAATATATATAATTATTCTGTGTTAAAAAAAAATTAAAGATTGAGCGTAAGTTTTTGCACCCTCAGAGGTACAAGGGAAAGCTTAAGGCAAGAGAAATGGCAAACCAATTAGAAATAGGCTCATAATCTATATCAGAATAAATGTAATAGAAAATAGTCCACTTTCAAATTGAATTATGTGACACAAGAGTGTGGAGAGATAGAATGTAAGAAAATAAAGATAGTGCAGAAGGTAGTCTCACACCTGAGGAGATGCAGCTGTATTAATCACTAAAGATAAGGAACAGCCCTGCCCATAATAGGCCACAGCTGTATCCAATAAGAAGACAAGTGCTGAAAAAGAGTGGGTTAGCTGGTGGAGGCGAGAGCTAGAGTTTGTTGGTTGTGCTGTGAAGAAGAAGGAGTCAGTGCTGCGAGGAGATGCCCATGAGAAATTGACGAGAAGGTATGGAACTTTTGCAATAAGGTGGCAACATAGGAGGAGTATTAATGTCATCATACAGCAGGTTTCAAACTCATAAAACATTAGAGATAAAAGCACTACTATTGCAGGTGAATTTTACAAAGCTTTAAGTGAGTTTTACAAAGGTCTTGCATCTTAGATTCTACACATCTCCAGAAAAACATTTTGCTGCCCCTTACATTTTGTTCCGTGTCTACAAATGTGTATCTTTCAACACATTCTCTATGAAATAGATATTTCCAGAAAATTTGCGAAAGTATGACAGAACCATCAGTTCACATTGTAAATAACAGAAAGTACTATTACTACTTACATGCAGTCGTTAAATGTTATATAGCAGCAATGGATTTCAGCTGTAAATGTCAGAGATAAGCTCTTCCTGTCACTATATTCATGAAGATTTTTATTTTCACTTTGCCAGAACTGGTATTATTCCCATAATCAAAATTATAATTTTAACTGACACATTACACTAGAAACAAAACTGAATAAACATTTTATCTCCCTCTGCAATGCATGCCTGAAAAAAAGCTGACTCAAGAGTTAAACAGCACAGGAATTGTGTTCATTAGCTTATCAAGGGGCATAAATCAGCCCATGTGTTCCTGTTATAAAACTTTCAATAAAATTACTAGAAAGTCTTTGTTTTTACTCAGAACCACCTATCCAAAAGGGTACTACTAAATGAATCACTGCTGGTCCAAGTGGAAATTTGCATTTATGTTGTACAATACATGCAGGGAAGCTTAATTCAGGGAAAAATGGCATTCACCTAGTTAAATAACAGAATTACTCTCTCTGTGAGTCCAGGTCAGTGTTATACATGTACTAACAAACTGGCTGTTCAGCTGCTTCACTAGCTGTCTTCAGGAAGTGATCCTACCTCACAAACTACCCTTACCCAGAACAAATGTGGTATTATATTTTCAGTAACAATGTTCCACTACAGTGCCAGTTGGTCCTTTACAGACTGATTTTCATATCTTGTCCTCAAGACATACATTAACAAAGAAAATGAGGAAGTTTGGTTTAAGACCAAGCTTAAAAAGCCACTAGCTACACTGTAAAATTCTTCGGAGAAGGAAGATCTTTAAAAAATCAGTATTATCTCCAACTCAAAAAGCTGCACTAAAATACCAAAATACCAATAAAACTGCCCACCTTTGGCTAGAAATTAGGCAGAACTTTAGATATCTTTAGATAATGAAGAGGAAAATCCATAAAGATCCTGTTAAGTAAGACAGGAAAGCACAATAGTACAAAAATGTGCAATGCAAACAAAAATCATAATTCATCTCAATAAAATTGATATAAAACTGCTTTGAAAGGTCAAAGGTCAGTGACAAGCTGAGAGACTTTATTCTCCTAAATTTCCTTATTCTTCTAAATTTCTTTTATTCTCCGAAATTTCTGCAGATGTTGGCATGTCACCAGACTGAGATTTAGCCCTTATTATGATCTGCCACTGACCTGAGGTAGACAAACACAGATTTTGGCTGCAGCACTGCAAGAGTGTGACAAATAGGCAGTGGTACCTCCTTAGGGTAAAATGGCATTGAGGGCTGTACTTAGAGACTTGAAACAGCTGGTGGGATTCTATCACAGCTTTATGATAAGTTTTTCCTGTTTAATCTTCTTTTCAACTCTTAAGAGAGTCTTCTCCCTTGTTCTTTGGTTGCTGTGATCTCTAGAAACAATGGTAACCATCTGTTCCTTGAGAATTACACTGGAATAACCCTTACTAAAGAGAGATTTTAAGTGACACACTTGAATGCATTTTGATGTTCTCCTTAATCACTAACTTTTTTAGGTACACAATTATAAAGTATAAGTTATAAGTTAAGTTTTCACAGTCATTCTGAAAGAATACTGGTCTGTCCCCAGGATCATCTTAATACAGAAAGCAGAAAAACCATTTTTGTCTGAAGGAAATGAATTAAAAGAAAACATGTGACATAGTTTAAGCCCATCTGAAAGTTAAAACAGTTAAAATCCATGCAGCCATTCCTCTCCCTCCAGCCCCTCCAGGTGAGGGAGGGGGGGGGGAAGAGAGAGAGAGAGAAAGAAATAAATTAACAGTAACAGCAACAATACCAATAACAACAGTTTATATAAGCAGGTGGCAACACACAAAATGCTCATTTGAATCTAATCAATCCAGAGCCATAAGGCTTTCCAAGACAAAAGGACATTATAGCCCCCAGGCCCCTGGGTATACATCACACCCCCTTCCTTCTCAGAAGTGAGAATCCCTTACTTCTGTTCCCCAGCAGTGATGGTAGAGAACAATGTAGGCACAACCACGCAGCTCCAAGCCCCACCCCCTCATTGCTACTAAGAGAAAATAAAATCTCTTGTGGCCAAAACTACAACAACATCAGAGGAAGCGGCCAAAATGAAATAGAAACAACACTGGCATCATAAAAAGACAATTAAATAAACAGATGGCAAAGAAGCATAAATACCTCTTGGGAAAGTGCTGTATTTTCCTTCTTCTCTGTAGCCAGATCTTCACTTCAGGTGTTGATTCTGGAGTTGGTTTTGTATGATCAATGGTATATAAATCTTTGCCTTGTTTCCACAGCTGGTATCTCTCTGGTTGGAACTTCCTCACAAAGACATCCATGGATATTGACACCATGTCTCTCCTACAAGTGCACTGCAAGACAAGACAGGTATTTGTAAGTGACAAGTACTGGAATATTGCCACAGTTTGCAGTTTAAAAGCCCAAAACAAAAATCCCACATGTACAAACCAATTCTACTTTAATCAGTATTTTCTTTTTTCACTTTTTCTCAGTTTTCAAGAGGAGAGGATTATTCAAAAGAAAATAATATCTGAACAAATGTGTCACACTGGGATTCCCTAGTACTTAAGGACACTTGTTTCATTAACTCCTATGGGTTAAGAACAAAAAGAAACTATAGCGTTCTTTCTGCTCTATTAGCTGGTTTTGACAATTTTAAGCAAACCTTGCTACCTTGAATCCAGAGATTGCATGTATCTTGAGTGACGTCAGAATTTAACTTTTAAAAATACCTCATGTAGTATCCTGTTAACCCAAAGGTCACTACAGGCATTTACAGTCCCAGGACATAACTCTTCAAAACATAAATACATACAAGTACCACATCAAGTTACAGTTTTGTCCATTTTTTTCCTACAAAGAATAGAAAGGAAGCAAGAGAGAGGAGTATTATGTCTGAATGGAAGGGTGTGCTAATATCTATGTAATCCAATCCACTGTAAATCAAGACTCTAGAATCACCTGTAATACTTTCCTCATCAATTTTAATCTAATCCCTGACTTTAGTCCCCCAAAGAATTTTTGCATTTTTCTTATGCGTCTCCATAGAGTATTTTTGTCCTATTTGAAAAGAATCTTAATGGTCATGAAAATACAAAGGAGCCTCCACTTGAAATACTGTAGATGCTGAGTCAATTTTCAGAATAAAGTCATTGTACCCAGTACCCAAAAATACTTGACAGTAGGCAACTATATTAAGTAAATCAATACATCTACAGTACCTAAACTACTATAGTGGGTTAATCCTGGCTGACTGTCACGTGTCCACCAACTTGCTCTTCCAGTTCCCCTCCTCAGCAGGACAGGGGGAGAAAATAAGATGGAAAATGTCACGGGTCTAGGTAAAAACAGGCAGATCACTGACCAGCTACCATCTTTGACTTCTCTTGAGGAAAATACATTAATGTCAATTAATAACAGGTTATGGCAGCAAGAAACAAGAACAAAACTAAAACCAACTTCCTTCACGCCCATTTTTCAGGCTTTACTTCACTCCTGACTGGTATCTGCAGGGATGTTTCTTTCACATTTTTCTCCCTTTTTTCTCCAACAGCTGCTGCAGAGTGATTTTTATTCTTTCTAAATTTGCTATCACATGAATGCCACCAAAGTAGCTGACATGCTCAGCTTTGGGCAGCAGTAAGTTCATTTTGGAGTCAGTTGGATTTGGCTCTGTCCAGTGTGTGGACTGCTCCTGATCAACAGATGGTAGTAATCAGCCACTACTAAAGCAACTCTACACTACCAAAAACTTGCCACAAAAACCTTAGCAAATTTTTCTCAACTTGAAAGCAAATTGATTGTCTAAAACACAGTCTTACATTTAAAAACTTTGAAAGAACTTTGCTATAGCTAAATAACTCTGACTATTTTTTTCAGGTAAGAAGAGGTGTATAGAAAAAATTTAATGATAAATAAATGGCCTACCATTATGGTTTACTACAGCTAGTTTTATTACATTTTTTTAAACAAGCAGAAACAGACAAAGGACTGAATGCTACTTTCCTACCAGCTAGGTTTCTGCACACTAAATGCAGATTTCTAGAATCTAGAATCTAAACTAGATTTCTTTATCTACTATTTTCAGCTATCATTTCTAGTTCACCCTTCTTCCTCTTTAAATTCACAAGATATATATTGAAAAAGCATCTGAGATGTCTTAAAAATGCTTGCTTTCCTTTCAATGTCAGCATTGCTATGCTGCATATTCACAACACTGCCATCTAATGGAGGATGAAATGAAAAGAAGGGAAAAAAATTCAAGACAGAAATTCCAATTTTATGCAGCTGCCTTTAATTATAGTTTTTATCCAAAATACCATCTAAATGCTCCCTTTTCAAACAACATGCATATACACACTTATACATGCACTCTGTAAAAAACTCAAACACATTCGAAATAGTATGTTCCATTCAGAGAGTCCTTGACTGGACACAATAAGCAGTAGAAAAAAGTAATGAAGACACTTGTATATACAGGAAAAGTGCATATAAATCCACAGTAATATTTTTAACTTTTAAAATTGAAATTTGTAATATAAAGACAAGTAATAGTGTATTTTCTCTCCCTTTAATGGACAAAATCTTTTCACATTTGAGCCCTGTTGTAACAAACCAATAAGAAATTACTGTTAAAGCCAAAATTTTGTTGTTAAGCACCAAGACTTCCAGTGCCTTGACAGAAAATAATTACTTAAGTAAGCATTGAAGCATTAAGAAAGAAAATACATCTAGAACTAAAATGTATTCTATGCTGGAATGATAATAAGGTACTAAAAGACTCAAATCACATCTAAATGGGACACAACTTCTGTCTTTCAGTAATCTTTGATCAGTTTCCATTTCATTTAATAAAACTACTGCAGAAGAATTAACAAAACCAGGCAGGTGTTATAAATACAGTAGATTTTTTCTTTTTAAGTTTTAAAATTTTAAAAGTATACTTTTGAGTAAAAAATAACAGAGTAACATCATGCTCATCAGTATGACTGCCCCAAAAAACAGAAGATAGGCTTCCAGGCACTGAAAGGGTGGAAGTACTTGGAATAATCATATCAGATGACATCAGCAGATGCATTCTGGAAATTATTTCTACCCATATTTCCTCAAATGATTCAAGAAAAAAAAAAACAAACCACCACAAACACTAAAACTGCTGCTTTGATAAATTATCTGGAGGATCTTCCATTCTTCTTGGTGGTGGTGGTAGTTTTTACTGGTTTTAATTCATTTCTCATTTGACTGGCTTGTAGCTGGCAGTTATGTCACTTTCTGCATCTAACTTGAAAAAATGACTAAAAGATTCTTTCTAAAAGAAAACTAAATGTGATTCTGTAGAAGAAGGCTCCTGGGAAAAACACAAAATGGACATCTCCCTGTCTACTTAAGTATTCAGCAGTGGTTTTTTGGGTTTTTGGTTTTTTTAAACTTGTAAAAATTTTTAAAGTAAATGCAAAATCTAAGTAATTGGACTACCATGTAAAAGGCAGCTGATGTTGCCATAGATAAATGTCACAACCTTTGTACTGGAAACAATTATTTTCTATCTACAATAGAATTAGTTTAATACTTATTCTTCAACCAAAGACTAGTATGACAATCAGCATACTTAAGAGAATGAAACTTCCTCACAATTCTTACTCTTAAATTCTTACAATCGACATCATAAATGATACCACTACTACGCTTATTATTTATCCTGCAATATATATATATATACTTGAAAGTAAGCAATTCAACTAAAATTTATTAGTAAGGGTAAACCTTTACAGAACAAATTGTAAGAAAAAAGTTTAAGCAACTTTAACTAATTGGCAGAAATATATGTGAGATATATTTGTGATATGAGAACATCACCTATGAGAGACAAACACAGCCAAAAAGAGATTTTCGAACACATCCTATTTCTGAATGGAAAAGAGAGTAATTATTTTTTAGTTTAAATAAATAAATAAATAAATAAATAAATAATTCCCCGCCTCCCCATTTTGTACTCTGATTCAGGAAAACATAAAAGAATATACAACAAGCTTCCAGACTTATACATATTAAGTTAAACACACGCATAAGCACATTCTAAAATACATGACATACCTAAGAAGAGTTTTTATAAAACATTTTTTATATCAATAGGAAGTGCATGACTTACGGGTCTTTCCAGCTTTTCATCATTAGTATTTAATATTAATATTTAAAGATTAAAAGCTCTTTCATCTTTATGAAATGAATTACAGGATTTCAAAAATTAGCAAAAACAATCTGTAGAGAATATCATATTTTGCTACAACAGAAAGTTAATAGATGGTTTATTATTTCACTAGTAGTAGAGGAGTACTATTTCTTAGAACCATAGAAATCTTTTAAGCACAGAAATCTGCATCCAGAGTCAAGTCTTCATGATTTGTTTTTATTTTTTAGTTCAATGAAGTATACTTCAAATGCAACTTGTAAGACATGAACTGATGTCTTCATTCACAAAAGTGTCTTCTCCACCAAAACATTAGTTGTTATACTAGTTATTGTGTTAAAATTTAACACACTAAGCTTGAAATATCTGAAGGATTTTGAACATTTTGCACTAAGTATTGGATTTTGTTAATTAAAATGTGATTTTCACTATATCTCAAATCTATTTTAGTTATAAGTCTTCTGAAGTTTTAATTTGAAGAATAGTAGTACTTCATTAGGCTATTCTTTTCTCTTCACTTACATAATCATTTCAGAGAGAAAGCATTATGCAATTCACATTGCAACTGCATAATGTAGGTTAACTACACACCTATGGGACATCATATGGAACCTAACAATCACTGGAAAACATGGAAAATTCTCTTCTCTAAAAAGAGAGAATTGATTTTTACAAAACAGTTAAAAAAGCAAAAAATTAGCAGGATGAGGCATGCATTAGGCTGGTAACCTTCTTTACATTATGCAAGTATGCCCTAAAATTATTAAATCGAGGTTTTTTTCAGTGATACTCCTTCCTAACTGCTTATAATGACTAAAGCTTTCTTCAGAGAACAGCAGCAATGATGTATTTATTGGAGACAAACACTTCAAGTAATTTAGATTCTTCTTACCAGATTCAACTATACTCAATCAATTATTTCATGCACTATATCCCACTCTTGCAATACTTTCAATGAAGCATGTCCAAACAGGGACACCATTTGCTGGGATTCAAGAGGCAGGGATGACTGATTGATGATCAGAAGCCAATTTATTGGGCCAAACATGGTGTTTATAGAGGACCTCTTAACAGTACAACCATCCAACGACCTTAAACATTGCCTTGTATGGCAACATCCTATTCTTCTTGCTTAACCAATAACACCACAGTTCACTATATATGGATATCCCTGTTTATCCTTCACCTGAGCTACTGTTTGCTTAACTCTGCACTGGTCATCTGCTAACATGTCCTGCTCCTTTTGTCCTGCGTGTTTCATCTTATACCTGTTTTCACAACCCACATCCACAATGCGCTATATCCCACTCTCGCAATACTTTCAATGCATTTCCAAACAATGTAAAAAATGCATTTTGATAAAAAACATTTTATAGGTGCTGTGACTGGAAATGCTTCCTGTGGACTGCCTGTAAAAGCGCTTCACAGGCACTGTTTGCTAAGAGGACAGGATTTAATAAATCCTGGTATCAGTAACTGTCCTTTGCTATGGAATCACGCTGTGATGTATTTTCACACGAACATTCTGGCAACTTGTAAGCAGTGTTGGAGAAACCTTTGGTAGCAGCTTGCCACCTGTACAAGCATTGAGAAAGCAAGCTTTTCTTTTCTGGTAAATCATAGACAGTACACTCTTTTCTCTGACACATTCTGTCACACACAACAAAAATACAAAAGCAAAACACCATTCTTTAAGGTCCTTTTTATAGAATAGGAAAAATATACTCCTGAATTCATTATTTGTATTCATATACACATACGCAAACAGTTTGCAATATTTTTCAAAGAGTTCAATATTAACTAGTGCCTTACAAAATATCTGGCTTTTTTTCTAAATTCCTATTTCTAATTTATTTTATGTTTACATATAATGCCACCTACACGTTCTTACAAAAAAGACTCAGTTTGCATTATGTAGAATTGATTACATCAGCATCAGTTAACATTACAAAAATGTGGTCATTTTTCTCCCATTCCTTTGAAAGCTGGACAACAGAAACAGTGTGACAAGGCACAACTAAAAGAAGCCATTTTTCTTAAATATTCCACCTCACAGCCCTTCTTCCTCTTTATTCTTCAGTGGTATCTTTAACGGCATTACACTTACCCCTTGAAAGACTGAGTCACTAATTAAGTCACTATGAACCTCTTTTTCTTTATTCTGATTTCAATCTGTATTTCTACCTTGAATCTTTCTCCTGTTTCACTCATATTTACTTCTCCGTCCATCCCTGATGCCTATACAACAGAAACTCCCTCCCTGGAGCCTTTATCTCTCTGCTGTGTGTAAACTGCTCTTGCTCCATCCTTCTCTTAGCTCTCTGTTCTTTCCTTAGTACCTCTGAACTTCACTTTCTCAGATCCTTAAAATAACTGCTTCTACCCCATGTCTTTATCTACCTACCAATTCCTGCATTTTAAAATGGAAGTATTCCGCACATGCAAAATTAGAATTTATTTTAATAAAATTAACCTCCATCTGCAACAGACCAAAATTAACCACTTCTCTAACAGCTCCTAAAGTAAGAAAACAGTCTGTGCAATAACATGTGTGTGCATATATATTTAAACGTATATATATAATTATAAAAAATAACTTGTTGTTGTGCAGTACCTAATACATACACTAGGTCATACATACTTTGTCAGTTATCTTTTGCATACAAACATTACAGTCATCATCATGGATTTACCAATAGAAAGTTTACTATTATCAAGCATAAAAAAGGAATTCACAAATGACCCAAGTACAGCAATTCTGATGAACTGCATTATTTTTAGCTCACTAATTATAGCAAAGGGAGACCTGTAATATGTTGTACAGTAAGAAGATAATGTAACAGGATACCTAGTAAGGAAACATTCCTTCTCTATTTTCAAGAATCAAAAGAAAATCAATAGGATATCAATTTTAAAATTCCATTCTAAACATGCCACCTGGGGAAAACCTCAAATTAGAACTTGACATATTGCAGATTAAAGGGGAAGATATACACCTGGTATGAGTAAATGAGCTGAGGAATATGAAATTTTCTTTTATTTTGGATAGCAATTTATCAGTTAAACTGTTACTCCACTGGATTACTTAAGGCCATTTTCCAGCACAATTAGTTTGTGCCAGTTAACATCACCAGTTAGTGTGATACAGCAAGTCAAATTACTGTCAGGACTTTCAGAAGTCTTTTTTAAATTTAGGTTTGGGTTTAACAATAATTGATGATTCACAGCAATATAACCAGATGAGTATATTGAATCTTTTTTCTACACAACTCAAATTTTTAGAGAGCTCCAAGTCTAGTTGTCATGATTAAAAACTATGGTTGCATTTACAGATGGTAAAGTTGAGGGACTGATCATGTTGAAAATTAGATACTATTATTGTATAAACCTCAGAACTGTTGGACACTCCTCACTGCTGTGTCCTAAACACAGCACAGAAAATGGAGTAGTGACTTGTCCCTATATTTATAAAGTTATAAATTACTTTTTGAAGTTCAGAAAATATTTTTTTCTAAGTATTTTTTCTATTTTTTTAATAAGGATTTTGAGATATTCTAAAATTTCATTTTACATTTTTTCGCAGGTTTCACCTATTAGCATCTAGTTCATTATATTAACGGATGCTAAAGCCAGCAAATTAATATTATCAATGGTAGATCACAATACTTAATGACTTCTCTCTGGGGGAAAGGAGAAGAATGCAATGAAATTCCAATCAGAAGTAAAAGTTCTGGCCAAGTCTCATGCAAAGCATGTAAAACTCCATCATATTCATTAAGTTTCTCTAAAGCATATGATAAATTCTTGCAAAAGCGTGGCTAATTTTTTTCAAGACTGAGATGCCCAAAATTCATCACTCGTGTATATCTTGTAGCTTCTTTAAGTTCTGAATGACACAGCAGGATGAATTAACCAGTGGTCTTAATACATCAACAATCTCATTGCTTCAACTGGTAAGCATTATTTATAACTGAAATTCATAGATGATAAGGCTAAAAAATTAAGACCAAACAGATTTATTTTAGATTCTCAATCTACTGAATTTTATTTTTTTTTCCAAAATGACTCTTCCATCAAGTTCCATCAAGGCACCTCATTTGTACTTTTGCTCAGCAAAGTAGAACAATGTTTAGAAAACCTATATACATTCAAATAAATAATGAAAAAATGTGTAGTTTTATGTAACTTCCTTACAGGAATTTCAGAATGCTTTGCAAATACTTGTGTTTTTTCTTCATAACACAGAAGAAGTAACTAGACCAAAGAAAGGCTTGTTTATAATGGTCACAAGACAAGCCATAGTCAGAACTGACACTGGAATATATTCAAATTTCTACTTCCTGCTTCAGATGTAAGTCTGAAAAGAGGAAAACATAGTCATTTTTTTCTATTCTTAATTTTTTTCAAGACTCTCCTACTATTCAAATTCTATTAAAAAGCAAGAAAAGAACAGCAGAAAAGTATTAGTGAATAAGAAGTCACGGGGTTCTACCATGTATTTTAAAATGTAGTAAAACAACACAAATGTTAAATAATTTGCAGCTATTTATGTAGCTTACACCTTAACAAAAGACAGAAATGAATTAAATTAGCTATGCAATGTTCTAACAAACATTATGTCCTATTTAAATCTAAACTAAGTAAGCAAAGAACCATTGCAATATTAAAAAAACCCAAACAAAATTTAAATAAAACAAAAACAACAATAACAAAATCAACAACAAAAAAAGCACATGCAAAAGAAAATCACACAAAAGAGAGCATAAAACCAAATACCACAACAAGAAATGAAACACAAACCAAGGGGAAAAAACCAAAGAAATAAACCAAAAGAAAAAAAAAAAACAAGAATCCCATATCTCCAACCCTCAAAAAAAGCTAAAAAGAGGCAAACCTTCCCAGAACAATGCAAAGAAAAAACATCAATATTGGAGGAACTTCAAAAGCAAGAGCTTCTGTCAGCGTTAAGTGACAGAAACCATGCAGCTGTGAACAGTGCTGTGTTGAAGCTCTTTTGAGACACTGGGAAGAGAGGCTTTGTGACAAAGGTTGTTGAGGTTTGAGATGATAGGAGAGGAAGAGAAGGTAGCACAAAGTGTCAGTAACACAGAAACTGCAGAATTCTCTACAATTTTTTCCTCTAATAAATAAAACCTGTTTGTAAGCCCCATTTTTCCAGTGAAGACACTGATACGCTCTTGCTGTAAGGCATTTTGCAGTCCTATGAACTGAACTCCTCAAATATTCCTATCAGGGTAGTGAAGTGGCCAGTTGAGCACAAAAACAGCAACAACATTTAGGAATGAAATCTACTTAAAGCAAAACTGTAATGGCTACTATCTTGGAACACCAGGTTCAACTATAAAGCCACTCAAATATATAACTTGCAAAAAGAGGAATCAAAGAAGTGAAACCAGAGCATTATGTATTTCACCTACCACAAAGAGAGAAGAGTAACTGAACCAAACAAAAATTCACTGACTTGAGTGTGCATTCAAAATAAGTGAAACTACTCTTAGACATTTTTGGAAGAAATGGAGTATGCTTCTGTTGACTAAAGCTCTCGAAAAAAAACCAGACTCACTGATGGGAAACAAAGTCTTTTTTAGCAAGCCCTGGGTTATCAACAAATACATCATTGTCACTAAAGATCCTAGAGAAACATCTGCAAATAGTAATGGAAAATTGAACTCATTCCTAGAAAATATGAGTTTCCAACCAACAAATATGATAGACAAAAAGAAAAGCTCAATGTAAACAGAAATTGCATTCAATTTAAACTCCAATGAAAAAAAATGACAGACCACAGCAATAGAATTTCATTTCACTCAAGGAAAGAAAGAAAAAAAGGAAAAATTAAATGACAACACAGGCTTTTCCCTTCCCTCCTTTTTGCCCCATTTTTTTTGTCAAATCTTTTTTTTTTAAATCACTCACCCTGACTTCCTATCATAAAGCTTTCATGAAAATGTTTTTAAATAATCCTGGCTATTATTAACTGTCACCAAGCTACCACTGTGTTGCATGCTACCTGGAGTCTATCATCTTAAACATTAAATCCTTATTGCAAAAGACATGCTTTAATTTTAAACAAGCTAAGGTAAATTTGCTGCTTTAATGTAAATTTCTGTATGACACAGGACACAACCTTTATAAACACTTAGTAGGTTAAAAATGCCTTGTCTCAAATAGGATTTACATTTAGATGGGCATATTGTAGTACTTCTTAACACAAAACACACAACTTTCTCAGTGAAGAGAGTTTCACACATCAAAAGATGGCATTTTCAATACATATACATTTATATAGCTATACTTGTCTATATAAAATATACTTGAGAGCAATGACATACTAGTGCAACTGCTTTGTTTCACCCTGCAGAGAATGTGACTGAACACCAACTCCTTCACCATTTTGCCTTTGAGAATAATGAAAATTAGGTTCTACATTCTTGTTCTTCTTTCCTCTGGTCTCCCTTGACGGAAAAGATCATTCTTCCACCTTTATTGTACCTTTTAAACTAGACATTTTTATGACTGCCCTTTCAGCAGCGTTTTTCAAAACAACTGTTTTCTTTTAACAATTCTACTTAAATGGCTGGAGAAAGGAGCCAACAGGAACCTCTTGCAGTTTAACAAAAGGAGATTCCAAGCACTGCACCTGGGGAGGAAAAACCCCATGAACCAACAGCAGCTCACCCAGGAAGGTCCAGGAGGAACCCGGACCGGTGGTGAGCGCCCCAGTTCCCTGCCAGGCTCACTGGGAGTGCTGCCAGCGGGACACGGAGGGATCCTGCCCTCTCCCCTGCCCTGTGAGGCCACACCTGGAGTGCTGTGCCCGCTCTGGGCTCTCCAGCCGACGAGAGATGAGGAGCTACTGGGGAGGGCCCAGAGAAGGGCCACAAACACGGTGAAGTAACAGGCGTTTCCCTCTCCTATGAGGGAAAGCTGAGGGAGCTGGGTCTGTTCTTCCCGGAGAAGATGCAGCAGCACCAGACTCACCACAGGACCTGACAAACTGAGGGGTTTTAGGCCACCAAAAGACATCTGACACGTCTGAGTGGGGTCTTTTCCCTTTGGGCTGTTTGTTGTGCTCGCCGGGCAACAGCCGGGTGCCAGAGGCTCCTGTATTCGCACACTCGGCCCAGTGTGCGGCCTCCAGCAGGACCCAGGCCCTGTCCTGGCAGTGCCCCACAGCACCACTGAGGGCTCCCGGCCACTTCCTCCGTCTCCCGGACGCCTCCCGCAGGTACCCTGTGCCACTGGCTGGGCGGGAGCAGAGTGGAAGGGAGATTTCTCCTGCCATGGGGGGCAGCGCGCCTGGGGGAACGGAGGGGGAGGCAGGCGTCGAAGGCAGCTGAGGGGCTGCTCGGTCACTTTCCAGTAAAGTCTCCTTTTCCTGCAAGGAGACCCCTCGGGAGGCCCCCGTCTCCCCTCTCTGCCCACGCTCTGGGCCTTCTCTGCTGCCCGGCTCCCCAGAGAAGCTCTGGCTCCGGGCCCGTCTCTCGGCAGCCCATGGCGCGCGGTGCCGCCGAGGCTCTGCAGGAGAGCGGCTCCGCCGCGCCGGCCGCCTCGAGCGGGGGGCAGCGGGAGGCGGCGGCGGCCGGGCTGTGCCCCATCTGCCTGGGCGACCTGGACAACGCGGCGCACGTGGACACCTGCCTGCACACCTTCTGCTTCGCCTGCATCCGGCAGTGGGCTGCCGTGCGCGCCGCCTGCCCGCTCTGCAGGCAGCGCTTCGCCCGCATCCTGCACTCCGTCAGGGCGGACGACGACTACCAGGAGTACGTGCTCGGCCCGCCCGGCTGCCGCCAGAGCGCCGCGCCCGAGCACAACGCGCTCGGCCCGTCCCCGCACTGGCGCTACCAGCTGCGCCCGCGGCCCCGCCGCCATCCCCCTGCCAGGAGAAGGGGGCGGCCGCCAGGGGCCGGACGGAGAGCTCCAAGCAGCTCCGACACCTCTGCCCGATAGGCTCAGGGCAGCGCCCGGCCCGCCCCGCCGCTGGACCTGCCATCCTCTCGCACGTGCTGGGGGCGCGGCTTACGGCCCTCGTGCGCTTGGAATGAACACCCAGAGGATTCCCGGAGCACGCGTCTCTCACAACCCCTTGGTACACTGCATATGAATACACTAATTCGGTGGAGGTGTTATTTCATCTCTGTCTCTCTTTTTCATTACTATTATTATTAGTCATAATAGTATTGTTATTTTTTAAATTATTAAAGTGTTCTTATCTCAACCCAAAAGGTTTATCCTTCTTTTTCCAATACTCCTCCCCAGTAAGGAAAGGGTGGTAAGTGGGTGCATGGATCTCAGTTCCTGGCTGGCGTTCTCCAGCTAGAAGAACCCCAGCTTCCATCAGTGCTGGTGCTGGAAAATCATTGGCTTTGGACACTGAACAAAGTTCCATAAGTTTTTCAGAGCATGATTCCCTCAAAACCAAAGGAAGCCACTTCAGGCAATGCTTTCTAACAGTGCCTTGTTAGTGTAGGAAAACAAAAGGGGACAATGTCCAGAACTTCTTTATATAAATGCTGCAACAGAGCCTCTTTCACTTGAACTCCCGGAGCCTTCCCTCTCCAAGCACCACAGCATCGCTGCCCAAGCTCTGTGGCCATCAGCCAGAATGCCTGACCTGAAGCAAAGCCAGGTCCATGGACACAGGGCACCCTGACAACCCTCTCCCTCCCAAATGGATTCCACACCCAAATGGATTCCACACCTAAATAGATTCAGTCATCCCCCTGTCACAGCCCTCTGAGCCTTCCTCTGACCCTTCCCTACAGCAGCAGCCCAACTCCTCTGGCCCAAAGTGGCTAAAATGCAGGAGAGAGCTGGTTTCAGGCTTCACAAAAGATACACTGCTGGGGACCATCTGTTGACCTGCACCCCTTGGCCTGGTGTTTTTTGCAGAGCAAAGCTCTAAACTCCAAGCATCCCAGAACTTTGGGAGCCACCCAAGAAGCAGACTGACATGCAAGCAAAGCATATCTGTGCCAGGGGCCAACACATGGGTTCCCCACCCCTCTCTATCTCTGAGTCTTACTGGGCCCATCCCAGTCCCCCACTTTCAGTTCTCTCCCCAGATACACCAGCACCATATTTGAACATTTCTACGAGCTCCACACAGTCCCCTTTTGCTGGGGCAGCCCCACAAACTCTTATCCCATGTCCCACATGGGTCCTCAGCCCTGCTGGCAGAGTTCCCATTGCCAGTGAGGCCTCTGCACAGCATTCCTGTGGGATCCATCTCCATTGGCAGGGAAGGGTCTGGAGGTCCTGGGGACATGAACATACAAATGACACTGGTGGTGTGCCCTGTAGCCAAAGAGGCTCTTGGGGGGAGACTGGGAGTGCTGCCAGCAGGACAGGGAGGGATCCCAACTGCTCCCCTGGCTACATGTGGAGTGCTGTACCCAGCTCTGGACTTTCCTCCCCAGAACAGATGAGGAGCTACTGGAGAGAGGCCAGGGAAAGGCCATGAACTGCTAAACGAACTGAAGTCTGTCCCCTTTGAGGAAAATATGAGAGACCTGCAATGGTTCAGCCCAGAGAGGAGAAGGTACATGGGGATCTCATCGTTGTTTGTAAACACCAGATGCAGTGAGTAAAGAAGAGGGAGCTTGACTCCTCTTGAAGGAGCCCAGTGGCAGAACAGGAGGCAATGCATACCAAATGAAATGCACCGTATTTTATTAAATTCCATTTAAGCATAAGATTAAACTTTTTCACTGTGACAATGGACTTGGACGGGCAATTGTCTATACATTGTCTATACATCATCTATACATCTTTGGCCTTCAGTATCCTGAAGAAAATGGAAGCAGAAGGTAATCTTCTTCCCTCTACCACTTCCCTAGGTTGTGCAGAATTAATGTGACAAAATAAGACAAGACCATCTACTGGACTCTTTACACTTGTAACAACAGCTGCGATGAAGTTATGACTAATTACCTTCAATAAAATATGGATGAAAAATCTAGTGAAACACAGAATAAAGCCAAATTACAGTTCCCGGACCGCAAGCTAAAAGTACAAATGAAGGTCCTGACACAAGATGATGACCAGCATTTCTCTTAATTCAGATAATTTACCATGCCCTAAGATTGGGAAAATGAACATTACTTCACTGTGCTTTACTGCACTTAAGTTTTTCAGAGAACAGTAAAAACAAAACACACTAATTCTGCAGCAATATCAGATAAATCAATTTAACTTGTTTATATATTCATCAGCCTATAAAAGAGAATGAGAGGCAGAGCAAACTAAGTATCAGCAAGTGTTACAATAGCTAGGAATGCATACAAAACTGCTATAAGGAGCTCAATGGGGGGCATGCAGGCTCATCAGTACATAAGAAACTAGAAACCATTTACTAGGGTACCAGAATTCCTTGCCATGTTTTTTGGTGTAATTTATTTTATTAAACCAGCCTATAACAGGAATTGTCTCAAACCATTACTCTTTGTCTTTACTGATGTAGATAGTATCTTCAAATACCAGTAAAACTCGAAATAAAAGCAATGACTTGTCATTAGCCAATTCAGAGGTAGGCTAGATGGTGAAATTATTGATCCAAGAAGTATCTTGTAGCATCAAACACTGCACTGACAATAAAAAGTACAAATCAAACTTCTTCTGATTTTATTCTGAGATTCATGTTGATCTGCATTAGATAGGACTAATACAGGACAGGAAAGAAGTACAGAATAGGAAATACAGAACAGAAGATGTTCAGTATTGCAGAGCATTATTACCCTATAGCACAGGACACAAAGATAATTTTAGAACCAAAACCTGTGTTAATCTATGTAAAAGAAGAGATGACCACATACATCCACGGTCTTTCTCCCACACTCCTACATCCATGCAGATGCTCCAGCCATTCCCCAAATCTGGGAAGGCAGTATGACCAGGGATATGTGTGGCTGCAAACCACAGAAGTATCATCATTTCCTTGGCTAGGTGACTGCACCATTATACCAGCTTATATACATTGAAACCATCACAACTCCTTGGCATTAGGAGGTTGGAACATATGAGTTCAGAGTTTTGTCCTCATCAGTAAATAGTTAGGAATCACTCTTGACATGCCAAGTGTTCTTTTACTAAAACCTCTTTCACTATGCTTTAGTATTTTTAAATCAGCATACAATTAAATTAGCTAGCAAACTTTTTAAAAACACTTTCCTCTTGTGGGTAGGGAGACAGAAGGGTTACAGACTTCTCTAGAAAGAGTTAAAAGGCAGTGAGAATTTGCCAAAAATGCTGATCTGTATAATTTAGATTCGAAAGGCATCACACTTATGACAAAGTTATGACAACTTTGCTCTTGCCGAACAGTATGCTTAGTTTTAGCTCTTTTCCTTTTTTATTAACCAGAACACAACAAAGAATATGTGTCATTTTATCATTATTCCTTTTGGGTTGCTGTAAAAGATAAAAGGATCGTTTGAGATCTATATGCCTTCTTTCAATAATTACTTTCTAAAGTAATCAGAATTGCCATCAGCCAGTTGTTCCTTATGTTTTGACAAAAGATCAGGATTCTGCTTATGAGAGTGACAGTATGATGTGCTGCTTATTCAATTTTCCTGTCAAATTAATAGGAGATATTTTCCCACAACACTGCAAGAAGATAAAGAACTTCTCCAGTCATAAAGTCTAGCCAAAAATTTGGCTAGCTTCCTGTGGGTTAGGTTCTCCCCCCCGCCGCCCTCAAAACTGAGGTAAATAGTTCATTAACAGTAACTGTTTTATTTTTTTAAAAGGTCAAGTGATCAGATTTACCTCTTCATAACTAGCTTACCTAGAATATTAAATATCAATGTTTTTAACTAAGGATTTTGAAAAGGTGTGAAAAAAGCTGCCAGAAAGAAAAAGAATGTGTTCCAAAGCTCCAGATCCTTAAGAATATTTTATTCAGATAGACACAAGACATTATGCCTGGATTTCACATTACTGAGATTCTTACTTAAAAACTGCAAAATGCATACTTTTACTGATTTTTTAGTTCATTTACAACATCCTTTTATCCCACCTTAAATAAATAAAGGGGCTATTGAAATTTAAAGTCTTTAACTTCACATAAATATCTTGTTTGCATTTCATGCAAAATGATGTTATATTACATACCTTCCCCTTAAGAAGCTTCTACAGGAGGCTTGATTTGGCAGGGACAGAACTGGTAAGACTGAACTAACAGTTCTATATGATATCCCAGTCGCTTTTTAATCTGTGAGAAGTGTACTAGCCACAAAGAACATGCCTAAAGAGTGGAAGAGATTTCTGCATCAATTCTGTACTAGCTCCTGTTCCATATATTTCTATGAGATGTTCTATGCTCCCTTGCAACAAGCCTGAAATCTATCATTAAACAAGTTTGTATCAATTCTATGGGTTGGCAGGCAGTGAAGACCAATCTTAGATAATTCAACCTCATGCTACCTAATTGTGTCTTGTATTTTTGGTTTAAACAAACACCACATTAAAAAACAAAACAAAACGAAACAAACAAAAAAAATGTCAACAGCGGTATACCTTTCCATTAAGAAATGCAAAAGCCACTTTTCCTGGCTGTTTGTCACAGTAAACTGAGAAGGGAAAATGAGATTTAAAAGAAGAGTAAAAAGGATCAATAAGAAATAGTATTGACAGTTGACTAAATTCAATCATGTTGATTAATTAAATTGCATTAATTAAATCAAATTAATTAATTTAATTAATTAGATACAATTTATGTTGATTCAGTATTGCAAAACCCAAATAATGCCCTTGAATCTGCTCTTAAAGACTTGCACTAAGAAAGTTTTCTATGCAACCAGATAATTAAATTTCTATCAGAGAACTACCTTAATGTAGTACTTAAAGCAGAATAATCAGAATTTGTTACACATTTCCATTATTTTACTAGATCTTTTCCTTGCTTGCTGCATGTCTAAAAAGTCAAGAACAGTTCAATTAAAGAAAACAACACAATTACATTCTATAATAGTTTTAATTAAGAATTGCAACTTGAAAAACAGAATTGCATTCAATTTCCATGCAGTGTCCAAATTTCCAGGTATTTCCACTCCACTTTGAAAAATTGATGAAAGAAGGGAAATCCTCAACTGCAAAGCCTAAAACAGAAGCTCTGCCATCTTGATATGCAATTGTGCACAAAATAAAGCAGTGTGGGAAAGTCCTTGCAGACTTTCATAAATTTGGGAAATACAAGTCTATGTTCTGATTTGCAGAAGCTTTCTCTCCAAGTTCAGATCTGGCATTCTAACATGAATACACTTTATATTGCCCTCATTGAATCACCACTGCCATTTCATTCAGGCAAAAGCTGTAATTGTGTCCTTGTGGTTTTTCAACAAAAGTGAAGACTGATGTTAAGTCACATATCCTGATAGCAGGGCCTACAGGAGAAGAAATAAAACTATAGAAAGCATAGAACTGCATATGCAAACATTTTCAATAAAGGATGGAAATGACTGCAGAATTTTTATTTTTCTCCTAACATTATTCCCTTATTTCCTGTTAAACATATGTAAGTCCAAATCCTAGAAAATACCATTTGGAAGTTTTGTGTTCAGCAGGGTCTCTGAACACTTAATAGGGTTATTTTTTATTTATATTGCATGTGATAAGACCAAATTAGATCATTAAATTTTAACATTCCATGGAGGAATGATAATGGCTTTCTGGTGATGTCAGAATACTTTGTATACAACTTCTGCATTTACTTTTCCAGTGTGATCAGCATCTTATTTTATTGCGCAGATGTCACTCCACCAAATTATTATCAGATTGTTCCATCTTTAAGTAGATAATTCTATGCCATATGTTTTGTAGGAATTAAGATTCTTGCACTGGTACGTACCATATTGCTCTCTCTTACTAAATACAGTTAGAGAATTAATGCTTAATAGACACATGCAGTGAACACTAAACCTGCCGCTGGGAAGGACGTGACACAAAATGGGGACATCACTTGATGTTCTTTTCAACTGTAACCAACCTATTGGAAAAGAGCTAACAATTTAAACTCAAGACTTGTACATCATGAAATTCTATCAGGGAAGATAGAAGGACTGGGAATTGATGCATTTTAATTAATTGATAAGTTGCCTCTATCTTCTGAGAAAATACAAAGATTCTTCAGCTTCTATTGACTGAGGGTGGAAACTAAGGATGCACTATGCCTTGCAGATTCAAAAGTTTTGTGAACACAGGTACCTTAAGGAAAAAGTAAAACTGGGCTCAAGAGAATCATAAACAGAAGAAAAATTAAGTTAAACCAAAACCAATTACTGCTGCCCGGGTCAGGAACACTGCATTCATCCAAATTAATCATGAGTGTGTGTTAGGTATTTGTGCTACAGGACAAAAATGTAGGTAAAGTTGACCTTTCTAAAACTAGATGCCCATCTTCCTGAAATCATTTTTCTCTGATTATCTGCTGAGTAAATGTTTCTCTGAAACATTTACTCAGCAAATAATATACCTGCTACCATTTATGCTAAAAAGACAAAATTACCCTTTTCAATTTCTTCACTATTGCAGACATCTATGAAGGCACAGGGATGGATTTATTGCATGCTATGTCTTCTTCTCCAAGGACAACATTCCTATGGAAAATGTCAACTGCAGTAAGCAGAGTAGCTAAAAACCCTACTAAAAATTCACATTCTTCATACAGTATCAAGTTAAATGAAACATTATCCAACAAAGGCCTGCAATTACCACAGGAATTCCCACAAATAAGCTCTTTGAGTAACATACCTACCAAATGAGGTCTGGATTGTGGGGTTCATTTCCTTCTAATGTTTATTTCTTTCAGGAAAGAAATTGAGGAAATTGGAAAAAAAAATACCAAGCAGTATATTTCAAATACAAAATGCTATCTATTTTTCCTGTTTTTTTAGCACAGGTTTTAACCGCGTTGAAATTTTATTGATGCTACACTTATGGGAATCTTAACACACAGAATTGCAATGTCAAGTAAATGGTTCTAGTCACAAAATGAAAGCATTTGAAATGAAATGTCTATTTCTACTGCACAAGAAGCAAACACTTTCATTATATGTCCTTTCTTGGCCTTATGCTTTTGAACTCAGCATTGACCTCTAGGAAAAAATATGCCTAATTCATTCCTATTATATGGGTTTTCAGTTCTGATTAATATCCATAGAATTACATGTATGGCCTCCTTATGTCTTCTTCCTCATTTGACCTAGCCAGCTGCCTACTCTAATATTAAGAAGAGAAATAAAAATTTTGTTATCATGTTTCTAAAATGTTTTTACAGACCCCACTCTGGAAGTTCACTTCCACTAGGCACAAAAATTAATTGTGATGCTAGCTTAAATATATTCATAGACTGCCTAAGTGTTTTTTTCATTTTTGTACTGGGATTAACATACTTGCAAGGATAATGTTTCTACACCCACCATGTCTACAAGAGAGATACAGGACTTGGTTACTCACAACTCAAGTACATGTTGGTGTCCTGGATCCAGCCTATATGGAGAAAATCAGAAGGCTAAAATGCATTTATAAATAAAATTGTCGCTTTCTTTTCAATCCAGCTTCTTGTATCTTTGTTGTCTCTCTGTGTGCTAACTCTGCCCTTTTCAAAAAAAGGGTGTTTCCTCCTACTGGCTTTCATATAAGGCTCCTTCCTGTCAACAACTTTTTGAATTAACTTTTTTAGAACACAAATATTCAGAATTTCATAGTCTTTCAGGTAGTTTTACTGTGGTCTTCTACAATGGTATTGACACTATTGTATCACTGCTACTGCAAAAAAAATGTTACTCATAATATCTACAACTCCGTTTCTTTTATTGAATAACATCCTGTATTCACACAGCCATCAGCTGCACAGACCCTAGGTCTCGGTCATTTCTAAGAGATTAAGTCCCAACTGCCACAAGAGGTCCATCTTTTTACATCACTGAACAAACAAATTAAATTTAAGCATTGACACTCTGCTGGCTTGCATACCTCTGCCAGAAGCTGTGCCACATCACTCTCCTGTCAAAACAATATCACTTAGGACTAATGCAACATTGTCCTCCACATTTGAGAAGAAACACCAAGGGGGTGACAGGTTTGCATAACTGAGAGAGGACAATTTAGTAAAGAGACACCTCCCTGCCATGGTTTCAGCATTTTAAAACAGTGGTAATTAATTTCTTCATCAGACACAATATAATAATAATTTTTAAATATCCATGATACTAAAGAGCAAAAAAAATACCAATAAGGCAGTCCCATTACCACCACTCCACACTTGTGTAGGTCCAGTTTTCATTCATAGCTGGAATACTTGTGCTCAAGGCTTCCTACCCGTACAGCTGACTTTGTCTGCATCCTGTTACTCAAAAAATTGTATTTGTTCAAGTACAATTTTTAGATTTCTGGGAAACATAAGTTGCTCCACACTTGGAAAAGTTGCATATGTTTTGCACTTGAGTAAAATTAGAAACAGGTAGCAGATCTGTAACTATTACAGGCAAAAGAAACCATATCAATCTTCCCTGCTTCAGCTAAAAAAGCTCTTACTCTGAAGTAACTTGAAAGTTCATGATTCCCACAGCCTGCCAGTCAAAAGAGGAAGCAAAGCTTAAACCCGTAACTGAGCTCAACCATAACTAGCCAGCCTGTCTGCAGGCCCTTGTTTCATGATCTGTGATCAGTAATTCATGCAGCTTTTAATTCATAGCTCTTTTAAATGGAAGGTTTTAATCTTAAAGGAACAAATAATGAATGAAAAAAAGTGTTTAAACAATGAAACACTGTCCATGGATATCTATTTTGCATAAGTCTAGTTCAGATGCCTAAGATCATGTGCGCAGTCTCAATCTCTTTATCTGCCTGTTCTTCTGCAAATAATTCTCATTTTACTGACAGTACTATTTTTCTAATCATTTCAATTGTCTGAATTAATGTCTCCAAGCCATTGCATGAAAATACATCATTATGAGCTAGGCTTGGAATGAATGTTTTCTCAATTAAGAATGTGTGCATTGTTTCTTATCCTGACAACTGGGAGATTCAGTTACTTCACATAATAATAGCCTCATCCTACTTCTTTAACACACTTGCTAATGAATTACAGTATCACATATGCAGCAGCACAGTCATGTGGACCATAAAATGGTGCCACACTACTCTGCATGTTTTGCACTCCTCAGTTCCAGCATAAACTAAGGCCATTCCTACTTCCAAGCCATACACTACAAAATACTGGCAAAAAAAGAGAGGTATGGTTATCAACATAAAATATTTGTTTGATTTCCTATATATTAAAAAAATCCTATACTCCACTCATCTAATTTTGTAATGCATGGCAACACTCTTAATGAACACTCTTACAGTTTGCTAATTAGCACAGATTGGGGAAATTACAATATAAATACATCATGCTTTACTGCCCCCCAGTTTAAGACATCTAACAACAAAAAAAACAAACAAACAAAACAAAACAAAAACAACAACAAAATCACCCTGTACTCCCTCACCCCCTTTCTTGACTTTGGAAGACTAATTTCTTTTTAGCACCTTTTGTTTAGATCACATCTATATAACTGTCCAGTTCCCTCTCTTTAAGAAAAATGTAGATAAGGAATCTTGAGTTCAGCAGAGGTTCAAGGCTGTCAGAGAAAAGAGCAAGAGAAAACTGAGTGAGATGAGCACATTTAACATGGAAAATGTTTCAGGGGGGAAACCAACAGCACCCCTCTGCTACTTGAGAGATTACCAAGAGAACAGAGTGAAAGTGGTGGATGACAAAAGGGTGAGAGACAGTGGTCATTTATTCAAATACAAGGGGGTAGAGATGGGAAGTAAGAAAAATTTTTCTCCATGAGGACAGACTGGCCTCAGTGGAACCAGGCCCTGAATTATTCTTTGACCCTATGAAACATAAAAAACAGCTGACAACTTCATTTACATAGCAGACATATACTGAAAATGGTAACTTCCACAAGGTTTAAAAGCCAGTAATTTTTTTCCATCAGTGATAACAGAAGGTGAATTTTGAAACTCTTTAGTTATGGTACGCATTAACTTTTATAAAATCTATTAGTCAGCAAAAGAAGACAAAATAAAAGAGACTGGTTGTATTATGATATAAAATGCAAGAATGATTGTTTAACAAATCCATAAGCTTAAAGAGTAGCATATTCTCAAAGGAAGAAGCAGGAAATACTTTTTCCATAATATTGATAAAGGGTCAAATCACAAAAAGCAAAAAAAATCCCAAGAAAACTCAGCAGGCCTAGTAAAAATACTTCACCTGCCTTCTGAGTATCAGGTCTGACAGTTTCCCCTCAACTAATTTAAAACCTATCAATTCTGAACATCAGGAAATTTCAACATTTAAATGTAGTGGACAACATGCATTGATTATAGTTATAATAAACTAGAGGATAAGGACATGCAACCTTTCCTCCTACATGGTTATGTACAATTTTAATGTAAGCATAAATTGCTCAGAGTTTTAGTAGTCATATAGTCGAATACTTTGGACTCAAATTAAAACTTCAGTCATAAACTATAAGCAGGCTTTCTTTTGATAAAGTAGTTATCCCTGATATATTTAAGCTTTCTTATTTCTCATTAAACTTCATGACTACTTAGAGCAATGCAGACCATTGCTACTTAAAAACTAACATATTTTAAGAAAAAACAGACTGTCTGAAGAAAAAGAACTATCATTAATAGTATACAGATCCCACAAAGTGACTCATTATGTGGAACTTCTGATAGGGTTGTAGGCCTGTTCTCACATGACATATTCTAGCATAGGACTTGTATCATCAGCATGACTGAACTGAACCATTTTAACCACAGCTGCTAACGCATGCCAAGAACAATGTTTTGAATGTGTTCTTCAGCTTCTGGGAATGACACAAGAGCTGCTTGTTGCCATCAGGTGAACCATCAAGTTTGTTTTAACTGCAAATGAGAACAAACACCAGGAACTGTATGTGTAGAAAACAATAAAAAGCTGACCTTTTATCCAACTACAATCTTTGTACATAGTGCTTATTTTTCTTCAGATTCACAAAGTTTGTTGAATAAGTTTCTTAAGAATAAACAACTATAATAAATCAGACTTCCCTCTAACAATTATAACAATGGTATCTTTCAAAAAAGCACTGGGTCTTTTGTCTGGGCATGTGTTGTTTACAGTCAGACATGTCTGACATGGAAATATAAGACTCCCTTAAACCACATTTAGGAGCAAAATATAGAGAAACATAGCTTTAACATTTTTCTCATGGCACAGTGACCTCAATAACAACAATTTTATGCATAGCATTCATGAGGTTTTTTCAGTGCATAGGGCTTTTGAAAGTCAAACTAAACAGACTTGAAAAAGAGAGTAGTAATTACAAAGCAAAGCATACGGGGGAAATAAACAGTACATATATACTACTGTTCTTTCCCTCACCACTAACTCTGAAGGAGCTTTACAATCATTTTATAAACTTGTTACAAAAACTGTTGCCTAAGATTGCAATTAATATCAAAACATTTATTATTTTCATTAACCAGATTTTTTGTAATATAAACCAGGAACGTCGGTGTGACTATACAGGAAAAGAACGTACAATGACAGTACAATGTTAACATGCCTGTACTAACCTCCATGAACGAGCACAGGTTAAAAAGAAGTAAAAAAAAATGAGAGGAACACCAGTTAAAAACCACCACAGCTATCCACAGTTAGGACAATTATTTTCAGCTATTTCTCAAGTACATTCATATCCCAGGGATGTTAAAATTACAGAAACTCACTACTACTTAAGTACACATGTGCTAGCACAGACTAAGATTAACTCCCGTTTTGCAGTTTGACGTGTGGTACAAGCCAATACTCATGCAATTTAATGTCCTCTGTACCTCAAACCTCACTGCAGAAAAATCTGTCCATAAAGCATCATTGTATTTCCCAGAGAATATGCTGTACCTTAACAATCAGCTTCTGTATCCAGAGAATTGTGTTATACTGCATTTGTCCCTAAGAACAGAAAGGCATATCTTGAATTCCCAGCATAATAAAAACCAAAGCCAAAAGTAGCATAGATGTAATGTCACATTTTTAAATGTAAATGTGACAGGCATTTAAGGAAAGACAGATTCCAAAATGAAATATAGCAGGGGGATTAGCAAAACCACTATGATTCAAATAACAGTGAATTCTCCAAGGGTTCAAGCTTATCTGAGTCTCAGCAGCAGCATAACAAGCAAAAGTCCAAATCACAGATGCAGGGATTTTAAAGCACTACAGCAACACATATATACCACTAAATAAATCATTATCATAAAAATATAATTTCTTAATAACAATTCTGGATGATGAACCTTTGCTTGAAGACTAAAAGCAAAATAAAAGCAGAAAATGAAAATGGTCTAAATAGTACAAATCACTGTGTGCCTATGGCACCATGGTATTGGCAGGGGATAACTGCAGGGACAGCCTCCATGGAGAGATGCCTGAGGTTGCCCAGTGCTGGAAATAATCCATTCCAGCCAGCCCTATGGACCAACCCTGAGGCATTACTGAGCCCTGCAGCCAAGGTGAAGGAGAGTCAGAAAAAACATGCCTAACAAAGGGAAAAGCTAGCAGGTAGCAAGAGGAGGAGGGAACACAAAGTAGAATGAGAAATGGCGAGGGAACACCAAGGTCAGAGGACAAGGGAAGAGGTCTCCATGGCAGAGCAGGTACTTCTGTGGAGAGTTCATACCAAAGCAGCTGGAAGCCTAAAACAACTGTGACTTTTGGGCAAAGCCCATGCAGAAGCAGGAAAATTGAGAGGAGGCAGAATTGGCACAGAGGAAATTTCTATACACTGAGCATACACTCTTTTCTCCTCCATAACCCTCAGGAAAGCAAAGGGGGAAAGGGTCAGGAATGAAATGTGAAGTTCAGCCTCAGAGGTGGAGGAAGAAGGGTGCTGTTTTAAAGTTTGTTTCTCACTACTCAAATGTATTTTAATTGGCAACAAATTACTTTTCCACAAGATGAGTCCCTAACAGTAGATGGTGAGCAAGCAAACACATGGGTGGGCGTTTATCCTTCAGCCAACACTAACTCATGACAGGGGGGTGAGTTGAGAACAGGAAAATAAACTATATAGGGACAAATGCACTGCACTGTTTTCCTTCAGACCTAATAATAATAATATGAGGAACTGATTTCATTTGTGGGAAAAAATTTGTAAGTGTGGGGGGCAGTGTTAAAATTCTTAGTAAGAGTCACAATCCTAAAACTCTCAAGAAACTGGAAAAAATTTCCAAGACTATAACTGGCAGTTTACTATTTTATTCTGCAAAAGGCAAAGTAGTTTTCTGGGGGTTTGTTTCTAAACTACATTGATTTATGTGATGTATATTATTATGATACTACACTTAATGCAGATAAAACATTCCAGGCAGAAATCTGTGCTTCATTGATAAAAAAGTAGGAAAATCTGACAGCTGACTCAAGGCAGAAGGATTTATCCTGAATAATTTCAGTTTTAATCCACAAATTGAATCTCTTATTATATGGTCAAATTAATATTGCTGGGAAATCTGGTCATTTCCACTATCTCTTTTTAACATTATTATTATTGTTCCATTATTAAATGCTTTGGCCCCTTGTTACCTCTTGTTTGGTCATTCAGATTCTTTCTTTTAAGCTTGTAAAATATCTAAATCTTAAATGGACTTTACCTTTTGTTGTTCTTGAGAGTCAGTCAGTGGGGCCCTACTGTAATTTTCCACAATTACAATCACTTATGCATTCTATGTAAGAAGTTACAATCCTATTGTAAGAAGTTACAATATCAATGTTTGTTTGCTTTTTGTTTCCATAAAATCAGTAGTTTTCTGATGATCATTCAATTTGTCATAATTCTACAAGTTATCCTCTACCAAAAGATGGCTTTTTATTAAGTAAAGCACAGGGCTTTTACAGCTTCTCACTTTACGCAGTGCTATAAAAAGGAATTCTTCTTCTTAAACATAATAAAAAACTTGTTCAACAGAAATCAGCTCACACCTTTTTTCTGAGGCTGCCTCACTTGACTCTTCAACTATCTCCTTATCCAATTAAGCACTGCTGACAAGAGCACTGCTGAAAGCTATGAAAGAAGCCGTATCGAATCCTCCTTGGCAACCATGACATAGGCCACTGAAGGATTATCACTGGGCTCCCAACAGCTATGCAGAAAACCCACGCTGGTTTTGCACCAACATTTTATTAGAAGAATTTTCATAGTCTTATTACTACCAGCCTGTACCCACCCAGAAGCCACAATGATGTAAGCTACAACATAGGCAAATTTCCATTGTATGAACTTTGCCCATGGCAGATTTAGAAAAAGCAAAAAAGCAGAGTTGCCAAGAGCTTTCAGCACCTTGCATATGCTGCAGCTCTCACTGCTCCTGCCAGCTGTACAGCTGAACCAGTGATAACACCGGCTGGAAATTTTAGAGTAAACAGACATGACTCCAAAGGGATAATACGAAATGAGCTTCTGGCAAAATAGTAAGATAAATTAAAAAAAAAAAAAAGAAAATCTAGTAAGCTGAATGTACCATAAAGAGCAGAAATAGTTTCATAGTAATATCTATGAGAAAACTCCTGAATGCATTAGGTATCATGTCATGCTCCTAAATAACTATGTGCCAGGCAGCTTTCACACATGTGTTTTCAAAGCATTATAAATAAAGAGTAAGTGCCAAAGTCATTATCCTCCTCTCCTTGAGCTAAAGAGTATCAGGAACATGCAGCTACTGTTCATGCTAATCATCACTGCTGTAAGACGGAACAGCAAAGAAACAGGCCCGCTTGGTGATTCTGACTAATAATTTCTGCATAAGAGTAATTTAGCTAATAAAATGCAGTATGGAATAAACCTTTTAGCACCTACCAATCAAACTTTGCAATAGCCTTCCTGAACACTGGGAAATGATATCATTTTATATCTTGTAATTCATAAATAGAACATTTCACTCATGTTAGTCCGGATGAACAAGTACCATCAGTACAAACAGATTTTTGTACATTTGGCCATGACAAACAGAAACAGATGGGAATCCATTTTCTAGCTACTACGTAGAAAAAAAAGAACATATGTAGGTTTCTTAAAACACAGTAAAGAAAGTTTTTAATCAATGTTGGCATTTGCTGTGCACCAGTCTCTCTTTCAAGAATCAGGGTTAGAAAATGCACTACAACACGTTATTTTCATAGACCAATTTATTTGGTCTTCCAACAACAGTGAAAGCCAAGTTGGATTCTCAGCAAGTGTTGAACAGTTTTAAAGATCATAAAAGTCTGAGTAAGGAAGAAAGAAGCTGAGTACACAGCCAATAACATTTTGTAAAGCACACAAAGACATATTCTTAGGAACCAGAAAGTAACACTAAACACCACCTGAAAAAAGGCTTTAGTGAGGAAACCAGAGGTAGTACACATAGTATAGCAAAACAGGAATATTTATATTAGTGCAAAAAAAAAAAATCTTAATGTACAGATTCTACACTAATACCAATTCCTTTTTTTGAAAGGTGTCTTTAAAGATAAAGATACTCAGCCATATGTCTCTGTGACAATCTGGCTGAAAAAATGTTTGTGATGACAAACAAGTTAATTTTTCTCAAATCTTTCATAACATCAAAACAGAACAGTTTTAGGTATATGTATTCCATGGCATTTCAAAAAAGAATCATAACAGTCATGGAATGGCAATCTTTAGACGGAATGTAAATTTCTGTGTTGAGAAATTAAATTTAAAACAGAGACTTAAGGGAGAGAAGAACAAGAAATCTGAGGCTTTCTCACAAGCAGAATCTTAGGTATTTTTTTGCCATATGAGGACAAATTGGGCCAAACTAGAAAATCAAAGTACAGAAGAAAAGATGGCAATCTCAGTTGTAACAACATTAGAACATATTAGTTAGTCCAAGTAATAATAAAAGGTTCAACCAGATCTAAGTATGCTGGATTTTCTCACTATTTAAATTGCTGTAAACAAGTACTGCATGTGTTGATTATCATCAAAACCAACACTGTACACTTTGAACACTATTTCCATTGTCAAACTGGAGATGGAAAGGAGAATTTGTAGAAACGGCATTTTTTTTTAAAATCCAGATCTCGATTATCTCTTCAACTTTACGAGCAATACACTCCACTTTTTTTTCAAGCAAATAAGAAGCCAAAGTGATCTTTTTAATGGTTTAATGAATATACAAATCTATTTACAGACAAAGGATATAATTAAAATTTTAGGACAACAGATGGATTGTGTAAGTATTGCAAACAGTCTTCTCATTATTGAAAGGCAATCATTGCATCAATCCATTAATAAGGTAAAGGCAGAGACTAAGCCACTCTGCAATATTTTTATTACAGAATTTTAAGGGTAAATAATCATTTCTATTGCTCATATCCAATATTACTTAATAAGCAAAAATTAAGAAATAACCAGAGAAGTGAAGGACACCAAATTAAGCTGAAACTCCCAATTTACTTTTTTGAGTAGGAAGAGAGTTTTTAATATATTTGTAACAGATAGGCACTCTCTCCTCAAAAATTGCTGAGTTGAAGAGAAAGGACTAAAACCACAACTTGAGCTACTCAACAAAGGAAAGGTTTTAAGGCTTTTTAAAAGTACATAGAATTTAAAGATGGCAGTTAATCCTGTTTACTAAAAGAAGACTGTACTCTAGCACTACAATATATGAGGTATCCTCTGCCTTTTCACACAATATACCTTATTTTCCCTGACACTCCAATATAAATGAGGCCTGAGTTTGACCCAGTCTATCTAGATGCTCTTCACCAATTTGCAAAAAAATATTTTCTGCAACTTTTCTTCCTTAACATGGGAACAGATACAACTGTGGTTGTGATTTTTTCTCTGATTAACTCAGTTTAAGTTCCTTTTTTTTAATCCCATAATGTACATAATTTTTTCACCTTTGCAATTAACATATATGGGGAGCTTGCAACATTTAATTTTATCCTATCTGAGATAATTTACCCAAGCTGGTTAAGATAAGAAAAAAAAATATAATCGCAATTTGCAATTTTAGCAAGTTTTTCTAACAAAAAGGAAAACTCTAATATGCAATTATTGGGAGACCTTGTTGAGATTTACTACCCAAAAAAGAAAACATGAGATGAATTCAGCAAAAAACAAATTTGCAATTCTTAAAACAAAGTGTAGAAAACCCAGAGTGTGATAAATCTCCTATAAATTAGGAGGATTTTCTCTTAGAGACAGCTGATAGAAAATTAATAGATAGTTACAAACTTTGTCATCAATTTAGTGTACCATCAAATTTTCCAAAATCATAACTTCTCAGAACTTATGTGCATACTAAAAATCTTTACCTGCTATCAATAGCACAGATTTCTCATGTAGAACTTCCAGTGAGAGTACATGCAAAGATAAAGAGATTAGATAGATAGATAGATAGATAGATAGATAGATAGATAGATAGATAGATAGACACATAAGTTTTTAAAATTCCACAGACTTTGTGGCTACATAGCTCTCAATCTCTTGGCAAGAAATTCCTGAAGGAAAAATAAATCCAGTTCTATTTACTCTCCATGAGATTACACATAGAATGTGTTGGTTGTTACTTGAATTTGCTTGAATACAGGTGTCACACAGAAAGGACTTACACACTGGAACAGTAAATATATTGCAGCTGGGGAACCTCAGCTGCTGTTTATTCTGCATCAAAGAATATTTCTGAGAGCTGTTCTTCATACTACGTAAGCTCTTTAAAATATCTAATACTAGATGTTTCGTGATTCGATAGCCTTTCAGTAAGAAAATGTTTTCCTAAAAGGTATCATAATAATCTTTCAGGGAACTGAAGTATAACCTCTTTTGTATTTTATTTTGCTTGAACACAGAGAACAAAGAAATAACACTGCCTTTAAAAAAACCCCATGAAAGGCTTGTTACATCATGCTCCAGTTTCCCCTTTTTCAGACCAAGCAAACCAAATTATTTCATTGTTCATGTAATTCTTACTACCTACTACTGCGTTCTACTACTCTCTCATTTTCAGATTAGTATTTACTGACATCTTCTATCCAAACGGGAAAGAATTTCTCCAAGTGAGACTTCATGAGCTTCAGGTGAAATAGTCCACTTACATGTTTTCCATAATAATGCTGTTGTTATTGCAGCATGCTAGGAATTCAGGAGAAAGGTGAAAATTTTCATTATTCAACAAGTATCAGCAATACAGGTAACTAGAGAATAATTTGTGATAAACCCTGAATTCTCTTTAACAAATTCAACACATTTACTATCAGGTGTGTACACCTGCTAAAAATCAGTGCATTTAGAAAATGTCAGAAAATGTCAAACTTTCAATTATGTATTGTCATGATAAACCAAGTGCTGTAGTAAGAAGCATTACTTTGAGCTGAAGCTTGCAATAGCACATAGATACTTATGTTTTGTTTATACCCAGAAGTATTTCCCTTGTATTTTAAATTTTCTTTCTGGGTCAAAAGTACAATTAGTTTTACCCAGTTTAGAATATTATCTTCACTTAAAAAAATGCATTCTGATGACAATACCATTCTTTGACCACAACAGGACAATTTGGTAGCAAATACTGCATTGAAATAGCCAAATTCCCCATCACAGAGGACCTTTGTGATTCCTGAGAAACTCGTGATTTGTGAATGCTTGAAAACTAAGGAAGTCCCATTCCTTTGTCTCAGAAAATTTTGTTCAGCTATCCTTGCTTTTTCTCAAGGAAATTGTGGCAGTTAAAAATAACCTTGTCATCCAATGCCAAAGACTCAACACTGTCTTCACTACTAAACTCTTAACAGTTGAAGGTATTGTGGCAACTGAGGTAGGGGATCTGCTGCAGACACTCCTAATATCCAAAACCAGCTCTCACACCAATAGCCCATTCACACCAGCAGTAGTAGAAGCTGGCAGAGTAACTCTTAATTACACACAGTCAGAAAAAAGCAGTTCTTAAAATAATGCCTGAAACCCACCCTCTCCCCTTATGACCCAGCTGTGGGAAGAAGATCAATTAAATCCACAGCAGAAATCAAAAGGGCAAGCAGAAAAGCTAAGAGAATGATATTTTTGGTAACAATGGTCCAGTGGCCACAAGAAAACCCACAATCCCTTCATGTGATGGGACTGCAATAAGGTAAGGTGATAAATGTAAAGCAATACCTGGTATATCCTAATTTTTATTTGCAAGCAAAGAAAATTCTCTTGTAGCAGAGTTATTTTCTGTAAATGTGTATTTAGGCATATTTTGCCTATAATGAAGACTACTTTGTCTTCTAACAATTGCAATTAGTCTCTATCATAATTTACTTACATCTCCCATAAATTCCTGTATTCATAGAATAAAGCTGGTGCAAGATCATTTGACATTTTGTCCAGTAAGATGCAGAAAGTATATTCTTTGCATAGTATGACAATAAACTATTTGTTTGGGAAAATAGTAATATAATCATGACATTTTTTGCAGATAAATATAAACTTGTGCTAATGCACTGGCCTAGATTCTACTCTGTGCTTGAAAGATTCAGAGGAAATCAGAAATGGCTTCAAGTGATCACTATTTCTTATGCATTTCCCTTTCTTTTGTCTGTAGCTGGAGGCCAGTTGCCAAATAATAAATATTGCACCCTTTAGGCTGCTTTTCTTACTGTTACAACAGTTTCTTTCAGAGAGCTATTCACTGATAGAAACCTCCAAAACTGAGAGTCTCTGGTTCCTTTCCACACCAGCCTAACTGAAGGTGAAAAACAAGATCCCAAGTCTACTGCAGTGGCTCCAAATCACTCATGGATTCCTTTATGTAAAAAAAAGTTTCAGCCTGGTAAAATCTCCCAGGCTTCATTCTAACATGGAAAAGTGGGATGAAACACAGTGGGAAAAGTGGGAATTTCTGGATATAATCCATTACCTTAATTTTAATAACTGATATGTCTTAAGAATGTGGAGATAGTATTACATCATCAGATTTTACCAACTGCTACACTTTTAAAATTGAGATAATTGAGGAGGTAGGCAAACAATTAAATTAAAACAGTTTTTAAAATCAAGGAAAGAAAAGAAAGATTGAGAGTAGTTTCTATGATGGTATAATTTTGTGTAGAGGAATGTTCAGAGTAAAAGAAATTCAAAAGAAGTTAGAGATAACAAAAAATATTTTCTGCAGCTTTTGATGTTACATCTTGTCACTGACATATTTTATGAAAATCCTTTTGCTAGGATATTTCTCCTGAGAAGCTGAGAAGCCTCAGAAAAGAAATGCAAACAATTACTATCTGATGGCTGTGGAATGTGGTCTGGAGATGATTTACCAACAGGTGCATCTTTGATTGGTCTCATGTGGATTGTTTTTACTTAATGACCAATCCCAGTCCAGCTGTGTCAGACTCTCTGGTCAGTTACAAGATTTTATTATTCATTCTTTTTTAGCCTTCTGATGTCTCCTTTCTCTTTCTTTAGTGTAGTTTTAATATATCATTTTCTTTTAATATAATACATCATAAAATAATAAATCAGCCTTCTGAAACATGGAGTCAAGATTCTCATCTTTTCTCATCTCTGGAGACCCTCAAACACCACCACAATATCTTTCCAAACTCCTAAGAAACTCTACTGTGTCACCTATATATTATATCCTTTAAAGCTGAGTCATCCTCAGGATTGACTCCAGCAGTCTAGCAGCTTAAGCATACCACTAATGCTAAAGCATCAACTATTCCTTGTTATATACTCTATATATATATTTACTCTATATATAACTATATATATATATATAATTATATACAACTATATCTATAACTATATATATAACTATATATATATATACACATATTAAAAAGTATGTATATAGTTATGAACTCAGGTCTGTGGGATTTGGCAGAAATTTAGCTGCTGCAATGTTCACTCACTAGAGGCAAAAAAGATCAGAACTTCTAGGTGTAAATGACAAGACTTTTCCAAATTCTTCACATTTTGTAATTTTAACTTAAAATACTGTTTTACTACTGTTTTCAGTGAACAAGTCCATGATATTAATGTAAACACCTTCCAAGATGGAGTTCAGCTTCAATAACTAGTTTAAATTACTTTCAAGGTACTTTAGTTTTAGTAGCTTATAAAGCAGCTTGTGTAAGTTTAAAGATGACTATTTGATTTTCAGATCACAATGCTGTAACATCCAACAGTGATGTAATAGACTGCTAGAGAGAGAACATTAAAATGCAATTAGAGCTTGATCCTGCTAAAGTCTCAGCAACTCAGGAAGGTGCTGAATGCCTGGATGCTCCTTTTGAGTGCAAAAAAACTCAAGAAAGGAGTGCTATGTCTGAGCTTGGACTGTGTTCATACAGACAGATAAATCAACCAAGACTGCTTCCCCAAGATCCATGTATTTTTACAAATTCTATATGAACAACATTGCCAAAAACATTTTCATGTTTTGAAAAGACAACATAAAGAAAACAACACCTTAGTATTTTATTACATTAGCTGATTCACAGAAACAGACTAGATTTTTGTCTTATTTTGGGATGGGGAGAGGGAAGAATGTTGCTCACTACTTCACAGGAAATAATCCTCTCATTGAAAAAAGACAATCCCAAAACACTAACACATAACTGCCAGGACCCAGTTTTAAAGGTCTTGCTGATTGTCTTTCCTCAAATATTTAAACACATTCCTTATGCAATAAAAGCAACATAAACAAATGCAGGGGGGGAAACAAGGGGGGGGAAACAAGGGGGGGAGGGGGGGGGAGGAAAAAAGGAAAAAACCTACCATATCTATCCCATTTATATACAAGAAAGCAGTAAAACAAAAACCTCTACGTCATGCATTCTGTTTGAATATTAACATTTCAGTCATTAATTAGTGCCACATGGCACTGAATTTTATTTCAGATAATAAAGTGAAATTGCAGTTGCTTTACTATTTTTCTTCAACACATCTTTTTGTAATTGAAAGTACATTGTTTAGGAATACTTAAAAACACTTAAAAGGTTACAGCTTTATTTTAGAATGTTAACACCTAAATAAGGCAAAAGTGAAATTGCCCAGCAGCCATTAAAAGATTGTCTAACAGTGGCATCAAATTCACAGACAATATAAAGTAAACCACTTTATTATCCACTAGAACTATAACTCACCCTACAGCTTGACTCTTACACTGTGCTACCATATCCAAAACTGGATGGATACCATTTAGTAGTATGTAGAAATAGATCTGAATTTAAACAAGTATCCTATACTGGTAACCAGAAGAACTCAAACAAAACCCAGAAGCCTAGATAAGGTTTTATTTTGTAATGCTGATGTTATCACTTCTATGATACTTTGTAGTACTGAAGTACAAAGGATGTAAACACACTCCTCAAAGAAAACTAATGTTGTTTTTAAGATTAATTAATACAAGTCTAATTTCTATACAGGCAATGGGGTTTATGGATATAGATGGAAATTCCAAACAAAGTCACACCATTGTATGTCTGGCTAATGTGATAACAATACCCATAAACAAAGGGCAAAAGTCTGTAGTAATGAAAAGAATTAATATCTGAAGCTCTGAATGAAAAAAAAATCAAAAAGAAACTTTCTCCCTATATACCATGCCAATATATTGAAGAATTCAATACAATGCTTAATATAAAGATACTGAAACAACAGAACAATTTTCAAAAGTTTTAACATAATGAATATTCTGTACTGCAAGTAATTCTTTCCCCTTTCAAGAGAACTAAAAACTAACTCTGAAATTGAGAAGAATGTTCCATGGAGTTGTGACTTCCAGGAAAGACACTGAAGTTATCTGGAGTGCCAGAAAGGACTTCTACAACCTTTGAATTCAAAAAAGCAGCATAGGGAGTGCTGATGGAGTAAAGACAAGAAACCCAACACATGGGCACATGGTTATTCATCATCTTCACAGTGGCTATGACAGGATGCCTTCACAATGCAGTTCCCCTCAACAAAATCAGACTCCCTGGCATGTTTCTAAGCTTAGACCCATGAAGTGTGCATCATCCTCCTCTTGACAGGACACATGAGCTTGAAGTCAAGGTCCAGAGGTATGTGTTAACTTCATCTCCCAGCCTTTCACAAGTCATTGTAAGAGAACAAGAGAACAGCTTTGAGCACTCCCACCTTAGGGTGGCAGAAAAGGAGACTGCACCATCACATACAAATTGTGGTCATATCGCAAAAAAGCCAGACAAGTGATATCTCAATAAAGTACTGCTAAAATCTCAATCCCTTTCTTTACAGAGCTGCTCTACTCTGAAACAATCTGCATTTAAACAGCCTAAATCTGTAAGAGGGAAGAGAACAATACCTGGAGACTTATAAATGAAAGAATACTAAATGGAGTTCAAGGTTTACAATGCAAACATGAAAACAAATTTCTAATCCTCTCCTTTCTGTGATTCTGCTCTTGGAAGGAGAAACATTTTATCCCACATCTCTTCAAGAAGTGCTGAACTGTACAAAGTGCCAAATATAAGGTCACCTTGCTGCGAGTGGGGATCAAACTAGCAAAATAATGGAGTCATAATTCAAACAGATTAAAAATACAGTGTCTCTCAAGGGTTTTCTAAAATGTAATTATAAAGGTAAAAAAAGCTTCTTCTTTTCTTAGCTATAGAAAATTTAATTGCAAACTTTTTAAAACGCACTATTTAGAAACAAAATATTTAATGGCTGCCTGAGCTAAGCATCTGACCTAGAAATGATTTTCAGAAGCAAACCCCAACTGAGCTAGTGTGTTTACAATCATGATTACGATTGTCCAATTCTCTAAAAGCAAACATAGCCATAGAGTATAAATTTGTCTCCGGTGGGTCTAAGTCCCAACACAGACTGAAGAACTCCTCTCTTATCCAGCCAGTTCTCATATCTTATAATGAGCCCTATCACACACTGGAGTAATTAAGAGTTGATTTTATATAGGAGAACAGCACAGGGGCTTACTCATGACACAGGTATAAGGCATCCATAATGAAACAGTGCAAGAGAAAAGCTAGGGGGAAAAGGATTACTTACAGTCTTTATCTCAAATTACAGCAGGCTTTGTTTGCTAATACCATTAACTTACTGGGTCAATTTTAAATCTTGGAACCTATTTACACTGTAGAAAAAGACTTCTCTTTATGCACAGAAATTGTATTTACTGTGTCTACAACATATCACTTTATTGACTACATTCATGTTATGGCACAAATCTTTTTGAATCAGATGTGCAGCTTAATGCATATAAATACAAAACTTCAGTGGATAAAGCACAAGTCAGAATGAGAGTGTCAGACTTTTTATAACATACCTATGCACTTACCTAGTCTTTAAAAATTGTTGAACTTTGCTTGTTCCCAGAGAAAGCTCACATGGCAAAAGAACTTTTATATACTTCTAAGTATCACTAGTAAAACAATTCCCAACAAAAGGTACAGCATGTATCAGAATATAAAGGGCAGCAGTTTAATCACAAGCAGGAAAATCATACAACTGGAGTTTTTTAAAATGTTGTAGTGAAATGCTGATGCCACATTTTAGTGTGTAAGTCCTACCATATTTCCTTGAAACCTGCTAGTGAAACAAACACATTGCAAGTTTAATTTCACACTGTCTACTCACAGCTAGTTCTGTGTACTTCAAAATCTCCTTTGCAAAATGGCTAAAAAAATCCCTTTATCTACCTGCTCAGATATGAAGAGGTTTCTGCTTTTGTTTTAGTTTTCTTTTTAAAAATGTAGGACAAGAATCGTGTTAAACAGGATGGAGGAATCATCATTATCTCTTGCACTGCGTATCAAATTCACTAACCAAAGATGCTGCAGGAGTAGCTTTTTTTACTCATCTTTCCTGCAATTCTCAAAATCAAATCTGCCATATAATTAATACCATGAATGTAATGTATGTAACTCATACTTACTTGCAGCAGGAGGAAAACAGTGCTCAGGAATGCTGCTTTTTAAGATGTTCACAAGCAAAAGGAAAATTTCACAAGTTTTATGCACACTTCACAAGAAAATATCATAAACACACTTTTAAAGCATAGTAGTTTTACAATGTCTTACACTGTAGTTGTACCAGTGAATGTTCCATGACATTAGGAACTTCTGCTTTCTATACTTTCCTGAAGAGCACCTCACATCACACATTTGTATCTGTGCTTATGTTCCTTGGTTTAAAATTCACAGAAGAGTCAGAAACTGAAATAAAAAAACTAATAATTTACTACTACTTTATCTGGCTATTTAATACATTAACTTACTAATTTTTTTTCTGACTTCAAATATGTGATACTTTACCATGTGAGACAGAACTTACATATCTCTACTTGAAAAGACATCATTTTAACTCATTAATCTTGACTAGCTGATCACCATCTTTTCATTTGCTGTCACAATGCTCTGTTTCCAGTTGTATCATAACTTCTACTAAAAATGTCAGATACATTCATGAGACAAGCAGTTTTTAATAAAGTCAGGAATTTCTGAAAATCCTGCATGTATTTTAATAAATATTTAATACTTGCACCTTTATTTTTTTGGTTAACAAATGTATTTATAGACTTTTTAGGTAAAGCCACTATTTTCTTAGTGACTACTGAAGTCACAGGGTGATTCCATCAATGTAATTCTAAGTTGATCAGTAGGGCTGCTTAGAGAAAAAGGGACTTGCTACATATTAACATATTATACTCCCTAAATAAATTACCTTGTCATACAATTTGAAGGCAATTTTTAATTTCTATAGAAAATCACATTCTTCTGGTACGTCCAACACTGGAACTTATTCTCTAATATTCTCTTATTTAAGTAAATACTAAGTTGTTTTGGTTTTGTTTTTTTTAAATCACAGCTAAAAAAGGATTTTTATAGGCCAAGTACAGTAGTCATCATTCAAAACTGTCCTGCCTCTGATGCTACTCCTTAATGACACCCTGTGTATCTACTACAACACCATCTCACATTCACAGTGTCTAACATATGTGATGCTTCTGATTTTACCATCTAGACCCCACAGACATATCCTAGATTTTTAACAGAATTCAGATAAAAACTTATAGATGCAGAGAAAGTGAAATGACCTGCTAAAATATCACTGTTTGCAGAGCTGTGGAATGGGAGAAAACAATAAATAAAAAAATCCTTTAAACATAAAAAAAAATACAAATTTTAAATATAAATACAGGCAACCAAATATAAGCTTTTCCCTCTCAGGTGCCTTTAAGTAATTTCTTAATAAGATCAGTCATTGTCTGTTATTCATAAGTAGCTTGACAAACTAAAGGAAAAGAACTCATTCATATTTTGTAACACACACAGGTGGCTTTATTAAAAGATACTCTTTCTTAAAAAAATCTTTGACATTTCCTTGAGCTGTGTTTTAAGATATGTATTTGTCTTATATTATAAACCATTAAGTATGTCTCCCATGTCTCAATATACATTTATGTGATTGTCACTTCTGTATTTAATGCTCAGCCTTCTCTTCTGGACAGAATGTTAAGAAGTGGCACTACTTCTGTTGTACTGTTGTACACAGACAGCAATATTGCAAAAAGGCACTGGGCAAAACAGCAGGTGAGGCTGTAGAAGAATGCTGTATGTGGAGCAAGTCATATTGAATAGCGCAGCTGTAAATCCTAGGAAGAAGCCCAGGGTAACAGGAAAGAGGCAGGTGCTGAGTGGGGTAGTGACCAAAGCCAGGCCACACCACAGCTAAGAAGGCAGCAGTGGCACCACAGAACATAACCTCACCTGAGCAAAGCATCTGCATAAATCATAGAGAATTCAAGAAGAAAAATCTGAGATGAGAGCTTGAAATTCATGTCCCCTTGTCTGTCATATCTCAACAACTATTCCTAGTCAGACTACTTGAACACATCAGGAAATATGCATGTGTTAAGGTTGGAGAATGGCTGTAACGAAGTCAGTCGTTCAATCTACAAAGACATGAACACAAAAACAATTCTGCTTAATTTTTTTTAATCACCTTTCCCTCCTATAGAGTCTTGCACTGAGCTTTTCTGTCATGAGAATGGTATGAAATACAATTATTTTGTATCTACTATTGCTATCAGCACTGAGTACTACACACAGGCAGAACGGGCCATTTTTAGCATATTCAGTTCATTTCTGGGTTTTCGGTTTTCCTGGATTCTGCTTCTAATAACATATCCGTGAAGTCTAGTTTGTTTCACCTCTCAGCTCAATTTATATTTTAAGCTATGCTTTCCAGAGGGAATCACAGCAAAGGTAAAGAAAAGAACCACTTTTTTTTTTTTCTGGGCCGAAAGCCCCTACTAAACTTATTTTGTAGACAAAGCAAAAAATCACTAGAGGACTGGAGTTTCAAATTTAGTATTTCATTCCTCAAACTCCTAGATGAGAGAAAGTGTCCGAAAAAGCCTAATTAATCCCAGCATGTTGTGCACTGGGAAGGCACACAGACTGTTCAAAAACAGCTCCTACAAGGTACATGGCTCTCGACAGTAACTGGCTGCAAAGGGAGCAACACCTTAAGTCTGCTTGAAAAGGTCTTAGCACAATTCCAAAAGGAGGGATTTTTAAATGGGGGGAGGGGCAATAAATTTAAAAAAGGAAAGCTTTGGGAAGTTTATGACCCACAAAGATATTAAGAACTTCCACAAAAGTGAAGGGGAGAAAAAACAAACAAACAAACAAAAAAAAAACTGATCACAATCTAATCTAACAAGAACCTCTATAAAATGACATAGCTACAAGATTCTGGTGGAATCCAACTTAAAGATCGTTATTAGAATTTCCATTCTGTTTAAAATACTCAGAAGGAAACATAATCTACAAAAAATTAATTTCCACTACTTCTACTGATTATTTTTCTATATCATTCACCTTTTTAATGTAAGTATTGTTCCATGGATTTTGTAACAAACATATGCTCCACTTGTTGGCAATGCCACACATGTTGCATAGAACTATTCCTTGAGATTTGAACTAAATGTCTCGGACACTGCTAAAAACAAGAGCACAGCCAACGGGGGCAAAGCTATCCAGACAGAACACTGAGTTGGAGAGGATGGAAAGGCACAGCAGGCTGAGAAGCACACAGCTGCACAACACTGCTACAAAAGCCAGAAGGAGTGGAAACCAGCTGGAAAAGAGATCTGGATAAAGGCAGAGAGAAGGTGGGAAAACCTGTGTCAGAGAAACAAACTGGGGGGAAATAAAAAACTACCTCTGAAACCAGGACCTGGGAGTTACAATGGAAAGAGAGGTGACTGATGAAACAGACAAGTGGGCAAGGCAGGGTGGTATACAGCACACACAGAGAGGAGACCAGTGACAGACTGGTCTGTAACCATTGGAATATTGTATTCTCAGCACTTTTTTTTCTCAAAAAAAAAAAAATCAATGTATTTTTCACTAAATCTTCAGAACAGATACAACATGGGACAGAACAAGAATTTTGTAACCATTAGTTCTGCACATCTTTGCAGACACTTCAAAATGTAAAGACAGCACAGTGAAGAATATTCTAGGCAAATGGGAAATATCATTTTAAGAAAAGGGCACACCTATCAGAAGAAATCAATTCTTTTCTTTACTCAGTTACAGAGTTCCTGTGTGATGGCATGCAAACCACAAACTCCAATTTTTCATGAGCAGTAGCCAATAAAATATTACAAAAGGAAGCTGTAAAAGCATCGAGCTACTATATTCACAGTTAAAGTCAGCTAAGTGTGGCTCAAAGTGCTACAAGAAAATACTAAAATTTAAAACTCAAGTTACTGGCATCTTCAATTGGATATTTTAAATCTACAAGTATTTCAGCCTTTATACATTTTTAATTTAATGTTCCACAGCTGTAAAATACAGATAGTAATACAAACTAATCCACAGGAGTACTGTAATTTTTAAGTCATTTTTATCAAGTTTACTGATGCAACAGTGGAAGTATTACAAAAAATGTCTAGAAGGATTTTTTTTACTGGTAGCTAGTTTTAATAGTGAACAGTATGTCTGCATATTATATACTCTGATAAAGAAATATGAAATAAATTAATCTTTCCAATGGACCACTGTCTGTGGGAAAAAAAATTCTTCTGTTCATAAACTTAAAGATTACATATTAACATAACAAGGGTGAACTGAAGTTGAACTGAAATCCTAGTTTCGACAGTCTAACTTTTCAATACTTGATTTTGTAATCTTTGCTGTTCTTTCACACTGAGTTTCTTGATGAGTGTAAAAATAGCCTACTAAGATGTTAACTGTTCAATTTTAGATTTCTCTAAACAACAAAACATACTCAACATCTTGCTTTTATACAATCATGTCAAAATACATGAATTGTCTGAAAATCTTAGGCTGACATTTTACAAGCACTTGTCTGTGAAACACTATGTAAAAGTATGTTTGGTTTGTTTTTATCAGTATGATAGGTTCTTCGTGAAAATACCTACTTACAGAAAAAAGCACAAAAATTTTTTAAACATGCAAATTAAGTAGCAAATCTTACAGTAAAGCACCTCAATGAAAGTGTAACATCTTACAGCAGCTGAACTGTGTAATGTTTGCTAAAATAATTATTTTGAAATATCTTAGCAATGAATTTTGAAGAAATTTAACCATTTGTGTACACAACCTTTTTAAAAAGCATCTGTACAAGATGATTACAGATGTAATCACAGCTGACTGAAAAGGACCTCTTGAATTCACACCAAGCAGTATTTCACCCAACTGAATGAATTCTAGGCATCTTAATTTTAGTGTACTGTAAAATAACTTTTTTTTTTTTTTACATTTCTAATTGCAATTGCTCAAACAGAAATGTGTAGTTCTGTTGCTTTGACTTTGGCAGGATGCCAGGGCCCCACCAGAGCCACTCTATCACTCCTCTTGTCAACCAGACAGTTTGACCCTCAGGTCACACCAAATTTCTACAAAAAGGTTTTGCAGCTCAAGCATAAGAATTTTGAAGCTTTCTGGAAGCTTCTAAGTCTACCTGGATAAAACATTTGAACGGAAAACCAAAATGCAAAAGAGAATGGTGAAGATGACAAATGTATTCCTAAAATCTCCAAGGCTGTAATATCACTACCTCTCAGCACTGGAGCAGCTTAGACATGCACAGGAGGAATTTATGCTCACAAAAAATACACAAAAGCAACAGCAGAGAATGAGTAAAGAATTGAAAACAAAACAATTTTTACATGCTAATAACCCATATGTTGAAGAAGAACATGTGCCAAACTTTCTTTTTGCTAGAAAATTACATAGGATGAGTGTAAGAAATTTTACAATACAAATACTGTCAAATGTGTGGTCTACGCATCATGAAAAGCCCTGCCCCTATTTTTTAAAACAGCCTTGAGAGATATCCTTACAGGCTTTACTTATCTCATTTATGTAAACAAATTGAAATGTTTGCACCTAAATAGTCTAAACTGCACCCTAGAGATTATACTGTCCCTATAGACAATGCAGTTTATTCATTCATGCACTTGTGTCACAGGTTTGGCACTAGAAAAGCTTATCTAATTAACTTATATTTCAGTGTCTTTTTAAAGGAGAGATTTATTATCTTTGTTTCCAAACATATTTTCTTCCTCATGTGTAGGTATTTTTAGCAATTGGAATGTGCTAAAATACAGGAGGTGATTTAAATCTAATGCATGATCTGAAGTAAAAAAAATCTTCCTGAAGAGTAATTTTTAGAAGTACTTGTACACCTAAATATGCAGGCAGGTATGTTCTGGAGTTTCTAGAAGTGTACATAAGCCGAATTCACAAAAATTCTCTGCTGTCATTGGCCAAAAGAAGACCTCACCACCCCATTAACAAATAAATATCTTTTCCCATAATACAAGAGATTGCATTTGCTTTGCACAGCAAATCCACTAGACAGTAGAAAGATGACCGGACTATCACATCAGAGCTTTATGAAATGTAAACACTAGTTTCCCTAAGGCATCTAAGAAAGACACACTGATAATGTTAAAAATAGCAGCATGAAATTTCTAACAATATCAGGTAGGATGATTTTTCTCATCCTACACGCCCTCAAGAACCTTTCCCTTTAGCACTCCAATGATAACAATAAAACGCCTTTTAAAATGCACAGTGAATTTACTCCTGTTAAATTTTTATACAAGTTATTTACATAAAAATCAACATTTAAATCTACCACAATACTATTAGAAATTTACTACAATAGAAAGTAAAATATGGTAAATATTTATAAACATTTAAAATTAACTGAGCTTAATTTTCCTTTTTGCAACATATTTTACACTGTTAATGAGAAAATATTCTGCCTAGCAGCCTGCTCTTTCTGATCACATGTATTTCTCAAATAAATAACAAAAAGAAGACTGCATACATAAATGGTCAGATACTGCTGCTTTTTAATACCTGAAAGTTGTTACAAATGAAGCGGAATGATCCACAGCACTTTTGCTTTCAAAGAAAAGTGAAATGGATTGCTCACATCTTTCCTAGAACTTGTGAAGTCAAATACAGGACCTGGATTTCAAAGTGAAGTATGAAAATTCTTTTAATACTAAGTGGCTTGTGAAGTCTTAGTGAATCACTCCACATATAATTTAAGCAATTATCATAGGAATTAAATGAAACAAAAATGAATTCAAGGAATCTACTAGTTCAAATGAACTCCAATTAGGCTGCATTTAATCCTCTTGGTCAAATATGTTTGAACCCTTAATTTCCCTTCTCTGCTATTATTTTTATTCACATTTAATAAATGCTATTTTTGGTCTGATAGTTTAAGTCACCTTTCCAGGAAAAAAACCCAGCTTCACTAAAGACATACTTTACATTCTATTATCATTTTATAACTTAGAACTTCTCACTGGTTGCATCTACAAAGTAAGTTAATTCTGTTAAATGCAAAACAAAAGCATACTACAACCCAGCAATGACTAAGAAATGTACCTTAGGAAAGACACCTACTTTCCACTTCTCTCACCTCTTTAGCATTGCTTTTCATTTTGTTTGCCTTCTAGTAAACATCTCCTTTCTTGGATGCTGCATCATTAATTCCTCGAAATGCATTTTTATTACCAGAAGCATCACTAGGGCTTGTCAACATGCTCATATTTGTGAGTCTTCTTCAAAAATTACTCATTCCAGAAATTTCTCTTAAGAAATCAGCAAATATGTCCCTTTTTTCTACCAATGTAGAGCTCTCTCTGTGGAAATTATAGCTCTTACAATTCCTCTGTGCAAATTCACACAAAAACATGCAGGCGATAGTTTTACTGGTTGCTTCATGATTCAGTGAATAATGTTTTCCACAAAAATTTTTATATAGGTAAAGTTGGACTAAACAAAGCTACTCATTACAAATGTGACACTTAGGATTAAAATACTCATCCCTATAAAAGTAGGTATGATTTGTTAGGTCTTCTTCATTGTTACATTAAATAGTTGTTTCTGTTACTTAGGATTAATTTATTAAATGTTACTGATAAAAAGGAAGTATTTTCTCATTGTTTTAAGTTACACTAAAGAAAACTTCCCAGTTTTAACTGGGTGTCTATTTAAGAAATTATGGGTGAAATTGAAGAAACTGATTTCTTTTTTTAATAAATACAAACAAGCAGTTCAAAAAAATTATTTTACTCTAAAATACATACTAAGCCTTAGCAGCTATGATAATAGCTGATTTGGCAAATTGCAAATAGAACTTATCTTATTGCTTGATGGCCAATAATCATTTGTATAAAGGTCTCACTCACCTCTTCACAGCATGAATGACAAAATAAGAATAAGCAGAGCGAGTAAAGAAAGGAGCACAGTGCCAGAATAAAGTAAAAATGCTTTCAATTATTCACAGAGACATAATGTGCTTCTTTATGATTGAGGAGCAGTCATGGAGAAAACAAAAGAACAAGACTTTCAAACACAGTAGTGTAATGAGCTTCAACAAGCTTGTAGTCTATAAAGTGCACAAAGCAAAATGGACAGAGAAAAGTATGCAGAATTCCAGCCTAAGCCACTAACACTGTCATTTAAACAGAGCACACAAATTTCATTAAGCATTTATTAAAATTGAAGTTATCCATACACATAAACACTTCTGTCACAGAAAGATACAGAATAAAATAAAAATCCCAACCTCTTTTCCCACAATTATGTACTTTTAAAGACAGAATTCTTCCCAGACCACTTTCCCTCTTGTTATTTCCTCTGTATTCATTGTTTCCTACATTTTTCTCATTATCACTATTCCCCTACCTTTTCCATCCTATTGCTTTATAGTTATTTTCTTTTTTGTTCTTTTATCTTTTTTCTACTGCTGCTAAAGCTATGTTCCAAAGAGGAAAAACTATGTAATGGCTCAGGGAACTTCATGCAGTAAAGAGGGCACCGGGTACAGTGCCATTCACCAATCTGAGTATCACCTTCTGCTGTGCACAACTTCTCAATCCCAGAACACTTTTGCACACAGGATGTCAAACTGCAGGGGCAATTTAACAGATACACTGTGTATCCACATAATTCTCAGCCTGGTTGAAAGCTAGGTATCCTACAGCCACAGAGATAAACACATGGAAATTCTGTGCCAAACATCACTGTGTGACCCATTTCTAAGTATGGTCACTCACCACCAAGGTACAAGCAATGAGCCCCTTTCTCCATGCTCGTCTCACCAGGCTACAGCCCCACACAAGGACACTTTGTTTAAAACACACAAGCTCATGCTTACAAGCTCAGACATCCCCAGCAAAACCCAGAAGGAAGCTGTACAAGGCACACCTTCCATAAAAAAACAACAGGAGGAATCTTACTTCCAACTTCCTATAACCAATGTAAGACCCACCTGAACTTAAAGCAAAGATGAAAATTATGTCCAGAAATCCAACAGGTCACATAAACCAAGATGTCCCTGTCAATCAAGGCTGGTAGAGCTGCCCAAGGGACATAATTAAAATAAGTACACTGTAATTAACTAATTAAAGGGCTATGCCAAAGAAATGCTGAATAATGCTTTTATTCAGTATTTCTGCTCTTCTTATATAGGTGTCAGAAGTTCATTAATAAACTTGGAACGAGCTGTGTCACAGGCATCAGGTGTCTCAGAAAAGAGAGAAAGTGCATTCGATCAGTTTGATCAGTTTGAAGAACCTACTTCTTCTCCTCTCAACCCCTCTTGAGAGCTTTTACTGAAAAAAATATATTGGACATGGATATTTTTTAACTGAAATAAGAGTTTCCATAACTTAAGCCGTTAAAAGCCCCCATCAGGAACTTCCTTCATTTTTAACACACAAAGGCTAAAAATTACATGTATACAAGCTAATTCTAGTCTACATTGCAAAGAATTAAATGAGGGTTCACAGAGTCTTTGGAAGATGACTGAGATTTGGTAGGACAGTTTCATACATAATATAAAATCACAAAAAAGGTGCTATCTCTGTCTCAAAATCATTCCTAAGTAAAATATCTAACCATAATTAGTCTAGGAAACTCCAAAATAGAACATATACGGTCAAGACACAAATCACACAGAACTGACTGAACTCTAACACAGTTTCCCTGTATTGCAGACTTCCCATATAAATTTTACCTAAACACCTAGAATTAAAAAGTAAAGACAGTATGCTGGCACACAGCACCAAGCACATGAAATTCAAAGATGAATAGCAAACCATCAACACCATTTTTCTGCCACTTGGGACATGCTCTTAAGGAATAACCATATTCCCTAAACAGTTTCTAGAAAGTGATCAACATTTTGATATGTATTGTTGGAAAAAAGTTTAAAACTGTTCCTTGAAATACAGTTGTATGTGGAAGATCTTACATTCTCAAAAGTGTATCTTCATTTTTTTAATACATCTTACCTTCAGCAAGACAGCAATAAAATGATACAAGTAGTTTCTACTCAGTGAACTTTTTCAACCATTATTGATTAGGGGTGTGCATAATATACATTTGAAGTTAAGCTTGGCTGAGACCTAACAAAGTCCCTAATTAAAAAAAAAAATAAATACAGGATACTAGCATCTCCTTTTGATTAATCTTAAACACAGCAATGGGCTAAAGGTCACTGCAGTGATTTTTCCCCAACATTTGAATTCTCTTTCCATATGAACAAATGTTTAAAGTAATATTGAAAAAGTTATCAAGACTTATAGCAAAGTCTGGTTTCAATGAACATGAAACTTTGTTCAGATTTTTCTTCCAACACTTCCTTTGTTTGTTTCAAACAAATTTAGTTGGCCTCATCCCTCTTATGCATTATCATAGCAAAATAAAAAGACTGTCTATTTTCTGCCAAGTATCTGCTTCTATAAGAGCAAGGATTTTATTAAAAAATGCCAAGGAACCCAGCAGCGCTGAGATTACTCCCATTAAGACAGCAAAACTGAAGGAAAAAAAGAGACATCTGACTATAGCCTCAGAGAACATGCACCAAATAGCATTTTCTTAACATGCTCTAATAGATTCAGGCAGAGAAGAGAATTTGATTTGGAAATGAATTATCAGCTGTCACAAAACATGGACATCATTAAAAGGAGAAAATATGGCAAACATGATACAGCCTATCCTTTTTTAAGCTTAAATCTAAAATAGTACCAAATTAATAGTAAAAAAACAGTTAAAATTATGTCAAGATAAAAGTTCAAATATAAACCTTTTTTTAACAGTCCTACAATTAGGAATATGAACAAAAACCAAATTCATATTCACTTTTGTCCTGCAATTTCCAACAGCTAAACTTCTCGTAACAGACAAAGTTTGAAACCTATTACACAACTGCGCTTTAAGAATAAAAAGTCCACATAAAAAACCCATTAAAAAAAAATATATAATGGAAGTCCAATCTGAAAACTGCTATGCCAAAGATATTGTATAGAAAACATAAACCCTGATGCAAAACCAAACGTGAAATCCTACTACAAAAAAAAAAATCTATTGTCTCTTCCTGACTTTGGGAATACTATGTTCAAACTCAATGAAAATGGACTTTGCACAGGACTTCATTCTTTTCCTTATGTGAGGCATAAGATTTTATTTAATTTTTAGGAGGCATTCTGGATTAAACATCCTTATTCATATCACAACACCTTCATGCTGCCAACTGGCAGGAAACTGGAAATGGAGTGCTGTATTCCCCTCATTAGTCACCATAATGCCCCCTTCTGGGAATCTGTACAATATAGATACGTAGCTACAGGTCAGCCTTTCATTCTATTCAAGTACATGTCAAAAATCCATATACCAAATTACTCAGTATGTATCAGACCTGAAAACAGCATTAAGGACAGTAGAATATAATAGGTATCCAAAAGCATGCAATGCAGAAAATGTAGCTTTTTGACACAGGATTCCCAAGACCAAAGTGCAGTAGGAGAAGTCATACTTCAGGCCCAAGCACCTCTTCTTCTCTATGCAGAAAATAGGGAAAGGTACTTCCCTCACCCTATTTTGTACAGGCTTCTTTTCAAAAACCTTCCCTTTCTTCTCAGCAACATATACAGAATTCAATTCAAGTTTCACCTTCCTTCAAGAAATTACTTAATATGGAATCATTAGACACCAAAATCTGCAAATATGTCATACATGTAGTATGCCTCAGCTTGCACATATATTCAGTAAAGTACAAAAGGAGCACAGATGTGCAAATGAGTATGAGCAAAGAAATGCAAACTAGGAACAAGATGAATCAAGACTGTCAATCATGTGAGAACTAAATGGTTATTTTCTTTAAGATTACTTCCTATCCCAGCTTGTTTCAAGACAAGAAGGGATGTATCATTTAGGATGGTAACCAAAAGGAGGTATTCAAGCACCTTAACACTTCTAGGAAACCATGTTCCTCAACGTGTAAATTCTGCACCTGAACGGGTGAAGGGAAAGTGTACTGAATTTTTATCTTCTCATTTCTGTGTCCAAAAGCATAGCTGAACAAGTGCTGGGTTCAAATTGCAATCCACTTCGTAAGAGGCAGGTGGCACAACTCTTGTCACCTAAAAAAGCTCTATTCCCAATGGACAAATGAACAGCCTTTTGAGTTACATAATCAAGACAATAAAAATTGATTTAGCAGTTTTGAGATCAGAAAACTCAATGGAGAACAAGTTAATTTAAAATTCCCCCATTACTTCCATATGCAAAAAATCTAAAACAGTACTGTTCTCAAGAACACCAACAAAAAAAAATAGGGTATGGGGAAAGGAAACAAAGGAGACAAGCGGAGGAGAAGCAGAAGAAGCAGAAGCAGAACTAGAAGAAGAAGAAGCAGCAGAAGCAGCAGAAGAAGAAGAAGAAGAAGAAGCAGAAGAAGAAAATAAGCAGAAGAAGAAGCAGAAGCAGCAGAAGCAGAGGCAGCAGCAGAAGAAGAAAAAGAAGAAGAAGAAGAAAAAGAAGAAAAAGAACAAAAAAAAGTCCCAACAGAATCCCTGTTGTTTCCTTTGTTATCCAACAGTTCTAAAAAGAGATATTGCTTATTTTGGGCATGAATGATTTTATCACCACAATCTATGCCATTCCATGAACACACAGAATACGAGAAGTGACACTTAATATATAACTCCAGTTATAGCCAAAGCCACAGAAATTACTTAAAAAAAACAACAACAAAAAAAGACCACCACAAAAACCCCCATACTTGAAGATGTGTTTGATTATACAAATAGCTAAATAAAGTTCGAGACATGAAGTTAAAAAAAAAAAAAGAACAACAAACCTCTTATTAATTTAGACACACTAGTTTAGGTAGAACTATCTAAAATAAACTCTTATGCAATAACCAGATCAAAATATATCTATCTCTGACAACAAGCTTATCACATCATTACTTCAGTTTAAAAGTAGGTTCTAACAAACAATCAGAGAAAAATGCTACAGATACATTTTTTCATTACTAGTTTACTAACTTCCTTCACAAACCATATTTTTCAACACAATAAAATGTCTGCTGCTGAGACAGGGGGAACTAAGGCAATATGTTTTGAAAATTTACCTAGTACATTATAGCTGAAGAACATCTACACTAAGTTCATTAGCCATCAATCACCATGTTAAATAAGTTATCTGGGTACTTTATATTTTAATGAAAATGTGCCTAATAAAATTAGTTACATCTCAACCTGTTCTACAGTCCTCAAGATAAAGCTTTTCTGATTTGTTCAGTATCACTTATAACTTAATTATAAAAAGTGGCATCATACATATTTGGTTATTAGAATTTAACTACAAGGATGCTTTAAACATGAAAATTTTTACAGAATTGTCCTTTGTCTTAGAGCATGGCACAATGCCAAGTGTCTAAAGCTACGGTAATATGGTAACTTATCTATTTACTACATTTCAAGACATTATTCTCTACGGAGACACAGGAAATTTTCACATACACATGCTTGGATATATCACCAAGGCTGACAACAGTTCAGGTCTGAAAGGCATCCGATTTATTGTGCTAGCTTCTTCTTTCCCACTAAACCCAGTTGGAATGGAAAACAAAATCATCAATTGGAGATTTCTGTGAAACTGTCTTTACATTCCCTGCAACTAATGATTTTTTAAATTAATCTTTTTAGAATAAAGGAAAAGCCTAAGATGCTTTAGAACAGTGACTTTTAAACTACTTAGCTAACTTACATGTTGCCAGTTACAGTTGCATAGATACTGTGTTCTTTTCAGCCATCTAACAATGCTTTATTTTATTAACCATTAGTGTATGTTGCAAGATATAACAATATAATCAGCACTGTATTTATGGATGAAAATGCTGTAGGTTTTTTCTAAATAAATTTTTAAAGCCATAACAATTATTATTAGCATTTATGTATCCTAGAATAAGACTTCAATACCTGCTGAAGTTGATTTGAATTTATTCCCATTTTGCATCAGTGTGATAGTGTAAAAGACTGAATGATTTAATCAAATCCTATAATTAGGGGCAGATATCGAACTGGAACACAAGCACAAATACCTGTGCAAAAAAAAACTGAATGCAAATGCTGTATTATACCAAATAAATATATTCTTTATGATCTGTTTTACCATTTTTATCTACATGCAATACCTAAAGGAGTTCTATTGTTATTTGAAATTTAAATATTACAGCTTAAAGAGTGGCAAATTAATCTTCAAAACAATTTTAGTAATAGAGGTAGGCCAGCATTATCCAATGCATTTCAAACAAAAGTAAAGAGAGGGATGCTACTACCTAAGGTCATTCAGCGAGCCAAGCTGAACAACAAAATATTTTAATCCTAGCCTTGTGTTTTAACACTGGTAAATGCTGCCTATCCCAGGCTGTTAGCAGGAACTGTATTTATGCTCTGACAGTAAAGTAGACTCATGGAATGTTTGATGCCCAAAGGAGAAGATGAAAAACAAGAAACCATATGTCTGAAGTCTTTCTGAATATGCCTCAAGAGCATTAGAAATAGGAAAGCAGATTTTCAAAAAAAAAAAATTGCCACACGGGAACATCCATTTTAGGATTCCTGACATGTCCTGAAATAAGAACGAAATGGAAATTTAAATGGCAATATAAAAATCAAAGAACTATCACAATATATTAGTATTAATACAGTGTATACTAAAAGGTTATTGTACACATGCTTCCTAAGGAGTGCAAAGGCTCATTTTACCACTCTAGCCATAAAACAAGACTCTTCTTCTAATATGTGGAATGAATGAGTTGAAATGAAGGCCTAAATCTAGTTTTTCTTATTACAGCACAGCTAATCAGTACACCTAATTTACAACACATGTACTGAGACTAGTACTATAAGTTCTACAAGTACTACAAGTTCTCCCTTCATAAGGGATTTAATCCTACAACAAAACTGAAATAGACGTAAAAAGCATGCCAAGCTTTGCATGAGACTGTCCTAGGGGAAAAAATACGTATGTCCCAGAACAAACAAACAGAAGTCCACAAACAAAAAAGAAAACAAACAGACCACTGAAACAGCATATGAGCTAATTGCTGAGGGTGTATCAGCTAATCCAGTGGAAAAGTAAAAATACATTTTGCTATCTCCATAGAGTGGGGACATTTTCTGCCTGCTTATGAACTCAGGGAACACATCCCACAGAGTACAGCTACCAGGAAGTTTATATAGGCTTCTGAAAGTGCATAAGGAATACTAATACTACAGCTCATTGCTTTTTCATCATGAGTTCACATATTTTCTCAGTATTTAGAAGATGGTGCTACATTAGTTAAAATTAGAAATAAAAAGATCAACAAATTAAATCCTTTCAAGGAAATGAATGAAGTTATATTGCCCTCTGCTGATGAATAGCTAAAACTGGATATAAAATCAGAGCTTGTGCTCCACTATGAATATGAGTTACTGAAACTCAAATATTTGTTTTGTTATTATATAATTCCAAGACATCCCACATTTTTGTTTTACAAAGACTTGTCAAAAAAAACCCAATATAAAAGAGATCCAAAGACAAGAAAAGATGCAGATGTTAGAAAGAGTTGAAAAATAAACGTTGCTGATTTCATGTTACTGTAAGATAGATTTACCTGCATGATCTCACTTTAAATTAATTACTATATGAAAACAGTAATTCCATTCATTTTTTTCACCATTTTTTCCTCGAAATGAGTAAGAAATTATATTTAATTTATCAATAAGAAAAACCAATCTTCTCCACACTGACTTTAAAAGGCTGATTTTAAAAAGGAACAATATATAAGCAGTTAGGAAAGAACACTATTTTCAGTCTGTACAGACTGTTTGATGACAAAACATAGTTACTTAAACTACAGATCAACCAGTATGCTCTTATTTAGCCTACAGATATTATATTGGTTAAACAGATTCACATTTACAAATATTTTAATCATTAGTTAAAATAAATTCTTGCTGCCTTTTAAACTTTTTTTTTATAAATAGTACAGCTTACTGCTGGTAATGCTAATATGTCATTAACATCTGCTGGAGCCAGAGAGAACTGTAAGCCACCAACAGTTCAAATTAGCAGCAGTGCACATACAGTTAGACATACTATGAAAGGCTCAGCTAGATCATATGACAGTCTAAATTTCATTCCAGCATTAAACCTCCTAGTCCTGCTAAAACAGAAATTCTTTACATTACCTGCAGTTTTATGATGTGTCCATTAGATCACACTAAGTCATTTCATCTCAATTCACATTATTTTAGCATGTATCTACACAGGCCTCTGATTCCTTTCTATGCTGCTTGAGGTATGATTAGCAGCACACACAGCATAAGATCACCTTGGAAACAAGGCAGTATGTTCTCTCAGCACATAAACAACAATATTGCATTTTTCAACAGGATGTTTTAATAATATCCTTTTCGTTTTGTTTAAACCACAGAAGGGCTCAGGACTGAGGTAAAATGGAACAAACAAAAAGAAATAGTACCTACAATGTACTCTAAGTAAAAGGGAATTGTATTCATCTTAACATCAAGTTTTCTTCATTATTCCCATTTTAAAAGCCTCTTTCATCAACATTTGGCAAGCTTAAGACAATATAAAACAGAACATTAAGTTGTGATTTTCTCTAACTTTTGTGTTGCCCCTACATATGTTTTATTTATATACCAGAGAACTAAAAGAACCATTTGAAAAGGAAAAAACAATAGGTAGCATGACAATACTAGTATTTCTTTAACTTTCTTAAGTAGCAGACAGTTGATAAACTGGTACCTATTCATGGTACCTATTCTTTATCACATTTATAAGTGATGTGACTAGACAAAAATATTCAGCTGTCAAAATGATACATCAAAGTCGTAAATAAAAGTCAATTAGCAAATCAAATTGCCAAAGTGAACACCTTTTTAATTGTGTTACTATACTCCTGACCACTATTTTCCCAAAAAACCCCCCTAAATAACTATCCTAGAAAGCAAATGCATTATAAATGTACTATATGTGCATTTATCTCCATATTATTAAATATATTATCCAAAAGATATGATATATTTATACAATGCAATCATTATATAATTATGTAATATAATTAATTATTATTTTGTTTATATTTCATATGGTTTCTATAAATATGCTATAAGGTAAAATTTCAAGTCTAGTCTTTCAGGGAAGGGACTTAAAGGCTCATATGGTTCAACCTTTCGTAAGAAAGGTAGCAGAAATTTATCTTCCACCTGAACACATCCCAAATTTCAAACATCAGTTAATGTGAGTAACTTTCCTCTGTACTGAGACCTTGCAGGCTAACTCACCATGCCATAGTATGGTGAAGAATAAAAGTTCTTCAATGAGTTCTAAATACAAATAAAGGCAAATGAAGTTTCTCTAGAATATAATTTCAAATCCTTCGCCATTATGATTGCTTATAAACACAGCCTAGTTTGTAAAGGAATAAAGGAATATTCCTTTGTTCCTCATAAAGGAATGTTCCTTCTAAGAGTAAATGCTTTAATACCACTAAAACAATTCTTATTCTCACTTGTTATAACTTTAAATAATGCATTCACGTCCAGCAAACAACTTGTATTGAGTTTCTGCCTATAGTAAACCATCGTAACATACCAATAGAAAATATTTCTTAGAGCAACAAAATCCTGAGAACTACTGTAATAGACTGAAGATTTACTTTTAAAAAGAGAAGGAGGGGGATAAAAAGAAAAAAATATAAAAGTCTTTAAAAAAATTTTTTCCTCATTTCACTACATTTACAATGTCAAGAAATTAAGTATATTTTACACACTAGGGAAGCCCTCAAAAAGAACTGCTATATGTTACCTGACTTTACACTTTTCTTCTCAAAATTACCAGTATTTCAGACTTTGCAGAGAACAGTTAATTGATCATTCTCATTAATGACCAGTTTAGAGAAAACTGTACCAATTATAACTTGCTTTCAAAAGTCCTACATTATTAGTAAACTTCTTGTACCTCGTTTCTTAAGATTCAGAGTATCAACAGAGTTCACTGTGATCATCTGAATAATCCTCTGCTTTTTTTTAGCACACATTCATATATTTTCAGTTGCTTACCACTGGTGACAAAACAGAACAGAGACAGCGATGTTATACAGTTTAAGCATTATTTTAAGTAACCAACTAATTCACATATAAGTTACATAAGGGCAAAAATCAAAGCAAGGATTTTCATTATTAATTGTATTTCTAACATACATGTTTGCTGATTGTTTAAGGAAAAGTTCTAAATTCATTATTGTTTAATAAAAATAGACTCATTAATAGTTGCAAATTGCAAATAGTGCATCTATATTATACTTTAAACACAGATTTTTGTACTTTAATTCTTGCTGTATCATCTTGGTTAGCAGGACACTCAAGGATAACAAATAAGTACAATTAGCAGTTTACGCTAATGACAGGGAGACCCACTGTGCATTATCATAGGGGAAGTAAGAGATGAATAAATATGGTAAATAAGCAACTATGCTGCATGAAAACGCTTTAACTCAACATCATTTTTAATTACGTTGAAAATGCTTAATCACACATAAATTTGAAAGGCAAGCATAACCACAGGCTAGGCAAACACAGATCTGTGCCCACATACAAAGCCACTGAAGAAACAATTTAGAAAGCAAGATTATTTTACTGTTAACTATCTTTCAAACCTATGAATAAACGCAGGAATAATGGTAACTGCAGAAAGAACTCATGGAAAAATTCCCAGACTTACTTTCTGCTATAATTTTATTATAAAGAACAACAGAATGTACCAACAATCCATTTACAAATGAAATCTGAGGAGATATAAATCAGAGCCCAGAAAGCACCTCAGGACACAAACTGATGGAGATTTCTGCCTAGTTAGTCAAAATCCCATATAATTTTGATCCCAGCTATAACACTGAACTGTAATTTCCTCACTGTTTTTTGAGCTGTTCCTCTGACATAAAATCATTTACTTTTGAATAAGCCTTAGAATAATCAAGTCCAACCATTAACTCAGCATTGCCAAGGCTCCTGGGACGGCTGGCCAATACCTGACAACACCTTCCATGAGGAAATGTGTGGTAATACCTTATCTAAACCTCCCCTGGTGCAACTTGAGACCATTTCCTCTTGTCCCATCACTTGTGACTTAGAGAAAAGCCCAACCCTCACCTCACTTTCAGGTGCTTTCAGGCAATGGTAGAGAGGGAGAAGGTCTTCCCTTATGACAAATTATCCGACAGAATTTACTTGGTACCACTGCATTACCAGTAGCTGAAATAGTTACTTTGAACAAAAAAGCCTTAAGTGAGACAACATCAGATCAATCTTTCTGAATGAGTTCAGATAAACTAAATGTTAAAGTTCAAAACCTGGTGTTTAAGGCTACCACTTAGAAAGTTTTGGTTTGCACAAGCCTTTGCAAAGACTTACATCCACACTCACATAAAAATGCATGTATATCACCATGACTTGAACTTAAACTCTTTTCAAACTGCTAATAGGCCTAACAAAGAGAGGAGAAGAAACCAAAGTAATAGCAATAAATCTTAGCACAGCATTTATGGCCTCAGTTGATACAGCCAACCTTTCATTCTGGATTGCTCTCAACATAGGCAGTTCTATCAGTGGGCAACTCCCTTGCCAGAAAATGATTATGTGAGCATTCGAGTTTGAGACTGTTTCAGTGCTGCACAGATGCTAGCTCACAGGGAGAAGCTCCACAGCAAGTTACAGGATGCCCAAGAAAGTTACAGGGTCCTGCTGCGCTTTAGGAACCATCCCATCAGCTTCAGAAGGTAGCGTTGGCAGCTTCTGAGGCAAGTGGAGCGAAAAAGTACCCACACTGTTTGGGGACTATATGAGGGCTATTCAGGTTGGATTTGCTAAGGGGACAAAGATAAATTCAAGTAAAATTGCATCGTTGTCCTTCTAATAATAATTCCTCTGTATACGATACCTTCATAGGGAAAAAAAACATTACATGCTTTTGGTTTAATAAATTTATGAAAGTGTTAACTTAATTAACATGTTTTTTATTCACAGTCATTTTATGAATAGCTCTGGAAGGTAAAACAAGATTACTGAACCTTAATTAAAAACAAAAATCCAAATGTACTGCAGAAGCATAATCAATACAAATTACATTATTTAAATTAAGCAAATTTAATTAAAGGCAGTCGCATTAAATTTATTCTAGTTGGATTCAAAGCTTTTCCAAGTCAAACTGTTTTGTAACAATTTTGTAAGCAGCACAGCAGTCAGTAAAATTCCACATTACTCTAAATTAGCCATTACATACTAGACACATCATTTTTAAGAAACAAAGTACTGGAGTTCAGCAACAAAGTCAGAGTAAGTAAAATCCACTTGACTCTCTAGACTTATTCCATATGAAGTTAATAGACTATCACTGTATTTGATTGTGCAGTTCACAATGAACCCATGTTCACAAGCAATTGAACAGTTCTGTTCAAGTTAACAACTCTTTCCACTCGCAAGGCAAGTACTCGATGAGTACATGGCAGAATACCTGGCTCACAGAAAATACAAATCTGCCTACAAAAACACAAGTAGCATTTCTCATACAAGGTGCAGACTCAAAAAAATGCAGGAGACTACCAGGACCCAATGATAGTCATTATTAACACTAAAATTCTGTTTGAAATGAAATATAATTTGCTTTTTAGAGATGGTGAATTACACTAGCTATCAATAGGGCACGAACATGCTCAGCAGCTTCCGAAAGTCAGAAATAGAAAAACTGGTTTGCTATAGAATCTTGTCAAAATATATTTCTGTCAAGGTAGCTCAAAAAATAAAAATTTTTAAAATCCTTATTTTTTACAAAGTTAGCATTTCATTTATGTGCTGAAAGAACACATATTTTATTAAATTTATTAGATTTTATTAAATTTATTTCCACATTCTACCCCTCACAAGACCATGAAATTCACAGGCATGACAATGTTTCTAAGTTCTAATAATCTAAAAAACCCTCTGAATTAAAACCTAATTAAACAATTAAAGCAAGGACTTCATAATTCTGAATATCAGATTCAATAGCTGCAGCCTTTTTAAGACTGAGGGGCAGTTTCTTTTAAGAAGTCTGACAGACTAGGTTGCAAGATCAAGCAACAAAACTTGCCAACACCATTAAAGAAAGACCAAGAATCTTTCAGCTACAGCCACCAGAGAACTGTAAGAGAGCTTCATCTTTTCTGGCAGAAGATCCTATAATAATGAAGACAAAGTGAAGACTGATTTAATATTTCTATCTAAAATGTGTACCTTGGTACATCTATGATTTGTTTCTAAGCTTAAGAAACAAATATTGAAATTATTGAATATGATAGAGATAGAGATATAGAGATAGAGATATAGAGATATAGAGACAGAGGTATAGAGACAGAGATATAGAGACAGAGACATAGAGACAGAGAGACAGAGAGACATAGAGACAGAGAGACAGAGAGACATAGATATAGACATAGACATAGATATAGATATAGACATAGATATAGACATAGATATAGACATAGACATAGACATGTGCCACAGTGATAATAACTAACTGGTTAAAAGTTTGTCTATCTGCTTCCCTCCAGCAATATGTGGGGACGTGCTGTATTTCAGACACCAAATATCTACAGTGGTAAAGATTAGAAACTTTGCATAGGTTCTTCCTTTCAATGATCTGGCCATCAGAAACTAATAAATATTGCTAACAAGCTTCCACCTTTTGAGTTTAGAACCTTTTTTTGTTGTAATCAAAGCAAAGTATGTGAGAGAAAGAGGACAAATAGGCAAGGTAAACCATCTACCTGCTCAGCATGCTGCTAATATTGCAAATACTGTATTTAGAAATGCTTTACTGAAATCCCCTAAATTAAGACTGCATCACCTCTTGGTTTAGATTTACTCATTAGTGCTAACTCTTTCTGATAACTTTGCAAGCAGGGGACGGGGGAATTGAAATATTCAAATTATTTCCTAAAAACACACCAGTGATACTGTCTTTTATGGTATACTCTCAACTGTTTGGTTTGGTTTGTTTCATGGGACATTCAGGACTTAGAGATCATAAACAGAAAAACTATGAAGCTGTCCTGTTTCAAAAATACTATCAACTATTCAGTTGAGTCATATACAAGGAGTTGCTGGTGATTGTTCTACCTTTAAATACACATAACATTTTTACATTAATTTGGCATTTCCTTTTTTTAAACAGATGGTCAGAGGACTGCTTTATAACAATTACAAATAAACCAATGATTTTGTAAATAAAACTACTTTTATAAGGAAGAATTCAATTAGAATGCTCTTGAAACACAAATCTTGTACAATCTTAGACTATTTTATAATATAAACTATAATAGAAATATAATATAAACTTTAAATAGTGGCAAGTAAAACACATACAATTTTTAACTGCTACTACAAAGCGAATTACAAGAAGAAAGCCCTGTAAACAAACATACCTCTGCTGAGTTCCTAATTCTTACCTTCAAATACCAAACCTGCAGGATTGTGTATGAAACTATCAGAAAACAAACCGCCCTGTCCAGAATTTGACATAAGCTTAACAAGGATTATAGGGTGTAGATGTGTGGGGAACAAGTGGCTGTGATTAGCAATAAAAATATACAAGGGCCCATATCCAATCACTGCTTTATTAAGGCACCAGCAATTACACTCTATTTAATTATGCAGAATGCAAACCTTTACTAAAAACAAGGACTTTACTGACAACTTAATTCTAACTTACTCATTTCTAGCCAAACTCTATGAAAACTTGATTTTAAATGTGTCTGCTACAGCTTCAGAGAAAACCTCAAAACCTCCAGATTTGAACCAAGACCAAGACAGTCAGATCTTAAAGGCACAAACATCCCAAACTCTGATAGCATTTCTGCATTAAGAAAAAAGTCCAATATCTGGTTACTGTGCTGAAATCCAATCTAAAATTAAAAAAAAAACCCAAGCAACTCAACAAAACACTTCTGATTTTGCATAAATTTAACTATTTCACTTTTAATACCCTACTTATTCTTGTTCAGGGTATTCAATAAACTTGACACCACTCCTTGTATGAAATTAAATTCATGATGCAAGCAGGTATTTCTTTCAGACTAATTTGTCAGAACACAGGTAAAAAATATTTTTCTTCTATAGACAACCGTGATCAAATAGAAAGAGCACTGAAACAGCAAGGACAGAAATTCTATGTACACCTCCCTCAGTCCTTTAGATGTCTCACTTTCCTCAAGACCACACTTTCAATGCCTCATGTCTGTTTCCTTCTCTGCTTTTTCTCTCTTCAATTTCATAGGTCCTGCATCTTTTCCATATACACTCTTCCTCTGTTTTGGGGTAGAGGATTGTCTGAAATTGAGTTGAAGATAGCTGCTACTATGCAGATCTAGTCATATGATGTAGCTTACAATTGGTTTCATCTTTATTCACTTCAAGATAACTTCTCTATCTTAAGTGAAGGGTATATTCCCTATCTCAAAATTTGAAATTTAGCCAAACCCACAATTTATGGGTTCATTTGAATAAAAATCCATTCATTTGAATAAAAACCCAAAAATAAAATCCTGTGTTATTTGTTCAAAACATTACTTGAGCAAGTCAGCTTTCAGTTAAACCAGTGTAACACTGAAGTCAACTGAAACTGTAAACACCTGTAATCAAATCAAGCAAAATGAAAATGATCATGCTCTTACTCCCTGCAAACTCTAGCACATAATATCTTTAACATCATTATTATATTTTTGCAGCTATATTCCATGTAGGGCAATCCCACTTCAACACTTACATTTTTTTACTTTTTGTTATTGTCATCCTGAGGCTACATAAAATAATAAAAATGTCACCAAACATTTTTATTTTATTATTTATTTTATTATTTATTTTATTATTTATTTTATTCATTTATTTATTTTTAGAAATATTCAGTATTTTTTCAAAAATCTGACCTTTATCATAATGCTCTTGTATTTTTAACAGCCTTTTTCAGGACAAAAGCACTTTAGTAATTCCACCACTTTCAAGTAGTTTGCTTTATAATCACAGATAAAACAGACACATTATATCTGTATTTGTTATACTGTCCTTCTTGAGGGTTTTCTATTTATGGTAAGATTTTGCCTCCCTGAAGTAAACAAGAGTGTCTTTTCTTTACCCATCATGAAACTTGTATAAAATATAGTAACCCTGACAGCCACACCTTATTCTTTTGTCCAATGTGACTGACTGAAAACAGTCTCTCTTTACTTTATTCACAGTAAGATCTAACACATTATTTCTTTATCCTCGTTTTATCACCTCTTTGAAACTATACTTACACTTAAAGGGAATCAGACATGATGTAAGAACAGATTTAAGACTCACTTCTGGCCAAGGTAGAATTCTCTACAGTTTCTAAGTCCATGGAATTTCTTCAGCAAAACTTCAACAAAACATGAAGTTACCTCTACTTATATATCTCATCCACACAAAAAAAGGAATGTAACTATGAATAATTTTGTGGAGATTTTGCCAGAATTTATTGTATGTTCAGTCACTCAAAACCCCCTACCCACTCAAACATCTATCCAATAAGGCTCACAGAACATCAGCATCACTCAGCACATTGTTTCATATCACAGCATAATTTTAAATTCCAGTATTAAAATTAATTTAAATCATCTGAGTTGAAATTTTCATTCATACAGGTAAAAACAGAAACCCACAAGTAACCTGATTAACAAGAAAGTACTGGAATAATTTTTAACTTCAGAAACATCTGCCAAATTATTAACTTACAGTCTGTCTCAAAGGCATTCAACAGACTTACTAAATGCCACCTACCTGGATTTTTTTAGTAAAATCCTGTACAATCTTAGACTATAAGACAGATTCTTATAATCTAAATAACAACTTAATGGCTGATACACTAATCCCAGCATATCAATACCCTGTGATCACCCACATAAAAAGGGGAGAAGAACACAGAGAAGGGGATTTTGTGATGTTACTTTATTGTAACTTTCCCCTGTAAGAGTAGATTTTTACAATCTTCCTCAATCCACTGGAAACAAAAATGTATAAAGGTTACATTTCTCATCTACATGTATCATAGGTTCATCCCACAGCATTCATACTAATGCATCAAAATATCCAGACCTCTATGTCTTTCTTGTATATTGTGATTGTTCTCAAAAAACCTTGAAAAAACCACTGAAACACTGCATTTACTGAACTGTATTAACATACTCAGCATAAGTAACTGAAGTAACTTCACTGGAATAATTTGGAAAATCCAGATATAAGCACAAGGAGAACAAGATAATTTTTCATTCAGGTGTTTGCTGGATATTTCAAACTGGACTGCCTTCAAGAAGCAGGCACAGTTCTAGCATCCTGGGGCAAACTATGTTTTTTTACATTTAAATACATTGAAATATATGAAACTTCAGTTCAAAATTTTCCCTCAGAATTGCAAGTACATGGGATGTGACATGGCAAAGGTGAGATCAGGTGATTTTTTTAAGACCTGAAAGATAGTAATTTATCTGATAACATTGTTGAACATATGACAACATATTACATAAAGAGAACAGAGAGTCAGTCTTAACTGCACTTATTTGATTATATTCGTTACAAAAGAGTGAAGCAACTTATTTCACTCTCAGGATGAATGCAAGGTCTAGTAACATGTAGAAGTGCACCTTCTCTAAAACTTTAATGTGGCCTTTTTTTGTGTTAATATTTTGTCTGAATTAAGGGGTGACTCCATACATGATCAGAAAAATATTTTCTGATATTTTCTGATAAGGTGATTAATTCTACCTTTTTTCGCAACAACATAAAGTTGTTCACACTTCAGGCAGCAAAACAAACCTTAAAAACTGAATACAACCACACTAGCACTGTGATCTTAATCCATTTTTTTGCTATAAAACATTTCAGAAAATTATTTCTCCTCCTTTTGTAAAGCATAGTGGTATGTTTTGTTGTGGGTTTTATCCAAAATCAAACCAAGGGCAAGTTGGACAGTTCATTTAAGACCCTTTTCAAGACTTTCAAAGATTTATAATTTCTAACAGCATATGAACAAGGTCTACTAATTCAACTAGCAAGCACAGTGGGGAAACTAAACATGCAGCTGAGGCATTTGCCTGTATTCAGCTCCTGCTTCATGTATCTGCTAGGCTACACAAACTCACTGGTAATGCCTACACTTTATTTACCCTGGTGTAGTTACCGCAGGATGTGAGTATATAATTTATTTCTCTTCAGTTATAGATGTCTTCTCTACTACTCTAAGTCAAGGATTTTGAACTGTGTATTTATATTTACAGTGTTTTCTTTCAAAAGCAGGAAATAAACAAATCACATGTTTCAAATCTACGCTACTGCTACTCTTCTTAATTTTTAGATAATATTCCCGAGACTCTGAGACAAACAGAGGGAAAATTGCAAGTACATGCTTATCTCTACAATGTTTGGCCTGAGCCAAACTAGCAATTCCTATAGTTGGTACTACTACAATACCAACTGCAGGACCAGCAGAGGTGCAGAAGTTCCTAGTAGACACATTAGTTAACAAATGAAAATCATCCTTATACAAAGTTTTATCTGTATATACAGAAGAGATGAAAAAGGAAAACAATATGAAAGAAAAAGCAATCAAACATAACCCACTAACAAACAAAACAATAAAACATACATTTGAGTTCCAAACTGTGTCAAAGACAATTGAAATTGCATGGACAAACACAGCAGAATGGTTTCTAGTATCTTGAACTCCTTGATGGTTCAAATGCAGACTTAAAATGGTTCGAAATTAAATAAATTAAGGAAAGTATATAACTAACTAGCCTAGTAGCAGTATTTGAAGGTTTTGCTTTATAAGAAGAAAGGTTGGCAGCTGGTGGTTTTAAGAGAACTTAACCCTAACATTAAGTCACCTTTTTGCCTGTCATAATAGGTCACCGCCCAGTGCCAAAATGCTAAATTAATCTAGCAAGGCTAGAGAACTGACTTCCTCTCAGAATACAAGAATGAGTTTTACATTTGCAAAGGGTGTAAATAAAAGGAATACAATAACAGGTGACTCGGTCTAATTGCCCAGGCATGCACTGACACCTGAACCACATCCTGCTATATATGATGTCTGGCTGAGCTCTAAATATTATACTGGATTCCTGAGATTTGTACTCTTCTGTCTCGACAGAGGAAGGAAAAATATCTGAGATGGTGTCAGACACCTGTGTTTCAGCAGCTGATTCAAGCCCAAAGAGCCTTTTTGTGGAGCTCATATTTATGAAAATAATTTCTTAGTTAAATTCTACTTTTTTTAAAAACCTGGAATGAAAATAATCTCTCTCTAAAGGCTATGACATTAATATAGAGACAGAAATTTACATAGTGGCAAAACTTCTTCCTCAGCAAATTGAGGATAAATATAATCTGCATTCTCACAAAAAGTAAGGAAAAGCAAACTGTATTGATTTACTCAAAATTTTAAATAAATTATACTCTGAAAAGGCAAGTTTATGGTAAATTACTGACTTTTTCTTTAAAAATATCACCTTCTTGAGTGCAAATTGCTATAAAACAAAATCTTCTAAACATCCACCAAGTATGCCAGCTTGGTACATTTTTTACTTTGATAAATGGAACCTCTTGGATAACACTTAGGGGGAAATAAGAAAGATTAGATTCCATCATTTCCACTCACTCACAGTTGTCAGAATGTACTCCAACATTTAAGATGTTTACAGAATTCTCCTCTCCTTACTTCATCAAAAACTGCATAAGAGAAAGAAGTGGTAGTTTTCTTGGTCAACTTTTATTTAATAAATAGTTGCAGCAGCTTGCATGAGAGCCCTGTGCCAGAAATATACATGCATAATGCTGCTTACATGTACTTTACATCACACAGAAAAAAGTTGTGCTATACAGCTGAAAAAGATTCACAAGAATACAGTAGAATTTCAGAACCACAGAATACACTACATATCACAGACAACATCAGTACTTGCACATAACATAGCTCAGACTGTGGGAACACAGGAACAACACCATATGAGATTTCATACGATTTTATAATTAAATGTTCTGCCTAAAGAGGACGGTTCAAAAAAACAGTAGAATATTATTCTACTAGAACAGGTAAAAAGTATTGTGATTATTACTATCCCTTTCGACTTCTAAACCCTTATTCTTAATTCAAAATGTCACAGTACTAGAAATCCAAGACTATGCAAGTTACAGCCCTGTGGGAGACTGATAATCTCCCATTTCAGCAATAAATTTTAGAGTGGGAAATTTTAATAGCTGCTGTTCTGTGGAAATTATGAGTTTGTGATGTAAGAATTAAACAGAGGTACTAAATGATGGCAGTAAGGTGCAAAAAAAAATAAGATAAGCAAGAGATCAATGTCAAAGAAATGAAGAAAAGATAGAAGATAAAATTTCGTGACAACTGCAAAGCTGAGAGAGGCACTGTGATTATGAAGTGAAATGTAAAAATGCAGAATGAACAGGATTTGCTCTGAAGTAGTGTACTAACAATTCAGACCAGAAATGGAAAGCATGTCTGGTTCCAGAAAACCTGTAAAATGTCATTAGCAGACAAGTCAAAGATATAAGGTGGCTAATTATGATCTAGCAAGTAAAAACATTGATTTGTACAGCATGAATGATGCTGGTATTGTTGCAGACTGCTATCAAATGTATATACATGTAGTGTTTAAAAAAAGTTTTGAAAACCAAAAAAAAATAAAATAAGTTGATAGAATAATAACCATATGCACATAGCTATTTCTGACATTCAGTACTAAAACACTGCAACTGGGATAGGGAGATAGGTTTTTAAACCTGTATCTTTAAATTTTACTCACCCACATTTGAAAAATAAAATGGTCCACCTGAGTTGGATTTTTTTTTTCCTTTTGAACAGAATTTATTGTACAAAAGCAACCTAAACATAATCCTCATTGAAAAAAAAAACCTCCATAAATTTTGAGAGGTGGAAGCATTTTTGTGCAGTAAATATAATTTCTCCTCTGATAAAATCAGTTAAATCACATATGTTGTGTCTCAATATATATTTCCAAATAAATATACTGTTTGGATAACATAAGCTGGATATAGCTATCTTCAAGACAATGAGTCTTGTACCCAAAGAAATCAAGATATTAAATTTTCTTCCTTTTGAAACAGTCATAACTGCTTGAGGCTGCTGCAGCACAAAAACAAAATATCTTCACATAGGTCTTGAAACAGTCAAGCTGAAAATCTAAGCCAAAGTTTCATTTAACAGCCTGTCAGTTTTTTGATGTGAAGCTAATGAATGCAGTGGCAAACAAATCCATCAAACCTAACATCAAAACAACTGCACTTCATCCCACCAAAGGGAAAAATACAACCTGCAGGCCAGCACTTTGATCCAACCTATCCACAGAAAACACGTTGCTAAGCAGCTACCACTGAAGAATGCATGAGTAATTACTGACTTAATTTTATGAAAGAGAGCAATAATACTTAAGTACCCCTATTTTCAAGTAGAAAAGGTTGGTAGACTTCTCAGGTTCTACATATCAGCTAAACAACAAAAAGCTTCCCAGTACCAACATCTGAAAACAAATCACGTCTTAAAAGGAGCTGCAGTACAAAAGAATCATTACACTGACTAGTAAAATCACCTAGTGTGACACTACCCCTGAGCGCAGGCAGTAAAATTTACATACATTTATACTGAGTGAAAGTCACCAAGTGGTCCCACAAAACAGACATAGTAAGCAACAAGAGGAGTATTCAGAAATAACAGGACTTTTTCTGAAAGCTTGTGAAAGCATGGACAAGGGGTGTCTGAGAGTTGAGAGACCCTGACAAGAATCAGGAAAAGCAACAGACAGGGGTCCTTTATTCAGCTGGGATAGAATAGCTTCTTACTAGTAGCCAGTACAGTGCTGTGTTTTGGATTCAGTATGAGAATAATGTTGGTAACATACCAAAGTGTTTTGATTTTTGCTCAGTAGCACTTACTCTAAACATCAAGGAGTTTACAGTTTCCCACACTCTGACAACAAGAGGATTCACAAGAAGCTGGGACAGAGCATGGCCAGAACATCTCATCTAAACTGGACAAAAGGATGTTCCACACCATAGAATGTCATGCCCAGAGTATAAACTGATGGGAATTGGCCAGGAGGGGCCAGTCATGACTGTGAGAAGAATCTGGCGTCAGTCAACAACTTTCTCTTGGGTTTTATTCCTTTCTCTCTTCCTGTCCCACATTTAATTTTTACTATATTATCATAGTAGTTCATTTCAATTATTCAGCTGTTCTTATCTCCATAAGTCCATAGAAACTTTTTTTTCCCCAATTCTCCTCCACATCCTACCAGGGGGTGAGGGGAGCAAGTGCTTTGTTTCAGGATGGGGTTAAACCAAGACACAGGGGACTGAGGGGGGCTAAAACAGTAACCAGAGGAAAATGAAAGTAAATCAACTAAAATAACCATAACCGTATAGAGAAGAATTAGAGAGCCCTAACCAAAACTGCTAATATCACCAGCCTCCTGTACACACAGAAGAATGATGTGCAAATATTTGTATTCACCATCACCAATACTGATAACTAACACCCACCTATTTTCCCAACTTACCTACTCAGCACAAATCAAAGCAGATACCTAGAAAACATACAAGCTAATAGCCACTGATTCATCTGCTTTATCAGCAGTAGCAAAATCCACTGGAGTAAGGAAACTCAAAAATGCACTTCATGAAGCCACACATTTCCAGCCTACTCAAATAAATGTAGGAAAACAAGAAAATTCACAGAAGCCTGAAGGAACCTGCTAGCTGCCCCTATTTCATACCACTCAATTATCTTTTTCAACAATAAACAGCATTCAGCAAATGAAATAGGATTATTAAAATGATTAAGAGTATCTAAAGCTTAGAGTACCTCTCATCCTGACAGAACCACACAACTACACTTGTATCTAGCACAAGCACTACCTCCCCTTTGTTTCACTAAACTCTGACATATCCACCCACCAGCACTTCACCAACATCCCTCTGCACCACATCCTTTTGTCAAGCATCTTAAGGAGAGGGTGACTGATTTGTTCTTTCCACCAGGATCTCCTATTTCTCTTCCTGTGTGTTCTTGCCTATGGAAAAAGACAGCAAGAACTACACCGTTTATTCTCTGGAGCTGGGAGGTTTGGAAGGTTGTTTGGATTCTTCATTTTTTACTTCTACTCAATTCTGTACAACTTGATTTTGTCCAAAAGCAAGCTAAAACCAGTAGCTGAGCTGTAGCAAACAGCACACTGGAGGTGCCACCTAGTATTTCTTTTAGGATGTCGTCCCAGGGCTTTGTTCTGGTTTCAGCTAGGATAGAGTTTATCTATTCTCAGTAGCTGTTCCACTGTTGTGTTTTTGGATTCAGAATAAGGATCCTTGTAACACACTGATGTTTGGGGTTTTTCTAAGTTGTGTTTATACCATGTCAACGAACTTTTTTTTCTTTTCTGGTGCTCCATCAGTGAGGAGGTGAGCAAAAGAAACTGTGAGGGAGCACAGCTGGGACAGGTGACCAGAACTCCACCACAGAGCATCATGCCCAGGGCATAAACTGGGGCGAGTTACCTGGAAAGGGCTGGTCTGGGTTCTGCTGATGCCAGACCCCTCCGCTGAAGCAAGAGGGGTCTGGCATCAGTCAGTGAGTGGTAAGGAATTGCATTGTGCACCACTTGTTTTTTCCCTTTTGATTATAATTAACCATTATTACTGTATTTTACTTTATTTTGAATTATTAAACTATTTTTAATTCAACATGCAAGTTTTACTTTGATTCTTTTCCTCATTCCACTCGGTTGGGGAGGAAGACAAGTGGAGTTGATGACTGACTGCACGCTTTTTCATGTCCAGCTGGGCTTAAAACCATGACATTCATGCACAAACTCTAGAAAACAAGCTGGAGGATACGTCCCTGGTCTCAGGGTTCAACTATTACAGGTAGTTAGGAGACACACAGTGAAACCAATACCATAAGTTCAGCATTTTTAAAGACAGAAAATCATCGTTGGAAATTGCATTCATAGTCTTTGTTTAATCCAGGTGTCCAATACCAAGGGTCAAAAATATCTCTTATTTAACATTTGCATGTGATGTTTAGCAACATCTCATTTCATGCTGGAAAGCAGCATCATCACATAGCCTAAATATTTACTACCACTTTACCAAAAATCTTTGTTGGATTTTTTTTCCCACAAAATCAATGAAGAATATTGATTGTATTTCAGGATTTTTTTCTTTTTCTTAGACAGAAATCCAGCTGTAAGCAATTAGAAATTACGCTATAAAAAAATAAGAGTGTTCCTGTAGGAAGACAAATAATCAGTCATCAGTACAGAATATCCTCTAAGGAGAATACAGCAATGTACTGACCTAGATAATGCTGCATTTTGCTGATGCACACAATTTCTGCAGTACAATACAGAGGAACTACAGGATACAAAACATCATTTTTAATTAAAATTCTTGCACTTTACAAATAAAGAAAACACAAGTCAGCTGCAGTATCAGTAGTCCAAAGAATGACAAATGGGACTGCAAGATTGTGTAGGTTTTGGTTTGGGATTATCTGCTTTTTCTTTTAAATCAAATTACTGGACCTGAAAATAAAACTTACTAAAATATTGGTATTCTTTGGAGACACCAACTTTTTAACTTTTTAATTAACACCTCCAGGAAGTTTTCTAACGTTATGATAAAAAACTAATTGTAGATATACTCATGGTTTTCTAGAGAAACACTGCAACCAAGAAACAGAGTACAGTTATACAAAATTAAATTATATTTTTTTCTTATTATTATTATTATGGAATATTAAGTATTTACAGAAAACAACAATGCAATTTTACTTGAATTTATCTTTGTCCCCTTAGCAAATCCAACCTGAATAGCCCTCATATAGTCCCCAAACAGTGTGGGTACTTTTTCGCTCCACTTGCCTCAGAAGCTGCCAACGCTACCTTCTGAAGCTGATGGGATGGTTCCTAAAGCGCAGCAGGACCCTGTAACTTTCTTGGGCATCCTGTAACTTGCTGTGGAGCTTCTCCCTGTGAGCTAGCATCTGTGCAGCACTGAAACAGTCTCAAACTCGAATGCTCACATAATCATTTTCTGGCAAGGGAGTTGCCCACTGATAGAACTGCCTATGTTGAGAGCAATCCAGAATGAAAGGTTGGCTGTATCAACTGAGGCCATAAATGCTGTGCTAAGATTTATTGCTATTACTTTGGTTTCTTCTCCTCTCTTTGTTAGGCCTATTAGCAGTTTGAAAAGAGTTTAAGTTCAAGTCATGGTGATATACATGCATTTTTATGTGAGTGTGGATGTAAGTCTTTGCAAAGGCTTGTGCAAACCAAAACTTTCTAAGTGGTAGCCTTAAACACCAGGTTTTGAACTTTAACATTTAGTTTATCTGAACTCATTCAGAAAGATTGATCTGATGTTGTCTCACTTAAGGCTTTTTTGTTCAAAGTAACTATTTCAGCTACTGGTAATGCAGTGGTACCAAGTAAATTCTGTCGGATAATTTGTCATAAGGGAAGACCTTCTCCCTCTCTACCATTGCCTGAAAGCACCTGAAAGTGAGGTGAGGGTTGGGCTTTTCTCTAAGTCACAAGTGATGGGACAAGAGGAAATGGTCTCAAGTTGCACCAGGGGAGGTTTAGATAAGGTATTACCACACATTTCCTCATGGAAGGTGTTGTCAGGTATTGGCCAGCCGTCCCAAGGACATGGATGTGTCACCATCCTGAAGGTATTTAAAAGACCTGTGGATGTGACCCTTTAGGAATGCTTTAGTGGGGACCTTGGCAAAGCTGAGCTTAAGAGCATTGAGTCCAGCTGTCTGATTAGGGAGTATTTTGACAGCATAGAGCTCAAGGTTAGGATAGGATTGAACAACTATGGGTAAGACTCAGGGGGCTAACAGCACAAACATCATGGTGGAACTTTACAGGAGTTCCAACCAGGAACCCAAGACCAGGTCCATCCTAGACCCAACCAGGATGAAGAGCTGGACAAAATATTCTGTCCAAGCAGGTCGGAGAAGTAATCTCATCACCACGGCACCTTGTTCTTATGAGAAGCTTTAACTTGCCAGATGTCTCCTGGAAACTCAATACAGCAGAAAGAAGGCACTCTATGAAGTTCCTGGAAAGCATGGAAAGTAACTTCCTGACATAACTGGTAAGAGCCTACCAGGAATGAGGTCCTGCTAGACCTGCAGTTTACAAACAGAGAAAGGCTGGTGGGAGATGTGGTGGAAGGGGATTTTCTTGGGCACAATGATAAGAGTTTTTAATTCTTGGTAAAGTAAGGAAGGGGGTCAACAGAACCTCCACCCTCGACTTCAGAGGGCCAACTCTGGCCTATTCAGGACACTGGTTTGGAGAGTCTCCTTCACAGTCCTGAAGGCTCAGGAGCATCCCTACAGATTGAAAGACCAGATGGTGGGGAAGAAGGTGGCCTGGCTGAACAGGGAGCAGGGAGTTTTCACAGGAACTCAGTGAAAAGGAAAAGAGTTTATGATCTTTGGAAAAGGTGGCAGGCACCTCTTGAAGAGTAAAAGGATGTAATGAGGTCATGTAGAGAGAAACCTACAACTGGCCACTGCTGTGAAAGACAATAGAAATTGTTTTTATAAATACATCAACAACAAGAGGACAGCCAAGGAAAATCTCCACACTCTGCTGGAGGCAGGGGAGAACATGGTCACCCAGGCTAAAAAAAAGACTGAGACTTAATGCCTTCTTTGACTCAGAAAGCTTCCCCACAGCAACAAGCCTCTGACCTGGTAGACAGGGAGGAGAACAGATCCCCTGTAATCGAGGAGAAAATAGTTAGTGGCTTGCTATGCCACTTAGACATTCACTCAGTCTATGGAGCCAGATGGGATTCACCCACAGGAGGGTGAGGGAGCCAGAGGAAGAGCTCACCAGGCTGCTCTCCATCATTTTTCACCAGTCCTGGTTAACTGGCGAGGTCCCAGAGGCTCAGAGGTTGGTCAGTGTCATGCCCATCAAAAAGAACTGTCAAGGGAAATACAGGCCTGTCAGCCTGACCTCGGTGCCATGAAAGGTTATTGGACAGATTATCATAATTATGATCACACAGCACATACAGGACAGCCAGGAGATCAGGCCCAGCCAGCAGAGGTTTGTAGTAGACAGGTCCTGCTGTATGCTCATTTAATGAGATACTGTTGGTATAGCATGGACTGGACATGGCAAAAGCTGTTGAAGTTGTCTGCCTGGACTTCAGCAAAGCCTTTCATATTGCCTCTCACAACATTCTTCTGGAGAAACTAGGAGTTCATGGCTTGGACAGACACACTGTTCACTGTGTAAAAAATCATCTGTATGGCTGGAACAAAGACTGGTAATAGGTGCAGTTACATCCAGATGATGGTCATTAACAACTGGTGTTCACCAGAGCACAGTCTGGGGCCAGTTCTGTTTTAATAGCTTTATCAATTATCCAGACAAGGGGATTGAGTGCATGCACCCTCAGTCAGTTTGCAGATGACACCAAGCTGGGTGGGAGTGCTGATCTGCTGCAGGGCAGGAAGGCTCTGCAGAGGGATCTGGACAGGCTGGACCATGGGCCAAGGCCAGTGGTGTGAGGTTCAACAAGGCCCAGTGCTGGGTCCTGCCCTTGGGTCACAGCAAGCCCAGGCAGTGCCACAGGCTGGGGCAGAGTGGCTGCAAAGCTGCCACAGGAAAAGGCCCTGGGGGTGCTGGTGACAGCAGCTGAACATGAGCCAGCAGTGCCCAGGTGGCCAAGAAGGCCAATGGCATCCTGGCCTGTGCCAGCAATGGTGTGGCCAGCAGGAGCAGGGCAGGGATTGCTCCCATGAGGCCACATTTCAAATCCTGTATCCAATTCTGGGCCCCTCACTACAGGAAAGACATTGAAGCACAGGAGTGATACCAGAGAAGGGCAATGAAGTTGGTGAAGGCTTTCAAGTACAAGTCCTGTGAGGAGTGCTTGAGAGTGATGAGGGTTTAGCCTCGAGAAAATGAGGCTCAATGGGGACCTTGTCAATCTCCACAACTACCTGAAAGGATGTTGTAGTGAGCTGGGGCTTAGTTTCTTTTCCCACTCAACAAATGACAGGATGAGAAAATACAGGCTCAAGCCACACCAGGGGAGGTTCAGGCTAGACATCAGGAAGAATTTTTCACTGAAAAGGTGGTCAGGCATTGGAAAGATAGTTCAGGGAAGCAGTGGAGTCACCATCCCTTGATGCGTTCAAGAAACAACTGGATGTGGCACTTAGCACTATGGTTTAGTTGATACATTGGTCTTCAGTCAAAGGTTGGACAGACAGATCTTGGAATTTTTTTCTAATATTACAGATTCTATGATTCTATGCTGTACACAAAAAAAAGGAAGATATGCACACCACAGAACAAGATTTCAATCTAAAATATCTTCAGTTTTACACCTCAAACAGATGATTTATTATCTTTTACTACAAGTTTTCTGATCAGATTTACAATGAGACAAATTGAAATTGTTTCTTTAAACTTTATTTGAAGTTTCACTATTTATGTTTCTTTCTAGGTATCAAAATTCCTAGTTAAACTAAAGTGCTTCCACAAACAGTAAAGCCTAAAGAAGATTTAAGAGCAGAAGTCTGTTGTCTTCACAATATTAACCTCAGTGTATGTAGCTTCAGCTTAAAAACATCCACAAACAGAATTAGTTTGAAGAATAATAAATACATTAAGCTGCAAACAAAACTGACTACTGAGAGGAATATATATTGCTGGAATACCTACTATCAAAATAACAACTATAAATTAAATTTGAATGGCAGCTTGATGTACTATCTAATAGTTATCCCTTTTCCATCACCTTCCTGAGATTCTCACAAAGAAATAACCACATGAAATATTTCCTTACACATGAATTTTCTGCTTACTTACCAGTTTTGCTGCTTTTCCATAATCAATCCATCGAACAGTGGCAAAGTTTGTTGACTCTGCACAATTAAATCCATGGTTAAACCCTGCATGGTATCCATATGGGAAAGTGATCATAAATTCTCCTGCCTCTTGGGTAACCTGTAACAAAAAAAAATTTTTAAAGGCCAGAATAAATAAACTTCAAAAAAAACCTCAACGTGAACCACATTACAAAGCATTTCTAGACCTATAGCAATGAAACCTATATACTCCTTTATAACTAACTAAAACAAATAGTTTTTTTCTTTTACCTTGCAGAGAGATGACATTTAATTTAAACAGAAACAGTATATTTGAGACAATGTTCTTTATTCTAAAATACATAGCTAGGTGCAATACTTAACAAATTCAGAAAGAACTCAAGGTTATCTTGGAACGGAGACTGACTGGTAATAAAACTTCAGTATGAAGAAGATATCATTCTCATTGGCTGAGAGGAAGCAAAGACAGGCTGGATCAAAATAGCCACAAGTGCCATGACTAAATGTTGTGCAGAATGTCCCAAGATAAAGCTATTAAAACACAATTTTTAAGCTGCCACTGTCCTTCCCCTTTTTCTCTTTAGGCAAAATTTTAGAGAGCAGGAGCACTCTGGCACTATTGGTAGGAATTCCAAATAGCTAAAGGACAAGGGGGATAGAAGGCGGTTCTGAAAGACGAAAAGCTGAACTACAGTTGAATTCTGACATTGTTTTAAAGATTGAGCAAGGATAACTTCAAAGGACTACAACCAAAAGAAAACATGTAAAGACCACTGGATCAACAAGATATTATAGAAAGCAGAAAACAAAAAATGAAAAGAAAAAGCCACCCTAAAACTCACTGCACAGTAATTATATTTTGTATATACAAAAATAACCAAAATCCCAACTAGTGTTACAAGACTTGAAAAGCTTTTAGAGTAAACTACAAAAAAAATGCGTGTTAACATAAACAAATCACTAGTCAGGTTACTCTCTTTCAAGAGAGAAATCTCATCTTCCTACACTAGGATGGACTGCTGCTCTCCTATATGGAGAAAAGAGGAGACAGCACTTCTTGTCAGTCACTAGTATTCTCTCCACACAGTGACAGCTTTAATCTTTTAAGTGAGACCACCAGAGACTTTATCAAGGACAGGCCAGTCAAAGACTTGAAACAGCACACTGTCTTCCAAATTATCTGATAAGAGTTAATGAATAAAGTAGATTATACAGAAGTAAATAGTTAAAAGAGATTCTCCATGCTCTGTTTGATACACATTTTATGTGAAAAACACATCAGACAACAGACCCACTGAAAAGCAAACAGATCTATTTAAATGAAGCAAATAATCTGAGCAGTGACTGATGACTATTCAACATATGCACTTGTTTATTACAGGAAAATAAGGAGACTTCTCAGAGTCTAAATAGATTGTGTTGAGTGTGTGGCAATGCTTTGCATAAGCAATACAGTGAGAAAAACTGGAATGACAAGAATGACTCTTTTTAGGGGCATATCCTTATGACTTAAAATCACAAAAAGGAAGGGTTAAATTTTAAACAGTCACCAAAATTAAAATTTACAACTTCAAACATTTTTCTTTTTCATGTCATGTCGTAAACCTCAGCTTTCTACTGGTATAGGCATCTTACATTCAATTTCTGCTTTTACAATCTTCTCCAAAATTGTTATTTTATAATTTTATAAATTCTTTTTGTGCTTTTTTGCCCAGTGCAAGAACACACAGGGTAAGCACTTCAAAGAGGCCTATTTCTGATTGTGTTAAGGGATGAAGGAAAGACAGGAAAACAAGAAAAATAGCCATCAAGGCTAGAGGAAAAAACTGGATCAAACATTTTGCATGGTTAAATTTTTTGTGGATCCATATTTAGTATATACATGCAAATGCACATATAGTTGCATATATTGTAACTGTTACTGTAGCACTTCAACAATCACTGTGGGAATGTTTAAGAAAGATTATTCTCAACGCTAACGATTCCAAAATTTATCTCAATATACCCTCCCACTGCTGACAGTTTAGCAGGTGTTCTATTACAACAAGCAGCAGTTCAGCTGCCACCTGGTAGGCGTAGGCTGACTTATCAGCATTCAGCACATTTCCACTCCTATCACTTTGAGCCATGAGAGATCACAGCCTGGTTCTCTATATTCACTTTCTCACTGAATCCCATTAATTACAATTACATTTGGGTACAGTCTGCTTCCTCCGAAGACTAGGTGATAGAACCAAACTTAAATATTTAACTGTTTGTAGCACTTTTTTTTCTTTCCCCCTCCTACCTTTTAGAGGATTATTATCATCTACATTGAAATACAGTAATAATCAAGACACCAAAATACAAAGATCAACTGCCTTACCCCACCTCAAATGTGTCATACGGAAAAAAAGTATGCTGACAATCTGCAATATGCTACTTTAAACACCAACCACTGAAAATTATACTGTTCAGAGTAATGTTCTGTAAATTCAAAACTATAAATATGGTTATAAAACCATCCAGCTTGGAAAGTTTCACCTGACAATTCATGATAAAGCACAAGGCTATGAAGGGAATCAGTATATTTACCTATATATTACAAAAACTGAATGCAGCTACATTTCCATATGATAATAAATCATTTATAAAACAAACTACTTCTTTTATCAGTAATTTATTCAAAAAAGCTTGCTTTCCGAAGCAGGCAATATCATTCTAAATGCCTCCATTTCTTCAATTTTACACATAGGTTGACTTAAGCATGAAAAGTGAAGTGATGTTCCAAAAAGGCATAAACACATCTGCATCTTTATCCCATCTATGTTGCCAATAGGATTGATAACAGAGATGTCCCAGTTCTTGCTGGGCATGTCTTACACAGTCTTCTCTGCTCCCCTCATCATTCCACCGGTGAGGAGAATGGGGGTGCACAAGAAGTTGGGAAGGGACACAGCCAGGACAGCTGAGACCATGGTATCCTGCTCAGTACATGAAGCTGGGAGAAAAAGAAGGCAGGGCAATGGTTTGGAGTGGTGACATTTGTCCTGCCAAGTCACTGTTATGCGTGACAGGGCTCTGCTTTCCTGGGAATGGCTGAACACCTGCCTGCCCATGGGAAGCACTGAATTAACTCCTCGTTTTGCTTGGCTTCTGTGAACAGCTTTCCCTTTCCCTATTAAACTGTCTCTGTCTCAGTCTCAAAATACAAGTTTTCTACCTTTTATCCTTCCAGTTCTCACCCCATGCCAACAAGGAGGAGTGAGTAAGCACCTGTCAGGTGTCTAGCTTCCAGATGGGCAAAAATGGACATAAAATAGTATTTTCTTTTTTTATTTCCTTTTTTTAATACTATTGGAAAAACATCAACTAAACCAGACAAGATGCACTGTATTCTCCTGTATTTTTGGCCAGGGAACAAGTTAAGCAAAGTTTGTACACACACACCCACATCATATCAATAAATAAATAGCACATATACAAAAACAGAAAACACAATAATAATCAAGGTGTGTGGCAAGGATAGTTTACACGACCACATTGAAGTGGGAATAACCTGAGAAAAAATGTATATTACCTGGTTTTTCTGAACAACCTAAAACAATCTGAACAATGGGAAACCAGGAATCATAGCCCTTTAATGATCAAAAGCCTTTTGAAAACTCAGTATTAAAGAGATATTCTGGCAGGGGACCTTCCGAATCAAGTTCTAATCTTCTAAGTAGGTTTACAGAACTCCAGAATTTAAAACTTTAGAATTTACAAAATGTATAAATAAGTGCACTTAAAAACAAAAGCAATGCATTGAAAATATTTTGTTAGCTGGCACCTACACGAAGTTCAAAGTGAAAAACAATTAATACAGAAAATCTTGGAGAAAGCAAAAAAACCTGAATATTTCAGATGTTTTTAAAAGCAGCTATGTCTTAAATTCATCCACAAAGAAGAAAGACAGGTATTCTTCTCAGTTTCTGTTTGTATAATGTGCTTATCAAACATTTATTCTGCCAATTAAAATATATTTTAAATTAAGTAACAGTCCTTTTGGCTTTATTCCACCTAAACCTTTCAGACCCTTATAATGATAAAGTTACATTTAACTGCCTCAGAAAAGCAACATACAGGCAAAGAAATTAAATACTCGTGTTAAAATATTACGTACACAACTTAACAAAGTGAGTTAAGAAGTGTTTCAGTCAACAGAAAATCACATCCAAGTTACCATGGAAATAAATTAAAAATAAGAAATTTTGGCAATGTCTTAGAAAAAAAATCACAGAAATGCTGTCATGGCTACAAGTGTTTAATGCTAAAACTAAAACTATTAGAATTTTTAACACATTTTCATGCAGACACTATCTAAAAACAAATTAAAATTTTCTCACCTTTACTATAATAATGTTTATACTAAACACAATGTAACTCAGTTCATAAAAGTAGAGTTTAAAAAGAAACATTAATGTACCTTGTCAAAAGGAATTCCGTACTTTTTCAATATTGAGGGAGAAATCAGAGTCATCTTGTGGCGCAGAAAAGCATCACATCCTTGAGAGCTGCTCGGAAAGAACCCTAATAAGGCAAGAAAAGCAAAGTTGTACATCTTTTCATTAAATCAAATAGGAAATCTTTATAATATTTTTCAATATTTAATATTGTTTAAACTTGCTTTAGAATTTTTTACCATGTCATTCTTAGGTTCTGAGAGATTTCACAAAAATCAAATGCACCACCTAAGTTTTTCAACTGCTTTCCAGGGGGAAGGGCTACAGGGTCTTCCTTGTTTGTTAAGACATGAAGTAATAGAATAAATGCAGACCTGTACATGTAGGCATACTTTCTCACCCTTTAGAGAAATACATTGTTTCTGGAAGCTTTTTTTCATGTTAATGCTCATTCTGCACACATGAAAATCAATTGCAGTAAATAACTTTAGAAGGATTCCATGAAGACTAGGTTTACCTTGCACTTACAAACTATCCCTACAGTAAAGAAATACAACTTCCTAACTTTCTACAATCTGTTGTATTCCTCTCACATAAATGGTAGTTCATCATTCACAGAAGCACTTTAATTCTTAGAAAAACATGCTTACTCATTTATTAAAAAAAATCATTTTCAAACAACCATCTGAATTTTTTTAATGCCTTGAGAAAAAGAAATCAATAAAAATTTTCATTTAATTACATTTAATAATAATATGTAGCTTTCTCTCTAATGTTAGATTTAATTTCTTCACTCTGGTGAGTTATATATTATGTCCACTAATCACCCTAAAACTTCAGAACAATCTAAAAGTTATCCTATTATAGCTGTTACATTCTATGTACATTCAATCTAGCACACTTACCAGTACTGGAAGAACAACATTTTTCTGATTTCTCAGAAATTAGGTTAAGCAGCACTTAAAGAGCAAAAGTATAATGTAGACTTGTGCTGGTCAATGTACTAAGAAGCCTGTTAAGCTGCCCTGAGATCAAATTTTACTAAAATTCATCATTCTTATATTTTTTTCTCTCACCAACAAGAAGCATGGAATTCTTTACTCTTTCTTTGAATTGCAAATAATGTTTTAAGTTTCAAAAAGTACTATTTGATAGGTACAGTTATATATATGTGGCTTCACTGACCAAAAGACAGTTAAAAAGAAACTAGCCCACAATTATAGGACTCCAGCAAAAAAAATTCAACTAATTTTTTCACAATTAATGCCTATAACATAAATGATAGCAGTCAAAACTTAGAATCTACAGTTTCTGAGCATCAAGAAACCTCAGTCCTGAGCAGTATAATAACAGAAATACACAGGAACTTACTGTGAAAAACATGATTGCAAATGATACTTGAGACTTGCAGGAAGAGCTGGTATGAAAAGTAGCTAAAAGCTTAATTGCTAAAAGCAGATAGTTTAACTGAATTTTCCTTGAGAAAACAAATTTTGTATCAAATTATGTTACTGCAATATGCTTAATTAGTTCAACACAAGATGATACAAAGCAAACGATGGGCAGACATCCAAAAGTTAAGTTGTACCATTCCAGCTCCAAGAGACCAGACATAGCTGTGACAAGTCCAACCAGAAGGCAGGCTTGTTGCTGAATTCCAAGAAAGTCGCAGATAACACAGAGCATCAGAACACAACCTGCTCAAAATCCACTACTAGAAATTTACAAGAGAACATTTGCTGTGGTTACAGAGCCCTCATAGTGAAATCGAAGTGCAGCCTACACATTCTGTACTGTTATAAAATATCTTTTCACTTGTCAAAGTCTACACTTCTGCACACAAAATTTTCAGCCTCATTCATCTCATTTTCTCAAAGGAACTCCCCTTCAATAAACAAGGTAAGAAAGGAAGGTAGTATTTTAGTATTAAGTATTATATTTCCTCATTACAAGACTCTCTTTATCAGATCTTTTATCTGCCAGGCTAAATGTAAGTCACACAAGCTTTTCTTCCAGAAAATAAAATCTCTGTGGGAGAACTGGCTAATGGATGTAAAAAATGCTGAATAAAGGACTTTGCATTAGAAATATTATAAGACTCTTACAAAAACATTAAATGCAGGCCAATTCAAGATATGTCCACAACATTAAGAATCATTCTGAAATACCAAGCTGATGTTAAAATTGCAAATTAAAAGAATTACCATGCAATCCTGTATGTTTAGTGAAATCCCACTTTCAAAAGAAAAAATTCTGAAACCTATCTAGACTGTAAATACTTTTCAACTTCTGTAGCACATTCAGCTTTTAAGGGACACATGAAATTTTAATTTAACCACTAACACTAATCCATTAACTCTAAATCAGTTCTGCAAGAGCAGGTATTTTGTAGGAATTCACATGCAACCCCAGTTTCTTGGATGGTCTCTTGAGACATGGCAGACCTATACCCTATTCATTCCTTGGAAACTACTACAAAGAAACAAAATAAGAATTCAAAACAATTACTTCATAGAAGCCAATGAGAAATAATCAGAGTGCAGGGTAAAACTGAATAAGGTTGCTCATTGATTTATGTCAATAAGAAAAAGACCATCAAATTGAAAATTCTCCAATGCATGATTTACAGAAACACTGACATCCTTAACAGCTAGAGCAGAATTGGAAGTCTACATGGTAAGTATGTGATTCAATATCTGCTGGCCAAATGTTTGGGTATAAACAACTACAAGGAGAGAACCTTTATCCAAACTCAAGGTTCCTCTCAGCTTTTTAAAACCCTTATTTAGTTAGCCCAAGCAGCAACAGCAAAGAGTATGTGAAAGCATAGGCTTCAGACAGTGTCAACAAACAAAAACATGCCCTTGCAAGACTCTATATACATACTCTAACAGATAACATAGCCTAAAATCTTACCAACGTTATTTGTGCAAACAAAATTAAACTACTTCAGTAACAGCAACATCACTGGACTAGAGAAGACACATTCTTTGTCAATGCTATTCCACCTCAGCATGATCCTTCCACAGAATTTATAATCCAAATACATTCTAGAGAGAAGTCAAGGCCTTCTCATCTTTGGGCAAAGGTAGAAGCAGTGAGCACTCACTTTCTTAGCCATGGAAGGATACAGAACATAGTTTTAAAAATAAGTTCAAATCTTTAAATTATTTAGGGACAGTGAGCGTTGCTACCTGGCAGTCTCATTTTTCCTTTCCACCGTGAGAGTGTCTTTCCAACATATCACACACAGCTCATATCAGATGACCACATCAATATCATACCTATCACTCAGGCAAACTGAAGTGGATTGCGCTCCACTCCCTGGTTGATTAGCATTTTCAAGATATTTGGAATGCTCCTCTCTGCTTCTAAGAATATGCCCATAATGTTTTCAATTACATTGTCCAGCTAAAATCACATATGCACAAATTACAATACCATTCTCAGAAGTGTAATTCTAAACTCCATTGGACTGAGCAGATTGGTTTGCTGTATTTTACCTTGAATGATCAAGGAAATCATAACTTGGTCACTAATAGTCATTATTTAATGACATCCACATAAAATCATATTCTTAGGGAACTTTCAAATCAAATCCTGACCAATGCAATGAATGAAGCTACACACCCTATAATTTTCAACACTTCCTTACTCAAGACTTCACCTGAAATTTAAAGGTGCTGTATTTCTCTTTAATATTATTCAAAATAATGCATAATCATAAAACTCACAATATAAGGAAAAAAACCCTAAATTGCAAATTTATTTAATGTTGTTTAATGTTAATGAAAGTAAATACAAATCAAATTAACATAAATAATCTCAAGTTATGATTATTTATTATTTATGCAGGCCTACATTTAAAGGACTTATACAAAATATTAATAATTTGCAGATCAGTACTATCAAAACAATGGCAGAGATTACAGAAATACTAAGTTTCCTAGTAATTCTCTTTTTAGATTTTACTTTGATAGGTATAAACTTTATATAATTTATTTAAATTATTTTGCCATGATCTGAACTAATTTGATTTAACTTTCTGTGTGAACATGAAAGAAATTAGGAGGGTAAGTCTGCATAACAACAACCATCACAAAGGAACAATGGCAATTTGTATTCTATACAAAGCCGAATACAAAAGCCACAAAGAGGCTTTCAAGTGGTATGAAACACAACTGTAGGTATGCCGAGATTAACATGTTCAAACCTTTATTATCTCTTAAATAAGACTTTTCTAACTTGACTAATTATTTGTCTGAGGAAAAGTTCAATTCGTCAACTCCTAAAGTTCTCACATTCAAGATCCTTAGAAGTTATGCAAGTTCTACTTCAAGTCTCATTTCAACAATTATTTTAATTTGCTTTCATATATAAAAGGTAGTGACCTGCATTAAAAAAAGTAATTAATACACCATAAAAAGCTTTGTACAACAACCATACATACTTACAATATATTAAACTTTACTTTAGTTTCTTCTTTAACATAATTGAACATCACAGATTGATGTCATCTCCTTTCTAAAACAGTTTCTGCATTCAAACAGTCTATTAAAAGATCTCCAAAATCTTTCAATACAGCATTTCTCATTTGCCACTCTGCCTCTATTCTCTTTATTTTCTAACCCCTTTTGTGAAACAAAAAATCATTTAAGAATACCATGGTATTGCAGATTAACATAACAACACGTATAAAAATTGCAGTTAACAGCTCACTTGAGATTTTTATTACATTTATGTCTACATAAAATTGAAAAAAAAAATCTACATAAATGAGAAAGCAGCTGAAGGGCAAAATCAAACTGTTGTCTTTATTAGATGCAAGTCTAATGTCTTTCAGACAAAGCATTTGTAGCCGCCACAGTCAATCAAGATTTCAATGGAAAGCAAAAATGAAAGCATTCATGCACAAAAGGCATGTGTTGTAATTGTGATATGCAGACAAGATAATGGAAAATATTCTAACCTTCCTTTAATTTTATGTATCAACTCCTGCCTTGACTTACACAATCTGTCACTTTTAATGTATTATTTTATTATTTTAATTATTTAGGAGCTTTCAATTAATTCAGTAGGCATCTGGTCATCAGAGCTAAACTTCCTGAAGAAACTACTTTCCTTTTCCTCCAAATGTTGCACTCATGCAAAAATATTTTCCCTTCACGTGGTATTACGTACAAAGGTCTCAATTACACTATGTTTTATTAATGTTTTCTTTTAAGTGACTTGCAGCCATGCAGCTTACTTTATACTTTCATCTTTGTAAGATACCTTATATGAAACTGTATTTTAGAAGGCACCAGCTGCAAAGTAGATCATAGCATGGAAACAATAAGAAATGGTAATTTTCAGTTAAAAAAAAATCCATTGTTTTTATTGTTCATCATTGTAGTATCTTCTACATTCCATTCTCAGCTATTAGCTGGACCAAAAATATGGAAACAATCTACTCACAGAAAAATATCCCAGACTACATTAAAATTAAATACTGAAAACTTAGTTTCACAGAATACATTCTTCAACATTACCTAACTCACCTATCTTACATTGCTGCTACAATAATAATCTCCTGATGAGTACATAGTTTTCCTACAGAAATCTAGTTTCATTCAGTAAATGTAATAGAATAGACACTATTTGAAATTTTATCATCTCTGTTCAGTATCTGATTCTATGATTTGTTATTTGCTATTCAAAACACTGAAATAAAAAGAATTAAGTTATGATCATAAGCATGACTCATTAAGGAAGTTTTCCACTCACCCCACAGTTCTTTGCAACTTATACTAAAATAAAATTAAGAGCAGGTTAATTCTTACTTCTGTGGAGATGCATCCTATGCTGACTAGCACCCAGACATCAAGACACTGTTCCCCCAGTAAAACCTCTCTCTTTCTGGAAAGAGTGGTCTTGGAGATTTCCATTTCTCTGACACTTAATGTTTGATTTCTATAACAGTATTAGGTCACCATCAGCAGTAAGAGGGCTGTCTGCACCTTCAGGCCAGTTTCTTTTTTCATGTATCTCCAAAAGTTACCTACTTCCTGAATTTGTATAGGTTACTCCAATATCTACAGAATTCAGGGTATTTCAAGGAAAGAAGAAGCTTTTTTTTGTCTAAAACAGATAATAATATCGTGCCTCAGTACCACTTCATTTTTAGAAATGAGTGAACAAGGGTTGCTTTAACTGCCCATCCTTTTCCCTCACTCTGAAAATAAAGAAAAATTCGATGCATTCAATGCACTCATTACAGTACATCGAAACTTGAATGGTTTTAGAACACTGCACAGCTGTTAACAAGCAATATGAAATTTACTGTAAATGACAAAGCAGCCAAAAAATATAACATGCAAAGTCCATCGACCCAAAGATCTTACTCCCATCAAATGTAGAACTGTGTATAGAGAAGTGTTTACATACAGCATGAAAAGTCGGCTTCCTCTGACTGATTTAGTAGCAAATAGTTGCTGCTCCAAGATTCCGAAGGCCAGAGGCAGTTCCTATGCTCCTCTAACATATTTCTGTGCCACTGTGCTCCAATCTTGCTTAGGATTCCATGAAAATTTTAGAATCAACCAGGGAGAGTAAGGAATGCATGCTGTGAAATAAACTTTAGGCAAACTTTGAACCTGACAAGATACTTCATTTGGAGTCTCTACATACACTGGAAGACTCAATGAACAACTTTTCATGTTGCCCATGTCAGTCATCACAAGTCTTTACCATATTCCCTTCCCTTTATTTACACTTCTACTAATTGAAAAGTTAAGAGTTTACTATCAAGTATGAAAAGAAAAAGGCAATTTTTTCAACAGTCTTAGTGTCTCTCTCTGAAAATTTTCCAATTCTCTACTTCTTTTACTGTTTTATCATTTCTTGTAAAATTAAATTATTGAATCATCTTAAGTCAGCATCTATTGCCCAGCCTACCAGTTCCAATTAGTTTACCAGTGAAAAACAAACTGTTTAGATTTCTATACTTTGCATTGGGAAAAGAAACTGGAAAGCAAAGAAAACAACTGATAACTTTTTCAAATGAAGCTATGACAAAATTTAGGAATAGGAAATGTAATTATTCAGGTTAAAACGTTTTCCTGAGACATACTTTTAAGACTGGATGTTCACAGGTCCTTACTTTCATATCTTTAACTGTAATAGTTCTATAATAGCTCAGAAAAAGAATCATATACCCATATACTGAAGAAAAAAATTAGTATGAAAACAAAATGTACACAAACTTTCAGAATTTTGTCCTGATACACAAGATCTAATTATGAACTTTCAATAGCATTCCTTTCCTGTCATTCCATTTCATTAAGCACTCCATTCCATAATTCCTTTAATAGTTCTTAGCAAGCTATAAAACATGGGCAGCCAGGCCAAGAAACATCCCTAGTTATTCCCTTGTTCATAATTTGCACTCTTAATTCAGAAACAAAAATAAAGGTGTAGTATTACTGAAGAGAAAATAAATTACTGAGTGAGAATCGTTCTACAGACTAGTGGTTTTTATCCCTTAGTCCTCAACCTTACAACCATATCTCTGCTCCTTCTCCCGAACATTTCTGCCACCTTGTGGTGGTTTGACAGGAAATGTGTTTTTTGGGATGCTGTGTTTGGGCCAATGGATATTCAGACTTTAATACTGGCATTTAATCTGGCCATTTAGGACATGGATCCGCCTCTGAGAACACGGGGTTAAAAGCAGAGCTCTCCCCTGGGAGGGTCCTCTTGGGTTTCCCGCGGGAAAGAGTTCGGGTCTCTCCCCTGGCCCAGCTGCTGGCTGGGCAGGGGGAGGGGAAAGCCATGGGGCCGGGAGAGGTGGGCCTGAGCCTGGGGGTGGAAGGGTGGAACAGAGAGAGAGAGAGACACCGGGAGCCATCGGGCAGCCCCAACTGAGAGACACAGAGAGAGAGAGAGAGAGACGGTGCCTGGGACTGTAACCTTGAGACTGGATAAACATGGGCCTGTGCCGGCAGCACGGCTGGGACGGAGAAGAAGGGGGGGGGGTTCAGCCGGCCGCTTGTAGGAGCTTTTAACCCCTTTTTGGAGAATGAAAACTTTACAGATCATTGACCTCTCCTAGAAGAAAGATAGAGTGGAAGATGAGGAAGGAAATGTGCAAGTGTGAGAGAGGTCTGGGCAAGCGAGAGATAGTGGAAGAATAGAGAAGAATCCTAGTGGGAAGAGATGATGGAGTGGCTTTTGCTGGACTCTTTTTGTACAGCCATGGACAGAACCATGTTCCTTGTGACACAGAGACTGCATTCTAGGGGGAGGCAATGGCCACAGAACCAAGAGGGTTCAGTGTCGGTGCCCCTCGGCCCCAGGGGGTGAAAAAATATGGGGGGGGACAGGTGTCCCAAAGGAGAGACTGTGCCTTTTTGGGATCGGGACAAGGCATCCTTAAGAAGACAACCCTAGAAGCAGCTCTGGTCCATGTTCAGTGGTGAGAGCACTGGACATGAAAGGAAGAGGTCACGACAGCAGATGTACTCCGGGCAGTGCCATGAGTGACACAGAAACACACGAGGCTTCAGCTGCATTTCCAGGGGAAGCCCATGGTGCAAGAAGGACTCCTCTCCTCTTGATGAACTGAGGATTGATTGTCTGAAGGGTGGTTTTGGAACAAGAGTTGGTGATTTGGGGAATAGATGTATTGTATTGGAAATTTGGTGGGGGGAGGAGGAAATGTATTTGTAAGGTTTTCATTTTCCCTGTGTGTTCCTTTTATCTATAGTTGTAGTGTAGTTAATAAAGTTTTGTTTTCTTTTCTTCCTAAGAGAGAGCCTGCTTTGCTTATTCCTGGTCACATCTCACAGCAGAAACCAGGGAGAAGGTATCCTCATGGGGGCGCTGGCATTGTGCCAGTGTCAAACCATGACACACCTCTAAATGGCAAAAGCCAAAATGCTTCAGCTAAAGTGGATCTATATGCCTGCTCAATAGTCAGCAAGCTGTAAACAAATAAGACTCAGTGTTTCTACACTTTGTCTGCTTACCCCTTCACAGAGGCAATAACCAGGACTCTATCCCTCTACCCAACCCTCAACTTTGATGAAACTTTTGGAGACTCATCTGTCTTCAATATTTCTTTCTCTGTATCAAATTTGGGTAAAAAGATTCAAAAAGTTGCTGATGAAAAGAAGCTAGAACAAGAAAGAGCAAGGGCACAGAGGAGACAAAAATATTAGCAATGAAAAGCTAACGAATAACAAAATATTAAGCCTCATTTTCATAAGTTTCACCAAGCTATAAGTGGCAGTAAAAAAAAAAAAAAAAAACCACACCAAAGAATCACTTCAATTCTTAATTCCTCAGGGCAATAATCTTGTGTGACTTTTATGTGTCTACAGTATTAAGTAATAAAACACTAGGTGAGTCAAGAACAATTTTTCTCACTTTCCTCAACCCTCAAGGGTTGTCCTTCAAACACCATACATATGAAAATATTGGAAATCTTACCTTGAGCTAGTCTTTCAAGCCGTTTCCCATGCTCTGGAGGAATAGCATACCTAAAATTGACATAAAGAAAAGGATGAAATGCTTAAAGACATAATTACTACATAATGACTAAAAGTCATCATTCATGTATGATCAATATCTAAGTATACAGGAGTCAAAAAGATTGAAGGCTGAAAACTTGTACAGAAAAAAATATACTAACATCTAAGGAAAAAATACAGACATTGAGTTTTGGGGGTACAGAGGTTTGAGGAAAACTTAGCTTAGTTCTAGTTTAAATATTGTATTATGTAGTTCCAAAATGTTACATTCACTATTTAAAGTCACATACATTGACAATATTTAAATATTATTACATCACCACAATTTTAAAAGAAACATACACTTTTATTTTTCTTAATAAGATGAAAAAATGTAAAATAAGTCTAATTTCACAGAATCACAGAATTTCTAGATTGGAAGAGACCTTTAAGATCATAGAGTCCAACCCATGTTCTAACACCTCAACTAGATCATGGCACCAAGTGCCACATCCAGTCTTTTTTTAAACATATCAAGGGATGGTGACTCCACCACCTCCCTGGGTAAATGATTCCAGTATTTGACCACTCTTTCTGTGAAAAACTTCCTCCTTAATTCTAGCCTGTATCTCCCTTGGTGCAGTTTGATACTGTGTCCTCTTGTTCTGTCTGTTGTTGCCCGGAGAAAGAGACCGACCCCCAGCTCACCACAGTCACCCTTCAGGAAGTTGAAGAGAGTGATAAGGTCACCTCTGAGTCTCCTTTTCTCCAGGTTAAACACCCCCAGCTCCCTCAGTCGTTCTTCATACGGCTTGTGTTCCAAGCCCCTCTCCAGCCTCGTTGCTCTCCTTTGGACACACTCAAGCATCTCAACATCCCTCCTAAACTGAGGGGCCCAGAACTGGACACAGCACTCAAGGTGTGGCCTCACCAGTGCCGAGTACAGGGGAAGAATGACCTCCCTGCTCCTGCTGGCCACACTGTTCCTGACACAGGCCAGGATGCCATTGGCCTCCTTGGCCACCTGGGCACACTGCTGGCTCATGTTCAGCCGACTGTCAACCAGCACGCCCAGGTCCCTTTCCTCCTGAGCACTGTCCAGCCACAGCGTCCCCAGCCTGTAATGCTGCAGGGGGTTATTGTGGCCAAAGTGCAGGACTCGGCACTTGGACTTATTGAACTTCATCCCATTAGATTCTGCCCATCCATCCAACTGTTCCAAGTCCCTCTGCAAAGCCCTCTGTCCCTCTAACAGATCAACACATGCTCCCAGCTTAGTGTCATCTGCACATTTGCTAATGAAAGACTCTAAACCCTCATCCATGTCATCAATAAAATTTCTCCAAGTTTAATTTCTCTGAATCTCAGCATGCTTCACAAGAAACAAGGGTTCAACAGAAAAATATGAGCATTAAAAATCTCATAATCCTACAGCAAAAGCTGTGGAATAAAACTTGCCCGTGTAGAATCATTACAATTAGAGTTTTAAAACATTATAGAAATAGACTTTCTTCAATTTACAGAATTGTACATATCTTAGAAACCCACTGTTCTTACAATAATCTAATTTTTTTTTAAACTCCACATGCTGTCTGCAAAAATTCAGCAAAAAATACCAAGGAACATATTATTTTTAATGTTTACTGCAGCCAAAAAATAGAAAACTACTGAAAAGTTGTTTTATTTCTGCTTCTCTTTGTTATTAACATATTTACTGCACTTCATGGACTTACTGAATATTTTAATTAGGATTTATTATTGACTTTACCTGCTTTAATTTGTGATATAATAGGATTTTGTTTCAGTTATATGTTGCAATAACACTGGATTGAGTCTTCTCTATTAAAAAAATATGATTCAGAAAAGAAGGAAATGTATATTCAGCTGTACATTATTAAACTAAGTAAAAATGTAGCCTTTTACTACACTGTGAACACATTTCATTCATCAGCGTTGAAAAATCACTCAGAAAAACAAGCATTAAACATCCAACTACCTCAAGTTATTTGCATACACACTAAAATTCTACAGTTTTGCTCTATTACAACTGAAATACCTGCATAGAAGGAAGACCAGTGCATAAGTCAGTGCTCTGTAAGATAAACACATGCCCACTGACAACCCATTCCAAATGGTATTCAGCAAACAGACTTTCAGTTTACTATGCTCAATGTTTGCAGTTTTAATCAGAATTTTGCTGTCTCACAAAAATGCACTTTGTTTCTCTCCATTTGTACTTCCAAAGTGTTTTTCACTCCATATTACACACGGCCCAGTGTATCCATACCAATCTAAACTATATGTTTGCCATCCTTCACACTCCATCAGAGAAAAATGCTGAGTATTCACATAATATACTGTACTGTATGTCTTTAAATACACAACTCCAGAAAGCAAAACATGAACAGATAGTGTTTAAGTCTAACAAAAAACCTCAAAACTAGATACTGTACTTTGCTTTGACTCTACGTCAACTGATGTTCCTCCTAAAATGTTGCTCCTTCAAAAGAACACATTATACAATTCAATAATAATATGGATCCACATGCTTCCTTTTTTACATATAAACATGTAAATATTACAAAAATACAGAAGTCAATTAAGCTCTGCATAAGTCTTCTGGCAAGACAGTGCATGCTTAACTGGACCTACAGCTATATATTTAGCTAATCCAAAATTACAAAGAAATACAATACATTAAATGCAAATGTATGATGAAAATGTATTTTCGTCATAGTCTTCACTTGAGTTGTACGGTAACATCTGCTACTCAATCCTTTACTTCTTTACTTTCTGCTGAAATTGCTTGTTCCTCACAGCTAAGACACGGACAAAGGAATGGAGACAGACAACCCTTGGTACTATGACACATTAGGAGTCCCAAAGTCACTCTCGAGAACCGTTCAGGCTTGATTCCTAACACCATTTATTAGAAAACTGAGCTTAGCACATGTGCACCTGCCTTTCATGATGAAAGACATGAGTCTTGCTGGATTCTTGGTCTACTCTGCATTAAACAAAAAGCTCCTAAATCCAAATGACCTAGTCAGAGAAATAAAAATTATTCATCCTTAATCTCAACAGCTAGCTTATATGAGAACTTGAACAGTTAAAAACTCATAGAAAAATATCTTAATCTTGTGTTCATCTTTCTTTTACCCACATTACTAAATAGCCATTAACATTTGCTCGACTTCTCATATAATAAGGTTAAGTCCAGCGACCTCCAAAGCAAATGCAATGGTAAATCACTAAGAGGCAAAAAGAGTGTTTCTTGGATAACAAGCAAATAAACAGACAAAAAGTTAAGAAAAGACAAAAGGGGAAATGATGATGCTAAGTATTGGAATGTTAGGGGATTCAAGATAGATTATGAACTTTGGACCTGGTTAACATAAGAGGTTTGATAACACGATGCCTTGGCAAAAGAAAACTGGAACTTCGAAAATTAGACCTGGATTGCAAGACGATTAAATCAAACGGGTTTACCGGAAAAAGAAAATCCCATTAAACTCTGCAAGCAAGAGATGTTGTTAAATGCATAATTTTGTGTATGTGATTTCAACCTTACCATTGTAGTACACATTACTAGTCTCCCTGAAATAGTATACAAGCATTTGTATCCCACAATAAAATCAGATTCGGATCACCAAGTCAGCCTCCCCGTCTCTTTCTATTGCCGACAGCTAAGTAGATTTTCATTTTATTAGTTCACAAAGGCATACCTGGTAAAGCATAAAGAGTCACCATTCATTGATACTCATACTACAAGGACAGAAAAAATATAGTACATATATTTACCAAGTATTGTTTATAAATATCTTCTGAAATATGTCTTAGTTCAGCAGATCAAGAGTACTGGCAACAAGATTAACTACAAATAAGTAATAAGTACTGAATTTATGTCATTAACTTGTAATTAATTTTTATATATATGTTTTCAAGATTAATGCTTCTTCTCAGTCGCATCAAAACCAACAAATTGTTGCTTTACTGTGCAAAAACTGCTTAGCCAACCTAGATGATTATCAGACAAGCAGCCTTTTCTATCCACCTAATCAATCATTCTCATGTCAGTGACCAGAAACAGAATGTGAAACAATTTGAGTTCCATTCTTCCAAAGTCAGGTGTATGCAGATAATGGTTAATAGCATAAATTTAAAGCAAATTTAGTGTGATGCTTAATACTTAACCAAACTATGCTTAATATTTAACCAAGCTACTTCTCTAAATCCCATGTTATAGATTGACAAGGTAAAAACAGCTGATGATTTTTCCTGCAGATTGATATTTTTAAAATTCAAAAGCTGCAAACCCATAAAATGTTGTTATAAGTAAACATCATCAGTTTTTTTCAAAATGAACTATATTCATTGGTTTTATAATTGGCAACAGACAACTTGCGAACATTCACAGTACATGAAAATAATGCTATCTAACTCCAGGCACTGAGCTCAGAATCCCTTTTATAAGCTACTGATTTACTTTATTATCTGTTTAGGTGGTTCATCTTTATTATACATAAACCTGATACATAACTTTTTAAATTATGAACAGATTTAAATTTCATAAACTTAATTTAGGAAGTTAATACTTTTTTTTGTTTTGAGATGGGAAATGCAAAAGTCTGTTGCCACCTAAAAATGCTCCTATTTAATCTAAATATTTTAAGAAACAAAATCCTCTTCCACAAGGGAAAAACAAAACAAATAAACAAATAAAACTTCTCCTTTTCTTCTAATCCCTGACCAAAGTTCTTCCACTTTGTGAAGAACAATGAAGCTAGCAAATGATTGCTCTGTTTCAAGCACGATAGTTCATCTGGATCTGCTGACAAACCGCTGTATTATTTGATTACAGATAACTTTTCACAACCAGAATCTCTATTTGATTACAGTCATCTCTGTGACTCACAGTATTTCTAATTTTTATAAGAGTTTTCAGCAAGAAGTCTAACTAATGCTAATGGAAGCTTTATACTTTAGCCCCATTTCTGCCATACAGGCTTGACTTCCCTGTAGTTTTCTGTGTTTATTTTGTTTTCTAGACATAGAACATAACTAGGAAACATGTCCGTACCATCAGTGGGATGCACAACTCCTGCAAAGGTACAAAGACTTTCCCACTTATGCTGAACTTTGCATCACCTGGCCAGATTTTGACTAGTTTTTGTCAGCTGCTGATCACACTGAAAGTTCTATTAATCCTTCCTCAGAAGGCCCTGTAAGGACCCAGCTGAGCCTTTCTAAATCCATTTACCTTATCACCATATTTCTTCTTAAATCATACAATGTTAGCATCAGTCTGAGTATGCTTTTCCTTCTTCCCCTTTTTTGTCTATAATTTTGTCTAAAACTAGTATCAGAATGCCATCCATTTTTATCCCATCATACTCATAACCCCATTACTATTTCCCCTGCTATTGCGATTCAAAATCTGAAAGCCTTCACACAAAATGTTTCAAAGACATCCACAACCCCTGCTGTGTAACTCTGTATCCCTCCTGATTTTTCCATCTCATTAAGCAGGATGAAAAGGTATTGATACACATTCTATACTGGCAAATCCATAAAAAAATATTCTAGTCACAGCAATCAAGAGGTAACTGTAAGGTTGCTAAAAGTATAAATTTTATGCAACCTAGAGATCAGATTCCTTCCCATCCTATATCCACTGAAATCACAAATAGAGCTCCTGAACCTAAATCCCTGATTTAGTTTGACTGTCACAATAGATTTATTTCCTCTTACAACCTAAATAAACTGTCAGGTTCAGTCTCACTCTTCTAATCCATCTAAATTTGGCTGTCTAAGCATTCTCTCTTTAACAATCTGGTCTCTTTTTCTTGATATAGTCACGAAGATGGAACTATCTCATCTTTCTGTAGCATTTATTCCTATTTACTTTATGACTGACCAACCCTGCAAGGCATTTTGTGATTTATGAAAGACATTACCAAACAGGAGAGTTTTTTTAACATAATGTATTGTCTCTTGTCATTTTTAGTCTTCAGAAAAGCTAGGAAGCAAAAACCAGATGGAATGTCACAGAAAACATACAAATTGATACGTAAATTATTGTTTGTATCACACTGCAAGTTTTAACTGTGCCCCTCTCAAGGGAAAGTAAAAACCTAGTCCTTCGTGCAGAAGAGAATTCAGGCCTTCACCATCAGACATAAAAGGTGAACGAACTGAGTACAATACTTTAAAATATTAGTTTCTAAAGTAAAACAATTTATTCTCTATACATATTTTGTTCTTTAAAATAAAACAGGAAAAAACTGCCCTATTATTATTATATTTTAAATACCCACAGTGCCATGAAAATAATTACCTTCTGTCTGATTAAGAAAATCTTCCTTATATTCATTATTATTCTTCTTCAAGAAGATTTATATAATCTCAACACTTAAAAAAAATTCAACAGACTGTTTTTCGCAAGTCAGGAAACCAGAACAAAGAGTAAGCCTTGCTTTCAGATACTTAATAAACCCAGAATTATTTTCAAAAAATGGGAATGTATTACTCAGATTTTTTATTTATAAACTTATAATGTAAATTGAAGCATTATCCATATTTTACCCAAGGATATAGTACATATATTAATAGTATAATATTTCTTCTAGTAACAAAAATCTGATCTCTGCTAAGCATTAATTTTCAAGAGCACTTTAATAACTTAACATGACAAAATTCTTACAAGTATTACACAAAACAAAAATAAATTATCTTAAGACCTATACTCCTGAAACAATAATTACAATAGAAAAAAAATTTAACAACAAATGCCAGAGTGAAGGAATTTTTAGTATTAGTAAGAGGTTTATAAATCCCATTACAAAAAACACCAATATCAAGAGATAACTGAATTAATAAGTCACACTACCAATCACACCAATGGTTTGTCTTGCTAATAATAGAACTTTTTCTAATAATAACTTTTTCTGAGAAACTGAGATATAAAATGAGGTAGCATTTTCAGGGTACCTTTCCCCTCAGAATGCAAAGAGAAAACTGCAGTAAAAATTCTTGCCTAATAGCAAGTAAATTTAAATCTCTTTCCAGTAACTATTTCCCCGCCATACTCAAATCTCTTCTGACCTTAAATTATTCTATTTCAGGGCTTTTAGGTTCCTTCTTCTCTTTTAAGATATTTCTTCTCTAGTAAGTTAAGAAAAATCTATAAAATTAATGTATGTATTATGTTACACATATTATGTGCTACATAAATATATACATAAACATCTAAACAGCTGTAATCCTTATTTTGTAAGTTATCGGACACAACTTCCTCCCATGTTTCATATGAGGCAGTCAATGAAGGAGTTGGTATACATAACATAGAACTACAGCCTTCTCTCTGTAACACTTGAAGTAAAAGTGTGAATGATAAGATGCAATGCAAGTTTGCCTATGCCTAAACACTGCAGAAAGCTTCAAATTCTATAAAGACTGCTACAGCAGATAGACTCAGCTGCTAGCCACAAGTTCTAATTGTGACTCTCAGATGGAAATGGCGGTCCTTTCACAATTCAGAGAAAATACATCGCATGTTAGCTCTCTGAAAGACCAGTGCATCTGTCTTGAAGAACCACATGGACAACCAGTAAAATCAAAAAATATGTATTACTACTATGTATGTCAAGTTATATTGCTCCACTAAGGATCATCAAATCAGTTGAATTAAAGAGCAGAAAATATCTTCCATAAGTATCATAAGATTCAGCTCCTACCCCACTTTCTAGAAAAAAATACTATACTAATATCACAATAACACAACACATTTTACTGATAAATGAACTTTGCATGAATTATTACAGCATTCCTCCAGTAACAGAGACATATGTAACATGTGTAAATAAATCTTTAGCTGGTTTTTGTTCAACTTTTTTATAATGCTGCATTTCTTAAAAATATGGGCCAATGTGGTACAGAAAATGAATTTGTATCCACCACTATTTCTTCAAAATATGAAGAGACGGTGTTTAATGATTTTGTTCATTACAAGCATAAAAAGTATTGGTAAACTAGAAAAGCATTTATCCTGTTACCGACTCATACTTCCTTCAAAAATAATTAAAGAAGCTTTCCTAACTTCTTCCCATTGTATCTAAGGAATTGAGAGTTTAAGTTCTCTACTGATTGGAATTTCACAATATGCAGTGAGTTCTTCTTCAAACAGCACTTCTTAAATTCCTAAGAAGCAGAACACAATTTTATGGAATCATCATATTATTTACAATTGTCTTATCATCTTGGAACATTCTGGAATTGCCTATCTTTACATCCACTTTTTTAAAGATATTGATGATATGGTTAACAAGACTTTCTGTATGTTTAATTCAAAGAAGCAACCTCACATACCTAAGTATAAAATTTATCCATTTCAGACATTGACCAGTTTTACTACACAATAGGTGGTATTCCCTGTCTCTGCCTTAACTCAAGCGATCCATTACATAAGCAAAGCAGGTAAACATAAGGCAATGATCTAAGAGTGAGCATCTGACCAATTTATCACACTCACAGAATAAATACATTATAGTATTTGAATTTTGTATGGGTATAAAAAAAAAAAAAGTGATGTTTTATGGAATTACAAGCTATATATTTTCTGTCCATGTTCAGATGACTAGAAATTCCAAGAATTGAACTATGCACAACTTATCTTTTGCATATATTTCTAATCATTCTACACTCTCTTCACAGGTATTCTAAAAACAAAAAAAGATTTTACGAACAAAAGGAATTTATTTGTCTTATATACTTGGGATGCATGTATATCACAGTGTATTAAACCAAACTGCCTGTTAAAGCTGTTCAACCAAATATCTAAGATTACAGAGAAAGGACAGTAGAAGTTTCACATACAGGAAGTACCTTTAGCTCTGAATCTTATCTCCTACTGGTCCAGCTGAGTTAACTCTACAGAATATGACTCTGATTCAAAACAGCAATTAAATACATGTTAAATACAAAGTATGGTAGGTAGCCCCAAAAGGCAACAGAAGCAAAAACTGATTTCAAAGAGCTCTTTCAGAAGTTCCTCAAATACACTTGGGGTTCCCAAAATATTAAACTTCTCATATTGTATCATTCAAATATTTTTCTGTTGAACTCAAGTAAGTCTTATGTACTCATCTGTTTTTCCCTTTAAAATAAAAGAATATATCAGTGTGATTTCACAGCATTATGAGTTTAAAAAACCCCTCACTGAATTACTATCTTAGCTTTTTAGTAAAGCTTGCCACTGTGAATCAATCATAACCCATCTGTTTGGTTTAGTCAGCTGACATAAACAGAAGTCATCTTAAAAAAAAAAAAAAGACAAAAACTTGCCATGACTTTGGCTCCCCGAAATGGAGATAATTAATACTGTAGAGATCCATGTCTTCAGTGTGCCATGCAAATGTTGTTTTCCACATGCCAAAATAAAGATATGGTGTATTTACACCCTCAATAGAAATTCCACACTCTTCTCCTACAACATCCAATATTGTATTAAGATGGGCAATATTCCATTCCTCAATACCCTGAAAAAGATACATAATAAAAGTATTACTAAACTTATAAAGCAATGCAATTTTATATAACAGTCCCAGTCAAAAGATATACACTTGATGTAGCCTTTCAAAAGATTGTAAGCATTTTAGAAGACCGCTGAAATTACTTGAAAAATTCTCTTGACCTTAATCAGTATTAGATCAGGTTATGAGTCTGAGATGTTCAGAGCAGAGAGAGAATATAAAAAGTCCCTATCTGGTTCACAATTTTAAATCAAATCTAACATGGATTGAAACACCATACTACATACAAAAAGGTACATAAAAAATAGAAGTAATAGCTGCAGACAAAACCTTCAATGAGTTGATAGCTGGAAGTCATTAAGTTTTACAGGACCTATCTATGCTTTTTTGTTACTTACAAAGTAATACCAGATAGTATGAAAAAATCATTTAAAAAATAATTTTACATGCATAAATTTACCATTTCTCTGGAAAGTATAAAAAGCAAAATGATCACTTTACTTCAGATGTATTTCTAATCATAATGACATACTGCATAAGAAATATACAACAGAAGAAATCTATTGATTTCAGGGGATTTAAGCTGTTTCCCTATGTTATTCCCCATAAAATTCATATATTAAAAGTCATTAATAAAGCAATACATGTAGCTTTTGTTGCACTTCAGATTCAACTGCAAACTGCAATTCTAATTTCAGGTAATACAGCATGTAAGAGACAGTATAAGCAAGATCAAAGCTACAAAATTGAAGAGAAAAAATTAGACTTCATTATAACAGCAATTATTAGCACCTCCAGGGAAGACATTAGCTGGTGCTCAAGCACTCAGAAAACCAAGAAATATAATCAAAACTATTAAAAACTCAATTCAGACAAGTTTTATTGGGAAGACAGCCTCTAAGGACACTCTTAAGCATGAGCTGCTCTGCTCAGTCACTGAATCTACAGTTCTGGTAATCTTACTGGGGTACGAACCGATGGCAGACTGCAGTCCTGATGCAGCTGATTAAGATGATGATATTTAATAACTGGACAGCTGGAATAGTAACAATACAGGTTAAAGCAAGAAGTCAGGAAAATTTAATATTCTCAGTTTTGATCTGGTTTCTGAGATTTTTATGTCAAGCATGTTATTTATGAAGCAGCTAGAATTGACAGACAAGAAGGTAAACTCTGTATGAATTTTTGACTTCTCACTGAACAAGCACTTCTAACCGCCTGCTTTGGCTATTTCATTTATTGAGAAATAGTAGGTTACTTGGAATTTTAAAAATGAGGACAATGTTTATAGAATTATTTAATTTCAAACAGTATTTTTTCTTCTTTTAAAATGGAAGCCTTGGGCTTGATGCATTTGTGAAACAAAAAGGCATTTGAAATTTAAAAAGTAAAAAAAATAAAATTTATATCCTAATAAAAGAAAAAACACCAATCTGAATTCAAAAGAGTAGACGCTTGTAAAATCTGCACCTTTCAAATATAAAAACTGGCAGCAGCAAGTTAAAACAGCTGTAAAATAAAAAAATTGAAGTAATAATTTTTAATAAGTCCTCAAATTAATTTTAAAATTTATTTTTTTAAATCAGAGGAAATTTCACTCTGTTTACAATTTTGCAGTTCATTTGGGGGAACAAATTAATACAGCAAAGAGCAATAATTTAACCACAGATACATATAGTGGATTAGAAGAAAACAAGAAATGCTTGGAAAAATCAACTGTTAACCTAGGTAGCTACTCTGACAGTGGCCAAACAGAGTAAGTACTGTAGCAATTTGCACTTGAAAGTTTCTTCAGACAGAAGATGTGTTATCTTTCTATTTAACAGTATTCCATGGGCTTTTTTACCCATTATTCGTCCCATCACAACATTTCACCCATGTAAGTTTCTAGTAACCCTAACACCTTGAAATCTTACTCTTCTACTAAGAATTAAGTAATAGCTAAGAGAATTTCTTTTTTTTAACAATACATCTCATCCTTGCACACTATGTCAAATCATATCACAACTAGTCACAAGCAACCTGCTGGTGATCTGCCCTCAAACAAAAGCAATTCCTATCATGGAGATCAATCCTAGAACAAATAACTTGCTTCAAATACCGAACAAACAGTAACAACTTCTACACTCAAGACAGATGAGCTACTTCTTTTTCCTAAAGACTATTTTGGACAAGTACTCTTAGCCCAAAAGGAAATGTTCACTAAACTGGCCAAAACACTAAAATCACACTGATTAATTTCAATTCCTCCTACGTTCTTAGACTTAAAACAATAAATCAGTTTCATATTTATGCCCAGACTGTTACAAGTAATTATTACAAATTTTTATTAAAGATGTTACTTTACCTCAGAAATATTTTTTTAATATTCAAAAACATGAAGTAAAATGCTTATATGATTTTAACACAAAATATTGATTCTTATTTTTACAGTAGTTGTATAACCAGTATGCACACTAAAAAGATCCCAGCTGTAAAGTGTATTTTAATATGTCAATACATAGCCATACTTCTCAAATTTTAAGTATATTTTTGCAGGTTATGCTATATTTAATAACAATTGTTAGAACAGCAGTACATATATTATTTGACCATGACATATATCTGGTAGTTTCTTGAAAATACATTTAGACATTGTAATCTATTCAATGTCATGAAAATACAAAATATTTATTCTCCTCAAAATATCACAGTACTACCAGAATATTATAATAATTTCAAAGGAATATATCAAGATACTATTTCTAACTTATCCACATTTCTGATGGTAAATTCTTTAAAGAATACCTGTCATCAGTGACAACTGTACCACACAATCAAATACCTAGAAAAATTTCACTTTTTAGCAGTTTTCCTTCTATAAGATATCAAACAGGCTTGAAACACCTTACCAATTACAATCATTGCTACACACATTACACTTACCTTTTACTTCCTTAGAGAAATACTATAAGGTACATAGTATTTATATAGAAGACTACTATTCCAATGTTCATTCATTTTGAAGGTGATTCAAACGTACTGTAAATTACTATAAAGAGTTTTTATTACTCTTTAACAGCCTTTGCATCTGCTTTTAATGCAATGTGGAGAAAAAGTGGGACACTTGACAAGCATTTCTCATCTGAACGCCTGCACACTTTGGAAGGAGTTGACCCATTGTTTCCCCAAAAACACAGAAAATAATGTTTATCTCAGCACATTGGTAGAAAGTGAAATTCACAGTTCAAAGGTCTAACCCCTTTGCAAATAAGAATAAAAAAAGCTTCAAGTGCAACAATGTTTTATTAATTTTTAAGTACTTATAAAAGTTATGTTAGTCTTTTCCCTTTACTTAAACCAGTCAACACTATCATGAACATGATTTCTGTATGCATACATTATTACACACAATCCTTTTTCAGTGTTTTCCTTTGATTATCTCACAGCTTCATCTCAATATTAATCTGGTGAACAAGATCTCAGTTGCACAACTAAGACTGAAGAGCACTTATGGCTGATTGTAACAACCCCCAAACTAAAGAGGTGTAAAAAAACCTAATTAAGAGACAGAGTGAAAAGGAACAAAACAAACATTAGAGAAAAATTTGTGCTTGGTAACCCACTCCTCTCTCCACATAACCATTCACTCACATCAATGAATACAATAAAGCTACTGCCAGGCTTTTACTGTGCCTTGGAAGTCATTAAAAAAGAGGAAGAAAAATGCTACAAACAAAATCTCTACACCATAAACACACAGATTGGGAAATACAAACAATCTCCCTCATTAGATTGTTTTTACTTCTCATCATTTCTAAGGATATAGTCATTGCTTTTTAAGCCCCCTTTTGAAGGGTGGGCAAGTAGTTTCTTTGGAAATCACACTAGAACCTAAATTACTGCTCACATTGATCTCAATGATGAGTAGATCACAGAAAAGAACATAATAAATAGAAGGAATATAATAATTTAAGTTGGAAGACATTTAATATCATCCAAAAGCACCATAACTTGGCTCTGCCAAGGCTAAACCATGTTCCCAAGCGCCATACCTACACGTCTTTTAAATATGCTCAGGGATGGTGACAAAGGTACTTCCCTGGGCAAGCCTGCCCCAGTGACTGGTACTATTTTCTCTCCATGGAAAAGCTTTCCCTAAAATCCAAAGTACATCTCCCCACTGACACAACTTGAGGCAGTTTAATCATGTTGCTTGCTACCTAGGAGAAAAAGCCAACCCCCATCTGGCTACAACCTTCTTTCAAGCAGCTGTAGAGAGTGATAAGGTCCCTCCCTCCCCCAGCCTCCTTTCCTCTACGCTAAAGAACCCCAGCTCCCTCAGCTGCTCCTTATAGGACTTTAACTCCAGACCTTTCACCAGCTCCATGGCCCTTCTCTGGACATGCTCCAGCACCTCAACATCCTTCCCAAATTTTGAGGCCCAGAACTGGACATAGCATTCAAGGTGTGGCCTCACCAGTGCTGAGTACAGGGGGACAATCCCTGCCCTGCTCCTGCTGGCCACACCATTGCTAGCACAGGCCAGGATGCCATTGGCCTTCTTGGCCACCTGGGCACTGCTGGCTCATGTTCAGCTGCTGTCACCAGCACCCCCAGGGCCTTTTCCTGTGGCAGCTTTGCAGCCACTCTGCCCCAGCCTGTGGCACTGCCTGGGCTTGCTGTGACCCAAGGGCAGGAGCCAGCACTGGGCCTTGTTGAGCCTCACGCAGATGTCCTTAACCCACAGATCCACCCCTCCCCCTGCAGAGCCTTCCTGCCCTCCAACAGAGCTAAATCCCACCCAATTTGGCATCCTCTGGAAATTGACTGAGGGTGCACTCATACATATGATACCCCCACCTTATACATGGGACAAGGTAGGAATTAGGAATTGTCCTGTTAGGAGAAATAAAACTAAGAGGAGAAAAATGAAATTAAAGTGTGTCTTTCAGACAGCAGCTGAGGAGAGTGGTGAGAGAGACACAAAACAGTATTTATACATGCTTCTTCCAAACATGGTTTTTCTCTGCAGAACAGCAGATGCCATTGTCAGCACTGAAGTCATACATGTTTTATGACTCATTATAAACTTCAAATCGGCCACTTTTCTTTGGAACTACTTTTGAAACCAAGATTTCCACCCCTCCACTGTAGCTAGATAAGTCCACATAGGGATCATGTCTTTTCTAGAGTTACCTACACAGACACTCTCCTACAAAATACTGCTATTAAATGTAACAGCAATTAGAATGTAAATAACAGAATAGTATTTGCTGCAAACCTTCAACCTTCTGAAATTATAGAATTTATTTTCTATAAAGCTCTATAGAGTGCAAAGAACACTTGTTTTCACAGATTATTTCCTTATTCGTAAAGACTTAATCTGAGTACAAAGCCATCAAATAATAATTCAGATATTTTAAACAGATTCTGGAATAATCCAATACTACAAGGATAAAACGGAACCATTGATGGCAGCTGTTAAAACTCCAAAGCATGTACTTACAGCTTTGTTTCTTTATTTCTTTGTTTTCACTTGGATTTGGGTTTTTGGGGTATTTTTTTGGCTTTTTTGGTGGGGTCTTTTTCTGTTTCATATAACACAGCCTTTAGAAAATTTTTCCCCATCTTCCAAATCCCTCAGAACTTATCCTGTGGTCTAAAAAAGCAAAGACTACAAAAGCTATCATTTCTCTGGCACAATGCCAACAAGGTGCTGGTTTTCACAAACTACAGTAATACTTCTTAAATTATCTAAATAGTAAAATCAAGGTTCCATCATGCTTCAGATACGTCTCAATAAAAAACTGATTGTCACTAAGTGGAAAAGAAAATGTAATCTGTAAACTGTTAAACTGATTTACAGAGCACAGCAGTATTTCTCACTAGTTTTGATGGCCCACATACACGTATGTGTCACATTTTCCTTAGGTTCCTAGTAGATTTTACCTGGAAGTCTGCCAGATATTTACCTTAAGTGTAACATCTGTAACACACTATTTTCTACAATATGTATTTCATAAAAAGTAAGCATTTGTTTTATTTCTTGCAAATAAGCTGCCATGACAAACTAATCCCACCATACGCTTTCTCCTGAATGCTGCCCAAAAGGTCAATGAGTTGTGTTCATCTCCTTTTCCCAAATAATCACAATCCTGAAGGAAATTGAATGAAGACATGAGAACAATCTCCAATGTCAAACAAAATAGAAAAGATCCTTCTTAAGACTATCTTCAAGCACTACGACATGAAAAATATTAGTTGTGCAAGTACACCATCTGCTGGCCAAAAACTAACTGCAGCAAAATTATTCTGAGAGACAACATATTGATCAGCAGCACCATAACTTTCTCACCAACACTTTGGTACCAGAGTATATTCCTTCTTGTCCTCTATACACGAAGTGGGTTGTACACCAACACCTGGCTGTCACATTAAGTGCTCAATCTGTCACATTCCTTAATGTCAACTCCTTTCACTAATATTTCTCCTTTGTTATTTATTTTTAAGTGTTACCCATTTTATTATAGGCATCAAGGTTTCTTTATTTTAACTTTTATTGCTTTCTTCCCCAGTCACTGCAACCTTTAGTGCTTTGTTTCCTTCTCCTATGCACTTAACATCTGAGTTAGGATCCCTGAATGCTGCTTTTCTCACTTTCCTCTTTGCTTTTATTTGACCTCCCTTCCTCGTCTTTCCAAGAGTGTAATTCTGTAAGAAGGAGATCTCTGACCTTCTCTTTGACCAATCAGCACTTTCACATTGGGTATTATTGCATTCAATCTCTTTTCTTTGGAAATGTTGCTCATGCAAGAGTAAACTAAGATACTCAAGACAAAAAAAAAAAACCACAATCCAAAAAAAGCATACCTTTGTAAAAAGTTACACCATAAGGCATTATCTGCCAACAAAAAAGACACAAAGATCAGAGAAGAAAAAGGGAAAGCTTCTATTTCTTGAAGCACTTTTTCTGTGTCTTGTGTTGATCTTCACAAAGGAACAGCCACCTGGAATGTCTCTCCACAGAAACATTCCGAATTACTATCTTCAATTATTTTCTAAACAATTTCTTGAAGCAGCTATGTGGACACACAAGGGAATTTGAACTTGCTTTCTCTAAACAACATACCATTGGACATTCTTAGCTGTCTTTCAAAGATCACATAACTCAGTGCAAGAACTGAACTGCATTCAGCCATATTGGCTGACTGTATTTATCTCTGGACAGTCTTCAATTTGTCTTCTGTGAAGAACTGTGGAACACCAGGAGAGCCCCAGACCATCTGCCACAGCAAAATCATACTTTTTTTTCCTAATGATTGGAAAAGGCAGTTACATAGAACATGAAATAACCCAAGAACTTCACATATGGTACTTTCTTTTCATGTATGTTTGTCCTATATTTTTTAAATCCTCAAATATTTTCTGAAATGCTAATATATCTTCTCTCAGTCTCATTTCTTAAATAATGCTTTAGAAATCTAGTTCCTGTTTTACTTACATAGCCTAATTGATATCAATGGATATCTGTTATTCTTTGGATAATGAGATCTGTTTTAAAAGTCCTTTCATCATCCATGGAGATCTTGGCAAGTTACCAGCAAAATTAATTTCTAATTGAGAGGTAAACAATATGAGTAAGTACATTTCCAGGAAACTGCAGACATTCCAAGCATGAAGTACAGCTACCAATTCTCCTCAGTAAAGAGATATAAAAGTATCCATCTTTTAATTTTAAAATAAAACTTAGTTAAAATATCTCTAAGTGTCCACAGATACACACAGGAAACATACATACTAGAACGTTAATAAACAAATAAGTAGGAAGATATCTCAAAGTTCTGGAGAGTTTGAAGTGAAGAAAGGGAAGAGTCATGATCAGGAAGAGCAGCAATATTCTACTGTCTAAGGACAGAACGGTCTGACTCTTGCAGATGTAGAGTTAATTTCAACCTTGGTTGGAGACTTTAAGGAGTAACACAAAGATTTCAAAAGACAGATTCTCAGTCACAAAGCAAGAGTGTATCCTCTAAGTAGAGTACCCTTTGAAAGAGGGCTGGAAGGGATAAACTTCATAAAAAACTATGCATACTTCATCATAAATGCTCCCATTGATATCTGCTCCATAAATTGGTGCCACAAAAGTCAAGTTCTTCCAGTATTTACGCTCCAGATCTTCATAGTCTACATATCTTGGAGTGCGGTATCTGCAGAGAAAGAGTTAGGCAAAGGTTCATCACCATCTTTCAACAACTGCCTCTACAATGGACTACGCTTCTATGGCGTGGACAATAGACTATGCTATGAACCTTCTAGATGAAGTCACTTTATTTCAAATTCTCTGAAACGGAAGAATTACCAGATGTCCTGAATTCTTAGTTTCATGGTTAACCATATGATGGAAACCTCCTACCTGATAGCTACAGTAACTAAACTCATCCACCAACCCACACAATATTTGCTTCAGTCTCCAGCAGCAAATCAGCCCATTTACCAACCATCCTTAGCCTGAGCGCCTCCCTTTTATTTCTCTTCTGTAAAAAAAGACACATATGGAAAACACAACAAGTGTTTATTTTTTTCCTACCTCACTACCAGCTCTGCAAAGACTCAGATATAGGTCCTGTACAATCTTGTCTCAGAACAATGTAAACTAACTCAGCCATGCAGCCATCACAGGCAAAACCAATACTTTCTTGTCTTCTTCCCACCCCAGAAAACCCTTTCAAGAAAAGCTGTGTTTCAAACAGCTGATCCCAAAGAAATTCTACAACACAGAGAAAATAAGTATTTAGGAGAACTTTTCTTTTTTATTCATTTATAACAGCACAAGATAAGTAACACACGCTTACATGCTTAAATATCCCTAAGTAAATACTTTTGAAAGGTTACTCATGTAGCCTTTCAAAATCTTGTGGGAACAAGAAAAACACACTACCATGGAAACATCTATCAACAGCTGTGCCTCAGGATCCTTTGTCAGACCTCTGTACTTCCATATGTAAGTCTTCAGAAAAGAAAACATACTCCCCTATTATTGCAACTCTAAAAACTACAGTTTCATTGTAGAATTGCCAGTATGCTACACCTGAACAACTGGAAAGAAAACCCAAACATACAACACTGAGACCAAGTACATTTACATCATGTAATAACTCTGAACAGAGACAAAAAAAAAAAGAAAAAAACAAAGCTAAACACATCTTAACCAAAGCATTCTCAGCAACAGAATTGTTTTATTATTTCTGATGATAGCTCCAGAAATCAGATTGTATTTCTGTTGGGCCCTGAGTAATATGCACACATGAACTCCTTGATTACAGAATGTGGATATGCTCCTATTTCCCAGGGGTCAAGTAGAGAAGCATTTTGGTTCAATGGAGAGCTGCAAATGTCTAAGCAAATAAAAGATTAAATGCATTAGACTGAGTACACTTGATCCTTTTAAAAGCAACTGTGATTTAATTTAGATGCTCATGGCCCTTCTCTCTTACCCAAAGGAAATAGGCTACACCCTAATACTCAAGAAAAAAGTCTTTAACAGAGAAGTCTTCTCCTTTAAGGAACAAAATTATTTTTATGGGACTACAGAGGCTCTCAGATACTTGATAGTTTAAGAAATATCGACTGCAGTAAGTGTATCATAGAATGTTATGTGATATATTTGCTCAAGAGCAGTGACAAGTATTTGGAAAGACCTACAGCTAGTAATAGACAAGAAGTCCTCCCAACTGTTCTACATTTGCATGCAAAATTAAGTTGCCATCTGATTTCAGTAAAAACCATAAAAATTGAAATCAGAGACGTTTCCAAAATATATTCCATGGTGAATATAATAAACTTAACACTATGATACATATGAAAAACTTCCCAGCATTTCTACATTAATCAATTATTTTAAGAAATTAGTGTACTTCAAGTTATTAGGGGTTAAAAAAAGGTAAACTTTAACATCAATGAAAAAGTATTATTGAAAATCACATCAAATACCATATAGATCATATGATTTACTCTCATCTCTAATATTTACTAAACAAATAATTTCAAGAACTACAAAATAGGTTCCCATGGAACATTCAGTAAGGAGCCTCTTTAAAAGCTTTAGATGTCCTAGTTTTTCTTGATCTTGATAACAGCTTCTATTCTTATACCTAATTTCTTAATTAACCTATAATAGAAACTTGCCTTCAAACTAAGGCAGTATTACCTTTCTCATTCAAGTATCTTTTCTTTCTAAGATCCTTTGACTCATCTTCCAGAAACCACTTCCACTCAGTTTTGAGGAGATAGTCAAGTAAAATATATTCTTGTTATGTGGCCAAAATGACAGGCAAGAATTCCTTCTTTCAATTCCCTCTTCTTGGAATGCTCAACAATTTGAAACATTGCAGTACAGTGCCCAGCCCTTCACAAACTTTTTTTTCCCCTTCCATAATATTCATCTTGCCATAACCATAACACTGACATTCACTAGGTACCACTGAGTTGTCTTCAATTAATGCAAAAGCTTCTGGATTGGTTATAAAAGATACTGGAGTTTTCAGACTTACATGGTGATAGGCCATTCTAGTATCTAGGAATTAAACATTAATAGGTGTAATTAAATTAAAACTCAGATACACATCTGTATCATCTTCACTATTTTCTGTATCTTCTGGAAGATAAAGGAAAAAAGGTAGACAGAAAGCATTACGTCTCAGGTTTTTCAGATGCTTTATTGCTGTCATGGCATCAGATGCTTTCAATAACAAACACAAGCAATACTTATACTGTGGTACCCTTCCATACCTTGAGAGACAGGGAAAAAAGTAAAAGAAATCACCAGCAGCCTTGCACAATTCAAAGAAACCACAACATGTGAAGATAAATTATAACATGTGAAGATAAATTAAGACTAATAAATTAGTCTAAATAAGCAAGAGTACATACTTGTCACTGTTGGCTAGATCCCTGAACTCCTTCACTGTCATGGGCTTTTTCTGAATATTGTATTGTGTGAAAAGTCCAGACTGGCCAGTGACCATCTGTTGAATTGGAGCAGGAATCACCAGATCTTCAATATCATCATAATGCTTTCTCGGCTTCCATTCTTTTGGTGGGATAACCTTTATATACAGGAAACAAAGCAGAACAGCACAGTTGCAGTAACAATTCAAAACATCCTGGAAAAAAATTGAAGGAACAGTTGAATATGCCCACATGATCAAAGGAACATTTTTGTACCAGCTGTTTCACATTAACTGATACTGTAAGTGCTCCTAAACACTGTAAAAACCCATTCAGAACATGCCCAGTATCTCCTCAAAGCACAACTAGCAACTCACCAATCTACAGCAATTCTTAGGCAATTGTGCAAAAATACACATTTATAATAACAGAGTTGATAATTTTTTTCTAAACAGAAAGCCTTATAACTGACAAATGGTTTGCAATCCATAACATCATATACATTTAGCGTTAAAAATTGTATGGATGTTGCATTTGGAGATACAGTTTAGAGGTGAACATGCAGGTGCTAAGTCAAAAGTTGGGCTGAAGGATCTTAGATGTCTTTTCCACACCTAAAATTTCAAAGATATAAAATTTTTATCCTCAATTAAAATAAAAGTTCCTAAAAAAACCTGTCAGCCTGCTGTCTAAACATTATTTGGTATAAACAGTATTTATAACTCTATTTTTTAATGAAGAATGGAAAAATACAGCTGTTTTAGATTTCCAAATCTGTTCAATTTACTCACCATAAACCACAGGGTACAGCTCTATTACAGTAAGCATGTGCACTAATTTAAATACATTAGCTTTTATAATTACATGATTTAATCCTCATAATTGAAGATTAAAGCTATGTGCAGATTAACCAGTTGTAAAGTTAATGCATTTATTTCAAATACCACAGAACTACCCACAGTCTATGAAAACTCCTCAGCAGATTCTGAAGTGTTAGCAGAAGAAATCATTAAGAATTTCAAAGAAGCCTGTAGTCGTACCAGTATTCTTAAACTGGCTGAGTAATTTTGAACATTTCTTGCATATATTATTTCAGTAGAAAACAAATAACTCTAGTTGTATCACTTCTAAAATAGAGCAACAAAAAATTTTATATAGAAATTTTTTGACTTGGTTTCGTTTTTGAACTTCTACTTGCCCAAAGGCTTAATGACATGTCTTTTATCCACTCATTACTTTCATTCTTCTGCTAAGTTCAAAGCAAATTTCCATGAACCGTGGCTTGGAAACTTTTAAAGTATCTTACAACAAAGTAGGACAGCTCTTATAAACATGCAACAAGTGATTGATAGTATTTGAATAATTAATTCAAAATTTAGAGGTAGGTGTGAGAGACTGAAATTTTAAGGTTAAAGGCTTAAACATTGTCCTCAAGGACTTCTTCCCCATTATGGTAAAACTGTATAAAGAAACTGTGCCCACCTAAGCACACCCTTCCCTGAATATGCCTGGAACTTTGAACTGTGAGTTTAAGCACCTGCAGAAAGATAAGATAATATACTTCATCTGACATGATTGTTCAATTATCTCTGGTCTAGGGAGAAGCAAGCAAGGCTGAGGGAGAAGAAGGCATCCACAAGAAAGCCAAACCCAGCAGCTGTGCTGAAAATCAGCTCTGGTTAGATTTGGGGTGGGGGAGACCATAGCCCACAGGCCCATCTGCTGAGGCCAGGTTTGCTCACACTCCCCCGTGGGGAAGAGGAGAAGTTTTGGGGGTAATAACCTCTAGGCATGAGTGGCATGAGAATGGGGAGTGAACACCCATTCTCCCATACACTCAGCTAGCTCAGTTGCAAATCCCTCCCACTCCTGGATTGCCATATCCACAGGGCATTCATGTGAGAGGCAGCTGAGGAGGCGTCATAAGCCACCAAAAACCCTGAAGCACCCCCAGACTCCTCACTGAGGGAAAGGGATGCAACAGATCCAGAGTCTGTTCCAAGAGACAGTATCAAACTCACCCCCAACACTGAGGTCAGCTACCCAGGCATTCACACCTGGTCCAAATGTGTATTAATCTACTGAATTCCGTCGGTTTTGGGCAACCGTCACCACCAAGAAGACCAGAATAAGGTGGTGAAGATGGAAACCACAGTGGTCATATTTCTACTTAACCTGTCTCTCTGTCACTCTCTTTCTCTCCCCCTTTTTTTCTCTCCCCCTTTTCTCTCCTCTCCTTTTCTATTTCTTTCTATCTCTCTCTCTCATATTTACTGTTAAACAAAATCCATACTCTGACTTCAGCATACGCTCTTGTTTGCACCTTAATTCAGGCAGAGGTATCTCTGTAATACTTTTAATAAAGGGATCACAAGGAGGCAGTCCTTAAGCTACACAGCTAGACTGTTTTCTTACAAACATTTTAGGATTCCATCTATAAGAGTCCATTAGAAATTTCACTATTTCATCTCTCCACGAAAGTAATAAAATTCTAAAACAGATAGATCCTAAGATCATTTGCTAGCTTTGGAAAACAATCACAAATAGGCATATTTTAATGTTTATGTATTCAAACAATCCTAAGAAATCCAGTCAAGACCATCAGGGCAAAAAGCACACAGCGAAAGACAAACATCAAGCCAAAGTAAATTTATCTAATAGTAACCTACTTTCATAGCTAATGTTTTTATTTTACACATAAACAGTTTTTACCTAGTTTTTACACAAATGCAACTCCCTCTTTTCTCTTTTCCTTCTCAGCTTCCACAGGACTTCTGCTGTACAATAACTATTTAGCAAGTTTCAGTGTTGTTTGCTTTTAGAGAAAAAAAATAATCCAAATCATCTTGTGATTCCTACTTATTTCTTTCACAGAACACTTAAATTATACTCACATTAACAAAATATGAAATGTTAGTTTGGAAGCAGAGAAGTCATGCATTCAGAAAATATGCATACAAATCAAATATGTGCATAGAGATTTCCATTTTCATGATTATTAAGCATGAAGTCAGAGGTTTGGCTCAAATACATGAATACTGAAAAGCAAAATTTGCATTATCTTATTTAGTTCAAGGTCAATGCGCTTTAAGCAATAAAAATATTTTTATGAATACGGGTTCAAAATATCCCTTCCAGCTAACTGGAGTATGTTTATTACTGTTATAATTGGAGTGCTGGTTAGAGAAGTGAATTCTGTGGGGACTGATACACAAAAAGAAGTTTAAAAGAAGATAAAAATAAACTTTCTGCCCCAAAAAATTTGCATTTTCTAAGGAACACAAAGACAAAGACTGAAGATGTTAATATATCATGTTCAAAGCAACACACAGCTAGCCAGTATAAGAGCTGGAAATAATGACTAAGTCTCTGTAGTCTTACCACTGACCTGTCCCACTGAAGACTCTTCATATTTCCTTTAGTAAAAATAGTGTCTTCTAAGTCAAGCAAGTTAGATTTATTCAATGGGAGCAACCTTGATCAAATTCATCAATCGCATTGTTGAATGCTCAAATATGAAAAAGGAAAAACCTAAGGCAAGACTTTTCCATTTGCATATTTATTTATTTATCAAAGATCCTAAGCATATTAATATAGTATAGTATCGTTTAGTGCAATAAACATGCAGTTTTAGATAGGGATGTCTTATTATACCAGTCAGTCTCCTGCATGAAGACTGCACATCAGTACTGATAGCAGAGTGCTATCAACCCATACATTTCTGTTAAATCCTCTTTCATATACTGGTAATCTCCCATAGATCTGATTCTGAATGGCACTGGATACTACTTCTATGTAACTATTACTCCCCAGCTCATTTGAAAGTTGTTTTTCTTGCACTTGCTGGTATCTATTTTCAGCATAGTGTTCTGAAATTCTCTACTTGCCAGTGTGACTGCAAATTAATTTAACTCTTTTGCTCTTTATCAATGCAGTTTGAGTTTTCTAAACACCTCATTCTCTGCTAAAGACAACTAATCTATCAGTGTCCCTTATCCTTTGTCCTACTGTTTTCAGCCTTTGTCTTTCTTTTTAAGTATGGAATCCTCTGTAACAGTAAGACTAAAATAGATTTTCTGTTCCCTAAGCTCATTTCAGACTTTCAAAAGCCTAATGGCAATTTTTTTGCCAATTTGCTCAAGGGATGCCACAGTACATTATCTGCTTTGGCAATGGTTTGATATTGCTTGTCTGGTACCTTAATTACTTGTTTCAGACATAGTATTAGGAACTTCAATGGCGGTTGCAGGTTTTTTAACATTTCCTATACTCCTTCCTTCAATATCTGCAAGTCCTATAGTCATTTCATCCCCATTTACACACACATGCTCTTCTACACAGGTAACAGGTCTTCTCCCTTTACACATTCACATTTAACCTAAAGTGTTGTGTATGCCTACCCTGATTGTGTTCTATGTTTAGAACTTAAATTACTGTTTCTGCAAATACATATAGTTCTTCTGGTAGTCATTATTCTTCTTGCATTCATACCTGAGACAGTACATCCTGGACTTAAAAAAAATGAGGTTCCTTAATTAAGTTAATTTTCGATTACTATCAAAACTGATTTTTTTCCTGTTATTTTAAAGCGAATATCAAAAACTTAGAAAATGTCCCTTAAACTTTTGCAGCATTAATTATTCACATGATAAGATTTGTTTTAAAAAATACTTAGTTGGTTAACTTTTATTTATAAATTTTTGAGATATTATCAAAATATAGTGAAAAACAGAATATAAAATTCTCAAGACAACCCAGTAATGTGTTGAAAGTACCTGACAGACTGAAAACAGCAAGAGATGCTTTAATGCTGTTCAACCAAGCAAGAAGATACCACTACAGTGAAGGTCACTACTCAAGATTAAAGGACTGCAATGCGTCATCCCCATACAGACAAACAAGTTCCAGAACATAGCTGAACATAGGAAAATTCAGCACAGGCCTTCCACTGTTGTCTATTTATCACATTTCTACTTCTTTTGGCAGAGAAAATTTTGAGAATATAACCTATGTACTCTATCAGATGAAATAAAAAAAAAAAAACGATGTACAAGGTTTTCAAAGAGTGAGGAGTTCAGTTTTGCTTTGTTTCACAGGAAGCAGGAGGCAGGAATGGGCAGGGGGGAAACGAAGGATTTCAAGTTTTGTTCCTCCTCACTCAAATTCTAAATGCCTTGACCATGCAACATTAGCTTCAAAACCCAGCGATGGAGATAGCTGCTCCCACAGAGTATTTAAAATAACTAAGCTGGTAATTCTAGATTTGCACTGGTTTCTGCTCGTTTGAAAAGTGGCAAAACGAACACAGCATAAACAATTATATGATGTATCACTAAATCATGTCAGACTGAACCTCTGACAATCCCTCTCTGATAGGGGAGAAACTCCTGCTCTAAGATCTTGGATGCGCCATTGTTCAAAGAGCAATACAGCTGCAGTTAGTGTGCCTGAAGTTCTCACTAACAAGAACAAGAAAACTATTTCCATTCAAACGCTGCCTTAACATCTTTATGTTCGCCATAATGAAGTGGGATTATTTGCTCCAGGAAAGCTTTACACGACCCTAAAACATCAAGTTCAACACCTGGTATATCAGGACTACTTTCATTTATACTATCAACTCCCTGCTTTGTTCTGATTTGACCAAATATAGTTTGAATCTACTTGGAAAGAGATCCTTTTTTGCTATTGTAAACTTGTAAACAACTTACAGTTACAGAAGAAACACAACACAACACCTTCATTAGTCTGCATGAAGTATCAGACACTGAAAGGCTCTTTCTTAAAATAGTAACAAATCATTAACTACTCCTTGAAAATAATTTAGAAAAAAAAGAAAAAAAGGTCAAGTTTGTAATCAGCAAAATACAAGTAATGGGAGATCAGGTATTAGGAGCATTTTCTTCTATGTTATACATGTTTACCTTTGCAACTCCAGCCCTATGAGCACCTTGTGATTCCATGTGTGCTAAGTATTTGTTGAATTCCCGGAATTCATCCATCGAAGGCCTAAAAGTCATGATTTTGCAGCTTGGGTTTGGAGGACTATCTGAGGTAACAGCAGCCATTCTGGTTCAATTTCAATCTACCTGTTAAAAAAAAAATCATACACTGTAGAGAATAATCTGTAAAACCAATTCTGACATTCAACATACATGGTTTCAAACAGAAAAAAATTATCTACAATTATCTGCCCAGGCTAATATAAAAGGCACAAAAGAAATGCTTATGTTTTATCCTTACTCTTTTGAGAATACTCAGCCTTTATCCAGCACAAACACTTGTAAATGACAAGCACACAGTCCAGTCCATACCTCTGCTTTTACAGCATGTTTCCAAGTTAATCTAGGATCTTCCTGTGCAGATCCATCTGCACATTCTCTGTCTAGAGAGTTACATTACATAGGCATAACCCAGAATAACAAAGCTACATGTTTAATAGAATATCACTATTTCCATTCAATAAATGGAGAAAAACAATGTACTGGATCTAGCAGTGGCCAAATGCCAGAGCACCCATTAGAATAATTTACTCATTTTTTGCTGCAAGATAAGGAGTAGAGCAAAGCAGGCTCAAAACTTTAAAGGGTATAAAGAAAACTTTATTAACAGAAGTAAAAGAAAAAACAGTAAGAAATTAGAAAAAACCTTCAGAACACTTCTCCTTCCCCTAACTCTTCTTTCTTTTCCTGCTTCCAACATAAAGAGACAAATCTGGTATTTTCAGTCAATTTACTGCTTTTAAAATAATCTTTCTTCAGTTCACTTAGGGAGAGAAGTCTCTCCTGCCATGCTATGGAGACTTCTCCACAAGAAACAGTTCTCTCATGCTTTCAATTTTCATGAATTGCAGCCACCCAGAAATCCGAAATCGTGAAGTTCTTCCCATGGTTTGGTAGTCTTCCCACAGCTACCACCATGGGTCACCTCAGTTTACTTGGGGTGCAATTTTAAGCATAAGCTGTTCTAGTATAGAAACTAAAGTTCTTTTATCTCTGGGAACAAAGGTTTTCTTCTCTCATCCCTGGGGCCATGTTTCTCATCTCTCTCATATCTCTGTTCAAGTTTCTCATTAGATCACAGCTACTTCAACATCTGCTTGCTTCAACACTGGTGCTTCTGCTCACGGTTGTAGCTAGAATACTACATCCTCCCAAATGCATTCCATGAGTTACAGGGAAAAAAAAGTCTGGTTTACCAATTATATCTTCACCATAGCCTTACAAGAGAATTTCAGCCCAAGACTACGGCATCTCCTCATTATCCTCCCATGTGGGATTTGACTCCTTCTTCACTGACCTTGGTGTCTCCATGTTATTTTCTTTATGTGTCTTCACCCTTTCCTTTTTCTCTCATTTGAGAGAGGATTGATGTCTGCAAGTTTCATCTGTGCACTAAAACAGTTAATATCTCGCCCTGGCCTATAGATGGTTATGTGACCTCTGCCGGGCAGCAGCCATTCTGGCGGCATGGCTGTTTCCTGGCCCCTGCCACATTCAACTCCAGCTGTGGGGCTGCTTTTTTGCACAGGGCTGCAGAGCCACCTCTGTTCTCAGCTGCATGATTTTCTGCAGGGCCAGAAGGATGGCTAGGCAGCTCATGGTTGGAGCAGAGTCTGACTGGGCTCCACCTGAAGCTGAGCAGAGCAGGCCTGGCCCACCAGCCATGGTTGGAACTCGGCAGTAGTAGCAAAATCTCAGCTGAGCCATGCTGCAGGCCAACCTGGCCATGAGGCAGGTCCCAGCCCTGCCAGCGCTGCAGCAAAGCAGGGCCCGGCCCAGCCAGGCCATGTGGGGCCCACAGCAGAGCAGGGCCTGGCCTGGCCAGCGTCTAGTTACCTGTTCGAAGGCCGGAAGCAAGAGAGTTTTTCCCGGGGCTTGTTCGTCTTTAAGTGTGATTTCACAAAGGCATATTCAGCTCTCTTAAGTGGTTTAACAGGGTGTCAATATTCAAAACTAGCCAGCTGATTGGTTCTGCCAGGTCCAAAGGAAGCTCCTAAGGTCCTTACAGGGAATCACTTCCGTAGCTCATGATTTTTTTTTCCTTAACTAAGAACTAAACTACATTAAACCATGACAACCAATTATTCACTTCCCACTCACACTGCAAATACAGAGGAAGAGCACTTGGATTTTCTAGCTCTCACTATCAGCAGTTTAACAACAAGACTATATTCCTGCTCATTCTCTGAAAACTTCAACAGAGAAAAAAAACAAGTAAGCTATACACATAAAATCAGCATTTCCTCTGATTTCCATTTATACATTAAGACTGACTAAAAGCTATTTCCATTATTTCCATTTCATTCACCAGGATATAGTACTCATGATAGGATTGAACTTTAGGCAAGTGACAGACAAACATTACCTTCAGATCAGAAGGTGCTGCAATTCCCAAGTATAAATCACCATGTGTCATCTGCCGTTCACAAAATTCTTCACTAACCTTACGAAAAACTGCTTGTAACAAATTTCTTCTAACATGCTCTGATCAGATCTGTGGTTACCTCAACCCTTCATGTCAAACACTGGGTGCCAAACTGGCAATTAAATACCACCCATCTGATCACATTTCCCCCATTCATAATGAGATTGGAAGGAGAATAAGTGAAAAAGTAAAAATTCACAAGTTAAAAACAGCTTAATAATTAAAACTAAGTAAAAATTATTTTTGTTTATTATTATCATAGAGAGAGAGAAAAAAAAAGCCCAGGTGATACACAATACAAACTGGTGATCATCAGCCACCCTTCTGGGTAACTCATCCATGTTATATCCTGGGCATGCCATTCTGCGGTTTTGAACAGCCCTTCGGCCAGTCTGGGTCAACTCCCTCACAGGTTTTTGTGCATCTCCTTACTGGAAGAGTGCAAAACACTGAAAAGTCCTGATTAAGATTAAGCACTATCTGACAACAACCAAAATATCGTTGTCTTATCAGCATTATTCTCATACTGAATCCCAAACATAGCCCTGTACCAGCTAAACACACAAGTTAGTATTAATTCTGCCAACTCATACGAGCACACAGTGTCAGATGTCACCTACATCACCTTTCCCTACATCACAGATGAAGCCCATTTCCAAAAGCATAACTTGATTTACCAATTAACTTGCAGTTACTATGTAAACACATGAAATAAAATTGTATATATGGAAAGTGAGTGTCAAAAGGAAACCTCTTACCAGCTATTTAATCCTCATTTTCTCTGTGGGTGAAGAGCATAAGAAATCACAGTGCCTGTATTCATTCCTATAGCCTTCAAGCTCTCTCTTCTTTGGAATTAATTTTTTAATGTGAAAGGGTAAAAGTTTGAAATATTTCATAAATTCCTTATGCAAAAGGGTAAGGAGACAAGAAAAATCGATATCTAAGTGGTTCAGCTATGAGAAAAGCTGCAGGATTATTTTTGCCAATGTCTGATTTCAAGCACCAGGCACAACAACTTATGCAATAATAACAAAGTTATCATTGCATAAAGTACCATGATAAAAATTTCTCTTAACCAAAACATCTCAGCAAAATACACCAGTTTTAATAGATAAGCTGCTCTGAAAACAGCCACATAACAAATCAACTGAATATACTTACCCTGGTGCTTTGACACAATGAAGAAATTCAATTAAATTAAGGGTTGTTAATTGAGTTAATAAACTATGATTAACTCACGCTGTCACAACCGCACCTCAGCATTCTTGCCTGGCTACCAGACTCTTAAAATCCTGTTTGTGAAGATACTCACAAGATTATTCCCTTTTCTCTCTGTAACTAAGTACACACTCAAGCATGTAACATATTGCACTGTGAGGAACCTCAATCTGTATCACAAGCAGAATTAATAAATTTCAACTAATTATGAACACATGTGTAGAGTGTTAGAAATGCTGAATTTTTGCCCAGCTTCATTGCAATGTAAAAAATACAAATCCTGCCCTTCACAGATCTTGTTTCTACCAGCTTCCATCTATCTTAGGGTCCAGACCCCTAAACAATGAGCATACAGACCAGACAGCTGTGTTACTTTCAGTAGAAATAAACTATTCAATCCATGCTCTTGTGTAACCCTTCTTCCTCAGTTAAAAACACCTTCTCATTAACTTACTGGGTAAAGCTGCTCCTTGATAAGCACAATGTTTGCAAGAACTCCTTAAGAAGATTCAACCATATAACATTTTTCAATCAGGTGGCACAAAGATCGTAAAGGCTATGAAGAATTCGCTATGCTAGAAGTCCATTAGATGTTTCTATTAATTTTATGGTTTCTTAGTAACTCATCATCTTCTTTATAACTATGATCTATCAGTTGTAACTTCTTAAATCTGTTTTAAAATTTCATTATTGCATTTCTTCGTTACAAACACCAATCTGAAACAGTAGGCAAGAGGTAAGTACTGAGTTACAATGTCTAAATTTAACACAAAAAATAACGCTATGCTGCGAACTAATCAGAAAATGTTGGCCTTCCAATTCAGTTCTATTAACTTCTAACACAATATATAATTCTTTCAAGGACTTTGAAAGAATTCTCTGGAGTCCTACATTCTTTCTCCAAACAATGCCTACTTTTGGTATTTTTCTCACACGCAAAAAATTCAGTTATACCCTAGCCAAATCATTAAGACAAGAGAGCACAATATATACTCCAGTGTCATAGTTAAGAGGCTTCAGAGGCAGACAAAATCACAACTACTAGGAGACCATTCTAACACAAAATCTGCACTGCAATCATATTATTGCTGACTTAATTATTGCACTTAAGTGTATATGTAACTACGTATTTTGTGATAAGCTGTACAATCTAAGAAGTAAAACTTCCAGAGCTTTTATTGACTACTACACAATGAAAATGTGCAAATTATTAGTAAATACAAAGTTATAAAAAGAAGGCCAACATGCCCAGGATGTACTTTATGAAACAGAGAGACAAGTAATATGTATACAGGAAAATTTTACAGGTATTCTAAGTCCCTCATATCAGCATGTAATCAGACATTTTCTGTCCCCTTGTATGACACTACTGCACACTGAAAAAGATGCCCATAATTACCTAGAAAAACAAAGGGTAATGTGAAAAAATGTGAAAAAAACCTCACTCAAATTATCATGCATTAGTACTTTACATAACATTGAAAGAAGCTTTTTAGCTAATCATGGGAAAGCTTTAGCCAAACAAGCCCAAGCTATGAACCTGATCCAATAAACTCCACAGCCTGTCCATAAACCTTCAATTTCTTAGTGACCAAGTAGTCTGCCTATGTCTTAAAAGTGTCTGATTAAACAACTCAGAATGTAAATAAAATATAAGCATGTAGTTTGTCCAAAGTTGCCAGCTAAACAGCTAAGTTGTCTAGCCAGGAACTAGGTTCAAGAACCTGATCCTTCTTTTGAAAAGTTTATAGCCATTGCAAGGCCCTGTTAAAATCCTCAAATCATCAGCTAGGAGAATATTAATGCTACATTAGTCTTAATACTGCAGAAGTGAAAACATGAGGTCAGCAAAGTTCAATCATCCACATCTATGCCAGTATGTAGCCCAAGAAATCTGATGAACTAAAAACGCCAGAGTCCAACACTAGAAAAGCTCACACAGAGCAAGATGAAATCTCAATAATGCTACAATGATTTACATAATCCAAGATGCAAACGTATTTCACTAGTTATGATGACAGGAAAACAAATCTTGCTTTTTAAACAAATCACGCAAAATCTAAAGTGCACAGCTTGTACAGACATAACAGATACTAAAGAACAGAAGTGTTCATGTTACATGCTTGATAACACATTTTAGTCCACATGTTTTTTGGTAATTGCAAAATCTACATAATTGTTTCTTCTGTATCCTAAGAAAAGGGAAGGACCTCTATACCCCATCACAGCCTTTACAAATTAGTACTAAGCAGCTACAATTTCCAGCCTCCAGTGCCAAAACATTGAACTGCTTCTTTGTAATGTCCACATACTAGAAAAACAGCATGTGTTAATTTGCAGTTAGTTAAAAGGCACAAAAACCTGTAGCCTTCACTACATTAAACCAACTTTTAGTATTACAATATTCTCTCTCCGCCTTAATATTATGCTCTGAAGGCTATACACTTCTTTTTGCTTCTAGCCAAAAATAAACTAACCAGTACTGTGAAGTCCGCTCACCATCAGCGGGGAATCCAAACTTTCTGGCTCCAGACTACAAAAGACTTTACAAAATAATTCTTCCGAAGATGCTTTCTGGAATGCATCTCTTGACTGCCTACTTAGGGCAGTCCCCTCTACTGAAAGCACTGTTGAAAAAAAACAAAAAAGCACAGACCAATACATCTACTCTGCTATTCACAAAATTATTAGCTAACATGGAAAAGCAATAAATAACAATAGGCCACTGCATCATAAAATAAATGTGTTCATATTTTAAAAGATAAGATTATTTTAATCTCTGTGTTCTAATACATAACATTGCAATGTACACAAGCTTTACTCTACCACCAAAATTAAACAAATTACATAAAACAAACTCCAGCAGAAGAAAAAAAGTATGAAGGAAGATGGGAAAAAATCAAATCTCTTAAGGTCACCACTTCTCACAGATAAATTAAAACACACATTTTTTAACTTTTCTTCCAAATTTTCACCAACACTAAATATGGGAAAACAAACATTTGACAAGAATTCATTCTGATAACTTTTTTTCAGTAAATAGCAACAAGAAAAACTTGTCCAGAGAAAGACATGTACAGGAAGGCCCAGCTTTTTTTTTTGAGGCTGTTTTGCAAAATAACCATGTTTGAACCACCAGCTCTGCATAAGCAGGAAAGGAAACAAGTAGTAGAAAATTGTGCCTTAATCTATATTAGTTTCAGCAGCAATTTTACTTAAAAGTAAAAACTCTGTGAGTAGATTCATCAGTTTTAAGAAGTTGTTAGCATTCTGTAAGCAGGTACCATCCAACCCCTTGTACTGTTCAGCAAAGCAAATTCAAATATCCTAAATATTGCACTGGTGCACTTTCAGGCAACTGGAAACACAAAAGCACAGTTTGCATGTTCAACAGTTACTGGGCATGCAAATAGTTAATTCTCAGTGTAATTTGAGTTTGCATAGTTATGTTTGAATTGTTCCTTTAATAACGGTAAATGTGCAAGCAATTATGTCTGCCTACTTTATGTTTCCGGCTTCAAAAGAGATCCTATCCATCAGGAATTCCAAATCTGCTACTTAGGTTATTTGACTGTATTAACAGTGAAAATAAATATATGGAACATAATGCTTTGTATTTGTGATATGAGGCCAAATCTCATGGTTAGGTATGTATTCCTCAGATATTCACCATCATCAGAAAGACTCAAGTTTATAAATGTTAAAAGTACTGAAGATTTTAATAGATTCTACAAACTTAAGAAACCAAGAATCTGGGTAGACAACCATATTCTGAAGATCCTGAAACCACCCCTATTTTACCACAAAGCTCTGAATAGTTTGCAAGTTTCATTACAAGCTTAAATTTCTATGTCTGGTACTACCCTACAGCAACAATGTTTCAAAATTATAAATTGGTTTAACTTGAGCCCATAAATTTTGAACTGAAAAATTACTTGAATTCATTCCTAGATATTCTTCTCTCACACCAGGCACACAGCATGAAAAACATCTTGAAATAAGTGATCTGGGACAAAGGGCAAGGGGAAAAAAATACAGAAAACGTATTTTTCTCATTTTTATCTGCTACTCATGACTCAAGAGTTACTACTTTTTATTATTAAAACACAGGCATGAAATCCATAGTCCTAAATAAAAGCAGCATGTAACAGCCTCTAATAATGGCAAAAGCAAGTTATCAAGAACTAACTAGTCTCCACATCTTCACAATTCTTAATAGCAGGTATCTAGATATACGTAAGTGTTGGGGTAGCTTATAATACACATTTTCAGAATACTATCTCATTCTTCAGCAATGTATATACCAAGGAATCCTTAAACATAGAGGATATTACTACATTTTGCAGAGTGTGATGATTTTTCCCCATGATTTTGAACTTTTGTCAGCCTTTAATACTGAAAACATTTCATGATGAAGCATTCTACAATCAGCAACATGCTAAGTGATATATCTTCCTCTGTGTATGTTGAATATTTCACATTTTAGTTTCATCTCATAGCTCATGTGAATTCTGAGAACAACTATCTAACTGCTCTTATCTACCTTCAGACCATACAGGTCTTACACTGTCTTCACCATGGTCTCACACTGTCTGTCTTCCTCCTAAGCTGAAAACTTCTAGTCTCACCAAAGAAAATTCATTCCATATTTCTGATCATCTGGATCTCTACCATTCCAGTAAATTACTTTTAGTCAAGGGAAAAGAATATCCAAGCTGAAAGCACTATTTAAGATGCAAGTAAACCAGCAACTCACACAATGGTGTAACGTTTTCAAACTTGGGTGTAGTCCTCAAAGAGTCCAGACAGTGGTTTGGCCTAACTCTCAGTTTTCAAAAAGCTAATTTACAAGTACCTGAAATTTCAGAAAAATATTCATTGCTAATGCAGCCTATAATATTGCTAGGGATAGAAATCACAGGTGGTAGATGTGAACTCCTTCCTAATTAAGCACTTTTTAAAGCACAGTTTTAGTAGGTCTGTCATTTCTGCCTATATAGCATTTAATTAACTCCTCTAACAAGTCTCCTCCCAAAAGATACCCTTACAGCTCTTATAGTCCTTATAGGTTGCGTGCAGAACCAGGAGATGAACTCAGGTGTCCCTGTGTGTCCCTTCCAACTCCGAACTCTACGACTTCACAAGTCCTTAAAATCAAAACATATATTTTTTTTCAGGGATATGCCACAGCAACTGTGATAATAATTTTCCCAAGGAACCACTATATAGCAAATCCTTTATTAGAAGCTGAATGAGGACAGCATGAAAGGGGAAGAAAAAGAATAAACAAAAACCACCAAACACATAAATGAGGCTCTATAACCTGAGAAACAGAAAGATGTACTTGTCTCTCTAAACCTGCTTACTTATGGAACACCTGAAACTGCATTTCTGCACTACTAAAAAAGTTCACCTTCAGTGTGAGCACTTCCATCCTCATAAAGGGTTTCCTAATTCAAAGACTAGTTCCAATTTCTCTGCCCTCACATTTTGGCCTAATTTACCACAGACCAAATACCTAGCGGCCAAGCCACACCCAGCAACGTCATGCCTTTCTGTTGTTATGACTGAAAGCACACATATGGTCAACTTGCATGACCAAAAGCTCCTCACTCCAGACTGATCCCAGGCCCCTGAAATGACATACTATTTAACAGGGTGGCAGACCACCCAATGAACTCACAGAATGCTATCTACATGGTTCTTACCCACAATATTTTATCCGACAAAAGGAGCAAGTTCAACTGTAAAGGGCCTTGAGGGGAAGCCACATGAGGAGCAGCTAAGGCCTCTGCTCAATCTGGAGTCAAGGAGACTGAGGGGAGACCTCATTGCAGTTACAACTTCCTCATGAGGGGAAGAGGAGGGACAGGCACTGAGCTCTTCTCTGTGGTGACAGTGACAGGACCCAAGGGAATGGCCTGAATTTGTGTCAGGGGAGATTTAGGTCGGATATCAGGAAAAGGTTGTTCACCCAGAGGGTGGCTGGGCACTGGAATGAGTTCTCCAGGAAAGCGGTCACCGCTCTAAGCCTGACAGAGTCCAACAAGCATTTGGACAATGCTCTCAGGCACATGGCATGATTTTTGGAGTGGTTGTGTGCAAAACCAGGAGATGAACTCAGGGGTCCTTGTGTGTTCCTTCCAATATTCTATGACTCTGCACAGAGCTGCATCACAATAAATATAAAGGAGATTTCCACAACACTGTGAGTTTACAAGTTTCACCAACTCACCTAAGTATAAGCTGTACTACACCTCTGAAGGCAACAAATCAGTTAAGAAAATGTTTTTCCTCTATTATTAATTAATTGTTTTTTCAAGTTTTAAATCTTTTACTTATCTCAGCTTTGAAATATTTACCATAATTTATTCAAATCACATACTCCAAATAATTCCATCAAGTCAAACCCAGACATGAAGAGTTTGATTTCTAAAACTTTTTTTCTATGTCTTTATTTGTAGCTTAGATTACAGACTTCTACACTTTTCCCCAATTTATTTTTAAATGGAAATTACTGTTTTTCAAAATAGTTTATGACTAGAGACAATTTATCCAGCTACAAAGCCATAGGCTCATTTACCATTTTGGCAACTTATATACTTTTTTCATCAAAGAAATAAACTGTGAAAGTGAAACAAAACCTGACTGAGCACAGTCATGTCTGTCATACAACATCTACTCTGAATATAAGTATTTATCTAGGTCTTCTTAGAGACAAGTTACCTGCTAATCACTAGTCTTAATTTTATTAGACAAAATCCAGCAGGATATCGCAGGTGTAATGAGGTAAATCCCAACAATCCAATCAAGTCACTCTACATTTTACTGGAATGTCACAAAGGACCTGGAGCATATTTTGTTTGTAAAAGTTCCCTAAAATATCTGCATCAGTCAATGAATCATCCCAGCTTGTCTGAGAATCAGAAACTGACTAGACACTGGATTTTTTTCAGTATTCAGTTTTCATTAAGAGATGTGTTTTGAACCTTAACTCTGGCAACTTTAATACCTTAAATTTAAAATTCTGACATGTTTTCTAATCTTTGTTTATATAGATTATAATGATACTATAGATGGTCCTCAGTTTTCAAGGTATACTGTCCTAAATATAGTGTCCCAAATATTCTGTCCCACAAATGTTGGACACAAACAAAATTACGGATAAAAGTGATTTTTTTGCATAGCTCAGTTGTACAACTACTAACAGAGACAAAGCCAACAACTCAACTGCTATGTGCAATTCCACAATTGTAAACAAGTGAAATTAGGTTGGAGGAAAGGGTAAGACTACAGCAGAATTAATTATGACATACAACATCACTTATGAAACCTGAAGTAAACTGTAAGTCTTCATATAACAAAACTACAATAAATCTTCATTTATAACAGATATTGGGACTTTGGACCAGCAAATTTTTATTAACATCTTCATTATATGATTTGATTACACAACAATTACTACCCTCCAAGTATAAAATATTGCGTATCTTCAAAATATCCTACGTCTTCTGTGATTCTAAACAAAAATCAAGAGAAAAACTCACTACATCACTTGCTGATTTTGAGATATGAATTATCAAACTATCAAGTGACTACGGAGATTTTTACTAGAGAAGTATTAAAATCTTAACATTTCAGAAAATCACTTTTTGAACAATCCCTGTGATCATTCAGATATCTTGCAAATACCTTATATTAACAGGTAATACATCTTCCCTTTGAAGCTCCAAGTATACTGAATTCATGTTTCAAAAGTTGTTAGGGTGAGGCTTTTTTCATTTATATTGGAGGTGGTAGGATGGAAATACCACCTTTAACAGCACCACAACCCTATTCACATTCTGTTCAGCATAATGTTGATATGAAATATATCTCACTAAAAGAAAACTAATAAAAAAATTGAATATCAAAGTGAATTACCTGCAGAACTAAGAATTAGACCAACTAAGAGCTGTTTAAACCCAGAAAGTCCTTAATCTATAACCTATTTGACCCAATATTTTATAATACAGTTAAGCATAAAATTGCATTTTTTAAAAATTACTATGCTTGCTAATATTACCTGAGGAATATTCTAATAATGAGCAGTTGACAACAGAATTTTATTATTTGAATGTAATACTGATTGTGCACTCAGATTTAGTGCAGAACTATTTATTTGATTTGTTTAGAAATTAGCTCAAGAGATACAAAGTACTCCATGCAATACTCAGCAATAATTAAAGAGTAAAACTTACAGGATTTTATTTTTTTCCCCTATTTTATGGTATTTACCATTAAGAAAAAAAAGAAGACATCAGAGACAAAATCAGATTAGGTTTTTTTAAAACAGCACTGACCGAAGACTTTTCTCTCATATACTTTATTGCAACTCTGATCCAACAGCTATTTAACTATGTCTACATATCTGGGTGATACATATTGTTTCCTGGGTCAGTCCCTAGAAAGGAAAATGCTAACACCAACACCACTCCAAACCTAAGCTGGAGAAAAAAAAACAGCATGAGGGTCAGTAGTTCAACTTACTCTCATTTCAACTACTGAAACAGGAATCATGTTTGTGTTTTCCATCCTCTCGTGTTTGGAAAATACTTCTGTGAAGCAGTGCCACCAGCTACTTATGACAGTACCAGCAAAAATAAAGGTAAAGCCCAAGTCAAATTTTATCCCATAGACACAAAAAACCCCCCACTGCATGAGGTGTCACTAAGTTTCTTTCTTGTGGAAAAAGTGATTCCGCTTAAAAGGTGCTGGTTTAGTAGCCACTAAATAATAACTTCAGTTCCTATAATTGGTAATTCTCAGCAAAGAATCATAAAGCTGCACTTCAAAAAGCAAAATATAAATGCCGTTTATTCTCTGAGCTAGTATCATTGTTTTAACAAACACACGGACACACGAGTATTTTTCCTAACATAGTTAACCTATCAGAAATAATACTTTGCACACACTTCCCACTGACTTTCTCAGCTAAAATCAGAGGAGAGTAACCTCACCAAGAGAAGACTACTACCATGACAGAGAGACCTGATCCCAAAACCTGCTTCAAAAGCGTTTTACAACCACGGACAGATGTGGAACAGGCGCTTAATTCGGTTCTTCACTCAGCACACAATCCTGAAGTCTTAGCTACATGCAGGAACGAACGAGCTGCACCAAAAAGAGACTATCTGGAAAGCCCGCAACAATTTCATCAAATCCCTGACAGACACGGAGAGAGAAAAAGGTCTATTTCACTCCGTTCACGCACTTCGACCACGCGGAGAACCCGCCCGACCTCCCGGAGAGCTCCCACGGCAGCCCCGACCCAGAACTGCCAGCGGGAGGCAGGAACGCCAGATCCACTTTTCCCACTGCCGCCGGTTTCGCTTCCCCACCTCGGTCGCAGCCGCCACCCTCTCGTCCGCGGCGCGGAGTCCCCGCACCCATCCCCTGCCGGCGCGGGGGCTGCCGCGGGACCCATCGCGCCTGCGGGAGCTGCCCGGCGGCACTTCGGCCGCTCCGCCCCGCGCCCCGGAACCGGGCCCGCCCGGCGATGCCCCGCCGCCGGGACCCGCCGCGCACCCCCGCTCCGACCTGGCCCGACCCACTTCGGCCGCCCCGCCGCCTCCCCCGCTCGCCCCCAGCCCCATACCTCCGCGCCGCACACCCGCGGCCGCCGCCACGGCCAGCTCGGCGCTCCCTCCGCACCTGTCCGGGAGAGGCTCCAGCAGGCAGGCGCGGCAGGAGGAAGGGATGAGGGGCGGGGCGGCGTGGGACGGGAGGGGACGGGAGGGGACAGGACGGGACGGGACTGGGCGGGACTGGGCAGAGCAGAGCAGAGCAGAGCACGGCAGGGACAGGGACAGGCCTGTTCCCTGCCGCCGCCGGGTCCCCCCTCGAGGCTGCCGCTGCCCTGCCCGCACGGCAGGCACCTCGCTCCCGGATTTCGGATGACAGCTGCTGGATGCGCACGCGCGCTCGCGGGGGGCAGCGCACGTGACCCAGGGAGAGGCACCCGGCGCGTCACGTGCCGGGAGCGGGAGGCGGCGCTTCCGGGCGGGGCAGCGGCGCTGTGGGAAGGCGGAGCAGGCAGCGCGGGTCAGGGCGGCCTGGCAGCCTTCTCGGGCGGATCCACCGCTCCTGCGGGCTGGAAGGCGCCTGCCCGCTTCTCCGGGCCCGGCCCGTGAGCAGCCGCTGCACCCACCCGGACGCACCCGGGGAAAATGCCCGCGCAAAGCTTAGAGCATAGTCGGTCTTTTAGAGAATCACAGGATTATCTAGGTTGGAAAAAACTTTTTGAGGCCGTCGAGTCCAACCCATGACCGAACACCACCAAGTCAGCCAGAGCATGGCACTGAGTGCCAGATGTTTTCTTAATCACCTCCGGGGGCGGTGACTCCATCACCTTCCTCGGCAACCGATTCCACTAATAACCCTTTTTGTGAAGAAGTCCCTCTACATAGGCTCGTAACCTCAGAATTGGCAGGACCTTTCAGGTCCGTAGGAATGGTGGATCTCTCAGAGCAAGCTGCGAGGTCGAAATGGTTATCCTAATCAATCTGTATGCCATAGTGTCCCCTATCAATCAGTACTGCTGTACAAATGTGATTTTGTTTGCAAAAGTTTAATGTTGCTTTTGGTGGCAAAAGCTCATAGTGCTCAATGTGGTGTCTTTCCTTTCTGAAGTGCCATGGTACAGTATAATTTTGACTGTTCAGATGCTGCTAAAATGAATCAGACTGTGGTTTAATCACTGATGATATGCTTTGACTTTTCTTACTCATCAGTAATCTATGCTTTTTGCTTCTTTGTTCTAGAAAGTAGTGAAAAACAACCAGAATATGACTGAAGGACAAGACCACTTCAGTCCTTCCTCAAATATACCTATTATGTTAAAAGAAGTTATAGTTATATTCATCTTTGAGAGTCGATGACATTTTTTAGTACTAAAGAAGCCTGAAAAAGCCCCAGGACTTTCTGGGCTTTTTTTGGTTTTGTTTTTTGGGGGCTTTTTTTAGGGGTTGTTTTTTTTTTTTCTTTTTGGTTTTGGTTTTTTTTTTTTTTTTTTTTGGTTGTTGTTTTTTGGAGGGGAGCATACCTACTGCTATAATTTTGCTGTTATGTTATTTCTTCATTTGAACACAGTATTATGCACTAACAAAATTTATGCAGCTCTATCTACGAATATCTTTGTAGGGCACTACTGTGTCTAGCAGTGTCTAAAATGAATCTTCCTCTTCTGCCTATGGAAACAAATTTCATATCACTTAACATGAGTAGAAGAAACAGAGGGAGTCGTTTGCCTTCTTCCTTAAACCTTTGGTGGGGTTAATAAAATACTTGTTTAATGCTTACAAGAAAAAAGTGCAGCTGAGTGCAGTTTCTCATTGTTACCTGCTTGCTAGTTCGCTATGAAGCAGAAAAGATTGATGACTTTACATTGTTTTCAAATGTGATCTCTAAGACTCATGCAGAGTATTTGTTGAAGAGAAAGTACACCAATAACTCTTGAAAGTACTGAATCAACAAATCAATCTCCTCATCTGTTCTTTCAGGTTACAACTCTCTGTGAGGCCACGAAGTGCCCTGGTATGTGTTAAAGTGTTGCCAAAGCATTCACTTCCCACAGCCACTGGCTCAATCAGCCCCAATTTATGGACTAAGGGTGCACATGGGTAGTGTGAGAGCATTAATCTTCATAGTGCTGTGGCTATGCAAAGCTATGCCTTGACATCATTTTTCAAAGCCAGTAGCTAAGAACTTCTGTTTTGATAGATGGAAGTAAGGACAGGGGCCTTTTTCAGAATAGTTATGTAGCAATGTGTGATCAATAAATCAGCATTTTGGCTTTATTAGACTGCTCTGGCACAGTATTTCCAGTACATGCTTATCTGGCATGGGTGCATCTCCAAGCACCTGTGAATTTGCTGGCATGTTCTACCTGGGAGGAAGAATCTTTTAATTACTGAGGTATAAGTAGGCTTTTCTGCACTTTCTTCCTGCCTTTCATATTTTGGGCTATGTCTTAAGGTTAGTGTTAGCTAGTAACAAAAACCCTGGTACCATGACAACAACCTCTAAGAGAAAAGGATAACCTGTAAGTACACTTACTTGTGTTTTAAGTTGCTGATGCAATATCTAGGCAGCACAAACCTCTGAACAAAAAAAAAAAGTCTTTTTGCTGTGTGATAGTGTATTTTCTCTATTTCACAGTGGTCAGGAACCACTCCTGATTTGAGGAGTTGACATCTGTTTGAGTTACAAATTTGTCTTCCATGACACCTCTGGATCCCTGTTTCAGTGTGGTACCACTCATGGTGAAAAATTTTTCCACAATATGCCCTGAATTTCCTGTGTTGAAATGAATGTGCTTGTCTTATCTGATCACTGTGCTTTTCCAAGGAAGCTCTATCTGTTATAGATGGGTAATATGATGATTGGCTCTCGCAGTTAAGAGGTTAATATTTTGTATATGTTAAGAGAAGTTCCAATGAGGTCGTTGTTTGTAGTTTGGACGTCCACTGCTCTCCCCAGAGTCGCCTTCCCCCTCTGCATCGCTGTCACCGGACAGCCTCGGCTATCGGGGAAGGCTTGTTACAGGGAGGCGGGGCGTGACAACACCTGGCCTCCAATCAAGTAGCAAGGATGAAGTCTTCACCAATGGGCGGCAACGAAGAAGTTGACTGACAGCTTTGGGGCCAGGGTTGCCTGATGCGCCAGCAGGGGTATAAAAGGCGGAGCAGCCATTTTGTAGATGAGCACGTGGTTGTTGGTCATGTGCTCACAGAGCTCTGCTCTTTTTCCTTATTCAGTCCTTTGTTGTATTTGCAAAGGTTTAATAAGCCTTGAAAATTTTACAAGTGAGGGGTTGTTTCTCACACATCTTTTCTATGCTACCCACTGGCTAATGGTGGACACCAATAAGGTTGCCCTGAGGCCTCATCCTCTTAAGGCTGAACAAACCTAGCTCCCTCAGTTGCTTCTCATATTCTCGACTCCCTGACAACTTTATGGCCTTTTGCTGGAAGTCTGGAAGTATGTCAATGTCCTTCATTATACTGAGAGTTGAAAACTGGTCACAGCATGCTATTTCACCCAAATTGGAGCAGAATATTTCATTTTGGTTTTAAATGTAGGTCATTTCCATATCACATAGCAGCAGTACTAAAATATTGTTTCAGAATTTTAAGTAATGTATTTGCTTCACATTGCAGTCACATAGCTATCTAAAATTATTTTAGAAGTACGGAATGCTGGCTTCTAAAATCCCACTGCAATACTTCTTGAAACACATGAGGTGGCAGCAAATATCACAAACAAAGCACTGCTGGCCCAAAGCAGAGAAGCTAATGCCAGTGGGACAGGTTTTGTCCTGCTCCTGATACAGTTGTCTAGACTGTGTGGATTGCTGCTACTTCTGTTACGCTGCATTGAGTTACAAATTGCGGTGTGAGTACTGGCTGTTTAAATGTAACAGTATGATAAATAGTCACAAATGCCAGAGGTTTATGTCCAAAAAGGAGACAGAGGAGTCCTTCAGCTTTATTCAAATGAAGTGAGAAAGTCCTCTGGGGCACACACCCACGGGGTTTTCTCTCTCAGGGTTTCAGAGAGCACAGCCTCTTTTTATCCTAAACTCCCTGCCACATCTTGTTCTCTTCCTTTCCCCATTGGCTGAGGTACTAGGAAGGTACAACTTTCCTGAACTGCCTACCACATATTTCCCTCCAAAATCACCTGCCACATATTCCCCCCTTGAACCTAATATTTCACCCCTAAGTTCAGAAGTTCAGGCTTGTGCAGACCCTTGTTTGGGCTCTGCAACAACTGGTTGCCCAAACTTAGTACAGACATTAAGCCCCATTTCAACCCATACCTTCACTCATCACGTTATTTGTAAAGACATTAACACACATCTTTCTTCTCAATAGTCACTGAAAATTTCTGTGGCCTGTATGTTTCATTAAGAGTATGCAGTTTCGTAATGTTATATAACAGAAGAAACAACTTTTTTTTTTTTTTAACTGTATGTCTTCTGTCAGTTTTGCATCTTTTTCATCATGTTTTTAAAATATTGACAGCAATATATAAGCTTCTAACTCATAGTGTTCTGAAAATTCATTCATTCTGATTTTATTCATGGAACTCTGTAGCAGTTAAACATTTCTGTGACAGGAAGATAAAGTTAGGCACATTTTAACTGGGAATGATGAACAGTAAAAACACTAGCAGGACAAATAGGGAGTAAGTTTATCCACAGTCGGTAGCTACCCTTCTTCCTATAATGTCATTCTATCCAAATGAAAAGTGTTTTGAGTTCTCTGTCTCAGAATCTTTTTGCTTTATGTAGAAATTCCCAGAATATCTATGCACCTCTTACAAAGGCCAGACTAGATAATTTCCAAGTTGAGGATTCACATTAAATACTTATTTCTGTTATATGTACTTGTGACATTTTGTTTTAAACATAGAGGGAACATAATGTATTTAACATTAATCACTTTCATTAGAAACAATGTTTCAGCTGACAGCTCTTTTTCTCAAAAAATGTCAGGATAAAATAGAGAGACTACTCCATACTGTCTCTGCAGGGCTGTAGTGCTAGAATAGTCTACATAGGCATCAAGTCTCTGAGCCCTGGATTCTGGTCTCCCAGCCAGTTCAGCCAAGCAGTCAAAGGCTGATAATTTGGTGATAGTAGATTTTTCTTTGGTCATGTTCTTGCTGCCAGATTTATGAAAAATGTAGTTCTGACTTCCAGTAGTACTGGACAGATGGTCAAGAGTCTTAATTGTACTGTAGTGTGAAAAGGATAAAAACTTAACAATATATAATCGGGTCACCTTGTCTCCCCTCTGTGTCAACTAACTTGTCTTCTTTTCAGTACACTGTTTTCTGACATATATTTAATGATTTTAATCAAAATTTTCAGAGTATCTGTCCATTTTGTCTGCAGTATCTATGTGACTTTGATGGGCTTCAGTAGTTTTACATGTATAAAAGACTATTCCATGATAATGACAAGGTGAAGATGAATATTCAGAGGAGGACAAAAAAATAGAACTTTTTCCTGCCTCCACTGTAAATAAATAATAGAATTCACATACATAGGTTTAACTGAAAAGAAAGCAAATACATCTTGTCATTAAATACCTCACACAGGTACTTGATACTTCCTGTGAATTTGGTTTGTTGATGCCATTCACTGAAATGTGGAAAAGTCTTTCAATTTATAAAAGTTCATATGTTAGGGGAACCAAAATATTTGTATTGGGAAAGTGGTAGAGATGGCTGGAGCACTGAACTCAGGATGTTCATGGTCTCTTGCCGTATGCAGAAACTGTGCTTTATTTTGGAACAATAGGTGGCAGTCTTTATCTTCTGCTTGTCTCATCTCCAAGTAGTTAAGGTGTCTTTCTTCTACAAAAAATAGCTAATATGCTTAGGCAGCAATAGCAGAAAGTAAGGCTTGGCTATGTCAGTAATCAAACTAAACAAGCTAAAAATTAAACTTCTCTAAAGTGAAGTCCACACAGAATCTGATAAATATGAGCCTGAAAACAAGTGGCATTTAATCATTACTGTCCTTTTTCTGCATTTGTGTGATTTGAGGGCTGAAATGAGAGAAAATTATTACATCTCTTTGTAAAGCCCTCATCCAGAAATATATTCTGTCCTTTCTTACTAAGCAGGTGAATATGAGAGGTTTTTTTCCCTGTTGTCTTGAAGAGTGTGTGTCTCTGCCCAAGAAGAGTCATGAAGGAGAAGAGAGGAAGCAGTAGACAGCAACCAAGTAAGTACTGGCTCAAAGATACTATGGAAAGAGCTGAAAGTCCAGTTTAGTCTGCAAGACTCCCCGAAGTAATTTGAAACCATGAAAATAAATTGGTTTCTATGAACTACTTTGGCAACTTTTTCCACTCTAAAAGAGATGGATGTGGACTCTGCCACAAATTGACTAACAAGAAAGTCTGCTGCACCCATGTTCATAGGTGGAAATTAGGAAAGTTTCTTTAGCAAAAAAAAAAAATTTAAAAATAATTGCTTCCATCACCTGCAGTGTTTATTCTTTGTCTTTTTGTCTTTAAAACCCCTTTATGTGATAATATGGAAGGTATTTGGAATAGCTCTACCTTCAGGTCGCTGAACAAAGGATATAAAGGAAGTATAAAGGAAGAAAGTAACCAAGTATATACAACCCAAAGTATTGCATCAGAGTACTATTTTCTAGAACTTGCACTGTTTAAACTTCTTCAGAAACTGGAAATTGAATGCAAATTTTTCTAGCTGGAAGTTTCCACACTTAAAATTTTCATTTATGTTCTACACTGTAGTATCTAACAGCAAGATATAAAAGGTAGAGGAAAAAAGTACAAAGTTAATATAAAAGTTAAGAAAAAATTTTAGCTGACTACAAGTTACATAGGCAGAATCTTTTAGTAAATAAGTTGTGATTTGTCAGTAGTCATAATGAACATGAAATGTATGAATCTTCTTTGACTAACCTGATCTCATTTTATGACCAAGTGGCCCACCTGGTGGATGCAGGAAAGGCTGTGGATGTTGTCTGTTTGGACTTCAGCAAGGCCTTTGACACAGTCTCCCACAGCACACTCCTGGACAAGCTGGCAGCCCACGGCTTGGACAGGAGCACTCTGTGCTGGGTTAGGAACTGGCTGGATGGCCGGGCCCAGAGGGTGGAGGTGAACGGTGCCACATCCAGCTGGGGCCAGTCAACAGTGGTGTCCCTCAGGGGTCTGTGCTGGGGCCAGTTCTGTTCAGTGTCTTCATTGATGACATGGATGAGGGGACTGAGTCTTTCATTAGTAAGTTTGCGGACAACGCTAAGCTGGGATCACGTGTTGATATATTGGAGGGTAGAAGGGCTCTGCAGGGAGACCTGGAATGGTTGGGTGGGTGGGCAGAGTCCAATGGGATGGAGTTTAATAAATCCAAGGGCCGAGTCCTGCATTTTGGCCACAATAACCCCCTGCAGCGTTGGGGACGGTGTGGCTGGAAAGGGACCTGGGGGTACTGGTGACAACTGAGTGGACATGAGCCAGCAGTGTGCCCTGGTGGCCAAGAAGGCCAAAGGCATCCTGGCCTGTGTCAGGAGCAGTGTGGCCAGCAGGAGCAGGGAGGTCATTCTCCCCTGTACTCGGCACTGGTGAGGCCACACCTCGAGTGCTGTGTCCAGTTCTGGGCCCCCAGTTTGGGAAGGACCTTGAGACGCTTGAGTGCGTCCAGAGGAGGCAACGAGGCTGGAGAGGGACTTGGAACACAAACCCTGTGAGGAACAACTGAGGGAGCTGGGGGTGTTTAGCCTGGAGAAAAGGAGACTCAGAGGTGCCCTTATCACTCTCTAGAACTCCTTGAAGGGTGGCTGTAGTCAGGTGGGGTTGGTCTCTTTCTCCAGGGAACAACTGACAGAACCAGAGGACAGAGTCTCAAGCACCACCAAGGGAAATATAGGTTGGATATTAGGAAAAAGTTTTTCACAAAAAGAGTGATAAAGTTCTGGAATGGCCTTCCAGGGGTGTGGTGGAGTCACCATTCCTGGGTGTGTTTAAAGAAAGACTGGATATGACACTTGATGCCATAGTTTAGTTGAGGTGTTAGGGCATGGGTTGGACTCAATGATCTTTAAGGTCTCTTCCAACCTAGTGATTCTGTGATTCTGTGAATTCTTACATTTGAAGTTTTAACAATTCATCATTTTGAGAGTTAATGTAACTAAATATTGAAATAAATTTTGACTTTTCTTTGGTAGTCCACAATGTGTTTCCTTTATTTTCAGCATGGTAGTTTACACACTTATTTAAAAGGATTAAAAAAAATTGGTTAAATTCAAAGCAATGCTGTTATGGTTCTAAGAAGAACATGAATTCAGAAGATTTTGGAATGTATCAACCAAGAAACTCTTGAAGATTAGTACATTTTTGGTCTCACTCATTATTTGATTTGACGTAGCCATTATTGTCCTTAGATATGGCTATCCATCCCATTAATATTACTTTAAAAAAACCTACAACATCAGAGCACCAGAGGAAGTCCAAAAATATTCTTAACATCACCTGACACTTTTTTCCCCTTTTTTTTCCTTTTTTTTTTTTTTTCTTCTTCTAGCTTTAAAACAGTGAAGAATAGCATCTGCAGTACTGGAATCAGAAAAGGATTAAAACAACGAAATTTCTGACATGTGTGGAGTAGTATACTTATCTTGAATGATGATGATCTTGACTCTATTTAAAATGCCCAACGTGATTTTGGTAAATTGAAAAAACTAAAATCAGTGATCCTAACTGCAGGATAATAAATATGATGTAAATTTTTTAAGAGAAATGCATCCAGTAGAAAAGTATATTGATGCAGTGCCAGAATACCCACTAGCTCCCAACAAAGTGCCAGGAGTGGCTGTTCCCAGATTCAATGCAATCTGAGCAACAGTAGAGCATGGCTTGCTCTCTGCAGCACAGTGGTGGGCAAAAGTGCTGAAGGCAGAATGAGGGAATCTTATTGATTCCAAGGTGGTTTATTACCAAGGAGAGTCCAGGGATGAAAGACTACAAGCCCTGGTGTGCAGGGACTTTTATACAGGGGCAGATCTAGGGGAGGGTGCATTTTTACTGACCCAAATAGTTCCGGTTCCTGGGGCTCAGTTGGTGCATGTGGTAGTTTTCTGGTCCAGTAGTCCACGGAGTTAAACTTCTCATTTTTAGAGCTATGATCCCAGATCTGCAGAGCTCAGATGGTATCCTCTGGTATTGGCCACACATCCGTAAGTAACCCTACAATAGAGGTGGAAAAAGGGTTACTCGGGCTGGCTACTGAGAGACACATAGTCTCTCCTGTTTGTTGAGGTTAGCAAGGGTGACCCATACATTTTGACTTGGTTGCAAGACTATCCAGGTGTTACTTGGAGGAAGGAAATAGAGAAGGCTACAAACTGTGAGCAAGGACTATGTCATTCTCAGTCTTTTTAGGAGTCCTTGGTGAGTCCTGGTCTTGTCCTGGAATTGCTCTCTGGTTCTTCACTAGGTCCCCTGTTGGAGCTTCTGATGGTTCCGTAAGTTCCTGAAATGGCTGTAACTGAGGTTTGATATTCTTGGCTGGTATCCACTTCAGTCCCACACCTGTGGACACACAGGCAAATCCCCTTCCCCAGGTGACAAGGGGAAAGGCCCCTGAAACTTATAATTTACTTATTAAGTAAATTATATAGCTTATTGTTGGAGGCTTTTAAGTAACTGCTTCAGCTCTCCTGACCACTCCTGCAACACAGGAGCTGTTGCATCTCATTGAGGGTCTTAGATTGGTCTTTTAGTTGCAAAGTCTGAGTTGTAATTATCTGCTATGTGATTTTGTATCCAAGGTATTTCCAAGGAGGAAGCTGTTGAATCTTCCCCTTGGTTACAGTGAATCCAGCGTTCTGCTCTGCTGATATGACATCTTGGGAAGTTTCCTGGAGGGCTGGATGGTTTTCAACTGCTATCAGGATATCATCCATATAGTGAAAAATAATGGGAGTGTGGATGTTTCTCCCAACTGGGAGACAAAATTTTAGCCATGTACCACTGACATATTCTGGGAGAAATTTTCATTCCTTGTGGCAGCACAACCAGTGATATCTTTTTAAGGGTGCTTTCCGATTGATAGAAGGAACTGAGAAAGCAAATTGTGGTGCATCGTCTGGGTGCAAATGAATATTAAAAAACCAGTCCTTTAAATCAGTAATAATTAAGTTCCAGTTCTTAGGAATCATAGTTGGCAAGGGTAAACCAGGCTGTAGATGTTCCATTTCCTCAGTAATAGTATAAACCTCCTCAGGTCTTGGAGGAGGCATTGTTTCTCACTATGCAGTTTTTTAATCACAAATATGGGGATATTCCAAGGGCTGGTAGTTGGAACAAGATGACCTTTGTCTAACTGTTGTTTAAATACTTGTTCAAGCACAACCACTTTCTCAGATGACAAGGGCCACTGATCAACCCAGAGGGGCCACTTTGATGTCCAAGTTAATTTTAGGGTGTCAGGCTCATTAGCAGCCCATGTTAAAAATTTGTTTCCAGCCTTACTTCCCACTGTAAGGGTAAGTCCTTTCCCCACAAGACTACATTATCCTGAACCACAAATGGCTTGGTAGTGGTAAATACATCCATCAGGGCCCTTAAAACTGATAGAATGTAGGCTACAAAAGCTGGCACAGTAATACCTGACAAAGTGTCTAATGATGGAGTTGTGGTTCACTCTGGTGGTCAATGGCGTTTGGAGATTAGTGTTATGTTGGCTCTGGTGTCAACGAGCCTCTTGAGGACAATGGTTTTCCCCATGTGGTTTGCAAGACAGCTGATCTCTGGGTGTCCATGACTGATCCTCCTAGTCCAAGTGGTGAAGGAGGTACTACAGTGTGGTTCAGGTAAGAGAAAAGTTTGTGCAATTATTATTCCTTGAGGAATGGAACATGGGGGATCAGGACACCTGGCAAGGACTGTGATTTCTTGGCTTGCGGTGACTATTAGAACAGAAGGTGTCACATAAAATCCTTCTGAGTGGGTCCTACTGATGATTCCTGTGATTAAGAACTTACATGGCTGTTGTTCCGGGCCTAACTGTCCTGTGGAAATAGTATGATGCACGATATCCGCTGTAAGTACTGGCTGCGCAGCCAGCAGCTCTGGTCTGGTGCCTGGGGGCACTGCAGCTGGGAGGTTGGTGATTATGCACCGTAGCTGTTGATTTGTGGGCAGCTGGTGGTCTCAGGCGTGCTTGACAGGGATGTTTGTGTCATCACACGCTGCTGTCCTGTGCTCTGCTGGCAGTTTCCTGCCTGGTGACAGCAGCATCCATGTACTTGGTGAGAGTTTTTGTGCCTTGACAATGCTCTTTACACCCACAATGCTTTTGTGACAACTTTGTTTTTGGTTTATTACATCTCTTTTGCGAAACATCCTTACTTGACACAATTTTGGCAAGGCCTTAGTTTTTGTCATTGCTGGTTTTTAATGGTCTCCTTAAAGGCTGTGAGAGCCTCTGCTAATACTTGCATTTGGAGCATAGCAGTTTATTCTTGCTGTTCCTGTTGTTCTCCTGAGCAGATGTTTGTGCATTAGCAAGGACTTGTGCCTGGAGCACAGCAGAGTGCTCCGGAGTTGCTGTGCGGCTGCATGCCCTGATCATTTGAGCAATGGTGGGCTCGGGGTCAGAGGGCAATGCATGCAGTGCCTTTCTACATTCAGAGTTAGCATTTGAGACCACCAACCATTTTCTTATCTCATTGCTGCTTGCAGTAAATTGTCCTTATCTCAGCCTTTTCCGTCTCCAGTTCTTCTCTCCAACACACCCTAAGGAAGGGCAAAGGGAAAGCAGGGGAGTGAGCGAGTGGCACATGGTTTCACTAGTAGCCCTAAATTGGAGAATACCATTCCTAAACCAAGACACTACTCTGAATAAAAGACATTGAACAAAACGAAAAGCAAACAGGAACAGTAGAGCAGAACCAAAAAAAAAAAAAAAACAAACAACAAACCCAAACAAACAAAAAACCCAAAAAAACCACCACCAAAATAAAAAAAACAAACCGAAAACAAAACACAAAAACCCAAAAGAAGCAGGAAAAGAATAGGTGTGTAAGGACAAAAAATTACATAACTGAGAAAAGGATGATTATAATTAGTCAAAGCAAGACTCCCTGAAATACGCTGATATGTTTATTTTCCCAGTTTAAGTACGGAGGCAAGTTTTTGCAAGAATTGGATTTCTAGAGTCCTGCTTTCTGACACAGTCTAGGTGCTGATTGCAGTCCTGTTGGAAGATGGAACATCAATCTGCTATTCCTTCACAAAAACACTAATTGTAGGAAGAGGTTGCCATTGCAGCAAGTAGCTTTATTCCCCTTTGGGCAGAGTAGATGCCAAAAGGAAAAAGCATTCAATTTTTTTTTCAGTATTCCTGTTGTCCTGAGTAGAAATGTACAGATAAATTCCATCTTGCCTGGTTAATTTTTTTAGCTCTTCTATTTGTAACTCATAGTAATTTTTAATATTTTTTCTGGCCCTTTTTTCCCCCTTTTTTGTCATCTGAAGCTTGATGAAGTATAGTTAAGTCATTTATATCTGATACATGTACAAAAAAATATGTTCACTGATAGAAAAAGATCCACACTTAGGAAAAAATTTAAAAGGTTTGATCTTGCACCGTCACACAAGTGTACACCCTCTTAGCACCCTCTCCTGAGCTGTGAGAAGCTGGAATAATTTTTTTTTTCATTGGGCTCTAGCAACAACCCTTGGACTGCTTAACTGATTTTTCAAGCTAAAGAGATGTGGGACAATATAACCATGACCATCACAGAAGAATATAAAGCTACAAAAACATCAGAAACAAGTTGCACTTTGCACATAAGACCATTGTGGGAAAGGAGAGACTCAACTTCTTACTTTTTTATCTATGAGAAAAAATGTTGGTAGCTATTTAGAAAGAGAAAAACATTATATTCCATATAAAATAAAAAGCAGCCGTAGTGCAAGCTCTAGTTAATATGGGAGTGAAATGACTGTTAGAATATTAATTACTGGAAAAGCATCTGAACTATGCAAGAAATTATGGTAATAATTTCATTTTAAGAAATTTTTGTGAAGTAAAGAAATAAAATAAAGGCGTTTTTCTAATAAATAGAAATATATTTGTACTCTCTACCAAAGACCTATTCTGTATTTATTTAACTAAAAATATAAGTCATTTGACAGTCGTGGATAATCAAAAAGCACAAAATATTGGCCACATTTCAGAACAGAATTGACCAATTTTGGAAGATGGTTAGCATTAAAATAGTGCTTTTCATTATTGTTTTTTCTAAGAAAAGCTATAAAAAAATGTTTGTCACACTGTTCATTGTTATTTTTAAAACTGGCATGTTATTTATTATAGCTTTGTGTATTATTTGTATCTTTCTCTAAGTCAGTGCAAAGTGACACTCAGATGTAACATTTTGTACTTTCACAAGCCCAAGCGCACATTGATAATATTTACTTAGAGGGAAGCTGGCAGATCCCCTCCCACCAAAAGCCTCCCTTGCTCCATCCAAATGTCTTTTCTATGGTCCTTTATCTCCCCAAGCTCTTGAAAACTGGCAAAGGAGAACACTCTGATTTTTTGGAAAGCAAGCATTTTGAGGAGCATGAGGATTTACTCAACCCATAGCAAGTCAACAGGACATAGTTCACATCCCAACATATCCTACGTCTAGATCCTCTGTCAGAAAAAGTTCACCAGGTTCTGCAGGGCAGAGGAGCGTGTAGTGAAATATGACTGGGTGATTGGATGGGTGGGAGTAGGAACAGACAGACACTGAGGGACAGGGATGGGGGGCACAAAGAAGATTAGATTTTACATTAACTTTTTACTTGCTAAGAGTTTGTGATAAATTCCCTGGTAAGTATAATCATATGACTGACACTGTAGGGTCTTCCTTAAGAAAAGGATTATGAAGAATCTTATTAATGAGAACAGGAAAAAAATTACCATTTCTATATTACTTGATACCAGGTAATTTACTTCATATTTTATTGGGCAGCCAATAAAAAACATTAGGCAGATGGCTCACAGTACCCAGACGGAAATCTGTCAATCTTTTATATCTGCATGGTTTTCTGAACAGGACTAAAACTTCAGATAAGTAAAATTATTTTACAAGGAAATAGAACCCTTAAAGCTGTGATTCTCAGATTGCTTTATTTAAACAGGCTGTTGGAAATTCTGCAATTTTTGGACAGACTATTTCACTGAACATTTAATTGTTTTGTTGACAAATACTAGTATTCATATACATTTCCATATACATTAAAATTGCAGAGTTTTATACTTCTTTAAATTCTCTTACTACTATGCAGGTTTTTTTGCATCTCTTCATCCATTTTTCATTTCTTCTGTTATTTCCTGCTAAATAATTGCTGAAATGCTCGGGCTAATTTATAAATAGATGTTCTTAGAGAAACATGACACATACTCCTTGATACTGGTCATAAATTTAAAATGTAAGGTAATAAATTTCCAGGTTTTATTGTCTACTTCTTAGTAATGTGTGACCTGAGTTTAATTATTTGTTTACTTCACATATGACTGAATGGGTTAATGAGATATGTCCAGGAGAGCAAAATGATTCTATTATTTTGATTTCAATGCCACTACTGCTTTTTATTACTTTAGGTGTTTCTGAGTGCTAAGTCCCATTTTAGAGTGCAAGTGCATATTGCTTACCTTGATTAAGAATTGCTTAGACAAGGAGGTACAGACTGTATTAGCTAGTACTCCTCGCCCAGTGTTTTCCCTACCAACGTGTCGAGACTGTTTCTTTGGAAAGACATATTTCTGGCTTTTCATTTTTTTCTATAGAATACAAAACTTCTGTTGGAACAGTAAGGAGAATTATGTGATTTTGTTTCTGGAGGCTCCTTATAATTACATGGTATTATGTTTTTAAAAGCAGCTGTCATTCAGACAAGGAAGTGTGATTGTGCTCTTACCTTCTGGAAAATTTTCAGAGGCTGTATTTCTAGTTCATGGAAACCTTAATCAAGTAAAAAACAGATGTGATTTGATCCTATTATTTATTTCAATTTTTTTAAAAGATTACCAAAGACAGAATTGCATAATGCCATTTTGCAATTGGTTAACGTAAGCACAGAGATGATACATTTTAAATATTTGCACTTAGGGAGGCTAATATATTAGCACTGTTAGATGATAGTGATCTTTAATGTTCTCATACAGCAGTAGTAAATAAACAGGCTAGCCTTAATTAACCAGGTGTACATAGGAAAGTGAAGATAGATAGATCAATCCATGGGTAATGGGTATAGAGTGCTATAAAATCAGATGTAGTATGAAACTATATAATTTTCAGAAAATAGTGCTATGGAAATTCTGACTTTTTGCTTCTGTTCATCTGTTACTTAGCATTTTGCCATGTCATCCTTTGATGAGAGTGGCTGTAATGAGAAAATTATATGAGATGGTGTGTTCTTTCTTTATCATAATTATGTTGAAAAAGAGCAAATGAATTTTTAGTAGCATCTGAGATTTCTCAGCTTCCCACATCATTGTATATGACCATGCTAATTTAATTACCTGTTGGCTATCTTTACATCCAAATCAACTGAAGTACTGAAAATCCTAAATCTTAATTTTAGGATTTGCTCTGCAGGTTTTATCTAGTCTCTAGACATATGCATTAGAATATATTTTTAGAATATTTAAGATTGCTGTTTCCTCCCTAGGATGCCTACTTGATTTAGTAATTAGGTAGATATTTGACTATTTTTTCAGCATTAGATTCCCTGTTACTCCTAACTCACTCTCAGTTTTTTCTCTTATTCTTTGCCCCTGGCCAGTCCTGTTGCAGTTTCTATTCTGATGGAATAACCAGCTGCTTATTCCATCACCCTTCTTCCACATAAACCATATTGACAATGACCAGCATTTCCTGTCAATCTGTCAAGTAGATATTCCAAGCTGCATTTTCATTTTCTTGTTGCAGTCTGTCTTCTCAATTGCTCCCCAGAGTCTGAGCATTTTTCTTTCTCCATATGAATCAGGATATTGCCTTACCACACTGCACTAAAAACCAAAATTCTGGATTAGTTGAAGCTCATTATCATGAGTTTAAATCCTGAAGAGAGTCAAAGTATGTTAATGCAGTACTGCCCTGAATCAACATTAATGCATGTTCTGTGGCCAGAACTGCAGAATCATGGCTGTACAAATCATGTGCAATCTCTGGGGGACCATAAATGAATGGCAAGTCATGGTCAGGTAAAGCAGGCTTACTGCACTTGGCATGTTTACAGGAAGTATGGCTGCATCCTAAGTCTAGTGAGTGTGTGTGAACCAGTCTTTTTAAGGAGGTTATATTATAGCTATGTTTGATAATTTTTACTTTCTTTTTTTTCTTTTTTTTTAGCAGAAACAGCAAAAAGATATCTAATACCACAACCAGGACATTGCAACATCTTACTCTTTTTCTAAGTTATATGTTAACTAAGATATTATGTAACATTAAAGTATTTATTCACTTTTGATTTCAGAGACAAATTCTTCAGTAATGGTTCAGTCTTGATTTATATTTACAAGTTCATGTAGATATGTTCACTACGAGTTTGAAAAATATCACATACTCTAACCAACTGCAAATGGTCAAGAAGATAGCTGAGCCAATCTTTGCAGCTTCTAGTTTGTTATCAGAAGAACCAGTCCCATTTCTTTCATTCCCCTATCCTCACCATGCAGTGCCACTTCCTAGCTTGTGCTGCCTGTGATATTCATCTGCTGTAATCATTTGGTAGGCTAGAAAAACTTATTCATCAAAAAAAAATCACCCCTCTTTTTAGGATGGGCACAATATAATGAAATCTTATGTTGATTCATTCAGGAACTAAATCAGCATTTATATGGACAAATTTATGTATATGTAGGCATAGTCAGACTATGATCAAACACAGTGCCATGAGTGATTGTAGGCCACCTAGAGCCAGATAGAAAGTATCTTTTGATGGAATCACTTGCTGCATCTGCAGAACTGGTTTAAATAATCCCTTAAAATCATCAATCATTACAGTTCTGAAAGCAACAGCTTTCTTTAAGCAGATGAGGACTCAGAAATTCCCCAGAAAGGGAAGTTCCCCCAAGGAACTTCAGGATTTCTTCTTGATACAAAGATGAAAGAGATTTGCCATATTGGAACTTCTCTGATTTTTAGAGAGAAATTCATAGAATTTTAACTCAAACAGTGTGAGAGTCTGTCCAAATTTTCCCTCATCTACCTCAAGATTGTCATTGGGGGACCACTGAAGAGAAGACGCCCCCTGTCTAGAATCTCTGGCTCTGAAGGAGAAAGTCACACGCCAAAGGCCCTGAGACCTGAAAGCACAGTGTTAAGCTATTTGTTTTCACAGGTGTTGTTTGCTGTATATGCTAAGAAGGGGGCACTGTGCCCTGTTTGCAACAATAGCCTTGGAAGCTGTCCCACCTCTCAGCCTGGCTGGACTTCTCCTGAGTTTCGGGTGGTCTCCCACAGAAGACCCTCACTGTTTTACAACCACCGTGACAGACAGACTGAGATGTAAGAAGCCTCTCCATCAAAGACTGAGACATGAAACCCCCATGTGAAAAGGCCCCTCTCCTCCTTCCAAGGACAGGGACTGAAACCCCCAGCCCAGGGGAGGTGTGTGGGGGAGGCAATCTGACCAAAGCGAGATGTTTGCCTGCAGGTTGTGACCACTGGAGCAAGAAAACAATGGCTCTCATTTACTGCTGAGAACATGGACTACCTGTTACATCTATTCCCTATTGTATCTGTTTCCCCCCCTCTCACAATTTTCAATAATAAAAAACCTCTGAGTTAGCTAGAGATTTTGAGATCTCCCCAGCGTAACAGGCGGATCCTTGGCTGGACTAGACCAAAGGATTTTGTCTCTACGTTGGTAGCTATACCCCCCTCTCTCTTCTCTCTCTTTCTCTATCTTTTTCTCTCCCTTAATCCCTCCATTGCATTTTGCTGTGGTCATTCAATAAAGGTGCATTTGTTTTGATTATTACTGCAAACCCCCTTGTACCATGTCGGTTCTTTTGCACCCTGAGATCACCTCCTACGAACCATCACAACATCCATTCATTAGGATGGATCATGACAAACAGTGACAAGGAAAATGGCTTCGTAATGGATTTCCTTTTACTAAGGGATCTTGTTCAAACCTTCAAAGACAAACAGCTGTGACCCAATCTTACAACAGGAGGAGGATTTTTATTCGGTGTTTTTCAAGATGAGTGATTGTTTCACTAATATCTCTTGGACTGATAATCTAGATAGACATCTAGGATTTGAGATTTTTTTTGAAAGAAAAGTTTTTGCTGAACGTGTCATCTCAGCAGTTTGTATAAGTGTGCTAGCTGAAGAACAAACAAAGGTAAAGATAATTCCCTTTCTACTCTAAAAATAACAAAAGAATTCTATGCATATACAAAATCTAGTCTTCTGAAAAAACAAGTCCCAACTTTTAGACTTCCTGAATTTGCAAAATCTGCATATTCTGTTGTGTAATACCTTTAACTCCTAGATAAGAATAAGAGGTCAGATGTTTATTTCTGGAAGAATATCTCGGTACCTTGTCATCATGGTACACCTTTTAGGGTCAGAAGTATACAGGTCTCTCTGTGCCAGGGAGAACTTTTTTATTGCCTAATAAAACTAGATTAGGCAAGAGAAATTCTTGTCATGCAATGTCTATTACAAAGGTATTCATAATAGATAACGCTTCCTGATATAATTACATAAGCATTGCTCTTATCATACAGTCATATTCGGTATTGAAAAGCCAATGGACACAAATAACATGATAAAAGGGTTAACATACCCAGTATTAAGTAACTGAATTTGCATTCAAGGTCTATCAAGCTTACCTTTGAACCAACTTAAAAAAGAGCAAATGGCAAAAGAGAGAGACTAGAAAATCACCTACGCAGCAGCAAATAATTCTGCCTTTGTAAGTAATCCAGTGCAGCTCCTCCTGCCCATTGTGGGAAGGTTTATAGAGGACATTAGTGGGCTTTTGTAAGGATTGACAGTGGTAACAGGGAAAAAAACCCATGCATTTTATTGTAATTTGAGTTTTTAGGAAGGAGAAGTGTTTGCCATAGACTGAGCAGCAGCTGCCCTGCTTGGCTATATGTCAAGAAAGTGTCTGGCAGTTCAGTTAGGCACAGCATGAGTGAGCTAAGTGGCAGATGGAGATCAAAACAGTGATGGTTGGAGTTAATGCTCTTTATCTCTTCTGTGGAAATCCCCAACTCCAAATATAAAAGGACTTAAAGTATGAAAAAGATTTAAAAGAGGTTTAAAAGGTTGAAGGATTAAGAGATTTTTTTTGCCAGAGGACTGGATTATTAAGGGGGGTTTAGAATAATTTAAAAGCCTGGCTTTTAAAATTATTCTAGGGCAAAGCCTACAGAGGGTCCCTACCTTAACATGTGATTGTTACAGGAGAAAGTCCAGACACCAAGTCCACCTCTGGAATCTACTGACCCTGACCAGGCTCACCCAGGGCATGCACACACTGCTTGTGAACCAAGGTCTCCATTTCACCACAGCCCTGGACCCTCAGCTGTCCTGCCATATGCTGGTCTCCAGCCTTGTCTGGCCCGCCAAGCTGGGCAGACCACAAACCCACTTGGTAGCTAGATTTCCTCCTGAATGTAGCTCTCAGATGTCCATCGCCACTGTCTTTATTCCTGTCTGCTGCATGGATTTCAGATTGAAGATGAAACTTGGTCTGTTGTCCTACCTGTAGTCTCATCTCCTTTTGCTCTTGGCTGGACCTGGTTCATCTCTTGCCTGGGACTATCAATAGACCCTACTACCAACACCTGGCTCACCCTGATATGACTATACCTGGGGGTCCATGCCCTGGAGTTGCTCTTTACTCCTGGAACACCTAGTTGGAGGGAAAAGCAGGACTGTGGTGCTCTCTGACAGGGGAAATGCAAAAAACAAACTAATACCTAGTACCTTAAAAACCTTCTGACACTTGCTTTCTTCAGCATTTGTCGACACATTAAATGGAATTGGAATGGCTTTACTCAAAGTTTAATATTCATGGATATTTACTTGTATATTCAGTGAATATCCCCAGTCTGTTGGAGTTCCTGGCGACTAGAAAATAGGAAGTATAACCATTTTGGAAAATATGAAAATAAGGAAGACGCAGTGAACTACAGGCCAGTCAGTGTCATCTCATGGTCTCAGCAAGTCCATGGAGCAGATCCTTGTAGAAACCATGCTAGGCCATGTGGAGGACAGGGAGGTGATTTGTGACAGCCAGCATGGCTTCACTAAGGGCAAATTGTGCCTGTTTGGAGGCCTTCTATGAAGGATTAAAGCATTGGTGGATGAGGGAGGAACAACTGACATCATATACCTGGACTTGTGCAAAGCATTGGACAGTGTCCTGCCCACCATCCTTGTCTCAGGACTGGAGACACGTGGACTTGGTGGATGAATCACTCAGTGGGTGAAGGCATTGGCTGAATGGCTGTGCTCAAAGAGTTGTGGTCAACTGCTCAATGTCCATGTAGAGACCAGTGATGACACCACCAATCTGTGTGGTTCAGTCAGCATGCTGGAGGGCAGGGATGCCATCCACAGCGACCTAGATGGGCTTGAGAGGTGTGCCTGTGTAAACCTCTGGAAGTTCAATAAGGTCAAGTGTAAAGTCCTGCACTTGGATGAGGGGAATCTTGAACACAAATACTGTCTGGGCAGAAACAGATTGAGATTAGCCCTGAAGAGAATGACTTGAAGGTGTTGGTGGACAAGAAGCTGCGTTGTTCTTTATGTATTGACAGCCATAGTACTTTTCAAATATTATTTTAAACAAAGAATCATGTAACAGATATATTTCCAGAAGATAAAAAAAATCTGTTTTAAAGATGTCTCAAATTAAAAAGCAGCAATACAGCACAAACCCAAACTCATTTACAGTTACACTACAAATCCATAAGCAGGAGCAACCATGGAGATAGTAATTTAAACTGCTAAAGACTTTCTTTCTTTTGAGGAATTTCTACAGAACAAATCTTGCATCAGAAGTCAGCATATGTTGGACTGACTGTCTTTACTCACATTTTTTTCTTTTGCTTTACTTGTTGAAATGTCCTTAATATCATGAGTACTTTTCACTACTTTAAGGAATTGTAGATAAAGGAAGAAAGGATTATAATATGACTGCTTTTGAAGAGTAAACTGTTATGTTTATTCCATTAAGAGTTCACATGGATCAGCTGAACACATTTGGGAAAAAAAGTACATTAAGGACTACTAAATGCAGAAGGATTCAGTCACCAGGATGGTAACCAAAATACTGCAGATTGATATAAGTACATCTTTTGCCCTAGTCTTGTGTTTCTCCTTAGGTAGCTGTCACTGGCCAGAATCAGAAATTGGTTATGACTACAGATAACACTGTAATCTGACCCAGTCTCTGTGTTCTGTGGTACAGTGGTGCAGAGGCACATCAGCTGGCATAGATTTTCCTCTATGGGTTATAGGAGGGAACTGGAGTGAATCTTAAAAGAATACAACACAATTTTCTTATTTTGATAATTAATTATCTTAAAAGAGCACAGAAGGATAGTTCCATCACCACCCATGAAACTTGCAGTATTAGAACTGCAATAGATCTTTTATCTAAATCGCAACTGGTGTCAAGGCATTCAGAGAAAGCTTAAAAATATCAATGTTAGAGAAAGTACTTATAACATGTCACTTTGATTTAAAGGGTATAGGGCACTCCTTTTAAAGTCTAACAAAACTGATGTCCCAAAAAGCTACATAGCAGCTCACATGGTCAGCTCAACAGGCAAAGACATTTGCACCTCTGAGCTTTGTGCAAATAGCTGTGATAATAGCAAGATGCGGTTTCCCAATCCTTTCTTCTCTTCCAAGAAACCTCCTTTCTTCTGCTGATATACATGAAGAAAACAGCTAGTTTTGTTGGCTATGTATTTTGAAGTGATACATTTAGTCAAAGCTATGAGACTAGCTAGCTTTTCTTGATTTGATATAAAAGTACTAGTCACCTTTGATATCCAACTTCACTTTCTATTGCATCTTCTGTTCAAGATTCCTATTTTGCTAGCTAAGGCAATAAATAATAGTTTTTAAAAAGGTGCTAAAGGGCTGTCTAACTGATCAAGCACATAAACCAGGCTTGTATCTCTATCACAGTGATTACACATAGCCCATGCTAAGCTGAAGTCTGTGCTGAGGTTCTGAATAAAAAAAGCATTATCCGTAGAGTGGCTTAACAAAGCACTTCAGACGTGGTGCTTTCCAAGGTGAAGTGGGCATACCTTGACATTACTTGTGGCACATCTCTCCAGTCTTCCTGCTCCAATGCATAGTTTTCAAGTTGAACTAAATCTGGATTAGCTCTGGAAAATGAAGAAATATGGATAGAAAAGATATTGTTTGGGATGCTTCTCTATTTCCTCAGACTTTACTTCTAAAGCACTACAGATAGCTATAAAACTCTGACCTCACACTGAAGAAACAATTCTGGCAAAGTTATAATTTTGAGTGAGCTGACTGTAATGTCTTGTGTGAAATATCATCCTGATACTACCTGACAGAGAAAAGGGATAAATTTTTCAGAACATTTATTATTTGAACATAGTCTGAAAGAATATTTCAAGACAATGTCCATTTTTTTTCAAAAAAAAAAAAAAGCTTTAGACTCAATTTAAAAATGAATTATGTAGGTACAAAGTCATAATGGGAATTAATTTGTTACTATCATGGTTTTAATGCATTTCCCTAATATTTCTATTTCACTTATATGATTTCAAGATAAAACCATAGCAAAGTTTTAATGTCCTTCCTGCTACTATCATATTTGTAGAGAAGCAATATATATAAATAGAGGAGAAAAGCAACATATATTTGTATTTTAATAGCTATTAGTAAAGTCAAGACTGGATTTGTATCATGAACCCTTGCAGCAAACAGCTTTGCTGTTCAAAGCAAGCTCCATCTCACTTAATTTGGGAATCTCTGATTCTGAAACCAGGGACTCAAATCATTATTCCAGCATAAATACATACCAGCATAAATTTGTGAGGGCCTTTTCCTTTATAATACAGTATTTATGATAGCTCAGATTATATCAGAGAAGTAATTTCATGTTTACTACAGGAGTGGAGAGCTTGCATGAATCAGTGATCTTTGGTGCAAGGTAAACTCACTTTTATGTTCCAAAGTAGCGATCAGTTATCTTTCTAAATTCAGGAGGCAATAGATCTGTGATGCAATTAAGATGAAATTAATGAAACATCTTGTAATTTTTTCTTTTATTGTTATTTTATTTAAATGTTGATTTAAATATATATCCTCAATCTGGCCACTCTGGGGTTAGTTCCGGAAGATGAAGAAATGTGGGCATCTGTTTATAATCAAACATACAAGTTTGTAACTATGATCACATCATCCTCAGAGAGACACAGAACTGAAAAATGCGGGAAAGTAGCTTCCAGTTACCTCTCTGCTCCCCAAGACTAACATCACCAGAAGTTAAAGCAGTAATAAACACAGACACACACGCCCCGGTAACAGCTGTGGACGGTGTGTTGCTCATCCTACAGCTCGCCGCTCGAAAGCAACTCCACGCTCGGTTAATGAAACACAAAAACCTTTTTCTCCTATTCGTTTTGTGAACGAAAACTCTCTCTGCTGGGAAAATGTGCTCCGGGCTGTGCCCGTAGGCCGGGGCAGAGCCGGGTCAGCGCGGCGGGGGATGCTCGGCGCGGCCGGCCCGCGGGGTCAGGGCCGGGGGCGGGCGGGCAGGTGGCGGCGGGCGGGCCGAGCGCGGCGCCGCCCCCGGGCCCCATTGGCGCGGGCGGTGGGGGCCGCGCCGCGCCGCCCCCGCTCACAAGTGCGAGCTCCCGGCGGTGGCGGTGCTGTGCGGTGCTGTGCGGTGCGGTGCTGTGGGCATGCAGAGCTGCGGGCGCTGGTGGGGGCGGCTGGCGGCCCGCGGGGCGCCGCACCTGTGGGCGGCGGCGGCGGGGCAGCGGCGCTGGGGCGGCGGGGAGGCGGCGCGGTGCATCGAGCAGCTCCTGCCGCGGCACGATGACTTCTCCCGGCGGCACATCGGGCCCCGGGAGCAGGAGAAGCGGGAGATGCTGCGAACCGTCGGGGTGCAGGTAGGCGCCGTGCGGGGCGGGAGCTGCGCGGCCGGACCCTCCCGGTGCGGGCTGTGCCGCCCCGGGGAGCTAACCATGGCGTGCGGGCGCTTCTTGCAGAGCGTCGAGGAGCTGATGGACAAAACCATCCCGGCCAGCATCCGCCTCCGGAGGCCGCTGAGGATGGATGACCACGTCTGTAAGTGACCGCATGGCCCGGGGTGCTCCCGGACTCCTCTCCCGCGGCCCCTTCCGGCCGCCAGCGCCCGCGGGAGCGGGGAGCACTCGGGGTGCGCGCCCCCTGCTCCCCATGTCCTCCTGACCCTTGTAGCGGTCTGGTCTTACCGCCCGAGTAGAAGTGCAGGGTAAGACTTAAAAGCAGCACAATCACCGACACTTCATTCATCTCCGAACAACTCCGTAGATTAATTTGGCTGCTGCGTTTATAGCTGTCCTCTCGGTAGGAAAATATGTGTAGCACACAGGGGCTGCTCGAAAACTCGCTTTGGAGGTCAAGTGCGCCATTGACTTTACTTTGTCCTAAGAGCCTAATGTGTAGGGAAAAGTATTACTAAAAATCGTCCCCTTAATGTGGACTGAGCCACTGTCTTTTTGTGGTTCTGCATGATTTCTTTGTTATTCCTCCTCCCCGACACCCCCCCCCCCCATAATAACCTGCATATCTTAATAACATGAAAAGTCTTTGTCTCCGTAGTATGGATACACAGTAGACTAATGGCCAGAATTTAAAATCTGTCTAATTGAGTGTTATGGGTAAACTGCAGGAATATTAAACATCTGAGTCAGCTATTGTGCCGCTACAGTAATTCAGCAAATTGCTGTAGAAAACTTGATGTGATTTCATGAAGCTTCAGATATTAACATTTTTAAGAGTTAGCAAGCACAGTACAAAATTTTTATCTGCGTAACTGCACTTTTGCACAAAATCTGTGACAATGATGCTGGAAGTCCTGTAAGTGAAAGAAACACTTTAAAATCCCCAATGCTAAACAATTGCACTAAAACTAACAAAGCTCAATGGCCATTCAGATATGGGATCCAGTTACATCAGTATTAACTTCATTTTTGTGTCACAATCCTTTGCCTGATTTGTAGAAAACTTGCTGGCATTTTCTCATTGCTCATCAGTGTGCTGTAATTTGAGTGTAAACTTCAGGCCTGCCGCTCCGGTGAGGTTCCTGGCCAGTTCAATCTGGTTACTCTGAGATGACATCACGCATAAGAGGCAGCACCACAATGAGCAGCAAGGAAAACTAGACCCTGAAAAGTCAGAGTCTAGCCAGGAGGGATACAACAGGGAATGATAGTTTCTACCTCTAAAAAGTTTTATTAGTACAATGGTGTTTTAGTCTTTTGGAACTTACTGCCTTATTAAAAGGGTAAGAGGCTAAGTAGAGAAGCAGAATTTAACAGCCTTCTTGAGTCTGTATAACTGCTGAAAGTAGTGCTTGGCATTTTCCTTATGGCTAATGTGTTTTAATCAAGGTATTCCCTGACTAAGAAGTGATTTTCACTGACCTCAAAGACAAAAACTTTTTACGTAACTATATTTTTAGGTTAGTAGAGGGAGTGAAATGCAGTTTGTCACTAATAATTATGCCTTAGAAGCCCTTCCAATTTTTTTTAATAATTAGTTTTTATTGTTAATTAATGTGATACTCTTACAAAATTTTTACAGGGTAGTGGGCACTAAAAAACTAAACTGGTGGCATCAGCCTAAGTCACAATCTTGATGTAGTGCTCAAATACAGATTCTTAGTAATTTTGAGTGTATGTCTCCTACGCAGTGGTGCGTTAGTTGATGTCCTGTTGTAGGCAAGTTCTCACTGTGTAACAGGACCTCATTAGTTAACAGTGTATTTAGTTCACTGGCATTTTGCTCCACTTGCTATGCTGTTCTTGTTCCCTTAGAGTAAACTTTGAAAGAATGTGACTGTGATGCAGAGTCTCACATTGCACAGCATGCTACAGTGAGTTTTCAAAAGAGATGCTTGCATGAGGTACAGAAAACCTTTTTTCTGTACATGACTGTGTTTTTCTTCTGCAGCCAGTGTGCTGGCTGCCTTTTATAGCTTAATGTGAAGTTGTTTGTCACTAGTTTTTCCCTGAACTGGTAGCAGAAAACTTCACAGCTTTTAAAAGAAAAGTTTAAAGCCTCAGCTTAAAGTTGTGCAACATCACATTGAACACATGCACATCTTGTACCCATCACGTTGTAATCTGAGTGAAGTTTGCCTTAATATACTGTTAGAACACTTTCTAATTACCAGGATGGTATTTATTATGTAAGGATGGGGCATTACTTCTCTATCATATACCTTTTACTAAAGGGAATTAGCAAAATTGGGCAGTAACTGTATTCTATTTTAACTTAAACATTTGTTTTTATTTGCATGAATGCTCTCACACATGGAAAGAGAGAACAAAACAAGGCAATGCAAAACATATTATTCAATGAGCTTCAGCATTTATAAAATTTATATTACAAATACAGCAATTTCCACTTGTCTTTATAATTCAAAAATGTAATCATAGTGACTCTACAAATTGGAGTGCAGCTGAACAAATGAGCTGTGCTAGAGCTACTCCTTTATAGTAACAAACACAGCTGAGCTTGCATTGAAGTCTCATTGAAGTCAATCCTTACAGATAGAATTAGACACGTAGTTCAAGAAAACCACACACTCACAATATGAAGCATGGCTGTGTATCATGGGTCTCTGCAATTACATTTGGGTGTTTTGGAAAGCTTTCATAGCTGTAGACCTCATCTCAGGTGTGTACATTTGATATATAATCTTCAAGTTTTGATTCAGTGTATGTCACTAGAAAAGATCACATTACAGATCCTTCTATTGATAATCTCACAAGTTGTCCAAAATAAGGAAAATGAATCAAATATATGTATGCAATAAGAGTCAAGAAAAGAAAATAGAGGCTCCTGTGGATGGAGCTTGTGTTAAAGAGCTTGTTTGTATGGCATTGCATATTCCAGTGATGATAAATAAAACCTCTGATTACAGTAGAAGCACACTCTTTTTGTGTTGTCTCTCCTAGACATTTTAGCACAGACCTACTCTTCAGTGGAAGAATGAAGCTTCATTACTTCCCTGAAGGACATAACATATACATAGAGAGAAAATCTTTAACCTTATTTACCTGGACATTTCTTGGGGGCAGGTTGGCTGGAAGGCTCTGCAGAGGGATCTGGACAGGCTGGACCATGGGCCCAGGCCAGTGGTGTGAGGCTCAACAAGGCCCAGTGCTGGGTCCTGCCCTTGGGTCACAGCAAGCCCAGGCAGTGCCACAGGCTGGGGCAGAGTGGCTGCAAAGCTGCCACAGGAAAAGGCCCTGGGGGTGCTGGTGACAGCAGCTGAACATGAGCCAGCAGTGCCCAGGTGGCCAAGAAGGCCAATGGCATCCTGGCCTGTGCCAGCAATGGTGTGGCCAGCAGGAGCAGGGCAGGGATTGTCCCCCTGTTCTTGGCACTTAAGTTATGAGGCCAGAATTTGAATCGTGTGTTGTTTTGGTCCCCTCACTACAAGAAAGACACTGAGGGGCTGGAAAGTGTTCAGAGAAAGTCTACAAAGCTGGTGAAGCAGTGGAGCACAAGTTCTGTGAGGAGCAGCTCATTGAGTTGGGGTTGTTCAGGCTGGTGAAAAGGAGGCTCAGGGGCACATTATCACTCTTTACTGCTGCCTGAAAGGAGGGTTGGGTGGGGTTTGGCCTCTTCTCCCAGGAACAAGTGACCGGACAAGAGGAAATGGCCTCAAGCTGTGGCAAAGGAAGTTCAGCTTGGAAATCAGTAAGAATTTCTTCACTGAAAGAGTGGTCAGGCATTGGAATGGACTGTGCAGGGAGGAATCATTCCTGGAGGTGTTCAAGGAACAACTGGATGTGGCACTTAGTGCCATGGTTTACATGATAGCATGGTAATCAGTCAGAGATTGGAGTTGATGATCTTGGAGATGTTTTTTGACCTAAATGATTCCATGATCTGTTTTTCTTAAATCTGAATGATTAGCCATTCTGGTAAATGCCGATCTTTGATGGTACAAGTCCATCTACACTCAAAATGCTTTTTCAATAATTTTTAGTGTTATCTGTATTGGCAGATTTTTGACTTGTACTGCCATTGTCAGTGATGGAGGAGAGAAGGACTGTAGCTTGTGCCAAGACGTTTCTGAAATAAAATCCTTTCTTTGGTATGAAAGATGAAAGCACTAGCTATGTCCATTTTGGGACCAAAAAAAAACCCAAAAAACATTTTAAAAGTGTCTCTTGCCATGAGTCTGCTGACTGTGTTGTAAAACCATCTGAACATGCCACTGAATTCCAGTAGGAGTGAAATAGCAAGATGTCTGATTTCAGCTAACAGTAAATTTCAGTCCTGTACCTCAACTAATTCTTGAAGAAGGGCTTTTTTACAGTCAGATTTTTCTGCAGATACAGTTAAGGAAAAACTTAATTTTGGCATGTAACTTCTGTTCAGTCAATATTTACTACAAGGCTAGACATCTGTTTGATTCTTAATTGGGATCAGCTGGTATTACAGAGCTTTATTCCCAGGGTTACAGTAAGGAAACTTGAACAATCAGCTTTTCTTTAGGCATTAAAGGTACTTTAGCACATATGTCATGATTAACCTATTTGAAGTAAAGGAACATACTATCTTGTATGACTAATCTATATTTTATCCCTACAAACCTACTGTCTATGTCAGTCTTAGTTATCCCTGCAATGCTGCCATGGTACATCCATCTTTATATGTAATGGATAGCTCTTGTGCCTATGTTTGTTATTTCTGCTTTTTAGTTCAGGAGTTGAATTTTTTAAAAGGTTGAATTAAACAAATACTTCTGTGAACTCCACGAGGTTTTTTTCTCAAACATTCTCAGGTACATTCTCAAATTTTAGAATTTATCAGCATTAGTTCCTAAAATCTCAAGAATGCAATCGGGTCTCCAGTCTAAACATTATTAGAAGCAATACTGTTCAGAAGCAGTTACAATGTAATAATGACTATTTGTGTTTCCAAATTAGCAGCTCCTTTTGCAGTGAATCTTCTTTAATAGGATTTTGTATTTTAAATGCCAGTTAAAAATTAATTCTGGATGAATTTATAATCATCCCCTGATGTCAGACAGGTTTTTAGAGCTAGTTTAGTAATTTCAGGTTCCCTGCTGCTGGTGTCCAGGCAGTATGATTCAGATGCCTGTGGCAGGGGTAATTGTTACCCTCCAGAGTGTTGCCACACATAGAGCAGAATCTGCATTGCCACCCAGGGCACTTAGCTCCTCACACACTCTCAGGCTGCTGCTCTTTGTTTCACAGGCAGCAGCCCTTGTGGGCCGAGCAGGGAAAGGCATCCTGTTTTGCACAGCCTGCCCCTGCTTTCGGCTCCTGGCAGCCTCAGGTGCTGCCCAGGCTGGCTGGGTGAGCACAGGTAGCCTGAGTGAAAGGAGGGAGGGAGGGCAGGGCACCATGGCTTTCTGCCCTTATCTTGAAGCTGGGCACACAGCACCTGGAGCATGCACTTTCCTTGTCTGTCCTACGGCTTTATTACTGTGTGCCTGATTGTGCTTTGGAACTGTTTTTCTTCAATATAATCTGGTTTTGGGTTGTTTTTTTTTTTAAAGAGATTGAATTAAATAATTAATTAAGGGAAATAAATTAATCCCCCTTTTATCAGTGGTTCTAGGGATCTTGCTTCCTTGATCTCAGAGACTAGATTTTTTTAAAGATCTGACATAAAGTGAATAAAAATATATCAGACAAATAGTAACCTTCTTTTAGTATTGCCTGGTTAAAATTGTATAACTTGAACTGCTCCTTTTGTATTTTCTTCATTTCACTCTCATGCTCAAGTGCCATACTTTGCAGGTATCTCACAAGTTCAAGGCAAGTCTACTGTGCTAATTACAAAAACACTAGCAAAAATAACAGTACATTGCTTGGTGATCTGATAATTCAGTCCCTCTTACTATTTTTGTGATATATTCTGCCTTTCCTATCTGTAGATGTAGCAATCTGGAACTGCCCTTGCAGAATCTCTCAGACCCTCAGTAAGTTTTCTCTAGTTATAGGAAAGGAATACAGCAAAAGTAGTGGACATTATTCTGAGTCCTGCCTTTGATCATAATTTCTAATGAGTTGATGAGGGGAATAAAGATCAACTGCAGTGACTTTGCTGGCAATTTTTTTTTGCTGAACAAGGTTCTTAAAGAATTTTTATTGTACATCCAATAAAATGAGTCTATAGTAAAGCCATTTCAATCACTTTTTCTTAGAACACTGGAAACAAACAGCTGAGTGTGACAGTGGCCAGGGTCCAACCATTACTTAAATATAGTAAATTTTTCTTTCTGTTTTATTTCCCCATTTTGCATATTAGTTCTTAATCTTATTGCTGGGAGAATTAAGAAGAAATTAGTAACACAACCAAAAAATATTTCAAGCTATGTTTTTTGAACTATGTAATTAAAATTTTTAAGAATCTTGTATGTTTTAGTTTTAAAGAAATTAATAGATATTTAGAATAATATAACATTTCCACTGCATATGCTCCAAGTTATATACTTTATACAGTGGAAAAAGTCTGCTATTTTCAGAGTTGGTGACAGTCTTGGGGACCAAACTGGAAATGTAACAACTTCATTATTAATTTAAAAATCAATTTTTAACCATACATAAGATCACTCTTATATTTCACGTTCATCTGCCTTTGTATTAGCATTAGTTATTTACAAATTGATCAATGAAGAGTTAGGCCCCTTTCACAAATAACACCATGAGAATACACTGTTGAAACCTAGGCTCAACAGAATGGGAAATAAGGCTACTGATGGAGACAGACCAGCTCAGTCTCTACCCAAAGCTTTGCTGTGGGGTCAGAGCAGATTGCTCAGGGCTTTACCCAGTCAGAACATAAAACCTCAAAAGGTGGAGTCCCTGTCCCACTGCTGGACTGTCCTCCTGGGCCCAGCTGTCCTTATCTCCAGCCTGAGGCTCTGGCCCTCCTGCTATGCATACAGAGCTTTTAAGAGCCTGGCTGCATCTCCTCCATCCCCTCCTGTTGGTGCTGGGGGTAATGGTAAGCGTGGTTTGTTTCATTGCCTTGCTCTCTGGTCTTTGTATTAACTTCTGTATTAACTTCTCTCACCATTACCTGCATCACTCTTACTTTAATTCAGCACCCTATCAGTGTAAAGTAAATGCTGAATTAATGAAATCTTCATGGATTTATGTTTGGTCATAGGTGAGCCAGCCTAATAGATAAATCAGGGGCTATTGATTTCCATTATTCAGGACTTCAGGTATACTTATGAGCTGTCTTCCTAAAGATATACTGTAATGAAGTGCTTCAAGGCAGTGGAAGGCAAAGGATAAGGAGTCTTTATTCCTGATCTTTTCAAAGAGGTGTGTTAAATGTGGGAGATATATTTTGAGCTGTACTGCTGTCATTGCCCTTATAGTGACCAAAGGAGCAGGGAAGTAAGGTGAAGCAGGAGTGGAAGGAGTATGGCCTCCCGTATTTTGCCACCCTGCTTAAAATCAACTGTGTAGCTGTCTTTGCAGGTAGCTCATTAAATTGTGATAATTAAAAATATATTCAGTCTTGAAACCTCTCAGGTAGGTATTCTGTACCTCTGTAGGTATTCTAGATGGAGTGTGGTTCTACTCTTAATCACAATCTCTACCTAAGCTGCTTGCAGCCTCTCTAGGCTTTTGGTTTTGTGCCTTCAATCAGTTTGGAAGCAGGTTTATTTCAGAGATCTCCAGCATAAGATAAATGCTACTAACAACTAGTTGTTGTTAGCTACAATTGCAGAGAAATAACGCAAGAAGAAAAGCCTATTTCCAAACAAAGGAAATGTTTTCACATTGTGCAGTATTTGTGGTATGTGTTTACTGCAGAAACCGCACTCAGTGCATTTTTGTGTGTGATATTGAGCTAGCAAGCAAGTTAAATGATAGCCAATTTCTGCCTTCAACTGCAGTTTGGAATTAAACAAGGAAATTCATTACCATTTCCAAGAAATCATTGATGTTTGAATTATGCAAGAGCACAAGCCTCTGTCTGAAATTGCAACCAAGCTGTCTTTCATCAAACTTTTTGCAAGTGGTAGAGGAAGGCCTCTACAATGTTAAAGCTTACTTAAACAATTGCCTCTCTCTTATGAAAAACTCTGTGGGAAGAGTTTTGGGGAGTGAAGTTTTTCACTATACTTTAGAAACTTTGCCCTGGACATTGCTGACTTCAAACCTATTAAGCATATACCAAGTCTCCAGAAAAAAAAAAATTGCAGTTTACTGAAACTAAGAAATCAGTCTTCATATATTAGATCTAATGGTAACACTGAGTAAAAGGCAGAGAAGAAATGAACTTTGAAATGAGAACTGAACGTCAGTTAAAAAACTCTGTGAAAGGTGTAATGTGACTGTGGAAGGAATTAATTGAAAACCTGGGGATTTTTGAAAAAAAAAACAACTTTCTGCATGAAATGCAATAGTAGCAACTTGAGTGAAAGGAAAAAACGGAGTTTTGAAATCAGAGCTGAAGTTCTAAAATCCTTGTTGCTCTAGAAGTTAATTCAAAACCTAGATAATGATTTGCCATCGCATTCTAGAAAATTAACTATTCTGACTTGATATCTCTTGCTGGAGTAACTTACAGAGAGAAAATATATTTTGAGACATACAGGGCCTGAGATATTCTAATTCTGTGATTTGTAGCATTATATTACAAAGTGACATCTTCAAGTTGTGGTGCAGAGGGAGCAGGACTTGGTGTAACTGTCCCATTACAGCAAACTCTGAGGTCAGATTTGGGGGAAGAATTAAAAAACATCTGCTTCCCTCACTCGGGAGGGTTGGTTTCCAGTTCCACCCAGGTCTGTTAGGTTGGGCTGACCTGTCTGTGTGATCTTAAGATTGTCTACTGACCATCTTTTTGCATCCTCAGCTACTAATATATTTTTAAAATACGACTGTTTGGCAGATGTTTGTAGCATTATTCACTGACTGCTAGGAACAGGGTGACTCAGTGTGATTTTTGCACTGCTTTCAGGACACTGAGAAGCAAGACCAAAGAGTAAGCTATGGTTGGGGGAGAGAGGGAATGCAAATGCTTTCATTCTATATATTTCAAAATCATTCTTTTGTAATGTCTTCAAACTAGATTGACAGACTCATTTGAAAGTTAATCTCATTTGGAATGAGATTAACTATAAATATTCTTATAAATTTTTTCTAAATAAACTGGTGAAATATGCTAAAATTGAATTAAAAGAACTGTTCTGTTTTATCAACAATTTAGGGGAAATGTTAGGAAATAAAGTTCTGTGATACTAAGAAATTATTCTTAGGTGCTTGGTGTAAGCTCACTTTGTGCAAATATGACTCCAATAGAAACACTAAATGATAGCTGTGGATGGCAATAGCTTTAAACAGTGTAGATTCTGGAAGATTCAGCTAACAGAAAATGTTTCCTGAGGTACTTTTTAATGCATGTGCAAGATAGGGCTCTTCTGGGTTGAATGTACATTGTATCAGTACAGAAAGAGCTCCTTCCGCCTACAGCTGTTTCTCCCACTATTCTTTCCACTTGCTTTGGAACTCTGTTATTATTCAGGTGTTGCATTTTCAAAATTCTGGCAGAATTTAAACTTCCCTAGAATATTTTACCTGTTTACTGTTTTATCTTTGCTGTTCTTGACTTGCGCTTCATTCTGCTACTGTTTGTACTTGCACCACAAATGTGGTTTTTTACACTGGGGTAGAAGACATTTAGGTTAAAAACTGTTACTGTTACATGTAGCTGTAGCATTCTGAAGTATTGTCTTTCCAATTAGGTGAAAATGAAATCCTCGAAACGCTACACAATATCGCAAAGAAGAACAAGATATGGCGGTCCTATATAGGCATGGGTTATTACAACTGCTCAGTGCCTCAGCCCATCGCACGCAACTTGTTGGAGAATGCAGGATGGTAATGTAACACATGTTATTGTTAAATGCATATGTATAAGTACACATTTGTCCCACAAACCTATTTTTTTTACTAAAGCTTTCATATATGTGGTAATGATGTGTATCCTACTGTGTAGGAACTGTGTTGTTCATGCTAAAGCTTAAAATTTACTTTAGAAGATGCTCTTTTTTATAAAATGTGCCACTAGTTTTGTGGCTTCTATTTACAGCTCCTATATATTATGAACTAATACAAGATTACATGTTTGCTTTAAGGAATTATAGAGACTTACCTCTTAAACGAAAGCAATTCTTTCCTAACTTTTTCCTAACTTCAAACCAGCTCCCTCCTCCACTGGTGTATGCAATTTGGGTGGAGGTAGTTAAATACTATGCAATACTATGATCATGGTTTTGTGATGAGGAAGTGAGAAACTTCAAAGGAAGTAGAAAATTCTAAAGTCTCTCCTCCTTGGATATCTTTCTTGGTTGTTTTTTTTTTTTTGAATGTTTACCCATAAAGTGAGTTGTCGTCTTGTCTGATCAAATAATTCTTTGGTGAACAGCAATGACATTGAACTATCATAATAAGATAATTCATTTGTGAAAAGGCTGAGAATATTGTACTTGGTTTGGATCATCCAGTTGACAATTCAGATTCTAAAGAATTTTAAGTCGGGAATGATGCAACAGGAAAAGCTAAATTTCATGTGGACTCTCCAGCAGCCTGAATGTCATCCTGCATTTTCTCATTTAGTTTACAAGTTCCCCTATCACCAGTCACTAAAATGCTTCTTTTATACTGTATTAAAATGAGTTACCTTCTTAAATTACTTTATTCCTGAGTAATTTTTATTTTAGTAAAATCAGTATTTAAGGGTTTTATATATATTTTAAAAGGCCCAAACAACAAAAAACCCCACAATGAACCAAAGGATCATATTACTGAGTGCAAAAAGTCATTGTTACTTAGATGTTATGTGTTTTTTATACTTTGGGTTGCCCTAAATGGGTCTACATATCTGTAGACCTCTAAGTCTTATTTATTTTTAGATTTGTTGGCTCTATTTGCATCACTGGTGGAAAAGTTGCAGCATTTGAAGTCAAGGAATCTATGAAATACATCTATGCAAGGTTTTATTTGATTTTATCCTTGTTCACTTTTGCCACATACGCAATCTAAATATTTCAATACAGTACCAGGAAACCAAATTATTGGTTGGTAGAAGCAAAGACAAGAATAGTTAGAAAGTAAGTGGAACAAAATGAACTGCAGACATTTCAATCCTAAAAATTTATATAGTGTTAATGAAACAAGTTTGTCCAGAAATCTGATCTTTACACTGTCCAGTAAAGCCAAACTAAATGGCTAAAAGTTAAACTATTAGATGGCTGAAGTGAAGGCTAAAATGTTTGTTGGAGAGAAAGCATATATGTGTGCATGCATGTGTGCTGAAACAACTATGCAGGCTTCATGGAAGCTGTTTAAGAAATCAGACTTCTTATTTCTGCTGTGTGTGTAAGAATTTCCATGCTGACACACTTCACGTTGCAGCTCCAAGGGAAATACTACAAGCTCAGGCTTATTGCTTCTGATCTATTCTGCCTCCCTTACATAACTTGTGTTTGCTTGGCTTGGCATTTGTTAGAGCAACTAGAAGTCTCCCTAAGTTCAACTTGATTCCTTTGCCCCCAGACATTAAATGTGTAAAAACACAAACATGTAAAGCATGGTACATTCTTGAGAGTCTTTCACATCTCTAATGTAAATTATTAAACTTGTTAGTTAGTAACACTCATTATGTAATGAAAGCATTGCATTCTGAAAATAGCTACATACTGTGCAATAATTACTTTTAGAGGGTTTGCTTTTCAATTACTTTAAAAAGTCACTTACCATGTAGTATAGATTCAGGCAGAACACAGAATGCAGACTAAAGCCAGATATTTTATTTGAAGAACTTGTAGACAAGTAGAATCAATTAAAATATGTAGATGCTTAAAAAATGCCAAAAAACCCTTTTAAAAGGAGTGCTTAACTTAGTGTGCTTATGTTATAAAAGGTGTCTTTATTTGTGGAACTGTTAAGCTTCATAGTAGTTTGTGGCAGTACTGGAATTCAAGATTTCTTGGTTGATTTTTTCCCATCTTTCTGAAATTGATTTGTTTTAGTTCAACTGTGTTGACCATTCAAAACCATAATATCAAAGTCATAAGGCTTCATTAATTTTGTTTTATAATATAGTGTACTTTCCCAGCTATGTGGAGCAGGAGTTCTCTAAGGCATTTCAGTTAATCACAATGTTTTAATTCTTGTTGTTAGTCTAATTCTAGTTCCTTCTGCAAATTAAAATACAAGAAATGGCCCTTAGGTGAAATAAAATGAGAAAACACAGTTTAGATACAGAGAAATTTCTACTAATCAATAAAAGTCATTGCTCATGCAAAGGCATTTGGAATGATTCTTTTTATTGGTGAGAACTGAGTGGGCAGGGGGACCATACAGAAAAGAAATCTTAATACTACTAGAGTGAAAGTTTATCTGGCAAACTGAACACTGGGTTTAGCTGCTGTGGAGAAAAAAGCCCTACTATTGGGATTAGCAAGGCTACATGCAGTCTGGGACTTGGTCTCACTTGTGAACTCTGCAGTCATATGATGATAATTAATTTAGTGCTAGAACTGGCCAAACCTGAGAAAAAAACCCTACAGGTTTTGGGAAAATCATCAAGATTTATGTACTCTATACATAGCTATTGCTTTCTGTTGCTATACTGAATAGTGTATGTGAATAATTCAAGCAGATGTTTCATTAAATTAGATGACTAATGTATTAGCATAATATTTTACACTTTGAGTTCACTTACTGAATATGCCCTTCTTCTAGCTTTTTTATTCTCTTCAGGACTTTCTCCTGCTTTCTCTCTCACCTTACCATTTCATTGCTACTCTCATCCTGCTCAATACCAAGTTCTCCAGCTTGTTTTTAAAAGATCTTTGGTTTTTATCTTCTATTGACTTTACACAACTTGAGCTTCCAGATACTGGGGTCTTTCTGGAAAGTTTATACCTTCACTTCATTTTTTAAAAGTCTAGGACTTGCTACTGCCCTTTTAGGGAAACAAACTGCTGTTTTCTTCCATCACAAGAAAACAGAGGTCACAAGTGTTTGCACTTATCACTTTTTTCTGGCTGCTACTCTAAATTCAACCTGGCATAAAGTCTGTCCTGAACTACTGTGTAATCCAGTGCCCAAATTTCCAGCAGAGAGGAGAGTCTGACCTCTGTTTTTGCCTTTTATTCCTGGACCCATGCTGCTTTGTTTTCTGGACTGTTGCAATAGACCGTGTCCCTTAGATTGTTGCATTTTTGAAGGAGTTGCTTATATTGCACTACTGGTTTTTTTTTCACCAAATGACAACAGATAAAACTTACATCAGTCTGACTTCCCTCCACTAACACATATGGAAACTGTCATTGCACAAGGATTGCGTACTTCTGAGCTTGATTCTGAGAAATATCAAATGCTTTTTTTCTTAAAAGGGTGGAGAAGACTTGATAAATAAAGGTCTTCAGAAACAGTATTGAAAAATTGTGGCAATATCTAGATATGCTTGAGCAACACATTCTCCTTTGTATATTGTGACTTGATTTAATTCTTCCACACTCAGTGTATACTTACTCTGTCCTTCTCCATAATGTCCTCACACCTCTGCTTTAAAAGTAATTTCTCTTTTCAAAATGGAGAAACAGAATTCTTTTCCTGTAAAAAGTTAAGCCAACACCAAAAGGTAAAAATTACAATGATAACTGTATTCTAACAAATTTCCACATTAATTAAATATTATTTATTTTTTATGTGATACAGTTCAGTTATATATTGCCATAACTTTGTTACACATGTATTTTCTTAGACCCAAACGGAGAACTTTTTTCCAACAGGGTTACCCAGTATACTCCTTACCAGCCAGAGGTGTCCCAGGGCAGGCTGGAGAGCCTCCTAAATTACCAGACGATGGTGTGTGATATCACAGGAATGGATGTGGCTAACGCATCTTTGCTGGATGAAGGGACAGCTGCTGCAGAGGCCATGCAATTATGTCACAGGTACTGTGTTTAAAAGTGTGGTTAAATCACAGCAGGAAGTAATTTTGGAATTTGAAGGCATTTATCCATGTGTAGGCAATGGATTGACGTTGAGTGTGGCCTTCTTACTGTGAGCAGTTCACTAAACAGCTGGAGTCCATGTTGCCATGCCCCCAGAGAACTTCCTAGCCTTGATGTAAATGTTTAATTCAGACATTTAAGGCCTTCAGAAAACTAAGGACGTAGGAGAAATTCTAGAGGAAGGAAGACTCAGCCTTGTTGGAGGAAGGTTGGGCTAGAGAACACTTAAGCAAACTGGACTTACACAGGTCCTGATGTGCTGCACCCGTGGCTGCTCAGGGAGCCTCCTGACACCGATACAAGGCCACCCTTGATTGTGTCTGAACAACCACAGTGACTGGGACAGGTGCCTCAGCAGTGGAGCAAAGCAAATGACACTCCTGTCCCCAGGAAGGGAGGAATGAATATGTAGGGAGCTACCAGCCAGTCAGCCTCAACTTGATCCCTCAGTGGGATGATGGGACAACTCCCAGCCCTGGAAACCATTTCCAGACATGTAAAGGACAAGAAGGAGTCATGAATTAACACAGGGGCAAGTCATGTTTGCCCAACCTGATGACTTTCTACAGTTGAGTGACTGGCTTGGGAGGGGAGAGCAGTGGCTCTTCCTTTAATCTCCACTGAGAAACCAAAAATTATGGGCTGGATGAGGTGGGAGAGAGATAGATGGAAAACTGTCAGAATGTCGGCCCAAGGGATGCTTTGTCAGTGACATGAACTTTAGGTGGAGGACAATTATAAGCCAGGGGCAACACTGGGTCCTGTCAATGATCTGTGTGATGGAGCAGACTGTATCCTCAGCAAACTTGCTGATGGTGCAGATCTTCAAGGATCAGATGATGGACAAGTCAGTTATGGCTCCTTCCAGGGGGAATTGGACAGGCTGGAGTAAATGGGTTGACAGGAAGCTTATGAGATCAACAAGGGGAAGTGCAAAGTCCTGCAGATGGGGGAGAAGCAACCCCTGGCATACGGGGTACATGATGGGGTCTGGCAGGCAGGAAAGCAGCTTTTCTGAAAAGGCCTTTGGGGGGTTTGGGTGACATCAGATTGTTTGCCTATTGGCCACACACTGCTGGATTGTGTTCAATCTCCTGGGCTGCACTGGGAGGAGGAGTTCTACCAGGATGCCAGGGGGGGATCTCTCCCTCTCACCCTGATGAGCCCACATCCTACAGTGCTGTGCCCACTGCCCCTGTACAACAGAGATATGGACATACTGGAAAGAGTCGAGTCACCCCACCTGGGATACCAGCCCAGCTCCTGGCAGACACACACCTGCTCCCACTGATACCTCCACAGACACAAGAGCTCCTACTGGCTGATGTGCTGCTCCAGTTGCTGGCACTCACTCCATTCCACTCCCTCCACTCATTTCAATTGCTGCACTATGGAAATGTGGATCCTTTGTGGTCTGACTCCAGTGGCACTCACTCACACACACATGCACACACAGGGAATATGGAGTCCCCTTACCAATGAAAGGAATCAGAAAGGCATTTAACAAGAAGAGAGGACAGACTTCACTAGTTAGGTGCAAGAACTTCAGCAACGAACTATTTATATGTGACTGTCCCAGTCTATCCCCTTACTCCCCTATTTTGCTACAATTATTGCTCGCAGAATCACTTAACTGTATTATTTCCCCCCTAAACATGTCATAATAAGACATGTTTGTGATCCCCAGATGCTTTTCTTGTGCATCCCATAATGTCTCCTTGCCAAGTGGGGGCAGGCACGCAGATGGTGTGCCTGTGATAATCAATGAATTGAAGCCCAGTGGGCTCTTTGCTCCTCTGCACTTGTGGAGATGGGGCTCTGTTGGGCCAATTTTCCCTGAGAAGCACCTGGGAGCAGCAGGGACATTTATTTATACATTTTGTTATCTGGGCTCCCCCACCTGCCATTGCCTTTCTGGGGGATGCACAGGACCTTTTATACATGATCCAATGGACTGTGGCCTGAGTCTTTTGCTGCCATGAAAGTTGAAGATGTGCATTATCTTTTTCCATCAGTGATTAAATTAAGCTTTAAAAAAGTGTGAAGTACATAATTCTAAGTTGCTAAAAGTGAAACTGTTATTGGTATATACAAATCTACTTTCATGGATGCCTGTTGTAGGGCCACGTGAAAGCGATTTGCAAATCAAATAAGTATGAGAAATTATTGAAGGTCACTCAGAACTGGGTATTAAGAAGGTGATTACACAGCAGAGACTGTGTAATCATAGTTTCATATGTGTAAAAATAGTTTTCTAATTACTCACTAGTTCAAAGCCTCAGTGTGACATAAAATTCCACTTAGCAGAATCACAGAATGGTTTGGGTTGGAAGGGGCCTTAAAGATCGCCTAGTTCTATCCCCACTGCTGTGAGCAGGGACCCATCTTCTTCATCTCCCTACTTGAATGGCTCTTTTTTTTTTATCCAGGGCAACATTGAAAAGTCTGTATTAAAGACCACAGTTGTATTCCTTTAAAAGAGTGTGTGGAGCCATTCCCATGTCTTTTGAAATTAGCTCCCTGTTCTGTTTCAATTTTTGCCATGTATGATTCTCACTTGAGTGTCTGAAATGAACTTTCTTAATGTAAATGTGCCAGAAACATTCTTCAATCTTACACTTAATCTGGTTATAATAACCAATATTTTCAACTGCCTTTTTACATAGAAAAACTCACTTCTGGAAAATAAGCTAATTTATTTCCATGGAAAACAATATATTATTGATGTGTAAACGTTCTTTTTCTTTTTTAACAGACACAACAAAAGGAGAAAGTTCTATGTAGATGCCCGATGCCACCCTCAAACTATAGCAGTGGTCCAAACTAGAGCAAAGTAATGTTTTCCTCCATTTTCCACCATATCTTTTCCCTTACACTGAACCATTTTCCATCTGTGCCTTTTTGCTGTATAACTAACATTTCTGGCCTGTGCTTTCTTTGCAAACTAAAAGCAGAAGTCTGTTAACACTTGGCATTACTTCTAGTTCAAATTCAACTGCAAAGAAATTAAAGCTGTTTAAAAAGAGACTAGACATATCATAAAAAGAAAATATTTAATTTTTCCTTTAAATTGTTGCACAACTGCATACATTTGACTGTTGAATTCAGCCTAGTCATTTTTTTCTTTTACTAGGAAGCAAGTATCTTAAGCATTCTCTGTTTGCTTTGCTCTGTATTTCTGATGATGATATCAAATGTAACTCTTCTTCACTACTATATACCATGATGTGAAACTTTCTCAGTGCTTACTGCTGCAAAGACGTTAAGCTCTCTTTGTATGTTAAAGAAAAGAGTCATATATGACTCCATGAAAACATCTTATTAAGTATCACTCCAAGGTTGGAGGTGGTTTGAATATTTTACCTTCTGCATGTTTTTGTTTCCAGTTATACAGGTGTTATTACGGAGCTCAAATTACCCCATGAGATGGATTTCAGTGGAAAGGATGTCAGTGGAGTGTTATTTCAATATCCAGACACTGAAGGGAAGATTGAAGACTTCTCTGAACTTGTTGAAAGAGCTCATCAGAATGGGGTAAATTTTATTGGTCACACAGATATCAATCTGTCAGCCATATTGATAGAAACTAAGTGTTAATGAGATACCATCTCAGCTACATGCAATTCATAACCATTACAACCATTGCACTTCAGCTCCATGCAAGTGATGTGGAACTCTTTGAAACTAAATTTAAAAACCTAGCTCCCATGTAGACACCATTCCTTTAGAACAGAGGCTGACTGCTTTGTGTATTTCCGTTCTCAGACTCTCGCCTGCTGTGCTACTGACCTTCTGGCCCTCTGTATTCTGAAGCCTCCTGGAGAGTTTGGGGTAGATGTTGTCCTGGGTAACTCCCAGAGGTTTGGCGTCCCACTGTGCTATGGGGGACCCCATGCAGCATTCTTTGCTGTGAAGGAAAATCTAGTGAGAATGATGCCGGGCAGAATGGTGGGTGTCACAAGGTAAGGGCTCCCTCGGCCAGTAAGTGAAGATTGAAGTCATAGAGTCTTAGAATGCTTAAGGTTAGAAAAACCTTCAAGACCATCAAGTCCAACTATCAGCCTACCACAATGTTCACCACTAAACCATGTTCTCTAGTGCCATATCCACACATTTTTTGAACACTTCCAGGGATAGTGATGCTGTCACTTCCTGGGCAGCCTGTTCCAATGCTTTAGAACCCTTTGAAAATCTTTTACCTGATATCCTGTCTAAAGTCTCCCCTCAGAGATCCTAGTAACAAATAAGAAACCATAAAAAACACCCTATGACCATCTTGTGCAGCCTTTGTGAACAACAGGTGACCATGGTGTTGTACTGAGCACCCTATTTTTTTTAAAAATGGTGAGACTAAAAGTTCCTTTCAGTTTTGAGGAAGCAAGCTTCAAGAATTCCATTTGTGTGGAACTGTCTCTAATTCTTGTGGCATTGTGGGATGAAGAGATAACCAAAAGCAGAGTGGATTCATTGTGATGGCAGGAGGCTTTTCAAGCTAACTTACTCCACATATTCCGAACTGACTTTTTCTCTGTCATCCAATCTTATAAAACATAAATGGAAAGAAGTAGAAAATTCAGTGAACCTCCAAAATAATCTAGAAGGAACTTAATCTAGTTCAAATTATAGTTATGCAGAGAAACAGTGTACAAAATCTGCTTCTAATAGTTGCTTATAGTGATGTACTGTGTATTTTGACAAGATGTCAAAGTAGTAATTGAAATGTAAAGTAATTGTCACTCGGAACACTGCACATCTTTGTGCACAGAGGCTATCCAGAAGTACTCCAGTAACCAAAATAACTAAAACACTCACAGTTATCAATAAAATTAGGAATATTTAGTTTATATTATTTTTCAGTTCAAATAGCTGCAATAATCTGTGTCATTTTAAGGCAAATACCAAATTTCCTGTAGTTAAACAGAAATCTAGAGGTGCTTTAGTCTTGCTTTGTTTGATATTGCAGCTGTCCTGACGTATGCTTTGTTCTCTCTAGCACCCTTCTGTCTCTGAGGATAGATAATTAGTTTCAGGTTAGCATGCATAAAGTTCTGTGTCATAAATAACTGTAATTTTAAAGTAACAGAAGCAACATTTTCACTTGTGGCTTAGAGATGCAAGTGGGAAGGAAGTGTACCGGCTTGCTTTACAAACACGAGAGCAGCATATCAGGAGGGATAAAGCTACCAGCAACATCTGCACAGCACAGGTAACTTACACTTTATTTTCAGGGCTAGAAAGGAACAAGTTGAACATGAGTTGAACCTATACTTTAGAGAGATTTTAGTAGAAAAATGAAGGACATAGAAATATTCTGGTCTTTGTTCATTTGTTTTGAATGATGGGGTCTGCTTGAAAAGAGAGTTTTACTATCTGTTTCCTTACTGTAGTCCTGAATTCTTGCAGTGTCATGAATCTGTCTATCTTGTAGCATAAACACCACTGAGTAGTGGCATGATTGTTATGAGCAAGACAGAACTGTTCATAAAGTAGAAGAGAATTCCAATGGTCTGAATTGGAATTTCTTCTGCCAACTCAAGGCAGAAGAAATAAACTTATAATTTGTTAAACTAATTACTCAAATTGTCACAACTTATATTTTTTGTCTATGCAATTTGATGCAAGAATGTTACATCATCAAAGCAATATCTTTACAAGAAAATACCATGATTAAGTGAGTAAGTATCAGAGTTCCAACAGTATCCAAAATAGTTATTTTCAGCATACTTCCACAGACCTCCAGCCAGCCAGGGTCATAACTTTTTTTGCTCCTAGCATTGCCTTCCTCCTGCTCTTATGTTGTGACAGATTTTGAGAAGAAATTATTATTGACACAAGTTTATAGACTTAGTATTAAGGAGATACTCTATATTTTTTTATACTGATCCTTGACTTTAAAGTCTTTAAGGATCTTTGTTGCAGTAGTTGGATTTAAGTACATGTTAATTGCTAAAACAATTACATTTCAAACAGCATTGAATTCATAATCAGTCCTTACAGTTTCATAAAAGTATGTTGCCTTTCCCTCCTTTTATTTTGTAGGCAGGAGATGAGTAGCTATAACATCAGCTGAGGATATGTGGTTGTCTCTGGGTGCTAAAGAAACTTTCCACTGAACTTACATGAACTAGTCTTTGCTTACAATAACAATATCCTGAACTGTATTTGGATCCTAGGCTCTTCTGGCTAACATGTCAGCCATGTTTGGTATATACCATGGGTCTGATGGACTAAGGCATATTGCAAGACGAGTACACAATGCTGCTCTAATCTTGGCTGAAGGTGCGTACTTAATGTTTACAGAAACTGTTCTAAAACCCTTACCCCTTAAAAAACACATCTTAAATAAACTTACAGGGCAGAGCAGGGGTGTCCATCTGATGTGTGCTCTCTCAGCTTAAGAGGCACCATTTTAATACAAAATTCTCAGCTGATGGTTTTTGTGTAGTTCTGGGAATGACATCCAAGAATAAGATGTCTGTGTGATAAGAACTTGCAGGCATTGCTTCTGTTTTCTTGGGAAACTAACAGAAGTCTGCAGAGTGCATCCCTGGATGGTACTGTCGAACTGCTGTTTGCCAGCATCTTCTTCTTTTGATGGACCATCCTAGCTTACTCACAGAAATGTGCACAGAGTATAAATAATATAGCAAAGGAAGGTAATAAATTATATTAAAGCAATAGAAACATTTCAGTTAAATTGGGTGGAGTATCATATCTGCTACAAACATTGAAATCCCAAAGCTTAATAGCTGAAGAAAAGCACACAATCTGTAGCAGAACATAATGATTGCACCTGGACTATGTGGTCTGGTAGGGGTTTTTTTCACTGATAATACTACCACGGCTGTCAGAAGGAGCTATACAAAACTGGAATATTTGGAACCAAGGGATTACTGTAAGAAACATCCATACTTTATTTTCCAGATAGCCAGAAGACCTCTTGCTACTGGAAAAAACCCTAAGACTCTAAGCATTGTTATGGCACGCTCTGTGGCAATTCACATCCATTAATATCTTTCCAATCTTATTATTTTGTCTTTATTACATTCATATACCAACTCTGCTGCTGCATATATGTCAGATTTGATGTATCAGAATTACCTTCCCTACACTCAATCTGCATTATTACTTAGGTTTGAATCTGATTTAGTTGCATTTCATACACAGTAACATTTCAATAAAAAGATGGTGATTTTGCTGCTTTTTACACAAGGGCCATATTTTGCTTTATTATGTAAAAGCATTTATTTATGAGATACATAGTATTGCTCTGTAACTGGCACCTTAGCAAGCAATACACTGTGCATATATAATAGAATTAACTTACTGTTTTTTTATAGGTCTCAGGAGAGCTGGTCATAAGCTACATCATGATCTGTTCTTTGACACCTTGACAATCACGTGTGGATGCTCAGTCAAAGAGGTTTTGGACAGGGCAGCTCTTAGAAAGATAAATTTTCGGATTTATAGTGATGGCAAAGTAAGCAACTTTCTAAACCTTTGATAAATTCAGAAATTTTGTAGTACAACATTTTCTTCATTAAGTTTCCAATCATTACATTACAATCTGTGCTAAACAGAACAAAATTTTTTAAGATCTTGTAATTTGCTCAAATATATCCATCAATTATAAAGATAATATAAAGAATGAACTTGTGATGCACTGAACTTCCAGAAATAACGATTGTGTTTTCAATTTATGCCAATTAAAAGGATTATCTAATCTTTTCATGTTAAATATGCCACTAAGGGGTAGAGTGGAGACACTCTAAAATTTAATGATGAAATACAAGGTGACACCCAGAATTCAGGTCCTGTGGCAGTGTTTGAAGGCAGACTGAAATCTGAACCACATCTTGGTTGGCACTAAAGGGCTCTTCACAAAGTGTAGTATGTTCTGTAAATTGGAATGGGGGAAGGGGTGTTACATGAAAATGGGCAATTTTCTTATTAAATAGAAAACACTTAGAAACAGTAGAAAGGAGGTCATGAGTATCAAAGTTTCTGAACCATCTGGCTTGGATGGTTTAGGAGGGTAAAGGAAGGAACTGGAACATGTTATATAAATAAAATAAATTTATATATCATAAATACCTATAAATATGTATGTTTACATATTGTTGGGTAGATTGCTTTTTTTTTCCTCTTGTGTTTCTGGAAATGTTTTCTTGACCAAAACAAATGTACTATGTCTCTAGAATAAACAGCTTTAAGTAATTACTGGTGCTTTTATCCATAGCTTGGAGTATCACTTGATGAAACTGTAAATGAGAAAGATCTAGATGACATATTATGGATTTTTGGTTGCGAGTCTTCTGCTGTAAGTACATAATAGGTCATGTGGGTTAAATCATCTGAATGTTTCCAGAGTTTATTGAAAACCAAAACTGGTCTTGTATAGTGGGTTTCTCTATGATCACCATTTGTTAAATATTAAGAATTTCAGATCCTCTCTCAAATAAAAAGGTAGTGTTAAATAAAGGATTTATATGCCGTTTTCTGGTTGCAACACTCAGTTCTTTTGGTCAGCTTGGACACCTTGCATTTAGGGTATTACTTCTTCTGTGATGGTTAAGACATGGGTCAGTTATTTCTTTCCCCACTGGAATTTTTGTTGCATGTCATTAACATTTAGCAGCAATACTTACAAGATAAGGACTACTGAGACATTAAAGGTACCCAGTTTTAATATATCGCTGTTGTCATGCTAGGTAAATACAGATATATATGATATTAAAGGTGGGGGTTTTACCTTAAAAGCTGACTAAATCCTGAGGCAAACTGGTTCATAAGCTAGTTCTAATGGAAGTTGACTACAAAAAAAAAATCCACTAAAATATTTGACTCTGTTTCTTTTTGTTCTTTTTGTTAAAGGAGCTAATTGCTGAAGGTATGGGTGAAGAAACCAAAGGCATCTTTAGCACCCCATTTAAGAGAACTTCCAAATTCTTGACACACCAGGTTTTCAACAGGTTTGTGAATGTCTGATTCCTACCTTTAGGGAATCTGAATGTATGTTTGCTATTTTTAGGGAATCTGAAATATCTCCTTTCAAAACCAGCAGTGGAGTCAGTTGAGGACAGTTTTGTACCTAGATTCATACAGTAACTCATTACTCTAAAATAAGATATTTTGTAGCATTTTTAGCTATCCTCTCATTTTAAATGAGCAGAGCAATGCTCATGACCACTGAGGGAATGTATCTTTCCATTAATATGCTGCATTGTACAACCTACCATTTGAGGACATGGCATCCTTGTATTCCATATTTATTGATAGTGTTACTGAGATAATAATAAGCATTTTTAATCTGTGTCGCTATTAGCAAGCTTAAAGCGCCAGTCTGAAAAGAACTACTTGGTATATACTAATAACTATCCTCAGTCTTACTTCTTTTTTGTGTTCTTTTCCTATGTAGCAGCTGGTACAGCTGATCTATTTGCCTTAACATTGTCTTTTGTGTTCTCCAGCTATCACTCTGAGACAAATATTGTGCGGTACATGAAAAGATTAGAAAACAAAGATATTTCCCTTGTTCACAGCATGATTCCCTTGGTAGGTATTTACCAAAAAGAAAAGACAAAAAATTATGTACTTACCTATGTGTTTATGTATTTCAATAAATACTGATGTGTGTTTGTATTTTTAGGGGTCCTGCACAATGAAGCTCAATAGTTCAGCTGAACTCACAGTAAGTTGCAATAATACTGTCTCACTTGATATCCACATGAGTAAACTATCTAGCCAGTGTCATTCCAGTGAAGTAAAGCCTGTTCTTGGTCTAATACTTCACAAATCCTCAGAAATATGGAAAGAATCAGATGGGACAGACAATTCATGCTTCTTTTTCAGTTTGCAATTTCTTAGGATAATTCCCTTTTCCCCAGCTGAAGAGTCCCCAGATATCTTCATTTTTTTAGCTGATAGCACATGGAGCAGAGCTTTAGCCAGGCTATTTGATTACCAAATGACTTTTTGACTTGGAATGTGCTTCCTTTGCTCTCTTCCTGTTGTCTTCTCACTTTCATCTTTCAGTAGTTTCCTTTGTCCCCTTTCTCTCACTGCTTTCTCTCTTTCCCTTCACTGTTTTATGTCTTGTATATTTCCTCTAAGCAAAACTAATACTATTCTCGGCAACTCCTCTTTGTTTACCTTGTAGATACCACAGCTCTATGTAAGGGTAAGTGAAACTAAGTAGTAGGAGAAATTAAGAATTTTTAAGCATATTCTTAATGTTAGAAAATCTGAGAATTATAGAATCATTTATGTTAGAAAACACCCTTTAGATTAAGTCCAGCTGTTGACCTGGCACTTCCAAGTCCATCACTAAACCTTGTTCCTGATCACCATATCTACTTATCTCAAAAACACTTTCAGGGGTGTTGACTTCAGCAGTTCTTTAGGGAGACTGTTCAAATGCTTGTTAACCCTTTGTGTGAGTACATTTTTCTTTATATCCAGTCTTGTCTTACCAGTTACTACCTGGAAGAGACCAATCCCCACCTGGCTACAGCCTCTTTTCAGGCAGTTGTAGGGCTGTTGATGTTGTATCCAGGGTCCTAGGCACATGTGCACTGAGGGTCCTACCTTTCTGTAGATGAGTTTTCCCAACCCTGGAGATAAGTTTCTTACTCTCTATGCAAATTAATTATCATGCATAGTCAATGCACAGTTCTTCTAGGCCTCTCTGGAAATGGGTCAGAGGGCTTTGGAGGTCTTTGGTGATCTTGATTCCCCCCACTGGATCAACCTTTGTTGAACAGTCCATGCTCTCTTCTCAACCTCATTGCTGCACTTGGGGTGTACTGCGTTGTGCTGAGTATATCCAGAAGCCAGAACAAAGACTGTTGTCCCAGGAAACTGTTCTACCTCCAGCTCCACGTGGCCCCCTTCTCCACCTGCATCCTGTTCTTTCTTGCCCATTTACACAGTCTGCTCTTATCAACAATCCTTGTCTGGCTTCATAGCTATCTGTCCATCAGTGTTTGAGACATACACATTAGCCCCTTATCTTCTAGGCTTTTGCACCATCCCATGGCTTAAACATCAACATGGACATGGTGATCTGTGGGGAAGAGAAAAAAGAGCAAGAGAGAAAGGGGCAAATGTGTTCTATAAGCTACTTCTAAGCTTTGGGTGTAATCGCTTTATAATACCCCAAATCTTTATGTGTAACCAGATTACAAAAATAAAAGGCTAAAAGGTTAACATTAAATCAGTTAACATTAAACCTTACTGAACCTCACATGACTAACCTTAGCCTCATCCAATCCAGCCTGTCCAGATCCCTCTGTAAAGCCTTTCAAGCCTCCAGCAGATCAACATACTTGGTGTTTGATATTTAATTGACCACAAGGCAACATCATTCCTTCACAGAGTTTAACAGAAAGAGTTGTCTGTAGAGTATTTTGTTACAGCATTCTTTATATATTTGTTTGGTTTGTTTTTATAGCCTATTACATGGAGAGAATTTGCCAACATCCACCCTTTTGTTCCTCTGGATCAAGCTCAAGGGTATCATCAGCTTTTCAAGGATTTAGAGAAGGACCTATGTGAGATTACAGGCTATGACAGAATCTCCTTCCAGCCAAATAGGTAGGAACTTTTTTCCTGAGTGTTTGCACCTTGAGACATGATACCAAAACCTTATCTCCAAAGAAGGTGTGCAAGCCAAACATGGAAGAATTTTCCAAAATCAAATTTTTCTTGAATGTTGGATTATTAAATTACTAAGTAGTAATTTTTTAAAAACTATGGTATCTTATTTTGTCTCATCTCTTCTGAAAGTTTAATGATTTGGTATTTTTATTTCTTTTACTATTTCCCCCCATGAACTGAAAATAAAGATTTGGAATAGGAATAAGATGTGTGACCTGCCGGGTGTTTAATTGTCGAAACTGGTAGGTAGTGCACTAGGTTTGACTGAAGAATGCCTGAGATCTCTGTGCTCACTAAAAGCAGCATTTAATGAGTACTGCTGCAGCCTGTTAGTGTTCTCTATTAGTTTTCATACAAAATAAACATCAAGAACTTACTCTACACTAAGCCTATCACTGAAAGACCTTTTATGTTTCATGATATAAACTTTGCTACGCATTTCAAGATTAGTTTGCCTCAATGTAATCAAGCACAGAGTCCCCTGCTAGGTGCAGAAATGTGGACCCTCTCAGCCACCAGAAGCATTTAACATTGTAGTATAAACTTATAAAATGGCATCACCTGTAATCTACTCTTTTCATTTACATCTAGCTGTTAATTTCAGCACAGCCATTTGTAATTTATCTTAGGAATGTGCCCTGTTTAATTTGCTGACACTTGCCTGAAGTCATGGGTAAGGGTTAGGGCTGGACAGTTTTGAAGCTCTGTCAGAGAGGTGGCCCTTCCTGCTTTGTGTGCTGTGTAACAGTGTTTGTGTTCTTCTTGCAGCGGAGCCCAAGGAGAGTACGCAGGCTTGGCTGCAATCAAAGCTTATTTAAATGCCAAAGGAGAACGTCATAGAACCGTAAGTGTCAATGCTCATGTGAGGAACAGGGTTCAGTGGGAAGTGGAGAGCTGATTCAGCTGCTGGGACTCACCTAGAGAGAAACTAGTTCATGTATTGTCACTTCTGATAGGCTTTCAGTACTCTGTGCTTCCCACCAGGATCCTTGGTAACAAACATCTTAAAAGTTTTTACAGACCTGAGAATGACCCAGGGAAGGGTGATTGTACTGAGTAGGTTTGACTTAACCTTCTTCACATGAATTGTGGAGGAAGCACTGTTCATAACACAGGGATGTCTTGGCAAATGGTGAACAGTGCTTTCACAGTGTCAAGGCTTTGTCTCTATGCCACTGCCCTGTCCTGACCCTGTCCTTTCCCAGCAAGGAGGCTGGGTGTCAGCAAGGTGCTGGGAGAGACACAGCCAGGACAGCTGACCCTGGCTGGCCAAAGGGTTGCTGGTGCCACATAATGGCATGCTCAACAACAAAAGCTCAGGGGAAAGAGGGCAAAGCAGAAAAGGTCATGCTTATGGCATTTTAATTCCCAAGCAACATGCTTTGTGGTCAGCCATGGGAAGCTGGGAAGGCTGGAAGGAAGGAAATTGAGATATATGTACAATTTCATCTGACACCCTCTCACTCTTGAAAGATAATGAACAGTTGACATATGTGTTAATTCTGGGATTATTTATTATATTATTATCCATCCTCATTTCCTAGCTGGATTCTAGTTATTTGTCCATCCTTCTCAAAAAAGCCATTTTTAAACTTCAGTTACCTTAAAAGCTTTTGTGTTCCTTTTACTTTTTTTTGCTTACTCCCTTTATAGTTTTTGATGCAGTTGCTTTCTTTCCCACCAAAATGGTGAGATTGTTTAGTAGCAGTAAGTTCAAAGATAAAGGATCACAGTTGTGGGTTAAGATGCATTTTCTTGTGTCATACTTTAGATCTGTCTGCCTCCAGTATACATGTACTGCTTGGAATGCTGCCCCACAGTACTGTGGGTCCTTTTCTGAACTCTGGAATCAGTTCTTTTAATGATCTGGGGGGTTTTGTATTAAAGGATATTTAGCATTTCACTGTGTGTCTCCATTAGAACCACAATTATGAGTAATTTTAAATGTTAGAGAACCAGCACAGATATTTATAATATTCTATTAGGATGACCTTTCCATACAGTGAACACTATTTTTCTTTTCTTTAACATGCTTTCATTAAATATTTATCCATATGTACCTTCCCACTTAAGCCACTGGAAGTTAGTTTAGGAACATTATTTGGGACTACATAAAAAATCTCTTTGGAAGTCTGAGATTACTTAGGTCTTTTTTTACACACCCATACAGTTAGCTTTAAAGAGAAGGGAAAAAGTCCTTAGTGCAATAGTATACATATCCTTTGAACCTGATTTTATCCTTGGCTTTGGGACTCATTTATCTTCTCAAAATGGAAGCATCACTGTCCTGGCCTCCTGAGAACTATAGCCTCTGTGTGAGGAAACCATCTAAAACTGAATATCAGTGTTGTCTTCCTCTCTCTGTTTCTTTGTTGCATCCACATCACATCTAACTTACTAGGAGGTAACCACTCTTTACAGTTACAAACTTTGTTTTATGAGTAGTTTTACTCAGTGGGAAGTGGAATTAGGTTAAAACTTTATTCCTTGGAGAGTTGTCTTCTGATTGTCTATGTGTCATCTGTCATTCCTCTTTTTCTGTGCAAGACCCTTAGGCTTCTCGGAGTGTCTGTGGGTACTTCTGTGGTCTGAAAAGACCCGGAGGTGAACTGCACCTGAGAGCCTGGGGGCTGCTTGCACTTTACTCACACTTTATAGATTTCAAATGTTACAGGAAAACCATGGTACTCTTGGGAAAGAGTAAAAAGGAATAAGAAAATAAGAAAGCCTGCAGAATGCTGGCCTTTCAGCTGCAGTGCTTTTTTCTCCTAGGCTGGAGAAAGCAATTACACCAGCAGCTCAAGAGTCTCTTAGTTGTCCGCGTTTGGATTTGGTGCCCTCTGGTGGGAAAAAAGGATGGACACGGAACTGACGCTCGCATCCCTGCTGTTCTGTGCGATCAATAATAATGTCTGCACCCAGCAGGCCTTGGTGGCCATCTGGAGGCACTTTGCATTTCAGCTATGCGGATAAATGGCTACAGATGTGGCACAGCTCTTCCTGGCACTGGCACTGGGATCCCTGTGTTTCTGGGGTTTTGAAGTATTCACATTTGTCTCAGCATCACTGTGGACAATAGAGTTCCATGAGCCACCATGCAGTTTCTGTAGAAAAAAATTATTTTTGGCTTTTTGGGGTTTTTTTTGTTTGTTTGGTTTTTTTGAGGTTTTTTTGGTGGGGTTTTTTTTGTTTCTTTTTTTTTTTTTCTTTTTTTATTCATTTGCTAGTTTTTTGTTGTTTGGTTTTTGTTAGGTATCTTTTGTGTGCGTGTTTTTTGGTTGATTGGTTGGTTCATTTGGTTTTGGTTTTCTTTTTTTTTTGGGTTTTTTTTTTTTTTTTTTTTTTTGTTTGGTTGTTTTTGGGGGTTTTGTTTGGGTTTTTTTGAGAAATATTTGTCTTTAGAGGTGGAGTTCCTAAAAAATGTCTGGAAATATCCTGACACATGCACAATTTTCTATGACTGACAATTTCAATTTTTTACTTAATTAGAAGTCCTTCTCTTTTTTTTTTCTTTTGAAGTTAACTGTACAAAGCATGCAAGTAGCTCTGAGTTTCTCATCTATAGTCAAGAAGTTGTAGTAGAAATTTGGAATTAGGCAGTTTTTCCTTTCAAGTAATTGTACATATGGAGACAGTAATACAGAGATAACTGTATTTTTTTTTTTTACAGAGATAACTGTAAAAAAAAATTAGTGTTTTAAAAAAAGGTGGGGTGAGGCAAAAAAAAATTAAATATAAGTATCTGAAATAATATTCTGGAACTGCATCCCTAAATATGATTGTGCAGCAAATGAAACTTTGGTAATGAGTATTTAAATGCTGATACCTGAATGGATTTTCCTAAAAAATTTAGTTGCATTGTTCTGCAAAAGAGACAATTTGCTGGTACCATCACGATTTCTTTTCAAAACTTTGATAATGAATTGTAGCTGCATGTAGATCATAAAACATTAAGATTTTTTAAACTAGTTATACTTTAGGCTCTTTTTTTCTTTCCCTTCCAAGGTTTGCCTTATTCCTAAATCTGCTCATGGTACTAATCCAGCAAGTGCACAAATGGCAGGGATGAAGATTCAGCCCATTGAAGTGGATAAAAATGGGAGCATTGATATTTCTCATTTAAAAGCAATGGTGAGTATTTAAATATCTTTGATTTTCAAGGAACACTTCTTCTCTGAAGGTAATAGTGTTGGCAGCTGAATCACATTTTTCTACAAGAAAAAATAAAGCAATAATACTGAATATGTGCTTTGAAAGGATTAGGTAATTTTTTTTCCTCACTCAGACACTAACTATGTGACAATTGTAAGATTCCTTTTAATTTGAGGATCTTTAGTGCAGGATTTGCTCAAAGAGTCTTTGTACACAGTAGACTCTTTTATAGCAGACCCTTTTGGTCCACAGCTAGTATTGGAAATGAACAAGCCATGTTCATGAATGTGAAGCATTTGAAACTGCATTTCAGCCTTCTTTCAGCAAAGTTCAAGTCCATCTCTGCTGGAGAAATTGTTGCTAGGCAACTACTTTTTTTCTCTTTTTTAAGTATATTGACTGCAGGTGAATCTTGCAATGCAAGGGATTAGCAGGACACATTTCCACATTTGGACAAACTTTTAAGGCAGTCATAGACCTCTATTGCTGAAAGTAGGGGGAATGGGCATTATTTCACATTAACTTGAAGGCCAGATTTTCATTGGGTTGTCTGAAGGTCCCAGAAGAGAGTGTTTTACACATATATGTGCATATGTACATATATGTATATACACATCTATATGTGTATGCATGTATGTATTTGTGTATGTATATGTATGTATGTATATGTGTGTATATATATATGTGTGTGTGTGTGTGTATATGCACCTTTTAACACCTGCTTTTTCCCTGATTTAAAATTCTGATTTATTCAGAAATCACTCTTTTTCAATAGGCGTGGCTGAAGAAGGGAGCCCAGTATCCTTTGCTGACTATAAGTAACTTTGACTATCTGCTGATAGGCCTGCTTCCCATCTGTAAAACTCTGACTTTACTTGTATTTTTTTTTATAAACTCTTGAGAAGCTTTAGGAGCCTTGGTGACCATTTTTTCTCTCCCCTCCCTGCCACCAGGTGGACAAGCACAAGGAGAACTTGGCAGCCATCATGATCACGTACCCTTCCACCAATGGTGTGTTTGAGGAGGAGATTGGAGATGTGTGTGACCTCATTCACAAACATGGAGGCCAAGTTTACTTAGATGGAGCAAATATGAATGCTCAGGTACAAAAACTGGGCAGATTTTTTACTACTGGGAATCCTTGGAATAAAAATAGCAAAGCAGTACTCAGTTCAGACTGTAACCCAGCTTCCATGCAAGATGCCACAGTGTTTGTGGGAGGATGTGAGATTTCCAAGAACAGTAATTAAAATTAGATGGTGAAAGTAATTCTCTTTTACTTGATTTTTCCCCTGAAATGTGTTGTAAGATTTATAAGTTGTTCACTGAAATTTGCTTAGTCTGCCTACCCTTTATCAAAGACATTCTTTATACAGATGTAATTAAGAATTCCTAAAGCAAAATATTATTTGCATCAAGTTCTTGTTTATGATGCATTGTGATAAAGAAAAACAGAAAAACATACACCATCTTCTTCAACCTGTTCTCCTTGCATTCAGAAATAGGTCCGAAATGGCATATGGAGAATGTTTTGAAACAGAGTATTCCCTTTACAGGTTGGTTTGTGTCGTCCTGGAGATTATGGCTCTGATGTCTCTCACTTAAATCTTCACAAAACCTTTTGCATTCCCCATGGAGGAGGAGGACCTGGAATGGGACCAATTGGAGTGTGGGTATCTCTATATTGGCCTTTTCTTAAAAAAAAAAAAAAAAAAAGAAAAAAAAAAATATATATACACACACCTTAGTGAATCTTGGTTGGGTGTTCACTTCAGTACAGAGCCGTGGCTGGGAGAGCTGTGATGCTGGTTGCAAGCATCTGTCCTTCTCCAGCACACTCTTGTGCTCAGTGGTGGTGTGTTCACCTGTATCCCCAAACCCTGGCTTCCTGGGTTGGCCTTCTAGTGTGCATGATAAACCTCGCTCAGCAATCTGTTTCCTGAGTAAGAAATGGAGTTTGAGGGCTGATAATACTGCATGTAATCCAGAACACAGAACTGCTACACAAGCTGTGTGAATCTATCCTATGGAGCATTCTTATTTCCTTAAAGGAAGATAATCTTACTTGTTTAAAAAGTAATTTTTATTTTGATAACTCCATTAATATCTTGTGATGGGTTGAAAAACTGAGTGCCATCCTCCACTGGCACCAGTTGTGTTAATAAACTTTCTTTTGAAGAAGGCACAGATCAGACTTCCTAGAGGACTGTGACTGGAAGCAAAGTGAAGAGAAACTTCAGTTTACTGCTGAAAATGTCCAGATATGGTAACATAGCAACACGTATTTAATCTCTAAAATCAGTGTTTTTGTTTTAGGAAGAAACATTTGGCTCCCTACTTGCCTACCCACCCTGTGGTCAAAATACAGACGGATAAGGATGCATGTCCTTTGGGTACTGTCAGTGCTGCACCTTGGGGTTCCAGTGCTATATTGCCAATTTCCTGGGTGTATATCAAGGTGTGTAGACTTTTATAAGGAGTATCAGCTGAGGTTCTCTTTCTCTTTCAAGTCCAGTGACCACTGGAACCACATGAACAGGTTTAAAGAGCAGCTCATTTTTTTTGATGTTTGTACAGACTGAAATGCAGCAAAATGAAGTGATGACAATCCAGTCACAGGTTATTTACATCCATCAAGCCCACTTGATTTATAGTACGACAATGTTGCCACAAGAAAGGACATCAGGACAATGGCTGTATCTAACTCTTCTACCTTTTGTTTGTAATAGGTCTTGAGATAAGAGGACAATAGGCAGAAAACTACAGTCAGGCTTCCACTTTTGTGATGCTGAAGTTTTCATGTTTAAATTACTGTTCTGCCAAGAGTATTTTTAATTGTATGGTTCAGTATTGTTATATTTGACATCTACAGAACATTGAATTTTGCAATATCCTGAATTACAGAGGATTTGAAAACTGAACTTAGTTTTGGTTTTACATGTGAATCAACTTGATCATGATCTATGTAATTTGTTAATCCCTTGTAATTTAGTGATAAGCCAGCAAATATTTGGCTACATGTATGGCAATATTTAGCCAACAGAGATGACTGTAGATTCAAATTCTAATTGCTAGAAGGGTGTGCTGGGACTTTTGAGCCACATTTAATGCTTACAGTGACAGAGTTGGGGAAGAGTGAACCTAGGGGCGGTGTCATTCAGAGTACTTTGTTACCAGTATGATACTCTAACCATGGAAACTTCATCTGCTGGGGAAACCAGCTCTCCTGGAATTCCAAATGAGCAAATATGAACTGGGACCATTTCCATTTACAGCTGTGGGTAAAAATCACTTGTGACTCTAAGCTGGTTCCCATTACAGAATATTTAATCCATTAGAAATTTTTAAGGAGAGCTCTTTCCTCACAGTGCAAAATGCCATCTATTTACATTGTCCCACCTAAACTTCCTGGACAGTCTTGCTGTGGCATGGGGACAGGCAGCCTGTGCCTTTTGACATTATTTGTGTTCTCACTTTTTTCTGTTCAGTTCAGAGCTTCTCAGTTTGAGCAAAGGTTTGGGTCATTCACTTGTGAACTTGAAGCTACATCTCTTAAACAGTAGACACTCTCATAAACTACATTCACCAAAGGTGGCCTCAATCAATATCCAGTGCTTCTCTGTGAGTGTTGTGTGGAAAAGTGTAGCAGCAGAGTGACTGCCAGAACTGGCCAGGTGCATTGAGGTGCTGCTCTCTGTCATGCAGGAGCATACTTTGCTTGTTTTGGACCTGTTTTAGATCTGTTTCTTCATGTTATTTTTCTTTCAGACAATGGGAGCAAAGGGTCTGAAGCATGCTTCTGAGATTGCTATACTAAATGCAAATTACATGGCAAAAAGGCTAGAGAAGCACTACAAAATCCTTTTCAGAGGAGCAAAAGGCAAGTATTGGACAATTTTTTTTCTTCTACCACGTTTTTTTCTGCCTCATGTAGAAGTTGGCTTGCAACACAGTTGTTTGTTTTTTGGTTTTTTTTAATGCTATGTGACTGCTGATTTCAAACTTCTCTTGTTGTTCACAAGAAGAGAAATAACCAGCCACACTTCAATGGATGCAATGAAACTGAGATACTTTCATGTAGAAGAAAAGTAATGTCTGTTTGTAATTAGAAAAAGATGATGCCAAAAGATAGAGTAAACTATTAGATTGTTCTCCTTGAAATTTAGTGGCAGATTGATGAACAGCAGAAAAAGAAAAAGCAACCAAGTTGAGACTTCCAAATCTCCATAACCAATGATGCAACAATTTAAGAACTGAAAGTAATTTTTTGACCTGTACTTCCTCTTGCACACTTCCTCTGAAAAAAAATCCCACCAAGTTTCCCTCATTTCTGCTCCTTGTTCACTTTTGTGAGATGAGATAGAATTCCTTTGGCAATGCATGATATTTCATCTACATTCTGGTTCCCTGTTTTGGCTCTCCAGTCTTGCAACAGGACAGAAGTAATGAAGAAGAGATGAAAAAATTATTGTGGGAGTAGTGTAACAATCAGAGAACTTATTTTGCTTGTCTAAGCTGAACAGCACCGAAGAACATTTGAGTACAATATATATGTTCTCTAAAATATGTATCTTAAATTTAATGACATACACCTTGGTAAAACCTGCAAGTTGTACTTTAATAGAAGTGAATAAAAATTGCAAATTTTCAAGGATTTAACAATGTAATGGAAGGTTCTCCAGAATCGTGAATATAAATATAGACAACTTCTGTCTTTAGCCTCTCTATAACAGAAGATTTGAGCTTTGCTCTGGCTTAAGATAAAACTGATTATCGTGATTAATTTAAAATAGCCTAAAACCCAAATGGTGTTGGGCCATTGACAAATCTAATAATTTTTTCAGAGAACTTGTAAATTGTAGGAGCTACTTTGACCACTCATTCCTAGTTCTGATCTTGTAAATGAGGCATCTTCTTAATGTGATGTGGGACTTAAAGAGTCAGTCTTCAAAAACTGAGTCGTATATCTCTTACCTGATAATTTCTCAGATTTGAGGTTTTGCCCAAGTGGATATTTTTGAGTTTGTCTTTTTGCCATGATCTCCACAAAACCAATCAGAATAGACAGCTTGGTAAATTGCATTGTTCTTCTAATAAGTAAGACTAGTGTTCTCACTAGTCTTACTTAATAGGAGATGTCATTTTTTATTTACAGGTTATGTAGCCCATGAATTCATTTTGGATACAAGACCTTTCAAAAAAACGGCAAACATTGAAGCTGTAGATCTTGCTAAAAGGCTTCAGGATTATGGTAAGTCAAATGTCTATTCTTTAAAATAGCAGTGCAAGTGGAAATTTTCCAAATCTCTTCTAAAGGGAGACACAAACATTGGAGTTCTGTGCTTATGGATGGTGAATCTGTCACAATTATTTCAGCCTTCCTCATTTTCTTTATGGGGCTTGGAAAAATATTTGCATATACTAAATTATAGTAGGTACTTCTGACTCTGCTGCTACTTCAGAGTTTGTAAACTGTCCCATCAAATACTGATTACATGACTCTCAACTGTTTGGAGCAAGTGGGTCGGAGCCAAAAGCTTAATAAGACTCCAACAAAGCAAAACAAAACAAAATAGGAAGAAAAAAAACTTTTAAAGTACGATAATAGGATTTGAACAGTTCCATCTTGATATAGTTTATGCAGTTTTGTACACATGCTCTTGAGGATCTGATTGTGGATGCTTTTTGGCTGCCAGACAAGAGGATCCATTGAACTACTTGATCCTATAGAACTGTGCTTCTAATGAATATGCATGAAAGCTGTTAAAACCCTAACCAGTACTACCTCTTCAGTGAAATAACCCAAAGCCTAATTGTGATACTAAAAAACCCACCCTTCCTGCTCTTTGTAAGTAAGCCTTAAATATTGTGCACCACTTTAAACTGACTTTTCAGCAGGTATAGAGGTGAGTTAGATAAGTATATTAAAGTTCCTTTTTAATAAAGTAAATCTGTGTGTAGCTGTATGGTAAAACAGTGGTGTTACCCTTCAGTGCTGAAAATTAAGATACTTGAAAAGTTTATTTTGCCTCTGAAGTACAGAGCCAACACTACCAGTGAACTCAATCTCTATAGATTTTTGTAGAGAAAGGACTGAATTTGTGAATCTGCTGATAGCTAATGCATGTATTATCTCATACCCTGTTATCTGTGACTGATTTCTGCTATTGCCACCAGGTTTTCATGCTCCAACCATGTCCTGGCCAGTGGCAGGGACACTTATGATTGAACCTACAGAGTCTGAAGACAAAGCAGAGCTGGACAGATTTTGTGATGCCATGATCAGTATTCGACAGGAAATTGCTGAAATAGAGGAGGGCAGGATGGACCCCCAAATTAACCCACTAAAGGTAAGATGGCATATAGAGCAAGGTACCAGCATCAGTCTAACCCTTGAGTCTGCAGATGCCCATTCCTGGTCTTTCAGTACTCTCAAAAGTAATGGGGCACAACAGTGAGCACAAGACTTCCGTGAGAAACCTTTAACGTTTTCAAAATTTGAATTTTGACTTTTTCAAGTGAGAAGTCTTGCTGACAGAGCAGAAGAAAGTTATTTCCACAAGCACTTAATTTATATTTCAAGGCCATCTCAAAGTAGCAAAGGAGAGGTGCTTATTTCACTGTCTGAAGATGGAAAGTGGAATGACTTTAACATTAATAATAAAATAAAGATTGAATTATTTTAGCAATGCAGCACAGAACCAGTATCAGCTCAAGTTCTGTTCAACTCTTTTAATGCTATACTGACTTCTAAGTTTAGTGAAAAGCCAAAAGCATATTCAAGCCTTGGGTAGCATCTTTAGGCAGACTGGAAAAAAATCCAAATACTGACTTGCCTCCTGGTTTAAATCTGCCTTTTTCCTCCCCAGATAAACAGTGTTCTCTAGACAGTAATTATTTATATGTGGTAATGGAAACTTGAAGAAGGCTTCACACTGATTTGTTCAACAGAAATCAGTAATTTCTTGTTCTCAACATGTCTTGTTCCTTGTAGATGTCACCACATACTCTGAACTGTGTCACTTCTTCCAAGTGGGATCGTCCCTACTCCAGAGAAGTGGCAGCATTCCCACTGGTGAGTACATAATGGGAACTTTCTGGTGTGGTAATACATAAATATGCTTTGTGCTCTGTAGTTTCTTAGTCAGTTGGAGATGAAGTAATGTGGTACAAATGAAAACTTCAGAGCCATTATATTGTTGCTCAGTTTTTAAGCGTGTGAGCTCTCTCTACCACAGTTTCATTAGTTTAGCTTTTAAAGACAAGGAAAGAAGTGCTTAAAAAAAAAAAAGTCTCTACACATTGGTGCAGACCTGAATTTCTAAATCCTAGCACTTCAACACTGAATATTCATTCCTATTGGAAACAACCTATTTAGTTCTGACAAACTGCACCAAGGGCTCCCAAAACAGAGTCCCACATGCTGACATTCAAAGCTTTGCTCAAAAGAACTTGCATAAGGTGTGACTAGGTTCTCCAAAGTCAGCATGGGGAAAGTGACACCAATGTGGACCTGCTACAAATAAAGATCAGATTGGAGCTGGACTCTGATATCAAACTTCTTAATTGCTTTTGCAGTCATAGCAGCTAAATGTACGTGTGACCAACCTTTCTGCTTGGAAACTTAATTGCAAGTATTGTAGTGATATGTACTGTTTCAAAGAGTAAGAATTCAACTACACCACCATTCCACTTTCCTTAAAGTATGATACTTTAACTAGATTGAACAGCACAATTCAATTTTCTTTTCCTCTGCTTTTTCTTCATTCCTATGTGTAAGCCAGTTGTTCAAAGCATAATAAAGTTTTCTTTCATCTTGTGAAAACTGCTTCTTTGCAAGCATGTGTTAGAGGACACGACCAGACTTTTTTAAAATCTAAGCATTCTTTTAACTGTGACTTCTATTACACATGCTTGTTAACTTTCAGGCTCTGAAAACAGACTTGAAGGATGACTTCACCCAAAAAATCCACTTTCACAGCCCTTGTAATTCTTCAGGCTCCTAATGTCTGTCATAATTTTGTAGCTTTATCTGGTGGAAAAATTAAGATGGTTGGATTCTTTTATCTCTCTTAGCCATTTGTGAAGCCTGAAAGCAAGTTTTGGCCCACAATTGCTCGCATTGATGACATATATGGAGATCAACATCTGGTTTGTACCTGCCCACCGATGGAAGCCTATGAATCTCCATTTTCTGAACAGAAGAGAGCATCTTCCTAAGATTGCTTCCAGCTACCTACATTTTTGACTCCATCAGAATGGCCCTTTCCTGATTTCCTGGGGATATTTATATTGTGTATATTTTGAATAGTCACCATGTTTGTTCATTGAACACTGCTCAGTTAAAATGTAAATACAATCAGTATGTTAGGTGTAAACAAAATGTGATTGTTCCACAGCAGTTGGTGTTGGAAGTTGCCTTGATTTATCATTTTGTCTGTTTCATGCTAAAGTTTTAACAATTAACACCCAGCTTGCAAGGTGGCATGGGAGATACAGTTAAAAAAGTAGAAAAGATGCAGATACATAAGGCGATACTAATAAATATCAACTGCAGGATTAATTGTTTACATTTTGTAAAAAAATGATGAAGTAGATTTTTTAATTTACTTCACATATTACCACTAACTAGCATTGCTAGTATTAATATTTCATACTGATTTTTTTACCTATCAGTGTTAGTAGTCTAATAAAATTGGTCAGAATTTTAATTGTTGTCATGTTTTGGATTTAAACTTTTCAGCTGTATTTTTTCAAGAGACAGTATGAAATTATGAAACTTAAGCTCTGATTTCTGACAATTGCCACAGCAGCAATAAACTTACACAAAGGAAAATACTGTCAGAGATTAATATGTAAATAAATCTCTGGTTTTTTTTAAATGAGCCAAAATCATTAATTTTACCAAGCAGTAACAAACTTAATCTGGTTCAGCATCACATCATTTTTTTCTTAGTAGGTTCCATCTAATTCTCTCTTATTCTGGAGAAGGTATAAAAGACCATGAAGGCATAAAAGACTGTGACCTGCTTAGTATTACTTGAATCTTGGGTAAAAAAAGTGTTCTCTTTCCACAGTTTCTCGAGTCACTCTCTGGCACTTTTTTATACAAAGCCCTCAGTTTGCCCTACTTTATCTACAGCTTGTGTAAAAACTGATTCACAGTTTAAGATCCAAGAGAATAAGGAGACCAGAGCCCTCCTGCAACACACAGTGCTACATTAAATCACTCAGTAACCAAAGCTTACACCTTAAACAGGAGCCTTTTCCAGCATGTCCAGATCAAATTTACATAAAACTAATCCTCTCACAAGTTACACAGTCAGATCTCTGTGCTATGAGCACATTTGAAAGGAACCTGCCCAGATCTATGCAGAGCTGTCTGATGTACATAAACACCCCTGAAAAGACCAACTCATTCAGCCATTCAAAGCACAATTTTGGTGAATTAGGACACAGGCACTCAGCAACACTGGGACCACAGAAAAGGACCATACAGTTCTGCACCTTACAACCACCCACTACTCAACCACTTCTTGAAGATCTACATGCACACTCAGCCTGGGAACTCTGAAGTGACACAAATGAGGCTGCTGTTTACAGCAATATTTTACGTACTGTAAATTTTGTGTCTTTTACAGTGAAAGTTTTGGGACTGCAACTTTTTCATTACCTACCTTATGACTTCATGAGGGGCTTTACACAAAGAGACTACAGATGATAGGAGACAGGAATGGCTTTCACGGAAGGAAAGTCAAGCCAGATACCAGTGTTTATGTGAATAGCTGCACCTACATGCTAAATCACCTTAATACATAGTGAAGAAAATCAGATTTTATTTACTCTAGAATTCACAAACTATTGGAAAGGTTATCTTTCAGTAGCTATTGATATAGTACTAAGGATGCAAAATACCATGAAAAGCCACGGCAAATTTATAATGTGAGGAAAGGACAGTCTTTCTCTGTTGCCAGTCTAATTCCCCAGTCTTGACAAGCTGCTTTAACGTTTGCTAAAACCAGTTTCATGTTTGATTATGTCACTGAAAAAATACATTAAAAATTGGTTCACAAATTTTTGTATAAAGCAGATAACTTCCCATTGTTGATCTCAAACTGACAAAGTTTAGCTTGTGAATTAATTGGTAAAATCTATCCAGTGGAAAACAAAGCATTAAAATATTTTACAGTACTCAAGTTGGCTTTTACAACGGTGAAATCACATCGTTCTCTCCAGAAATACTGAGCTACCTGTAGCACTGTGGGCCATAGGCTGTCACTGCAACCTCAGTGCCTGCAGAGGGAATCTGACTCATGCACCTCACCAACCACTGTGCAGGAATGTCACAGCTCCCACTCTGGGACATGGACAGAGCACTGCTACAGACTGTGAGCGAGTTCATGGCTATCTATGTTACCACTGGATCTTGGTTTGGAGTTCAGCCTTTTTTAAAATTAAGTGTTGTTTTCATTGAGAAATGAGTGAAGGAATATAAAGCCTCACACCTGTAAAATAAGGCCACCTAAGGAAAGCATTTAGTAATCTGAAAAATAAATTCTGTAAAAATCTCATGACCTGATTAAGTGGATAATAGTAAAAACAAAATTAGCAAATTTTCTGAATCATAAAATATTTAATAAGGTATATTTTGGGGGGGGATATATTGTATATAAAATTTCAGATCACAATATGAAGCGATTTGAACCTTCTCCAAGCTAGCACTGCCTTTAATGCTGTGTAGATGTATTGTCACTGATACAAGACCTACTAAAAGCATACAGTTTAACTAATACAGAAGTGGCTTTTTTTATATGAACTATTTTTTACACAATTAGAGTGTCTTGAATACCCTCTTTAAGTGCAAAAAACACAGATCACTTTACACTAATGCAGCAACAATGCATTCATATTGTTCTCATTAGTCATTAGTAGTCAACTTGCATAAGATACAAGAAAAGCACAATGAAGCTCACAAAAATAGACTAAAAATCAGCCCGTTCTTGCAAAAAAATACAGCATAATAGAAGAAAAAGACAAAAAAGGGATTATGCACACCACAGAATTTACTGTTTAATCCAAATGGCTTAAGTGCTGAATCTATTTCTTTTTCCTGGTTTTTTGTGGGTTTTTCTTTTGGTTTGGTTTTTCTTGGGTTTCATTATTGGGTTCTTTTTTCTTTGTAAATCAAACCACATGGACCAGGCACAACTAATATTCAGGAGGCAGTGTGTAGCTAAAAACATCACTAACTATTTTTTATCCCCAACATTGTTTCATTGTTTGACACAATTTACTTTCCTCTGTCCTGAGGTAGTCACAAAAAACAAATCATAAATTAAGCATCAGCTAGGCCAGTAAGAGCTGAGGCTTTTCTCTTTTTTTTTTTTTTTTTTTTTTTTTCCTTCTTTAAAAACTGTTAGTTAACTGGCCAAAACTACCCTTGATGTTAAAAGACAGCTGAGAATTAGAGTTCTCACAACACCAAGAAATGGCTATGAAGGAAGAGGGTTAGGTGCTTCAAAAAGTGACAGTATATTGAGTCCCATCAAGGTGGCTGGTCCCACTGCTGAATTTCCCATGTTTATTCCCCTTTACTGTCTAGAAAGTCACTGGGAGAAGTACAGAAGGGACTGAGCACATCATCGTCCTTTACTGTAACCTGGAAAGAACTGGTCCAGTAGTGCCTGCAGGATCTTGTTGGGAGCCATGGTGTAGCCCTTCCCCAAGTCATAGCGGCAGGCAGGGCAGGTGAACACTTCGGCTCTGAAGGAGCGCTGTAAACAACTCTAGGACACAAAAAGACAGAGAAGTAAATTGCGACAACTTCCTCATAGACTGACAGCTTAACCAGCGAAAAGTAAGGAATCACTATAAGATCTGCTTATAAGATCTGCTTACAATCTGCTGTACTACCAGAAAAATAAAGTCTTTGCCAAGCCCTCTGGTGCCTGACTCCGCCCCTGACTAAAATGTCCTAGCCAAGGAACTCTTCTCCGTGCTTGGGAGGAACTAAATCACTAGTGAGGTTTCCCCTTCTTTTTCACTAATGCCTTCCTGTAAGTCACAGCCAATCCTTAGCCTCCTTACAGCTTCACAGATTGCTATACTTTTCCAGACCTTCATATCCAGAGGAAAATGACTATACCACATATACTGTTTATGTAGCAATCTCCATCTAACTCATCAAAATAGACCCAGTTTAACCGTACAGATATATGTAGAATAATACAATCTGTAACACATTAGCATCTGTGCTATCATCCTTAATATATTACTGCAGATTGCTTAAAAATTTTTAGGGCATGGCAGATCTCTGTCTAAACAGCAACAGCAGCTTATTATCAAACTTCCTTACAACTTTAACTGGATATTATACTATATTCTCTAATATGTACTGATCTCTTCAAATACTGTGCTTTCTGATTTTGTTGCCATTCAGTTTTCTCTTTCTTTTTTTCATGGTTTTTCAATTTCTACAATTCTAAATTTTACCTCCACAACATTTCTTATGTTTTTCAAAGAGACATAATTGTTCCATGTGTGCAGGCCACACATAACAACACCCTTATTTTTACTGGAGTGGTATCTTCTTAAACAGCAATGTTGCATTACCAAATACTGCACTAGGATGATAATAGTTTGAGTCCTTTTACGGCCTTGGGCAGAAATACTATGTATGGCAGGCACCATTCAAATATGCACAATTCAGTGTATGATTCTGTACATACCAGTGCTACAAAATTAACTCTAGTCCAGATTTGATTCCACGCTTCTTGGACTTATCTCCAACTGATCAAGATTTTGAGACACATAAGTAATGCACTGACATTCATGGTGTCCTACCAAACATGAGCAATGCCAAGATTAACAGGATAATATAACTTTCTCTGAATTAGCCCAAATAAATTTCTAGAGTACTTATCCTCCACCCTTTCACAACTTTTAATAAAGCATTATAAAATTATAAAATCTGGTATTATTTCTTGTAAAATTATGTAAAATTAAATCACTGTTATTGTGCCAAAATCCAACCAGGGGAACTAACCAAACCCTAGTGCACCTCCAGTGACCAAAAAGGCATGACCACAATGGTAAACCTCACTCATTATGTCTATCAGAAACTATATGGCATGTACTTCCACTCCTTATTACACAAAACTAAGGTTTGCTACACAGCAAACACTGAATGGAAACTTGTTGTCTGTTTTTGCTCAGAATGTTATACAATTATTATTGTCTTTCTAAAATGCATATGGCTTTGGTGACCGGTGTCTCAGAGTCAAGAAAACAGCCCAGAGCAAGGCAGTTCATTCTTACTTTACAGACGTTGTGGAGGCACTCTGTTGTCACTGGCTGGTAAACCAACTCCTGGCAGCAGACACACATAAAGGATTGTTCCAGTTTCTTCAGAAAATTCTAATGTAGGGCACAGGAATAAAAGAGACAAACTCTATTACAGTTCTCACAAATGCCACTTACTACATAAAGATTATGTACTTCCAGAAGTTTTTAAGTCTGTCATATCTCTGAGCACAGCTTTCTAGAAGTTATCAGGAAGTAGGTCTTTAATGGCTTTATTTCCTTGCTCTTCTACAAATTGCAGAACCATATAATCAGAGAATGGTTTGGGTTGGAAAGGACCTTAAACGACACCTGTTTCAACGCCCATGCCATGGGCAGGGAATATTCCACTAGACCAGGTTGCTCATGGCCCCATCCAGCCTGGCCTTGAGCACTTTGAGGGATGGGGCATATGTTTCTGGGGAACCCATCATAAAATTATTTTCTGTCTAAACAAAACCTAGTGACTAAAACCATCTTTCTTCATGTCTGATTTCTGACATTAGCACAACATAAAAATACATTTATTATATCAGAGAAAAAACATGCTTGCTTCAAGAATGAAAGTAAATAAAAATGCACTTTTAACTTCAGGATGGTTCTTGAGCAAGAAAGGTCTCTATTGCTGAGGCATTAGCCCATCTCTCAAGAGCAAATTGCACAAACTAGATATTTTCTTGAAATAGAAGTCTTACAAATAAAACTGATGCTAGACAGTCTATATTTAGCAAAAGTTTAACAAACAAAGGAGGTTTTAAGAGGGACTCAAGATTTCTCCTAACAATATAAAGAAAATGCAAAGAATAAAAATTACGCATGCAACAAACATACTGGTCCTTCCTTAAGAGAAGCAAGTACTTCATCCCACAGCTTCTGGTTCATGCAGTCTTCTCTGATCAGCCATTGCTGCTCTTGGGTCAGCTGGAAAGCTTCTCCTTTCCCTCCATCTCCCATCCTCATGGCTTTGGGTGTATTTGTAGGCTCCTCTGTACCTGCTTAAGATGGTGACCATCAGACCCAGTAACAGCAGTGTTAGTCTGAACTAATAGAAGGGAAAGACAAAACTATTTCTAGAAGGAAAAATGGATTAATATAGATTACATGCAAGAAATGCAGCAAGCAAATTCCTACTCCAACTCATACTATACTTCATTGTTTTGGATTGCAGCAAAGAGTTGCACAGAAGAATTTTCATTTTTTTGCAGAGCTTGAGAGCAAAAAACACAGTAGGAGCAGTAAAAAGGATTAGGACCCCTACACTACCACTTGATTAAAAACCATGTGCTTATGAATTTCCATAAGTATTCCAAACTGCATGGTGAGTTTAGTGTAGGCCAAATGCCAGTGCACCCACTAGAATATACTTATTTATTTCTTGCTGTGAGACAGGATTAGGAGGAAGGCAAATTAGGCTCAAAACTTGAAAAAGGTATGAAGAAAAGTTTATTAACAGTAACTAAAAGAAAGAATAATAAGAATTAGAATAAAACCTTTAGAACACTTCTTCTCTCCCTACAACTTTTTTTCTTACAACGTACAGAAATAATTCAGTCAGTTATTCTAGAAGACTCTTTTTTGTCTACTTTGGGAGAGGAGCTCTTCTTGTTAATTTATGGAGACTTCTTTATAGGAAAACTGTTCTCTTCTGGCTTTTAATTTTTACAAATAGCAGTTGCCTGGAAAATCTGTAATCATGAAGTCCCTCCCATTTTTACAGCTTTTCCCAAAACTGTGTTTATGGGCAATGTTAATTTATGGGGTATTATTTTAAAGATGAGCTGTTTAAGAGCAAAGGTTTTCTTTATCTATGTTTGAAATTATCTTAATTCCTGGGAACAGAGGTCTTCTTCTCTCCCTGGGAGCACAGGGTCATTATCGCTTTTCTCTTTCTGTTTAAACTTCTCATGGGACTACAGCTATTTAAACATCTGCTTACTTTAGCATGGAGGCTTTTGTTAGGTATCTACAATTTGAACAATTCATCTCATATTTTTTGATGGGTTATAGGGAAAAAAGAGTCTAATGTATCAATTATATCTTCTTCATAGCCTTATAAGACGATTTTAGCCTAGAATTAAGGCACCTATTTAAATCCCTCCCATCGGGGACTTGACTTCTTTTTACTGACTTTCATGTTTGATGTTGTTCTCTCTTCAATCGTTCCTTTTCTTTCACGAGAGAGAGAGAGAATTGATGTTTGTAGGTTTTATTTGCGTACACAAACCGGCGCCCAGGGCCTGCAGATTGTTATGTGATTTCTGCTGGGCGGTGCTAGAGTTGTTTGTGGTAGAGGCTTTCTTCAGCGGCCGTACTTGCTGGGGGAGCCGCTAGGATTTTAGCAGCTAGCTGGGGGCCGATGGCTTCCCCTCCTCCCGCCTGATGGTTGTGGACGAACTTTAATGGTAGTAGAATCTGGGCCGGACCGGCGTGGCCCAGAGCCGCTCTCGGGGCCCGGGCTGGCGGGGGCAGGGTTCGGTAGCGGCAAGAGGCCAACACGGCAGCAGCGGCCCGGCCCCGCGGCCTCCCCTCCCCGTGCCTGGCGGCTGACCGGGCGCGGGGGCGCCCCGGGAAGGGCTCCCTGCTCCCCGGCTGGGGCCGCCCTGCCCGGCCCGGCCTGGCCCGGCCCGGCCCGGCCGAGACAGGCCGGACTGGCTGTGTTACTTGTTTGCCGGAAGGGAAAGAGACCCTCCTGGGCTTTTTCGTCTTGTTCTAACATGTGTCTTCCCAGCGGCGTATACAGTTTTCTTAGTGGTTCAATAGATTGTTAATTTTCACGGCTAATTACTGATTGGTCTTTTTTTGTCAGAGACGGAGGAAACTGCTAGCAGCTTCTCTCAGAAAGTCCCTTCCGTGAGTGCCTCCAATATAAAACCACTACAAACTGCTTCAGACTTCCACGAAGATTTCATGGCTTAGTTCATAGCAATTGTAATGTGACAGACTTTGCTGACAAATGCTAAAGAAGTAAAAAAAATACCATCATCAATTGTCCTTTTCTGGTTTCCATTACTTTGGCTGCTTGGCTCCTGTTTCACAGTTTGCTTTTTAACCTTATCTTTCTTCTCCTTACTAGCCATGGCTTCCAAATAACCTTCTGGATACTAAAATTAAAAAGCACATATTTAAAACAAGAATCACAGACATACAGGAATAACCAAATACCAAAAAGAATAACTTCTAACAGAGTTTAGATCCCTATGACTACATAGTAAAATAATTACACAATAATTTTAAAATCCTATATGATAGAGAAAACATTTAAATTAGTACCTGTCATTAAGAAAGCACAGTCAAGTCAAAGAACGTAATCCTCAGCTGTATTAAACAGTATATCTACCTGTGTGTTTACAAACTGTATAAATTGGGGAGATGATGGTATGCTGTAAAATGCAATGTATCATTGCATTGCCAAGAATATATATTAATTCTTTCCTTTTTTCCATCTTTCATGGATTCTGCAATGCCAAAATTTTCATGGCTCAGCCTATATCTGTGCTTAAAATGCACTATTTATACAAACTACTCAGTCACATGACAAAAATACTTAAAAATGCACCCTTTTTTTTGGTTTCTCAGACAGACTAGTCATCTGTAGAAAAATTTGTTCCTGCCTAAGAATCACAAAACTGGACACAAATTCTGATTTTCCAATCCATATAGACAAACCAATTTACTGCTAGGGGAGAAAGCTTCATTTGCAGTTCCATCTGCTGTGTCACTATTACAGGATTCTGTCAATTTCCTTATAATCAATCTGTATTGGTTTTTAGTATCAAAAGCTGCCACAGTGAAGTACAAAGAAAAAAGGGAGCTTTAATTTAACTGATTTCGTTCTCAGGATTTTGTTTACTAGAACTAAGAATAAAAACAACTGTCGAGTCCTGATGCAAACCTGTACGCTTAGACCGAGCTTTTTTGACCGCTCCATTCCTTCTGAAGTCCAAGGTGCAGGCTCAACATCATCTCTCCTCAGAAGATAGCGCCAAACTAAAAATCCACATTTTCCAATTTCTGGCCAGTATTTCACCACCTAAAGAACAGTACAAAATTACTGATATTATTTTTATCACAAGTCAAACACATGCACATTGTCATACTTTAATTGTTCAAGAAGAAATGACAAGACTGATTTATATATCATTATTATTATTATATACAAAAGTTCTTTCCTCAGCTGTGAAATTTTTGTATTTCTTATAAATACAGTAGTCTTAAAAGGCACACTCCTTGTTTCAGAAACTAAGAAGTCTTTAATTAAACAAAAGGCTAGGATACAGCTGGAAGGACTGAAGAAATAATGAAATTATCCAATTTCAGGGATGAATTTAACTCAATAAGCATACACAAAGCAATTTACATATTCAATCTTAGGCATCCTATTACAGATTATGTTCTATTATCACCGTTTTGAGTAATTTCATTTTGTTTCACTTTGCAGAGCAAACTAAAGCTAAAAAGCTCTAGTGAAGAAAAAGGAACTGTTTCTTTCAAGTAATAATGAAAATTTTGCAGACTAACACATATGAGGCTTTTAAAAACAGATTACAAGAAATTTTATGTTGTAGAGATCAGAGTACCTTGTAAATGCCATCATATCTGTTGCCTTCCTCTGGGGCATATTTGCTGATCCGCCGTCCTTTTGAACTGCGTACCACTCTAACTGGCTTACCAGCTCTCCAATTCTTTGACTCTGCTCCATTTTTGTCATCCAGTGGGGCATCACAGTTAAGGGCCAGTGCCCTAGAAAGACATTTAAATTCTTCATAAGCTAGATTGCTTCACCCAGCAGAGTTTTGAGAGTTAACATAATTAAGTCATATGTGTTTCCCTTGTCTAATTTTGCTTTATCAAGCAGCATAGACCTTTCAGTATGTTGTTTAGCAGAATTGATGAAAAAAAAATGAGATCCACACTGAAATGAATGACAAGAAAAAAAGATGGGAACACTAAATATGTTGTCTAGGTTCCAGTGAAAACTCATGTGAAATTGCTAGAAACCAAACCAATCCTTTCAGACTTAGTATTCTTAATTTTTAAAATTAACCCCTTCCTAAATAGAATTGATGAAATTAAAATTATAATAAAAGGCAAGCTTTCTGTGCTGCTATTCCTGATCAACAGATTTTAAGGCTCTTTAACTGTGTACACAAAAGTAATGAATATGATGAAAAACATACGGAGCAAAAAGTACATAATAACCGTTCAAAAAAGCTCTAAATACCATACCCCTCTCCCATGATACATAAAATACCTCAGAGAAGAACTAAGAATCATAGTAGCCAATTAGACCTTTAATTAGCTTTAATTAAAAGCTTTAATTTACCCATAGACACCCTTTTCTAGAAACCTGGAGCAACAGAGTATGACCAAGCTGCTATAAGAAACAGTATTTCTACTACCACAGCCTGACTTGAAGGGATTGAAAACCCTTCAAAACGTGTGTGTCAGCCACAACACAAATGATGGATCTCAAAACAGAAGAAATAATATGGGTTATAAACAGACATGGTGCAAGTATGGAACCCACATTGTAGAGAACAGTAAGAGACAGGGACACTATGCCAACATTAAAAATTTTTTCCATATAAAAACAAAACTTGTAAAACTCTCTGGACAAGCAAAACCCATACAGATTCAACTACATAGAATCATCATAATCTTCTGTATCAAAGTGCTTGAAAACTTGTATCAAGCTTAGAAAATGAGAGCAGCACATTGTTACTCCATATGCACTAGTGCCTTCATAGCTAAGTAGTTTTGCCTGTGGAATTTTCATTTCCTAAGAGGAGAGAGATACTGACATTAAAGGGTCCGCCTTTAATTCTGTGTCCCAAAACAACTTTGTTCTATTCACTAAATATGCTTGTAAAGCTATTGCTTAAACCTACTTCCATCTTTCTTCCCTCCTTGATCTTGTTCATTTTCACATCACGTGTCCCCTCCTCCCCCCTTTCTCAAGGGAGCCAATTCAGGCTTTTCCTCTTTCTTCTCTAGACAGCTTGAAAAAAATCCCTCTCCAGCCTGTCTGAGAGCAGCAGAACATATCTAAAGGCGGCCCTGGCAAACAAAAGTTCTCAGTGACTCTCAGCATCTCACAGGCATTCAGAGGTCAGTTGTGTAACAGAAAAGGATGGAGTACTCTTTGTTCAGGCCAGCTTTTGGAGGATGGAAAAACACTTCAGGCAGATGTCTAATTCTTCCTCTGGATATATGTTCTCTTTCAAGTACCTGTTTTGATAAAGCTGCACCCTAATTCCTTGCTTTTTATATGAAAGAAAGGGCTAGCAAAATAGAAAATATTTCTTTTATCATGGGAAAAGGAACATGCTTTCTTTCTCCTTAAATTTATATCTGATTTACCCACAAGAGAAGAAACTTAAAAAAAGAAACATCCAGAATCAGAAAACTTCTGCTCAAGAGTTTTGACTAATTTCTTGTTTAATTAAAACAGAGTCCTCTCAGTGTGACTATAGAACAATTTCAACCAGAGGCATGACTGCAAGCTGCAAGCAATGTATTTCACTGAGGTGAGTGATTCCTTTAAAGCAACAAATCATAATGCTTGATAAAACAAGCATTAAAAAGCCCTTAAAGCATAAAACAAGCCCTTAAAAGGCATTGCTGTTTATGACCCAGCATGTACAGAAGAGAAAAAATACAGCAAAATGTTAGTTTTAAATTAAAGCCCTACAACCCAACTCTTTGTATTGGAATACCTTTAAATTTTATTTTCAAAACTTACCTATTCATGTGTGTTAATGTCTGATCAAATGAATGTTCTCCGATTCTTTTATTGCCAGAAAGATCTCTACCTCCACTCCCAGTGTAAGTGAACTCATCTCCTCGATCCTGTGCAAGAAGATTATCCTTTGGTTTAACGGTCTAAAGTAAAGTAACTCAATTAAAAGAAAAAAAAAAAGCAACTTCATTTGTTCTATTTACTCAGAGAAAAACTGTAGTCAAGGGCATGAAAGACATGTTTTCAATTTCATTTACAGCAGCTGCACCAGCACAAAAGTCCTGGTCTAGATGTAACCACTTCACCAAAAAATTCTGATTAAAAAAATGCCTGTATTAAAAAATGCTACTTTGGCATTTTTTATAAAGCTACTTTGAGAAAAAAAAATCTGAGGAACATATTCTACTTGCTCTTGAGCTTTCATTGTGTTTACAAGAGTATCATGTTTGTAAAGTACAGAATAATTAGCTTGGATGGATCATGGCAGTAACTTCAGCTTGTGCAAGGAGCTCAGGGCTAGTAAGTACATAGAGTGCTGCCTTATGTACAAAGCAGGTGCTTTAATGAAATAGTAATCCCAGCTCTTCTGACTCAGTAAGAGTTTAAAATAATTTAGATTCATATTTTGTAAGCTAAAATAATTCTGTACTATTGTTCTTATATAGAATTTTCATGAAATTGAAGGAAGGTTGATAAAATCTTTTACCATGAGCTATGAAAACTGTCAGAATCTAAATACTCTCAAGAAAAGGCTGTATTTCTATTTTCTGTACAAAGTTTGTCCCAGAATTTCATATTACTCCTGAGAAATGAATGTATTTCCAGAAATACATAAATATACAGACTACATATATAATTAATATGTTATTTCTTTGGAGATGTATATTTGGTATAAAGCATATAGCAATTTAATACAAAAAACAATGTTTAAATGTATTTTAATAGCAAAATTCTGAACATCTATGCAGTAATAAAATTCAGTCAATTTCTTACCACTATTAAAAGTCTGACATTATTTAGGATCCAGTGCAAGACTGTTACACATATTTCATGACTGACAACAGCAGAAAAAGAGAAGGTTAGAAAGAGAAACACTGGTTGAACAAGGCCATAGATAAATTATAGAAATTAGGTTCATTTTATTTTGTGTAGGGAAAACCTAGCAGAAATTCAGCTGCAGTTATCTGTACATAATAAAATACAAGTGCTATGAAGTTAAAAGTATACTCAAAACCTAGCAAAGTCATGTATAAATTCTGGTATATGCTTTCTTAAAACAGGCTACTTAGTCTACTGAATAAATCTTTAAAACCAACAGAAACAGAATGTAGTTCTATTAAAGACAGTATATGAGACAACTTTAAAAGACCAACCAGACAAGAACCATTTCCTAAGAAAGGATGTAAAATAAATTGTAGAAAATAAAATATCACAGGATTGGAATTAATCACAGAGTATGTTTCATTTTTCTGTGATTGTCAAGGCAAACACAATGCACAAATCACACAAGGATGATCCTGATAATAATATAAAAAAGGACGGATTTGGTTCATGTATCACAATCATTCAAGCAAATTGCATTTTGACAATGAATAAGAAGCCTGTGACAAGTTCAGAAAAATGGGAAAACATATCTTGGAATGTCATGAATCCAGCATGGCCTGGGTTTTGTAACAACGAAAGAAACGTGGACATCTTCAATCTTCATGATGTGGCAGGGTGGGAGGACTGTTAAGGCAGTTTTTGATATACAAGCAGAACTAAACAAACCAGAAGGTGATTTCTTTTCCCTCTACTTAAAACATAATTTTGAGATAAATACTGATATAACATATATATAAGCATGCGGAAAAAATATATGAAAGACAGAAACAGTTCATATGAAAGCAAGATGGGGAAAATTATTTATAAAACAGGACAGGTTCCTGACAAACTTTTGTTTATCAGCTACTAGGTTGTTGATAAATCTTCATGAGAAGAAAGTATGGAATAGACTTATTTTTTGGTGTAACAGAAAAACATAAATCAAGGAAAAATTGCTAGAGATTTTAGCCAAAAAAACTTCAAGAGACAATGCAGAAATGCAGCAGTATTCCTACTTGCACATACTTCTATGGAAAATGGGTTAAATGTAAATGGCCTAAACCCAACAAACTTCCAGCAGCTTCAAAGAAAGACTAAGCGGTTCTCTAGTGGTAGTTTAACCATAGGCAAACTGAAAACATTGTGCTTGAAGAGATACTGTGGATAGAAGGTCTATGCATACATGCTCACCTCCTGAGCATATCCCACACTTCATGGGTTACATTTTCTTCTCCATAGGAAGGAAAATGGAGGAACAATTATGTAGCATAAATGTTACAGGTCAAGGTACAAGGATCTTTCAACATCCTCCAATGTAAGGAAGAGTCACTGCTACCTTATGTATTATTGTCTAGCTAAACTATATTCCTTTTTTCATATCAGATATATTAGGAAAAAAAAAAAACAAAAAAGGATTTCAGGCAATAAAGACAGTTTCTAGAATTGAAGGAAAATGTCAGAGATCTTGCCATTGATCTGGGCTGGATGAAGAGAAATTGGAGGACATTTGAACCACTGATATAGCAACAACTCTCAAACAAGAGAGGAAGAAAGCTCAGAAGCACTCATAAGTGCTTGTAGAGAATGAAAATCAAAAATGGCAAAAGTAAGTGATGCACAGACCCAGTGTCTAAAGTGTGGATTAAATGTGCCTATAAAATGTGGATATGAATGTGCCTATGACAAGCAGGAGTGAAATAGGGACACTGGTACTCCAGAGACATACTTCGACACCTACAGTACCTACTTTCATTTGGCTTATGGTGTTTTACTTTTAAAGTGAAGTATTACAGGAATATTCACAGCTTATTATTTGGGACTATTAGAGAGTAATGACTCATCAAAACAATCTCTCAACAGCTTTGAGTTCTATCTATAGATAATACAGGATCTCCCAATCACCTACAACAACTTTTAACTGAGAGCCAGTAAGAGATTGGTAAAGCTATTTTTGTCTGAAGAGGATCAAAAAGCAGAACTGAAGACAATGGGTCAACAGATAAAGAAAACGTATGGCAAAAGGAGTTATTTATGTCTATATGTTCTCATTGAACAAAAAAAATAGCTGTCAAAGAGCCCATCAAAACAGTCATATCTTTTCCCTTCCCTTCTTCCTACATTCTTCCCATTTTCTTACATTAAAATACATAATTCTGCCACTTCTCTTCTGTTTTCCACAGCTTAATTCCACTTCCTTGCACCAAAACTGTCTTTCAACAGCTATTAAGTACTTTGCTACTGTGTCTTCTCTTAATACCTCCTGTATGTCCCTTTTTCTTATGTTGTGTCCATAAAGTTATTTCTTAACCATCCTGTTTGTAAAGTTTGATGACATTATAGAGCAAGTGAACTTCAGCCACAGTAGCACTGACCCAGCATCTCATACTGAGGCACATGAGTGGAAGACAAGCCTGAAGCTCTAGTACTACAAGCCAGTCAGGCTCAGACAGCCAGTACAAGCAATCAGTCTGTTGTATTAAATCATACTCCACTGTTCAACATTGTTATATAATCAGTTGTAAGTCTAACAGAGAAATAATGTAGAATGAAGAAAGTAAGATTTTGAATTCCATTGAATCATTTGACCGCATTACTTCTGTGGATTACTTGTATGCACCATCTGACAGGGACATTAGCTACTTAAAGTTACTAGAATATTAACTATCTCTAGAGTGCTCTCAATTATTTTCTCTCTCCCTTAACATCTCTGTTAAATCTGAGCTTTTATGCTCAGATTTCAAATTTGGTTCCAACAGATAATGCAAAAATTGGATTTATCAGTAATAGGCTATTACAAATACAATCAGATTTTCTAGATGAGTTCCAACCTTCAGTTTGAACAACAAAAAATGTTTATTGGCTTTCTTGGTACAAGAAATTCCCAAATATCATCAATTCATCAATTCCTTATCAGTTTGACCTCAGTAAAGTGTAATGAATATAAGGTGAGTTTGATTATATGATAAAGTAAAATAAAAGTGCACTAAGCCTCTTTAAATGAGGTTTTTAAATCCAAGTCAATTATTAACTATCAAGCAATTACATTTGAGAACATTTTCTTTCCCTAGTAGTTGGGATATCTGAAACTGAATCATGTCATCATTCATCTTCATTAAGCTCTATACCCATAAAGTGCTGACAGAATTGGCCTATGTGCCCATTTTGTGATTTATTTTTGGTAATTTCATGGTTTAACACTGCAGTAAAAGGTGCCAATTGAAAAGGAAGGGCTAAAGTACAAATTTCATTTGTAAATCAATAAGAATCCCTTGCATTAAGTGCAGAGCCTGAATACATCATAATTGCTCTTGCTGAGTCTTCCCCACAATTGCCCCTGATAGCAAGAACCTGGCAGTTTCACAGCACATTCCACCACAAAGAAAACATTTCACCATTTTAGTGTTCACTAAATGTCTGAACAGAAAGAAAGGCAGCTTCAAAGCAGGAAACAGCAGAAGGTGGCTAACTGATGATGGAAGTAGGGCAACATTTTAAAATATCAAAGTCTGAGTTAACTACTGTATGTATATTCCTTTCTGAGGTTTTTCTTACTCCTTTCCATGCAGTGTCCAAAAATGGTGGATTACCAGGCTTTTAAACTGAACATTAATAGGTAAACAATTCAGGCTTCCAAGTGTGGATTCATTATCTTTTGTTCCACTAAAACTCCGTTCTGACTCGGAACCAGGTTCGCCAAAGACAGTCTTTTCAGGTCAAAGACACTTTCCTGTAGAGGGAGTTTACTTAGGAGATATAACAGCTTTTAGAGACAGCATTTTTAAATTACAGTTATGTTTGGCTATCAGCTGAAGATCCAAAATCCATCTGTTTTTTGAGGGAAAAAAATCCTGCAATCTGTATGACTAATTTAATTAGCCTACTATAATTCTAGTTAAAGCAACACATTTAAAATCTAAAAGACATGCATTTCATATTAGACATTCATTTCATTAAGTGGATTATGAATGGTACATTCCAGGCAGTGAATGGGTTTGGTATAAAATATCAACAAACCTAAACAATGAGTATATTGCCTGGGGTCCCTTTTGAGTCATTACAGTCATTATCTTCTGTAGTCTCAGAATCTTTTACAAGAAGATGTGACTGCTCACATCAGGTACTATTCTCCAAGAGATCCCGAATCTCAGTTCAGAGATCTCCCATATGATCCTATGCAAAACAACACTTAGAGAAGAAACAATTTTTGTTTGGATTAAACTAGAGCACACCACACAATTAATTTACCATCTTTATAACACTACCTCAACCCAGCAGAAATATGAATCCTGAGACTTTTGACAATAAAAAGCAGTTTCAACTTGATACATAAAAACAATGACACAAAATAAGAGGGCAAGTTTTCAAAACAAAAGTTAACCTTCTTCAGTTGCTTGATCTGATGAACAGACAAATCAGAATACATTGATCACGAACACTGTGATTGCACAATCAGTGCAAATTTCCAGTATCTAGTGTGTAAATGTTAATCTGTTCTTAGAGTATAAATTACTAAACAACTTCTCAATTTCTTCAGGTAGTGCTCCAATTATGATTACTATCAAAGGAATACTATCAAAGAGATTAGCAACATTAACATATTCAAAATAATAGCTAACTATAAGTAAGCCATGTAACTTGTCACTAGAATTCAAAGTTACCCATTTTCAGGAGAGAGATTAATGTGCAAATATTTTATGTGCATGTAGTTAGAAATGAAGATAAAACGTCATGTACAAAACAATTTCACCCAATGCTCATTTTATAAGCTATGACTATACCTGTTCTCAATCTTGAGGGTAGATCTGACAGAACTGATAAAACTTGTTATTAATGAGCACTCCAATACATCCAGAACATCCGAACTTCAGTAAAACTGGAAAAAATTCTGGGTCTCTAGGATTATAAGTTTCTACAGGCATGGCATATAAATGTCGTGATCTGAAAGCTAGACAATTAACTCAGTTTCCTGCAATATATATTGTAATTACTTTACCCCAGAGTGGCTTTGCTGATTTAAAGCAATAGGAAGTGCATTAAGATGGCACACATTATCAGTCTGCCTAAATACTACATAAAGTTTATGAACAGTGTAGTACACCTCCAAAATGAATTTATTTCTCAATTTTATAAAAGTTTACACACAAGCATCTTTGTTGCACGACTGAAATTCAATTAAGAGTCACCTCTCTTTTTTGGTACTCATACAATAAAATGAATAGATGTGAGCAGAGGTTTTTGTGTGTATATTTTATTTCAAATAAATAAATCTCAAATTTCACATCTCAAATTAATTAGATACTGTACTTAGGACACTTTTAATTACAGGAGTTAATTCTTCTGTGCATGTTCTTACAGAAGTTTAATCTCAGCCTTTTTCAAAAAAAACAGGGAAAATGAAAGTAATTGGAAGACAAACCTGCCACACGAAAGAAGAAAAACTAACCTCAATAATGTAACTGAAAAAAAACCCCCTTGTATTATTAGTTTAGAAAAGAGAAAAAAAGTGGTTTTAGAGTATTGTCTGCAACCTTTCTCTTCTACTATGCCTTTTCAAAAGTATTTATGTCTTTCAGACTATGACATTGCTTAGGTGTCTACAAAACCACATAGTCACAACACCACTTAGGTGAATTGAAAAGGCATGCAAAGGATCCAATTAAATTTACCAAATATTTTGAATTCAATAATTACCACCTCAGAAATAAGGGGACATCAGTATCACCAAAAAGAATATAAAGAGGAGTCTGCAGCATCCCAGCACAGCAGATACAACTCCTGTGAAACAGTGTTCTTAGGGTCTGAGAGCCTGGGCTGGGATAGACACTAAGGACACCATATCCAAACTCCAAGTACCTCCTTATGCCACTTGTTCGAATAGAGACACACATTCCTTCAGAAAGCAATACTCTGCAGCAGCAGCAGCAGCAGCACCTCGTAGATGCTGTTGGCATAGAATATACTATGTTCTGATGCTATTTCATTCATATGCTTTTTTTTTTCTTCAGTGCCCTTTTCTTTGTGGTTGACAGCTATGGGCATTTAAAAAAAAAACAGGTTGCTTACTGCATTATCCTCCACCTCATCCAAGATTCAAAATTCCACCTGATGGATTGGAACTGCAGGAAGGGAGGTACCTTGTGTAAATATTATTTAATTGAAAAAACTGTAATCTCTTCATAAATAAATGTTGGACAGCACCACAAGATGAAAATTGAAAGCATTTACTCTTCTATTTAGCAGCATAACTGCTTTTGTTGCTCTACTTAAATGTTAAAACCAAAGTAGAATTTTTTTCCCAGCACCTTTATGGATCAAGATTCGAGAAAGAATCTGAGGAAGCTAAGAGGTTCTGAAAGTGCTTATTAGCAGGAGCCAAGAAACTTCAGAACTTCATAGTATCAATTAACACATATCTTTTAGTCTTGCTTCATTAAATTAAATTTATCACGTAATTAGAAATACTGTTTAGAATGTAATTAAATTGTGACAAAAGCAGAACATATATTATTTGCACACAATTGCACTATCAGATTTTATATCACACTCAATTCAGACTCCAAAAGTATACTGAAATGTAGCTACCCTAAACAATGTCAAATCCATTAACTGACATTTTGCTTTAATGTAGATCTGAGCATAAGCATTCTTTAAGATTTGGTAAGAATTTTCTCACCAAAACACTAAGAACTACTTAATTTATCAGGGGTAGATATTTTTTTCCACAGTCATATCTGCCTAAACATTAGTTTTAGATTAAACACCAAATACAACTCTATATGTACAGACATTTGATGCATTAGAACAGCAAGACCATTGCTTGCATGAATGACATACCACTTCATCTTCAAATCCCCCAGCTAGTACGAGTGAATAAGCTCCGTCATTACTGCGTCCATGGATTCCACCAACATGGGGCCTGTGAACACCTGCTTCACTCACCTGGAAACAGAAAAAATGCCAGTTTATAGCAATTTTTTTAAAAGACCCAGCCACCTACAACCACTTTCAACAATCAATTTTCTGCTCAAAATATTGTACAGAGCTTTTTGTGTCAACAAGTAATGCAAGACTGCTATTAAAGGTGAGAATTCCACTGTTTCTTCAGGAAGAAAAGCTAAAAGTAAGAGCACCCAGAAAACCAGCAGACAATGTAGGACAGTGGTGACACTGGAAGAGGTAATGGACTCTTTCTTCTTTGGGGAAAATCTCCAAGATTTTTTCCATAAGCACTACATAAGACTGTACTCAGTGGTACACTCCACTTGCACAGTCATTTAGAACAATTCAGAGGAGAAGGAGATTTACCAGTTTGGAAGCATTTTACAATTTTTAACCTAGGAAGATCCCAGTGCAAAGATCATTTTGTCAGGGACTTGTAAGGTAACACAATGAAAATGTAACCAGTGGAGAGGAATATTATCAGTCTGCCCAAGAAAACGGAAGAAGCCATTGCAACACCAATGGATCATAGACTAGATCATAGATCAAAGGTTCAAGTTCTCCAACCAGGATAACTCTATGGTAATAAAGGTTCAAGTTATCTGAAGCTTGACCACCTGAAAGCTGCAGCTGTAGCCTAATCTGGCAACATCATTAGAGTCTGCTGGAGCATCTCTCCCACAGAAATTTATTTAATAATGGTTTCAAACTACTGATTAATAGAAAAGACCCACAAACAACCTTTACAAATAAAATGAGATTATATATTAAATTATGCATTTTCTTAGTATGTTCTGATAAAAATAGTGTTGGTAGAATGAAGGCTTCCAGCATAAAACCAATCACACTACTTTCTACCTTCATATCTTCTTCCAGACCTTGATTTTTCATCTTTTTCTTGTTCTGCTTCTTGCACTCCTGATCTCCTTTTCCCAACCTACAGTTCTAAGCAACTTTCATGGGAGTCTATATTCTTCTGTTATAGTCTTGAAATTTCGTAACACAATACATCAAAGATCCAGCTAGTCAAAAGTGCACTTTTAAACATCAGATAAGAGCTGTTCACAGTATGAAGACCATGCAAAGACACAATAATACTTCCTTGCACAATACTTCCTGGTTGCTTTTCATAATAATGTACTTTATTTTCCTGACTCTTCATTTCATGATAATTTAGTATTTGATTTATTTTTCTGATCAGTATTAAAATGACATATTTTTCAAATTTAGCTATTAGAATAGCTCTTTGCTAAATAACAAGAAGTATAAGTAGCTGAAAGCCAATTACAAATTACACACTTAGAACTCTTCTCTGGCCCATGTTTGCTACCCACAACTTAGCACTCTCACTTAACTTTATCAGCTCTTTGCCAATTTTTCCAGACCATTTATGAGTATGCTGAATAAAAAGTCCCCATTACTGCGTTCCTCTTTCCTGTTGTATCAAGCATTCTTTAATTCATTCCTCCCTCCCTTCTTTTCATTTTCGGGTTTCATCAATTAAATTTAGGTTTCTGGTAGGTGATTAACCCCAAGGATGAACACTGATAAATAATTCATGCCAAAAATGCTCTTCAGATGCTCTCTCCAGAAGTAATGTTTAGTCAATTTCCTTCTAGGGAAAAAGAGAGTTTGTGTAATAAAAAAACTATGCAAATCAGAAATAAAGAAGTCTTTAAATTTTCATACAGTCACTAAATTCTCACAGATTTGCTGAGACAATCTCATTTTGTCATTAAAAAAAATAGTTCATATAAGAAACAAAAGTGTAATTTAACTTTTTACGTAGAAAGAATTTAATTTTTTTTTTAATGACAAGGCATTTAATTTGTACTCAAAATAAATTAATTATGCATAAATGGTAATTGTCTTTTGATGTTTAGTATATATATATATATATATATATATATATATGCACACATATATACACATATATATACTATATATAAATGAAATATTTTTGATGGATTTTCTGATGAAAGCAGCACTCTAATTCTGTTGGTTTTTCCTACCAGTACTAGAAAGACTTGAAAAGCATTAGCTTTTGTCTTACCAACAGAATTCATAACAAAAAGGTAAACTAGTAATTCCAATTACTATTGAAGCAGTGAAAGTAAAAATTGATTTTGCTACTTTGAGTTTACCCAAGTGATTTTAGAAAGCTCTCTTACTTATTAGACTTTACATAATCTGGCACCCAACAAAAAGAAAGCAAGTGATGAAAAGTTCATGACACAAATCAGAAGAGGTACTTGATTTTTGGCTTGCCCCTCCTCAAGCAGTTTAAAACCCCTTGGTTTTATTCTTCCAAATATGACAGAAAACATTCAGTTCCAATCATTTACACATGCAAGAGACAAAGAACTAACTGATTTAGAAAACAAAGAAGTATGTAGTTTCATGACTAGAAACAACAATGAAAAAATGAAAGATAACCCAAAAATCATTTCAATTGGATCAGGCTGGAGCAAAAGGGAGGAAGTTTGTAGCTTGCTGGACACCACAAAACCAGAAAAAAAAAATCAGTACTGGCACAAAATGCAGCTGTACCATCCTCCACCATCCTCCCTGCTTTGTTTTTTCCTTCCTCGTTGAGTATTGGCACTGTGCTAACATAACCAAAATGTGAAATTGACTGGGATAATTAGCCCCCAGTCTACTCCAGATAGGATTATTTTTCTGCCATTTTTTTATAAACCTAGTTCACCACAGAGCCTAAGGAATATTTGAAACAGAAAATGAGACAGTTGAAAAAAACACCAAAAGCTGAATATATAGTGAATTTCAGTAGCACTACAGACTTGCACAGGCTTAAGCTGTTCATCAGCCTAAAAAAAGATTTGGACATCCATTACGTATGACCAAAACCAATTTGACCTACAGTCAATTCACAGTGATAACACATAATGTTCTCAAAATCTGCAGTCTACACCCCATTCATGGGATAATCAGTTAATGTGAAGAAAACTCTTCAGAAATTATTTAACTCTATTCATTAAATATCTGACTTAAGATTTTAACATGTGAAATATGTTTATCATAATTCCAACAGACTTTTTACTAAGTTGTATGTAAAAAGTTGTATTAAAAAGTTGTATGATAAAATCAGTATAGTTCAACCTTCATTATTCACTTCCGGTATTGGAATCATAATGTATTTACGTTACTTAGTCCTGGTGAAAATGGCAATTGTCAGTTGGAATTTATTTTAGTGCCCAACCCATTCATTATTATTCCTACTTCCTTCAACTACAGCTAATATTGAAACAACATACCTGAACTCTGAATTTCCAGGTTGTCCCAACAGGAACACCAGGTATAGGTCCATAATGATTTGAAGGAACAATAGTGCATTCTTTAGTGCGACCAACACAGGCCATGCCCTAAAAATACATCAGACAAAAGTAATCAGACAAATGAATTGCAATATTGAAGAATATTTTTAAATTCAATGCAGAGATCATGAAATCTGTCTATTATAACAAACACGTATTTCAAAATATGTTAACAATTGTTAAAAGGAATGTTAAATAAGTAATATGTGGTTATGGGTTTAAGAGGGGAGTTAGGGGTTTTCTTTTTTTTTTTTTTTTTTTTTGTTGTTTTTACCTCTAGTCACCTTAATAATCCTTCCACTGCTTTAACTGCCAGTAGACAGCAGGCAGGATTTAACATTGTCTTGTTGTTTGTGCAACCCAGTACTGAATTTTGTGTAGTGCATATGTAAGCAAAATTATAGATGTAGCACATACATGAACAATCAGAGTAACAGCTATTTCTAAAACACACTCTACCTTTCCCCAGTCTCTCTGGCTTTCAGTACTGGCAGATGGCATCTTTGCTTTCTTTTTACTCTGTTTGAGCTTTTCTCCAGCCTTTACAACTTCATTAGAATCATTTTTGCAGGAAGGACAATACCTAAAAAAAGGTTTTAGTAAATTCTCAATTAACTTCAGAATAATGGCAATACATTTCTGGTAGCCAAAATAGTGTCTATTTGGTTATTTTGACTGAATGTTTCAAGCTAGCAAGCATATACCAGGTTTAAGCAGCTGAAGCCTACAGCTTAAAAAATTAACTCAACATGAACAAATACTGTCAACTTTTTTAAAAAAGGGCTTTTCAGTATCTTTAAAGGTAAAGTGCTAGTTGCAAAACATAGAACTATTTTTTCTCACATGATATATGAGAGGTGCCCATGGCTCCTGTAATGTCTCTTCATTTAGTCCTCCTTCATTTACATCATGTAAAGGAGAAGATAGCTGAGGTTAAAATATGCTGCTAACCAGTACTCATGGTCTGTTTCTGTCTCCTGCCCAGTCTACTCTTATTTTTGCTGGTTGTGCAAGAAATTTCACTGCAGATTGCTGAATGTCAAACAGAGCCAAGGTATCACATAATGTATATAGAAACACACAAACACACACTCACTTCTCCACAACACTGAAGCCATTTGGAATATAATGTTGGGGCTCACTCACACTAACACAAATCCATTCTGGTAGGAAAGCAGAGATATTAGTATACACTAACCACAGCAGAGAGAGAAAAGCAGAACAGTGGTCATTCTGCTGTTTCCAGCAACATTCTTATCCCGGTCCAGGAGTAACAATACAGACATGTCCTTGTTTCTGGCTCCCATAGGCTGGATTTGGTCCATACACAATTAGAAGAGGAAGCCTGATCTACATTAACATTGATAAATTCATTCAGGAAACAAAAACTACTACTACTACTACTACTGCTGGTTTGGATTTATTAAGTTTTTTATGTGGATATGAATAGAAGAATTAATGATTAAGGTCCACAGGAATAGATTTCACTATCTCAATAAAGGTGCTTGACCATGAAAGCAATGAAGCCATGTAGATTAAAAAATAATAATATAAGATGCTGAAATTATGATACCATTACTTTGACAGGTATTACAACTGCCTAAAGAAAAAGCATGTAAGACCAATTAAAAGAACAAATATGACATAATGCAAATTCACAAAGTGAATTAACCAGGTGAAGTCACATGGTGAATTCCATGTTTCTTGATAGTATAACAATATTACCTTAATATCTTTTAAACTGAATCTCATAGGGTCTATTAAATACTGTTTCACATATAGACTTCACCTCCACAAGATAAACTTATGCTTTCCCAAATTGAAGACTTAACCCCTGAATAGAGTTTGCCAGATTTTACATTCTAAAAACACAAAATGGAAGTATTCCCAATTCTAAAGCAAACTGCTCCTAAATTAAGAATCAGACAACCATGATTCTTTGCTAGTATGCAGGAAGAAGGGAGGGCATAAACTTCTTTGGTAGGAGATGCTGCTCTGCCCAGTGCAAATGTACTTCTACATAATGACAAACGTTAAGACAGTACAGGGCTGGTGACACTAAGCATCTCTAAACTAGCTCACATAAGCCAGGTCCACAATTGTACCTCTACCACCCTGTGCCTTCATTCACAGATGCAGCTATCTACTTAGATATATAAATCTTAAGGCTCCTATTCTTAGTTGCACAGTAAACAAAAACAAGCTAAAAAGCTTGACAGCCATTTTCCAATGAATTTTAATTATACGAATTGAACTACTGGAAATTCATAATTTGGAGAATGGACCATGACTAGCTCTGGAGAGGAGAAGGTGTTTGTGATCAAAAGGCTCACCATGATCCAGCCATGGGCACTCACAGCCCAGAAAGCCAACCCTCATCCTGGGCTGCATCCAAATCAGGGTGGGCAGCAGGTCAAGGGAGATGATTCCACCCCTCTACTCTGTCTTGTGAGATCCCACCCGCAGTGCTGCATCTGGCTCTGGGGCACCCAACACAAGAAAGATATGGACCTGTTGCCAAGAGCCCAGAGAAGGGCCACCAAATTGATCAGAGTGCTGGAGCACCTCTGCTATGAAGACAGGCTGAGAGAGCTGGAGCGGTTCAGTCTGGAGGAAAGGCTCAGGCACCTTTTACCTAGTTTAGATTTTAGTAAGAAATTCTTTCCTGTGAGGATAGTTGCCCCAGAAAACAGGCAGACCATCAGGCATTATAAATAAACATTATGGAAGCCAATAAGGTGTAAGAGATTGAGTTATTAATTTACAGAGAATGTTAAAACTTCCAAAAGATTTACATAGATTTTTGCAAAAAATATAATCACAAGGTTCAAAGAGATTCCATGTAATGGAATAGACATCTTAGACATTTAATGAAGTCTATGGAAAACTTTATTAGAATAAAGTTCTATTTATTACTCATTTATAAAGGATCAACATCTCAAATAAATCATAGGCTGTTCATAAATATGAACAGTGTAAATTGTAGACAGCTAATAAAGACATAAGACTAATTATGTAAGAAATGAAGAGTAGCAATGTGGTGGTCCTTCCATAGCATGAAAAATGAATGTAGTAGAGCACAGGGGCAGCAGCAGGGACAGAGGATGAAGGGACAGAGAAGCATGAGCATAAAAGAATTGCTCAAGCAGTGAAGCTTTTAAAAAATGAAAAGGCTGAGGAACAACAACTGTCGATAAATACAATCAGATCAGGTAATATCCCAGAAGATCATAATGACCATAATGAATAAAATGAACATACCAGTCTTGAAATCTTGTAATGGCCTTAAAGCTTACTACTAATCCATTGTGAATGATTTAAAAGAATTGTCTTAAAGAAAACATAAATCTTATATTAAGTAGATGGATGGAAACACCTCAGGATTTAAAAACATCTTCAGTATTTTCTTTCATGAGGTGCAAATATCAAAAAGGTACCATGTATGGAATGTCAATATAGGTAAGTAAATCATCCTTGCATATTTACCAGTCTTCATCTTCTGGTATCTTGCTTAAAGGAGGGTTCAGGCAGTATATATGATAAGCCATATTACATTCATCACACAGGAGTTGCATGTGAGCATCCTGTTTGCCACCACACAAGAAACACGAACAAAACCGGCACTCCTTATCTGGATCAGCCCTACAGTGCTTGCATTCAGGGCCACTTTTTCCTGTCAAAAACAAAGAAATGTCAAATGCCATGTATCTCTGCAAAGTGAATTACTCTATCTAAAGGAATAATTATTTCTGAACATGAACACTGGTCTCTTGAAAATGCTTTTTTTTCTTACAATGAGGTATTTATATAGACTTAATAAGATTTCTTCTGCTGTATAAACAAGACATAAAAAACATTACTAATCTCCTGCTCCCAAGATGTACCTGCACATTCTCCCTAAAGATGAAGCTTAACTGTCTTTTGAAGCTGTACATCTTATCAGTTCCTTGTAAGTTAGCTTGGATAACATAAGCAATAAAAATAAATATTTCTTTCAGGAGTTTATTCTTGAATAGAAATATGAGGTGGATCATTGATGTATCCAGAGTTCTGGATGCTTTAATATTTTTCCTAAGTATACTGAGAAGGAAATTAATGACTAAAGAATTTGCAGAAATCCAAGCCCCTTTCTACTGAAGAAGAGCATGCCCTCCCAAGTGAATAGACTTTACAGAGAAATTGATCCATGCAGTTGTAGGTTATCAGTGTAAACCTCTGTGGAGAGAAACTCCAGACTGAAAGTTTATTAAGAAAGGGGGACTGGAATGCAAAACATTGTGCTGTATCTGCAGTCTTTCTGGAGGACCTTGAACAGTACTTTTTTCTTCAAGGGCGGAACCAAGTAGACTTAGAGTGGGAAGGGGATGGAGTTTTGATTAAAAAAGAAGAGTCAGGGGCTGCTGATGAATTAAAAACTGACAGGGGAACACTTGTGAAATGCCTCAAAAGAACTAGAGGTTTTTAATCTAAAATGCTTACACAGTTGATAGACCAGCTGAAATGCCTGTACATTAGCATATGTAGCATGGGTGCATCAGAAGAATTGGAAGTGACTGTGCAAATGGAAAGCTATGATCTAATCACAAATGCTGAAATTTGGTGAGACAAATCACATGACTGGAGCATTCCAATTAACAACTACAAACTGTTCAGAAGGGACAGGCAAGGAACGGGGGTGGGGGGGGGGGGGGGCAGGCAATTTGCCCTCTCCAAGGACTTGATTGCACAAACTCATCCTTGAAAAACAGTGATGAACAGATCAAGAGCTTGTGGTTGAAAATCAGAAGCCAAGCCAATAAATAAAATCTCATGGTTTGTGTTTATTACCCATCACTCAATTGAGGGAAACCCTGGTGACAAAACTTTCCTACTTCACCTGCATGAAGCATCATTCTGGCAGGTTCTGATCCAGCTGCAGGGACTTGTCAGGACAGTCCCTGACATCTGCTGGAAAAGCAGCTCAGCAAGATGCAAGCAGTTCAGGAGACTCCTGGACAGCATCAAGGATAATTTCTTACCCCAGGTGACAGAGAAGTGCTACTGCTTACTGACACAGAATAACTAACTGGAGAGGTCAGGATCAGTGGCAGCCTGGGCTCAAGTGGTCATGCCCTGGTGGAATTCATGATCTCAGGGATTTTGGGCCAAAGAAAGGTTAAAGTCACTACTCTGAACTTTAGAAGCCTGAACTTTTAGTTATTTTAGGAAGTGAAACAATGGGATGGGACGCTCTGGAAAACTGCACTTAGGGAAAAGGGAGCAGAACAGAACTGTCAGATCTTTAAGGACATCTTTCTTAGAGCCCGAGATCTCTCCATTTCCACCACTGAGCATTCAGGCAGGGAAAGCAGGGGACCAGCATAGCTCAGTAAAGACTTCCTGGACAAAGTGAAATACAAGAAGGAAAAGCACTGGACATGGAATCAGGGATGGATCCTGGGAAGAAAAGAGAAGTGCTGTCTGGTTGTGGAGGGATAATTAAGAAATTAGGAAAGCTACGGTATAGCTGGAGCTGAATTTGGCAAGGAATACAAAGAATAGTAAAGATGGCTTCTATAGGCACATTGGTAAGAAATGGAAGATTAAAGAAAACATACACACACAACCCCCTCCTCTGCTCTGTACCCCAAAGTGGGACAGAACTAATCACAATTGACATGGAGAAGGTTGAGGTATGCAGCAATTTTGTTTGCCTCAGTTTTCATTAGTAATCACTCTTCCCACATCTGTCAAGTGCCCACAAGACAGGAGCTGGGGAATTGAAGTCACTCCTGGTGTAAGAGCAGATCAGGTTCAAGATCATCTGAGAACCTGAACATAGACAAGACCATGGGACCCAAGGAGATGCATCCCAGGGTCCTGAGAGAATTGTTTAATGTAGTTGTTAAGCCACTCTTCATCATATATAAAAAATCACAGCAGTCACATCATATCTGAAAATTCACGGCAGTCAGGGTAAGATCTTAGTGACTGGAGAAAAAGCTATTTCAACCTTTTTAAAAAACAGTAAAAAGCAGGAAAGCTTTTTAAAAAAGCTTTTTTAAAGAACCTTTTTTTTAAAAGCTTCACCCAGGAATTACTAACTAGTCAGCCTCATCTCAGTGCCCAGTAAGATCACAGAGCAGAGACTTCTGGAAGACATGTCAAGACGTGGAAGACAGAGGACTGGTTAAAGACTGCCAAAATGGCTTCACCAAAGGCAAATAGTACCTGATTGGCACAGTGGCCCTCCATGGAAAGAATGCCTCAATTGTCAAAGGAGAACTATAGATGTCATTTACCTGTCTGTAAGGCCTTTGATTTGGACCCTCACAATATTCTTAATAAAAAATCATAGATTTATAGAATATCATGAGGGGGCAGGGATCCACAAGAATCACTCACATCCAATTCTTGGCTCTGCAGAGGACATCCCAAAAATCCCTCTGTAAATGAGAACACTGTCCAGAAGCTCCTTGAATCCCTGCCAGGCTCAGTGATGTGACCATTTCCCTGAGAAGCCTGTTCAAGTGTCCATGTACCCTCTGGGTGAAGAACCTTTTCCTGACATCCAAACCTAATCCTCCCCTGACACAGCTTTTAGGCTATTCCTTCAGCTCCTGTCACTGGTCACACAGAGAAGACATTGGTGTCTGCCCCTCGTCTTCCCCTCATGAGGAAGTTGTAGACTGTGATGACTGTCCTCAGTCTCTTCTTCTCCAGGCTAAACAACCAGGCAACCTCAGCTGTTGTCCTTGCAAGGCTTCAATTCAAGGCCCTTCCCTTCTTTGTGGCCCTCCTTTGTGACACTCTCTAGCTTTATAGCTGTCTTACATTCTTCCTGCTAAACTGAAGAGAGATGGGTTTGATTAATGAAATATTAAATGGATAAGGACTTAATTAGACAGCCACATTCAAAGAGTGAATGGTCCATATCCAATGGTTCAATATAAAACTGAAAACCATTAAGGAGCGGTGTTCTTCAAAGGTCATACTGACAACACTATTGTTTTCTATCCACATTAATGACATACCCACTGGAATTGAGTACACCCTCAACAACGTTGTAGATGACACCAAACTGAGCGGTTCAGTTCATCACAGGATCAAAGAATCATTAAAGTTTGAAAATACCTTCAAGATCATCAAGTCTAATTACCAACGTAGCATCACCATCATGTTCAGCAGTAAACCATGTCCTCAAGTGCCATATCCATTCACCTTTAGAACACTACCAGGGATGGTGATGTCACCATGATGATGATTAGAGAACTTGGTCTAATGCTTAACAACCCCTTCCATCAAGAAAATTTTCCTAATATCTAATCAATACTCTCAGGCACATGGTATGACTTGCTTCAGAACCTCAATGTCCTTCTTGGAGTGAGGGGTGAAGTGAACAAAGGATTCAAGTGTGGCTTCCCCAGTGCTGAGTACAGGGGGCCAATCCCTGCCCTGCTCCTGCTGGCCACACCATTGCTGGCACAGGCCAGGATGCCATTGGCCTTCTTGGCCACCTGGGCACTGCTGGCTCATGTTCAGCTGCTGTCACCAGCACCCCCAGGGCCTTTTCCTGTGGCAGCTTTGCAGCCACTCTGCCCCAGCCTGTGGCACTGCCTGGGCTTGCTGTGACCCAAGGGCAGGACCCAGCACTGGGCCTTGTTGAGCCTCACACCACTGGCCTGGGCCCATGGTCCAGCCTGTCCAGATCCCTCTGCAGAGCCTTCCTGCCCTCCAGCAGATCAGCACTCCCACCCAGCTTGGTGTCATCTGCAAACTGAGGGTGCACTCAATCTCCTCATCTAGATCATCCATAAAGAACATAAAACAGAACTGGCCCCAGTACTGAGCCCTGGGGAGCACCACTGGTCACTGGCCACCAGCTGGATGTATCTCCATGCCCCACTAATCTCTGGGCCCAGCCATACAGCCAGGTTTTACCCTGTGAACAGGGTGCCTGTCTGAGCCATGAGGAGAGTTTTTCCAGTAGAATGCTGGGGGAAACAGTATCAAAAGCTTTACTAAAGTCCAGGTAGACTGGACTACAGCCACAGCCTTTTGCTCAACCACTGGGTGAGTCACTGTCTAGGAGGAGATCAGGTTGGTCAAGCTGAACTTGCCTTTCACAAACCCCTGCTGGCTGGGCCTGACCCCCTGGCTGTCCTGCACAGTGTGAGGACACTCTGGATGATCTGCTCCATGACGTTCCCCAGCACTGAGGTCAGGCTGACAGGCTGTAGGGCCCTGAATACTCCTTCCAACCACTGTTAGGACAGGTCCAGAGGAGGGCCATGAAAATGATCAGAGGGCTAGAGCATGTCTTCTGTAAAGAAAGGCTCAGAGAGATGGATTTGTTCAGCCTGAGCAAGAGAAGGCATTAGGGATACCTTTGTGTGGCCTTTCAATACTTAAACGAAGTTTATCAGAAAGATAGGGAAAGATTATTTACAAAGATCAGTAATGAAAGGGAGCAACAATAATGAAAACTAGGAGGAATTTTAAATTGAAAGAAATGTGATTTAGACTGGATACAAGGAAGACATTTTTTTTATTGTAAGGGTGATGAGACACTGGCACAGGTTACCCTGAGAAGGTATGGATGCCCCACCCCTAGAGCCTTTCAAAGTCAGGTTGAATGGGGCTGAATGAGCAATCTGATTTAATGAAAAATACCCCTGCCCATGGCAGGGGTGTTGGACTAAAATATCTTTAAAGGTTCCTTCCAACTAAAAACATTCCATGATAAGAAGTGCTAAAACAATGCTGTTTGAATAATTGTTTTTAAGATAAAAAACTTTATAATTGAAAAATATAAAAGAATCACTGAGGAGGGAAGATTACCAGCTGCAGATAGAAGGTTTAGTAAGATTTACTGACTCAAAAACCTGAGAAATAAACATGTAAAGCCACCAGCAGTGACTATTTTCAAAGTCTTAAAGGCAAAAGTACACTTAAATATACATGTCTAAGAAAGCCTCCAAAATCTATTAGAATATTGTTTCTAGTAAAGTATAGCCTAGAAGACATCATGCTTTCCAAATGGAGGTAATCTATTAATTTCAGACTTCTCTCCAAAGGTTCATTAGAAGAGAAAGACAAATTTTATGTGTGCTGATGAACAAATCTGATGGTTTTCCAGCATAGCTAGAATAAACTCACAGTCTGTGCAAGGTGGAAACACCAATTCAAGTCAGGCTAAGAAATCCCAGATGACTGTTAACTCCTTTGAAAAATTTTAAAAGTCATAACTGAGCATTCCCTATGGAAACACTATAGTCTATTTCATCTAGCTAATAATAGACAACATGAAATGGCATATTTTTCTGCAGCTCTGAGCACCACACATTGTTTAGGCCTATGTAATGAACTGGTTTCAGTTACAAAATCAGTTTCTTAGGTAAAAGGTTAGTAATTTTTTTTTTAATAGTAAAAGAGCAAAAAATACCTACATATTTTAGTTCAGTTAAACAATAGATGAAGTTCTCTACTTTCTTCAATATACAGACAAACTACAAACTGTCATTTTCATGATATGACTAATTTTTCACATTTCTGTTTTAACCATGCTATAAGTCATATGCACTAACTATAGCTGCACTATTGGTCACATGAAGACAGGTCTGTTCACCTCAACCAAGAATGCAGAGTTTAGTTGCATAAATAATTTCATATTAACTTTTTTTGTAGAAGGAGTTAGCACAACTTTGGATTCTGATGGAAGTAATATATGTTGATATCTAGGTGTTATTTGCATGTTGCATTTAAATATTTGTAATATATTTGTAAATATGTTGCTTCTTAGATTTTTTATTTCTAATATAATTTTCTAAAAGGCTTAGCCTTCCTCCTTTCCTCAGTTGTAGAATTTTACTTCCTTTAATTAATTAGAATATGACTACTTTATTTAATTGTAATTGCTAAATGTATATTAACATCACTTTACACATACAAAATCTAATTATTACATGACCATGCTCAAGAAATAAGAGCTTCTACACTGTTTATCTGATAAAGATTATTTCCATAGTAGGCATTCTATCTTTTGATATGGGCATGGAGAGTAGCTTAACAATCAGTGCATTTGCTGATTGTGCTTACAACAATCTCATAGAATATTTAAGGCCAAATAATTATTTTAATTTAATCTGAAATTAAAATAAAATAAAATAATAATATTACATTTAAATAATAATAATAAAAGTAATAAAATTCTGCATCTCTCCATAGTACATAAGCTAAGGGAGATGTGTGTTTATAGATAGGTGTATATATATTTAACATTTTTTAATACACAGCACAAATGGGGTTGTAAGTACAGTCCAGAAGGAAAGGCTACACTGGTGGTGATAGCATACAGCTCAACTGATGTGCACTGTACATACCTGAACAGAGGCAAAACAGCTGACCTGGCTAGAAAACCAGAATCACATGAACAGGGTTGTATGGTGAGTGTTGTCTTCAGGAAAAAGAGCAGTTCAAGAAATAAGGCTGAATTCCCACATCAATTTATTTTTCATGATTACACTTTAAAATATTATATTTATAAATTATATTTATTTATGAAGATTATAAACAATATGCTGAAATTAATAAGATTAGGACCAGGAACAAAATGAAATAAAACATACACAGAGGTGCAAATCTCTACACAGATGTCAATATTTGGGTAGTTTATGCAAAGAGGTTACAAATAAAGAAACAACTATCAACATTGGAGGGAAGGAGCTGTAATAGACAATGAAGGTATTGTCTCTGAAACAATTAGAGCGGCAATTAGTGAATGAAGTATAGACTGGTGAGGCCACCCCTCAAATCCTGTGTTCAGCTTTGGTTCCCTCATTCCAAGAAGGACACTGAGGTGCTGAAGTGTGCCCAGAGTAGGCCAGTGAAGCTCATGAAGGCCCTGGAGCACACGTCCTGTGAGGAGCAGCTCAGGGAGCTGGGGTTGTTTACCCTGGAGAAAAGAAGGCTCAGCTGGCCTGAGACCTTACTGCTCTCTGCAACTACCTGAGTTCGTAGCCAGGTGAGGGTCAGTCAAAAGGAAACGGCCTGAAGCTGGGCTAGGGAAGATTTAGATTGGTTATTAGGAAAACTGCTTCATAGAAAGAATGGTCAAGCACTGGAAGATGTTGCCCAGAGAAGTGATGGAATTACCACCCCTGGAAGTGTTCAAAAAACACGCAGATGAGGCACTTAGGGACATGGTTTAGTGGTGGACTTAATGGCCTTAAGGGTCTTTTGCCATCTAAGTGATTCTATGATAAGTAAATACTCATTGGGGATCAAATAGCACCACTGTACAGAATTTTGTATAGTCAGCAATACAGTAATCACTCATTTCCTTGACACATAATTTTAAAAGTTAATTCATTACACAGTAGCTGCAGGGAAGAACTAAATGAACTGCAATAATTTTTTATGCCATTTAAAATGTTGCATACTTGCAAAATAAACAGTATGTAAACACAAACCAGTATTTGTCGATTTTCAATTTTCTCACACTGTAATCTTTTTAAATCAAAACATGCTTTAAGATATTTCAAAAATCTTTTAATGTGACCAAGAAAAAATAAAACAGAGTGGATAATTTTCTTTTTTTAGTAATCTAAGGGAAGTAATTCTCAAATAATGAAAATGAATAATGAGTTGAGAAATTGACATTTTTACTTTTAGGAATACCACAGAGAATGGTATTTGCTCCTCTGAAGAACAGTGGTTTTTTTTTTTTTAGACAACAAATAAACATTAATCAGACTCATTGTTGTGCACTCAGAGCCACCTACAAAGGTTCTGAAAAATTGCATTGAGTCAGGAATGTAATATGTAATTATATATAATACCTACTTGTAGACCTGCAGTTCAATATTCAGTGTTGCTGTCACAAACACTTAGCACTCATAACTTTAATGTATTTTCAAACTTAGGATAAAATGTCACACTACTTTTTAGATAAACTGCCACTAGCTCCTTATTGTGGTTGTAAGGAGGTCTGGCATAGTAACTTTTCTAGAAGGTCATGCAGGGTCAACTAATCCAAACATGAATTATCCCCTTTTTTTAATGCTACAAGCAGCTTTAGTGCAAAGTTCCTTACATTTTTTTTTTTGTCTTGACAGAATGACAGAGTTAAAGTGTATCACAACCAACTAATTCTATTTCTGGCATTTCATAATTTATTAAAAGCTTAAATTACATGTCAATTGCAACAGCAGTTTTGGTGGCCTGAACATCTCTCTAGGAACTTAAATGAGACTGCAAATCCATTCGTCACTGTTCATTTAGAGCATTACCAACTGCTTCCTTTTTTCACCATTTATGACTGATAGCATTAAGCTGTTACTAGTTTATGAATATATAAAGTAATACAGCCATCTTACAATAACTATACTTTTCAGAACAGAAATCTAAAAACTTTTCAATGCAATTACTTTCTTAAACACAAACCAATTATTACTACTACCTCTGCATGCTGATATTTTCTGAAGAAACATCACTCAATTTGTACTTATATTCAAGTAATTTAAAAAGTGCGTACTTTTGAAATCTCCATCCCCAAATGTCAATGGATAGGCTCCTGGCTTTTCAATCTTGTACATTTCCTCTATAAAAAGGATTTTACAATCATTTATTGTGTCTTCTGGACCTCTGAAAAACAAAAAGAATAAAAAATACATTCAACTTATTTCCTCAAACCTAGATTTTGTACTTTTTGAATCCTAAGCAATAAGATAAAGAAGCCTTTTTTTATCCCTGATAGGATACTTTATTTCAATTCACCTACAAAAATCAGTCTATCACGGTAACTTCTAAGAAAAAAATAAAACACATATTTAGGGCTCGCTTAAAGAAAAGACTACTCCATTATCCTCAGATTGTCTGGCACTTCAGTATGTCTTTATTGACAGTAATCCAACATGGCTTAATTTCCTTCTAAAACCTCAAAATGTTTTTATTGGCTGAACACAGCAGACCAGCAAAACCATATCTTCTGGAATACAGCATCTCAAACATTATTATAAAAGTATAGTACTACAAACAAACCAGAAATGTGACCTGAAAGACAGAAAAATAGTTGGAACCTATAGAGCAAGAAAAGCAGCAGAAAATTTCAAATCTCCTTCTATGACTTTTAACTGTTTCTCAACTCTGGAAAGCCACATACAATACTGTATTGAATTATAAATAGTACTGCTATGTCAGGTTTCAGCGCAAATTCTTAGTGATTAGTAATAACGAATAATCCAAGACTCCACAACAATAATGCCACAAGACTTCTAGAAAATATTAAATGTAAGGGTTTTCATCTACTCTTATTAAAATATATTTGTATCTACACAGATTGTAATTCAAATGGAAACATATCTAGGAAGAAATGACCATAATAACACAAACAGTTGTAAAGCACTCCCTTTTCCTTCCTCCTTAGGATGATGTAGTGCTCTCTTCAACTGCCTGTTCTCTAACCACATTCAATTTACTACCTGATCTAGAAGTAAGCAGGAATTTTCAGTATAATAAAATACTGATGCGTATCTGTGAGAACCTATCACACAGGTGACTTGAAAACAGGTTTGAAGAAAGCCAGCCAGGTGGCAGATCCCTATAAAAAGATCTAGTCTGCAAAATGTAATTAGACGACAGACACCCAGGGAAAGAAGATATAAGATTCATATTCAGTAATGATAACTGCAACAACAGAAAATCTCAAGAAACATCAGGCTTCAGTCTGGAATCTGTGATTCTCTGCCCTACCTCTTGGCCTGTTCTCACCACTTCCTTTGTGCTGACTACCAGTTCTTGAACTCTGACATATGATGACCTCACTAAGACAGAAAAAAACTAAGCCAGGGAAAAACCATGGGTGACAAATCACTTTTTCAAGCCCCTAACACTGCAGTATTCAGGTCTCCATGGAACTGGGGTTGAGAGGACTCCATCAGTGTCTTGATTGACTCTAATTGCCTTTTAAGTGTACTAACAGCTGTTTACTTAGGCGCCTGTATTTATTTTGACCTTTTTCTTTCCCAGCAGTTTTTGGAGAAAAAACATTCCCCATTGCTAGTCACGTGCATAAACAGTAAATGCTAGCAATTTTCAAATATTTAGGCTATTTGAACAGAATATGCAAATGCTTCATCAATGCAAATACATCCATCAGAAAAATAACTGTTTGATTTCCTGATCAGGAAAAGAATGTATTTAGAGTTAACTACATTTGAAACCCTAAGGGGATCATACTTTAAAGCAGTTTTGGCCATTGTAACACCTCAGGTTAGCATGCAAAGATGCTTTGAATTATCCACAAGACTGAGCAATTCACAATCACAATGGCACAATACATTCAAATATAGAAATTACAAGATGTAAACATAATCTTTGGCAGGAAAACTGAATCAACAAACTCTTACAAGCACCAATATCTCCCAGGTTATTTTGTGGACTTTGGAGACTCTGTTATTAACTGTCCTATATGTCTTGCTTTTCCTAGATTATTTAAAGTTAAAAACAAAACAAAACACACCTATTGACATTCTTTAATGCCATAAATCTATATTAGAATCTTTCTTACTTTTAGCACTGCTTAACTGCCTATGCAATGTTATTCCCCTAGGACTTATTTCTTACAGAACTCAAAGTTGTGAATCTAATTTAAAACAAAAATACAGAACCATTACTTTTTTCACATAGTTAAATTTTATACTTAATGACTGATATTCTCAAATTCTAGTAAATTTCAGACAAATTTAAGCATATTTTACATTGACTTTTGCCTCTCCTCTCCCCTCCCCTCCACAGTGTGTTATGGTTTAGAGTTATTTAACTTACCTTTCCCCCCAGCCCCTGCATTTTCCCCAGAAAACTAAAAAGCTGCTGTTAAAAAAAATAGCTTTTTATTCTCTGTATTCTCTGCATACAGTCTATGGTCAAGAAGGAAGGTGGTAAACCACCATACAGCTTTACCCAGAAATCTAAACACTTGCTATTTATATCTTTGGGAAACAAGTCAAACTTGAGTTCAGTAGAATATTAATTAGGAGTAAATTCCAATGGTGCCAATTTGAACTATAAAATTACTTATAACTACAATGATTATGACATTGTTTCCTTAAAAGATACCATGAAAAGATTTATAAGTTGGTTCAATGATGTAAGTGTTCCAAACAGTAACAGCAAAGCTCTTGAAGCACAGACTTTTATCATCAACTTCATTACAAAGTATCATCTCAAAAAATGTTATTTCCACCTCAAAGTGTTGAAGTGCAACAAACTTTTTTAGTTTAGTTAGCTAAATGAAAAACTCCTCTAATTAACACTGTAAAACAAAGAACTCTTGAAATAATAATAAAAAATTAGTACAGCTACATGGCATGTTTTTCTCTCATAGCACTGCAATCCTACTTACTAGCAATATTATTCCCTATATCTAGGCAGTACTTATTAAAGTGATGGAATTCATAGTTTCTCTATCACACACACTAGATTATGGTAGACATTCCTTCTCTTTTTGCCCTGTATTTTTCCTTTGAGATAAGAACACTCAGAAAGCAACTTCCAGGCTAAGTTTTTCCTAAAGTCTATTCAGCATTTTAACCAGAGAAAACATTTTATTTTCTGCTACGAGTTGCCTAAGTAAGCAAATACTATCAAATAACATTGCAAAGCTGGTATGTTCCAACTAATGTCATGGCTGCATATCTGGAACTACAGAGGAAGATCAACTAACATTGTGAAAATGATGGCTAATACTAAATGGTTAGGCCTTACCAAAGCTAAAAAAATCTGCTCAGCTATTTGCTCATAAAAGAGTAATTCCTCTGCCACAGTACACATTCAGTGGTTTAATAATGATCATGTGATTTTAAATTATGGTTATCTAACAAAATTGTGGCTATATTATGCTTTCAAGTGTATAAACTTTCTTCATTTCTTCATCCTACCATACCAAAAATGAGATTATGCAATATAAATGGGATGTTTGTATTTCAAGCAAGAACTCTAAATCTTCTGAAATAATTAAATCCCAAAACAAAGCCAGATCCTTCAACACAGCAGAATTCCTAATGCAAGCTTTCCTTTGAGATAGGTTAGCTAAAGCCAGAGAGAAACCTTCAGCTGAACCTTCTTTTATTTGCATTTTCCCCCTGCATATTTCCTTTTTTTTTAACCTTCAGGTAGCAAAACACTTTAGACATTCAAAATCACAGTTGACTAGACATGCGACAAGTGGTCATTATCCTGGATATTTCAAAGGTCAGCTTCACAGAAGAGAAAAGCTGCTGGACAGTTACCATGCTCATAAAACTTTATAACTTCTTACAATCTGAGAGATTCAGTGACAATTGTCAGATCTCTGTCTGAAAATTTCTTGGTTTATCACTTTAGCACACTGAAATCAAAAGTATAGTATTTTAACACACTCTAAAGTCAAAATACAATGCTGAATAAAAATGGGGCAAAAACCTACCAGAAAAATACACACAGACTTCATATTCATACTAAGAATAATAATGAAAAGTGTCTAATGATGATTTATATTTAAGCCTGCTAAGAGCAAAACCTTACTCACACTGTCATGCTTACCACAAACAACTAATTCACAGTCAGTCTCTATGGGTAATGTCAAAAGGTACTGTCCAGGTCAGTAGAGAAACAGCCACAATCATAATAAAACCTAACAGAATATAATGTTGGCTATGCTCTCCAAATACACAAATTCTCTTAACAAACAATATACAAATCAAAACAAAACCAGATTCACTATCACTTTCTGTATCTATTTTTTCATATGCAACACTTTGTTTACATGCCTTACATCAACCAGCCTTTATTCTGCTTTTGTAAAGTTTTCAGACAACAACTCTTTCTGTTCTGCATCAACAAATCATAGTTAAACAACTTCTTAAAAAGCACACAATCTTTCAATATTACAATTCAAAATGCTTATTAGAACTTTTAATATCATCTCCTTAGAAGCAGCTGACTGGAGATTTTATTTTAAACAGACTTCTTTCAAAGGTGACTTTAAAATCTTCCCACATTTAGACAGCATATTACATTGATAATCTCACCAAATTCTGCTAGGTTGTACTCAATTACATAGAGGTTCTATGTAAAATTTGGGGGTTTATTGCATGCAAGCAAAAAAGCAGAGAGTATTTACAAGATTTTTTTTTCAGAATATTCCACACACATTGGTTTAATCATCAAAATAAAAATACACAGTTACAAAATAGGACAGTATTAGCTCTGCTTTTAATTCAACTTTTCATTTATTACACAAGTCTTATAAAGACATGTGGCAACTTCCACACTAAGCAAAGATTTTATTACTCTCTTTCTATAACACTAGTATTTAAACAATTGCAAAAAAAATAAATTAACATTTTCTAGGCTATGTTGAGGACCATATTCTAATATGAATCTTTAATGCCTTTGAAAACAAAACACACATACTCCCAAACCTACAAATTCATACTGTGGACACACACACAAGTCAGGCAGGATATTACTTTTTCTAATGTCAGCCATAGGTGACGTGCTTGATGCATTTACAAAACTATGTATTATAGCTCATGACTCCAGATTCTGAGAGCAGAGACTTGGACACAGAGACTCACTCTCCTCCTTAGCGGGGGAGCTGTAGGCAGGTGGACATTAGAGTACCTGGGGAAAGAACTGGCCTGAGAGAACAGCCAGCAACCACATCAGAGGCTCATGACTCTGCGCACATCCCTGCCCCACCACTCAGACCACACCAAGGAGTGGAGCCTGCAGGAGGTCCTGATCCTGCCCCAAACCCAGCCCCATCCATGGTGCTGCAGGAACGCCCCTGATGGGGAGAGGAATCCACTGCCACCACCCCAGCTGCTCCCTTCCTGTAGCCAGGACTAAGTCTGTAACTGGCACTATCACAAATGCTCAGAAGGCATCTACAGCTTCCAAATCCAAGTTTAAACACACAGATGTTAACACCCAAATGTCCATGAAAAACCAAGTTAAAAAGCAGATCAATGACCCATAAGGCAACACACCAAAGGCTTCATATGTGAAAAACAAAGATACAAGAGTTGTGCTTGGCATCACAGGACACAGTCTAAGCTCAGTTGCCTTTGTGTGTTTGCAGACTGAACTGCAGTGCCCAGAAACAATACTAAGGGTCTGCTCAAGACATCATTCCAAGGGTCTGGGCTAGTCAACAAGTTTCTTCATGCTAGGAAGAAGCAAAGATACAAACAGGTGATTCTTACTATAAGAGGTTAAATACTCCTATCCAGATTTTGAATTATATTGCAATTCAGTGAGTAGATGCAGCACACACTCATCGTGAGCTAAGATAAAGTTACAAGAGACCAATCTGTGAACCCTGCCAGACTGAATGAGAACCTCAACTCAAAAACAAAGACAAAGACATGAGAAGAAGCACTTCCCTTCATTAAAAAACAGAGAGATACTGCCAGGATGAGAAGACCTTCCAAAAAACAAAGATTAGAAGACTCTTGGAAGCACAGAAACACATTAGCATTCTGGAAAAAACAAACAAACAAAATACAAAGCAAAAACCAAAACAAGCTAACGAACAAACCACAAACACAAAAACCACAAACTCCCCAAATATCCCCAAAACCTAAGTGAATAAATCAACAACGACAACAAACCCCCAAAATTTAAGGTGCTTTAAAACCAAGCAACCAATCAACCAATCAAAATCAAACAAACCAAACCAATCACACAAAAAAGAAAAAAAAAAGCAAGCCATGAAAACTTCTGAAGGTATCCACTTTCAGAAATCATAAGAGAATACAATAGCACAGAATCAAAGAATCACAAAGATGTTTCCAAAGAATGGTCATGTCAAACCAAAAGCAGAACTGCTTGCAAAGAAGGAGAAACCCACATTTCTAGCCTAGAAAGTTTGTAATGAATTTATTATCATGGCTTGAATGCATATGATAGCATTACTGTAATGAAAAAGCTTGGAATCCGGGGATTCTCCTCCTCAGAACATGATGAATCTGATTCAATAAGAACTCCTGAAAGTCAGAAAATCCTAGAGAGAAAAAGACGTCCTAACTAATTTAGCATTTAGAGGGCAGCTGCTTATCTTGGAATGTCTTCATTCCTTATATTGCCCAACTGTCTTCAGGAAAATCACAGCAAATGCTTCCACCATGATTTCCAATTTCATTAGTGCATGATATTAAATCCTCCATTCAAGTGTCCAACAGCCGTTATATAATGGTAATACAGCCTTTCTGGTCTTCTGTGTTTGTCTGGAATCTCTGATAATCCTGTAATTATTAATTTTTATATTGATAAATCCAAATGCCCATATACTTGTGGGTTTGACTGTTGAAGAGATTCCCCAACAAACAAGCGAGAAAAGCACACTTTTGTGCCTCCCTGAAACACCTATAGATTAATGCATGGGCAATGAACAAAGGGGATTACAGAGGTCTGTGTAATTAATGCAGCTCCATGACCACACTGAGATCATGGAGACTTGATGGGATAGCTCACATAACTGGAATGCTGTGGCTAATCAGTAAGGGCTCTACAGGAAGAAGAGGCTAGGAAGAGTAAGATCAGCTGTCCCTTATATGAGGGCAGATGAGAAACTAGTCCAGAGCTTACAGATCAAGGTTAGCAGACAGAGCATTAGTGATGCTGTAATGGGTGCCTGATATAGAGAGTAAATCTACAAAGACTCCTTCAGACAACTGGAAAAAGTTTCTAGGCCCTGTTCTCACAGGGATATTTTCTCAACTGGAAAATGTTTACAGGCCCTGTTCTCACAGGGAAATTGAAGCACCATGGCATCTGCTGGAAGGTCAACAAAGCAGAACACAAACAATAGAGGGAATTTCTGGAATGCAGTGGTAACAACTTCCTGATCATGGAGAAGCAAATTGCTAGACTGATACATACAAACTGTGAAGAACTTGTCATGGGACATTAAATTTGTCTGCAATGATGATGAGATGATGGAGTTCAGAATCCTTGGAGGAATGGTAAAGTACAAGACAACCGTGGATTTCAGGACAGTAACATGTAATCTCTGAAGAGATCTACTTGGAAAAATTCTACAAGATACCCTGTAGAGATGGACCCAGTAAAGCTAATTGATATTTAAGCATCATCCCAAACTCAAACATGGTCTATCATCATGTGCAGGACATCAAAGGCAACAGGAAGCTGGCCGAAATTAATAAAGAGCTTAGATATAAAAAGGAAATGTGTAAGAGATGGAAGCTGGGATGGCTAATCTGGGGCAGGAAGAGGTATCCTATTGTGTAGGTGAAGGGCTGGGAAAGCCAAGGTTACTGTTACTGATTTGAATCAGGGGAATAAAATTCTATGGCAGGAAAGGAAAACTAGAGAAAATGCAGGGCCACTGCTCAATATAGCAGGGCCCCTAATAATAATAAACACAGAAAACTCAAGGTACTCTGCACTTTCTTTGCCTCAAGTATTTACTGCTAAGAACAGTGTTTAAGTACCTGAGGTCCCCAAGAGTAGAAGGAATGGCTGAAGCAAGGAAGACTTAGCCTCAGTGGAAAATTAGGTTATGGAGCATTTAGACAGGACATATAGAAGTCCATTGGCTCTAACAGGTCATACTTATGAGCTCTGAGGGAGCTGCCTGATGTTTGGATGTGTGTACTCTTGTCCTGTTACTAAAAAGTGATGACACCTTCCTGTTAAATAGGAGAGAGCAAATATCACACCTATCTTCAAGAAGGAAGGTTGATGACAGATTGATCAGCTTCAACTCACTTCCTGGGAAAGTGAGTATTAGTTGCCTCTGCCACCATTTAGATTTGGACAGAAAGGAATTTCATCATGTTAAACAAAGAAAAATTCAAGTCCTGCACAGAGGGAATACCAGTACCTGCTGAGTGTCTCCACCTGCCTGGAGAGCAGCTTGGTGGAGACAGACCCAGAGGAACATTAAGAAACCAAAAAAAACCAAAAAAAAACCAAGCTGACCATAAACCAGTTATTTGCCCTTGCAAGCAAAGAAGGTCCACAGCTTCTTGGACTACATTAAGAGCAGCACTGCCAGCAAGTAGAGGGGTAGAGGGAAAGCAATTGCCAATCATGACTCAGCATTAGTTAGGCCAGGTGTAGGCTCCCCAGAGAACACAGACATGGGTTTACAGGAGTGGTTCCAGAAAAGGGATACAAAAATGATTAATAGGCTTGATACAGAAGTGTTTAGTCTAGAGAAGAGAAGGGTTATGTGAGGATGTTTCTTACCTATGTGCATAAACAGGGAGCCAGACTGCTCTAAGTAGTCCTCTCTCAAGATAAGAGGTAAAAGACACAAATACACAAAAAATGCATTTTATGTGGCAAGAGTGAATTTTCTTTTTACAGTGGATTGTTCAGAAAGCTTGTTGAGTAACCACCCATAACATTATTAAAAGCCCCACTATGCTTAGTCCCAGACAAAGTGATCCTGCTTGAACAATATCAAGAGTTCCTTTCCATCTTTGAAGGTTCTCTTAAATGTATACATATATTTCAACACCACTCCTTTATTCTTTTAATTTTCATAATGCTTTGCCCAATATTGCTCATCAGTTCTTCCCACCCACTTTCCACCACTATACCCACCCAACTGCTTGCCTTTTTGCACTTAAATTTGTTTTCTTCTGTTCTTCCTCTTCTGTTTGGACTTACTTTCCTCAGTAGGAAGAAATAAACTTCAGAATACTTCTAAATACCCCTAAAAAGCAAGTCAAAAGACTCTGTAGTTCCAAGTCTGCATGTTTATTAAAGAAAGGACACTTACAAATACTGAAGATATAGTTTATGTTCTGGAAAACCAAACAAAACCCTCAAGATCCAAGTCAGTCCATTCTTCACCTTCAAAATATACTTTTACAGTTATGGCTAGGACACCCAAAACATTTGAAATTTTAACACTTTTTACTTATGCTTTTTTCTGTTTTTGTTAAAGCAATTAATGTTTCAACACATAATTAATTGAAAAGTTAAGCTTTCAAATGCAATCCAAAGAATCCATTTTCTGCCCCTCTGCTGAAATTCACTGCATTTTATATATCTCTCTTTTGTCCATTTAGATGAGAGGGTGTTTGTTTTGAGCTGAGTGGAATAGTAGGTGGAATATTCTTGATGCATTTTAATTAGTGCTTAGTAAAGGACAGGAAATGCCTTTCCCCAGTCTTCTACTTACTCTTCTTTTTATACAGCCCAAATACTGCTAATCTTCATTACACACTGCTGGTTCATATTCACCTTGCTTTCTACCAAGACCCACAGACCCCTCTCATCAGACCTTCCCGGTGAGTACTGCTTCAAGTTCAACCTGCTTCAACCTGGGTTGTGCCTTCCCAGGTGGAAGAAATCTCTGTATTTATCCATCTTGACTTTCTTGAGTCTCCTGCCACCCATTCCTCCTCTGCTTGTTCATGTCTCTCTGCTTGGAATACTACCCCTGAATTTCCATCAATTTACTGTGTCTGCAAACTTGGCAAGAGTCCACTGTTTTGCCACAAGATACTGAACAGTACAGGTCCTTAGGACACATCCTTGCAGTTCCTTGCCTGTCATCACTTCCCAAGTAGCATGTAACTTACTAACCACTATCCTCTGAGGCCAATCATTCAATGTTTTCTTTTTCTAAACCCTGTCCATCCTCCAGTTTACTACAGGAATCACCAGACTGAGACAGGATAATAGGACACTTGACATTGAATTAAATCACAACTTTTGCTCCGTCCTTGGTGGTGGGGGTTAGGTTTCTCTCTGTTCCATTTAACTTAGGGATTTTTTTCCCTGCTAGTTGCTAGGAAACACTAACAACTGGGTACTTAAGAAAAACAAAAGATGTGGCCAAGCTCAGGGGAGGAGGGCATCTTGTCGAACTTCTCTTATCTGGAAGAACTGGGATGACAAAAGATAGGGCTGGGGCAACTGCTTTCCCTCTCTTTCTTTCCCTCTAGGCTTCGGATGAGGACAGTCAGAGCTGCCCTGCTTCTTCTGCTGTGGGGTGAGCCTCTGCTGAGGAGAGCAGCCACTCAACTGAGACCTTATTATCACCTACCTCACTAAGAGAGGGACCTATCACCGCCTGCTCGGGTGCCCGGGATCTTGACTCGCCCCTCTCTGCCCTGCAGGGAGCCGGGCTGCCCCTGTCCCGCTTCCGCCACTTCTTCAGCACCGCTCCGAGCTTTCGCTGCACTGTAGCTCCACACCCCCGTCCGCCAGGATATCCTGCCGATCAAGCTTGCTGTTTCCGTAAGTCCTGCTGGAGCACAGGGATCGGCTGCCCCAGGGTTTGTGCACCACAGCCTCCCCGCCATCCCTGCCCGTCCGGGCAGAGCCGCCATTACCGCGCGCTGCCCGAGCCGCGCCACAGCGCCCCCTGCAGCCGCGGGGAGTCACCGCACCCGCCCTGCCCGCCGGGAGCCAGCAGCGCCCCCGCTGGCTGCGAGCGGAACTGCACCAGCGGGGAAGGCGCCTGCGGCCCAGAGAGGGCTGGGACCGGGTTTGGGCCCTGCTCAGTGTCAGCGCCACAGCTGCTGCTGCTGTTTGCTCTGTCATGCATACTAGGAAAGAACTGTTATTACTGCTCTCATATCTTTGCCTGAGAACCCCTTAATTTCAAAATTATAATAATTTCGAGGGAGGGGATTTGTATTTTCCATTCCAAGAGAGGCTCCTGCCCTCCCTTAGCAGACACCTGTTTTTCAAACCCAGGCACTTGGCTACAGAGAAAATAATTTTATCAGAGTAGGCAGATGACTTAGTAAGGCACAATTTGCTCTTATAAAAAACTTCACCTTGGCTATTCCTAATCATCACAATTTCACCAGCACTTCATGAAAACAGTCCCCTTTCTCCCAAAGACTGAAATAAGGCTGACTAGCCCTCTTTTAAAACGGATGCAGGATTTGCCTTTCTGCAGTTGTCAGGGACAAAAGTCAAAGTAGTATTATTAAAAGTAAAATGTTTGTTGACATAAGCTGTGCATTTAACCAGGTTTTGATGCACAGGATTTACTCGCTCCTTTTCCTTGGGATGATTTGCCCTGCCCTTGCCTTACCCTTTTCACCAGCAGGACTAAAAGGATCTTAAATAATTTGGCTTACTCTTTTGGCTCTCTCTGAAAGGCAGATGTGGTTTGCCAATAAAATCCTGGAATTTAAAAAAACAGTATATTCACAGTCCAAAAGACTTAACACAAATTACAAGCATCTAGTCTACTTTCCCTCCATTTTAGGAAACCAACCTGAAACAATCAGTTTCCCCATATTGCTACTTAAGATCAGCCAATATGCAGGGAAATGACACAAAGGACAAATCAGTTACTTTTTATGTTCTCTTTTTAAGAAAAGGAAGTATGCAGATCAAATATATGTTCCATATCAGAAAATAATTAGGGACAAGCAAATCTTAAAACAGTAATCCTTCAAATCCTTTCTAGTCTTGGGAACCTCCTGAAGATTTGTCCTCTTTGATGTAGAACAATGAAGCATGCAGATAAGGAGTGTGAAGGAATAGCTATGATCTGTGTAGAATATGTCCATCACAACTAGTGAGTGTTTGTAAAATAGAAACTTCTGTCCAAAGGGAAAGGAGAAAGAAATAAGAAAAGGATATCTGTAAGTCAGCCAAATACTTCTCAAAATGTACTCTTTCATAGAATCATAGAACGGTTGGGTTGAAAGGGACCCTAAAGATCATCTAGTTCCAATCCCTGGCCAGGGACACTTTCCACTAGCCCAGACTGCTTAGAGCTCCACCTAGCCTGGTCTTGAACACTAACAGGGATGGGGTATCCACATCTTCCCTGGGCAACCTGTTCCTATGCCTCACCACCCTCATACTACAAAATTTCTTCCCAATATCTACTCTAAAACAAATATTTTAATTTGAAGCCATTGCCCTTTGTTCTGTCTCTACAGGCTGTTGTAAAAACTCTCTCTGGCTTTTTTGAAGACTCTCTTCAGGTACTGGAAGGTTGTAATTAGGTCACACTGAGGCCTTCTCTTCTCCAGGTGGAGCAAGTCTCCTTCTCCCAGCCTTTCCTAATAGAAGAGGTGTTCCATTCCCCTCAACTATCTTGGCCTCTTCTGGACTTGCTTCAATTGGTCCATGTCCTTTCCATCCCCTGCCAGGAACCTGGATGCAGCACTGCAGGTGGGGTCTCAGCAGAGCAGAGGGGCAGAATCCCCTCCCTGGCCCTGCTGCCCACACTGCTCTGGATGCAGCCCAGGACATTTGGCTTTCTGGGCTGGGAGTGCCCATGGCTGGGTCACATCCAGCCTCTCATTCACCAGCACCCCAAGTCCTTTTCAAGGCTGAGGTCCATGAGTCTCTCCTTAGCTGGTATCAACACCACGAGTTTAACGCCATAGTTGCTGAATCAAGGTACTGTATCTCATAAATATCTTGCAAAGAGGACAAGTCCTACACTGAATGGTTACAGGATTCACTCTGCTCATGATCTCTTAATGAGTAATTCTCTGTCAGATAATGTTTTTGTTTGACATTTGACAGAAACAATACAGCCTGAATAACAACATTTCTCTAGAATCCAGGATGTCCCAATATCTCCTGGGATATTTGTCCTGTACACCTGAATCCTTAACCAAAGGCACTTCACACTACTCAGAAGTCTTTTTAATAATATTCTGTACTTAGGCCTATTGAATCTTTTAATTCTTGACTTTTCCTCAAAACTGAAACCACAACTGAAGAAGGGTTAAAAATCTAATCTTGAATTTAGAAGTGAACAGCTTAATGTACAGTAAACTTCACTTCTAAGTTCAAATAGAGAATTACACTCACATACCACTTCAGCTAACATGATTTCTTTTGTCCAATGAGGTAATTAAGTAGTATGCAAAATATTCTGGGTGTCAAGAGTCATTCCTGTTACGAGTTGTGAGATTATTCCCTAAGGCTGTGTAGCACAAAAAGAGCAATCTCTAGCCATAGACACTAGTAAAAGCAGTACAAAGAAATGCTTAAAAAGCTCTAGGCATCACCTCTACAGATTCATCATCAAAAATCCCAGCAGGATTCTTGGCCACTCAGAATCTATCTTGATTTGAAACAGTCTTGTTGATTTAAGAGGTGTTCTCTTCTTCAAAGGAGGTGACCAGCTCCACTGAGCTCACAAGAGGAAAGTGAGACATATAAATTCACCTTTTTACTAGTTTTGTTGCCTAGAAGAAATATGCCACTTTTACATCTGTGCAAAAAACCTGTAGGTAATGCCTTCAGCAATTAAAATTCTTATTACTAGGATACCTGCTGATATAGCATGAAAGTTATTTGAGAAAATGGGTCCAAGTAAATACTGTTATTATTTCACACAGCATCAAAACAATGTCCTCCCACATCAACCAGCAATAGTCAAAGACACTACAAAATAAAATAAATAAACAAGGAATGCTACTTTGGGTAGAAAATTATGCAAGCATTAGTAAGATATAAACCACATTAATGAAAATTCCAGACCTAAAGAAGAAGCACTGTGAGAACTGTACTATTGGGCATCTACCAAATCATGACAACAACTCTAACATGATGATTATCACAATATATACTGAGAGTGATAGGAAGTATGGTACTGTTATTTTCCAAAGTGTCAAAACAAGGTACAACTACCAATAACTTTCTTTTTAACTAGATAGAAATTCTAAGAGGCACAGGAATTCTTGAAATTATAAACAAAAAACCCCATGCACAGCTTGTTTCACTCACTATTACAGAATACCTCACTATTCGGTAAAGCATTTAATTTCTGTGCCTTTGCAAAGCTGTAAAAACAAATATATGTATGATTTTTTTAAAAATCAGAAGTTAAATATAAATTGAAAATCTTGTCCAAAAGAAGTAAAGGGAGAAGTTAAAAGTAAAATCTGTACAGGTAGCATAAAGATTATTTTAAAATATCATATTGCATTCTGAGAATAAAACATGCTAGAAAAGAATAAAAGGAGTAGTAGGATGATAAATATGAATGCACACCATGAAAAAAAAAAGAGGAAGACAAACAGCGGATCTGGCATGTTACAAGAAAAATACAACAAAAATATTTAAAAATTAAGAGAAAGTAATCTGAAAAAAAATTCCTTTTTGGGAGCAGGAATGCTCATACAAAACCCTGCAGAACTAAAGATGACATATATGAACATGAAAATTTAAGACCATTCTATTACATTCCTTTACAGTTGCATAGGTGAAGACATGAAATTTATTCACCTAAAGAAGACTAAACATTCACTCACCTAAAGAAGAAAATTATGTTCACTCTGTATAATTTATATCTACATTCTTACACACCTCCAAAGGCTTAAGCAAAAAAAAGAGTTTTGGTATTGACAGAGTCCTTGCTTGTCCTCAGACTTTCAAGTGGTTAGTGAGGAAAACTAAGATCTAATTTTGTCTCTATTTTCAATTCTAGGAAGGAGCGACTGCAGAGCATCATTTGATCTACTTTGGTTTGATTTGGTATGGTGAATTTAAACAAATCTGCTGGCTCCAAGGCTAAATTCTGAACAGTTAGCCTCAAAGACAACATGTCATATTATTCTGGACTACAAACAAGTGTTGTCGTTTGGAAATAAAACACTCTCCCCAAAGGGAAAAACAGAGGATATTTAAAACCAGAGATGGAACACCTTGCCAGTTAAAATAAATTCAGAGAGACAGATACTCCAAAATAAGAAACTCACATTCAGAGATCCTGAACTGCAATCATGTACACAGAGTCATGAGAAACCTTAAGTCCTATTCCATGCCCAAAGCACTGCTATTTCCCTAATATTTGTATCTGAGACACAGAAAATCCTGTTCTATATGTTTTAGACATCCTAAAATTACAAATTTCAGCTGCAATATGAATACTATAGAAATGAAAATTAATAATAGCTGGTCAGTTAGTCTGCATAATGATGTTTGCCTCCCCTATTCAGTCTCATCCTCTATTTGGTAAAATTCGCTATTTCATATATATTTTCCAAAAGATGAGCTAATTATGACAGACTGCACAGGAATTTTTCTTTTGGTTATGACTAAGATATGAGTAACAGTAATACAAAACAAATACACATGTCAAAATGTGCACCAAAAAATAGTATTCAGCATATGTTCTACTAGCTTCAAAGCATGACCACAAACAGAATATTCTTGTTATTTCCGGTGATTATACCAATAGCTTCAGGAAATCATTGTCAAAAATGGCAAGATCAATAAATTAAACCTTCAAATATGTCCACTGTGTTGTTTTCCTCCCAACTCCCTTCAGAAGATATAAGTGTTATTATCAGGGGGAACCCTATTGTACCAGCCACAGTACTGACAGTATTTGAACTTAGCATCTTCTAGTCTGAAGCATAACTATCAGTTTATTTAGATATAGAAAAGACTACCCTACAGAGTTCCAAGCAGAATTTTTTACTTGACACCAGGAGCTTCCTTTTGCCAATATAAAACTGTCTTAGTTTGGAAATATGGGGTATTCTATTCCTATTTGTTAGAGGTGGGGCAGTTATCTTCTGTTAATTGGGCAGCTTTCTTTATCTCTTCCACAACCAATCCTCCCTCAGGGAGAAATCTTCTGTTAATGAGCCATTGAGTGTCACTGCATGACTGATAAAATTTCATCACCCCATTGGGAGATGCTCTGTCCAGGGGGAAGAGCCAAGCATTCCTACCTGGATATGATCTGAGACTTGGAACACCACAGGCAGCTTTTCCCACTGGATTCCCAGAGGTGTATAGGTGTCTTCCCCACTGGATTCCCAGATGAAGACCAGGCCCATTGACACCACCACGGGACCTTCAGAGGAAAACTGCACCCTTTTACAGGATCACTGCTTCTACAGAACCACACCTGTCACCACAGGACTGCAGCCACCATTTTATCAGACTGCTACCGACATCCTGACCAACAGGGTGCCAGGTTGTATTCTGACTCTGTCAGCAGTTTTGTTTTTTTTTGTTTGTACTATTACATTTGCATTTTTAGTTTTCCTAGTAAAGAACTGTTATTCCTAGTCCCATATCTTTGCCTGAGAGCCTTTTCATTTCAAAATTATAGTAATTCAGAGGGAGGGGGTTTACATTTTCCATTTCAGGGGAGGTTCCTGCCTTCCTTAGCAGACACCTGTCTTGTCAAATCAAGACAAAAACATATTTTGATCATCATATTTTTAACGGATGGGGAAAACTCTGAAAGAATCCATGCAGGCAGTTTTAAATAATGTTATCAATTGACATTTGAACTTGATGTAAACTGTACTCTGGGCAGTTCTATTTTTAGAAGGCCATGAAACCCATCCCTGACTCACCAAATGCCACTAGCACTAAATGCACTACAATGAAAATCTGCATCTCTCCATTGATCCTGTCCTCCATTTCTTAATCTCTTCTCTCTTTCAAGTTAATAATTCAAAATATCTTCTCATTTTTTTCTAGGTTTGTATTTCAAGTCTGGGTTTTTTTTGCTTTGCCTACAAAACACGTCCATGTGCCTGCTCTACTTAATAAAAGATGACTATAATGCACTGAGAATGTCTAGGAAACTACTATAATTCTAAATTTAAAACTCACCCCCAAAACATTTCATTTACTTGCATGCTTTACTGAGCCAATGTCTTTGCTATTTCCCAGTACTAGATAAGATTGCACTTTTACACAAAATACTGAATTAGACCAGATTCACAGCAACTTCTGTGTGTCTCTCCCAAGTAACCATGTCTCACACTAAGTCTTCCTACAGATACAGCATCCTCTTTTCTTGTAAAGAAAACTACAAGGTATGCTAGTAGTCCAATTCATTTTCAGGAATACATTCCCAGAACAATGGTAACACTCATGAGTAAATGTGGGATGTGCCAACATTAAATCATCCACTGGTCATCTGTTCCTTCCCTAAGAAGGCAACACAACTTACTGACATCAATATCTTAAGGATATCTGCACTAAACACTACTCCTAAAGAACTGTACAGAAGTTTTAAAATGAAATAGTAAAACAAAACAAAGATATTCAGGTGATCTCAGTCACAATGAAAACTTAACAGCAGCACCACACTCTACTTATCAGAGGTTATAATACGAAATAAATATTTTATTCTTTAAAAATTTATTTAGCCAGTTTACAGACTTATTCAAACTGTCAGAGATTACTCATATTTAGTGAGACCTAGGGGTTCCCAATTATCTAAAAAATTACTGGAACATGCTCTGATCAATCTGAATCACACATAATACATAAAAACCTTTATGGTTGCCTCTGGCAATCTCCTGAAAATTAAAAATTCTGACTTACAGTTAAGTCTGCACATTGTAAAAACCATGCACTGTAATTTTGTAATTCACACAGCTGTGGAATCAAAGAACCACATTAAAATTAATCTAGTGGTGACTAGCAGATAAAAAAAATAAACCAAATACATTTCATATTATATGTAGAGATTTTCTGAGTTGGTCAAGCAAATCTTACCCCAGCAGAATTTTAGCATGAACCTCTTTGTTAGTCCTTGAGATTTCTCTCAAAGAGGTAATTTCTGCATCAAACCAAAATCCTCTTTCTTCTGGTGTCTCAACATTGTAGTTAACCATCACCACATCACCCACTTTTAGCTCACTCCACTTCAGAATGGTTCTTGCTCGGGGCCGAAGATTAACTGTGTCCATTTCTATTATGCCATTTTCTGGGTACCTTGAAAAGCAAAACCAACAACACCAATGATTATGACTATGGGAACAGTAAAAAAAAAAGTCACAGACAATTTTATTCAGAAGTAAAAGTTTTTAAATGTTCTTTGGGCACACAAAAACCATAAAATCTGACTTATTATCCTTTTAAAAATATGGCTTTCCTCTAAATACAGACTAAGAATTTGTTTAATCTCAGATGGGAAAAATAGCTTCCATGAGTTTAAAAAAAAAAAAATCAGTAAATCTATATGCACTTCTCAATAATTTAGTGTTATTTGACAGGACTCTAACTAAAATCCCAATGCAGGAAGGAAATTTGAGATGCTTTTTAAATTTGAGATACTTTTCATTTCAACTACAGTTAGTAGTTTTCATTACATGTTTTCATGAAAACTACAGTTTTCTTATATTCCTCTGAATAAGGCAACTATTACTTGATACTAGAGCCTGCATTTGCACGTGTGCTGGAAAAATAGCAGAATATAGACAGGATCAAAATACTAATTGCCAAAAAAAAAAAAAGCTAGCCTTCAACAAGAAGACGCTAAAGTGAAGTTCCTTTTTCATACCGTGTGTAGGCAGATAATCTCCCACCACTTAGCTAGTACTACATGAGTTCATGGAAAAATTTAACAGGGAAAATGAAATTAGCCTATTGCAAATAAACAGGTGCTATTAATATTATCCCTTCTTAACAAACAACGCTGAGGATGATGCATCTAAAATTATATTTTCATCATGAAATTACTGGCACTTTAACAAGAGCGCTCACAGTTAAATTAATATACCTTTATCAAACTACATTGTTAAATATTAATGGCAACATCCTACTCTTACTAATAAAGGTCTGGCTCTACCACTTTACAACATACTTCCCCTTATAGTAAACAAGAATATTTCAAGGTCTTGGGAAAATTGCACATTGCAACTTACTAGTAGTAAGTTGTACTAGTAGTAAGTGGTACTAAAACAACCGTCATTAAGAGCATGAGAACGACAGACTATAGCCTGAAATCAGGATGTCTACTCCTGAACAGTTGACTGAAAGCCCATCAATGAAACTGGACACATTTTAAACTGGTTCATCTTGCTTGTTTTATGCCTTCTCTTGAATCTAACACACCAGTTTGCTACTACTGATGTGGGGGGCTGGGGGAACAGGCGAGATTTACTGATAGTTTTGTTTAATGAAGCATGAACGGCAACAGTTTAAGAGTGGGTGTACCTTCCAATAAACTAATGGCTAAGTAAAAGAACATATCTCTAACTACTTAAAAAGTTAAATACAAAGCCTGTTTTTGCACCAACATTTTTATGACCCTAATTATAAAATTCCTCACAACAGAAGTTACATCATACAAAGACTGTGATCAAGTCATTATCAAAACAATAGTTTCATACAATGTAACTCTCCACATTTCCTGAGGTTTTTTTGCCCATATTGTTTCCAAATTCAGCACATACTGAAAAGCTAACATTTGAGGTTTTGCCTTTATGCCATGCAACTTTCACCTAAAGAATTACCATAATGTTCTACTGTATTAATTATTAATATTTTAACTGTTATAGCCACAAAAACCATGATTGATTCACCTACACATAATAAGAAAAAGTAAAAAAACAGCTATAGAGATCATGCCTACTTTATTGAATGCCTAAATAACATCACATTATTGTACAACAAGCTACTGAAATCTTAAGACAGCTATGTTTGACCTACTAATCAGTTTCAAGTTTTACAGTAAAACCTTCCTAAAGGTTGTAGAAGACAGCAAGTAGAACATAGCAAATACTCAGTTTACTTGAACTCTGAAACCAAAATATTGCCTAAACATCAGGAATCTACAGAAGATAGATCAAAACCAGACACCATTTATGTAGTGAAATAATCAAATAAGAAATACATATGGAATCATAAATATAACAAATAAACATTTTAGAAGTTCCTATGTCACTATTAAAAAAATTGACTTACAAGAGTTAACATTCATAAAAACTTAACCTTGATCTGAAAAATCTATTCTCTTCTGAAAGTAAAATGTCTTTAGCTTCTGTTTTTCCTGGGCGAGCTTTGGACAAGGGTTTTTCCCTAAATTAAGATTCATATCTTAATATGAATGAATATCTTAATGTCTTTCTCACCTCTATAGAACTCAGAACAGATCCTTCCTATTGTACTGATGAGGAATTTCAAAGACTGTCATCATTAACAATGTCTCCACCTTTGTTCTTAGAAGTAGTTCATGAAAAAACCCAAGTAAAAATATTGCCTATCAGTTATCAAAAGACACTTCCCCCCCAGTCCCCTTTTATAAACAGAAACTGTTTTCCAAAGGAAGAAAAGGAAGGCTGACTCTCCACTGAGTGCATTTTCCCTCTAATCAGCTGGTCAAAAACGCAAACTAACAAACTTTAGAAAAAAACAAATGAGATGTCTTTTGCCACATTTTACCTTTCTTTTGCAAAGGGTTACAGATATTGAATGTTTTAACTGCTGTGCACACAGAGAAATATTTTCATGGTTGCTGATGAATGCTACTAGCTATTTAACCCTTCATATTGGTCCACAACTGATACCTCAGGCAAAACAGCAGAAGCTTGCCACAAGTTTTTGAGTTAGGCTAAAAACTGCAGAGTTAAACTCAGTATGTTAAGCTCAGTACCACTATTCATTATTATACTATTAAGTACTATTGAGTACTTTCACAGTAAACTTGTGCCCTCAAATGTGTCTAATGCCACAGTTTATTTAAATAAGAAATAAATGACGGTCACATTAGAAAATTCTACTACCTCACATTCATTTTCCTGAAGTTTAACATGCCATTTGTAAAAATCACATTAATTTAAAATCTAATCTCTTAAATATGGAAGAATAATATTTAGCATAGATCACAAGATACGGATGTAGATAAATCAAAATATAAAGAGAATAAATATGGTATTGTAACCTCAAGAATTACCTGAAAATTAATTCTTGCCCATTCCGGGAAGCTTTAATAAAGGACTACTGTGAGACATGAACATATGCTGAAAGTGTTTTCTCATTTATTGAGTTACATTTAAAATCCTAAGATCACACTCAAGAGAAAACAAAAATTTTCACAGCAATGTTTTAATTAGCCTAGCATAAATTTGTACAGTTGAAATGAAGATTATATGGCAAAATTAAACCTTGAAATTTAAAACAGCTGTGGACAGTTTCTTGGTTTTCCATGTTTTTAGGACATTTGGCAACTAATACTGAAAAAAAGAGCTATAACAGCAAGCATAATCATAAGAATTTAATGAATATTTCCCATAGGAGTCTCTATCTATCTCTAATTTAATTCTTCCCTGTAGCATTTCCAAGACTAGCATAGCAAGGACTTCTTGAGAATTCCTATCTTTGTAGACAGTCTCCATAGCAAAGAATTATTCATCAAGCAAAAATTCCAGTATTTCTTAGTTATGGCCAGATGGTTGGCAGTGGTTCCTAAAATGCTCCAATGCTAGGACACATAGTATTTCCATGTCAGAATAAACCCAAGCCTACTCAGTTTACTGAGACCTTGCAACATATCCTCTCACACTTTTCCCAGCTGTTACTAGGACAAATAGAACTGGAAAAATAAAAACAAAAGTAAAGACTTCCCCAACCACTGTCCACACTAGTACAGCGAGGAATGACAGTGCAGATGCATAATTTTAATAATTATTTTCCAATACTAATAAAATTGAAGTATCATTTATTTTCTCAATCATAAAATTCAGAAATGAGTCATCCCAACTCTGGAATGAAGGAATAGAAGAGCAAAAACAAAAAAAGAAACAGAAAGGAATGAACTCTTGGAAGAGGTAAATCTGACTAAGAAGGCAGAACTGGTTAAAAACTAGGTTGCTACTACCCCACTCCCTTCTAACCTGAGAAAATAATCAGCCCAGTTTTGCTGTACTGTTTGAGAAAGCCAACACAGTGTTACAAAAAGCACTACACTGTAAGCGACAAATATGAATGGAAAAAAAAATCATTGGGGTAATCAAGATGTGCACTTCCAAAAAAACAGTAGGTCTGATAATTTGTTATTACAAGAAAAACAAGTAATATATTTCAAAAGACAGACTTGAAGGGATACTGAATATCAATAAAGATAAAAAAATCAGTCACATGGAACATAAACAAGATTTTGAGAACTCGACCTAACAACTAATAACAGAATTAAGCAGCTTAAACACTGAGAAACTGTATCAATAGCCTGAAGAGAATGATCTTAGTTTCCCAATTACTTTAATTCTGAGTTTCCAAAAATGTAACTTCTATTCTTACATGACTACGCTGTATGGACAACATGGATACTCTGAAAGGAGACAACCTGGAAATAAGGGTATCAAAACAGAAGTTCAGAAGTGTAAGAAATACACAGAACATTCAATTTTTAATACAATAATTTTCTATTACAAGTTTAAGTAATGTGAATATCATGAAAAACAGGTTTACTTCCCTGGATAGCAGACAAGTCATGCATTTTTTCAAAAAACTTTCCTCAGAAATGCAAGGAGAACACTTACAGCTAATTCAAGATAAATTAATATGTGGTAACATTCAATCTTACTCTCACTGTTTACACAATTTTTTTAAGCCAAGAAATCAGTTTTAAACAAAAAAAAAACTTTAACTGTTATTATATTAGTTGTTCTCTCAAACACTTGCTAGGACAACAAAGCTTCCCTCCCTTAGCTCAAATCCTTTCTAAAGAGACATAAGAAGCACCTAGATTGTCTCCTCAAGCTTTTTCCTATTCAGTTTGCACAAGGTGCCTACCACGTCAGAAATCAGAGTCTTACAGTTAATGGCTGTTGCCAAAACCCTGACTACAATACAAATACTCAGACATTATAAAACACAGAATAAGCAGTCAGAAACCCAATGCAAATGGGACAAATAACCTTACAAGGAACCAACTTCTGAAAATGAAGAGCAGCAGTGTGTAGCTACTCCCATAAAATACTTTCAAGTATGAATGATTCTGGTGGCATGCTTTCTAGTGAGGATATATAGAAAAAAAGACATCTGACATATCAGCTCTTTGATTACTTTAAGATTGTCTAATAATCTGTATGAGGTAAAAATTTTGAATGAGTAAACAAACTAATCACTGATACTAGGAAGTGGAAAACAAAATTACATTGCTAGGAGAGGTGCTCCAAAGTAGTCACTCAGACTACTTACAAATATAATTATATATATTTTGTGACTGACATAAGGTCAGAAAGAACATGTGGTACCCGTAGGAACAGATTGTTTTAACATTCTACTTAGCAGACAATATAGCTTTCATTCCTCTTTCTCTTCTGAAATTCTAAACTCTCCAACATAAACAAAAGGATGTAAGTGCTATAAAGAAAACTACAGTCTGTAGCTCCCATAAGTTTGTTATGTTTCTAGCCATTAACTTCATGTCCTTCAAAAGGAATCCCTTTCCTCACTTCAGTGTCTCAGACTAGAGTCAGGAATCTCATAATATGTATCCTCCTGATTTGCACTCCTTTCTGTGTTAAGTGTTTATAAAGAAAAAAGCCAGATAACTCAACTAAACATTTACAAGGGTTAATTGAGAAACACATAGCATGCAAAGGAATGTATTTTGACATTTCTTCACAGAAGACAAAACAGAGCAGTTTGCATCATGCACTATCACTAATGCTGCAGAAAGCAGCTACCTCTCAAAGAAGCAGGGAATCTTTCCTATATGAGGCCCCACTGGATATAGGATTAATTTATTTGACTGATGAATGAAAAACCCAGTAACATTCACCTAGTAAACCTAGTTTTTAGATATATTAGGAAACAAGAGCACTTCATTGTACAGTCACATAACTACAAAATTCAATGCAACTTCACTATCAGATATACACAGCTGGAAAGCAAAGTATAAGAAAGAAGTAGAAGCTACCTCAACTGAGAACAGCCCATAATGTCTTTTGGTGTCCAAAAATCAATTTATCAGTAGTGTGATCAAAGTGAATTCTCAGATTAAATCCCAGCCTACTCCCTGTATATGAAAATTTCATATAAAAAACATTCAGAAAATAGACCCAACTAAGGAAGTCTACTCTTCAAACCATTCCTTGAGAAAATAATAGCAAGCTTAATACTATTATTCTCTCATAATCTCTTCAGCTGTGAATTACAATTTCAAGTAGAAAGTGGGTTTTTTTGACCAGGCAGTACTTAGAACTTTTCTCCTCATTGCCCTCAGTATAGTCTGTGCTTTCCAGCTATAAGACTGTGTCTTGCATATTGCTTTAACAGCCACACAGTAAGACTACACTTTCTTGACCTCTGTGGCACCACAGTGAAATCCTAATTTTCTTAATATGTGCATGTGTGTACATCTTTAAAATCTGAGGGCATTACTCCACAGCTTACATTAAGCATGAAGTAAAGAGAAGCAATTAGTTCCCTAGAAGAAATAACTACAGCATACTTTATATGGCATATGACGCAGATATTACCTCATGGTTTAAAATAAAATTCTCTGATTGTTATAAAACGTGAGGGGAATATCATCAGCCAGAACAACGGCCTTGTAAGAAGTTACCTACACTTGAGCCATACTTAATCTGTACTTGCATGTAAGTTGGCATACTGAAATTTCTCATGCTGCAGAAACATCCAGCCTCCCTGTGGCTTCTGCTGAGGGCCTTCTTAAATGGAAAGACTTTATTACAAATGACTGGAACAAGAAAAGAAAGGACAAGACATTACTTGATTGCAATCCAAATACTTAGGGTAAACCCTAAGTCTTCCTGCTGCTTTGGGGATGATCAAGAAGCCAATACTTGCAGAATGAGAACTTTCTCCCTGAAACTAAGTACACGATAACCAGTGCTACACCAGTAACAAATATGAAATACAATAAGGTAAGAGGAAAGGGCAAATGCTGATATAACACAGCATTGTAGGCATGTCCTTATGGTGCCGCTCTGCTACTGAAATGTCCTGTTTCTGATTTGGAAGTGATTCTTAAGCAAGCTTAAGAATGTGGTGGAGATCACCTACAGTTATCTCAGCTAATTTTAGGACCTCAGCATGTGCTGGTTTCCACACAAGTCCTTTCAAATCCTGATTCAGCTTTTTTATGTTCAAGACAGGTTAATTTCTTCTGTATTTAAAGTCAGTTGCTGGGAGCAGAAGAAAGAAATGTATGATGATTTTGTATGAACCCTGATAGCACATCCTCACTTCAAAGTGTTTAATGGCTCCTTGTGATACCCACAAATGCAAACATGAAATGGAAATACAGGGAATAAAGTCTAAGGGGAGGAAGAAACACTGACAAAAACAGGAACACACCTTCAAACTGCTGACATCAGGGAAAAACCTGCATTCAGAAATTGAAAGCAGAAGATGGACTGTCACGCAGAAGTTATATAGCCAGAAAGGGATGTGAGGAAATTTGATACTGCCTGAAGGTCAGCATTGGTAATAAAACTGGTATTTTGGTGGCTTGCTCACTGGTGAAATTAGGGCTCTCAAACAAGTATAAATCTTTGAACTGGAGTCAAAATTCTTGATAAGTGCAATCTGAAACTGAGTTCTTTTCCTCCCAACGGCCCAAGGTTTTCTCTCTGCAGAAATAAGTGAGCCTTATAACTATTGCAGCAATTTAGTTAAATACTAGACACATAGCTGGGGTGGGGCATGGTGGTGGAAGTGGTGGGAGAAAACTACTACAGAAACAACTCACTCACCAGTGCTGTTATCTACAAAATCACCGACGAATGCGTAGTACCTCCTATCTGCAGCAGTCATAGCTGGTAGGAAAGCTCTGTTTAGTCAGAAGGTGGTTACCCCTTTGAGATTACTATAATTAATTCTTGCCCAGAAAGGGAAATTTCCCTTAACTATACTCTTTGCAAAAAGAGCTCTCTCATATTTTTTCCTTTCACATTCACTCTAACTACACTACTTAAACAAGAAACAGAAAGAGGAACAAATGAACCCCTCCAAGGAGGAACACTTTTATGAAATCTAAAACTGCATATTAAAGCATTTAGGTTTTGTACAGGACTTGTGATATGTAAGTCTAGCAGCACCTGGTGCTAAAGCCAGCTTTCTCACTTAAGAAAAGGACAAGTCCTTCTTCACCCCTTAAGAAAAACTGCTATAGGAGAATGTAGTGATCTAAGGGGTAGAGTAGACCAATTCAATGCATTACAGGTGACCTGACCTATCCCTGTAATCCTATCAACTGTAATCTTCGTGGTGATTTTTTTTTTCAAATTGGAAAAGCATCAGTTATGATTTGTGTGTGTGCATTTGTGCCCATCTCTGACATACAGTTTCTCCAATGTATTAAAGTAATTTTGATGGCTTTACTGGCACCAGGTTTATGTCTTTCATTTTTAAGTAATTTTTGCTCTATATTTTTACTCTATCTATAATGGAGAGTGTGTCATGTCTGTGTCATGTAAGAACATCTGTTGTAGGAAAGATGGAGCTAAAACTATGTCACCCATGAGAGCCACCATCTATCAGAGATAAAAAAGAAAAAAGCTTCTCCAAAACAGCACCACAAGGACAGACTAGAAAATGCCAAGTACATCTGGCAGCAAAATGCTTAATCCAAACCTGAAAAACAAAACACCCACACACAAGTAACTGTGCAGGGCATAGTACTCACAGTAAGATATGACGCTTGAAGAACAGGAGTGTAGAGATAAATTAATATGTTTCTGTAGCAGAAAACAACTGTGTGTCAAAGTACACCATGATCTTCCTACTTATCCACATCAAGCAAAGAGGTGGCAGAATAAAAGTGTTGTCTACAGACAACAGAGGTAAACACTAATGTATGAAAACAAAGTGGTAGAAGTACAAATGTAGTTAAAATAGGAATGTGCATGTTGGATAATGCTAAAAGAAAAAAAGTGAGCCCCCAAAAGAATTGTATCAGGAACATCCATCAAGAACTTTCACTCATAAATTTACAAGTTGCACTATCCAATAATATTTCTTTCCAAAAGCTCTAACTTCCAACATCTTAAGACTGATCAGTTTAACTGTGACCATCTTGCTACATTATGCTTCTGTGCCTTACTTAATTTTATTGGCTAAATGTATGGAGCTGCTATACATAAGCACCTTGTAGGAGTAAAAAGACTGTCTTCACTTGCTGAAAGGGAAGTACACATAAATAGAGGTCAATCTTTTAGTTTAGTAAGACTATACCAAAGAAAAATTAGAACTGTTGTGAAACTTTTCTACTTCTGTAATTCCAATTCATAAAAAATAATACATCTTAAAAAAAAAACCCCATAATTTCACAGCAATAGTTACAAACACTTTCTCAGAAATGTATGCCAATTACTAACTTACAGATATCCACAGTAATGTAAAATCAGACAATATTAAAGACAAGTCTGAAATCACACCACCGAGGACAGTAATTGCACAGAAAAATATTTTTGTTTTGATCATAATAGTTGACGATGTAATTTTCAAATTTTTAATTCTCTAACTTTTTAAGTAAAATGCTTAGAGCTGCAGATATGGAATCCAAACTTAGCATAGAGTCAAAAAAGTGCATTAAGTTGTATCTATTACTAGTACAAGAAACAATAAGTCCTCTCTGTAATTCAGATGCAGTTATGTAATAAAATATGTAGAGTAGAAATAGCTACTGTAAAAAAGTGTTGTGGAAATCTACATTTAGTTAATATTTAATATACTCTGCATCCTTCTACCTCAACCTTATATTTCACTGACTACAGTATTTTTACTAATCTCAGTATCAAAAATTTAAAATACTCAACTAATTAAAAATTTTATTTGTTTCAAAGCTTAACTTACTGCTTTAACACATTATTACCAAAAAACTTGCAGAACAATTTCCCAAGCAAATGAAGTTGTGCAAAGCCTGCTCATAAATAAAAAATCCTTTCAAACTCAAGGTTTCCCACCCACACATCGCAGGCTCTAGAATTTGTTATGACTAGAGAAGGGAGAAAAAACCCTAAACTAAACTTGATAAAACTCTACCCTTAATGCCCTCTTCCTCCAGTTCAGGATCAGTTTCAAGCCCTCAGTCACAAAGTTCTCAATAACAAATCTCTACTATAAGTGCAGATCCAAAATTTTGTGCACAATTACTCTATTTGGAATAAAATAAATCCAAATTAAGTAACACAAATTTGCTTCAATGGGAGCTCTCCTTCAGTTCTATTTAGAGGAATTCCATATATACCAGAAATATTTTTAAAAAAAATTTTTAAAAAACCTTACTTGAAAAAAACAACTGTAAAAATTTGGTTATATAGTTCTTTTTCTTATGTAGAAAGGATGCATATTCTTATATAGAAAGATATTCTTATAAGGAGAAGATACTAATACTTCACAAATATTTAGGCATGAAAGACATCATTGCTGCCAATGGATTTGCTATATCCAACTGAAAAGTGTTATATTTTTTTTTACTTTTTCTTTTCTTGGTTGCAATATTGAACTTGCTTTCTTTGATTCCAAGCTTCTTCAAGAAATTCTTGGTTTATACAAACCAAATAACAACATGTGATGTCCTCAAAATAGTATCAGGAGCACTTACTCATCATACTTGATATGATAAATAGCTTCTTCATCAGTGTCCATACAGTCTGAATAAGATGTGGAAGGTGTACTGTCCAAATTATTTGCATTTTCTCTAGAATGATCTTGATTTAAGTTTCCATTAGTCCTTTTGTAAGTGCTACCACTCTTCCCTTGAGCTTTACCATTCTTATGTCCCTTTGTTGCTCGGGTAACATTTTCTATATGAGCTTCAAACCAGGCTCCAATGTTGATATCACGGGCATCCACCAATTCATTTATCTAAAAGGAAAATTCAATAATAAGTTTATGCTCATTTTATAAAACACCAATTATTAAGAAAAAAATAAATCAGACAACTTACTGTGCTACTGCTTAACTTTGTTATCAGTAAAACAATAAACTATAATTAACTACTTGCAAGTTCAAGTAATATGCAGTCATAAATACTTTTATTTGCACTTCTAGTATTTTATTATTCTTCCTTCATTAAAATCTAGTATAAATATAAATTATATGTCATTTTAAAAAGCAATGCTAACTTTTTTTTCCCTTCAAATCCAAAAATTTGCCTGTTCTCTTCCATTGTCCTTTTCTCTTGTTTCACCCACTGTTCTTTATGGCTATGATAAGCACAAACAGTATTAAAATACTAGCTCAAAACCAAAGAGTTACAGACCTTCCTGAGCCTCCAACCTGGAATTATTATTTAGCTTTCTACCTTTCTGTCTGGCAAGATTTTTTTAATCATTAAAGACTCAAGGATAGATAGGAAGAAATCTAACTAGATTGCCACCAGAGTCAGCCAGAATGTTATGACTGTAAGAAATGGAACTCATCTCCAGAATTTCTCCCTTCTGTACCCACAGTATTACTACTGGTATTAAGCAACCGAACCATTTTACTATTCTAAATCTTGTTGCATTTTCTCAAGTCTTCAGATAGTAAACAGATGTTCCCTTAATAATATTGAGAATGCTGAAATAAAATATTTAAAAAACACTTCAACAGTACATCAACTATAAAAAATTATAACAACAGAATTACTGCAGATTAAAAATCTTTAATTATCAATATGAGACACATGCAGATATGCATATACATAAATACACATATGGTTTAAGCGACAGTCTTTGTCAGGTACCAACATTGTGCCATTCAGATACTTACTCTCACAGACTCCAAAGGCTAATTTCTAAGATATGAATAATCTTATTGTATTTTCACAGGAGCAAAATTCAATAGGTTTTAGTATTTAGAGTAAAGCAATCCTTTAGTATCTGAAAGCACAACTGACAGCAGTTTGAACTAACAAGTTTATCCCATTAAAGGAATTCCTGGTTTACTCTTGCCATTCCTCTTCTTCAGATAAGTTCCCGAACCTTATGTTTGTTCTCCCGCATATGTAAAATACCAACATGTATTTTTATTTTTACTTTCTTAGAATTTACAGTATTCAAAGTACAACTACTTATTACCAGGATGACAATTTAAGCCACATGACAAACAAATCAGAGAAGGAGAGCCATATTTTAAATCTAACAATCTATTTTAAATATGAACAGTGAATTCTGACACTTCTAAAAGGAACCTTCATGTAGGCATCCCTATGTAATCTTACATGTTTGAAGTAGCTGCAGCTCAGTGGTGCTTTACTTCCTCTTCTCCAAAATACAGTTGAATGAGATACACACTATTAAGGATTCCCCATCTACTGCTACTTCATGCAACCAGTTATGCAAGTGCCAAAGAAGCCACGGTAGCCAAGTTAAAATCCATCATATCCAGATACAGAACAACAAAAAATAGTAGTCAAACAATACATCAATGTAAACTCCCTTAATCATTCCTTTAAAATACATGCATATGTAGTTACATGTGAATAATTACACAGCATACTTCCCATGCTTGCAAAGAGTAAGAGCAAATAATTATTACCACAGACTCCTGAGGAGCATAATACAACAATTTTGTGCAAGTGGAGTTTGGTTTAAGAACTGTTTTATTAGTAGCTATTTGTGAACAGTATTAAACAAACACTGAATTTAATTACAGATTCCATTTGTGTGGTTTTTTTCCAAGCTAGTGTTCTTGGCTAAAATGTTTTTACTGCAGTCAGTGTTTTTTTGAAAGAAAAACTGACCACGTTAGAATCAGAAAATGAAACGCACATACACTTCTGAAAGAGCTTTGTTTTTTCTAACATCATTCCTGCATGCCCAAGTCACTGTAACTGCTCTCTTGCAATTTATCCTGTTATTCCTCTTTTTGGCCATTGCTCAGCCAAGGTAGTGTTGTTCAGTAATATCAGGTCCATCTTGGGATGGTCTCCCAGTTCTTAGACCAGATACCACTAACAATTCTTAGTAACAAGGAACAAGGGTTGCACATAAATCCATCCAATACTAGTCCTTCAGAGCCCACAGAACTGTATCAGATGTCAGTACAACCAGACTATAAAACAAGCTACAATATTCTGATTTATATAATATACAATGACTGCACAGAGAAACTCTGTTTAAATCAGTATTTTAACCATCTACCAATAACTTATGATTAACTTTTAGTTCCAATACCAGCTCTACCATTATTTTTTTATAGTTTTTTGAATTGCAGGTTCCACACCAACTAACTTTCCTTCTGGTAACTGAAATCAGAAAGAGAGAGCAGAGCACAGAGGTTTGGAATACCCACAGCATAGAGTAAGTAATAGGTATCTTGTTGAGTCTAGCTCTGGATGAAGATCCAGCGAGACACAGGACTTTGCGCAGACAGAGTAAGTTAAAACATTGCTTCAAGTAACTAAACTACTCCTTATTGTTTGACAATGAAATGCAAAAATCACTAAATATATCCACCTATTTAGCCACCTAATGTACCTCAGTTTATTAGGCTCTAGGCCTTTTCTACTGACTTGTATTAAGTAAGTTTGCAACCTTTGAACTACAATACTGGGTAAAAATACATTCTTCAAAGTTTTCAAATACTGTAATTAGAAATTTGTGTCCATTTATACTGTTACCTATAAATAGCAAACAGTGAAATTACTATACCCTTAATTTTCTCTAGATATATTGAAAACATATTGTTGACTGAGAAAGTAATACTTCACAAGTAATGAAGGAGAAAGTCTTAGCTCTCTGGAATGAGACATAACAAAAATTTCAGCTGACTTGACAAAATAGGTCTCCTTGAATATGCTTGCTGATACCACCATTCTCTGTGATATTTTCTGATTTAATCCTGAACTAAGCAACTAAGAGACTACTTGATATTTAACACATTGAAATGTAATATTCTTGAAAAATAAACATTTTAGCACTCTTATCCTCAGATCAGTCTTTCTCATATTACCTTTGACACTCCTTGATTTTGTTAAAAATTGTAAAGCTTAAGAACTGAAGAACTGGAGCTCTTCCATTGTAATAAATGGATATAAAAGATAAAGAAGCACATAAGCGTGAGTCTCCATATTTAAGCTACTGATTTTGTGACTTCCTGATTTCTCAGAGAACAAAACAGAAGTCTAACTGAAATTACCTTGTATACGTGTGGCAGCCTCTGTTGCATTAAGGCTACAGAAATTTGGCAGAGAATGAACCCCCTGGTGTTCCAGCTGGACTTCAGAGATCAGAGGGCTGGGTGCCACTGGGCTTGATTCCTAATCAATTCAGCACTATGTTTGGTTGTGTTCAGATTGTGTTCACAATCCAGATTCATCAATAGTGCGGCTCACTGAAGCACCAGGTGGCGGTTCAGGATCGCCAGTGAGCAACGCACTAACCACAGAGTGTGAATATGTGTCATGACAGAAGGTAACAGTAACAGAGATCTGTTAGCACTATAAACACCTATATGTTAATACTCATGTAAACTAAAAAATGTTTATATATATATGTGTGTGTATTCAGTTATAATAATAAATATTCCCAAACATAAATAAGTATTCGTATGTGTATGAATAAATACTCCTGGGTCTGCTCCAATGCAACTGAGAGGTACAAAGCCCACCTAAATGTGCCCCTTCAGAGAAGGAGGAGAGACAGTGTCAGCCTATACCAAGCAAGCAGAGGTGTCTTCCCCCTCTGTCTTTTGTCTCAAAAATACCCCTTCTATATTATAATTTTTGGTTCTACCCAAAAGGAACAACTTCATGTTACAGGTGGGGTTGTGGTGACTGTGGTCTTACACAGACATGTTCTTTTTTCATCTGCATTCCTAGGTGTGTGAAAATTACTATGCAAATTGGACTTAATGAAGATCTTAATAAATTTGGGTGAGAATTTACAAGTGATACAAAAGGTAAAATAAACACTTTAGCCCATCTGCTGAGGTGGCAGTAAAGGCTCTCTGACCTCTCTGCCTGATAGTCTTTGTGCACATCCTTATCTCCATAAAGAAAACAGACTTTCAGCAAGGCTTGTCATACATGGTGTAGGAGGAGTGAGGCAAACGCCTGGTGCAGCTGTTCCTCTGTACCTCACTGGAATAACACAGGGCCATGAGCCCTCTGCTTCACTCCAGACATTGCTCCATTTTTAGACTTTGCTTGAGCCAGGTGCAAGAACAGCCAGAGAGTGGCCCAGCTCATGGTTTTCTCAGGCAGATTTGTTAATTTTTCAAAGACTTAAGGCAACACTGTAGCACGCTGCATTTATGGCAACTTCAACTTTCTTTTCCTTCTCTGTAATTGTGGACATTTTCTAGCAAAATAATTACTGTTATGGCTATGTCTTATCTACACCCAAAGAGGAGGTGAAATACTATCATTCCTTACAGATACATATACATAGATGTATTAATATACACACATTCTACTAAATTTTCAATAAGCTAGCAATCTGGAAACTGCGCCTTTTCTGTTTAAATCAAACTTTTGGTACTCTGATGTAATCCTTCTAACAATACTGAAAAATTCAACAAGGCACAAAACTAAATGAATACTAGGTATGCAATTCCTAAAAAATCTACATTAAAAAATGTATCACTACATAACATATAGCTTAAAGAAATTGTGTTTTTCTACAATTTATCTAGTTCTAATGCAGCATTGAATCATTAGTACTAAAACAATTATTTGGAAAGCTTGAAGAAAAAACAAGGGTAAAAGCTACACTTTAACACATTTTCTTCATTAGCTTCTTTTGTTCACAAGAAAGTATTTGTTTCAGAGCTATTCTAAGTTTTTCAATAATCTGTTTTGAAGAACACAGTGTGTCAGAGTTTGAGAACTCTCCTGAAAAGTGAGATTGGTCCAAGGGACATGCTCATGACTCTCCAAGAGTGAGTTTAAATTATGTGAATTTCATTTAAGCCAAATTGGGAAATTAAATAATAAAAGAACGCAATGAGGATACAGTCTTTGAAACAATAAAACAATACTTTTCTAAAAATAAAATTAAATCCTCAGGAGTGAAGTTTGTACGTACCTTGTACAATCCAATGCCAGGATCAATGAGAAACGAGCGAGACGATGTAGATGGCTGACTTGGTGATCCACTGTTTGTTTTTTTGACTTTGTTCTTGCAGTTGGAAGCAGCACAGGGATTGACTTCTCCATCCTGATCTGTCACAGATGCAGCGGTAGGAGCTTCAGAATCAGAACGTATCAAAAGCTGAACTATGTCATTTAGTCCAACATTGTAGTCAAATAAAGTGTGTCCATCTTCAAGCTGTCAAAAGAAACGTGTACTTGTAAAACTCTACCTTAAGGTACCCAAGTAGTTTTTAAATCTTCTTTTTATAGACAATAATTATGCAGACCAGAATTATGCAGACCTTACTGATAAATAAAAACCTATGTCTTGAGTATATGAAAACGCGAACTCCACAAGCTAACTGCAACCATAATTTCATTGATTAAAAATCACTGGAAGACTTAAAACTAGGAACAGACATCTCTACAAAATCATGTCACCTACCTACAATTAAGCTAAGAAACACAAAAAATGACAAGTTAGGAAATACAAGAAGTAGTACTGCTGCTTTGCTCAGTTAAATACCATTAATGACCTAGGGCATCTTTGAAGCAGAGATTTGATTCACCTGAAAGTACAATGTATTGCTTTGAGAGAGCAAAATTAGTATTAGCTACACTTTACTTCACACTGCAGTGGGAGAAAAACATGCATGACTGAAAAACATGCACTAAAAAACGGACATCTTTCCAAACTATTCTAACAAAAAAGTTATCTACCCCTTTTCTCAAGAACAGGTGTTATTTTCAACACCAATTGATATTTCATAAATTTTTTCAAACTGAACAGGTTTCATCAGCTTGTGGGCAGTATCCATACGACAAGAAAAAGGGGGAAAAAAATGGAACAGGAAAGAAAAAAAAAAAAGGAGCACCTCTCCAGTTCCTCACTAATAGTTTTCTCTAACATTCAAAGGATTTCAGGATAGACAAAACCGGCATCCATATTTCTTTCTCCATCCCCTCTGCTTTTTCAAAACAACTCTGAAAGGCAGGGGACTGTTATGAACAGAAGCTGACAGTCAATCAATGAACCAGTTCTTCTTCCATGAACTTAAAATCTTGCAAAAAAATTAACTTTCCTTACTGCTGATAATTACTGTACCCACAGCTGGGTAAGTAAACAGGAGTATTCATAGTTTGAGTTGAAGCTGACACAGCTGTCTGGTCAACAGGTACAGGAAAGAATCTCACTCAGCTGCCCATTTTCAAACCAGTTCAACACACAGCACACAAAACCATACTGAAGATTTTCATGCTGTAACTATTAAAGGAATACAAGTCTTAAAGCAGAAATCTCCAGTAGCTGTGATTGTTCAGGTGGACTACCAACACTGCCTCATATGCCTGGGCCTTCTTCATACTGAGAAGTAAGGTGCTTAAGTAACGTTTTCCATCCCACCATGTCATAACTGCCTACACTTTTGACAACTCTTTCACAAAGGGCATAGAAGTATTTTTGCTGTCCTACTACACTCCAGGATTTTTGGGTGTTCATACCACAAGTATTTTCACTGTTAATAAGTTTAAAGCATTATTCTTATATTCAAAGTACAAAGAAACCCAAAACAAAGACTAATAATGACATTGCAAAACTGCACTGGAGGGGATATTCACCTTGCTACAGCTTCTGATCACTACTCCAGGCCATATTTAAGATTAAACCCCTCCCAAGTGATTTTTCTTGGTTGCAAAATGGTTAAAAAGTTCAGCAGTACATCTGCAAAAGAGACCAATTCTGAAATAATGAATAAATTGGATGTTATTGGAGACACATAACTGCTCCATTTTTCTGTTCCAACTGGATTGCACAAACTGTGGCAGAGATTACAGTGTAGTTCCTAGAATCCTATATATAAGGAAGGAATAAGGAAATCTTCTGAAAGCTAATGCACTGGAGAAAAAATGGTAACTTTGCTCCTAGTAGACCAAAAGTATGTAAGCAGCATGTAGACCAAAAGTATGTAAGCAGCATGCAGATGAGAGCTTTGCTCCTCTGACTTTGTTCCTGCTCTCTCAGGACAGGTCCTGTGCAGATTGACAGAAAAATATTTTGGGGTAGAGCAGTTTAAAATTTAAAGTTAATTCAGTAAAGATGTAAATCTGAACAACCTGAATTATCTGCAATAGGTAGGTAAATGTCTTGTGTCTAGTCCTCGCAATCTATTCTTCAGTCATGAATGCAGATTAAGTTATATAACTAATCCACAAGTAAGTCCTCTCTATTAGCATAAAAGGTAAAAGAAACCCCAACTTCAAATAAATGAGGGGGGAAAAAGGAATGTATCCAGGAATGGTTATATTTAACATACACAGAAACAAAGACTTAACAAGGCTAGGCCTTGAGTAACAAGCTGCCTTCTCTAACAGCAGGCGCACAAACCAGCATACCCAAACTACCTATTCCTGCATAATAGTAAGACAAGTCTCCTCTTTGTAGGCATTCAAAATCCACCTGGAAATGTTCCTACTGACCTGTTCGAAGTTGCCCTGCCTTGGTGGGTGTGGGTTGCACTAAATGACCTCCAGAGGCCCCTTCCAACCCTAAATAATCTGTTATTTATTCAGCTTTGATGAACATGAACTAAATGATTGGCCAAACAAATTGATGACTGCAAAGTCGTCTAATTTACAGAATAAATGTATATAAAATTAGACTATTAAATGGTTGAGAAAGTGGTTGGATGGTGGCATCCAGAGGGTAGTGGTCAATGGCTCAAAGTCCAAATATTATTAATTAATCTTTGTTAATGACACAAACAATGGAATTGAGTGCACTCTCAGCAAGTCTGATGACACCAGGCTGAGTGGTGCTGTTAACAGACTTGAAGGCTGGGATATGCAGAGGGACCTGGACAGGCTGGAGAAGTATGTCTGTGGGAATCTCATGAGGTTTAATAAGATCAAGTGTAAGGTACTGCATCTGGGTCAGAGCAATCCCCTGATACCAGCACAGGCTGGGGATGAACAGATCCTAGCAGCCCTGCCCAGAAGGGCTTGAGGTGCTGGTGGGTGAGAGGCTGGACCTGACCCAGCCATGGGCACTCCCAGCCCAGAGAGCCACACGTGTCCTGGGCTGCATCCAGAGCAGTGTGGGCAGCAGGGCCAGGGAGGGGATTCTGCCCCTCTGCCCTGCTCTGCTGAGACCCCACCTGCAGGGCTGCATTCCCAGCACAGGAAGGACATGGAACTGTTGGAGTGAGTCCAGAGGGGGCCAAAAGCATGATTGGAGGGACAGAGATGGAGCATCTCTCCTACAAGGAAATTGAGATTTTTTTCAGCCTGGAGAAGAGAAGGCTTAAGGGTCACCTAATTGCAAACTTCCAGTTCCCAAAGGGAGCCTACAAGATGGAGAGGAATCTTTAATAAGGGCATGTAGTAACAAAACAAGAGGCAATCGCTTCAAACCTGAAAGAGAACTGGTTCAGATTAGATATTAAGGAAGAAATTCTTTACAGAGGGTAGTAAGACACTGAAACAGGTTGCCTGGAGAATCTGTGGATGCCTCATTCCTCAAAGTGTTCAGGGAGAGATTGGATGGGGCCCTAAGCAATCTGGTCTGTGAAAGGTGTCCCTGCCCACAGCAGTGCAATTGTAACAAGATGATCTTTACAGTCCGTTCAAACCCAAACCATTCTATTATTATATGATCTGCCAAAGTGATTGTGGCTTGTTTTTTCCCCTCTGTTTTTATCACTTATACTCTCTGCAGGAATATTTTATGACACCAGATTATTCTGTGACTAGTGAGGTCACACTTAAGTCTCAAAGCACAGTAACAGACATAAGCACACTTCACATGTCTCCTACTGTGATAGGGAAACAGCTCCTCTATGAGCAAGAAGTAGGTTCCTGAGTATGAGCAACTGTGTAACTTTAGACCAAGTTGATACACTGCAACAGTGTCTGCTTCTAGAAACAAAGCAGAGTACCACAGAAACTCCACCAGCAGAGCTAATCACGCGGTTTTTGACTTGTAAGAACCGATATGTGAATCTGCAGGTATACCTATGCTTAGCCATCACTTCATCACTGACAACTGAAATCTTGGAGTAACAAATTTCGAAAAAAAAACTTAGAGTAACAAATTTCAAAAACAGTGTTTAGAGAAATTTCACACAGGAGAGCAGATGGTTTTTCTGATGGTTTTTTGATGGTTTTTCTTGAATTACAGTAGACAATTTTATCCCATTCTGCTGTATAAAGACACTAAGAAGATTCCCTAAAAATATGTTTGCCCGGATGGCACATTAAAAGAAAAGAAACAAACATTACATGTTTAATAAGCATTTAAAGTCACTCGTCAATCACAAGTTCATATATGCAAATGAGAAACAAAAGTAATCACACAAGTATCAGATAATCAATCTCCTTCAACTCAGCTATGATTTCTTAATGTGTGATTAGAACATGTCCAAGAGCAAAGATAACTGAACAGGCAATTTCATTTATGAAATTTTACCAGCTCTTCTGATTCTACTGCCTTAAGAAAAAGATGGATTTTTTTTCCTTAGTAGTAGATTTCACTTTCAGTTTCAATTCCTCTTAAAGACTGGCATGCTTCAAAAGCCTTTATGGCTTCATTAACATATTCTGAATAAAACAACACTAAAGAGCAACTAGCTTTACTGTATCTAGCACTCTACCACTATTCTAAATACATATAAGTTGATAAAAAGATTACATCTTCCAAATGTATTTTCACCATAATGTAAGATGTAACAGTGTCTGTTATAGACACTATCAATTTCAAAAGAGTCCTAGAGAAGGTTTTTATAAATACTTAAAGGTAACACAGCACTGTGCTTACACTACTACACAAGAGCAGCCACAGAAATGCAATAGTGGAATTGATACCTACCTACTATCACTGTTAGAAGAACTGTCCTGAAATATCAAGCCACAGATTACTTTAAAAGCATGTAGAAGCTGCACTTACATGAGCATGAATAATCATGCAGAATGTGGTATGATACTGCATTACATGGGTAAAAAAAATTGCCTGACAAGTAATTTACCAATTACTATCACACTAACTACAAGTCCCAGCAGAAGGACAGCTCATTATGGCTTCTACAGCAGGTGAAGGGACCTCCCAAGAAAGCACATAGTAATGGTTATATCTTAATGAGTGATCCAGGAGCAGGATGACCTTAATCCAGCCACTGCACTTGACAATAAAGATCTTTAATCACCTATGAAAGTGTGCCTTTAAGCATCTTCTGAGGTTTTCTTTTCCAAGAAATGTGCCTGTATCTAGCAATAAAGATGAAATAAACTACAATAATGCAGATGAGTTCTTTAATTAACAATGTAGGATGAAAAATTAAGTGACATCAATCTTAATTCTGCATAGGCATTACATGCACCAGGCAAATTTAACAGGAAATGTGTAAGAGTAAAGATCTTCAAGTTCAGTAAAAAACTTGGTTAGGAGTTTGTTAGAAGTTATCCAGAGGGTATTAGTCTGAAGAAATCAAGAATCTGTAACTTCCAGCTGGGTGCTCACTGGAAGCAAGCAAAGTGGACTTCCAGAACTTCATGTATTTTCCATCTTAAGATTGGTGTTACAAACCTAACTTTTCCTGCCTGAAATAGGCTGTTGGAATTAAATTCCACAGAAACATTCAAACATACCTCTAACAAGCGCCTAGTAACAGAAAACTCAAAATCAACTTGTCAGCATGTAACAGTGAATTTTGGGCAATGGGATCAGCTCAGGAGAAAAACAATGCAATAACCTTTACTGTCCAACACTGGACCCTTGATTATGGACTTCAGCCATTCTCAGTGTGCTCAGTTTGCTTACATTTTCAAAGCTGAAAGAAAACCTGATCAGTATTTTTAATTTCACATGAAAAAACTGTACCTCCACCTGGATTCTATTCAAAAGAATGCTTAAGGACTCTGGTATCTTTAAATACATGTATTAACCACATTCAGAGTAGTAGGCACACAGTCAGTTTTTTACAGTAACTGTGTAGTGACACTGTTTCACATGTAAGTGCAGTTGTCTCAGCTACAACAGAGACAAAAGCAAAATAAAGGGAGAATCTAGTAGCCAACCATCTAAGAAAGTTAATGTCTTTACAGATTTAATATAGGCTGACTTCAAGTGTACAAAACTACAAGACATCCACTTCCTCCTCAAGCAACTGTAGTTTTAACAATATTTGTTACAGGTTCCATACAGTCTGCTCTGTCAAAAAATATTTTGTCTGATCATTCTACTAAAACATCCCACGTTCTTCTGTTACATGGGGCAATTTTTTTTATGCCATCAGTGAAGTGTTTTAGACATGTATCAGTAACTGTTGAATGCCCAAGGTATTTCCAGCCCTGAACAATGCAACTCCACAAACAATCCATTATATCAAGAGGATAAGAAGGCAAACATCTCTAAGCAGAGACTGCATATCTACGAGGTTTACAGGCTCCTTCTCACATGTCTACAGCAGACCAGTTCTGAAGTGTGGGCTTGGGCTTCACTATACTTCCTCCACATTTAACTGAGGTTTTTACATATATACTCTGCAAGACATAAACACACTCTGTTCATACTGGTTTTTCTCTGGTACTCCTGCAAGTTTTCTCCTAACTCTCCCCTCCTATTTTTAGTGGAGATCCTAATACAAACCAAATAGCTACACCTACTAATCTTACACAAAATCTAACTACAATACAGATTTACTTTTCTAAATAGGTAATAACTTCTATCTATACAAAAGAAACCATGGGTCACCCTCAGAAATACAAAAAGAAATCCCAGGTTAGACTTACTAGTGCTTTTTGTCCTGATTTGGATTTCATGGCTTGCTGTTAAAAAATAAATGCAAATGGCAGATCATTCCCTAATTTCAAGAAGGAGAATGAATTCATCAATTAAAAAGATTTTTAAAAAAGATAAAATCATTGCTGTGTCTTTGCTGTCTCTTTTAGAGAAACACACAAGTAGGTGAATTATCTGGACAATCAAGCTCTCTGACAGGCTTTAGATCCATATTCCTCCAAAACAGAATACAGACAGACCACAATATTTCGTAACACAGTAACCAAAGAAGTTATTAGTGTCTGGAGAATATGGTCTAAATTAGACTCAGTTCTGTCAATTTTTTGCCACAAGACTCACATTTCAAAGCAGCCTACAAGAACGTTTTAATATGTGATGCCACCGAAAGCTCCAAGTAGGCGACACAAGCTAGCCTTTATATCAGAGAATATGCTCCCTTTTGACTGCTTATGTGTGTTATACAACAGCTAAGGACCTGCCCTGGACAGAAGGAAAAAGACAGTCATAAAACTGGATAGTATCAAATTACTTTCTATCAATTAAGTGTATTTTAAGTAGGTATCATAGTCTCAGAGAGATTCCCACAGAAAGCATACAGTGAAAATAATTCCTAGGTAACAAGAATATGGAAGCTTTCCTAATTTAACAAAGGCTTTTCTACAACTGCAGTTACAACCAAAGAGTTTGATTGTACCACAGTGTAAATATGCTGTGTTTGTTCAACTCTCCCCACAAAAAGGAAGTCTGTCATGCTATAAAAAGCCACACAACATAGAAACAAATTACAGAATCTTGTTGCTGATACTGTCGGCAATTACACATCAATCTCAGTATAAACATAATGATAAATGTACATTAGTCATCTTCATACTCAATCAACAAGACTAACTTTCTCTGAGAAGACATTGACACTTTTCCTGAAGCTCTGTACCTAAAATTAAGAACAAAAGTGTACATTCTCCAATAAACGAGAGGGTTTTACACCTTTTCTACAAAACTATTTGCAGAGTGTGTAAGTGGTATCAAGGTATTTTACCTTTTGGTCTGAAATAAATACAATCCAAAACAGATTCCAGTGTACAAGATTAGTACTGACACAAAAACAGCTGAAAGTCAAGAGCTGCAATATTTCCTGACTTTATCAGAAAATCACAGTAAATGCAGCTATGTTCAGTCTCAACTAATGGCTTCAGAGGGTTCAAGTCTGCACCTCTTCCAAATTAAATTTTTTCTAAAGCAGATTATGTTTTGAAGATTATTTATTCCTTTGTTGCTGAGATACAGAGAAAAAAAGTTAATTTAGATATGCTAGTTTCTTCTTGGATGAAACTCTAAGTCCCATTAAAGGAACATTTGCTCATTAACTTCTAGCTGGAAGTCAGAGCAGCAAGGTTTCTCTTCTTCTGCCATTCTAAGGAGCCCTCTAATTATTAAGTAAATAGAAGTTCATGGTGCCTTCTGGATGCTCTTGGATGTTATTTGATACTGTCCTTGAAAAATAAAAAAAATTAAAAAAAAAATTAAAAAAAAAAAAAAAAAAGCAAGCATGTCAAAATATATAGCTGCATAGAGACCCTCAGCAGCATGGAAAGAATCATCCATGCCTGCGCTGATGAGAAGGGTCAAGTACCTCCTGTATGATGGTATGGGCCTCTATAGCAAAGGCAACTGAAGTTCAGCAACAGTGGTGCCAGCGAGAGCAAAGGGCTATCTGCAGCTTGTGAGGACACCTGTAATAAAGAACTGGTTATTATCTCAAACCTCCATAGTCAACAACAAAAATCTAAAAACCACACCAAAAAAACCCCAATAACAAAGTACATTTTTACATAATTTTACAGTTAAATCATTAAGAACAGAGATTTAATTAATAGCTTTTAAAGAATAGAATCCTCTCATAACTATCTGTGTTATTGATATTAACATTTGATTACATATTATTGTGGAAAATCATCATAATCTAGTGTCAGTGTAGGCCTTGCATTCTTCATATAAGGGTTTGTGGAGTTCTTTATAATATAAAAAACATATTCCTTTTCTAAGAGCTTCCAGACTAATTTTAAAAAGTACATGTACTAAACTATCCTAACTAAATTACATTAATGTGTGACTCAAGTGTGCAGTGTGACTTTTGGGGATGTCCTGCACAGGATGAAGAGTTGGATTCGATGATACCTGTGTGTCCCTTCCAACTCAGCGTATTCTGTGATTCTGGGAGTAAATATACATGTCATAAAATACCGCCCTAAAGTTGGCTGCAATTTCTTAGAGGTTACATAATGCTCTTTCAGGTTCCCAATACTTAAATAAGACATACAAAACAGCATAAAGCATACTGTTTTCACCTATGTTTCTTTGCTTTGCCTTCAGTTTGTTTAGGTGCTTTAAATAAAGACAATCAGATCCAAGAATGGTAAATTGCATTAGTAGCTTTACAGTAACAATTTAACAAACAGATAATTTTAGTAAACTTCTGCAGTCATATAATAAAAACTCACTCACAGGCCCAACAAACCTACTATCAGGTAAGTTTTGAATATACACCAATAATTCACTATGTTGGGAATTTTGGCATGCAGTCTGATCATATCTGACCTGAAGACTCCAGATGACTGTCCTCACACTACAGAGCTACTTGTTACTAGCTTCATCAAAGAATGGCAATTACTTCCCTTCTAAGGTTTCTTCAAACTGATTCTCTAAAACAAAAAAACTTAACTGCTCCAGCTGAAGATTTCTCACCCCAGATTTCTGCCTGAAGCAGATGGGGTTTGGACAGCTTCAGCTGAAAATATTTACAATTTTCCAAGCAAAATGAAGCTGGGAAGAGTCTGTGCTAAGAAACTCAATTGTTCTATGAATAGGCTTAGCACTCCCATTCTTGAGGGAAAGACTTCACAAGTATTGCTTTTCAAGCTTTTGGGAAATTCACCCAAGTTGTAAGTATTAAGAAAAACTTAAACATACAGTATACAAACCTGAAGTTTGAAGCCCCACCTCACATGAGATTCTACCCACTATTCATGTACCAGCCCAGGTTATAGAGCTCTTGTATAATAAAGGCATGCCCTATTGCCAGATTTTTAACTGTGTGTTTTACTGAAGCTACTTTACCACAAGCATGTTCTCATGCAAAGCTAAAGCTCCTCCATTCCTCTTACCCCTCTATTGTTTCAGTTAAATTTTACAGAAACAAAACTCAAATACTTGGACAAACTAGTCTGACAAACTAGACTTTAAATATTCAACTTGCATGGCTAAGTAACACAATGCATACTACCACAGTTCGAGCACAAAAGCAGAGCTGAATTTCTTCTAGTGAAGTAGGCCTGATTTGCAGCAATTTTCACCTCACATAAATAAACAGCTTCAATATTCTCACCTCCTCCTGCTGACTTCAGTGCCCCATGAAACAGCTTAGGAGTGGTTTCCTCACCAACAAGATTAATGACTTCAAAACTTGTTTCAGTCACTGACTCCTACAAATATCAGCAAAGAAGCCTTTGGGCTCCAATGTCTTTCTTCCCCTATTTTAATAAGCACTATGGAAAAGATACTGAGATAATGGGGTTTTTTAACAGTAGTCGTCTACAAATTTTCACCAAATTCAAATTCCAACAGGGTGGGATGGGATGATGAGAGAAACCAACAAAAGACATTAGTTCTTATCTTCCACAAACAGTAGATATTGCTGAAATACAAGAGTGTGCATGTTTAGTTATATGCAAAACATAAGTAGATATTAATACTCTTACAGTATTATAGAAAACCTCAAGCTCTCTGGTGCATTTTCAAATTTGAACTTCCATGTACTTTTACTGCTCTATTTTTCCAGTATTGTAACTGAAAGAAACTAGAAATCCCACAATGACTGCTTGGCTCTACAGAAAATCTGCTCTCATAGGTCAAAATAGAAAGATATCTCCTTTGCTTTCATAAGTAAACTAAGAATTTCTATTCTCAAGAACAGCTTCACATGCTTTCCAATTAGGAGAAAGAATATACTGCTGGAAATCAGATTGTTGTCTTGCTTTTCTGAATTTCTCTAAGAACAAGTTTACTCAAAGTTAACACATAACACAGAAAAATATTAGATGCAAATAGTCTGTAGAGGGGCAAGGTTAAAATATGTTTTATTCCAGCATAAGGAAATATTTGTGGCCCCATAGGAAAATCCTTCCAGATAATGATCCACCAGCTTCAAGAGGGAAAGTAAGAGACATCACTGCAGGTTTCTATGTTCAGTAGACTTCTCTGGCTAAGTGCAGAGTTAGGAATAAAAAAAACTTTCAGGCAAAGTTCCACCTCAATCTAGAATATGCCTTTACTTCTGTGGCTAGTAGAGTCATTCAGCTTGGCAGAAACGTGGAGCCCCGGAGAGCACAGGATGTCCTGTACACATTATAGAGTAATACTATCTCGGTCATGTGAATGTTAGGTTCTTCTGACCTACCATTAACAACACTTAACAACACAAACAACAATCTTCTGACAGTAAAAGATGCCAACCTATTCAACAAAGTAGTGCTATTCCTGGCATTTACAAGAAAAAAAAACAAACCACAACACAACAGAAATACAAAGTACTACATTAATGACAACACTAGGTTTCCTCCAGTAGTTCTAGGGTATTTTAACCCTTAAAAACAGACACGAGAAGTACTGACCACTTAAGTTCTTACATTTGCCTTTGAAAATCAGACAACAGCAAACTACAGAATAGCATATTAACTGGATACAGAGACTCCTGCAAAATTATGGCTCTAGCTCAAAATCTCAGTTGAAATTGTTCTCTACTGCAAGCTAAGAACATGATGCTGTTGAAATTCAGCCCACAAACAATGACTCACTTAGGTTTCTACATCCTTATAACCTCATATACCTCCCATTTTTAGGAGGGCATTACTTAGACAGGCTTCCCACCACTTGTAAGATCCAGGGATTTCTAGAAGTTCCCAGGTAGACTACAGTAAGCAACATTCAGTAGCAGGATCGTGGTTCTACTAGCAGACTGTACAGATTTAACCATACTGAGCTCTAAACAGATAAAATAAGAAAAGGATTTCACCTAGATAATATTTTTAACAACACAAACAGCAATCTTCAGGGGGTGTTTAAGTTTTCACCTCAGTATACTCCTTTCTGTTTATATCATATTTAACTAAAGTGACCTTTTAGTATTCTTAATAATAAAATGAATATTGTTTTATTTTATCACAGCCCTAAAAGAATTCAGTTATTTAGCTTCATGTTCTCAACATCCAGTTTTACTTGTGCAAGAGCAACCCTTCTCATCTTTTTTCTTATGAGCACCATGGAAACAGAAAAACAACCCATAATAAAGAAGGAAACTTCTGAATTAATCATGGTAATTACAAGAAAATTAACATTATGGGGAGTGAAACTATAAAAACCCAGTTCCCTAACTCTTCACTAACACGATCCCAACTGTGCCCTAAACTGGATATACTAAGTACCAAACTCACACATGCTGCTCATGTAGGCAACTTCAGCTATAATATTTCACTAATACGTTTTCTCAAGCAAGACATTTGTTAAGTAAAACGTTCACGCTAATTGGACTGGCCACTGGCAGATTACACAGGAAAGCACAACTCATTACAGGCTCATCTTCCCTGCTTCTCAGATAAAGAATTTAGGGTAAAAACCTCGGATTTGCCCCACATAGACATATGTACCCAAAGACGTGTGCTAGCACAGAACAAAGCTAGGTTATACAACTCCAAGACTCATGTTCCTTGATTCGGTCCCTTCAGAAAAACACGTATTTGTACACAATGCTCCTTAGAGACCAGCCCTCACAAGTGCTGACTGTCACCAATCTGTAGAACACAAAAATCTAGTCATTTGCTATTGGTTCAAAATCCTAGCCACTAATGCTTGCCTCCTGGTTAACAGTTAAATTTATCTTTTTTAAGTTTTCTCTACGTGTTTGTAAAGATACACACTTTATGTCTTTTGAGGCAGAAATCTCACTGCTGTGCATTACTCAAAACTCATCCGCTGTAAGAAGATGCATCTTCGGAGTCACTTTCCCTGAACTGTACCACACACTCGGTGCCTTCCGCGTCAGGTAATAGCTATGCTTCACTTTCACTACTCGAGCACTGCGCACACCTCGTAGTTTACGCAACGCGGCTTCAAACGTTACACCCATCAGCGAAGTTACAGCCTGAGGCCACCTATTCGGAGCAAAATCTTTCCATCACCCCAGGGGAGGGGAGGCTCCACCTCATGGAAGACTTCCAGTCACCCCTGCCATAGCGGCTTCCCGTGGTGGGGACGAAGCGCCTCTCAGGACTACCAAAAATCGCCCTTATCCCGCCCGGGACATGCCGGGACTCACAAGTCGAGGACACCGTGGCATCACAACTTCTGCCCGAGCAAATTAACCCCGCGCCGCCTCCTCTGCCGGCCCCGCCACGCGCGGACCCGGGGTGGCGTTTTCCCGGGAAACCGCTCGCGGTCGGCCCGCTTCCCGCCCTGCCCGGCCTGGATGCGGCGGGGCGGAGGAGAGCGGGGTAGCTCCCTCCATCCCCCCGCATCCCTCCGGCTACTGTCACTTGGACAGGATGAAGGCGGGAGCCGAGGGAGGAGCCTCTCGCCGCTCAGGTGGGAAAACAAACACACAAAGGGGTCTCACCAAGACCCCGTGAGGCGTTTTACTGCGGTTTTTACTTCATCGGGAAAACGGGGGTCCTGGAGCATTCTATCAGGGTGGGCTTCCCGCTGCCCTCCCTTCCTCCCAGACCCAGGAGTAAACAAAAGCGAGAGCTCACAGAACAGCACATGGGTGGAGACGGGGACCCCTGAGCCGCACAAAGAGCCGGGCCCGGGATTAGGGGAGACCCCCGAGGGTCCGCCTGCATAGGGGAGCTCCCGCCTCACCTGCTTGCCCCGGTAGAAGAGCCGCTGGCGGTCGGGGCTCACGCGGAAGGTCTCCTCGATCTTCTCCCGCAGGCACTCGATCTTGGTGAGGCGGCTCAGGTCGTCGATGGTCTGGGTCTCCGTGCCGTCGATGGTGCGGACCTGGATCCACATGGTGCGCGCTCTGCCGCCCGCTCGCTCGGCCGGCCGCGGGCGAAGGATGGGAGACACAGGCAAGGGGTGGGAACGGGGTCCGCTCCGCGGGCGAGCGCCCACGGCGTGGGAGGTGCCGGAGAGCGGTCTGGACGCTACCCCGCTCTTTGTTTGGCTCGACGGGGCAGGAATTTCAAACCCCGCGCAGCGGGCGCGACCCTCCTGCCCGCAATACGGGCCGCCCGTCCCGCTCGGCGGGGTGCGGGAGAAGGAAAGGGAGCCGAGCAGATCCCACGGCGCTCCCCGATCCTGCCAAGGCAGCGCAGACCGCGGCGGGTCCCGGCGGGCCGGCGGCGGGCAGGGCTACAGGGATGCGCCGGAAGCCATCGCCCGGCCCGGGCACTGTTTACCGGGGAGCGCCGCCGCGCTCACATGGAGGTCACGGCGCCAACGCCGATCTCGCGAGAGCGCCCGGCCGCGGCCGTGCAGACAACACGGCGGGGTGGGGGCGGGGGCAGCGAGGCGGGCACGCGGCAGCACCACGCCCCCTCCCGCCGCGCGCCCCGGCCCCGCCCGCTCCGCCCCGCGCGCTGTGCCCGGCCGGCGCGGGGCCCGCGGGGGGAGCGGAGGTGGCCGTTGGCGTCTCCATGGCGGCACGCGCGGCGCCGAGGGCTGTGAGGGCCCTGCGCCCGGAGCTGGCGGCAGGGCAGCCCCTGGCGTACGTGGGCAACCGGGAACAGCGCTTCCCAGGATATAAAGCTACATGTAACCCTGCCCCAAAGATACAGATTAATACTGGCGGTCGATACAAATACGGGGCGAGACTAGAAAAGGAAAGAAGAAGCTTCGTTTATGCCGCGAATCTGGTGTACGTTTGGATCTCTGTATTTTTCTGCATCGGGTAATTCTGCGAATTAACCACCAGGCAAATCTGGAATTACAGAGCTGTTGTCGGCTAGCCCTGTTGGGCAGCTGGGCGCCACACATTCCTTTGGTCACTCTGTCACAGGGAGGTGGAGAACAAAGAAAGAAGGTTGAAAGTGAGAAAATGGGCATCTAAATAGCAACAATTTAATTAAAACGGTTAAAATTTAGTTATAAACAAAAGTTGTGCACACAAAGCAAAATGAGGAAGTATTTGAGTACGTAAAATTGACAGGCACCTGTGCATTTATCCATTTCTACAAAACCAGAGCCTTGTCATGTTTAAAGGTTGCTTAGGAAGACAAGCACCTTAACTCCTAATAATACCCTGCTCTTTCTCCTTCTTATTCCAGCTCTCATTGCTGAGTGTGACACGAGGTGGTCTGTGGTGTCACCAGCCTTCCCCACTGGGTCCCTATTGTATTTTCAGGCAACTCCGACAAGGGGAGAGAGAAATGATGCATCTGATATCAGAAGGCTAATTAACTACTTTGTTATACTGTATTATTCTATACATCTAAACTGAATCTGCCAAGCCCTCAACCCTGCACACACTGCATTCCAACTGCACAGAATCTCATGACTGTCAGCCAACAGTCCTGACACACACACACACTCTTGGCCCTGATAGGCCAAGGAAACAAAACACCATCACTTTGGGTAAACAATCTCCATATTGCATTCTACTTTTGCACAAGCACAGGCACAGCAAATGATAAGAATTATGTTTTCTTTCTCTGAGGTTCAGAGATTGTGAATCCCAGAAATATTCTTGGGAAGAATTGTGCCTTGCTTTTCTCTGTGAAGAGAAATGTGGGGCTACAGGTCCCTTCCTGGTGAACTCCTCCAGCCTACTCGCTGGCAGTGTTGTCCCAAATACAGATTCTTCTGTCTGTTGTGTAAGAAGCTGACCTATACAAGATACTTGTTTCTTTCATGTTTGTGCAGAGGTGAACGCACAAAACCAGCTACAGTCAGGCTGAAAATTTCTATTTTCATAACACAGAAGTACAAGCATACCTAACTTCTAATTAGATGCCTATTTAATAGCCATTGAACCCAAATAAAGGAAATTTAGGTTAGATATATAGAAGAAATTCTTTACTGTGGGGTGATGAGACAGAAATACAGGTTGCCCAGAGAAGTTGTGGATACTCCATCCCTGGAAGTGTTCAAAGCCAGTTTGGATGAGGCATTGAGGAACTGGGCTAGTGGAGGTGCCCTTGCCCATCACAAGGAGACTGAAACTAGATGTTTTTTAAAGTCCCTTCCAAACCAAACCATTTTATGATTCTATGATCTTTTGCCCATTTTGATGTAAAGGCAGGATATATTTTAAATTTATTGCTCATGTTCAGTGTGTGAGGGACTTCAGCTGGAGGTGGGTAGCCTAAACTTTAGAGGTGTGGTTTTCATGCAATAATGAGCTAAGTTAAGCTAAAGGACATAGGTGTAGCTGATTTTGCTAACTTGAGTAAAATTTATTATATACTGCCAGACAGTTTCCTACTTATCTGTTGTTCTCAGTTATTCACTCTGCAAAATCTTTTCCTTAAATCATTCACCATTCATGATTCTCCCCTTTGAGACCTAAATTTCTCAATCTGAATATGAGACCATTTGAGCTTCATTTGTTTTATCAAAAAATATCTCCTCTTGTTTTCTCTCAAATTCCAAGGGATTTCCTCACACCAGCAAGTCCCACTGTATCTTTCCTCTTTTGTTAGCACCCCTCTTACTGTTCTTTGTATTAATGAAATTTGAGAATCATTTAGCATTGATATTAGCCATCATCATTATTGGGTATGTTCTAGAAAGTACACTTTTACATGCTTCCATAATATATGCATACACTTAAGACACAATAAACAATAAGTACCACTAGTAAAAGGATAAATCATCAACACAGTTGTTTCAGCTATCTTTTATTTGGTAACCATGCTTTTTACCATATTACATGTGAGTCATTTAAAGAGTGTAGTAACTCATTGCCACCCCTGCTCCTGTGATCAAAAAGGGCACTGCATTCAGGTCTGCAGGCTAAAAAGAACAACTTCCAGGTCACAGTTCAGATCTATCTCTCTCCTTGGTCTAGACAGTTCCTTTTTAAATTCTTCACCAAAATCAGCCTTTGATGGCATAAATGCATAGGTTGCCTGTGACATTTGCCAAGATGTACAAATAAGCTCTGTGGTCACATATCAAAAACCATCAGAAGGGTAGAGAGCCACATGTGCCTTTGCAGAGCTGACCTCTTCTTTTATATTACAGAGCACCAGGAAGCTGGCGAGATGTTTATAGCTGTTCATGCAATTTACAGACCTTACACATCTCTCTGCTGGGAAAGATCCCTTCACTTTCATCCCTGCTGCTAGGAAAGTTCCTTTAATTCTCAACTTAACTGGAGAGTTTGGCAAACCTTCTGAAACTCAATAAAGCCAAATGCAGGGGTCCTGAACCCAGGAAGAAATAGCCCTGTGCATCATTGCTGGGGGCTGACCTTCTGGAAAGTATCTTTCAGGAGGAGCTGGGGATTCTGCTGAACGATTTTTAACAAAAATTTGCAAAATTAAAAATCGTTAACACCACTATAGCATTAAGAAAGAGGCATTCTTTATTCAGCCAGATGCACAAAGGGTTGTTTCCTCTGAAACACTGGGCAAGCTAAGTACAGAAAAAGCTCCAATAATATTCATTGATTTTCCTAGAATAAACATACATATGATAATAATTTCCCTAAAATCATTGATATATGCTCCCTCCCCTTTGCACTTGTGTTCTTCTGTCCTGGGGGTCTCTTTGGTGGTCCCTGATGGTCACTGACCCCTAAGTTCATACCTGGCCACCTGGTGAACTGGTAAAAAGTTGGCACAACTGGGCTGGTTGCATTCCAGTTCTTCTTCCTACAGGATAAGTATTGTGCAGTTCCATAGGCCAGTGGTTTTTGAAGAATAAGATTGTATTAACCCACTAGGTACAAACGATTTTTCTTCTGGCAACTTTCCCACCCTTTGAGGCTTGTGAAGCTTGTCTTCTCCTTGAGCCTTCATAAGCCCCACCTTGCTTTTTTACTAACACCATGTAACTTCCTTGTGTTGAATGAGAAATCATGTTTTTTCAGCAGCTCACAGCAAGCATCGTAATCACAATTATTAATATGATCACAATTATACTTTGCAAAAGGGAGGCCCACCAACCAGTCGGAGAAAATCCAAGTCCTTTAAATAGGTCATTTAACCAGTCACTTTCTAATCCTGCCCTTAATTCTCTTTGAGATGCAGCAATATATTTATCTGATCATCCACTTAAACAGTCACATCTAGAATGTGCACACAACTATTGTTTAAATTCAAGCAAGCACGTACTTCATGTAAGAGCAATAGATCTAAAGCCAATCTGTTTTGTAGGGTTGTTTTAGCTGTGGCTTGCAACTTTTCATTTATTTCTGCAAAGCCCAAGTGAGTTGCATTTGCTAGAGTTTCCATTTGTAGAGTCAAATTGTGTGTCGCTGGTCTATTCCTAAAGGTAGATAACTGAGGAGTAAGATAGACTCTGAAGGCCATCTCACTATAGTCTGCATATTGGGATGTTTCCAAGTTTTGTCATGTTTAACTTCTCCCCTTAGCTGGGTTCCCAGTGGTGACTCCTTCCACAAGGGACAGAACATTAGTACTCCTAATGTCCACTGTTCTCTTGATTCTCCTGATGGTTAATGTGTGGTCCAAATTCCATTACTTCCTACCTGTGCTGTAGGTCCTAATGATTTTACAATGTCCTGCTGACAGTCTATATCTCTCCAAGTCTCATTGTTTTTTGGGCCAGACCAGGTGTCATTAAGAAAGGCAGAATAATTTCTACAAACACATCCCAGTCTTAGAACCTGGGCCACAGATATGAGCTTCTTTACCTGAGGATCCTACTGATGCACACAGATATTTGAGGCAATTCGACTTTTCCTTTCTATTTCTCTATTTCCCAAAGTTTTTCCTGACGTTTTAGCTTAAATTGTGGAGGTACAATTATCTGCCCACATGAGGTTACCAATCAGCTGCTGGGATTTTTCATAACTTTTAAGGATTGAGCTAACTGCCTGTCCTGATTTTTATAATTTGGTTTTTGTTCTAGCTTTTTCAGCTTTTTGCTAGGTATTTTTCAGCTACTTCTTTGGCTGTTTTATCAGCTAATTGATTCCCTGCATTAACTGGGGAGTTTCCAAACTGGTTGATTGTGGGAACACAGCCATCTGGGATAAATAGTGGTTTGCCTCAGTAGCATATACGGGAGGCATCAACCTGAGGCCATGGGAAGCAGGGTATTGAAAGGGAAATATCTAGTCAGGTCATGGCAAGAAGAGTGTGGTCATGGGTCAATATGTTAATGGAACTATTCTATATTAAGTCATGTTTCTGGTTCTTGTTGTCAGTTGTTTTGGAACCTGTCACATGTAAGGTCACATTCTGAGTTTACGTTCATGATTGGAAGCTTACCCTCAGAATATCCCTATATCTTGTTATGTTCACCACTCTCCACATCTTTTGATCTTGCTCCTCAGACTGTGTGGTTTCTGCGTTTGTTATTTTGCTACTAAAGATCTTTATTTTGGGCAAGTTCATCACACCCCTTCCTCTATTTTGTGCCATGCTCCCCTGACTGAGCCAGACTAGGGTTTGCAGTAAGATTGACTGCGACAGTTGATGGGCTTCACAAGTTCATTACAGCCACTTCTTTTGGCTTTTACACACTCTGTAGTAGTTAACTATTTTCTTTTTTATACTTCCTAGGAGACTCTGGTAACAATCCACTATCCTTTCATATGATTTCATGGGCATGTATTATCCCAAAACCATTTTTAAGTCAGTCCATATGTTGACCCTTTGCCAGCACTAAGTGTAAAGCCATTAATTCTGCTTTTTGTGCTGATGAGTTCTTAAGTAAAGTCTGGATTTCTATCACCTGGGTCAAGGTTACAATTGCATACCCAGCTACACATCTTCCATTTCGTACCATGCTGCTCCCACCAGCTCCAGTTCTGGGTCCTGGATAGAATCACTATTGAGGTGAAGTCTTAAGTTCAATATTTCCCTGCTCCAGTAAGGCAACTTGGTATTTTAGCTAAGACCCTGCTAAGAAGGGTCATAGATCTTGTACAGTTCTTGGCTCGAGAGTCTGACAAATGGCTTCCTTTTGGCTGCTTCCCAAGGCTTTTTGGCTGCTTTTTCCTTGCAACATAACAAAACCAAGTTATATTACTGCTTCACTTTTTTTCCTGTTTGTGCCGTTTTCTTTGATATCCTGTATCCAGATTGTGTAAGAAATTTAACAGACTTCTAGAAGGACTGAGGCACTTCCTTCATTGATTGCTGGTAGAATATAATCTATATGTTGTAGTAAAACTCTGTGCAGATTTTTCTTTTCCAACTTTCCGCTTTCTTTTGCCAGCTAATTGCCGGACACACGGGACTGTTTTGAAGCCCTGGGATAGCAGAGTCCATGTTAGCTGAACCTTCCACCCAAATTTTGAATTCTCCCATTCAAAATTGAACTCTCCAGTTTTGATCATCCAGGCATCTCAGTTACCTGTACCACTGGGGTTACAGCACTCTCTACTTCCTCTGGGGTTTCTTCTACCTCATTGGATTGCTGTAACATAAAAATCTTTGTCTCAATGGCTTTTCATTCAGGTATTTGAATTTATATTTCCTCATCCAGGAAATTTTATGATTATTCAATTTTCCCAAAAAATCTCTCCTCAACAAGGGAATTGAGCATTCAGGCTTATACAAAAACTGATGTGTCCCCCACTGTTTTCTTAATTTAAATGGTAACTGTTGTAGAAAAAAAAGGCCTTTTCTCTTTCCTCTCTCCCACACCCACAACACTTACTGGTTCCAAGCTAAGTTTTCTTCTGCATGTATTCAGTACCAAATAAGGTGCTCCAATATAATTTTTTAAAATTACCTGTTTTAAAATTACCTGTTCATTCTCCAGGAATAATGTAACCAGGGCTTCAGCTGAGGATGATTCCCCGGTCCCCTTCAGGGAAATTCTTCATTTATGGTTATGAGCTTGATGATTTGAAGAGCTAGGTTTAGGTTTCCTGTCTGATTTCCCCTGGCCTGGGACCCCTCCCTTTTCCAATGCTCCCTTTCTTTACAAACTGCTGAAGTATATTTCAGCCACCAGTTATTACAATACTCAGCCAAGTGAGCAGCCGTTTTGAGCCAATGTCTTGTGAAAAAACGTCTTGTATAACCCACTAGGTGCAAATGATTTTTCATCTGTCAACACATCAACCCGTCCATGAGTCAAGAGTTTCTGAGTTTCTGTCCATGAGCAAGCAGTGTTGAAGAAAGAAAGACAAGAAAGACAATGCTATCCTGGGGTGCATTAGGAAGAACATTGCCAGCAGGTTGAGGGAGCCAGGCTTTTCTCAGTGATGCCAAGGAAGAGAACAAGAGATAATGTGCAGGAACTGATGCACAGAAAGTTCCATCTGAATACAAGGAAGATCTTCTGTACTGTGTGATTGACCATTCACTATAGAAGATTGCCAAGAAAGGTTTTGTAGTCTCCCTCACTGGCAATATTCAAGAACCCTCTGTACACACTCCTGTGCCATGTGCTCTAGGATAGTCCGCTTCAACAGGGAGGTTGGACCAGATGTCCCAGTGTGCTCCCTTCCAACCTCACCCATTCTCTGATTCTGTAAAAGGCTCAGATCTTCATGTGCTTCCAGTTTGATCAGGCATTGTTTTATTGTCACCAGGTCTGCTCCTGGTTTGAGTTCTACTTTTAAGTGGAGTCATGGTGTTTGCTTTAGCTGGTTTCTTTGAATCTCATAAAGGAGGGATTACCGCATTAAATATTGCCTCCTGGGTGTCATTCTCAGGCTCTTCTGAGGTCTGAGTCATTAGTAAACAGGTTCAAGCCTTCCATGACTTTACTTGTGAATTATATAGCTATAGAGAGTTTTCAAAAAAAAAAGTCATTTGAGCATTTAACTTGCATTAGTAAATCTCATCTTAACAAGGGAAGAGGATATTCTAGCATATGTAGAAACTAATTAGTCAGTTTAGTATCTCCAACTGTACACTTTATGAGTTATAGGAATGGCTGCAAAGCTCTTCTTCCACTGTCCCAGCAATTGCTATTTTAACTTTGCTTAGCAGAGTCTTACAGATAGTTATTACTAAACATGAGAGCCCTCTACAAATCAAATATCTCTTGTTTAATTCCCTGGTTTTACTTCCGGACATGCCTTGATATTTTCCCCTGGTCATATTTACTCATTGTCAAAAAATCCTCCAATATCACAATAACTACATCTTCTGATTAACCCATCCTGCCTGTAAATAATGCAAGGATTTAGGGCAAAGGCGAGGCAAAGAAGCCTCTTTCAGACCCCTGCCTAATTGCTCCTGTTTCACCTTTTCTAATACCATTCTATTTTCTTCCACAGTAAAAAGGTATTCAGTATAGCTTACATATCCCCTCTATTGGAGTTGAAAGTCGGCACCATAATTTCCAAAAACTTCCTTTAAGATTCTCTTGGTAGGAACCAATGATCATTTGCAGTTCAACAAATCTGAAGTATTAAAAGAGACATGTATGAAAGACTAGCAGACCCTCTGCTGCCTTTGCTTGATTGCAAGGTGACTGTTTCACTGGCTGGGAGGGAGTCTGGCCTGAGTCTGGTCCACAGTAGGACTAAAATCTGCACTACCTTTCATATACTTTTTATTTTGGTATATGTTCTCTTTATCCATCCCTGCCCCAATGTTATATGTGGTGGAAAGGAGGAAACTAATGCTCACAGATATTTCAGTTCCTCCCCTCCACAACATACTTGCTGGTTTTCCTCCTCAATACATGGCACCAACATATCTCATCCCCTTTTACACTTTCCAGAATATAACCCAGATGGCTACAAAAAAAAGGAGGAAAAAAAAGAAAAATTATTTAGAAAGCAATAATGTCCTCTTTGGTCAATGGTGGTACTGATGAGAAAAGTAGGTAATGCTAAAGGGCGAACTGAGTGAGTAGCACAGTGTGTAGGGTGGGATGGAGGTGACAGTAGCTCAAAAATTATTGGAATTATTACAGCAAGGAAAGGAGTCAAGAATAAGAAGGTAAAACACGGGTGAAGTGAGAAAAGTGCTAAGATCTAATTGGGAGCAAACTTAATAAATTAGTGACAAAAAAGCACAGAGTTGAATAGAAAAGAAAAAATTGACATGGTATTTTATGAGATAAGACAAAGCTAGTTTTCTTAGAAAAATCTATAGAACAAGAGTGAAACAAAATGAAACAAATAAATTGAGAATGACACAATGATAAACATTATTTTATTTTAAAATGGAGTTCTTTTTATGATGGAGTATTCAAGAGAAAACCATTATGCTTTTTTTTTTGGTTTGTTTTTTGAGATAAAATATCAAAAATTTAAAAATATGGGTTGAAAAGTGGGAACTATTAGAAAGGGACCTTTGCATATGTAGGAGTTTTCATAGTTTTCCATGGGCAGGTTGCTTTAGCATGAAAATAAAGATAATTGGTCACTTAGGATTATGTTTGTACTGGTATTTGAAATGCTGCCTGAATTCTTAAGAATACTGTAAATCCTTTTGCAAACTTTATATTTGCCTGTAGGAGACCTCTGTAATGACCTTTATGTGGATAGAGTAATGGTGGTAGCAGAAGAAGCGAGCAATTAACTTGACAAAGAGACACATGTGCAGGACGTGTGAGGAGGGGTGGAAGAATGGAAGCATCGTGCCAAGCAAAGAAAGTAGAAAGAAGCCACTGGAAGAGGGAAGTATGAGCCACAGTTTTAAGAAGGAGCTATGCAAGGGGAGCAGAAAGGAGTTTTTAAGGACTTTTTTTTTCTGGACAGTCTTGTAATGACTTGCAGACAATACCCCCAATCTCTGTGGATATTTCACTTTTATCAGATGTGTCTTCTGGGAAAGAGGAAGAGAACAAGGAAATAGAAACTATCCTTCTGCTGAGCTGAACAGAAATGTGTCTCTTAACTCCCATGAAGTCAATGTGACTATTTCAGCATGGAAAGAAGAGAGAAAACCAGGATGGCTGACTTCATTAAACTAATTTAAACTTGATGAAAAAAACAGAAGCAAATGAAGTATAATTGTTACAAATAATGCAGAGTGCATAAGCATGGTATCCTATATGTAGAGTTGACTGTGCTTTCCATCAGGGAAGTTATGAAATACAGAAAAATTGTGACAGAGTTCATAACATAAATATTTCTTTTTGATTATAATGGGAACAGAACTGCTAACAACTCTGCCTCATTAAAAACAATAACTGTAGCAATGATTCTTCTGCCAGAAGGGTTGAGGAAAAAGTTGTTATCATTGATGTGGGCTCTGTGACAGCTGGAATGAGAAGCTTACAGTAAGCAGCCTAAGACTTAAAGGCAACAGAGAAGTGAGTGTTTTGCCTTGATTAGAAGTAATAAAAGTTCTTTTTATTTACATTGAGAAGAGTCCCGGTGCTAGGGACCATTGTACCTGCTCATGGAGTGGTGTACTTAAAGCTCAGGGAAGTCTTTCTACAATCTGCTTTTATATATTTGCATAACATTTTTTTCTGAAATGAGAAAAAGGTGAAAAAGGTAAAAAGAAGTAAGGAGACTACATCATTCTAATTAGTCCTTTCCAGAACTGATTCAGAATTTCACATGCTTTTTTACATATCTCTGCTCCTTCTAGCAAACTTGCTTTAAGAATTTAACTCCTTATATACTTTTGTCTGTTAAAAGCTTGTTAATTCCTGATAGTGAAGTTGTTGACCTTAATTATTTCAGATGTCACTAATCTTTGTAGTGAAAACTAACATTTCATGAGATAGTAATTTCTGCTCTATATATGATTTAGAACCTTTTTCTTGGTTTGGATTATTCTTGTCAGTTTAGGTATCAATATGATATATTGCAGCATATTGGAATATTTCATTTTTAATGGAAATGTAGTGATTTTTTAAAGAATTATGGTTTTTAATTGTGTTTCAATTTTGACATCATTGAAATGGCTGAGACATTACATTTTCTTTCAAGTTTTTGTTTATTAATTCTGTGATGTTTTTGCCACATCTAATCATATTGCATTCTCTACATTCATCTTTCTGAAAAGATGCTAAAGAGCAAAACAATTGTTGAGTATAGTGTTCATAGTTACGTAGTTTATTGTTTTAATATAAATAAATATTTTATGTGTATCATAAAACCAGTCTTCTCTAGCAAGGCAGATGAATGTTAAAGTATTTAATAATTACTTGAGAAATTTAAATGGCAAGGAGTGCTATTAATGATTAGTTGGTCAATTGGCATTTTGCGGTATTAGGGGATGAACATGCAACTCATCATGTAAGCATAGAAGTTAGAAAATTGAGAGTAAAACTTATTATTTCTCACACTGTTATGTAAAAGGAAGGGGGCATATCTACTCGCTGTGTTGTTGTCCATTCTTTCTCTGACTCACAAATGGTAGTCTCTGTAAATCTGAGCCTCTGTTATTCTGGAAATTATATGAAAGGATTATATATATGAGGCCATTCAGAGCTTTCCACCATACCATTGGCTTTTATGCATGTTGGTGTTTCTGTGTAAAACACAGAATGGTGTAAACACAGTCTTAACATAGAGCTGTATTCAGTCCTCAAAATTTGTCTTAATCAGGAGTACAAACCAAATTCCTTTTAAAAATTTCCAGGTAGTTTGGAGCCTTACTACGTAAGATACCACCATTTCTTTACTAAGTTGTCTTGGGGTGATTTTATGATGATACTTTATGCCCTAATCATCTGCATTATGCCAAGAAATGGCTGCTGCAGCTTTAAGATGGGTCCTGGGCTGTGGTGGGAAGCCTTTGGCTCCTGCTCGGTTTGGTTCCAGCCTTTGCTCTCCAGAGCGCACCGGGTGTCGACTCGGATGCTACATTGTTGCTTTTGTTGGATAAATTTTTGCCTGTTTGAAGCAAAAAGTTGGGGTTTCTCTCCCTTCCCCCTAGCCTGGACGCTGTACCGGGAATCCTCTCCGCTGTTTTTGGGTTTTTTGCTTGACATGTTTCGGCTTTTGCTTTGTTGACTTTTTTTCAGTCCGTCCAGGGAACTGGTGGAGGGCTGCACCCAATCCAAGACCTCATAGAAGCTGAACCAACACGAGAAATGACACTAAAATCTACCAATTTCACCTGCTGTGAGGAGAAGACCAATGCCAGAAATCCAACAGGTTCCCAGCTGCTGAGTAAACATTTTTTCTCTCCCTTCCCCTGAGACAAAGAGTCAGCCGCCACTTTTGCCTCCTGGTCACTCAGTGAGGTGGGGGTGGGATATAAGGTTCAATTTTTTTTAACCTTTTTTTCCCCCACTTTCAGACTAATATTCATTATTCTCATTGGCAAAAGGGGATTATTGGAGCCCTTCTCTTTAAAGAAAAAATATTTTTTCTCTCTAAGCCAAGACACAAGTCATCATTGTAGGACTGAAACTGTCCCATGATCTCACCACATGAGCCAGCACTGTGCCCAGGTGGCCAAGAAGGCCAGTGGCATCCTGGTTTGTGGCCAGCAGAACCAGGGCAGTCATATTCCCTCTGCACTCAGCACTGGTGAGCCCACACCCCAAGTCCTCTGTCCAGTTTTTGTCCCCTCCTTACTGCAAAGGCATTGAGGTGCTGAAGTGTTTCCAGAGAAGGGCAACAAAGCTGGTGAGGTATCTGGAGGGCAATTCCTATGAGGAGTGACTGAAGGAGCCAGAGTTGCTTAGCATGAAGAATAGAAGGCTGAGGGGGAATGTTATCACTTTCTACAACTTCCTGAAATGAAGGTGGGGATCACTTTCTTCTCCCAGGTAATAAGTGACTGGATAAAAGAAAACAGCCTCAGGTTGCACCAGGGGAGATTTAGATTGGCTATTAGAAAATGTGTGGATGTGACAATTAGGGACATTGTTTAGTGGTGAACATGGCAGGGCTAAGTTAACAGCTGGACTCAATAATTTTACAGGTCCTTTCCAACCTAAAGGATTCTGTAAACTTACCTCATCAACAAGGTCATTTCAAGTTCCAGTTCTTCCTCAAACTCGATAAGATGCATTGCATCATGTTTAACCAAACACAGCAATTTCTTGTGGATCCAGGTATGACTGTAGGTTAACAGTGTCTCATCAGCAAAAGCAACAGCATTTACTCTAATTCTTAGAACAGCTCCCGGTAAAACAGCACTAAGAGTAGCTCATAATTCCTAAAGATTATGCCCAGATTAATAAAACTATAATCCTATTACATCAAAATCTGCAAGCGTAAAGACTAGAAATAGCACATGTCAGGACACTAGTTTCAAGTCTAAACCTCGATGCAATGACGTCTCCATAGTTTATAAGTATTAGTATGGGTTACAGCAGTCTAGCTCTTTCACTGGCTCAACAATGTCAGCTAATTCTCCCTGAAATGCTAGCTCAGCAGACCCACCTTCCAGACTGATCTAGCTTTTCACTCATAGCAGATCTAGCCTTTACTGTATAACATCATCCTTTGCTACCCTTCCAAACTGAAATGCTAACCTCATTTTACTGTCTAATTAAAGACAATTGCTTCTTTTGTGTCTGTTAACCTAGGAGTAAAGGTTCTGGGTTTGCAATTGTGTTAGTATATAAGCTGACCTCTGAAAATTAGTAAAAAACCCCTCTATCTGCTTGACCCCATTAAAAACCAAGAATAAAGTTGGTACTTCTCAAACAAGATTTTCAATATTTGCTTAAAAATATGAAAGGAACAAATAGGAGAAACATTTCCAGTAATTATTCCTTAATTACAAAAATATTTACTTATGAAGGCTGAAGCAATGAGTCATCAATTAAGGAATACATGCATGCCAAACTTTACTGGGTTTTATTTGCATAATATATGAAGTTTGATCTGCTGAAAATGTATTCATCTGTAAGGGTGTATCTTTTCTTATATAGTGATCAGATTATTAATTAAAGGCCAGCTAGAAAAGTATTTCAAAGCTGAAACTGTGTGTACCAAAGGCAGATTTTTTTTCTTCTCAACATCATAAGCTCCAGAAAATACAAGTAAAGGAGGAAGAATATAATTCATAATCAAATGGTCACTACTGTACTTTGCTTAAATGTAGAAAAATAAGTATGAGAAAATAAATTATAATAGAAATCAAGATGATGCATACTAAAAATGACTAGGTGTCACAAATATGTAAGTAATATAAGGTCAGTGGGGAAGAAAACCCTCTCCCACCATAAGAGAATATCAGGTGCTTGTGACCACCTGATGAACCTGAATGTACATAAGTATATGAGACCAGATAAGATGCATCCCACAGACCTGAAGAAACTGGCTGATGCAGCAGCCAAACCACTCGAACAGGCGTGGCAGTTAGGTGAAGTCCCAGGTGACTGGGAAAGAGGAGACATTGTATCCATTTTTTAAAAGCGTAGAAAAGAGCACACTGGGAAGTACCAGCCTGTCAGCCCCAGCTCTGTGCTTGGGAAGATCATGGAACTGATCTTCCTACAAGCTGTGCTAAGGCACATGGAGGACAGGGAGGTGATTTGAAAAAATCAGCACTGCTTCAACAAGTACAAGTCTTGACAGAATAATGTATTGGTCTCTTACAATGGAGTGTCTCCATCAGTGGAAAAGGAAGAGCTATGGATGAAATGTGTCTGAGTTTCTGTAAGGTCTTTTGCATGGTGCCCTAGAACAGCCTTCCCTCTAAAGTGGAAATACATGGTTAGATAGATGGATGGTTGATTCTATAGGGAATTGACTGGGGGATCTCATCCAGAGAATAGTGGTCAATGTCCAAAGGTACATCAGTAAGAAGTGGTGTTCCTCAGGGGTCCTTCCTGGGATCACTACTGTTTCCTACCTTTATCTCTGTCATAGACAAAGGGATTGAGTGCAGTCTCAGCAAGTTTATTGACAACACCAAGCTGAGTGGTACAGTTGACAAACCTGAGAGAGGATGCCATACAGACGGACTTTGACAGACTTAAGAAATGGGCCCACAAAAACATCATCATACTCAACAAATTCAAACGCAAAGTCATATATCTGGGTCTATCCACTCAATGTGTGTAAAGAGAGATTGCCAGAGAGGAATGAGGCAAAAAATTAGTTGAGCATTTAAATTTGTTGAGCCTTCTCCTCATGTGTTTTTATCACTTTGCTGATTAGGGGGTGGGGGTTACACTTTACTTTTCCTTCTCTTCCGCTTCTGGTTGACATGCCTTCAGAAGTACTTATTATACTTTATATATCTTGCCAAGCTCAGGGCTGGGTCTTTCTTAGCTGTAATTACAAACGCTGCTTATCTAAACATTTACATTTTATGAAGTTGTAGAGGAGATAACAATTTTACCCCTAGAAAGCTATATTATAATTTCATCAAGTACTTTTTGGTGGCAACAGGATTTTTCTTTTTAGAAATATTTCTGTTCCTGAATATCAGAGAAGAGGTTCATGAATTGTGTGCAACACAAAGCAGCAACGAGCAAGACATTTCTAAATAGTTCATATTTGCTCCTCATTACACAGAAAATGCAGAACGCTCTTGTCCCAGGTTATCCTAGGGGCCTGTGAGAAAGAGGGTGTTCCTCTGCCAACAGTTGTGCTGAAATCACTGAACAGCACAAAATTTTCTGGTTAAACATCTAGACTATTACAATGATGGGTAGGCTAAGTGGGAGTAATCTCATAGAAATTCAACACCTAACACTTCTGGTGTCAAGTGTAGACCTATGAGTGAAACATTTAAGCTAATTGCACATCATGTGCTAAAATGAGATACCCAAGAAGTACATCCAAAACTGACAACATGATGAGTAGGGGACGATTTAAATTCAGTAGGGACAATATATTCCCTACTAAATCTGTCTTGATTTAGAAGGGCAGAAACACTAAGGGAAGTCTTAAATTCTGTTTTGCAACTAATACGGTCAGCTACAAATAGCTAGTTCTAGATAACCATTTAGTCAGTTTGCAATAAACAGGTTGGAATTTTCTTTAACTAACATATGTGTTTGACATATTCTATACATATAGGTAGGTATCACCTCCTAAAGGTAATGCAAGTCAGTTCTTCCAGCTACTTAATTGATTTGGTATAAGTGATTGTGATTTTGGTTTGCTGCGGTGGCATTCTGAGCATCTATGTGTCCAGTGTGGTATAAAACTATCAGTCTTTATACACCATGACAGTGAAACTTAATTTCTGGGGAAAAAATAGGAGTCTGTATCTCCACACACTTACATATCTGTTATGTTCAACATACACAGAATGACATATTCTACATATCAGATAGAAATGATAATGTAAGGAAAAAGCTAAGACTGAAAAATAAAGGCTGAATGATATATGACCTTACAATATTGAGTAAAAACATTCTTGGATATCAGCAGAATTTCATATGAGTAAGAGATTAAGAGGATTTCTTTCTCAAGAGAATGAATCTGTGTCTGGTGAGAGAATTGGTCCATTATTTCCACTGTTTTCATGATGCCTTTATTTTAAAATGGTTTTTAGTTACCTGCATTTAAGGGGATTAGCAGAGAATAAAAAAGGAAGAATTAAGAAATTTCATACTGCTCTATGGGATATAGACTAGAAATTGAAATCATTTGTAGAATTTTATCAGACATATTCAGGAACCTTTTAATTCACATTGTTGGTTTTTTCACATAAAAGGCTTTGCAATAAAATCTCTCTAGGAATATTGCTAACTAAATGGTAGTAGTTTACTAACTAAATGGCAAAACGAAAATAAATAGGGCTTTAGCTTTTCAATACAAGATGCAGACCTGAGTTATGAGTTATCCTTAATAACTTAAGGCCCTGCAATGTGTTAACTTGTGGAGATCATACAGTTGCAAATGTTACCATCTGCTTTAAAACTATTACATCAGAAAAATTCAGTGTAATCAACTCTCTGATATATATCTTGCATATATCTAGATCTAATTAAAGAAAGCACCATTTGTTGTAGGATCAACTTGCTGATAAAAGTAATGTAAATCCTCAACTGTAAAGTCAAACTGCTGCAGGAACCAGAGTGTACTCTGACGACACCTCTCCTTTTTGCTATCCTTGACTCTCCTAAGCTGAGCATTTTCAACACTCCTCTGTTCCTTAGGTTTTTTTGTCCTGTTGCCTTTACAAGGTTTCTGAGGAGGATGGATTACTCAGTGTTAGGATGACTATGCCTAGCTCTTTCTGTGGTGCATTATTAGAGGATGAAATAATCCAATCCAATTTTGGTTTTGTTTTCATTTTTCATTTGTTTATTTATTTATTTTAATTTTTTTTCCTAGTGTATTATCTGGGTTTGGGGTTTTCTTTGGCTTGGGTTGATTTGGGGTTTTTTTTAGCCATTTTTTATAATATTTCAGATATCTTTTACACTCACATATTAGAAGCCACTCTTTTCTACAGAACCTGCTCTTCGATGTTTTGGGGGACACCTTGCAGCTGCAAACCCACAGACTGTAAGTGGAGATGCTTTTTCATTTACTGTGAGCAGCTTCCTGAGGCAGTGGAAGTCATCAAATGCCATTGCAATATGGGAATACACAGTGCTCAAAGAAGTACACACCCTGACAGTGGTAAGGGAGCCATCCAGTGGGCTCTAGTGAGACACACAGTCATAAGAAATTAAAATTGACTAATCACCGGGGAGTTTCTGTCTTACTTTTTGTCTTTGTTGTGGATAACTAATTTTCCTTGAAATGTAAAAATCTCTGAAGATCAGGTATGGAGCTGCACTTTCTAAATACTCATTCTAAATACTCTAATTAAGCTTTGAACACCAAGCTCGGGGGTATTTTTCAGTTTATATAATAGAAAGTGATGAATAAAATAATGAATAAGGTTGGAAGACATTTAATTAATCCTTTGCTATCTATGTGAAAGACAGTTTAATCCTAATGGTTTTGATGATATTTTAACAGAATTTAAATTTCCAAATTCTTATTAAAGATTTCTTTAGATTCTTTTGAAAGATTCTTACAGCTCATTTATGGATGATTTTTCTATGATATGCTCACTTACCAGAGGAAACTAAAAAATAATGGAAATTATGACTTCTAATGCTTACAGCAACTGAAGGTCTGCAATCCAGAAAAATTTACATTATAGCTCAAGGAATAAGTAGAAATCACCACTCCTTTCTAAGCTTGGAGAAAATACTAATTGCAAGGAAGATTAATTTTTATCTTTATTGCAAATAATCTAGCACATAGTACCTTTTTTTCCTAAAAATTTAACTCATCCAAAATTGATCAGGGATCAATCTTCAGTAAAAATGCTTGACTTTGTTCCTTGACAAAGAATGTCTTAAATAGTTGCAAGATGAGATATAATCACAAAAAAAGAAGCAGCTGAGCAACTATCAATTGAAAAAGTAAGAAGAATGCACAATACCAGAGACGGATTTCAAATTTTTGTTGCTCCTTGTACGGTATAATAGTATAATAATATGGTATCATTTCTGAGGCTTGCTTCTCTTCTGATCACCACTCAAGTCTGTAATTTAGCACAGAATCTTTTGTTGAAGTTCATCTGACATAACTGTAAATATAGTTTATTAAGTAGGCCTGTTTTAAACTTTTTATCTCAGGCAACTCCAAGAACATCAAGAGTTTTTATTCACATTTTCATAAATGACAAGCAAATCAAATTTTCAATTATCTTAATAAGTAGTCTAGGTATGTATGCAAAACCTGCTGAGTTTAGCTAAGTTAGAATATCAAATAATCAATGTAGTTCCACAATGAGCAAAAAATAGATGGCAATCATATTAAAAAAGTCATATTCTTGTGTTACGAATACAATATGAAATATAGATTATACTACTTGTTACTTCACTGTCTATTTGCTACAAAATTTGAGGTCTTTCAGGATGTTTTAATTGCTCTTTTAATTTTGTTTATTTCTTTTACTACTTTGTGTCTGAAGGCCCATAAGTTTCTTACAAGCCTGAAACAAATGCACATACAAATTTGGGTACTTCATAGGCAGGAGTTCCAGTAGCTCAGGATATAATTTCTTAATGCTGTAGTATACAAAGGATGCCTCTGATTAACATAGCATTGCAAAGCCTTACTTAATTTTTGTCAACAATTTCGTCTTGTGAATTTTGCCATATATGTCTATGCAAATTTGCCTGTCGGAACAATAAAAGCCCTGCTAAAATTTGTCTTTCTGTAAAACTGTTGCAATCGTTTTTTTTTACTGTAGCAGTTGGTTGTTGGACTATTTTGTAAGAACTCCCCTATTTTATGAAAATGTGTTTTCTGGTTGTTTCATTCAAAATACAGTTATTTTATACTTCAGAGAGAAAGAAAGAGTGGATTAGAGAATTCTCTGTATAGTTATTCTAGTACTAATAATTCATTTTCATTGAGAATAAAGCAGTTGAAAATAATGAATTTCAGGAGAAAACCTCCTTTTTCAGCTTTTTACTGTCTTGTAATTTGGGGATGGTTGGCTGGTAAGTGAGTGGATGCTGTTCTTAAATGCAGTTTGTCTCCAATTCTTTACAAGACCAGCACAATTCATGCTACTGTTTGGAAAAAAGATTTTCAGACCTGTTATAGTATGTTCTGCATGACGCATTTCCTGATAATTCAAAACAAGTGCAGAATGGTTTCTCCTTTTTCATGGTGATTTTATTCCTTAGCCTCATTACTTTCTAGTTTTCTGTTTGTTTTTTTTTTTTTTTTTCTGGGGTGGGGGGTGGTGGTGTGTAGGGGCAGGAGGCAGGCTGGGGAGAGTAGCTTTGGCTACAGGAATACAGTTCCTTGCCAGTGCTGGGCTATTTTGTATGTTGAGGGAGGAAAGATCAACAAATAGACCTTCTGTATTGATTCCCAAAAGAACTGAGAGGAAGTAAGTAGTCCAAAACGTATTCTTCCTGCATCTCTTTGCAAAGGTCTGGGGGAGGTGATGAAGTCTGCTTTTGAAATGTAATAACAGTTTTAAAAATGGTAATTTAAGAACATAAAGTACTGAAACTGATATACAAACTATAACTGTTCTGACATAGACAATATATCATTAATATATTTTTACTACTAGAAATACACCGGAATGTTTTATGATTCACAGCTACTGTATGAGCAGCTACACTATATAAACTAGACTAGATGAGAATGTAGATGAGAAAACTATATAAACTGCTAGATGAGAATGTCAAGCGGTTCCCTCTTCCAGCATCTACAGTAAAAAGGGTCTTTCCATCTCAGGTTTCAGTGTTCTTATCATCTTCCCATTCTCCTGCTAAAAAAAAAAAGCCAAATAGCTGATCTTTTCTTAGACTTCTGGTTATGAGACAGCACCGAGCTATACTTGACTCATGTTTGCTGAACTAATCAGTTACTGGCCAATACAAAACATTTTCAAAGTGTACCCTGAGAAAGAGACACTTTATTTTTGAGATTAAATTTTCAGCCTATGAAATCACATTCCAGTTAACTACCGACTTTCAAAGCAAATTGTTTTCAAAGCATAAGGTAAAATTCTTTCAGGTTTTACAATTGCATCTGACCTGCATTGAAAAGTCTTTAGTGCCATATTTTCATGTTTTGGTCATTCTCTTATATTAAAAACCATTCAAACAGAAGTGAATTCAACTACAGTCTTCATTGTGTAGCTAAAGTGGCAAGGGATCAAGAAGCAGAACTGTTACTAGGAGATCTGAGAAACAGTAATTCACAGTAGCCCTAAAGCCTTTCTGAGTCTGCCTCTGCCAACACTAGCAGGTTTCAAATGAAAAACCTCAGAGCCACTGTTTTCCAAATGCCAACTTCTTAGCTGTGTTACCCCACACTGGTTGATCTGGCCAAGAAAATTATTGTCCTTATTTTTCAATTTTGTCAGGCATTACTAGTGTGCATCACCTTGGTAAAAGTGTGATTCATGATTTGCCCTATTTAAGACCGAAGTAAGAGCAGAATTTAAAATATTTGTGTTCTAATGCGTGTGGAAGCACAACATTCAAACCCAAGGAAACTGATAGTGGCAGTACCACTACCTTAAGCAGTAGTTGTATTTACCCATTTTAAATGTAGCTGAAATTTACAGTTCAGCAGTAGAATGTAGAGGATGGTGAGGCAGATCTCCCATTAAGGACAACAGAGTTCATTACCACCACATTTTTAATAGAAGTCACCTTGTTAATATCATTATTTTCTTTGTGCAAGACAAAAACAGTCTAAATGCCAGCAATAAGGTCATTCTTCCTAACCACAGAAAAGGATGGTGTTGTATCCCCCAAGGAGGAGGGGACTAGCTAAAAAGCATTTTAACTTCACTATTATATCTCAGGTTATAACTGATATTGCAATCTCTCTGTCTTAATCCCCCCAAAATACCTTCATCAGAATGCCTTCTGCTCTCAATCATAGTTAAGTAACTCCTATAGTAGAGTTATGTAAAAAAATATTGACCATTTATAAATTAACAATTCAGTGTAGAGCCAATAACCTTCTTTGTTTTCCAAAAGCATATCCCACTCTGATTAGGTGTATGATTTGGTATAACAGTGCAATTATACTAGTATATGTGATGCAAGTGCAAGTATACTGGTATATATAGTATACTAGTATATATATATATATATATATATATATATATATATATATATATATATATATATACATACTAGTATAATTGCTGATCTCCTATCAGCATTAGATAAACAGCAGCTCCGCTGTTTGTTGGTGATGATGCCACAAAACTGCCCACAGATTAGCTAGTTTGGGTAGGAGTGGGAGAATCACTTGTCAGCAAATTACCTTATCCTTATTGTTAATAAATACATAATTATTAGAGCTGTTAAAAGAGTAAACACATTCACTTGTGTTTATTGAATGATTAAGGTTCTGTAATCAGAACTTGGACCTCACTGAAATGTTATTCCAATAGAGTTTGTTTAGATGTTTGTTTAAGGTCAGACATTATAGGAAAGTACAACAAAGGATAGAGAGACTAAGATTTCAGGTAAGAAAGAATGGGGCTTATAGTGCATTTCCTTGTCTGGCATGGTCTCTCCTGTGGAGCATTGTACTTTTTGAGGATTTTAGTACATTTTAAATTTTAAGGGGAAGCATAAAGAGTGAAAGTTCTTCTGGGTTAAATTACTAGAAACAGAGTGTCTATTATGTCTCTAATATCATAACCAGAATCTATTGTTCAGCTGATTCCTTCCATTTTTGTGGTTGTTATGTATTTGCACAGGTAGTTCATAAACTTCAGCAATCCAGCATGGTAAATTCCTGGCCCTATGAAATTCAATTTGATAGTTAACTTCAAGCCATACTACTAGGTTTAGGGTATTGCCAAATGGAAGCTGGAAAATTCCGACAAAGATATAGATTAATCTTTTTAAATAAAAAGAGTTCATCATCATAAATTAAAAAATTGAACAGGATGAAAAGACAAAACAAAACACAATTATAGCATCTGTTTGTCCATAAAAACACCATGCCCTTCCATAAAGACTACAGGACTGGAGCCCGAGAGATGCAAACCTCAGTGCAAAGCTAAATATACTGTCACTTAGGTTTGCAGAAAGTTTATAGTAAGAATACTGTGTAACTGTGTTTCTAAATTGTCAATTCAAAGTCATCAAAGCCTTAAATACGTTTTGAGTAATCAAGATGAAAGCTGTGTAAAGTTGAGCTCATTTTCCTGGCTTTGCCACATATCAGAAATTACTGTAACAGACTTAAGACAATTATATGTAGCTTAAATACTGAAATTAAAGCAAAACCACAGTTAAATATGGGTAATAAGACAAAACACATTAATCTGCTAGTTGTTTTATAACAAACCAATTTTTTTTAATGTTTCTTTAAGGAAAATTGCGTCATGGCCTTGAGCGCATCAGCAGGTTCTAATTGCCATGAGAAGCCTGTAACCCTCTTTCTCTTTATGCCTTTTGTATGAACTCTTCCCCTCACTGGCTGACTGTTTTTATTTAAGGCTAAATCACTTTCCCTTGCCAAAAATGCGACCCTTGTTACTAACCTTTACAAGTTACTAACATGTCAGTTTGTAACTCGTTACTCCAAATGTCTGTAATGAGTCCCTCAAAAATGTATCTCAACTTTTAAATAAAAATAAATGTAAATCCTCTGTATTTATTATGTCTATTTCATACAGTCATACTAACTTAAATTGAACACATTTTCTTAAGTATAACAAATAGCTTAATGAAGCCTCATGACAGAGGTTTGTGGTAAATAATTTTTCTCTGTTTCTCTGAAGAAAAGAAAAAGCTGCATTTAGAAAGGGAAGATCAGGTTTACTTCAGTAGAGTTTGCCTAAGTACAGTACAATTAGAAGATTGACAACTACTAATTTGATAGCAAATTTCAGTTGCCTTCTAGCATGCATGAACCTGCTGTTAAACTCACCAATTCTTTGGGGTCTGAATTTCTATCAATAATAATTTCTGCATTACGGTAAAGGCAGACAAAGTTTCTAATTTTAAACTTCTTTTTTTTTTACAATTAGGATCATATATGAAACTTTGTAACACAATGCTGGCAAACACTTTATCTATGTCCACAGTTAAAACCTTCTAAATGTATTCAGTTTTATATAGTACACATATACCTAAACATTGCCAATCACCTCATCTATTAAAACCAAGTTCCAAAAATTATTTGGGGTTGAAGTTCTTTCTAGCTTATTGCCAGTGACTTGTTACGTTTCATTAGAACAAAAAACATATAAATTACTTTATTTCAAAAAGTCAACAGTCAACTAAAAAAAGTCAACTAAAATGAAAAGTCAACTAAAATGTCAAAATCAATCCTGATTGACACATTCACAAGACACTTTGCTTTGCTTTGCTTTGCTTTGCTTTGGAATTCATCCTCTAAAGTATTTATTCTCTGATAGATATGGAAAACCTGTTAAAATCTTACTGTTCAGTTGTGAGAATGCACACAGATGTCAGACATACCATGGAGCTTCAATTCTGCATTAGAAAAAGCAGAGAAATGTGTGTAGGAATCTGGGAGTCATAAGTTAGAATTATGGATTTGCCTGGTATTTGCTAAGTAATTTTTCTGTCTGTAGTTTATTTAAAATATACACAATGAGCTTTGTATCTACGTTTATGAAACTGATTCAGAACAGACTGTGAGTGTTATTGCAAGCTATACCAATGCAGGCAATGTCACTGTTTACAATACCCCATCTTCAGCTATCCTGCTTTTTTACAATTCTAGCATGAGGAGTAGGTATGGATTTTCACCAAATCAGTATGTTTGGAGCACGATATATACTCAATTTTATATCTTGGAAAGGTGTACATGTATGAATACAATGAGAGTTAAGGAGCTGAATTTATGGTTTTAGTACAGACAGTGATGCTGTCATCACTGATTTGCACAGATTCTGACTGTTGTCAGAATGAATTTTTCAGTTACCTCTAAAAAAGTAGATAATACTGAAAACACTGGATACAGAATGAAGAAGATGTTGTAGAACTCTTACAGTAAGTTAGTCTACCAACAAAGAGATCACTCAAGGCTGATACTTGAGGATTTATTTCAATGTCCTTCTGAAAGGAAAATTCCATAAGAAAAAAAGTTCTATTCTCATCCAAAGTGCTTATATCCCATTTTCATGTCCTTGGGGGTTCTCCCAAAAGCATTTTTCCCTGGTATAAATTCCTCTTACAGAATAGGTCTGCCAGCAGTTATCATAGAGTAACTGAGGTGGGAAGAGACCTCCAGAAATCACTTAGTCAGCTCTGTTGTCCAAGGCAGGCTGAACACAAATTTTACTCAAAAAATTTTACACAATTTTTTGCTTGTTACGAACACCATCACTTTTTGGCTAATTCACAGCTGACTTGGAGATCCATTGGACCATCAGTAAATCTTAGAGTTCTTCTTTTCATCTAGTGCAAGAACTGAGGTTTGTGAGGCTACACTTTGTAAACTCCAGTTTCATCAGCTGTGTTGTGTTTGCATGGCCTGGTCTTGGTAGCAGGGGGGATGTGTGTGTGTGATGTGCATACGTGTGGATTGCAGGGCTTGCTTCTGTGAGAAGCTGCTGGCAGCTTCTTCCATGCCCAGCCAAGCCAATCCCTGGTGGCTCGAAAGACTGACTTGCACCTAGCCAAGGCTGGGCAAAGTAGAAATGGTGGTAATACCTCTGTGATAAGAGATTTAAGAAGAAATGGAGACAAAAAACTGTTGCACGGTTTTAATATCAGCCAGAGAAGAGTAGAATGGAACATGTGAGAACAGCTCTACAGACATTGACATCAGTGAAGAAGAAGAGGGAGGAGGTGCTCCAAGTACCGGAGCTGAGATTCCTCTGCAGGCCATGGTGCAGACCTTTGTGAGAGAGCCCTGCCCCTGCAGCCCATGGAGATCCATGGGGATCCACCTGCAGCCCATGGAGGAGCCCATGCTGCAGTGGATGGATACCTGGGGGGAGGCTGCAATCCTATGGGAAACCTACGGAAAGAGGGGCCCTGCTCCCAGGCTGGAGCAGCCTGCCCTTGGAGGACTGCACCCTGTGGAAGAGTGACCCACACTGCAGCACTCCAGGGAGGACTGTTGCCTATGGGATGGACTCACACTGGAGAAGTTCATGGAGATCTGTCTCCCATGGGAGGGGACTCCACAGTGCAGCAGGGGAAGGACTCCTCTCCCTGAGCAGTGGGAGAAGCCACAGGTCATGGACTGACCATAACCCCCATTCCCATTCTCCTTGCAGGGTAGGAGGTAGAGCTGGGAAAGAGCAAAGGGGGGAAGGCTTTTTTAAGGCGTTTATTTTACTTCTCATTATCCTGCCCTAATTTTATTAGTAACAAAAATGTACTTCTCTTTGCTTCCCCATATTTTGTACCTTTTAGCTATCCTTTTTCCCTTTTCTTGTGTGTATTTCTTCTCTATACTTCTTCTTTTAGGTCTCATCTGTTCTGTTTCTCTTAGTTGGTGAGCAGCAGCAGTGGCACACAAGGTCAGTCTAGGTATGAGGGACAAATTGGGGGATTGCCAAGCTCACAGACACCCAACAGCATCCCAGAGCCCCATGAGGACTGGAAAGCCCCCAAAGACAGTCAGGCATGGTGGTGGGTGAGGTAAAGTGAGATGGCCTGCTATTGAATCAGCAACTGTGGTGAAATCACTCTCCTAGGACTGACACTTGTCCCATCCCAAAATTGCTTCAGGTACTATACTGAGATATCCACCCCCAAGGTAAGACCACCTGCACTGATTAAGACATATGATTAAAGTCACTCTTCATGTAAAATTGAAGAAGTAGTACAAAAGTGAGTCAAGAACGAGAAGTTAGGGAAGATTCCATTGGAAATTCAGTCAATAGGCCAAACCTGTGGTCTCCCCCTTAGGGATGCCAATTGGGTAAGAGCTGTACTCTAATGCATGCTGAATCATCATCTCAAGTTAGCTTTTATTAGGGATTAAAGTTTGTTAGTATACTGTTTTGAATTACTATATTGCTTTAATTATGTTTTTGCAGTCAGATGCTATCATCAGGAACCCTTGAACCTGTCATAATTATATAAATAAATAGAGTTATTCTGTAAATGAGAAACATGAGTCCTTCAAGGGCACTGGCAGTCACTTGCAGTGGGTAAAGGTAAGAAGACCCAGGACAGGGTGTCTCTCTTTGGTCTGTGACCCTAAACAAGTCAGTTGAACCGCCCTCCAATCTGGTGAATGGCTCAGTGAAGGGTCCCCATAATGAGACACTGACAGACTGGTCAGGCACAAGGGTCTCAGCTTTCCTGGGGCATGGACAGACTAATCGAACGTTAGGGGTTTGAGAAAATCTCCCTTTTCATGTGACAAATGCCAGACTGAAACTTGGTGGGACAAATCTTATGGCTGCAGTCTAACCACTGATGGCTACAGGCTCTCCAGAAGAGACAGGTGAGGAAAGAGAGAGGCAGAGGGGTGGCCCTCTACATCAGGAGGTAGACTGAGTGTGAAGAGCTGTCTCTGAAGAGCAGCCATGAGCAGGGCAAATGCCTGTGGCTGAGGATCAGGGACCAAAGCAACAAAGGGAACCTTGTGGATGGTTTAAGTGCAGACCCCTGATCAAAGGGACTCTATTGATGAAGCCTTCTTGCTCCAGCTACAGGAGGCATCATCATGCTCACAGGCTCTTGTCCTGCAGGGGCACTTCAACCATCCCAAACTCTGCTGGGAAAGCAGCATAGCAAGCTGCAGGCAAGCCAGGAGACTCTTGGACAGCATGAGGGATGCTTTCTGGAGCAAAGGAATAGACAGCAGCCCTACCAGAGGGGATACAATCCTGGATCTGAAGGGCACCAGTGGAAGTGAGCTGATGTTGAACATCAGGGCTGGAAGGAGTCTGGGCTGCAGTGACCACACATTGCTGGAGTCTGCAGTCCTGAGGGGTACGGGCCAGGTGAGGAACAAAGTTAGGCCCCTGAACTTTAGGAAGGCAGACTTCCAGCTCTTCAAGGAGATAGCCAGTGAGATCCACTGGGAGACTTCCCTCAGGGACCAGGGAGTGGAACAGAGCTGGCAGATCTTTAAGGAAGTCTTCCACCAAGTGCAAGAGCTGGCAATCCCCAGGAGCAAGAAACCGGGCAAGGAAGGCAAGGGAACAGCAGGGCTGAGTAGGGAACTGCTGGTCAGACTGAAGGGAAAGAAGCAAATGGACAAGCAGTTGAAGTTAGGATGGGTGGCCCAGAAAGAGCTTGAAGAGACCTGGAATTGATCTTGGCAAAGGACACAAAGAATAACAGGGAGGGCTTCTCCAGGCACGTTAACCACAAAAGGAAGGCCAAAGAAGGTGACCCCCTCTGATAAATATGGGTGGAAACTGGTAACAATGAATAAGGAGAAGGCTGAGGTACTCAACATCATTTTGCTTCAGTCTCCAAGGGCAACATTTCTTCCCACATCTCCTGAGACGATGGACAGTAGGACAGGAACTGAGGGAACAAAGTCCTTCCCACTGCAAGTAAAGATCAGATTCATGTCCACTTAAGGAACATGAGTGTACAGAGGTTGGGCCCAATGAGATGCAAACCAGAGTCCTGAGGGAGTGGCTGATGTATTTACCAAGCTGTTCTCCATGATATTTGAAAATGTCTTGGAAGTCAGGTGAAATCTTGGGTAATAGGAAAGAGGAAAACATTGTACCCATCTTCAAAAAATGTAAAAAGGAGGACTTTGGGAAGTACCAGCTTGTCAGCCTCACCTCTGTGTCTGGGATGATCATGGAACAGACCCTCCCAGAAGCTATGTTAAGGCACACATCACACAGAGAGGTGATTTGGGACAGCCAGCACAGCTGCACCAAGGACAGATCCTGCCAGACCAAGCCAGTGACCTTCTGTGGTGGGTGACTGCATCAGTGGCCAAGGGAAGGGCAAAAGATGTCATATATCTGGACTTCTGTAAAGCCTTAGGCTCCCACAATATCCTCTTTCTAGGATGGAAGGAGATGAATTTGTTGAATGGATTGTTAGGTGGATGAGAAATTGGTTGGATGGTGGCATCCAAAGGGTTGTGGCCAATGTGATGAGTGGTGTGCCTCAGAGGTCCATACGGGGACCAGTGCTATTTAACATTTTCATTATGACATAGACAAATGGATTGGATGCACCCTCAGCAAATTTGCAGGTGACACCAAGCTGAGTGATACAGTTGGCACACCTGAAACATGGGATGTCATCCAAAAGGCTCTGGAAAAGCTTGAGAAGTGGATCCTTAGGAATCTCACAAGGTTTAGCGAAGAATACTGGTTTTGGCTGGTGTAGAGTAAACCTCCACAGTGGCTGCTATGGGGCTGTGTTTTGATTTGTGCTGAGCACAGAGTTGATAATATAGAGATGTTTTTGTTACTGCTGAGCAGGGCTTGCACAGAGCCAAGGCCTTTTCTGCTTTTGGTACAGCCACACTGGGGAGGAGAGTGGGGGTGCTCAGGAGGTCAGGAGGAGACTCAGCCAGAATAGGTGACACAAACTGACCAAAGGGATAATCCAGACCCTGTGACAATCCATCCTCAGTGTATAAAGTGAGAGGAAGAAGGAGAAATGGGGTGGGGGGTGCTTTTGGAACAATGGTGTTTTTCTTCCCAAGCCACTGTTATGTGTGATGGAGCTCTCCTAGAGCTGGCTGAACACCTGCTGAACACCTGTCTGTCCATGGGAAGCACTGAATTAATCCCATGTTTTACTTGTGTTTGGATTCTGCTCTCCCTTTTAAACTGTTCTTATCTCATCTCCTGAGCTCTTCAGCTTTTACCCTTCTGATTCTCTCCCCAGCCCTGCTGATGAGAGTGAGTGAAAGGCTGTTGGGGTTTGGCTGCTGTTTGGGATCAAATTATGACACAAAACCAAGTGCAAGGTGCTGCATCTGGATTGGGACAACCCCTGGTACAAGCGCAGGCTGGGATGAGCAGATCAGAGCTGCCCTGCTGAAAATGATTTGGGTGCTGGTGGGTGATGAGAGGCTGGACATGACCCAGCCATGGGCACTCCCAGCCCAGAGAGCCACACGTGTCCTGGGCTGCATCCAGAGCAGGGTGGGCAGCAGGGCCAGGGTGGGGATTCTGCCCCTCTGCCCTGCCCTGCTGAGACCCCACCTGCAGGGCTGCATCAGCTCTGGGTGCCAGCACAGGAAGGACAGGGACCTGCTGGAGGGAGTCCAGAGGAGGCCACCAAGATGATCAGAAAGCTGGAGCACCTCTCCTATGAGGAAGCTGAGACAATTGAAGAAGAAAGGCCAAGAAAGGATGCACCTTCAGGGAGACCTAATTGCAACCTTCTAGTACCTGAAGGGAGCCTACAAGAAACATGGCGAGATTTTTTTTTTTTTTTGTAAGAACATATAGTGACAGGACAAAGGGCAATAGTTTCAAATTGAAAACCAGTAGGTTTCAATTAGATATCAGGAAAAAATTATTTTGTGTTTTTTCTCTCAAATGTCAATCCTTTTTCTAGACTTCATTGCCCCATTATTTGTGTACTTCTTATATTTAGTCTCTGTAAAACACGTCCCTTTGTCAATAAAGTGGCAGGAAAGTTGGATTAACCAACAATTTTGTTTCTTCTATCAATTCCTGCTAATTGCTTCTATTACCTGCCTTGACACCAGGCTTGATGCAAACAACTTCACCAGAACACTGAAAATCTTGTGGCTTTCTCTTTGTAAATATTTTTATGAGAAAGCAGTGAAAATGTCAAGTTTGATGTTATAGAGCCCAAAAAGGTCATCTTAATGTTTAAGAAAAGGTCATGCCTATATTTAGCCCCAACTTCAATATATATAAAAGAAAAATATATTAATTGCCAGAAATGAATTTTTCTGATAGTAATTTTTGCAGCTTGTGAAATTTAGGTAACACTTACAGCTCGGTCTATCTGATCTCTATGTTACAATACCTAATGTATATTCTGATTTCTTTAACAAAATCATAGTTTATTCATTATTTTCACTGTTGCAGTGGAGAATGGAGTAGATCCTTACACAATAGGCTTGAGTTCACTCTAGTGAAATGCTCTTACTGAGATCATTCAAATATTGGGAAGATAATTATTGCAAGAACTATGTCAGAAACAATCAGGTGAAATGACACTAACTTTTAAATATTACTGTTAATCATTTTGCAATTACTTTTTATCTTCCAAATGACATCTTACTCTCCTTATACAATTTTCTGCTTTGAAATGACCTGCGTGTTTTGATTTGAGTTTTCTGGAGATCAAGAAGCAATCTTTCACTTCTGATGACATTTCTTCTGACTCTGAATGTGTTTTCTTTGGCCTCAAGCCTGTATGTAATCCTGAAAACATTGTGCCTTGAGGTTAAATCAACAGGATTTATTTTTTCTTTTATATTGTTCATCTGTGTATTCATGTACGTTCTATTGCATCCTTTCACTCTTTGGATTAAGTGCTTTGTGAGTTCCAAGACACAGAAGCTGCCTTTGAATTATAGGATCATAAGATACTTTATGTTGGAAAGAGCTACTGGAGGTCATTTTGTCAAACCACCTGTTCAAAGAAGCTTACCTAAGGTGAGGTTGCACAGAGCCATCTTCTACTGAATCTAGAAAAATTTAGAAGATGAATACTTTGTATTCTGCTCCAATTCCTCCGATCATCTGTGTTTTTCTTTTTCTTTACAGGCAGTGAAAATTCATAACTTGTTACTTCTGCCTATTGTTCTTCTGATGTGCACCTCTAAGGAAAGTTTGGTTCCATCTTCTCTGCAATCCCCCTGCAGGTAGGTGAAGAGTTTCCTTCTAATCTCCAGTGTAAACAAAAACTGCTGTCTGAGCTCTTCCTCCTCAGGTGCTCCGTCCTCCTTACTTTCTCTTGCCTCTGCTCAGCCTTGCTCCAGTAGGTGGTGGAAAGCCCAAAATTGAACACAGTACTACTGTGTCATGGATGGATTGATGTGCTGCACTTGTAACAGAGATGTAGCAATGTGTTTTTTCGTCTAAACCAGCGATTTACCAAAGTTTCATAGTAAATGTGAGAGTTGTTAAATCAGAAGTGGTGGCAAGGAGCTCTTAAGTGTTTACTGCATAAAGGACAGGGTCAGGCAGAACTCTCAGAGACCTTGCTGTTGACTCAGAGGTTCAGAAAGGACCCTGTTGCTTTCTAAACTTCTTTCATGAGGGGAGCTCACATGCTGCTGCATCCAGACTTAGTCCCAGACTTAGTCCATGTCTGAATGATGACATGGGCACAATCAATCCCTTATATCTTAGGCAGGATTTCAAAGTTTAGGATCCAATTGATCCCTTACCAAGGATCTATTACAACAGGGAATCTCTCAGCCTTGAGGAGTAACCTTGAGAGGTGTCCCTGCTCAAGGGGAGGTCCTGGCTGCAGCCTGCTGTCCCATGGGAGAGATCAATGGGCCCTGGGCTCTCCTTTGTTTCTGGGGGAGGATGGCTGACTTGCACCAGCTCTACTCGGGCTTGGCACGTGCTCAACTAGCCCTTGCCTTGCTGAACAAGAATTATGGACCTTGGCTGTTGAGCAAGAGTTATGGCCCTGAACTATTGTATCTGTCAGTCAGATGCACCACAAACATCACTGGTGGCCATTGCTCGAGTAGAAATGGGGGAAGTGGGGATACACCATCACATGCAGACATAGTCTTGAAAATGCCAAATAGAGGGAAAAGTTCGTTCCTTGACCTCTTAGTCTGCACCTTTCAGTCATTCCAGACTAGGTTAGATCCAGGACATCTAGGCTCTATGTAATCTGGAAATTAATACTGAGGTTTGGAAAAAGAAATATATTTTTTGTTTTCAGCTAAATGAGAACTTTTTATAGTTGATGACGTGATGAAATGTGGATAGCAGTTTACAAGAGACCACAAGATGGTGCTAGAGATGGACGACTTCAAGGAGCTGTACAGTAGCAGCCACTGTGTCTTGTTTCTGGGCACCAGTCAGGCCAGAGACAATGAAGGGAGGGCCTGGTAGAGTATCTTCTTTTCTGCAGTCTCTTTGTATAAACAGGGAATATGGAGAGTCACACTTACAGCACACAAACAGATTTCTTTGGTTAGAGAAATTATGGACTAGCAGAATCACAACCAAAGTGATGCTAAAATAATGTCTGTTTATAATAATGTATGTATATATATGTATATAATATAATGTACATATATAATATATAATGTATATATAATAATGTCTGTTTATTCAAAATTCATGCCATGTACATGTAAAAGTAGCAACACTCAAGGGAGAGTATTTTTCTGTTTGAATCAGCTGGGAATTAGAAGACACACATGTATTTACTGGGATGGCACCCTGACCACATCATCCTGTCTAAGAAAAAAGAACCCTTGACATCAGACTGAGTGCACAGTGAGCATTTAACACCACGGAAGAGGCATAAATGAGTCCTTCTACCGAGATGTTGTGTTACTGAAGATCCTTAACTGAAACTGCATAATTTGGATTGCTTACAAGTTTTAGCAGTTTTGTAATTGCACCTATGTGAGATTGTAAAAATTTGTTTAGACTGTAGAGACATTCAGTGTCTACTGAATGTTGAACAAGGATTATGGCCCTTGGCTGCTGAGCAGGAGTTATGGCCCTGAATCACAAACATCACTGGTGGCCATTGCTCGAGCAGAAATGGGGGAAGTGGGGACACACCATCACGTGCAGACATAGCCTTGAAAAAATGCCAAATAGAGGCAAGAAAAATGACAACTTCTAATTCCAATTTCTAGCTCTTTTGGTTCCCTATAATGAAGGAAGCGTATGTAACACAGAGAAATATCACTTGCTTTACAGTTATTGTAGTTCTTCTCACAGGTTTTATTGTAGGAAGTCACAAATATGGTCAAAATGCTACAAGTAATATATGAAGAATACTTGCATTACATTGGTCTAAGCAAACAAAATGCAGTACTTTATTTAAGGCACAGCTTTGGAAGGGCAGAAATACAAGAGTGACATATATATATTATTTTAATAATTATCACATCTGTTAAATGAAAGTTAAAGAATATAATTGTTGTTTTAAACAGCAAAATACTAATTATATTTCATATTTGAATGTTAGACACATTGGATTTTATTGTAAAGTGTTTGAAACTATATTTTTCTGAAAGGCTAAAAATGAAAGCCATTCTGAAATGGCTTTCATTTTCTGTTTTAAAATAAAATTTCTAAATTATTTCCACCTCACATATTAAAAACTTTTCTGCCACTCGCAAGACACTTAGATTAGTGGGAACTGGAAAATGTCAATTTGAAGGGATTTTATGATCAAAAATAAGACTTCAGCAAAGATTAGGATAGAGAATTTTTAAACTGGCTTTACTCTATACATTAAAAATTATGAAGTTGTCTGATTTTACTGTGTTTTATGAGAAAAGAAGTCAAATGATATTACTATCTTAGACATCAAATCCAAAATTTTACAAAATTATGACTGCTGTATTCCATAAGGGTTTATTTTCCCTTGAATTGTTAAAAAGATGGCACATGGTAAAAGTACAAAATTCTGCATATAACCATAATTTAAATTTTAACTATAAAACAGATTAAAATTTAACTGAGGTAAATGTTACTTTTGTGGTGATATCAGCAAAGCTGATTTCATTAATATGCTTTGTACAGGCTTTATGGTGACTTGTCGTCTTTTCATCAACTTCCCATCTAGCACAATCTATAATTTAGTGAGGTGACTACACTACACTACCAATAATAAATGTATGACTATGAAGTATTAGTGTATCAGATAGTGAAATTAACGTTCTTACTACGACTGAATCTATTTCTTGTGCGACATCTTAAGCAGTTTAAGTTAACTTGATTCTAGTGTAATAAATGCTGATTTATTATATTAATATCTAGAGTTTTTAGAGTCTTCATGCTAACTCTTGGCAGTTTATTGAACTCTTGGCAGGTCCAGAGCTTGTAAGTATTATTTAGAAAATATTTAAAAGCTCTCTTCAATGAGCATTATAACTAACATAAAGATTTTTGCTATTTGAAGAATACAACAAGCAAGCTGTGAAATCTTTTAAGGTCTCACAGACCTTTGGAGTTTAGTTTACAACAGAAAATTGCATTATTGCAATGTGCATTGGTGTGATTGACTGACTGGTGTTAGGATTCTTATTTCAGCTGTTTGCATTGTTTATTATACTTACCCAGGATTACTCCTGCAAGTGTGTTATATTGTAGGCTGTTTTGCTGCAATTAAGCAGCAGTCTCTTGGTGTAGGTGCACTATTTATACACATACAGTCTCAAATTACTTGCGTCACAGAAAATTGCCACTAAATCAGAGTGGAAGATAATGTACAGCAATGAAGAGCCAGATCTTTAACCCTTAGTGATCCTGATAATTTTCAGGTTGTTTTCTCATGTATTTCAAATAGGTTATGGTTTGGGGGGCATGGTCTATGGACATTTAAGTGTCACATCTTCCATTTGACATTGACAGACCCTGTAGCCCAAAGTTAAGTACTCTTATGGGTCCTCCAGTGTAGCCCACCTAAACACTTAATGTTTATTTTATTCAGTAATTTTGAACATTACTGTTTTTCTGATACTGTTCTGCACTCTGCTTTGCAATTTAACATGCAATTGTATTTCCCTCTATGACTCAGAAGTGGAAGCCAATGTGTCAGAGCAATTTTCTGCTGTGTTTGCAGGCATCTGTTATGGCCCATCAGTTCAATGTGCCTCCCTCCCTCTGCCTGCACATTGTGCATCTGATGCTCTGTGTACATTTTCTTAGGGAGCTGCCGTGCTGGAGAGATGCTGAAATTGCATAGTGTACTACATGGGCTGGCTTGGAGCTAGAGGTGCAGAGACATCTTCTAGCTTCCAGCATCTTCCCTTATTCTCAGATAGAGTCAAGACACCTATTCTTACTCTTTCTCCAAGTCAGTCAGTCAGGATATGCACATATGCATTTAACAACTTCTGAAAGTTTTCTTGTCACACTCAGGTGAGCTTATAAGACACAGTTTATAAAAAGTAAAATGTTTATCGCATGGAAAACTAATGGCATATTTTATGATCATATTCATATATGTTCCTTATTGTTGCCATCTTTGAAATATCCCCTGTATATTTTCCCACACCAGAATATTTTGTTTCCTTAAAAACACAATTGGAAGGTAGGACACAGAGACTGATCAGTTAGTATGCTTTTCAAACTTAGCCTTCCTCTTTTGCTATTGAATGTCCAGAAATAAAGGATTTTGGTGGCTTAGAAATTATGAAAATGTAAAAATTTAGCCCAAACAGAAATTAGCTGGTGTCAAACTTCCTCATCTTCTTAGGAGATGTATGGGCACTTAGGCCACTGAAAGGTAGACAAGTTACTTTTCCTGTAAATATGACACCCTGAAGTAAAAATTTTTGTCCTCATTGGGCTCTTTGTTTTCCAGCTTGCGAATATCAAGTGAGTCATCATTCACACACAGATAGTAACTTCTGTCTTCATAGCATTGGAACTGCACTGAATCTCCTTGGTAATGCATGATGAAGAAGTTATTATCTTCACTCAGCTATGAAAATACACAAAGTAAAAAACACATTGTATTTCTAATGCCATTCCATAATGTCAAATGTGACAAAAATTCATGTATGCTGTTGGTTTGTTATATTTTATGCTTGTTATACTTTTCTCCAGTGACTCATATTTACCAATTTTTAAATAAACCTTAGGCAACAATTAATAATTTTGGGATTGATTCTTTGATAACTATGAATAAAAGTAATACCCATGTCCCTCAAAAGACTGAGTAATACCAGACTAATAGATGCATTCCTTTGCTTCACAAAAATACCAGCACAGTTTTCTCAGTGTATTTATGATATCTTAAGTTTTTCATTTGGTTATTTTCTCACCTTAGGCCTACCCTATCAATTGCCACTAGCAGTAAAATGTCTATCCACAGTTTTGCTTGCTTCTTTTGGAGTAAAATTAGAATGTTACAGTAGAAACTACTCTTAAACAACTTAAGCTCTATTACCTGTGGCTTTTCTGTATATCTCAGGTTCCAATGCACTTTTTAAAAAGATCCATCTCTGGAGCAATAGCTATTGTCTAAGGAGCTACTCTGTGTGTGTGGGTGGGTGAGTGGGTGGGTGGGTGTATATATTTGTGCTGACTGGGCATCTCAGGGTGAGGATGGAAAAAGAGTTACAAAAAACCATCGTGCTAGAGAGAGGAAGAGTCTGTACTGAAATCTGCAGAAACTGCTAAGCTTGGGGCTCCAAAGGGCTGCTGAACCTGCCCATGGTCTCCAGCACTCCTCCAGCGCCCTACCACAGGTCGTGTAATCCACATCACATCCAAGCAGCTGCTGTAGCTGGACAGAGATTACTGGGCAGTGTGTGTGAGCACAGCTGCTGGAATCAGCAGCCCTGGGTGTGACTGTGCACAGCTGCCTGGAACTTGCTGGGCTGGGGGTGTGAGCCCCTGCTCCTGCCTCTGTGCGCTGAGAGAAGGAGTAACTGTCAATACTGTGTGAGTAGTTACCTGATGCTAATAGTGGGACATTAATTAATAGAAGGTTGAGATTTGTGTTTCCCCCAACGCAGCTTCCTGCCAGAGGGCAGGGAATTTAAAGTATCCTTTGGGAAAGACTGAACATATAAAAATCAAATTATTTTAACTTTCCTTTTGAGTGACCTTGTTCAACACTCTTGCTCTGCCTATGTTCTATAAGTCTGCCCATGTTCTGCCCAGTTCTATAACTCTGACTAGTCTGGTGTATTATCATTCCTTAAGGGGACCTCTAAAAGGAAACAGAATCCTTGAGGAAAAGCAGGAGTGCATGTAAAGGTACTAGCTTGCTGGAGATTACAGTGTTGGCAATAACCACCTTTTGACAGAAGGAGCAATGTGTCCTTTTAGCCTGTATGACAACAGGAGATGGAAAGAAATTGTCCTGCAGTTATTGCAGAATACCTCAAGGAAACTTGGGGAATACACCTGTTATCAGCAAAGCTATAATGGGAAGCAGCTAGAATATTCTGTCCTGATCAATTCAATGAAACAACAGTGTCTGCAGCTTCAAAAAAAAATTGAAGTTTTAAAAAATACTGTTAAGAAAGTTGAAAAAGATTTGTGTTTTGGGAAACAAATACCTACTAGGGACTCAGAATGGTAAAAAGTAAACATAAAAGGAATAAGAATGTTTGGTGAAAGAAAGCCAGTAGAAGCAAGGAGGGAGATTCATATGTACAATGCAGAAATTCACGCTAGAGCAAGGGAGATTCCAAAGGGGTTTTGTAAAGCAAAATTTACATGCTCACAAAGGCAAATTGAGATTCAGAAATTTAAAAATACCTACTGTACCTGCATGAAATGATGGAAAATTAGATGGAAAACTGTAAGAGGAAAATGATTTGGAGAATGACACTATTTGGCTGGGAGAAGGAAGAACTCAAAATAGAAGTATAATGAAACACCATCAGGGCTGGGATGGGCAGTAGGTCTTTGGAAAGAGCAAAATGTTTTGCAAGAAATCATGGAAGAGGTGATTTTCTATTATGACCTGTAAAGGAGGATGATGAGAAAACCTGGAGAATGTGGTGGACTACTGCCAGATAATGTTCCTCCTGAGGATGGTTTCTACAGTAGGACTCAAGACAATTTGCAAGTTCCAAGAAAAAAGCTACTGATTTTTAGATACAATCTGATATTTTGCTTTCCATTGCATTAAATGAAGAACCAATTTACAGCTTAGGTTTCACATTTAATGACAAAAAATTCACCTTTATTCATGTCCCACAGGTGGTTCACAATGCACTTGAAATAGAACACATATGCTCATGTCAGAAAAATGCCACAAATATTGTCTTACAGGCTAAAGAAAAACGGGTCAGAGAGTAGTATACAAGTTTTAAAATGAATAGACTCAAAATTATATAAAGTCAGATCAATTATGGCACAATGAGCATTACTCCAAGCTAGGTTCAAATCCTGCACTGTAACCTAGGAAGAAACTAGAAGATAAAAAGGAACGGATTTGAAGGCCAGCTGAAACAGAACATCTTGCGGTGTTATAATGTGTTACACAAAGGAGTGTAGGGCACACTGCAATCTACATTTTGCCTCAGATCAAAGAGAATCAAAGGAATCAAAGAGCATGTGATCAAAGAGACATGAGTGTGCAATGATGATAAGCAAACTAGTAAAACTGAACTGCCACCTCAATTGTATCACAGAAGTTATGGACATTGAAAGGCGTTACAAATTAGTTATGTGGTTTGTGGCTAAAACAGGATTGATGACACACCACTGAAAATTTTGGCTGTTGTGCAGTGCATGCACAACACCACGAGCTTCTCTTTCTTTCCATTCAGACTCAGTGCGTAAGCTGGGATGGACAAGAGGCTGAGATGCAACACAGCTGGGAGGACAGCTGTGTTAGAGTGGCCAGAGGGATACTCTATGTCATGTGATGTCATGACCAGTCATAAAGGATGTAAAGGATAGGAAATGTGGGGTTGGGAGGATGGGTGTCTGCTTCTGAGAAGACTACTACTCAGACACTGTCTGAGCATTGGTCAGGGGAGGAGATGAGTAAGTGCTTTTGCATCATTTGTGGTTTTTTCTGACCTTCGTATGTTTTACTTTTGAGTTTTTTTCTTAATTCAAAAATTTCCTTACTTTTGCTCTTGCTGTTCTCTAATAAACTGATAGTGTGGTGTTGGCTCTTGCAAATGTTAAATGTATGTTATAAGGTTAGAAGAAGTTCTGTTAAGATCTGGTGTCTTTTCATATAAGTTTTGTAATATTGAAAGTTAATCTCTGACCACTGGAAAGTTGAAGCAAGAAGGACTGCACAGACTCCAAAAGGTGGGACAAAGGAAGAGCTGGGTCGGAAGAGTGACATATGGATGAGTGTGGGGAGGGCTGGCTTACCAGGGGGTTGGCTTGTCAATAGCATATGTAAGGATTACTGCAGGTGTGGGCAGTGTGTGTCTGGCTGCAGCTAAGCACCCAGCACTGCCCCTTTTTCCTTATGCAGTCCCTTGTTGTGGTTCAATAAACCTTTCTAAATGTTAAGAAGTGAGGTGTCATTTCTCGCATATTCTGTCCCCTGGCAGGAGAGTGGGTCTGGTGCAGGGGCTTGGATGCTGGCTGGAGCAACGCACCTCAGTCTATTTTTTTACCACAGCTGGTCCTTCCTGACAAATAGTAGGGCTGTGCTTCCAGCCCTGGGTCAGTCAGCTTCAGGTGTATTGGACACCCCTCCACTGAAAGTAAACTTTGGCCTGTACACTGCTGCCAAAGTGATCAATAAAAATGCTTTGGCAATATCAGCTGTGGCATTCACTCTGCCACCTTTGATTCCATTCATACTGAAGGTGCAGGATCTCTGATACAGCAGCCCTGAATGAAAGGAATGTTCAGCCCAGAACAGTCCACTTTCAACACCCATCAGACTTCTACACTGGCCATATGTGACCACTGAAGAGTGAGTGAGGCTTGCAGATCACTCCTTGGTTTTTCAATAGATGAATCAACTTTTGGAGCAAAAAAACCCAAAAATCTCAGGCTGCATGCTGGGTGCCAAAAAAGACCATCAGCTTGCTGCCAAGCACAGTAAACATGGCATTGTCAGTACTTACAAGGTAAAAACTTCAGGATCAAGGTATCTTAGTAGGCCTCACCAGATTTTACATGTTTGGAGTTTATTTTGGCCAACTGGAGTAAAGAATAAGTCTCTTAATAAAGTCTTTCATGACTGCACAGCCTCTGGTATAATCTCCTTCCTTCTTGTCTTCACCAAACTACTCAGTAAAACAGAGAGGACTGTGGAATAAAAACTTTTACAGCTCTTAATAGAACTTTCACAGCTGCAGTACTTCAGGTCCCAGTCCACCCAGGCTGGGATATTCCAGTCAAAATTTTGGCAAATGCTGTCCAGATACAATGATCTAATAATCTTGCATTATCCAGCAAGGGACAATAACTTGAAGAAAAACAGCCTGATCCAGCAATTGAGATTGCTGAATTCTATCCTTTAGTATTCTTTTACGCATATGTGTTAATTAATGAAGATTTGAAACAGAGGGAAAATTGAGTGCTACTAGTACTTCAGAAAAGATGAGAGGGTGATGAATACATCACCAAAAGTCTGAGTATAGCAATGGGTCAAGAATACATTGAATATTATGGTTGAACCAGAACAGAAATTACACTAAAATGAGATACTACAGATGTAGTAGTGTATATGTACTGAAGATGTGTGCTTCTTTGATAACCATTGTATGCTCACTAATTTCTGCACTTCCAGAAGAGTAAAAAAAGAGAAATAGTAAAAAATTCACACATAATTAATGCAAATGATAAAATGGGAGCTGTCTTACCTACTGGGAGAATTATGAGCGATGGGTGGGGGAACAGCAAAAACCTTTTAAGTGGAGAATCTAAAGTGAAATACTGTTCTGTAGCCCTGAGATCATTCTGTTGTGTAGTTAACTGCATTTTTTTCTATGATATTATTAATTATGATAAGCATGGTCTATTATAGAGTTAGAATAATCACAGTTATAAGCAAATGCTCCTGAGTGAACTGTTGGGGTTGGCTTGTGCACTACTGCTCTGGCTGGGATGCTGCCACTGTGTGAACTGTGTGAGGCCATAGTTGTGCCTACAGTGCAGTTTTCCACTCCTGCCACAACAGCATTGCAATAAATATTGGTATTGCCTTTCTGACTTAATCCCCGATCAGAATCAGATGTTATTGTAAACTATTACTTGCTGTAATTTTAAATAATTATTTTATTGTTATTGCAATCTAATTAATATATTAAAATTTAATTTAATAAAAGATGTTTCAATTCATATTGATTGTGAACCATGTCTCAATGTTTCAATTGCCTTGGTTACAGAAATGAATGTTTACAACACATACAACTTGTTTACAGCTATACAACTCTTCCTGGTATAACGATAGGGTCCACAGATTCTCACATTTCTGCTAATTCTACTGGCAGTCTTCAAACAGAAAAAAAGAAAATGCCTGTCTTTTAGATTAGCTATTCAAAGCTAGTAGATTAAATATCACATTGCAGCTCTGAGTAGTTTTGTCATTATCCATGAGAAGTATTTCTCCATCTCAGTGCACTACTCCCACACTTTCTCATCCTAAGGACAATGCAGGCATTATTCATCACACTAGGAATTATTTACTGATCGGTACATTCATTTTAGAAGGTTTATGAAGAATCTCATGATTCAGAGTTGCCTATGATTTTGCCTCTTTACCCAACTGGATGTGGTTCAAGTGCAGACTTCTGATTTCTCCTCATACAAATGAGTGACTGTTTTTCTTCTATTTCAGGGTATCAGTAAGAAACCATGATGAGCAGATCATCATGGTTTGTCTTACTACGTAATGAATGGGATCCCAAAAAGAATTTTTCATTTTAACTATGTTTAAAAACCCAAAGTGATATATAGATCTCTACAGTAATTGTTACAGCTCTTTCCAGATGTCTCCCAAAACTTGCTGGCCTAAGGACACTAAACCTCTGTGAACAGCTCCAGTTTAAAAACTGTATGAAATAAAAAAGTGTATTAAATATAATTAGCAAAAGTCAATATGACTGTGATCATTTATAACATACAAGGGGGGGACTAAAAGTTGCATTAAAAATTTCCTAAGCTTTGCTGCTTTCTCCTGTGGGGAGCCAAAGAATATTACTGGCAGAAGAGTAACTCAGCAGAACTTGAACTGAAGGACCCACTTAGATTTTCCAGGCTCAGAATGTAGCAGATTTGTTCATTAATTATCAGTAGTGTAGCTCATACCTGTTGAAAACCATCTCAGATAGATGTCAATTTACCAGAATTGGAAATTCAATGCTTTCTGATTTAGGAGAAAGGTCAGCATTTTAGAAATTTTAGGCTGGGAATTTCAGGTTTTCAGGGTTTCACAGTCCCTCTTATGAAGTTCTGAAACTGCTTGGGTCCAGAGAGTTCTAATTTTGCCTAGTGAAATTGGAAAGATTGGCTTTTCAGTTGAATAATAAAGCCACAGGGCTACAGTCCTAATTAAAAATATTATTAGTTATATTTCCTTAGTTTTGCATTTTCTCTAGGTTATAACATCTACTATCCTAAAGTTTAGGTATCCCAAAGAGCAACTGATTTCCTTCATGTGCCTACTATGTTTTATCATTTCTATACAGAGAAGAGTCAACAAAACAAAGCGTTTGTCAAAAAAACATGTGAAGAAACCACCCAGTTATCTGTATTTCTGTCCACAACACATTACTCCCAATTTATAATCATCTGATGACATGAAATCCATCAGATGAATTTCTGATTCATCTGAAAAAACCCTGAAAATGACTGATTTCCTTCATGTGCCTACTATGTTTTATCATTTCTATACAGAGAAGAGTCAACAAAACAAAGCGTTTGTCAAAAAAACATGTGAAGAAACCACCCAGTTATCTGTATTTCTGTCCACAACACATTACTCCCAATTTATAATCATCTGATGACATGAAATCCATCAGATGAATTTCTGATTCATCTGAAAAAACCCTGAAAATGACAGGGTTTTATTACTTCCCAGAAGTTTATGACTGATGGATTCATTAGTTCTTTAAACATCATAACTTTTGTAATCTGATCCTTCTAGATCCCTTCTGCTAATGTACTCACCCAGATTTTCTGTATCTTGCCGAAGAATTTCTACCAGATAAAATCTACTTTGTGTCTCCCTTCATTTTGTATAAGCATAATAATACAGGAAACATATCCACCTTTCATGTTTCAATAGAAAGTCAGATATTTTGCCTGGAGATTGAAGGATGTAGTCATAATTGTATTTTCCCTTTTCTGAGAAAAAAAAATCAACTCAAAGAAAAGTAAGCAATTCGTCACTTATTGAGTAACAGGATGAATTTAGATGCCCTTTTTACACACCTGTATTTGCATACACAGTCTCACACATAGGTTTTTATTTGTTTGATCGTAATTGTATACCTGTTTAAAGTCAGGATCTTCATGGTTGCAAGTTTTCATATCACATCTCTTCACTGAAGGACAATCTGGCTCTGAACAGGATGCTTTTAAGACCTGTGTTTACAACAAACAGATTTATTAATTTTGTAATTTAATTTGGTAATTTTTTCATCATATTTTGCTTTTCAAACCCGTCAAATGTGGCGTTAGTTCTAAAAAAACCTATCTTTTTTTTTTAAAGTTCATTAATTATTACATTCAAATAATCCCAGATTAATAAATTGATAAATTATTGAAAAAAATTCATTAATATATTCCTCTTTCACAATTTGCACTGCAAAATGAATTGGGCTGAAAGCAAATACGCAAGACAGTCCTTCAAACTATGTAATGCCCAGGTCCTATCTAGAAATGCAGCCCTTATTGAACCGTATTGTACCAGGATACCAAAACTTTTTCCAGATAAGAAGCCTTGTCCTGTTCCATACCAGAATTCCTGTTGAGACTAAGGAAATTATTTGTATTGTGCTGGAAAAAGAAAGGTTTGTGATCTTTCCAAGGTTTTACACATTTGGTAGATGCTAAGTATGTCTTCAGATAAGAACTGCTTTCTATTGTGTCAAGAAAAAGAAAAGAATGATAAACAATTCTTATTTCACTTGCTGCACCTGTTGTTGTGCACAGGTGGAATGTGTTATGGAGATTTGTTTACCAAAGGGTGATTTCTTAATTGGCCAATGGTGATGGCCCTTGGATTCAATTGACCAATCTGGTCCAAGCTGTGTCGGACTGTTAGCGAGGGCGATGAGTTTCTTAGAAGTATGGTACGGCACGGCATGGCATGGCATGGCATGGTATAATAAAGCAATTGATCAGCCTTCTGAAATCATGGAGTCAATGTTAATTATCACGCCACTGGGGACCCATGCTATGATAAATCCATTAAGGCTCAACACTCAGTTCTTCTCTTGATTTGGTGGAACACCCCTCAAAAAATTGATTTATGAGAAGGCAACCTCTGAACCAGAAAAATCCTTTAAAAATAGTTGCTGTTTCAGGGACAGAAAGGAAAATCCCTTTCTGTGAGTAATAGGGTAAAATATGATTTATGCGTCTTACAATATATATTTCCCTAGAAAAATTCAGGAAATAGATTTTATGAAGAGTCATTGTGAGTTAAAAACAAATGAAAAAATCCAAGACTTTTTGAGAAAGCATTTGGTGATTTCCACCATCATGCATGCCTGACATTAGACAGAGGGTTATTCTTTATCTCAACATCTCTGTATAAACAGAGCTTCTTGGACCTTTGCTCTGCTGTAGACGGTAAATTGCAACATAGCATTCTTCCTCAGACAGATTTGGCACTGATTATAATCCCTCTCTGGGAAAGACTACCTTGCCTTCCCTTCCTATCAGAAGCAAACCTTCACAAGATTGGAGAAAATGGGAATGTTTAAACACCAGATGGCAAATGTTTGAAACTGGATGTTCAGCTGTGTGTTCTCTTCATCATATTCCTTGTTCTGTGATGTGCATTCATTGGAAGAAAATAATTTCCATCTTAAACTCATCTCTTTCCAAGGCAAGATTTCTGCTTTTTACTTTCCTCTTATTTTCCTGCATGTTTTCTGGCTAAGAAGCTCCCTCTTCCTCCACAGAGACTGGACCCCAACATCCCTGACTATCTTCTAGCGGCAGTAATCAACTACCCAACCCAAAAATTTTTGCAATAATCTTCTCTGAGTATTTCACAAAAAAGAATAAGGGGACATACTCAGAAGTTATGAAATGTGGAAGGTGGTAAGAAAAATGAATTTGAAAAGTTCTGTGGGGGAAATTGTCTTACAGTAAGAGAGAGCACCCACATGTTATAAAGAAAATAAACAACTTACCTTCAGGGAGAGATGTTTCTTACCCTTGCACAACAAGACAAATTCATTAAGCTTTGATCTCTGTGTGAGGCTCACCAAATTTTTAGCATCTGTTTTACACAGAAGAGAATATTGTAATAATATGAGTATCACTTTATAAAATAAAGAAGAGCTGAATATGCTCTACAAAGAGAAAGCATACTTAAGACATGGGAATAAAAATAAATACAATCACTCTTGATACCATTCTCTTGTCTAAAGTATTTAATGCCTGTGACTTTGTGAGACTTTAAATTTCCCATATATATATAGTTAATTTCTCTACTTTTATGGTCAATGTATGAAATATCAGTTGTACATTACTACATGTCATATGAACTACAAAGGCAAATGTAGTGGTAGATAACTCATATGTGTAGTAAACACATTTACTGTATACACCTGGCTATGTATGTCAATATGCAAAATGTAGCATTTTTTCCCCTCTACTTTTTTGCATGTTTCTAGATAATAATCCTTTCACTATTATAATTGTGGGTACATTGGATAAATTCCATTTTTGAGCTAATACTGTTTTTTTACCTTCAGGAAGTAAGACGATATCAATAATATGGGAGATTCTTCAGCCTGCTAAAGTGACAATGTTCATTGTTACCTTCTGGTACTTCAAGATGTCAGCAAAAAGTAAATAAATTAAGGTACCCTTTGCCAACTCATACAGCACACAAGAGCATTACCTAGCAAAACCCAATACGTATGTATTACATACATTGTAATTACATATTACGATTGTTCAATGATGCTATACTTATCTGACTGACTCGCAAACTTACTTCAAAAAACACCACTTATGCTTTTAGAAGTATGACAAGTGTTCCATTTAAGGCGGAAAATATAAAAGAAAGTGGCAGTTGATCTATATGTTTAACTGCAGCTGAATACAAATTTAAAAATGTTAGATTATTATGCATTACCACTTACAGTTAAGGAGTTTGGAGGTTTTTTATGTGTTACCAAAGGCATGTTTTAGCTTTTTAAGGATATGCAGAATTAGCAGAATGTATTCATCTCACTTGACTAATTTTAGCTTCTCTTGGACCTGATTTTAGTTGCCTTAACTTTCCTTAACTGTAATACTTTTGTATTATTCTTCTGAAGGAATTTTTCTGAGACCGCTTTAGCATGAAAATAGCATTAAAAATCCTTGTTAAAAATTGAGAAAAACTCAAACTGAATATGCCTTATTTGGTTTAAATGAGTATTTAGATAAATATAGTAGGCTACTATAGCAGGTCTACAATTCTGTTATTTTGTATTACTTTTTGTGATATCACCTTAGATTGCCTCAGGGGCAATTGTCCAGTTTTAGTTGTAGCATTTAAGAGACACATCAACAGGCAAGAGAGGTTTCTTATCAAAGTCAAGAGTGTTCTCTCTTGAAGGCAAGAGTGACAACAAAGGAGTTATGCAGGAGTCCATCCAGTTCACCAGGGACATCCATCGACATGACTTATATCCTAACTATCCTTATCTTTCTCCATCTAGAGTTTATTGTGACTTGCTTATACATTGTTTAGTCTGAGTAAGTCCAAAGGAGCCCAACTTTATCACCTCTAAAAGATGTCACAAGTGGTCTATCAAGCAGCCAGAGAATGGCAAGGAAAGCAAGGAACCTTTTTGTGATTGTATATCAATGATACTTCCACTCTGATGGATTTTGAATTAATTACCTTGTCTCTCTGGTCACTAAAACCTTACCAGAGTCTAAGGGGCAATTTAAAAATCCATGCAAAGAAAATGCCTTGAAATTAAATAAATAAAAAAACGTCTTGCTTAGGGATATCCCTAAAAGGTAAAGCTTTGGGATTTGAGAGGTTATCAGTATTTTTATACTGTTCCTTAGAAATCTTCATTTGTCCCTTCTTCAAGGTACATCTGGTACTGGACCAGATTTGTTTTTATTGTTACAGGAGCCCTTGATGATTGGAATTAGAGTGCATTTTTCTTCCACTGTAATACCTGAACTAATATACCTTTGATTTTCTCAATAATTTCGTAAGTGTACAATATGAAAGTTCCCAAAGCCTCCTCCTTCTTCATATTAATTTCTCTTTGGTTTTCCTCTCCTGCTAAAACAGGTCTCCACTTTGACTCATATGCCAGCAATGGAACACCCACACTTTTCTACAAAAACAATTTTGTATACAATATATTCCCTTGCATACATTTATTTTCAGTCCAAGTCACTACTCCTAATTTACAAATTTTGTACTTTGAAGATTTTTTCTTATGGAACACAGGAAGGCTCTTTTATTTTTAGACCGGTCCAGTAACTGAGCTAAGTGAAAAATCTGATACAATATGTTAGTTCTAATGGCAAATCTATGTGTAAAACACTACTACCTTCTTTTCCTACGCTCTAATATATCTTCAAAACCACACCCTAACAAAGAGATGATACCTTTTTTTCCCACAAGATGTTTTTCCTTACCTGCTGCTTCATTCCTTGTGAACACGCTTAACCACGCAATATCTAAAATAGAAGGTATTTAACAAATACATAGATCAAAGCATTCCTCAGATTTAAAAAGAATAGAAACAGTTTCAAGAATTGTTTTGAAACATAATCTGAGAAAAAATGTGTAATTGCAACAGACATCAGATTTCTTTTCTTGAGAGTCTCCGAATTCACTCAACCCTGTAAGGCTGTACAGTTCGACTTGTGAACAGGTACACTGAAGCCTGAACACTGAGCTTAAAAAGTGTATTGATTGCTTAATTATATTTTGCAACAGAGAATGCACCTAAGAAACAAGGAGTTGGTAACCAGCTGTAAAGCCTACTGTGCTATTAAAGAGGAGCCTGAAGTCCTTTGGCATGAAAGTGAGTACCTTAATATTAAATGTATGGGACTGGAAGGCAACAAGTAACAATAGCAGGTTGTTTCTGGCTTTTCTAACATCAGCCTGAATCACACAGCCAGTCAGCTGAGGAAACCATCATCCACTTCTGGTAAAAATGTCATAAACATCCTTGATACAACTTTTTCCTAATATTATGTTGTTGCAACTGTGTCATGAATATATGTCTTAGATGCTTATGTGTGCAATTATATTACACAACATTTCCTTTTTTGTTGTTGTTGGGGTTTTTGGGCCTTTTTTGTTTGGTTTGATTTTGGTTTCATTTTTGTGTTCTAGGAATATCAGTATCTTCTACATCAGGCTGGTCAGACCATGTATCTGTTCACAAACTGCTTCCATTGTATACCTATACTGGTTTTGGTTCAGTTCATAAATTAACAATAATAATTGTCTGAGTGACTCCAAAATTTGATGGAGTTATCAAGGAAAAGATACTGAAAAATATATAAAACACACTTAAGTACCCTATCAGTGTAGCTGTCATTATTCTCAATTTAATAGAATGAAAGTTTTAGTAATTCAATTAAAGATTAATTAATCAATTAATCCAACTAAAAGATTTCAACTTTTTCCTCTATTTTGGTTAAAAATATGTTTTATTGAGTTTTTTTTTCCTACTTTCACATCTCTGGAAATGGTACCATTCTAGAATAATTGCATCATTCTAGAATAATTGCATTTGATATTATTTAATTTTTCTCTACCAAAATCATATCCTCTAACAAGTCTTTGGAAGATGATAGCTATGTTAACATCTCTGGTGTCAAATACTTAAGCCCTTTTTGAGACAAAAGAGTTCAATTAAAAACAAAAGAGTTCAATTAAAAACAAAATAACCCCACAAATTCCAAAATGTGCCCTATTCTCCATTTTGCATTTGTTTTTGAGCATTACCTTTCCTTTGTCTCTCTTTTGAGCTAAATGTCTAGACTTCTCACTTAATCAAACGAGTGTAAACAATATAATCTTATCATTTAAATATATAATAAACCTACTGCAAATCAGGATAAAAGTATTCTTGTATCATTATCAATATTCATACAGATCCAATATATTGTTATGTCTACAGAGAACAGGATCACAGAATCATTTAGGTTGGAAAAGACCCTTATGATCATTGAATACAACCATAATCTGACACTGCCAAGTACACTATGTTCCTAATCACCACATCCAAACACCTAAATCCCTACAGAGTGGAGACACAAACACTTTCCTGAGCAGCCTGTTCCAAAGCTTGGCAGCACCTGCAACAGAGACATTTTTCCTAATATTTAATCTAAATTTCCCCTGGACAACCCGAGGCCGTTTCCCTTCATCCAGCCTCTTGTTGCCTGGGAGAAGGTAACAAGACCCCCACCTGGATACACCTTCCTGTTTGGCAGCTCTAGAGATAAGGTCCCTCCTGAGCCTGTTTTCCTCCAGGCTAAACACCCCCAGCTCCCTCCACTGCTCCTCACAGGACTTGTGCTCCAAACCCTTCCCCAGCTCCACTGCCCTTCTCTGGACATTCTCCAGCACCTCAATGTCTTTGTTGGAGAGAGGGGCCCAGGGACACATGACACAAAATAGTACATTTGAAAATTTCCTGAGTACTATATATGCAATTGGTGAGTTTCGGTATGTAAGGAGTATTACCTTCATGGGATTGTGAATCCTTGGTAGATATTTCATGATGACCATCTTCATCTATATCAAAATGCACTGTTTTTGAATCTTCAGTTAGTATATAGCATTTCAATGTTTGTCGCAGGCTAAACCCTAATAAAAAATGAGTTATAATTCATTTTACTATCAACAAAGAAATTACATCATTCCATTAGAAAAAGATCAAGGGCATTTTTTAACAATCTTTACTTGATAATCTATGTATATTTGAACTATGAACAGTATAGCCAACATACTAGAAATTATCTAGTGGGCTTAAGCAGCTGTTTTGAGGACTTGGTATTGGTGTGAAGACGGACAATAAATATTTCTTTGCTTAGAAGGTTATGTCAGTGACCTGACCAGGAAACTTGCCTGTTTCCCAGTTTTGCATTTTGAATATTGGATGTGGGTATAAATAGGACTTTTAGGTAAGAGTGCTAGCTAAAAAGCAGCATTTAGTTTGGGGATCAGATATCTTGTCCTGAAAAAAAAAACAAAACACAAACCAACAAACCCAGGTCTTTCTAACTAAAAGCTTCGAGGAGGGAAATTGCTCCCTTTCATTCCTAAATGTGACTGTGTTGTTCTGGATGTCAGAAGGATGTATGTCTGGACACCTGGATATGAGACATCTCCAGAATAACACTATAAGTCACAATTTTGATTATGTTCAGCTGAACATTGTTTTACTGGAAGAGATTTGATACTTTCAAATGCAGTTAAGACATTTCTGAAATGACAAAGATCTCCAGGGTATGCTGTGAGATAAAAAATCCTGCCTTTGCCAGAATAATTAGCCAAACAAAACAACAGGATACACAGAATGCATCAGCAGTAGCATAATGTTTTAGGAATGCTTGACTTCACAAAAAACTTTTTTACTTATTTTATAATAAGATACCTCCTCTGAAACATCTGTATTTAGGCAAATATTTTGAAAAAATTGCATTTTTTTCAAGAAGCTTTCTTTCCACCCTTTTTAGGCTGAGCAGAAACTCCTCTGCTCAGTAAGAGGGGGAGAAGGATGATGCACATCCTGACAGCTTGAATCACACACTCCAGAAGTGGCAGGTTCTGTGTTGGACCTTTGATTATATCTATAGCTGATTTGTGGTTGGACAAAGATTTTCTCTTCAAAGGCAGCTGACAATCAGGCTTCCAAAAAAAAAGATGCGTTGTTCTAAAAAGCAACAGAACAACTACAATAATCAATACAGAAAACTTTTTAAAAATTTTATCTTGAAGTAGCTATAGTGTAAGAATTCTACTTATAACTAGAATTACAGTGCCCAAAGAACTAGTACTAGCCCAAACTAGAATGGTTGGCAGGTCTGCTTATCATTCATCCTTCTCCAGGGAGGTACATTTGTACATTATGAGTTACTGGTATGAACATGGTGGGGTGAAAAATGTAATGTCATATTTTAAGGAGTATTTCTGTTCTGGTTATTTTAAAGGTAGCTTTGGGGTGTCTATTTTTCACCAAATATTTTTCTTTTTGACAGAATTATAGAAAAGCTGTTTCGCATGCTTAATTTTGTTGGGTTTTGCCTTGGATTGGAATATTCTTTTCAAGATTACAAACATATTTGTCACTCAGGGAAGAGTTACCTGACTTTCCAGGAGCTGTTGTCGTAGTTCCAAGACATTTCTTCTTCACAGACAGCCTTCTACGGAGAGGCCTTTGATACGGCGTACTACGGCCTGAGCGGAGCCGCATTGTCGAGGCGTTGAAGAAATACTGGTGACGATGATCTCACTTGACTTCCTTTTTGAGTCCTAAAGTAGGAGTTAGAATTTGTCACAAGACTTTGTGTTTCCATTGAGAAACAAATTTTCAAATATAATTTTGATAAATGACAGTTAATAGAAGTAGATGGACTCTAAAATTGTTTGACTGCTTGCATGATCCAAGCCTTTGTCTTGCAAAAAAACTGCATTTCCAGCGATGGTAAATCAGTTAACTACCTAAACTTTCACTAAGATGCATGCCAACATGGATAACACAGTTGTGTTGAACGAATGTTTTGAAAGACTTTCCCTTGGATAATATATAAGCAGTGTTTGTGGCTTCAGTTTTTGTTTGTCAATCATAGGAAGCTACCTACATTTTGCTAACTGAATTGAAAAATCACATCCATTCTGTGGATACAGCATAAGATAATTGTCAAAGTATTAATAAATGATTGAAAATTATGCTAACTACAAAACAGCATGATCTGACTTTCAGAGGTATACATAGGTATATTGCAATCTTAAACCAAGGTTCAGGAAATCTTGCCTCAGAAATGAGGACTTGAATTTGGAAACTTGAGGAATATGTTATAATTATTAAGGAATATCAGATTAGATACCTGAAGGAGAGCTTGATATCTAAGAATGTGAACTGCTTTGATGGTGAAACCACCCAGGCAGCTACTAAGGTAATCCCAAAGTTGCAATTCAAATCACTGCATTTCAGGAAAGCTAAGGACCTTACTTTGGTTTAAAGAAAGGAAAGCTGAAATTCTGAAGTCTACGTGCTCTCCTGAAGTCACTTGTTTATGGCAAGTGTTTATGGCAAGTGCAGGCCAAAGAAAACAACAAGCTTCAATTCTGTCAGGTATCCTGGAGAATGAAACAACCGAAAATGGGTATGATTTTAGCCCCATGCAGCCTTGCACAGAATAATTAAATATCTGTCAGACAAGAAAGATTATGGCTCTGACACAAGTGTAATGGTTTGTAAATTCACCCAAGGAAGAGTAGGGCAGTTCTGTTTTCTGGTTTGGCTCACTTTCCTGATGCAAAGCTTCGTATTAAATTTTTTACACGAAATGAAAAACTTCTGCCCCGGCAGTTCTCTTGTTACCAGACTAAAAGGGATAACTATGGCTCTTCAGTCTAGTTATAACTCTAGACTGTCTCAGTCTCTTCAACTCTAGTTATAACAACATTCAGTTAGATCACTGAAAAGTGAAACATTTGTTATATGGGATTGCTCTTCCTTGTGAATAGGGCTCATATAATTAATGATAACTTGCAGCCAGAGGTAGAACGAAAAGGCTGGGTCTCCCACATCCTGCTGAAACTGCTTTATCACTGAGCATTCTTAACAAAAGAAAACATTCTTTGTGGTTTTTTTCGCTAGGAAACGGGTATCTGGAAATTCCACCTGAATCGGGCTCTAGGGCGTGTGTGGACAGTAGTGCCACCTTGTGCATCTTGAGAGACGTAAGTCTCTAGGAGTTCATTAACAAAGCCTCAAGACTTTGCTGGGTCTGCGAGGCTCAAAACCACACAATCACTTACTCAAGTTTCCTACTAAAAACAAGTGTAATTCTAGTTTGGCTGCTCTTGATCATAAGTTCTGAAGATCCCAATTCCTGGTTTTGATCTATCTTCAGTCTTGTACCTGCATAACTTACACTCACAACGGTAAGACAAAAACGAGAATGACCACAAGTCAGGACTGAAGAATTCCAGAAGAGGGCAGGCCAGTTCAAAGAAACATGTTTAGGAAGTGGATAAATTCTGAAGTAACTTTCTATGATGAACTATGGACAGGTAACCTTGATGTTATGAAGGACTGTACTAAATTTTAATTATTTTGTCTTGTTTAAACGAGTAGAAAATAGAAAAGTCTGTGGTAGAACTTCACCTCTGTTGGCTCTCCAGAAGCCAATTAGTTGTTCTCCAGAACAATTAAAACTCCCTAAAATAAATAAAACAAGCGTTCACACCTTGAATTGCCATATATTCCTTAAGACTGAGTGACATATAAATGCTCCCATTTCAAGAAACTTTTCCTGTCATTACATGTTCTTATATACATGTCACCTATGCCCACATTTTTCACTCTTTGTCATAGTCTTTTATGCTGTGTATATCTTCCTATGTTGATTTCTTTATCCTAATGTCTTTCATACCTATTTCTTCAGTAATTTCTCTCTTCTGTAAGGTATACATTGAAGTGGACTAAGAAAACTTGGATATTGTTCTTGGCTGCAAATGCGTCAACCACTGTTTTCATAACTTGGATCTGATTAGTTTCATTTTGCATCCAAACTAAGTATAAAGGAATTAAAGGTCTCTAAACTGCTGAAACTAGCAGCAGTCTAATTACTCTTAATAAACTAATGAGTATGTTTGTGGCCCAAGACAACAAGATCATACTAAAAGCAGAAGAAATTTGTTTTTTTACCACTACATGGATTATATTAATTCATTGATATGAAGACAGCAAAGAAAACCTGTTATATAGCCTCTCTTGCTCCCGTTGTGATCTTGTTTGCTCTCTCTTTCATTTAACCCCAAGATACATGTGATCATAAAATTAAATTAAATCAAATTCAGTGCATAAAAACATTTAAAACTTTGGAATTCATCCATATGGTGGTATGTTCCAAATATTATCTCATACCATGCTGACAAATTCCTAACATGATAAGTCTTAAGATCCTTACAGGGTCAGAACTGTTTTAGTTGAATATATTGGGTCACAGCTGTCAGGCCTGCTAGCAGAGGTAGTAACTCCTCCAGGTTTATTCCAATTAAAGTGGATTAAAAAGAATTTTTGGCATCCTCTAGCTAATAAAAAGTGAGGTTTACAAAATCTATTATCTAAACTAGACACAGGAATACACAAAAATGAACATAAACTAGATGAAGAAAGAGATTTCTTAAGAAAACTTTAGGATCAACTGAAATAATCACTCTTTCATAAAATTTCAACAGTCTGATAACATAATCTTAAATTATTTAATCCTGCTGTAATCTGCCATTCTTGCTTACCTTACTTCGTCTCTGCTGGGATACTTCTACTGAACAGAATGCTAGAAGCAGCTCTGTTACAGCCAATTTATTGTCTGAACAGAGGGCAGGAAGCCAAACCTCTGAATAAAACAAAAGTCTGACGTGGATCTAATCTTCTAGATCTCTCACACTCTCATTTATATCAACATTCCAATTGTTCTAACTATTCCTGGAATTACAAAAGGGTTGGAAATTGTAGGAGCAAACTTTTAAATGCCTATTTTTGTATGATGCCACAGAAGCTTTTCTGCCTAGAACTGCATGCAAATTTTTAGCCACTAGTTTTGTGTATTCTATTCCTATATTTTATGTCACTAATATTGTTCTTGTTATCTGTCATTCTTCCAGGGCTGAGTCATGTGCAGATACTAGGGTTATAGTAATAAGACATATTAAAAGTAGGAGTGTAGCCTCTGTTTCAGGGAGCTCAAAACATTTTCCCAGCTATCAAATGGGCTTTGCCTGCATGGCATCAATTTCCATACTTGGACTGCTAAAAGTGGATGTGATTCCTGCCTTTGCCCATGAGGCCCCGTAATATGTAGGTTTTCATTAACAAATTTAGCACATTCAGTTGGCCTTATCTACCTGTTTGCATTTCAAACCCTTCACTCCTATTGGTGAGTCCTTCCTATTCATATTATCTAACCCTTTTTTAATTAGCAAGCCTTGCATTTTTACAGGAATAAGTAACATTTTTATTTACTCACAGAAATGAGAAAAAATCCCGTAAAACCAATTACATTTACTTTTTTGGCCAAAGCATTCTTAAAATCAAGAAGCTACTGCTTTTATCTAGAGTTTGTTTACTATATAAAGAAGGTTACATAATTTATCTGTGTTTGGTTTAGGATAAGTCTTTTTCATTTTCCAAGCCCTCACCAAACACTGGTAATGTATTGGGTCAACAGAAAAACTTTATTGAAACACATACTTAGTGACAAAGCAATGTGATACTTTGAAATCAAGTCTTTGTGGGGAAGTTTCTAAATGGCATGGTGTAAGATTGTCCTTTCAGTACACAATTGTCCTAATTTTGTAGGGATAGAGTTAATTTTCATGCTGGTATATGGCATAATGTTGTGATTTATATTTAGGATGAGAATAATGTTGATAGCAGACTGATGGGTGAAGTGTTAAGCATTAAGACAAGGACTTTTTCTGTTTCTCACATCACACTACCAGTGAGGAGGCTGCGAGACACGAGTAGCTGGGAGGAGACAGAGGTGATATAGCTGACCGTGACTGACTGGAAGGATATTCCATACTATATGGTGTAAAGCTCAGTAATATCAGCTGCAGATAAAGCTGGCTGGGGGCTTGGGAACAGCTGTGTATCTGCTAGCAGGTGGCTACCAGTCACATTGTGAATTACTTGTTTTGTGTACTCTAATTTTAATGATAGTTATTTTTGTTTCCCCTTCTGTTTCTGGCCTATTATGCTGTCTTTATCTCAGTGGGTGAATTTAATGGTTTTTCCCCCAGTTCTCTTACTTATCCTGGGGTGGCGACAGGGAAGTGAGCAAGTGTTTTGTATGGTGTTAGCTGCCTGCTGGGTTAAACCACAAGAGTCCATTTTGGCACTCAACCCATGGGTGTGAAAAGTTAAGATAACCACTGTTCTGACATGTTAAAACAAAATCGTTATAAGCAATTAGTTGCATTGGTTTAATAGTTACTGGCCACAATGTTGATTTAGTTGATCTCAATGTTGTTGTGTGTTCTCAGAGTTGCATTGGGTAACACCTTACTTGCTGTGTTCCGTGCTGTGTTATTTCTCAGCTCTGGGTTAGGGTTATGATGTTGTTGAGCCTTGTAACATGGGTTTTTGATATGATAAGATGCCTCTTGGCAGGACTGAGGCAGTGTGTACACCCAGCATCGCTGCTGCACCTGCACGGCAGGAGCTGCCTGTTGAGAATGACACATAACTACACCTCCAGGGGTCCATCCGTGGGAATGACACTCTCTGCCATCCTTCCCTTCTCCTCCAGGTGAGTTACATTACCTCTTGGAAAGTATCCCCAGGGTGTCCAAACCAGCACCTTTGCATTGCTATGACACATGAATATGTCTCAGATCTTGTGTAAGGTTATACAACTAGGTAAGAACATCACCCACAGGTCTGCCCTAAGGCTGGATAGTTATGAGTGGCAAGGAGTGTGGGATAGGATGAGCAAGTGCTTAGGGCAGTGGGCATCTCACAGTGTTTTAAGACTTCACCTCTAAAAAAGTGAGGAATGCAAAAAATTTATTAAAATATTTGGGCAAGATGAGCTGTCACCTGATAATTCCAGAGAGACACAAATCACTGCAATGTGCTGGGGCCTGGTCCAGGCTGACTGAGATCTGTTCAGCAGAGTTCAGTGCCTGCTGCAGGAGGGAAGGTCTCTGGAACTAGAAGCAAAGTGACAGAGTCCAAGGCTGAAACAGAAAACCAAACTGTGCCGGTCTTATCTGAGATTGTATGCAAGGAGAAATACTGGAAGAAGAAGTGTGTGGAAGTGGCTGACAGCTGGTCTGTGAGCTAGGAAGAGTGAGCTAGAAGAAGCTGGTAAGAGTTGTGTTTACCCCTGAAAGGAATTCTGCCAAGGTTGTTGACATGGAAACTAAGAAGAGGAAGATAAACAAAAGAAACCTGCAGTTGAATGTTAGTTGGAAACAGTGGTGTAGACTGCTCTGTAACAATGTGTTGATTTATTGTAACCAATGAAGAAGTATAACTTTGTTGGGAATATATAAAGGACAGCATGATGTTATAATAAAGAGAGACGCCTTTTGAAATTGTATAGTGTTCTTCTGTGTGTTGTGACTGTCTCAACAGCGACAGAAGTGGACACATTTAATAAGGAATAAAGCAGCTGCCTCTAAGAGGGATCAGGAAGCAGACTGCTCCAAGCAGGGTCATCACAAGGTAGCTGGGAAGATGGGTAGCTCAGTGGGCCTATGACACATTGACACATTGGGCCTTCGAAGAAGAGATGCAATGTACAAATGGGTTTTTGAATGGGGGATGGACTTATCATGGACATTATCCAATACCATGCACCATCTCTCCAGCTCTGAAGGTCTACTACAAGAGACGAAGCCCGAAGCTATGGATTAATTTTACTCCATTTTAGAGGGATGACCCATAGACTAAGGGAAAGGTATCTCTGTGTATGTATCAAAAGACAGGGAAGGATGCATTGGGAAGAGTGGAACCTGGGCATGACATAAATGATACAGAATAAAGGGTGGATATTGCTCTGGTTTTATTGGGGACAGAGTTAATTTTTGCCCTAGTCAGTATAGGACTGAGTGACAGATTGAGGATAAGAATAATGTTGATGACATACTGATGTTTTAGATTTTACTAAGCAGTGTTGACACAAACTGGAGGAATTTGCAGGTCTTCCCACTGCCACAGCTGTGAGGAATCTGGGGCACAATAAGCTGGAGGGGAAACAGGGAAGGGTGGTGGTGGAAAGTGGGCCCACAGCTGTTAGGTTACCTTCCAGATTAAACCACAATAAGAAGAAATGCAATGAAAAATTGATTATGTGGCAAAAACATTTTTATTTGTTTTAATACAGTTGTTCAGATGCTATACTGAGTCAAGCTGACCTTCCATCTTAACCTTTACAGTTTCTTTTAAACTTTTTTGTTTTATTGGTCCCATCAGCAATAACAGCACCAATAGTAGAAAAACCTAATGATGATTTTGTGCAGATCCTGATGAAAACTATCAAGTTACCATGTTAGAAGTGAAACAGAGGAGGACACTCATCTGGGTAACTCTGCACACTTCTCTTCTAGGTTGGCCACTGAGAAGAATTTTCCATTCTCTGTCTGTTTCCAACATTGCCTGCCCCGCTCCTACTTCCTGGCACCTATGTCTCCCTTTCTCTTGCTCAAACTCCCACTTTCTTTCTCTCTTTCTTTCTTTGCTTGCTTGCTTGCCTTTATTCTCCAAGCTCCACCATTAGAGTTAACGATTTTCATTGATTACAGACCCCCCTTAATAACTCTATGCCTACAGTTGCAACATTAGGTTCAGTCCATTACAGGACAGGCTTTCAAAATTATCTTCTAATTCAAATTAATATGTCATATTAAATTATCTTGAAAGGTAACAACCTCTAGAAAACAGTGATAGAGAGAAAAATATCAATGAAGTTATTGAAAAAATATTTTATGTGTAACTATTGGCATGGAAGTAGCGAGAAAAACAGCTGCCTACAACTGGTTTGTGTTTTTTGGCTTTAGAAATTCATCTGCAAAAAGTAAATATTTGCAGAAAAGAGAAGAAAGAAAAGTTTCCTGTTACCACATGCCACTGCATGAATAATTTTGAGCATACGGTAAATACTAGCTATTTTATCAGCCATTTAATTTGCCAAAAATTTGCAGGAGATCTAATTCAAAACCTCTCGGGCTGGAAAAACACCTGGAACATAGCCAATAGACTGTACTACACAAAATGATCAGATATGTATAATTTGTACTCCAGGGCATAGACAGATTTTCTGGGGAAAAGATCAATTGCAAGTAGTAATAGTGTGAAGAAAGCCTTTTCTAAACATTTTCAGTGAAGGCGATTGAAAACATTAAAATAGATTGTATGAGATAGGATGGAGATGTCAGCTCAAAAAAAGTTGCTCTAGTTCAGAGTACAGGGTTTCTATTCTAAAGTCCAGAATATATATTAACATTTGAATGAGAAGTTCTTGTTTTTCTTCACACTGAGGTCTTTCTCCCCTAAAGGTATAAAAAACCAACCCAAATATAGTTAGCAGTAATATATTTTCTAACTGAACAAAACTGACATGGTAATTTATTAATGCATTTTCTTGGAAACTGTTGGGTTTTTAGAATATTTTAAGAACATTGTAGAATAAGCATTTGACTTCCAACTTAATCTTGCTTCACATCCTGTTAACATGGCATGCTAAAGACATTTATATGACTAAACAGAGCCTACTGTAGCCTATCTATTGCTCCCAGTACTTCCAAACTGTCATTAAATAATTCTGTTTTATGTGCAGTGGAGACCTCTACTATTGAAAAGAGTGGGGACTTATTTAAACCTTCATGTGTTTCTGTTTACAGCAGAAGACTTATGACATAGTAAGGTCTATGATGACCACTGCTGAAAAATCTACACTTTTTTGGAAGTTTGTTCTTAAAAAGATACACACAAAAGGGAAAAGTGATGTGTATAAATGAAAACTATTTCTGCTCAGTGCTAAATTACTATTTTTTAACATTTCTCTAAGTCTAGAGTTCTTATACCAAATGTTACTGTAAATGTTTTTTACTCATTAAGGGTTAATTATTTTTGGTATTTCTTGGAATAAGAGAAGGATGATGCCTCTTGAACTCGAGATGGCAAAAGATGTCCTCTCATCACCTGCTAGGGAGCACACAGGACCACAAAAGGCATTCAGCAAAAGGTGTCCACTGGACAGTAATATATTGAAGACCTTCAGGGAGTGGCTGAGGTCACTTGGCTGAGGTCACTTGTTCTTCCCAGTCTGAAGGAGACTGAGGAGAGAACCTCATTGCAGTTACAACTTCCTCACAAGGGGAAGATGAGGGACGGGCACTGATCTCTTCACTACGACAGGACCAGTAACAAGATCCAAGGGAATGGCCTGAAGTTGTGTCAGGGGAAGTTTAGGCTGGATATCAGGAAAAGGTTCTTCACCCAGAGGGGTGAAGGGGTTGGGTATTGGACAAGGCTCCTCAGGAATGTGGTCACAGCATCAGCCTGACAGAACTCAAGAAGCTTTTGGACAATGCTCTCAGGCACATGATGTGGGTCTTGGTATGACTAGAGCCAGGAGTTGGACTGAATGATCCCTGTGGGTCCCATCCAACTCAGGATGGTCTATAATTCTAACACCCTGAGGTGCTGTAAGCCAGCAAATAGAAGAAAATATAGGGGCTGTCAGAATATCTTCTTGGATTACAGTGGTTTGTCTTTATTGCATGCAAATATTTTGTGGAGCCTCCATCCTTGAAGGTACTGAAAACCCAACTGAATGAGACCCTGAGAAAGCAGTTCTGTTTTCCCCCACTTTGAGCATGGAGGCATGGAGGCAACAGACACACAGAGATCTGTTTCAACATCCACTATACTGTGATTCTGTGAAATAAAAATTAAGAAAATATTATGGGGTTTTATTGATTAACTAATTACTTTGACTTTTATAAATCTCTTATTTTGAAACAATTATATTTTCTCTTTGAATGTATAATAAAACCAGATATGTAGAAGAGATGTGGCTGAATGAGACAAAAGACTGTTACATTTTAATCAAATTCTGCTGATAGATTCCTGTAACTTTTGCAACAACACTTCAGAACAAGAGTCGGTGTTTGTACAGACAATCCTTTTAATTTATGCTTTTCGGATATTGCCCAGTCTTTCCAATATTCCTCATTGATGGACAATAGCATATAAGAGTTGTCTTGAGGTGTGCTGTATGTGCAAGGTGTGTCTATATGTAAGGTGACTATGCGTTGCCACAGATTCTTTCACACCATCCACCAGGAACCGTGACATACAACACATACTCTAGAATTGTTGATGTCATGAACATATTTGGAGGAGTTCTCTTTTCCCCTGTCAGAAGTGGATGTTCATATCTGTGTGACTACAGTTTAGCCCTTGCCCTGATTTATCTTCTCTGATACTGTATAAGACAGTCTTTACAGTTAATTTTTATAGAAGAACTGAATGGGCAGTGAATGGAACAAATGTTTAAGTCATCCAAACATTGGCTCTCTGTGCATTTTAATCTCTGCACTAATCATTCTCAAAACCTCTCTTAGATATGAAAATTACATCTGTGTATTTTATCTCCACTCTCCAGCATTGGGAAGAGGAAATAATTGCCATTCCTATAATACCACAAGAATTTTTAAAAAGCCTCAGGTACGCAATTAGACACAATAAAGTATAATTGCAAAACCTTTCACATAAATAAATATTAGGTCTGTATGAAGCATTTTTTTGCCTTTCCTGTGTTGCACAATTACAGAGAGCAGAGTGAAAATAAACAGTGTTGGAGATTACTAAATTCCTGCTACTAGTTTTCTAAGGGACTAGGCATATTTCTGAGGCATATGTAGTTGTGTTGTCTGTCTGTCCTCTCCAGCCACTTTTTAATCTGCTGGATAATTTTGACTAAGTTTGGCAAGAGTGTGGAAGGAGGAAGCCTAGATGAAAAAAATACACATTTTTAAAGTTCTGTGAACATCAGCAGCTGAGCAGCAGGCGACTGACAAGCATTGCTAAATGAAATACTGCTGCCTGATCACATCAGTTATTCTTCCAGCTTGGCTAAGGACCTAGTTATCAGCCTCTACATACTGGATGTCCAGACGTCAGGTGTAAATGGCAAACAACAAGGGATCTGAACTCTGGAGTTTATTACTGAACCGAGAGATTAGATGTTTTACCCTACTTGATTATCTGGGAGAATCATTCCCTTGTCACATTTCCAGCTCTCAACCTGTGCCCTTTAAAGGAGGGTCTCTGCTGGTCATCTGGCATGGTTGGGCAGGAAATCATGTTGATCCTGCTGTGCCACTTCCTGCAGCAGCCATCTGTGTTAGGCATTAGTGGATGCTGGGCATCCTACAGCATTCATCTCCATACAGTTCTCATGCCATCTAGAATCAAGAAAGAACCATTTGAATGTGCTCAATTGCTTTATTCTTTCTCTAATTCTAAAAAGACATTGTGACAGAAATTTGGATCATATCATTTTATGTTAATTTAAAAAATACTTAGTCATGGTCTTTGTTGGAGAATGGATTTTTTATGCATTGTAACACATCATAAAATTTTAATTCTTCTTGAAGTTGCTAAGAATTACTTATTTTAAGCAGAACTGTACTTTTTCAGTACTACATGGTGCAGAAGCTTGAATGCAAAACAGCTTACAGCTCTGAGGACTCAAAAAAGGAGGAAAGTCTCTAAAGTGCAGAATTCAAAGACAGTTTAATTGTTTTCTGTCTGTTTGTATTCTAATTGTCAATGATGGTATCTCTGGTGCTAGAAAGTAGCACCATATCCCTAAAAGGGAGAAAGATGCAATTAAAGGTGGTGGAACATGAGAGACGATGAAAAAGATCAGCAGAATAACTCAGCTGAAACATTTCAGAGATTGATTATTTTCTTCACACTTCATACCCCCTGTTTCTTTGCCAAGAATTTTGTGCATCTCATAAAAGGAAACTTCAGGTGGCAGACCTGCAAACGGAAAGGACATTGTTAGCGTTTTCTGGAATTTGGTGTTCATTTTATTTACCATTACTTTATGTCAGCAGAAGGAACATGTAGCTACTTGAGCATGCAGTTTGAATGGCTCCAGTAGCAATGTTAATCCACTCTCCTCACAGAAGAGTTCAAGGACCCTTAATGTGGGCTATATTCTATGTCACCATGGAGGTCATCAGGAGCAGAAACCTGCACTTTGTACCCCTGGCTTTAATGTATGAAATAGAAGAAGCAGAATGAAGGAAAATGGGAGCCACTCAGTCACTATTTATGACACTGCTAGAAGAAGAAGTAAATTATACACTGAGTGAATGTGTATTATATAAAAAAAAGATTTTTTTTCTGACTTGTGAAGTGTAACCTAAAGTTGAAGGTGGAAGGTACTTTTTAATCCCCCTTTACTACTCCTGAAGCAGGGAATGTGATTTCAAGGTACAAGAATTCAGGCCTTCAGTCAATTTTACTTATCTTCCTAAGTATTCTAGCATTCTGTCCTGCTACTACAGAAACTATCCTTCTTTTTTCATTCTACATCCTGTCACAGGCAGCTCTGACCTGTTAGAAAACAACCCTTCAGTGCCCTAACATTAACATTATAATTCTGCCAGTCTAAACAATTCTTTGAGGTAATATCTTTTACAAAAATGCTATAGATCTCTTGTCTATAAGATAGAAAACTACTAGAGGGCCTTTGGATTTAAGAACTTTAGACTAAAATATTCTTTTTGTATATATTTTACACATTTTTTGAGAGTTGTACATAAATCTCTGAAAATGCACATATAAAATTTTGGTAAGTGTTAAAAATGGCCACAAGTAACTCAGGGATTTAAACTAGCTGAGGTTTGCTTAGCTATTCATCATCTTAGTCTATACAGTATTTGTAACTTCTTTGTAGTTTGATAACACTGATTTCAGATTGAAAGCAAATGTAAAGACAAAGTATCTGGTTAGGGCATATGATAAAAACTTATACTCAAATCAAAGTTTAGGAAGAGACTAATTATTTACATCATCATTGTGTCTCTGTAGAAGTCATGGATGTTTTCATGGTCAGGCTGTGATACTCTCTTTACTTTACATCCCCTGAATGTGACCTCCATGACATGCTGATGCTCTGTCACTCAAAATTTACATCAGACGTGAAGGATACTGGTCATCTCTGACAGTTGTCTCTTTTCCTTTGCTAGATCATCCTATCCTTTGCGAACTGTATGTGGAAGATTACTCTTTCCCAAGCATATCTCACATTTCTTTCTCATGGTGTATGCTTATCCACTTGACATTTGCACTGTTCTGTACACACCTAAGACACTGTGGGTAATATTATAATGACAAAATTTCTTGCTGTCTTTGTGATAATATCAAGGCAGAGGTGCTCACTTGGTGTAATATTCTTTGAAATTATCATGCATATCCAAACTTACATGATTAAAATGCATGCAAATCTCTATCACACCATTTTGCAAAAATTGTATATCCAATTCAGATGTATGGACAGAAACTGTAAGAATATTTATCAGCTCTATTTATTCTTTGAAAACTTTTGAGTTTTTTTAAATTGTTGGGGGGGTTGGGAGGGGTTTTGGGTTTTTTTTTTGTTTGTTTGTTTGTTTTTTGTCTTTTTGTTTTTTGGCTTTTTGGTTGTTTTTTGGTTTTGGTTGCTTTTTTGTTTTTTTTTTTTTTAATGATATGTGAGTCATAGCTCCTATTAACACTGAGTATATAAAACGAAACTCCATTATTACAAGTCTTCCAAAATGTTTGCTTCTGTGTCAGCAGTTCTACCCTGGTACATTGGTTACCTCAGATTTAAGGCAGGAATCACACATGGCATTTATTCAACAGTGCACTCGTGTGGCAAGGCTTGGGAAGTACATAGATAATCTATCACAGAACTTCTTGAATAAAATGTATTTTTCTTATTACATAAGAAAATACAAAAAAGTTCTTATAGATTGATACAATGATGTTTTGCACTCTAATCCTTTTTTAAAAATTATTTTTAGCCTACTTTGATTGCATACCTAGGAAAAATATCCTCTTTCAAATACTTTGGTGATACAAGTCAGAGCTCCCAATAAAGGATATTATCTTGTTTTGTCATATGCGGGCCATTCTTCACTGAAATTTAATTTCAGAGTGTTGACTCAATATCTTAATTTCTTTCATCACCATAAATTTCAATTTTTGACAGGAGATCTGAATATAGCTGAGATGTTATCACACCAAAATCTCTGAACACATTTTGTGGCTACTCAGCCTATGAATTTTATGCAGAATTATGACTACAAGTTCTTATATTCTTAAAGCAAGGCCACATATATAGCAAGAAGCAAAAATGTCTATTAAGTTACTGGGTATTGTTGCAGAGAGTATAAATGAGCCAGGACATGAGTGCTACAAGCCAGATATCCAACAAGCACAAAACTTCTAAAAGAGCTGCAGCCTCATCTAGTTTTATTTAATTTACACTAGAAATTCCCACTGTTACTTGAATGGTTGCTTTCCTCAGTTATGTTTTTCGTACAGTTGATTTAACCTCCACACATGTTGCTGGAATCCTTCCACCACTTGCCGCTCAGACTTTCAGCTTGGAGTGGGACTTAGACAAGAAGAACACTATTCCTGAGATCAGTTATTAAAGAAAATGCAACACAGCATTCCTTCTGTTTTGCAACAGGACATATTGGTCCTTATGGTCCCAGTACAAGAAAGGGATTCAGACTCTGCGAAGTATCATTTCAAATGCAATTTCTTAGAGTTAACATTATAAGGAAAGTGAGAACGGTTATCTTACAGCATTTCAGATTCCACAAACCATAAGCAGCACAGCACCAAATGGATCTGTAATGAGGGTGCATCATGAAGACTCTGTCTGTGGAAAGGCTATCCCATGATGGTCATTCAAGGTATAAGAGGATTTCCTTTAAAAATCCCAACTTTATTAATCCTTTCTACTGTCAGAGAGAATGTTTGCATAAGGATTTCTGGCTGCAGTTTTAGATAGAGGCAAGTTATAGAGATGCCACTACAGTGTGGGAGCTGCCCATGGCTCTCTAACAGAGTACTGCTTGATTTTATCCTGTAGGCATGCCATACACACAGCAGAACACAGACCTGAAGGCCATCCTGTATGTTGCTACACTTGGGTTAGCTATTGCATGGATCACTACAGTCTTAACGCACAATGATCCTTCCAAGCAATCCACCTTCATGCAGTGTGGAGGCATTTATTCCTATTAAGGGAACACCATTATGAGCAACGTCTGTCTCTGGAGTGATTTCTGAAGAACAAGAATGCCATTACAGAAGTAGAGGCAGAAGTAGAGAAGTAGAGTCCTGCTCCCTTACATTCATTCTCTTCCCCTCTATTCCCATCAGCAGGGTGCCCACAGCTTTTCATACAGTCCGGAATGTGAAGAGGACAAAACCAAAGACACGCACAGAGGTGTGTCTCCAAGTGCTTTGCAGTGCTGTGCAAACCATTACAACTGTGGGGCTCCCTGGGGTCCCTTAGGATCTCTTACAGGGGTGAGCAGGACTGCAGGAAACGTGAGGGCACACGTGAGAGCACTACAAGTGCACCCCAGGCTAGGACAGCGTCGTTAGTAGCAGCCTCCCCTCACAACGCAACAGCTCCTAAGGCAAGTCGGGCAGAACCGAGTGTAGAACTGAGTGCTTTTGTGAGCTGCTGCCTCGCTTCGGCGGCTGAACACTTGTGGCACACCTCTGACGGGAGACCCGTTAGGTGGCAGTTTTCTCTCAGCCGCCGCAGCACAGCAGCAGCACTCTGCGGGGCCCGGGCGCGCCACCGGTGCCGCCCGCGCCGCGGGGAGGCGCCAGGAGCAGCCCCGCCCCGCCCCTGAGGGGTTCGCTGCGAGGCTCCGCTCCCGCCCCGCCCCTGAGGGGTTCGCTGCGAGGCTCCGCCCCCGCCCCCCCGAGGGTGTTCGCTGCGAGGCTCCGCCCCCGCCCCCCCGAGGGTGTTCGTTGCGAGGCTCCGCCGCCGCCGCGAGGCCCCGCCCAGCCCCGCGCGCAGCAGCGGCCGCCCCTGAGTCGCGCCGCCGGCTCTGAGTGGGCGCCCTCTGATGACGTCACATCCCACCCGGCGCCCGCCACCACCGCAGGCGTACCGCCACCGGCCGGGCGCGCGCATGCGCGCTGGGGTGAGACGGTCCGCGTCCTTTCCCCGTCGGGGGGGGGGGGTACCCGTGCCCCCACCCTCCCCTTTGCTCGCGCTGCCGCGCGCGCCGCCCGTTACCCGACGGACGCCGCGCGGGGCCGGCACGCGCCGCCTGCCCGTCGGGAGCGCGCGCGCGGCGCGGAGGGAGGTCCCGGCCAGCCCGGCGAGAACGGCGCACGCGGGGGGCGGGATGCGCCGGTGCTGCCGGCGGCGGGGGGGGGAGAAGGGGGCGGGCCCCGAGGGCGAGGGCGCTGTCCCCGGGCGGGCGGGGCCGCGCGCTAGCCCAGCCGGTGCCTCTCCCCCGGCGGCCGCGTCCCGCCCCCCGGACCGGCGGGGCACTGAGCGGTGTCTGTGTGCGCAGGTGAGCCCGGTGCGGATGCGGCGGCCGAGCGAGGCGCAGCGCCGCGGTCCCCGGCAGGTGCCGGAAAACGAGCCTGGGGCGGGAGACATGGAATCCGACGGAGACCTCCCGGCGGATCGGCCCTCGGCCCCTCAGAGTGGGATGGAGGAGCCTGAGAAGGAGGCAGATGATGAGGGAGGGAACACTGCCCTGCAGCAGAGCCTGAATCCCGAGCTGCAGCAGGGGTACCGCATCCTGCGCGAGTTCCTGCTGGAGAAGTACCGGCCTCTGACGGCGCCGTTCCTGAAGCCCCTCGCGGATCAGGCATTTTTGGGGGAAGAAGGCTCTGGCTCCCTCTTGGGCCGTAAGAGCAGCCAGTCCTTGCAGCAGATGCCCGCTGGAATATGGCTATTGAAAATGGAAGAGAAATTTTCCAGTGGGCAGTACACAGGGATAGCAGACTTCGTGTGTGACTTCCGGCTGATGCTGGAGACTTGCTATCGGCTGCACGGTGTGGATCACTGGCTCTCCAAACAGGCCCAGAAGCTGGAGATGATGCTGGAACAGAAGTTGGCGCTGCTATCCCGGTAGGTGTAGGAAACTATAGGGGCCGTGCAGCGTGTTCTTTACATAAAGTAGAACAGGAGGGTGTGTTTCTTTAAATTCCGTTAAAGGAAAACAAGCGTCGAACAAAACCGCCCAACAGAAAGAACCCTGGAACTTTCAGTACTTTGATGAAGATTAACGTTTCCTGCTGGGAACTATTCAAATCTTAATTCAAAATGCTTTGGAATTCCAAACCTCAAAATGCCAAATAGAGCACAGCATTTCCTGACTAAGATTTTCCTTCTGAAAGAAGCCTTTTGTGAGCATGGAGGAACACTTGTCAAGATGTCAAATGCTTCTTTCTTTATTTTATTTTGTCGCAAAACTGCGTAAACTCTGTATGAATATTTAGCAATATTTAGCAATAATTTGAAATTGTTATTTTTACAATCTGTGAAATTTTTACCGCCCTTAAAATACGTAGGAATAAAATACTAAGCCGAAGTTACCTGCTTTGAAATGGTAATCATAATCATAAAATGAGAGACAATGCTTGCCATAGTATAGTCTTAAATGGCAAAATGGAAATCGCGGTAAGTTGAAATGTAAGTCCCGGGCAGGGACTGCTTTCTTTTCAGCCAAAGCAGCTAAAACACAGACAGCTCTCGAGATATATGGTAGAAAGCGCAATTTTAATCACAACTGAAGTACATGCTTTCTCTTGAACTGGTCATAGTTTAGTCATTATCAGAAAACCATGGTGGCCTCTTACAGTGAAAAGCCCACTGGTCTTCTGAATAACATAGTATTCTGGATGTTAAAAAAACCAAGAGGTGTTTTTGGTGAAGGATGAAGGTAAAGAAGGAACAGTGTTGGGAAATATGTAAAGCTCTGTGTGTCCATCAGCATTATGTTTGCTAGTGACATACATTGTGAACTGCGAGCTGATAAGAACGTTGTTCGTGTAGGAAGGACACTTCAGGAAAGTGGTGCAGAAGTCACCTGAAAGCAGAGTGAATGTATTCAGTGCTGCTGTAGCAACAGTATATTTGAAACTGTTTCTGTGTAACGGCAGTTTTGGGACAGTCTGATGGTAGAAAGGAAGGAGCTGAATGTAGTGGGGCATGAATGTTCCTAGTTTGCTAAAGTAAAACCTGATTTTAAAAAAGAATAAATTCCTGGCTTAATAGAGTTACAGCTGGCAGATAAATAACCAAATACAACTTGGAAGATTTTGTGTTGTCAAATAGCAATATAGGTATTTACTAAAAAATAAATTCAATTGCTTTTGTCTTTCTTCCATTTAATGGACAGTCTTTTTCAGATAAATATTAGGAAATATTGAACTGTCTAAAGATAATCTTGCCTCAGTATATAGTGAGTTTGTCTTGTATTAACTCTTCAGAGATTTGTAGAGATTTTTTCATTATGTCTATGTGCACTAGCTTAATAAAAGTTTCTAGGACCTCTAAGTATGAGGGATTACAGAACCTAGAAGTCTCAAAGTTCTTTTACAATTTTGAATTAGAAAAATTTGTTTGAAGTGTTTAACATAATTTTATTTGTAAAATGAAATTGAAGAGCTACTTCTTGCAACAGTCGTTCTTATGTTATTACAGAGTAGTGTTTAGGTCAATGATCCCCTTCAAGTGATTCAATGGAATCAATTAATAGTGGTTGTATAATTCCTGAATACTACAAGCCACAGAAAATTACCTTAGAATGGAGGTTCCTGTTGAATGGAGGTTGGATTTTTCTCCTCTGTCCCTCAAATGTTTTCACAGGTTGTGAAAAATTCATACAAGTTTTAATGGAGTCTTTTGAAACAACGTAAGAAAAAATGTAACTTTGCAGACAAATTTGTAGTGTTTTGTCTTTCAATTTTTGGAGTTTAAAATAGGAAGAAACTGGTGTTTAACGTATGCTTCCCCAGCCTAAACCAACTAATAGATCCCCAAACCTTTCCCCTAATAGACCCACCACCCTGCCCCCTATTTTTAGGTATCTGCTAAAAAGGATACTTTCTTATTATAGGTCTTGTGGAAGTCTTTTCTTTCCAAATACTTGTGGACTAAGATAGAGAATTCCATCTCCAAATAATATTTGGTAACTTGTGGTAAATATGCAGTTTTAACTGGTGTGAAAACATAGGTCATATTAATGTGTTTGGTTTAAAATTTTATAAAGGAATTCTCAAAATGGAAAAAATAACTGCTTTTATCTGAGTAAGCATGCTTGATCCATGGTTGGTAGGCTAGGTATTGAGGTGCCACTGGTACAGAAGTTCATAGTTGTGAATTGGCTTGCTTTTTTCTCCTAGGCATTTAAGAGAGAAAACATCATTAGCTGTAACATCTAGAGGATGCTATGGGCAGGAGGATGAAAAAACAACAGCATGCATTTCTACAAGACGACGTTCCACACCTCGCAATTTAGTAGGTTTGTCAACAGGCATGTTTGAGTCTGTGATGGTTCAGGTTCTAAGACAAGAGGAGCAACTGAGAGCAAAAGAGGAAAAGAGGTAATAAGAAAAATTATTTAGTTTTAGTTTTAAATAGTTGTCTTCCTAGTTTTCTAAAGAGGTTAGCTCCTTATGGCTTTTTCAGGTAAATAAATGTGGCACTCTTGTGGTCTCAAGTTCATGGCTTCAATACAGTGCATCCACAAAGCAAAAAATTAGTACCACTTCCTTGAAAAATTGCTGAGGTCATTTAAGTTTTGAATTAAATTACAGCTGCTCTTATTTTAGTGTAGCAAAACTTCTAATATTAATTGAAAGCATCCACAGTAATTTCCTGCTAGTGCATTATGGTTTATGATATGTATCCTTGGACAGTTTTTCATGCAATAATTAGATAAAAAACTACCAGAATGCTTAACTACGGTCTAATTCCATGATTTTGTCACTGCTTCTCTCACTGATAGCCAGAAGCAAATCATGTCTGCCAGTTCCTCTGCTGTTATCTCACTGATGTAGCATTTCAGCTTGTCAGTTAGGTAATAATTTTAGATTGTTCATGTAAATAACTCTGAGATTTTGTGGTCTTCGTAAATTTAAGAGCTAAATAATTCCAGCCAGTCTTTAATGTTAATATGTTTGACTTTGAGGAAAATGAAGCTTTGAAGTTTGTTTATTTTAACAGTAATTTGTGTGACTGGGTCTAAACATGGCTCACAATGGTAAGACAGTATTTGCTTCAGGAAGCAAGATATTTCTAGCTTTTTTCAAAGTTTACAGCTTTGTAGACTTTTCCCCATATGTGACCAGCTCACTTTTAATTTTGCAGGTTGTCTTCATTTTCAGCAGATTTGAAGCTATGTGGCTGACTTAGCTGTTAGACAGTACTTTTCTCTGTAGAACTTTCTTCTAACCCACTAATCTTCTGATCACACTTTGCCAAAAAAAATCAAAGATCACTAGGGTTATTGTTTCTTTGGTAAAATTCTCTTAATTTTTGCTCAACTCTGTGTTCTAGAACTTGATAACAATGTTTTGAAAAAGGGTATTTTGATTGGATTTTAATTTATTGCTAGAGTCTGTAGAACAGTTTACCAAACAAGATAAAAATTATGCTTTCATACACCTGTTTTAAGTACATTGCTGCAAAACCGTACTAATTAACTGTTAAGTCCATGTATCTGGATATACTCAAAAGTCCCAGATCCTGGACAAAAGATGGTTGATTCTACAGAATGTTCCATGATAACAGAAAAACCCCACAACTGGCTTGCCTCTTTACACCCTAAAATTTTGAACTGTACTACTTACTAAGTAAAAAAAAAATCTGTCAGTAGATAGCTGGTTTAATATTTCTTTGAATCTATTGACCTCTCCAAGTAATTTTGCTTAAAATTTCTTATCTCAGTTTTGTTTCTTAATCGCGCCATGTTTTTAAAGTAATTTGGACCTCTCTGTACCAATGGTTTCTCAGCTCACCAAAAATGTTCTGGAAGTACCTTTTCTGAGCACTTTCATGAAAAGGGCTTGGCAATTGGAAGGCCTATAGAGTTAGTTGCATATTTCCAGTGAGGATCACATTTTACAGTATGTACAAATTTTCAAAGCGGTGCACATATAAATGCACATACTTTCAACGCTATTTTTATTTGAAAATGTATTGCAAGTTTCTAAACTTTTGGCTTATCGCTAAAGTATATATTAATGTTATTAAGAAGAGAAAATGGTTATTCTGCTACTTTTTTTGTTTTCTTTAGAAATCTAATACACTGAGGTTGGCACAGAAGAGGTACTTTCTAAACAGTATGGAAGACTGCAGCCTTGGGTGTTTTAGTTGGAGAGCACAGTGCTGGTGAATGAGTTGTATTTGGATAGGCAGCATCTGCTCTTCACCCAACTTTAAAATGAGTTATCAGGAACATAAAAAAAGGGCTCAGTTTCTCGCTACCTAGTGGGCGACTCAAAGTACTTGTAGCTGTGATTTATGCTTGTAGCCATAATTCATCTTAGTTTAGAATGTCTAAGAGTTGCATACTTTCAGTCCCAGAAAAGTAAGACTGCAAATGCAAGGGACTTTCTATAAAACTTAGCCTCATATCTAAAGAAATTGCCTGTTGAAGTCCAAGTTTATACATAATTCTTTGCTTTAGATATTTAGATACTTTCATAAGACACAGACATTTTATGGTAAGACTTAAATAAAAATAAAATTAAATTTAAAATACTCAAACATATGAATAAATATCTTCATGTATATTGTATAGAAATAAAAATTAAATTATGTAGGCAGTTCTGTGTCTTTCATCTCTGAAAACATGATCTTCAGATAGGTTTCAGACATGTTCATTAAAACATTTAAATAACTGAATTCTGGCTACAAGTTAGTAATTTAGTTAAGGAAATTGTGGAATAAAGTTTGCTTATATAGTCAATTTTGCTTTTTATGAGGGTATTAGCATGGAATTAACTGGATCCAATGAAAAATATGGAGTATCTTGGCTTATTTTAGAATAAGGTGTAATATTGTTAATCTGTATGTAACTTCCTATTTTATTTTTGAAAGTAAGTTTGTAAAAACAAATTATTGTTAACTAAAACAGTTCTCTGTGTCTTGTCATTAAGAGTTCCAGTGTCTGACCTTTTACCTGTGAATCAACACCTAAGTAGGTTAGATGTGGTAATTGGGAAAACAAAATAAAATCTAGTCATTGTCTCCTCTCCCCACCAAGAAATCTGTTGCAAGTAAGAAGGAATTTGCTGGTAATATGTGTTGGCTGCCTTAAATAACGGAGGAAATTATCAGAAGAGTAGGGAGTTATGTTGAGACTTTGTTTAAAACTAGTGGTAATAGAAAAAAATGACAGTAATTTCCCATTTTGGTTGATGCATTCTGCACTGCAAAGTAAGACAAACTGAAGTAAAACTTCAGTATTACTGTGCTCTTTTTAACTTCGAGATAAGTATGTTTGACATACTGTAGTTCTGGTTTTTTTCCTCTCTCATTTCTTTTTGTTCACCTACTATCTGAATTTTCATGAAATTTCTTTTAATAGGCAGAGAGATCAAGAAAGAAAAGAAGCAGAAGAAGCTAGTCAGAAAGAAATAGAAGAATGGGAAAAATCACTTTTAGCTCAAGCAGCCCCTACAAGGATGGAGACAATGTGGGAGATTCCAGCTATTGGTCATTTTCTTTGCTTGGCCCAACAGATTTTAAATTTACCTGAAATAGTATTCTATGAATTGGAACGTTGTCTTCTGATGCCTCAGTGTAATGTTTTTTTATCTAAAATAATGACTTCTTTGTTAAGTCCTCCTCATCGCAGACCTACATTACATCGCAGGCCTACATTTTCCTACAGGACTTGGGAGGCAGCACTCAGAAAGAAAGTGCAACACTGGTATACTGTTGTGGGGCAGACTGACAATCCTAATGCTGCTGCAGAAAAACTTGGATTGTGTCCCCAGTTTTTCAAAGTTCTCGGAGAAGTTAATCCCTTGGAGGAAAAACCATTTCATGAGCTACCATTCTATCAAAAAGTATGGCTGCTAAAAGGTCTTTGTGACTTCGTATATGAAACACAAAAGGATGTTCAGGATGCGGTGCTAGGTCAGCCTATCCATGAATGCAGAGAAGTAATTCTTGGTTATGACTGCTTGGAAAATGCATATGTTCACTTTCCACAGTTCTGTGGTGCAGATGTTCGAATTTACAAACAAAAACCTTTTCAGGCTCCTGAATTCCCATCTCTTCCCATCAAAGTTAAAAAAGTGCCACGTATTAAATTGGAAAGAGTAAAACATGAATATGTAAGCAAAAGCAATGGGGAGGTCAGTTCTGCTGGGAGAGAGCTGCTGTGTCATTCCAAGACAGAAGGAGAGAAAAGTATGGACATTGTTATCTGTCCAGAAAAAAAACCATGTTTAGGTGGCTTCAGAGTCACTACAGAGGAAATGAAGGTTGACTGTGAAATAAAAGTCTCAAGAGTTTGTGACATCAAAAAATCTGGTTGTTATAAAGAGAACTTCAGGAATTTGATTACTTCAGGAGAGATTGTGGATATGGGTGGTCATCCTAGCTCAGAAGAAATAACAGATGTGGAGAATGGACAAGGTTGCGCTGAAATGTCCAGAATAAGACCTGAGCTGAGTCCATTCCAGGGGAACACACTGAAAGCTTGCCAAATGCATGTCAACGGCACTTATAATGAAAACCAAGGCAGAAATTACCATGAATCTGCTGAAGAAACGGTGCTAGAGACCTTACTGCAAAATAAGAAGAAACTAAATAAGATGCTAGCAAAAAAGAAGAAAAAGAAAAAAAAGAAGTTGAAGGATATTCTAAATGAAAATCTACAGAGAAAACTTGATGACTTGCAAAGAAAGCGTGAGATTCATATTCATCCATTCAAATCTTTTAAGTCTGAGATCCAGAACAAGTTGTTTTTAATTAAAAAGAAAGCAAAACATAAGAAGCACAAGTCTGGTAAGTTGGCATTTTTACTTATAGTAAAAATTAGGAGGATACAGATGTTTTTTAAAGTTGTTTTCTAGTTGATAAGACTTTATTTTGTGAAAAAGGAGAGTCTTATTGCCTTAGACATTTCAGATATTAACTTTAGAGTCAAAGTTACCTACCTGATAACACAAGCATATAAAACATCGTTTGATCAAACTGTGATTCATTTGCAGAATGTATCTTTAGAGAACAAAATTCATTGCAAGAGTTAATTTGTTGCAAAAAATATTCAGGACAATAAATGTAGCTGACTGGTTAGCGTCAGAGAGTGTCACTTGAAGGCATTTTATGGTATCTTATATTATAGCAATTGTGGAAATGTTTCTCCATTTTCTGGTTTATATTATCTTATCCAAATTATGAAGAATCACAGAGTATTTACATGAGATGATGAATCTAAAGTCATTCATAGTGAAACTGTGCACCAGACAGTACTGCTTTGACTGTGGGCCTGGGTCCAACAATCAGAATGCATCAGCATCAGAATTTATGCTGATGACATTTTTATTACAGAATTGGGCAGCTTCTGGTTAAGTGTTTCAGGTAAGTGGTACACAATCCAGATTTCAGTTAACTCACTGGAAAAGAGTTTCAAATGTATTTGCAAACTGTAAAGGTACAAAAACCTTAAGTTCAAATTGTTCAGGTAGCTGTAGTATTTTTGATATCACGTGAAGCAACGTAAAAGCTTAATCCTTTTGAGCCCTGAGCTAAGCTATCTGTGCTAGATTTTAGCAGATTCTTTCCAACATTATATTTTTTGAAGTGACAGGGTGCTTTTCAGAGCAGTGTAGACTAACAGATAAATATTGGATTTCATCTGAAAAGCAGAAAGCCAAAACCAAGAATCTGAGTGACAAAAAAATGTCTTCTAAAGATTTAGAAACTAGCTAAGGTCTGATGGCAGTGCATGTAGGTAGAAGCAGAAGTTAAAGCTAAGAAATTTAAAGCTAAGTAGTATTTAGATCCTAAATATTTGCACATAACAGCCAAAGAACTGTCTTACTATTTAAATCACAAATTCCTCCTTCCAAAATATTCCTCTGCCCACATCTAAACAGAAGTTTCAAGAGTTGCAGTTGAAGTTCATATATGTAGTATTCAGGGAAAATAATGTATTTTACATTTGCATTTGTAAATTAGCTCTCCTAATGTGTCACTGTTTTCAGTCTTCTTAAAACCAAGCAAACTGAATAACAACCCAAATGGCAAACAAGGACTCTAGTTTGGAGAAGTGTGTCCTTTATCTCCTGATATGTTGATGCATTTCCCATCTTATTTTGACTACTTCTTCATTTGACCTTGCTGGAGAAAATTTTGCAATAACGTTACAGCATTGCAAGAAAGCGCTTTTCTTCCTATGGTTGTTAAATCTCCATTGGTCCTATGCTGCTAGGCTGAAATGGATAGGATTGGATCCAATTCGTTACAATAACTTGTTTTATAATGTTTCCTAATGTTAAGGGCTAAGTAGTATTTCCTAAAGACTGTCTGAAATTAAATCTTCTGTTTAAAGGTTCCCTTACAATATAGAGCAGAAAAAGTGGTTTAGTAAAGCTTGTACTGAGTCCCCAAAGACACCTGACTTAAATCTGATCTAGTCATAATAACTCTTTACAATGTTCTTTAAAAGAAAGTAGAAGAGAACATCAGGAATGTAAGAGTGAGTACTTTTCAACAAAATTATTTTTTCCTGCTATTGGTTCTCTTAGGCTGCTAAATGTAACTGAGCCACAGTTTGTGTTTCTATTGAGATGATTTGCATATTCCTGACTTGCTGTGGCAGTGGTACCCGTAGTGAATATAGACTGGTCATGCAGTTTTTCCATCTGAAAACTTCACAGAAATATTGTGAGCAGAACTTAGTGGAGAATACAGCTATGTTAAGACCTTTACCATAGTGACAGCGTTTTCTTACAATTTATGAAAGGGTGTGACCTCTGTACTGAATCTATGTTTTTGAACCAAGGTGATGATTATTATTGTGGCAGTGTTCTGTGACAGAATTATTGACAGAGTAGTACTGAATGTTATGGAAAGATAGTCAGACCAGGTCTGTAAACAAGTGCATGCTATGTATTAATTCTTAAATGTTATTTTCTTACTGGAGTTCGATAAGTTTCAGTGCAAGGCACGCTGCAAGAGCATGAGAATCCTACAATTGCATGTTTGAAACAGGGATTGGATGAAATTCAAAACAACTGTAGGGTTGAGAAAATAGAAGGGACCAGAGGCTGCTTGAAATAACTGTCACGTGCCTGATGCAGAGGTTGTAGTAAATGTAAATTGAATCTCTTTTTATTCCAGTTGGTCTAGAAAACACCAATACAGCACACAATTTTAGAAGAACCTTGGATGTAAATTCTGTACCATATACTCATGCTCTGGAAAATTCATGGCTGTCTACCTGCTTGAAGTCCATTTTACTATATATTTTATTTCTTTAGAGTACCATTACGTTTTGTGTATGAAGTCAAGCATTGCTTGGATGAATTCAAGAAAATTAATTCAACAGCCTGGCAGCAATGTTGTAGTGCCTGGTTTACTGTCCTTGAGAGTTTATATTCAGAAGTCTTCTGGAGACTTTTTAGTGTTGTAAAAACTTTGTCATGTTGTCTAACCTGTAGATAAAGGAGCAGCCTGTTGATCATATTGAAGACATTAAGTGAGGTGTTCCAGCAAGTAACAATGTACTCCATGCTTAAGCTTCAGTGCCATGTCTTCAGAAACATGTACCACTCAGGTTTTATAGGGTTTCGGACATTGTTCTGTAAATCAGCAATATTAATGCACTTGTTCAGACCGACTTAGCTCATTTGACTATATAAAAGTTTATGCTGTGTCACTATGGAAGCTTCAAAACTCGATAATAATGCTTCATTTTCGAGATTGTATCATGTTATATTTTGTAAAGAAGAGCTGTTGGGAGTGGGATAGAAGAATAGAAGATAAAAAGGAAACAGGATACGTACAGTAGTTGCCAAATCTCTGAAAGACATAAAGTGTGTCTTACAAATTTGTTAATGGAAAGATAACAGGGCCTGTTGTTTAATTTGAGAACACTGCAGTTACTGCTAGAATTTAGTGAAAAAACCAGAAATTCTTGCAATTGGACAGGGCTAACTTAACTGTATTCTACCATGACAAATACTACTGAGTTAGTGTTTGATATTAAAAACATCTGTTCCCTCATCTGGGATAACAAGACCCTCCTCCATATCCAAGAAAAAAGTTGCAGTCTTATAAAAAAAATTATTAAAATAAGTTTTTATTCAAAATTCCACTGTGTTGTCACATTATAATTTGAAGCATGGATTGACATTGCTTTTGTTCTTCAAGGAGAGGCCACAAGAGCTCATATACCACAGTTCATAATAAAAAGTTTTACTAGATCTGTAAAAATCAAATCACATTGATCCCAATGCAGAAGAAGTTATAGATGATATTGTTCTTGCTGAAGTAATTTACAAGCATCAAGAACATTTGTGGGGCTTCATGTTTTATTAGTCTCATTTTTATGCCAAAAATAGTACTAGAACAGATCTGAATTATCTCTTTGTTTCCCCTTCTTCACCTTTAGATGGCAAGACCAACTTGAGATGGCTTATGTTTTAGTTGCATCTAATCTCCCTAGTGTGGTTTTTGGATGGTCTTAATTAGTGTTCAGATCCTAGTTATGTTACTTTTTTAATTGCTATTCACTGACAGTGTCTGTAGAATTTGTTTCAGCCTGAAAGAAAAACCTGTGGCAGTCAGATTTCTCCTGGACCTACTGAACTTTAGTTTAATGTCTAAGAATTTTCACAGAGCTGGCTAAGGGGTTCTTGGTTTATAAAATGTTGATTTCCTATGAACTCCTCTTGGGAGTGAGATGCCTCATAGTCTCTTCCACTCTAAACTGAAACCAAACTGAGATATGGAGCCTTTTGGAAAAGGCTGTGTGGAGACATAATTAATGATTGTGGCACAGTAAATTGTTAGTGAATGTAAAGTTACACTGGAATATCTTTAAATGTGGACAGGAAGTAGGCTGTGTTGAATTGAGTAGGTGAACTAAGCAAATTATGTATATGAGATTCTTAATTTATAAATATTTAACTAAGGTTTGGTAAGGTTATGCTAAAGTTCTAAGGTTTTTCTTATTGATTGCTTTTAGTCAATAATTAAGTTTATTTGTATGTTGAGTATGCTCTGAAAGACACAGTGTGCCATGTTTCAAAATGCACTGTGATCTAACTACTGTCAGAAACATTACTTCATCTGCTCAGGAATTAATATAAGTCTTTGAGATAATTTCTTCATCCAGTATTATGGACAAAAGGTCTCTAGCAGACCTCAGTGAGTGATTTGAGAAGTTCCCTCTCACCAGTGATTTTGTTATCCCAAGACGGCATTAGTAGCTGGGTGTTTATAACCAATTACATAGAAAAGATACTTAGGTTTATTACACAGTTGCAAGTCTGGCTGCTGAGGGGGATAGCCACAGAACATAACACTTCCAGATCACAAAACTGGATTTTTATGTACTTACTAAAAATGTATTTCACCTATGTAATATATATGAATTACAGATAACTGCCAATTGGGAAGCATTTGGTTTCTGTTACCATTGTTTAAAGCTGAGAAATAATTTTTGGAAAACCAGATACAAGCTTTTCTAAAAGGGAGAAATTATCAGTACTACCACTAAAACTTCTTTTTAATATCAATTTTGTATTTTAAAAAGGTGTTACTGAGGTAGAAGATGAATTTGTCGTAAGTAGTTTGCTGTATATATGAATTCCCTCCCATAATATAAGTATGTGTAAGGTTTTTTTTTTACATTTTTAATACATGATATCAAAAAACACCTACACCATAGGACATTTGGTGTCAAAAACATGGAAGAAGACTGTGATGTTCCTCTATACAGATACATGCTTAGCTCACAGCAGTTACCAGCAGTTCTGTAGGTCTTTTGGTACATGTATTCCAACAGCTATGCTTTATGATATGTCAGACTCTATTTATAATTTAATGAGTAAGGCTCATTTTCTTATGCTTCTAGATGGTTTCTTTTAATTCTTGGTCTGTCTGTAACTCTGAATCTTTCCTACTTCATGCTTTTCATATGCTGATGTGAAGAAAGAAATGTTTATTTTATTTGGGTTTCTAATAATTTATAACTCTTTCTAAAAATTTTCCTCCTTTTCATAAGAATATGTTAGGGAAAAGAGAGAATATTTCTGTTTAACTATCACTTCTTAAATTACACTACATCATACATCATATAGAACTTTATGCTGAAAATAGTCAAGTAAATATTTGTTGAAAAGTATGTTGAAAGTATTCAAGTTAAATGAAAGTTCTGTTTTAAACATTAAAATTTTCCTTTTCGTAAAGAAGCAAGAAAATCTAGCTGCCTTTTTTTTTGTCTTTTCATTTTCTTTCCAGATAACATTTTTTAAAAGGGCTGTAGCAAGGAGCCACCGTATGACCAGACTTCTTTTTGAGTCATTTTGTCAAAAATGCTTCTAAGCGTCTACTTTAGTTCTTGCAATGAACAGCATTGTTTTCAGTAGTAGAATGCAGCTGTATTCATAAAGCGTATAACAAAAATGTGGACATTTTTGCCCATTGTCAGAATGTTTGGGTTATTGTTCTAGTAAATAAGCTTCTCTGTTTTATCACTTGTTCTCTAATGTGAAATATGTAAGTATTTATTTTTAGTAGTTGAGGGCTCTTTAAATTTTTAAATATATTTAGTATGGGTAGTTTCTAGGTTGCTTTATTCATTTTAATATAGTTTGATTTTATGTGGAGCTTCAGATCTAGATTCTTCAAGCCCTGCGCCTTGTCCCATAAGTGTGTTTATTTCAGAGTCAGGTAAGATGTAGAGGAAACTCACAGTGTAAGAAACTGGAACAATAGATGCATGGGCATCTATGAATATTTGTATGTATGTGTACATACACATTTGCACACACTTAAAGCATCTGTTAGGAAGAAGATTCAGTGCAATATTTTCATTAATTTAAATATTGAATCTGCCTGTGCTTGTATTGTTACCAAGTGCCTGCAGTCATGCTAGTTGACAACAAATTCCACATTAAATAATTATTTTATTCTCTTTATGTTTAAGCTTTTAAATTACTGTTTGGGACTCCTGAATGTGAACAAGTGATAATGATAGAATGATGGTTTTGGCCTGAGTGAACAGGTTAAAGGTGATCTTGTTTGAATTTACCATATGAATGTAGAAATAACCATATAAGAAACTTTGCTGTCTTGCTTAGTGACATAACTACTTGATTTGAGAAATATATATGATTTGTGAACTCTTTTACTGTAGGCAGTAAAGCACTTTGTTATCTTCACAGAGATTTTTTGTTACATCCATTTATATATAGCACAGCTATATGTGAAGTGCATTATAGGAAGTTGTTTGCCTTCTAAAAATTTTAGGTATTGCCACAGGCAGAAAAAACAAATCAATTTAATTTCCTTGGGTAAATTCAATATGTTCAATCAGGGATTTCTAGGGTTTCTAGTGTTTTCCGGATATCTTTTTACCATTAGATACAGATATCCTAGATCCTAAAGTGTAATTCTTTAGAGTGTCAAAGAAACAAATCTTGCAGGTAAGATGCTACATTTCTTATGTTTGTGTCTTAAGTTTTGGATTTCACTTCTTTCAGAAGAGTGGTGTCAATGTTACTTTTGTGACTTAGATTTTTAGGTGCTGTATTATTGAAACTGTAGTAGGCTTTTTTCTTCTTTTTTTTCCTTCTACTCCACACAAAAGATTGCAGTACACAGATACTTGTTCAATGCTTACTTCTGCTGAGTCTAGTTCTGATTCATCAAGTTTACATGACTGAAAACCATCTGTTAGTTGCAGTTTAACTTACAAGCCTGTATGTAATTTAGTTTTATTAATAAAGTACAATGAACAGCATTATGAAGCTTTTCTCTTTTAATCTTACAAGGAAAAAAATCGTTATCTAAAAAAGCAATCACAAAGAAGAGGAAAGGTATCAGAAAGTCTACCATACCAGAATTTCAGGTAAATTATTTTATTTTTTGTTTCAAGCACTTGAAATCTAAATATCTATGAAATAAGTCCTTTAGTTTCTGATAGAGACCTTGGAAATACTAACTGAAGCTTCTTCTAGTTTTTAAGGCTTAAACGGATATTTTTGGAAGTACATTTCACCTTCTTGTGGTAGAAAATATTTTACCATTTTTATGAAGTGCAGCTGAAATACTATTTTTAGTATTGTTTATGATCCCAGATATATCTGTTACAGTAAAAAGCCTGTAAAAACTAGGACTTGTTAAAGACATTTTTATGATAAATATAACTGTTTGGGTTAAAATTACTTGGTTTTGTATGAGGTGTGACAATGTGATTCTTGAATTGAAATCTGGCTTGGTTAAGTGAAGGACTTGCAAAAACTTTATAGGCAACTGTGCTTACCCTGCTTGCAGCTGTTATTCCTTATCAGCATGTGATTTCTAGGCCTCTAGGACCTCTTAGGCGATAGAAAGTAACAAGAGTATTAATTATGCTAATATCATTTTATGGTACTGTATTAGAAGTGTTACAGTACTTCAGTTCTAAGTTGCTCTTTATGTATGCAAGGCTGCTTGGATTGAAGTTTTCCTTTGGCTATGTTTTTTTTTTTTTTCCCTTCAGAAAGCAATCTGTGCAAGTTTGGCCAGTAGGCATTGAATCATGGCTATTTTGTAATACCCTCATCCTGAATCAGTTGCTTCCATCATGATCATGTGTTTCAGATGGAGCTAGTAGAATTTCTTGTGTTCAAATTGGGTAGTAACAGACAATGTTAAGAGATAACTGATATTTAAGTGTACACTGACTTTATCTATATTGTAATGGTGGTGACTAAAATGTTTTCTAATAGCTCCAGAAAACAGGTGGGTGTCTAATTTTTTTTCCCATGCACTTTCTCTGCAGGCCGTGGATATATACAGTTAGTTCAGAAGTAATTTCTTGCATGATTAAACAACTGCATTTAAGTAGTCTGTCTAAAATGTAGTCCAACCTTTTAGCTTTAGTAAATAAAACATATGTATATCTATCTAAATGTATACTTATCTTCTGTGAAACCTTTAATTAAAATGTGGCAAAAGACTTCTGACTCTTTTGATCAAAGCTAGGACTCATATATCTGTTTTAGGTGAGGCTCAAACTGATTAGTATTGAGCATTTTAATCTTACTAGGGAGCTTTTTAACAACCTGACTAATTCAAGAGGTATGACTGCTAGAAGAATTTGCAAGTATTAAACCTTTTATATTTGGAATAATACTAAGATTTTTGGCAGTCTAGTAATTTATGCTTCAATATATTTTTCCTCACATACACAAATGGCCAAACTTTATGAAATTATGTAAGTAGTTGAAGGTACAAGTATATTTTTTAAATATTTGGTAAAACAGCTTAGAGCTTTCAGGCCCTGTGAGATATGATGGGAGGACATAGCCACAAGAATTTTGCTATTCATGTCTATATATTAGTTCTTTTGGAGTGAAAGTTAATAAATTAAGAAGTATAATATGTTTCATGTGCCTGCAGCCTACAAATGTAAAAAAACCCGCAAACCCAACCAGAAGGCACTTCAGTTTATAAGATTAGGTTCTTATACTTGAGTATAGATCTTCTGAAAATCATGACTTGGCTTTAAAGCTGAGTAAAAGAGTACTAATAAATGTCTGATCATGTGCAGTGATACAAATCAAAATCAATTATTAGTAAAAATTCAGAAGGTAATAGTGCTACTTAATCTAACATTTAGAATACCATTTTTATAATATATAGCTCAAGACTGCTTGAAAAAAATCCCCAAAGCTCTGCAAACAACAAAACAAACTCAAATCAAAAGGAGATGCAAATTAAATTCTTTTTACCAAATAAAATGCACAAAAACCAAGTCTTGGTTTTAATATTTTGAGAATTATTGGAGAAGTGGGTTTACAGCTTCATAGATTGTTATTGAGTTGTCTCTTGCTTATTGTTGAGTTGCTCATTAACATTTTAAAGAAATTAATGGTAGTTATAGTGCTGTACAGAAGAGACACTAAAGTGTTTTGCAGCTTTTTCCCAGTTACAGAGTACATTTAGGTTTGGTACCCAGTGTTTCATTTAGTCTTTTCTCCTTTCAGCTCATGTACATTCACACATAGCTGTATAGACCTACATGTATGATAATTAAGGAGAAAAGGAGCATGCATGCTCTGTTTCTGTGTGTCTTTAACAATTTCAGTTTTATCATCTATGGTCTATATTAAATGCAGATCCCAAGAGGGGGCTATCTGGACCTTTTCCACATATAGATGTCAGTGATAAAAGGGCAGCTTCATAGGAAATACAATTATAATTAACAGTCATTACACAAATAACTTGAAATAAAGTGTGAGACCCTGTTGAAGTGAGTTAAAATTCCGCAAAAAGTTTGTCTGAAGTTAAGGGGGCAAGGAAGGAGCATCAATGATCTGGGGAATACACTGGGTTCTATGATGCTAAAGAGTTCATTTGTAAGTTGATTACAGGAGAGTCCCAAGTTAGAATGGAGCTTGAGCCCCCTGTCTTCCCTCAGAAAGTTCAGGGCAGATTTTTTTTGTCTTTCTTCCTTGAAGTCCTAGGAGTCAATGAAGGTCTTTGAGAGATTACTGAGATCTGAGGTTGCATCATAACATGAAAGTTGAACACTGAATTTGAAATTTTACTGAATATCTGAATCTTCCACTTCAATTGGAGTATAATTGGTATACAATTGAAAACCAGGATGCTTATTGCCTATGAAAAATAAGTCTCTATGTAGTAAGTACTGTGCCGCATGTGGTGGTTTTTTTGTTGCAGTTAACATGTACACAACTAATGAGATTACATTAATATAAATATTTACAGGCTAAATCTTTAAGCCACCATGTAGTGTTCTACAGAATAGGAACTAATCTTTCATTCTCTCTGATAATTCAAAATGGAACCACTTTTTCACTTCACTTCACTTTCACTTATTTTCTTCAGGTGATTAGAAGGCATGTTCTTCAAGAGCCATATGTGAAACTACCAGTAAGCTATCAAAATGTGACAAAATTATTAGACTGTAACATTAGTATCTTTTTTTTTTTGCCTTTATGTTAACTTATCCATTAAAACATACAAAACATATTAGAATGAAATGTTGTTTGCAGAAAATTGAATTGCTAAATTCCACCAATTACCAGCCATTAGCAAAGAACACTGAAATATAAATAAGAATCTCATTGGGAGAAATAGCATCTAGAGTCCATATCAAAATGTATAAAGTACACTACACTTTGTTATTTTCATCACTGTTCTTTTCAGCCTTCCTTCAAAACACTGGCTTCATTCTCTAAGATAGATGATGTGAGAGAAGTTTCAGAATTAGCTTTTTCCCAGTCAGTGTGCATCTTTATTTCCTCATCTCAAATTGTACTGGAATGAAAAAATTAAAGTTTTTTCTTGAACCTTTTTATAGTGCTTTTCAGTTCAGTATTGGAGTATTTAAAATGCTAAACTCATTTTGACTGTAAATCCTCCAAGCTCAGCTGCTGTTACCTTCCTTATTTTATCAGTAGGTAATTGACACACAGTTATGATCCTCGTATGTACTTCTCATCTAATGAAAATTGTCACTTAGAGATTTGATTATTCTTGCCTGTCACTCCCAACCCCAAGGCAATTAAACTTTATTTATTGGCATTGTTTTTCGCATTGATGTGGTTTGGATTGGTCTCGTAGGAGAAAATAAAAAGCAAATAGACTTTAGTAACTGAATTGTCAGGTGTATAGTCAAAAAATTGATTATAGTTGTGTAGGGAAAACCTTTATCCATGCCTTCATTGACTTTTGTCAAGGACTTTGTGATGTGCTTTTTTGCTTAATAATATAGTGTCATGGATTTCCTCACAGGCCAGACACAGCCAGTATTTGGCTTCAGTTTATAATTTAGGTAACTGGGACTCCTTCAAGTGCAGGGCATGCATTTTGAACCTAATTATCCATAGAGTTACCCATAGTCATTCTGTTTTCTGGGTCAAGAGAGATGCCTTTCACAAGTAAATTTTGTATACACGGTCTGTGGCAAGACACTGCCAATTCTTTATTAATTTGTTATTTTAAACTTGATAAATGTAAAAATGGTAAACTTTGATTTAAGTCACTCAATTTCCTCAATGCTTCAAATGTACACAATGTTACGAAAATAATGGCACGTGTGCACTTGAGGTTTCTGAAATTTACTTTGCTAAAAGTGTTAATTCAGTTTTTTAATAGTGACTAGCAAAAGTGCTGCTTCTAACATGAATTTGCTGAAAATCTAAAACCGCACTTGAATTTGAAGTAAAAATATGTTGTTATAAACTACTGATTTGGGAAAAATACTTAGCAGTTATTTGATAAAAACATTTTTGTGAGGGTGAGTTTTGTATTGTTTTTTTTAATTTCATTTTCTTAAATTATTGCTACATGTTTTCAGTAGAAAGGAAAACATGTCCACCTAAGGGTGCTCTGAAGAAACAAGTCTTACTATAACATAATTCAACAGAACCTAACATCTTAATAATTTCTAGTTTTTTTAGTCTTAACTTGCCCTAGATGATGGTAAGACAAAATATACAGATCACCTTTGTTTGACAATTTTTTCAAGAAAATAACATCCATTTTCTGAAAGGAAAAAATATAATAAGCTGATTTCTAAAGAAAAGAATTAGAATAATATAATACTTTTTCAAAATATACATTAAGTAGGTAGATTTGGTAGATGACTAGGTTGCCTTAGAATCAACAAGGTAGGAAGAGACTTTCAAGATTATCCAGTCTGACTGCCCACCCAGCACTACCACTGTCCACTGAAACCGCTAAACCACATCGCCAGATCCAGATGCCTCTTGAACATATCCAGGGATGGAATACTTTGTGTAAGCATATAAAGTTATGGTCAGGAAAAGTTGTACCAAGTGTAATATGTTATAAACACAGCATACTACAAAGCTAGTATACTTATTTTGCCAGGGAATTTTTTGGTACTTAAAGCTGTTCTAAGTCATCACTGTACTTGAAAGAAATTTGGTAGTTGTCATTCACAGAAGTTTTAAGAAAATACCTACATTTTGAAATGGAAGCTTACAGGTAGAGATATGGTTTATGTCTGAAGAATAAGAGAATTTTCTGCTTAGATTTTCCTTTTCTGAACAAGTCCTGATTTTTTTTGGGTTTTTTTATGTTTAAAAATACTATAAGAAAATACAAATGAAATGGTGGCACTAAGTAATAATGTGCTTTTAAATTTTATTTAATTTCAATGTACATTTTCCAAGTCCCACATCACCAAGTGTTTGTGTTCATTTGTTTTTTAGCTTATTTGCACTAATCTTGATGAACTCAGGGAATTAATCACAAAGATTGAGAATGAACTCAAAGATCTGGAGGACATTAAAAAGAAATCGGTATGTGACATTAAAAGCTTTCTCTTGTATTGATATGAAACAGTGTCAGTTACCTGCTGAGGCCTGTCAACTCAATTTTTTATGCTCTTCAGTAACTGCATGAAAACCTCCTAAGGTTGATACCTGGGGACTGTAATCTTAATTTTTCCTGTGTGTGATGCTCTGTTCTCAATGTTTTTATGATATTTTTATGAATTCAGTACCTGTGTTAGCACTTATCCATGCCAAAACAAAATATAGGTAGTGGTAATACCTTAAAATGAGTAGTTCATCTCCATTAAACATGTGACTCTTTTGCCCTGAGGATAAGTTCTTACCAACAAATAATTACAGGATAGAATTCTCATATCTGCCTATGTAGTCTTGATCAGAATTTCTACTGAGCTAGAATTCTTAATTCTTTTTTTTTTTGCATGTATTATTAAAATTTTCTTTGTTTAATATTTATTGAAGGAGTTTGTAGCAGAAAACATGCCATCTGGCTTTTGATATCAGATTGAGATACAAATTTTACCAATATACTCCAGATCACTGAGTCTGTGCAACTGAAAACCTCAAAGGAATAACAGACAAGAGAATCCAGCATGCCTTTTGTAGAAGGCAGTGATTCTTATTAAAATGGTAGATGGGTTTAAATACATGAATAGTTGAAACAGCCTTCAACTGAACTCTTACTACTTTTTTCATTGTAGTTCTGTGTATTGAACCTTTGGTAGGGACTTCTATGGTGGCAATTTCTATGAAAAAGTAGTAGTTAGAAGTGTTGATTTTTCTATGTTAGAAATCAGGCTGCTTCTAATTCAAGTGAAAGTTTATAGTCTCATGAAGAATCAATATATTCTGAAGTTATTTCAGTAGGGGAGAGAGCTGTGGTAGAAGAGAGACAAATAAGTTAGGATTCTAAAAGAGAAGTATCAGTGCAATTAGCATAATTGTTAATGTAGACAAAGGAATAATATCAGCCTAATCTTGAAATTATTTTGTAGTTGCTAAATTGTAAACTGGTTTTATCATAAGAATCCCAAGAGGTTATCAGAAGAGCTACATCAGCAATAGGATAAAAAGCCCAAAGTTAGAGTATATATATGCTAAAATAGCATATAGGTTGTATTGATATGCTACAGCATATCAATAATCTTAGTGTAGGTGAGACTTTCAGTCTGCTAGTAAAACTGTAGGAACATGACTTCTTCAAGGGTAGACAAATGCTAAATATGTCATAATTGCACTTTAAACTGAAATTTGATAATGTCATTATCTAAGTAAGTTGCATGACTTCAGCAGGAATACTATGTTTAGTTCTAATTGCACCGTCTTAAAAAACTCAAACAGTTAAGTACAGGGGAATTAAGATACAATTCATTCAGCGTTCAGTAGTTGTGAGGTAAGGACAATCTTTTGTTGTGTCTTTATAGACCTATCACATAATGATTCTGTGTCTCTAAACTCTTGTGTTGTTAGAAATGTAGAGAAAAAGGGTTAGGATTAATTGCTGAAGAAGTAGTTATGAGGAAACAGTAAAGTGAGATACTGGTTTTGAAAAAAATATTTATCTGGGAAATATTATATTTACCTTTTAAACATTCAAATAGAAAAATGTTAAATTAGGTGAGTAGTCATAAATTTGAACTTGTTAAAATGAACTTTTGCTTTGTAAGGAAAATCTTTAGGATTTCATTTTTGAAGTCTAACACCATGTGTCATTATGTTTGATGTCTGAAAAACTGGAGAAAATGCAGACTTTCATTCTTCAGCTCTAACCAAATGACACTGGCAGTATCAGAAGCATCCAGAATTGAGTTTGTCCTGGGTTTTTTAAGTGCATATTCTGTTAAGTAAAACAATTTTCTAATTTGATAATGGAAATTTGACCTAATGTGAAAATCTATTTTAATGATGGCACTTACATGCTGTTCATTGACTTCTTTCTTGTTTTAAGTGAAAGATGGTGATGTTCTTACTACTTCATGGTAATTTAATATTGATTTTTGTTTGCAATAATGACCTGGGTGAAGCCATAGGAATCTTTCTTCTTCACAAGTAACCTCCTTGGTAATTTCAGTTGTAGAAGTTGCTAGCACAGGCTGCTGAGAAAAACTTTCAAGGCAAACTTTACTGTTATGTTAAATAATAACATATTTTAGAAGTACAGCTTATTTAACTTTAAATTAAGACTTTCAGGTGTAACCTTTTCTCAGTTGTAACCTCCCTTTTGTTACCTTGAAGACCATTCTAGAGTACATAAAAGGAATTCCTTCTCCAGAACTTGGAAGTAATGGAGACTGTAATGAAAGAGCTGAGCTACAGGACCTTTTTAGTATGAATAAACTTACACTGTTTTCCCTCATTTTTTGTAGGTAGTTGGACTGGTTGTATCTGATACTTTTCACAACATCAACTTGAGACAACAAATGACATGACAGATTTTTGTTTGGCAAGTTAAAATAAAATTAGAATAGGGTTATGTAATAGAAAGTAATGGATAATTTTAAGTTTTGGCATTTCTACAAGTTCCTTTCACAACAATGTTGGAAAGTATTGGAAATGTTGGAAAGTATTTTTACTGTTTGGTTGATTAAAACAGTTTGGTTCTTTACTTTTCTATACCTGTATTGTCTTTGGATTAGCTATGAGTAGTATTTTTCCTTTTAAAAAGCCTTGTGCTTTTTCTTAAATCCTGGTGAGTTTGTTATACCCATGATGAGATTTGCTTTGTGCTAGTTTGCTGTGTCTGTTTAGAGTAGAAAATTAAATTTTACCTAAGTTTTTTAATTTTGAAGAGTTCAACTCTGTACTTGAACTCTAGACACAGTTCTGAAGCAATTCTGCAATTTCACGTATACTTTCAACTGATATAAGCCAAAACTACTGCCAAATAAATAGCTCCTACTCCCTGTGTCTCTGGAAGCTTCTGTTTTCTGTGCTATCCCATGTGAGAGGCTAGCAAAATTTTTTTTTCTGTTGCATGGTGAGAGTTAGATTATGGTAAACCTACCTACTTATTTGTGCTGGTGAATTGTTTGTGAGACCAGTTTTCTAATGCAATTTATCATGGAGTTGCACAAATGCCTGTGCTTGTATTCTGCTACAGGTTAAGTGGTTATTATAAGAACAGAAATGTCCATCTTCAGGCAAAAGAAAATGGGACTGATTTTGCAGTTGTATGTGATGTTATTATCAGGCTGCTCTAAAAAGTCTATTCCTTCAGCTACTTACTAATTCCTCTCCTTACTGCATATTACATATCCAGAGGGAGAGGAGAAATCAGATTTGGTATTGTACCTGACTTAAACATTTGGAAATAAGTGAAGGAAATATAAATATAAGGAAGAATATTAAAAGTGCAGAAAGGGGACTTAAAGGACTTCAAGTTTAATGATCTGCACTTAGTGAAAGGCTGATACCCTAAGGAATGTCTAAGCTAGAATGTCTTCTAGCTCTTATATATTGCTTAGGACATGTGAAACTGCATCCTTTAATTTTAAAAACTGGACTAAAGGTTGAATCAATAGAAAAAGCCCAGAATTTACAGCAATGAAAATTAGATACTAGTAGAAATTAGGTCTCTTTTGTTGCTAATACTTGCATAGATAAGGTGTGGGTAAAATTACATGCAGTCAGTAAAGTAGGAGTAGAAGAACATACTGGCTAAAAATTCTATTTTGTTGAGTTTTTAGCTCTTGTAAGTTTTTTGAGTATTTAGTCTGTATATATAATATTCATGGTCATTTGTTGAATGTGAGCTCCTAGAAATTTTCTATAACTAGCAAATTGACCAAGATTTGTAAAGTAGCTTAATTCCACACTTGAAGTGGTATTGTTGGAAAAATAATTTTGACAAACACACATGATAGGGAGGCATTTTGCTAGTATATTTAGGATCACATAAAGACTTCAATCTAATACAGAAAGTTTCTTGTAAGAGAAGAGGCAGTAAAGTAATGCATTCTGTTGGATCACTACACAGGGTAAGAACTATCAGTCTCTGGCATTTTGGATCCCACTTTTCCCTAGGTCTTCTCTGTCTGGTCAAATCAGTGGGACTTGCAGTGTGAATGAAAATCTTCTTACTGCCTTTCAGATAATCTGCCTCTGATGTGATGTGAAGGATTTTTTTGTGTGTGTATGAAACTGTTAATTAAGCTGCTTGGTTGATCAGTTTTATGTACTTAACTGTTGCATATCATAGCAGATTTTTTTTATTATTATTTTTTCAAACCCTACTTGGCATTGTGTAGTATGAAAGTGACAGGACTGCAGGCGCTTGCATATAATAGTGAACTTAGGGCTTTTTTGCAGATGCTAGCTGAATTTGCAGTAAAATGAATGGAGTTTTTAACATGAACCTGGAAAGATGTCTTGTTTACTAAGTGCAAGACTTTATTTTGGTAGCACTATTGGATTTGATTCATGCCCTCTAAGTCTGATGGTTAAATGCATAGCTGTATAGAGGGTGAACAGGGAGGCTGGAGCCCAGGATTTCCACAGATAAGCTGAGAAGGTTAAAACGAATAATGGGCAGTACCTTCCTGTAAAGGAGACTGCATCGTCCCTAGAGAGAGAGAAAAGTCAGACAAAGGTTGCTTAGTCTAAGGACACCAGCCAAGGTAACAACTAATTGTGGTTTGGAGAAAAGGCGTTGTTGTTTGCAGAGGTCTGTAACACCCTGATGTTCTTGACTAAGTAGCTAAAAAAGTAAAATCCTCCCTTTTAAAGGTTTTGTGTTCTGCTATTGTTCCTGGAGCTTATAATGAGATGGTCCCAGGGGGTTGAATGCCTTTGTCTATCTTTGAAAATGTATATTTGTTTTAGCAGGTGAGTCAAAAGGCCTGAAAGGAAACTGTGGTTTTCTGCAGCATTAAGTTACCTGCAAAAATATATATTTCAGAGTACACCTGAAAATTTAAAGTGAAAAACCCACTGGTTTAGGTCAGAAATAGTTAGAACTTCAGACAAATTAACTTGTGGGGCTATTAAAAGGAATATATTGATGCAGCCTGGAACATACTTTCCTTGTCCATTTTTTATGAGATTCTGAATAAGCTGCTGTTAAATTCGTTCATGAGGTGTAAGTATCTAAATTCAGAGACCGCTTTCTGAGGTTTTTCATTGATTAGCTACATTTTATTTTTAAAAATATGTTAATACATGGAAAAAAAATGCAAAATGGTTCATTTTAAAAGTTTATAAAATATTCTCTCTCTGTTCTGTGAGGAAATAGGAAATATTATGTGTTTGAAAATGTTTGGCAGGGAAACTGTTTAGACAAAAATCTAAAGGGACTTCTGAAGAATTTCCCTTCAGCAGAAACTCATGTAACCATCAAAAATAGTTTAGGGCTCTTACTAATAGTCATTCAGACCTCAACTTTGCAAACAATGAAGTGGAAAAGCCTACTGTGTCTTCTCATTTGCAGCCTAGGAAAACATTTTTATTATTGGGTTAAATCTTATTCAGTTTTTATTCCGAGGTTGATTTCCTCTCCCCATCCCTGCCTCCTTTTGTCCTGACCACTTCCTCCCTCCCTGGTGAAATATGTGCCATGCTTGGGACTTTTGCATGTAAAGCGTTTTCAGTTATAGCTGTTTTCATCAGCATTACTGTATTTACATAGATAGGCACACAGACAGTAAATATTATAATCTGAGAAATCTGTGTATGCACACCTATTTGCAGGTTTAAACTGCAGGTAAAATGAGCTACAATAAAAGAGAAACCCAATAAATGCTTGGGTTCAAGGGTATTAATAGATAGACTTCAAGTCTTGCAGCTGAATCATTTTCTTTTAATTTAAGCTTAGTTTCTCTGTTAGTATGTATCTTCATCTGTTATGTATCTTACATGCTCTCTTTTTACATCCTTATCCTGAAAACTTGATTTGTATTTTAATCACTTCAAAATTCTGTTACTGCTTCTCTATGTCTTGCCTGCATCTCTTGAAAACACTAATATGAGCCCAAAATACTGAATTTTGAGACAGATTTACACATTTACATCCATGCAGCTTCTTCTGTCTCTGAGAACAGATTGAAGATGTGGATCATTTGTAATATTTAGTTGTATAATATAAATGAATAAGGCCAATTTTAGGCTTTGGTTTTTGAAATCTTCTCCACAATACTTGATCATCTTCTCTGATATTTTTAACTTGGGCTCATCTCACTAACATTCAATATTTTTTTTCATGGTCTTCAGTTTTTCTAAGCTTTTCCAGTTTTCTGTCTTAATTGTCTACTTTTTGCACAGTTATTTTCTCTTGAACTTTCATGCCTTTCCATGTGTGACTGACTAAACCTCCAATAAATATATTTATTGGAGAAGCTTTCTTTAAACCGCTTTTGCGGTTTACCTTTCTACAGTTCCAAATGTGGAAGTGTGGGTTCTGCATGAGAGATCAATGTGTACTCATACATTTTTGTTACAGAAATACTACTATGTATTCAGAACATTTCACAATGCTTTAGATATTGGTCAATCAGTATATTCTTTTGAAGAAATAATTCAAGACATTCCTGTCAGCACATAGTACTAGCAAAACAGCTGCTTTTAAGACACTCATCTGAAGAATACAGAAACACTCCTATATCCAGAGTTAAGAAGAGAAAAATACTCAGATATATGAGAGGGACTTAAGTACAACTTAAAAAACATAGATGTTTTGTAAACAGTTTAAGATACTACATACATCCATTTTCTTTGTAAGTTCCAGAGATGTAAGTTAGTTGATAACTTTGAAGTTCTAATGGAGGAGTAAAACGTGACAATTCAGTGGTGGATAATTTCACTGCTCTGGGTTCAACAGTAAGCTCATGCTGATAATAAACTTTCTCTTGTGGTTTTGTGGTTTATATATTTTATATATATTTATGTTTTTTCTAAAAAAAGTGGTATATTGATCAACACTGTGATGATTGTGTAGTAATTGTGCCTAAAGAAAATTGGAATGTGGCTAAACATTTGAATGAAAACCATTTCATAGTAATGAACTGAATCAGGAGACAAAGACAGTCTTGGTAGCAAGAAATTTATTGCACTTTGTTTTGGTGTTGTTTTTTGTTTGTTTTACTTTATTTGCCTATAGTAGAAAGAAGAGAGTATGAGATCATTTTAGGATATAACTTTGTGTGATCAGAAATATAGGTCATAGTGCATGCTGGAGTCAGGACTTCTCATTAGTTGCTGGTAAATGCTAAAAGATAAAATTGATTAAGAGATGTCATAAGTGAATTTGTTTTATAATTTACTACAAGCCATTCTTCCTGACTCTACTTAATCCCTGTCTTCAAACAAAGTCAGAGGTTGGTTAGCTGTTGCTATATATTTATAATATTCAGAATGATGTTGCTGAAAGTAAAATGCAAGATACTGACTCTCAGGAACTTCTACTGTAGAAGATAACTCTAAGCATTTTCAAAATTTAAACACTTTCAATAACAGGTGAGTTTGCATAGTATGAAAACATGATCTTGTAATGCATTCTTATTCAGTCAAAATTGGAAGTGACTGAAATTGTAGTATTTGGCCCATAAATAAGTTATTAAGAACATTCAACATTTATCCATATATGATTTGAAAAAGTTACTGATGTCTTTTCTTTAGGTATCTGTTGTCCAAAGCAGCTGGTGATTGCCAACTCCCTCTCTGTGTGACATCACTAGAAAACGCTAGACTGGTGATGTCACACATACCACAGAACCCCGCAGCAGAATGGAGCAGGCCTATTAAGGGTAAGTTTCCTCCCTCCACCACCACCCCTTTTCAACAATATTGCATGGTTTTATAAGATTACTAATTTTCTTTACTTTATGTCCCTGGGATATAATGTAAAGATTACAGACAATCTTATAAAACTGCTTAATATTGTGGTGTTGTGTGTGTGTGTTTATTTAAAAGCAAAACAAAAGCTCATATAAAAAGTTCAGTCCTTACCCCATGTATCAATATCCTGGCTCCAGTCTGCTTTGGGGTTCCATGATAAGTATACCAGAATAGTGTATGTTGGTGCATCGATCACAGAGAGTGGAGTCAGCATTTCCTGGCTGCTCTGGATGTCAGAAACCTTATTTTAAAAGGTGAGTTTTCAGTTGAATGTGTTGAATGTCTCTCTGCATTTAAACGGAAACATTCAGCCCATTTGTAAAATGTATTTTTATTGTGTTTGCATTTTTGAAATTTACTTGTAAGCTGACGTAGCCTAAAGTCACATTGTATACTTCTCTATCTAGTCCTTTTTTTTCCTCTGTTATTTTCCTGTGTTAATACCTTATATTGTGTTTCCAGAAAAAAAATAGTGTCTTGTTTGTCACTAATTGGAACAACATGGTATGTAAATTTGGTTTAATATCATTCTCAGTGATCTGGACAAGGGGATCAAGGGCACCCTCAGTCAGTTTGCAGATGGCACCAAGCTGGGTGGGAGTGCTGATCTGCTGGAGGGCAGGAAGGCTCTGCAGAGGGATCTGGACAGGCTGGACCATGGGCCCAGGCCAGTGGTGTGAGGCTCAACAAGGCCCAGTGCTGGGTCCTGCCCTTGGGTCACAGCAAGCCCAGGCAGTGCCACAGGCTGGGGCAGAGTGGCTGCAAAGCTGCCACAGGAAAAGGCCCTGGGGGTGCTGGTGACAGCAGCTGAACATGAGCCAGCAGTGCCCAGGTGGCCAAGAAGGCCAATGGCACACTTCAAATCCTGTGTTCAGTTCTGGGTCCCTCACTACAAGAAGGACATTTAGGTGCTGAAGTGGGACCAGAGAAGGGGAATGGAGCTAGTGAAGTGTCTGAAACATAAATCTTGTAAGAAGCAGCTGAGGTTGTTGAGCCTGAAGAAAAGGAGGCGTAGGAGAGACCACAGCTGCCTGGAAGGAGTATGTAGCCAGGTGGGGGTTGGCATCTTTTCCCAGGGAGCAAGTGCTGTATGTTTCTGATGAACATACCTTTGGAGATCCAGCCTGAACCTCCTAAGCCTCAGTTTGTAGCTGATTTCTTACAATGTATCATTTGGTATTTTTGAGAATTTACAATGCAGATATTTGTGAAAACAAGTGTATTATCTATAGAAATTAGTGGGCAGCTATGTAATAGGGAGTTAAGTCATAGCTTTATCAATTATTGATTTGCCTTTCCCCCCTCTGAATAAAAGACTAGCACCGGACTGTGTTAGAGAATCAAATTGCACATGAAAAGAAATGTTAAATTTTGTTGTGATGGATCTTAAGATTATATAAATGTTTTTAATGTCTCTTTTTACTGTGTAATATTTAAGGAATAATAACATCTAGCATTTATATGTTTGCACAGAAAATCAAGTAAACCGCAATAATTTAAAAGAGAAGGATTTTTTTTTTATTCCAGCCTTTTTTGGCCTATACTCTTCAGTCCTGACTACTTATGAGGAAAAAAGATTCTTCTCATGGCTAAAATTTGTTCATTCTTCTATTAACAGGTTTTTGGTCAATTCTAAAACCCCACTAAGAAAAATAAGTAATTGTAACAAAGAGAAATAATTAATCTATGCTTTTTAAAATGATATTGCTATAAAATTTTCATTGAAATTACTTGGAAGAATGGTTCCTCTTTGCCTGTTTCTCCACCCTGTTGAGGTCATTCTGAAGGGTTGCACAGCTCTCTGGGGTATTGGCCACTGCTTCCAGCTTTGTGTCATTGGTGAACTCACTGAGGAGGCATCTCCCATTTCATCCAAGTCACTGATGAACAAGTTAAACAATACTGGACCAGTACTGAACCCTTGGGGACAGCCCTAGAGACAGGCCTCCTACTAGAGCTGCTAATCCTTTAGAATTAGGGGGCAGGAATTGGCTAGCTTTTTATGTTTGTTTTTGTAAGCAGAGAGAAAAGTAATATATTTGTTTTTCTGTGAAGTATTAATGAAGTCAGTAAAGTCTTGAAGTCTGTTCTTGACTAAACATTGCACATGTGCTGGCTGCCTAACAGTTGCTGCTTCAAATTTATTGAGTGGTTAGCTGATACTTATTTTTCTCATAAATACTCTTTTTTTCCTAAAGCGGAGACCTTAGTCTTATTTAAAGATAAATAAGGCTCAGAAATTAATAATTTCTTGGGGTTTTTACTTTGTAGTGATTTTTCATGTATTTTTAATATTGCATTTTCACACTTTTTTTTGCTCTGTTAACTGCATGTAGAGTATTTCTATTTCACAATAGTAGTAGCATTGTTTAGTTTTGCTATTTGATTATTTTTTTTTGAGACAATGCACTAATGCTCTGCAGTACATAAATATGTTATTTTAAACAGTCTGCAAAATGTTTTGTTTACCTTACAAGAAAAAGATGTCTGTGCATGTAATATTCTTTTGTATGTTAACAATTAATTCTGTTGATTGCTGACTTTAAGAGATGATGCCAAATGCTCTGGTAGACTACAGTATGCACAAGGTCTGTTTTTTGGTGTAGTGATTAGTGACAGGTTTTATGCATGAGACTGGCCACAAGTGAAGGAAATTATAATACAGTTTACTGGCTTGTCTGTGTGTTCAGCATTGGTCGTTATGTGGTAATGTGGCATAATGATCCTACTTGAAATCTTTGCTTTTGTAATTTTAATTGAAGAATGAAGGTAACTTTGTTTTGTAATGTAACATGTAAATGATTATCCATAAAAAAATAGATACCTGGTCTTCAAACAAGCATTCAAGCTGAGTGATCTTGTACATTGAAAAGATCTGCTGAAGTGTGTAGAGAGAAATTGTCCAAAGTCCTTGGGAAGATTTTCTTGTAGACTGCTGAAAGGCAGCTGTGACAAGCTTTATCCAGATTTTCTTGTCTTAGCTTTCTTGGTGTGCTAGACCACAGGAAGCTGTGAAGGATATGTGCACTATCAAAAGCTAAATATGTATATGAAATAAGTAAGTTCTCAAGTCCTGCTTCTTTTTTTTTACAGAACCATAGTCTCTTTAGTGTTTTACATCTTCTTTGACAAGTCGAGAGCTAAAATCTTCATTTACATAAAACGCACAGAGTTGGTTGAACTATACTCTTTTATAACAGTTACATATATATGCATTGTTCAGTCTTTTGTGCAATGAACTACAGAATAAAGTTTTGGGAAAAAATATGTACAAGGGGTATGTGTTGGTGTTAAGGGGTGTGTTCTGCAGCACCATGGCCAGCATGGTTGTAATTTCCCAATGTCTTCTCTCCTTATTCAGACTTTCTAGATTTATGAAAACATGAATATAAGATTACATTATCAGTTTTGAAAATAAAACTTTTAATTATATGTTCGAATTAAGAGCTTAAGGGATATATGTTGGAAAACTGGGCTTTGCAGCATAGTCTGTTGCTTCATAAAAGACAAATTTGCTAAACTTCTCTTTTAAAAAAAGCTTTTTTTCTAGAACTTTAAATAAAATGTAACAGAAAAACATTGTGATTTTTATCCTTGAAAATTGTGGTAAGGTTTCTTTTGCAAATAATAATGTTATACTTTATACCACTTCTCTTAAATGAGAGTAAGGTGCAATTTTCTGTAAAAATTTTAACTTGGAAAAGTGTACAAATGTGGTTGATTTCCCTGAACTGAATAGATTACTACCCATGTTGGTTACTCATTTAAGTAATTTTAAGCACATGGAGTATTTGTAGAATCCTGTTTCAATTTTAATTTTGACCTGTGAAAAGTGAGCATCCTTGCAGTATTACTTTTCCAACTATGACATTATCCTTCTGTAGTATTAAAATAAAAGTTATAATGTCCTAGATAGATATAACTCTGGAAGGGTGGATGTAACTCTGGAAGTTCCTAATCTTTTCTTCCAGTTGTCTTCCTCATATGCTATATCCATGTACCAGGATTATTGTAGTACTAGTAAAATCTAACAAGATTTAAATCTAATGCAATGATAAATAAATGGAATTTATGTTTTCAGGGAAGATGGTTCCACCGGAAGCAAGCAGTAAAGGAATTGCATGGTACATTGTTACGACTGCTTAATGAACTGTTACCATGGGAACCAAAGCTAATTAAAGCATTTCAGAGAAACAGGTAATTACCTGCTCTTTTTTTTTTTTTCAACAATGGTGCATGGGATGAAAAACAGAGCCAAATTCACCTTTTAAATACTGATCTATAAGTTGGCTTCTTAAATAAATAAAAGTAAAATAGTTTGAGGAGAGGAGTGAGGCACTGGCAATACTTTAGTAGGAGGAAGTATCTTATATTCCAGATTTACTGTCTCCAAAAAAATTTGAGCTTAACCCGGTAGTGTTTTTTTCCTCTAAAACACTCTAGAATCCTTAAGCATGCTGATCAATAGTATATTGCAAGACAGCTAGGATTTGTATTTCTGCTTATTTGGTTAAGAGGTGCTGAAAACCTTTCTCTAGAGGACTATATCAGGGGTTCTTAGAATACTCTAACTACCTACTATGTAAAGCTACCTATATTAACTATTAATGAATTCTCCACAGAGCAATTCTTGAAGCATTGTTTTGAGGTCTTTGTAACACAGTAAATTAGAAATGCATCTGGAAAGAAGTATGTCAGAGGAATATGAGTGAAATAGTGACAGGTTTAAATCTAGTAAAGTGCAAGTATTAGTAACAGTGAAACTACTACTCTGATTATAAATCATGGAGAGATTAGATACTATCTTTCAGCTCTGCCATTTTTTCCTGTTAACCGTACAGCTGTTGCTATAATTGTACCTTAGTTTTGCCATGTAGACAATTAAAAAGCAAGGAATGATTAGAGGTTTGAACTCTGTAACAAAGGATAGGAAGAGAGGCTTCTTAAATGTTGGGTGTGAAGGAAGCAAGTTACACTGTTTTGTGGTGCAGAGCTAATGCCGGAAAGTGTAAAAGGTGTTATGTTTAAAAAAACAAAAACATAATACAAAAGATATTACATTGGTTCCTCAGTAGCTCATTTTGTGAATATCATCCATGAATTAAAATTCTTATTTGAAAATCTGGGATATTGTTGAATATTTTGCTTTCAATAATGGACCCAAATACAAGTTTTGGGTTTTTCCTATTCCTTTCTCTTCTCATTCCTGTTCATTTTCCTTAGCTGTTAATTTCTTCCTGTCTTTCACAATTTAGAATCCTTCTGGACACCTGGCAGATAGTATTACTGTCAGGAAGAATTTAGTTTTCCAGTATGTGAAGTCTATAGTCATACCCTTTTAGTAAATTCTGTTGTGGAATGGTTTGGTGCTCAGTATTCTTGTCTGTCAAATCAAAGAATCATAGAATGGTTTGGATTAGAAGAGACCTTAAAGATCATCCAATTCCAATCCCCCTGGGCAGGGGCACCTTTTGTAAATGAGGCTCCATGAAACCCCAACTAATCTGGCCTTCCAGGGATGGGGCTTCAGCAACTTTTCTGGACAGCCTGTTCCAGTGCCTCACCATGATTGCACTTCAGAATTTCTTCCCAATTTCTAATCCAAACCTACTCTCTTTCAATTTGAAGCCATTGCCCCTTGTATTCTCACTACCAACTCTTGAACAAATCTCTCTCCTTCCTTTTTTGAAGGCTCCCTTCACATACTAGAAGGCTGCAATTAGGTCTCACCGGAGCTGCCTCTTTTCCGGACTGACCAATCTCTCTCAGTCTTTCTGCACAGGAGGTGCTCCATCCCTCTGATCGTCTTGGTGGCCTCCTCTGGAGTCACTCCAACAGTTCCATGTCCTTTCTGGGAGCCCAGAGCTGATGCAGCCCTGCAGGTGGGGTCTCAGCAGGGCAGGGCAGAGGGGCAGAATCCCCTCCCTGGCCCTGCTGCCCACCCTGCTCTGGATGCAGCCCAGGACACGTGTGGCTCTCTGGGCTGGGAGTGCCCATGGCTGGGTCATGTCCAGCCTCTCAGCCACCAGCACCCCCAATTCCTTCTGGGCAGGGCTGCTGGGATCTGTTCATCCCCAGCCTGTGCTGAGACTGGGGGTTTCCCCAACCCAGGTGCAGCACCTTGCACTTTGCCTTGTTAAAATACATTATATTTTCCCATGGATCCATTTTTTCAAGCTTGCCAGGTCCCTCTGGATGGCATTCCATCCTCTAGGTGTGTCAGCTACACTGTTCAGCTTGGTGGCATCTGCAAACTTGCTGAGAGGGCCCTCAATCCCTCTGTCTATGTAACTAGTGATGATATTAAATAACTTTGGTCTGAGTATGGACCCCTGAGGGACACACACTTGTCACTGATGTCCATCACTGTGCCATTGACCAGTACCCTCTGGATGCCACCATCCAACTAATTTCTTATCCATCTAATGGTCTGCTTGTCAAATCCCAATCTGTCTGATTTAGGAGACAAGGATCTTGCAGGGGACCATGTCAAAGGCTCTTCAGAAATCCAGATAAACGACAACTTTACCCATTCCCTTGTCCACTGATATAGTCAGTCCATCCTAGAAGAACACTGAATTTGTCACTCAGGACTTGCCATTGGAGCAGCTGTGCTGGCTGTCTCAAATCACCTCCCTGTGCCTTAGCATAGGTTCTAGGAGTCTGTTCTGTGATCTTCCTCACCAGAGGAAAGGCTGACAGGTCTGAGGGTCCTCCTTTCTGCCTATTTTAAGATGTGTACAATGTCTTGCCACCTGGGACTTCACCTGACTACTAAAATTTTTTCAAATATCATGGAGAGTGGCTTGGAGAATACATCAGCAAATTCCCTCTCTTTGGTACATTCACATTCTTCAGGTGATCATGAACCTGATATTTACTTAGAGTGGGAGGGACTTTATTCTCCCAATCCCTATCCTGCTGTCCATCCTCTCAAGAGGTTTGGGAAAAAATGTTGCCCTTGGAGACTGAAGCAAAATGATGTTGAGTACCTCAGCCTTCTCCTTATTCATTGTTACCAGTTTCCACCCTTATTTATCAGAGGGGGTCACCTTCTTTGGCCTTCCTTTTGTGGTTAACGTGCCTGTAGAAGCCCTCCCTGTTATTCTTTGTGTCCTTTGCCAAGATCAATTCCAGGTCTCTTCAAGCTCTTCCTGGGCCACCCATCCTAACTTCAACTGCTTGTCCATTTGCTTCTTTCCCTTCAGTCTGACCAGCAGTTCCCTACTCAGCCCTGCTGTTCCCTTGCCTTCCTTGCCCAGTTTCTTGCTCCTGGGGATTGCCAGCTCTTGCACTTGGTGGAAGACTTCCTTAAAGATCTGCCAGCTCTGTTCCACTCCCTGGTCCCTGAGGGAAGTCTCCCAGTGGATCTCACTGGCTATCTCCTTGAAGAGCTGGAAGTCTGCCTTCCTAAAGTTCAGGGGCCTAACTTTGTTCCTCACCTGGCCCGTACCCCTCAGGACTGCAGACTCCAGCAATGTGTGGTCACTGCAGCCCAGACTCCTTCCAGCCCTGATGTTCAACATCAGCTCACTTCCATTGGTGCCCTTCAGATCCAGGATTGTATCCCCTCTGGTAGGGCTGCTGTCTATTCCTTTGCTCCAGAAAGCATCCCTCATGCTTTCCAAGAGTCTCCTGGCTTGCCTGCAGCTTGCTATGCTGCTTTCCCAGCAGAGTTTGGGATGGTTGAAGTGCCCCTGCAGGACAAGAGCCTGTGAGCATGATGATGCCTCCTGTAGCTGGAGCAAGAAGGCTTCATCAATAGAGTCCCTTTGATCAGGGGTCTGCACTTAAACCATCCACAAGGTTCCCTTTGTTGCTTTGGTCCCTGATCCTCAGCCACAGGCATTTGCCCTGCTCATGGCTGCTCTTCAGAGACAGCTCTTCACACTCAGTCTACCTCCTGATGTAGAGGGCCACCCCTCTGCCTCTCTCTTTCCTCACCTGTCTCTTCTGGAGAGCCTGTAGCCATCAATAGTCACACTCCAGTCACATCCCACCAGGTTTCAGTAATGGCAAGAAGATCATAACTTTCTTGGAGTACAGTGGCTTCCAGCTTCTGTTTGTTGCCAGTGTTGCATCAATATGGTCATAGAACACAGAACTGTCATCCAAAGTGTGTTAAATGCTACGTATTAGCTGTGATTGATAGGAGTAAATTTTAGTCTGGAACAGTGTAGTTGAGATCTTACGTATGTGTGTGCTGGTAGCTTGAGAAGCATGCACTTGGAGTGCAAGATAACTTGCAAATTAACTGAATTCAACTTGTGTCTTTAGTATGTGTGTTTTATGCTGTAACCCTAGTTTATTCAACGAGGAAAGCCTGAGTATTTCCGTGACATAACTTTTTGGACATACACATAGCATACTAGGGACCAGGTCCATCTCAAGAGCGATGTTTACAAATCATGGGGAGAAAAGAAAGATGTATGGAGGATTCTAGGTCACTGTCTTGATCTGATTCATTATGCAGCTGCTAAGCAGTTGTGTAGCACCAGTGACAGTGGTGAAGAAAGGTGTCATGTAAAAGGGAAAAAGCAATTGAGGAAAATTTGCTACAGTGGTGTAAACATCAGTTCCCCCATAAGTCTCACTGCAGCTGCTCTGTCTACAGGGTGTCTCAGTGAGGTACTAACATCTCCTAGTTAAATAACGGTGTTTAACTTCCAAGGTGTGAAGGGCTGGGCAACACTTCTTCCTCCAGATGCCACATCTGGACCGACCCTCCCTCCCTCCCTCCCTCCCTCCCTCCCTCCCTCCCTCCCTCCCTCCCTCCCTCCCTCCCTCCCTCCCTCCCTCCCTCCCTCCCTCCCTCCCTCCCTCCCTCTCTATTATTGTCTTTAACTAGGAGGAGCAGACTTTATGATCAAAATCCTTTTCTTTCCCTTCTGAAAGATCCTCTGTCTTTTCAAGATTATGACAGAGTATAATGTTGAATTGTATTTGAATAGCAGCAAGGTTTAAAAGAGAAAGTGACTTGTGCCCACTGATTACAATTGTTCACTGGCGCCTCACAGCAGAGGTTCCTCAAAAGAAAAAAGGAAATTAAACCGCAAACTTTAGTACAGTAGTAGTTCCCAGTGTGCTCCTATAGTTGTTCCACACCTAGACTTCAAGCTCAAAATCCTGATGGCAGAGTTGAAGTATTGTCCGCACGACATCTTCATACAGGCTTCAATGTCTGCTCTCAGTGAGAGTGTCAAAGCTGGGAGTAAATGACTAGATCTCACTGACCCTTAGAAGCCCCACCAGGCTCTCCATCTATGCCGCCTGTCTATGATCCCATTTCAGGTCATTCTGCAGTCTTCAGTCTCTGCTGGGGGTGTGCCAGTCTCCAGCTCAATTGCAGCAGTTACTGTGCCTGGCTGCGGATCCCACTCATGTGGACTGACCTGCAGACTGACCTTCTACCTGCATCATCACTGTGGAGCTGCCCAGAAATCACTCAACTGGGTCCTGGCCCTGGCAGCCATCACTGCAGGATCCTGGTCCTGATCTTAAACTTTGAATTGACTTTCCAGTTTGATCTCAGACCTGCCTCAGCATCAGAAACTTGCTTGTTAATCTGGGCTCTTGGTTGAAGCCAGTTACCATCCCTAGACCTGCCCTGCAGCCACATTCAGTGGGAGTGGAATAGCTTGCTGACTGGTGAGGCTCATGCCCTACCAGCTGTGACATCATTCATGGCTCCTCCCTCTACAACTCATAGAGAGCAGTTGGCCATTGCTGCATTCAATGCAAACAACTGTTATACTAATGCAGAACAATGAGTAAATTTAAGGTCTTACTGTTACTGTCATAAGGGTTAGGTCAAGAATAGTCTAGATTCTATTCCACACAAGGTGTTAATTGCTATAATCTATTTATTCATTTCCTAAATAATCCTTCTGGGCATTGTGTTGGTTAGCACCAGCTGAATCCTGAAGTTCAATGTATTGGTACACTAAAATAGCCACTACATCCCATGTAAACAGGAGATGTAAAAATGGTTTAGAAGAAGGGACAATGAAAGCATGTACAGGTTAGCAGTATCAAGGTAAGTGGATGTGCTTATGAATGGTGTTCAAATGAGTGAAGTACCTGTGTATTTCTGTCATATGCACATTCTTTAGTGGAGTGTGAACCTATGGAAATCATAGCAGCAGCTGTTCTAATGGGCCAGAGATAAGAAAGTGTTCTTAAGGAGAAGGTTATGATACAGTCTCATAACTGAGCCAGAGGCATGATGTGTTTAAGAAAAACTATATTTACTGAATTCTCTTCTTGGGGTTGCCTTCAAAGTAAGAAACTATAACTTTTACAGTTAATACTCAAGTCCATACAGGTATATTTGTCACAGGAAAGATGAAGGAGGGAAAGGAATATGGATACAGTAAAACAGTAACGGTTATTTGACTCAGTCTTTTTGCTGTTGTTAGAAGACTTAATGAAATAGAATTCAGTTTTGGTAAAGTAAGGGACATTGCTCTCATTTCACATTTTCTGGTTTTAGAGACTTGCAGACAGGGCTACACTAATTATTTGAAGGGTACAGGCAATTAAATCTAGACCAACTTTTTGTTTGGCAACAAATAGAAATAAAATTAATGTTTAAAAGTATGTTTTTTTTAGTAAAGTTAGTTTTGTTATTTTTAAGGTCTAGATTGAAGAAGGACTATGATGACTTTAAAAGACATCCAGACCATGATAAATTTACCAGAGAATTGTGGAGTAATGATGAAAGTGAAGTTGATTCTGGCAAAGAATCTTTTGCAGTAGTATGCGGTAAATCATCAGAGTCTGCAGAACATATAGAAGTTCCCAAAAAAGATCACGCAGACAATGGTAAGCATTTACTGGAATTCAGTAGCTTGAACTTGATTCAGGAGCTGAATCGAGTTTGTTTGGGAACCTAATTTTTCCATGTGAGTTTGAGTCCTACTTTTTACCTTAACTCTACCACTGATAATATGAAAATGGCTTGTGGTGCATATCTGTCAGATGTAGATTTGAAGAAGGCAAACATGACCAAGATGAAAATTCTGCTTTATTGAAATTTTTGCCATTTTTTGTGCTTAACTATCTCTGTGATAACATAGTTAGATCTGTGTGGAATTTTATGGTGGGTTGACCTTGGCCAGCTGCCAGATGCCTGTCCTACCACTGTCACCCCTACCTTCCTTAAGAGGCTAGGGAGAGAAAACAATGTGGAAAAGCTTAACGGTCAAGATACAGACAAGAGAGATCATTCACTGGTTACTGTCACAGTCAAAATAGACTCACTTCAGGAGAATTAAATTGAATTTGTTATCAATTAAGAATAGAGTAGAATGGTGAGAAACAAATACAAACCCTAAACCCCTCCCTTTCACATATCCACCTTCTTCCAAGGCTTATCTTCATTCCCAATTCTTCCATCTCCTCCCTTGTCAAATATCATAGGAAGGATTGAATCTGGGGATTGAGGTCAGTTCTTAACAGTTAGTCCCTTCTGCTCCTTCCTCATCCCTGTTCCAGTGTGAGGTCCCCACTATGGAATTCAGTGCTTCACAAACTGCACCATTGTGGGTCCTCTCCATAGGATAGAGTTTTTCAGCATAAGACTGTGGGGATCTCCCATTTGCCGCAGTTCCTGTCAGGAACCTGCTTCAGAGTGGGCTCTTCATGGGCTGCAACTTCCTTCAAGGCATTCTCCTCACCTGCAGTAGAGTGGGGTTCTCAAGTATCTTCAATATACATACCTGTTCCAGCAGGTTCCTCCATAGGAGCAGGTAAACTTGCTTGATCAGGGGTCTTACTGGGTTGCAGGGGAATCCATTCCATTCCAGTGCCTGGAGCACCTATTACCCCTCCTTCTTTGTTTACCTTGGTGCCTACAGAATTGTGTTTCTACACTTTTTCCTCGGTCCATTCTATCACATGCTTCTACAAAGCATTATCCGTGAGACATCACCAGCTTGGTTGACAGGCTCAGCCATGTCCTGCAGTGGATTTGTTTTGGAGTCAGCTGTGTCTGGCACAAGGCAATTCCTGGCCTCTCTCCTTGGAGAGGACCCCCTGCAGTCCCGTGCAATCAAAACCTCAATGCATGGCCCTTCTGTCCACCTGGCCCTCCTGCATGCATCTTCAGCCCTCTTACCGCTTCATGCATCCCCTGCTCACTGGCTAGTCCAGCTTGATGCTCACTATGAAACATGGCATTCACATCGCCGCACAGGCATCCCCCACTCACAAGTCCAACTGTTAGGCCAGCCCAGACCCCCAGGACCTCCTGTTCACCAGCTAGTCTAGCTTGAAGTTTATCAGTGAAGACACACTCACTGGATTTGGGGTGGATACAGACACTCACCCCCCAGCAGCTGTCACTAGGCCCACAGGCTGTAACCTCTTGCAGCTGTCCTTGCAGCTCCCCTTATCTCTACAGACTGCTTCATGAGTTGTATAGCTGTACCAATTCCCTTACCCCTCCTGCCTCTGTCTCCAGGATCTCCCCTGGTTTATAATCATATTAGGTTCAGAAAGTTGTCTTCCTGCAAGAGGCCTCTGCAGTTTCCTGATAGCCCATTAATTGGGGTGATTGGTGAAGTTGTTTCTTGACATTGTCTCCATTTTTGTTTGGTTAGATCTATGTCTCTGTATATTTTTTCCTGGCTTTTCCCTTTTCTCCCCTCAAGATAACCTTGCTGGAATATACATTTTTGTGCTTTCACATACTGTTGTCAATTAACCTAACTTAAAAGGTTTGGTTTTCCTAACTGTGTCCCATTGCTGGTCAGGTTTCAGTCCATGTATGTTCTTGTTTATTACTTCCTCCTTCCCTTATTACCCCCTTTTTGTATAGCAAAGATCCTTGAACAGATGCCTTAAAAAATTAGACATTTCCTTCCACATAACTTTACTCTTGTAAACTAGTGTATTGCCTTTAGCAAGACACTGTAAAACTGTTTTATAGGGGTATCAGTTGCAAGCATGTAAAACACAGTTTCTGTTTTAATATCCTTGCAGATGAAATGAAACTATTAGAGATGAATTTACCTGCAGGAAAAAACAGAATTCTGAAAAAAGAATCAGCTTCTAAAGAGATACAGAAGACACTGCCTAAATGCATTAAACGACAGTTCAAGCAAAATAGTTGTCTGGATCAAAGCACTACTGAGCTTTCACCAAGGAAGAAAGCTAAACTGAGCACTAATGATGCTGTGGTCCAGAGTTCAGAAAGTAGCCTGCAGTTGGATAGTTGCTTGACTGAGCTGAAACAATTTGAAGGGTCAACTCTAGAGCTGCTTTCCTTGACAGATCCTGCAACATCGGTATCAAACTTTCTGAAAGGGACCAAACCCATCCAGGCCTTGCTTGCCAAGAATACTGGGAACAAAGTGACCTTAACAAATCAACTGTTGCCTCCTGCAAGCATGAATGTATCTACTTCTGAAAAATCAGTTTTACCAGCTTTGGAATCATCACTGATCAAACCAGCATTGCCCTGCCAGGCCAGTTCAAAGACTCCTTTACAAATGGTATACAAAATGCCAAATGGCCACTGCGTACCAATAGATGTTCCCAACAACTCAGTGAAAATTCAAATGCAAGCTATGATTGACCCTAAAAATGGAGAAAAAGTCATGCAACAAGTTCTTATTTTACCTAAGAATTTTCTTCTTCAGCAGAAGGAAGAAAAAATTGTGTCCAAGGATATTCAGTCACTACAACAAAAGTCATTTGAGATCCACTGTACATCCTCACCAAAAATGCCAAACGTCAGTGTTTCTTTAACACCTGTTCTGGTAACAAGCCCTGCAAATAACACTCAGTCACCCACTACAGTTTTTAGCAAGAATACTACCCCCTCATCACAAGTGGCTGGTCCCATGAACACTACACAACCATTGTCTAGTGTAACTTCAGCAGATAACTTATCAATAATTAAGGTAAGCCAAAGTGACAGTGGCAAATTCAAGACTACAGTTTTGGCTGCTACATTGCCTGTGTCTTTGGCTTCACCTACTCTTTCCACAGCTAGCCAATCCTTGACACCAGCAACAGCATTAAGTGCATCTACAAACACTGATTCTGCCTCTCACAGTGTAGCATCACAGCAGCAAACTGACTCCCTTGAAACTAAGCAAGAGCTAAAGACAGTGTGCATAAGAGAATCACAATCTATCCTGGTCACAACACGAGGTGGAAACACTGGAATTGTTAAAGTGCAAACAAACCCTGACCAGATTTCACCTAGTAGTTTATGTCCTAGTTCAGTTTTCACTTACGCGTCTCAACTTCAGGCCTTTCTTGTGCCAAAAACCACAGCAGTATCATGCTCTAGTCTTCCATTCGTAACAACAGCCACATCTGGTCTCCCACATAGTGGACAATCATCTCCTTCTGGATTTGCCCCCTCAACAACTTCTTTTGTTAACATTCCAGCTTCTCCTGCTGATTTTACCCAGGCAATGGAGAAAAATACCAAATTCACACTACAGCAGCCAGCTGTTGGGGATTCTTTGTGTCGAGTAAGAGAGGACTCCTGCCATGTGTCTTCTTCTTTATCCTCCATTCCATTAGCTAGCAATTTGGTGTCAGCAGCTCCAAACAGCCTTGTTAGTGTGACTAGCACTGGACAGTGTAATATTGTCAAAACTCCAAATTCTTCTGTGCAGCATCAAGGGGATACTAAAGTGAAAACAAAATCTGTTACACAATCTGAGTCAAATTCTGCAACAAATGGAGAGTTAATCAGTGGTACTCCAGTCCAGAAATTTACATTAATCACAAATCCACCAATTTTATCTCCCTCTGGGGCATCAGGGGTCAATATTATACCTTGTCCAGCATCCACTGCTGTTAATGCTCAGAAGCTGGTTTTCATTAACACACAAATTGCCAATGGCCCATCAACCACCAATCTCGTTACAGAGTCATTGAAACAGAAACTTCCTTCTTCCCTGACCAAAACCTTTATTAATGCCACAGAGCGCCCACAGTTGGTTTTGATCCCATCTACAGTAGGAGCACCAATACGAATAAATTCATCACCAACTATTGCTCAAGTAAAAGATGTGAAAATTGGACTAAATATAGGTCAGACCATTGTAAATACTAAAGGCAGTGCACAGGAGGCTGTACCAGTTAATATATTGCACTCTGGCATTTCTAAAGGAGAAGACAAGAAGAGGACAGCCTCGGCCCTATCCTTGACAAGTAGTACTGTGATTCCTGTTCCAAGTTTTGCTGTGTCAGCTAATGAATCTGTATGTGTTGCAACAAAAGCTGAAAATGCCTTTACAATGACAACAGCAAATGCACAAGTAGAATCTGTTTCCACTTCTACATCAAGTGGAACTTCCTCTGGGGCACAGCCTACTGTCTTGATTGGTGGCAATGATCCCTCAAGAATAAGGCCAGTTCTGGGTAATCGACTTTGTACATCAAATATTGGAAATACTGTGGGTATATCAACTGTGAAGACAGGACATCTTGCTTCGTCTGTGCTGATTTCAACACAGCCAACAGTATCTCCACAAAACTTAGCATCTGCTCTGCAATTTCCAGTCATTAGCTTGCCTGGACCTGCAGCCCCCCCCCACAAGGTGTTACATACAGTTCCTCAATTGGCAGCAGTTCCAGCTCCTCTTCCAGTACCAAAAAGACAGTTGCCCACACTAGTTCAGTTTCAGTCATCAGGAATTTCGGCTGCTGTGTCAAGTCATGCAGGTATTCACAAACCTCAGAGTGTGTTGCCCCCTCCATCACCAAATACAGGTGAAATAATTAGTTTTCCCAGTCTTTCCACCCTACAATGCCAGCAGGTGCCTCCCAGTACAGAGAAACAAAGTCATGATTATGCTTGTGCTTCTGCTGTTCAGATGTCTGAAGCTTCACCCCCTGTAACAAGCAAAACAGGAGGAATTCCATTGAATGAACCTTCAGCTCAACAGAAAATAGTCATTAACACTTGTATGCCTTTGGCACCTGGAACTCAGATAATGATTAATGGTACTCGCTTTGTTGTTCCACTACAAGGCCTTGGAGCTGGCAGCCATGTTCTTCTTCTCTCCTGTAATACAAAACAGACTCCTTTAACAATTAACCATGGTCAAGAGCCTCAAGGTGTACCAACTGTTAATCCAATAACCTCAAAAATCATCCTAGCACCAAGTCATTCATTAAGTTGGCAAATACCAAAACATCCTTTGAAAAGCTCTACAAAAATTGTGAACTCTTTTGGAGCTGCAGATGCTTTACCCATCGTACATGCAACACCTCAGATATTTGATACTCCAGCTAGCTCATGTACTCCACTGTCTGCAGTAACTCTGTCTGTATCTTCAGTGACAAAGTCTCCCATTAATGTAGCTGCATCTTCTGTTTCTGCTATTCATCCTCTGAACTCTCATTTACCAAGCAACACATCAGTGTTTCAGCTAGATGGTTCTATCAAAAAACTGTTGGTCAGTCCAGAGGGAGCCATACTGAATGCTCTAAATACTTCAGCACCAAAAGTTCCTTCCCTGTGTTCATCACTGCTTCCTGTTGTTAGTTCCACAAGCAGAAATGCTACTGCGGTCTTCCCTGCATCTCAGTCATCTTGCCTTGATAAACCTGACAAAGCTGCACCCTGAATTTACTACAAATGAGCCACTTTGAAATTCTGAGGCATTCTTCAAACTTTGGAAGTTGTTAACTATTGAAAAATTTATTATAATGTTTTAAGCAATTGGTTTACTCAATATTAACAAGGTTACAGTTCTTACCTATTTACCTGAGGGGATGTGGAGAAAGAAAAATTTTAGTTTGTGAGAAGTTTTCAGAAAGTTCTCTAGCAAAAGGCTCAGAGATGACCAATTAATTCATTTAACAGTTTGAAGAAATCTCACAATTTGCACATGTTCCATCTTAAACTATGGACTGTTTGCCAGTGTGTTTATGACAGTACATATCTCCTTTTTATTTGTCAAATTTATTTTTGACTTGTTTCTTTAAAAAAAATTATGCATTGTAAAAATGCAATCTACAGTATAGAATTGTACATATTCCTGAACTCCTAAAAACCTGTACTAAATAATATGTACAAAGAACTATGCTGTCTTATTTATGTTTTGTTTACATAATGTATAGTTTTTTAAGTATTTTAGTAACTTTGGACCAGTGTACTGTTTAGCAACAATGCAGAATAATCTGCAGGTAATAAATCAAGTTGCTGTACTGCTTTGTGTTGGCAGTAGTTAAAAATATGTGTATCTGTTACACCATGGGAGAATACATACATACATACATACATACATACATACATAACTTTCTTTGGGTGTATGGTAGAATGAAATTATTTAATCTCTTCTGTTCTTCTCTGATTTTACATTTCACGTGATTTGACAGGTTTTGGAAGGAAGGCCTCCTTATTGTTCCTCATGATATAGGGCAGGATAACCCATACTTCATCCATTCTTAATGGTTTGGTTATGTTGCCTAAATAACTGGAGTGAAATGGTAAGGCTACAAATGGCTTCCTATACACCAGTCTAAGTCACACTGATTGCTCTTAAGGACTGCCATGCTTTGTCTTAAAGCTCAAAGATCTGTTGAACAATTCATTGTTCTCTGTTTTTCAGCCTTGTATGTATTTCCACATTATCTGGTAACTGTAAGAAGGTCACTCACTAATCTTCCATCTAGCCATAACAACTACCCATTTTTTTTTTTCACTGGTCATGCTTTCTAGCTCTGTATGTTTTCTTTAGCTTATAAGTGGTCTATCTGGAAGGACAGTGCTAAAACATCATACAAGATTAAAAGAAGCTTTATTAGTACTTTGAATGGGGATAATTTACATATTGCATAAACCTTCCCTTTTTATACAGTGTTTATTCAGTATTTATTGGCTTAGTTTCAGCATTTGATCTGATAAAACCTTTGGGTTATTTTCTGCAGATCTGCTGAGTTAACAGCTGCCTGCTCATGGAGATAAGTTTTTTATATCTTTTGTGATTTTGCATATAGAGAAAGGGTGCCCATTTTATCTTATGGAAGATGGTGATTTTAGAATTGTTGTCTTTGTATGTGTTGGATTTTTTGTGGAGTTTGTTGGTTTGGGTTTTTTTAGAAACTAGAAGGGAGGATTTCAGAAGAGCTTATGAATAAGAGTTGCCTTTTAAATAGCTATGACAAAGGGGATAAAAGCTTACATATCTGTATTTAGCCATGTTTGTAGACTGAGTTTCATAAAAATGAAGCTTCAACCTTTGCTTTCATCCTGTTGAATTTTCTACTTCCCTTCCCCTTTTGCTGTACACAATTTTGCAGTTCAGATGTTGAGTTGAAGAATAGGACCACATCTTACTGCCTCTGTCAGCTGCTGTTTAAATTGTTCTGAAAAGTAACCTGATAGCTATTTAGCTGAAGTTCTGGGAAACTGGAGGGAAGAAAGGCTTGTGCCTTCCATAGGAACCTTTCCTTTTGCACTAATTAAAAGAATTTCATTGGGGAATTGCATCTTTCTGGATCAGAAATCTCCATCTTATCTTAGAGCTGGGAAAGATGGAAGCTGTCAGTTTTGGAATGAAAGAAGGTTTGTTTAAATTCAGAAAAAGCTACCTGCTACAATTTTCCTACTTCTCTTGGAAGGTGTTTTGTAATTGATTTTAAAGACACCTGGTACTAAGGGTGTCTGCATGCCCTTGTAGAGTTTACAGTACTAAGGATTTTTAAGTCTGACTACATTTTACAGTTGAATGCTGCAGGTGTCTTTTCCAACACAGGGAGATGGCAGAGAATGGCAGTTTTTTCATGGACATTTTACCCATATGTACCAGCAACTCATTTTAGTTCATTTCACTGGTTGAACCTTGAGATTTGCTTTTTTTGATTTTTCTCTTGCAATGATTGTTTTTTCCTTTTTTCTAATTTATGCTTACTGTGGAGTGAATTGTCTACATTGTTTGGAAAGCTCAAGTCAAGGTTCTAATATTGAAGTTGTTCTTGATGGAGAAAAAATTCTTGCATGACATTTTTCTGTGTGCTAATGTAATGGAAAGATTTATGCTATAATTCTAATAAAGAGAAAAGTTAGAAAGGCTGAATTTAGGAACTCAGGACTCAAGTAACTTGCTTGAATGATTTCGAAGAAATTTTTTGAATTAATATGGCAATATTTTATGATTTTCATAAATATTTTATAATTTGGCAGACATAAACTTTACAACATGAGAAATTTGATTAGTTTGATTACAGTTTTCATGGATTTTTAGTCTCAGACATATGTTCACATTCGAAATCCTACTGGAGAAAGACTTGAGACTGCTATGTAATAGGCTTGCAAATTCATTATGTAAAACCAAATTTTAGTAATTTTTGTGAATAAAATTCCTATTCTCAATACTCTTTTCGAATAGTGTGAATTTCAGTCAGGGATAAGGCTTTTTTTCAAGCGAACCTAAATACCCATTGACAATTTGCTATGTACCTTTTGCACACCACCAAATGAATAGTGCTACCAGTAGCACAAAAAGAACTGTAAAAAAGTAGATTATATTCACAGGCACAATGAAAAAGCAAAACTGCCTGCATCTCGACTTGAAATTAAAACGACATTTAATGAAACATATAAACATAGATGTATAAATCAGCCTTTTAAGAAAATTTATTCAACATTTCAGAGCTTGTAAAATGCCTTGCTTTTGGACACCCTCTGAGATGTATACAATATTCAAACACTATATCACATGCAAAATTCTAGCTTTACTAATGACTTTGAATATTCTGAATGACATCCTTTTATTTACCTGAATGGACATGTTCTGCATAATAGTCTTGCTTTGCTATGAGTAGAAAATTACATTAATTTTGCTTCATTGTTCAAACTCTCATGTGTGTGCTGCCATTTTCTCATAGGGATTCTGCCACCGTAGAAGCAATTAATATTTGACAAGTCTTAGAGGTCATAGAAGTACCTATTCAAACCAAGTGTTTCTGCCAAGTCATTCCCAAGTCATTCAAACCTGTGCTGATTTCACTGTGTAACATGGCAAAGGGTTTAATGTGAAAAGGGAAGCAAAAATTCTCCTGGTGAGTGAAGAGAAACTAATATGTCTCATGGGAGTAGGTCAGAAAAATACTAAAAGGTAGCATTTGTAGGGCATCCATAGCTGCCACAGTGTGTGTGGTTCATAGTTGGTTTTGCTTATACTTTGTGGTAGTGCAGAACTTTAGTAGCCCAAATTAATTTTAAAGTAAATTAATAATTTTTATTGAAGCATGAATGTTTGTTATGTTAGGAGTGTTTCCTTTGAATAGAATGGCCAGAGGTGCTCACAAAAACTTAACTTATGTAGACTGCTCTCTGTAAGCTGCACCTCAGATGAGTTCACTGACTCAAAATAGTAAGAAAAATAAGATTAATAATACTGCATCAGAATTAAGATCCATCTATCCTATTATGATGGCTATCAATCCCAGCATCAGCTAGTCTCCTGAAGCACTTGACAGTAGCATTCCAAAAGAGCACAAAATCAGGTCTGAATACTCTTTTAGTATCCACTTATCTGTGAGCCAGAGTATTCCTCACACAGCTGTGATTTTTTTTTCCTATTTAATAGCTTTCAGTGTATTTCTCTTGATGAAATACACCAATCCTTTCAAGAATTCATGGAAGTATGTAAAAAGACCATCCACAGCATCCAGTGGTAAAGAGTTAGTAAATAAATCTCCTTTCTGGTTTTCAAACCTGGCACCTGCTAGTTTAATTTGATGCAAATAATATTTATATTGTAAGATAAAATGAGCCTTTGCTCTTTGCTATTTTCCCATATGGCCTATGTAGACCTTTGCCATTTTGATTGTCTCTTTTCCAGAATAAAGAGAAGTTGTGAATTCAATTATTTCTTTCATGGAAGTAATCAGTTGCTGTCATTGCTGTGTATACCTTTTCAATTTTACCGTATCCTTGAGATGTGGTATCAGAAGAGTGCGTGTTCTAAAGGTCCTATGAGCTATTCAGCAGTGTGTTGATGAGTTTTCTTCATAATAATTATTTCAGTCTCTGTGGGTTGGTTTCTGACTATTATTTAGCCTTTTACTAACTTTTTCATAGAAATATGAATTGTAAACCAACTTCACATCAGTGTCCATTTAATTCATCCAATAAATCTATACCACTTGCAGAATATTTTAGCTGTAAAGACATGATCTTTAAAACAGGTTATTGAAACCACTGCAAGTCTGGCACTCTTTGTTCCTATTTTTCTTGATTTTATGTCTCTTGAAGATGTAAAAAGGCAAACTGCTGTAATGATTTTCAACATGATGCTTTTTAAATCTCATTGTTTTTGTGCATAGGATACAAGATAAAATCAGTGTATGGTCATTTTATACCATAGCAGATGGGCATCCAGATAAGGATTTTTTAGTTCTTGAAGAAGCCACTTTCTAAATGTGACAAAGAGCAATGTTATTTAAAAAAATTTCCTTGAAACTACAGTGGCATAAAAGCAAACTTAAAAATCTTGATAAATCTTGGTCTATTTTCCTATTTTCTCAAACTATGGAATTGTCTAGTCAGTAATCACACCTGAATGTCTTGAGTAAACTTGGAAATCAGGATAGTTCATTGTTTCATATGTGACTGGTCCAGGAATTCTTCAGAAATTTCGTGTCTTTACAGTCTCTTATTACAATCTCAGCTGAACTAAGCACATTTAATGAAAATGGTATGTAAAGGTAATGCAAAGAAAATGTAATTTATTGCTTATAATATTTCTTGAAATTGTTTGTTACTCAGAAGGTCCATTAAAATATACATAAATATGATTTCCAACCTTTTGCAGATGAAGACAATGAAGTTCTGAGTTCTCATAGCAACATGGAGAAACTGGGAATAGAATCCTTGGTCCCCTGACTCCTTCCAGCATCCCATCCATAACTAAAGGTTAGACACCTAGATTACTGCTTTATCTTCCCCTATTCTCACTTTTTACAATGAAGAAAATATTTGGAAAATGCAATTATTTTCAAGAATGTGAGGAACATTGAAAAATAGTATTTATAAAAATTAAACAGCAAAGAGAAGTAAGATAGTAAAGAAACAATTGTGATTTTTTTGATTGTCTTCAGGCTTTAGAACTTTGCTTTTCAATGCCGATGTCATAAAGAGAAGACAATATACTTATTTAACTAGTGATTCCATCTCAAGTATAAGTACACAAGAATGAATAAATAAGGATAAAATCAGACTATTCTGGCTGTCAATTGGTCATTGCCATCTGGTTCCAACATACACATTGAGATCTGCCTTCATAACATGTTGCTATTTATGGAATCATTGCTCATTCTTTTTTTTAATCACATGCAGCAGTGAAATTGAATAACAGAGGAATTAGTGACTGGGTATTACTATGTAGTCACAAGATGCCTTCCTTATAATTAAGGAAGGGTAGTATCATGATGGATTCCATTTGCATAATATTAAAAGCTGGTATTTTTAATAAATTTAAAAATTTAAAATTATAATAAATTTTTACTACCGAGAAGGAGGAATTGTGTGCATGTATTTTTAAAGAACATTTACAATTCGTATTAGCAACACAGCAATACTAAAATTGCAGTAATTTGTTTGAGGCTTGTCTGGACAGTATTCTACAGTTCAACTACGTTATGCCTTCAAAATATTGTTCTTGCCAGTAGAGTGCTTTTTGCAATGTGATCTTAGAAGGACAAAAAGTGGGAGAGGCCTATCTGAAGTATTTCCCTTCTTCATGGCCTAAGAAATTAATGGAAAACCAATACATGTCTGAAAGTGAATGTTTTAGTTAGGCAAATGAAATGCAAGTGATGTGGCTGGTGCAGCACACCTGTCCTTGTATTAGCTGCACCTTGGACTGGGTGTTTCACTTGCTGTAGTGGCCAGTAGGCAATGCTTAGTGGAAAGAATTAAGAAATAGATCAAGTATGAGTTAATTTTCCCAGTATGTATACACAGTGCCAACAATAATTCCAGCAAAATTGTGTGAACTCAGCCCGAGCTTGTCTGTGACAAAGAATCAGGTACTGCAAAAATGTGAGCAGTAATTCAGAGAGGCAGAGCAGCAGTAATAGCGATATAAAAGCATAAAACTGCTTATCTATTGTAAGGAGCGATGCATGAATTGTGTTCGATGGCAGAAGGTTTGAATGAGGAGTTGACTGAAGTTGTTAATGGGGCCAAAATCCAGGGAGTGAAGATCGTGTGGGCTGCATATCCTGGGAATTATGAATGTAAGAAAGACAAGCTCCTTAAATCTGTGTTGATACCAAAAATGTTCAGGTTGAGTTTCCCGGAGATAGAGAAATAGGAGTAATTTATAACAAGGTAGACACCTGACAACTTTTAATCCTTGCAAGGATTTCTCTACAGGATATTAATGTCAGGGAATAGTCACACTTACCATATGTTTGTTTTTTTTTTTGTTTTAATGCAAATTCTGAAGCAGTTCTAAGGTTTTTCTTTTTTATAGTTTCCAGATAACCATCCTAAAATTCTTCTTGCAGAATCAAATCTAGCACTGAACTATGTCTAAAAAGGGCCACTCTTTTGCTCCAGAATGTCAGAAGCAGTAAGTTACTTGAGGCGTACATGGTGCTATGGAGAAATAGAAGTCAATTACTTTTGCCAAGGTGGGTGGGAAAGGACAAATTGATAGAACTTGGAAGATGATACTTTTTTCTTAAGAAACTTACTTTCAACAAAAATGAGTCAGATCTTTCCCCTTATAGCTACAAGATGATGGTAAGGTAAGTGAAAAAAAAGAACTGTGAAGAAGGAAGGCTGCTTTTCTGTGTATGCAGAGAACATAGCAAACGTGCAGCAGAGAATTCTGTTTCTCCCATCCAGAGATGGAAGGTAGTGGAGTTGAAAAAACTTCACAAAACTAGTAATTGAAAGACTGAAGTATTTATATTAGGCCATCACTCTTTTTTTTAACTCATGTGATGTATCTCTTAGGAAAGGAGCAAATAAAGCTTGTGGTCCAAACATCTAATTGAGGCTGTACTAAAATGGTTTGGAAGTGTGAAAGCACATGTGCTGCTTAGAGCATTGTTCAGATTTTCACCCATGTTAATCCACCAAGACTGGAGTTTGCAGCTATCCCATGCAAAGAGCTTTCTGGGGAAACAAGAGGAGGCAGTAACTGTGACATTTAATGTCAATAGTGTTGTCACAATGGATTATAAATTCTGTCCTTTTTTCTCTAGTTAAATATGGCCCAGTAGTCTCTGGTTCTTTTTTGATGAATAAATGTCATAGAATCACAGAAGCAGAGAATGGGTGAGGTTGGAAGGCACCGCAGCAGATAACCTCATCCAATCTCCCTGCTCAAGCAGGATCATCCCAGAGCGCATTGCACAGGATTGCTCCAGATGGTCCTTGAATATTTCCAGTGAGGGAGACTCCACAACCTCTCTGGGCAATCTGTTCCACTGTGAGTTGCGACCCAGTGGGATTTGAGAGATGGTTCATGGTGGGTGAGGGTAAGATGGATGAGCCTTTCTTCTTCATATTGCTGTAAGCACAAGGCAGTTCGGAACACCACTATCCTCAAAAATGTCTTTTGTGTTGGCACAAGAGTAAAATCTATGTGGACAAAACATCTAGAAGAGCTAGATTTTGGCAGCAATGGAAGCATTCTGTTCATTAGAAATCTAAGAGTGCTGCCTTTGAGTCAAATACTTTTTGTGTAAAAGAAGTAATGTAAAAATTTGAGGTTCTCTAAGGATGCAAAATATAGAGAGTTAATTCCAAAAAGTGCACAAGTGCTGGATTTTAGCTGGCAGCATATATGGGATGTTTAGATAATACTGGTAGATAGCCTTTTAAACTTTGTATTGCTGCTAGTTTGCCTCTATTACTGCGTGTAAAGTCCAGTGCAGACCTATGTCCAAAAGATAAAACTGGAAATTTCAAGCACTTTTCAGCTCTAATGGGCTGTAAAATATGTTTAATGAAATGGCATGAACACACAACAACCTTTCAGCCTTGTTGCACAGTTTAGTACATAGTCAACAGAAAAGTACCAGTGCATAAATGCTACATCTCAAAGACAAAGAAATTCATTAACATTTTTCCTTTACATAAGAAGTGAAAAGAAGGTTGCTTTTAAAGGCAAAAAAATGTACTCTTATGTCATGTGAGTACATGGACATAACACCAACAAAGTAATGGATATTCTACCAATGTTAGACATAAAAATGAATCAAAATATATCACTGAAAAATTACAAGCAATATGGCTAATACGAATACAGTTCTTAGAGCCAAGATAATATACATACATCCCCAGCTGTAGCAGAAGTTAAGTCAAAGCACATTGCTGAGGTGAATGTCACTGGATTCTCCTAGCAAACAGCTCCAAATGCCAGTCATTTACACTAGACTAGTGAGACTCTAAAAAAGCAAGCACTTCCTAAGGAAGGTTCATGATACTTTTTTTTATGATAACTTTCTGACATGTACCCTTCAACTGTTGGGTACCCTGTACCCTTCAACTCTTTGCTCAAGAGGGTGTTTGCCTGCATAGTGCAGTATGCCAGGAAGATTGAACTCCTGGGACTTGCTGCATTTTACCTTTCTTCAATATCTTTGAAGGCTACATTAAGGCTTGTAACTGCATTAGAAAGTAGATGCTCCAACAGGCTCATACCAGGAATCCAAACACAGACAGTGTAACTACTATTGCCATTCTAATTTAGCGATCTAACCAAAACACACTATATTAGTAAGGGGTCTGTTTTTGAAGTGTTTCTGCATCTATGTCAGGGTTCCATGCATGGCTATGGAGAAGTTCCTAAGATCCTCTTGTACAGATAAGCTGTAATAACAGTGTGTCTGCTGCTCTGATAGTGCAGATAAGCAGCAAGCAGAGCATCATTCTCCAGCTATGACCAGCCACCTCTTCATCAGCATTCTGGAGAAAAACTCAAATTGCCCATGAATTTCTTCATTAGCTTTTTTTGATGGCAGAAAATGAAGCACAAATATCATGTTTGTTCAAAATTATAGTTGTAATACAAGGCATCTGATAGAAGCCTGATTGCAAAGCGGGTAAAAACCAGAGGAACAGAAGGTCTTTGACTTTTATGTCCTTTCTATTACATACATGACCAAACTAAAGAAATTATGAATCTAAATTTTGGTGACCAGTTGCTGGGGTCATATAACTGTCTAATCTGAAACACTTTCCAGGAAGGTTGAACACCCACCCTATACCATGTTCTCCATGTACAGTAGTTAAAACACTTCTGTGCATTTCTCTTTAAAGGAGCAGATGTCCTGGAATGTTTTAACTAGTCTTTGGTAAAGTGCAGTGTTATGGAGTGCAATACAGAAAGTACCAGTTCTTGCATCATGCAACTTTGGCAATTACAGGTCTCTTGTTTTCAAGGTCTGACCTGTCTTGTATCAGTGTTTCTTTGTTTTAATGAGTCAGCAGCCAGACTCTGCCATGTACCATCACTGGGTATAGAGCCAGATTTGAAAAATGGAACTTAGAATGGCATTCAGCACGAGTAATGAAGTTTACAACTATTTGAGTGCTCTGTGAAGCTCTATTTCATGCTCTTATTTTAATGCACTTAAATCTGAGACCACTGTTTGACTGTGTCTATAAAGTAAAAATACTACTTTCACCAGAAGAAAAAAGGAGATGACTTTCTGAAAACTAAGGATACGTTACCAGGAGGGCTTATCTATCCTTTAAGTATCTATAAATTCAGCTCAAAGTTTAATTGTCCCAGTTCTGGCTGCTGAAGAGTTTTAACAATTTAGCCTTACATAGTTCCACATTTCTACTTCATCAGTATTAACTTCTTCATGAGCTTTTGCAACATCTGGTAATATATTTAATTCTGACACTACTAAAAATGTGTGCAATCAAGTAAAGCTTTTTGAACTCTAAGCACTTCTTCATAGTAAATAATCTCTATTAATTTTTTAATTGATTTTTTTCTCAGACATGAGAAAATGACTGCATATGTCAGTTCTATTCCACTGTAGTGCTACAATCTTTTGAAAGGCAGCTGCCCTAGAGTAGAGAAATGCTGAGTGCTGAGCTGCTAAAGATATCAGCACCGAGTTTTATCTTGCCAGTCCTGCAAGAAAATTAGTCAGCCATTGTGTTCTACATCTCTAGTGCTTACTAGCTATAAGATGGTGTTTTTTATGTTTTCCTGTGTATTCTTCTTCCTGTTGCTAAATAATTCCACAATTTTTTTCCTGACAGGCGGATATTGGAAATTACTGATATTTATTACCTTCCAACAATTTTAATCTATATAAACATTTTTATTACAGAAGAAACATTTCAAAAAACCCATCTTTATTATTTGTCAACATAAATGGAGTTTGTGTTAGGCAAGTAACCCGTGCCTTGTGTTGAAAACTTATTTTGTTTTATTGTGTTTGTGTATTTCATGACAAAGAACTAGATTCTTTACTAATAGCAGTTAATAATTGCTTTATGAAATCAGTTTTCTTCTGTAACTACTTTTGATTTTAATGAATGTTGTACCATTCTAGCTGTCTCCTGTGAGATATTAGGCCTTGTGTATAAATTTACTGATCTGCATATAATCTTAAGTAATAATCTGGCAAGCAAGCAATAACAAAAAGGCTGAGTAAACAGTAACTATCAAATGTATGTAGCCAGTTTATGCATATCAAAATCCTTAGTTTTGTATTACTGCTAGTGTTCTGACAAGCTTGGGAAATTAACATCTAGGAGTCTGCTGTATTCTGTATTCTTCAAGAAACATGTTTTTTGTGCATTTTCTTATATAGTTTCATCATATTAGAAAGAAATTACATGTAAGTCTTTAAATTTACAAAGTGCTTTTGCTCTCTCACATGACTGCCACAAGGAAATGAAAGAGGATGTCATTATATCCATTGCAGTATGAAATAATATGGACTCCAAGTTGCCTGGATTGATCGTGTTTTATAAGGAATTAATTCATTACAGGTACATAAACAAGTAATGTGAGGTTAAAGTGTGTTGTAAAACATAGTCACTTTTTGGAAGTAGATTTTAAAACTGCTGGTGAGGAAAACAGTTTGTAAAAGGACATGTAGTCAAAATTGTTTGGTTCATTTTGTGACAGATTCTTTTACATTACATTCTAAGGAATAGTTGTTTGAGGTTTTTTTGGGGTTTTTTTTGGGTTTTTTTGTGGGTTTTTTTTTTTTGTTTGTGTGTCTGTTGTTGTTTTGGTTTTTTGGGGCTTTTTGTTATTTTTTTAAAGAAAGGGAAAGATGAAGACAAAGGTGCTGTCACTTTTTACTCTAATTGATACTGAACAGCGTGTCACTACAGATCTATGTAGACCTGTGAAGGATTCAAGATGACTAGACCATAATGTATTAATCTGACTGCAAGAAGTAAAAAGCTTAAAACAAAAGCACATTCAGATTTATTAAGGCATTTCAAGGACCAGTTCTGTAAATTAGGCAGGAATACTTTTCAGCAACTGCTAATGAAGACATGTTTTTTTCTTTTATATGATTGTAGCTTTAAGCAAGTTAAGCATGTACAGGAAATAAAGAGCGAGCAGGAGTGAATGGAATCACTATGTTGATGGTTTCAAATTTCATCTTTTCATGGTGAATAAGGTGGTGGTGACTGATCTGCAGCAATTTTGTCATAAGCTGGTGGAGCATCAGGTACCTGTGGTAAGGAAAATGGGTATGAAAGATCAAAAAATATCCCAATTGAATTATAAGGAAAATGACAACAATTATAAGGAAAATTAAACACACAGCAAGATATTTACCACCATATTAGATACAGTTCTATGACTTAAAGAAGCCAAGCTCATTCATTGTGTCTATTTTTTAAGTAGTATGTTTTCTGGTTTTGCATCAGATTCACTTTATTGCTATTGTTCATCCAAAGAGAGAATTTTCAATGTTAAAAAGGCAGGAATAATTTTCTGATATATATGGGATGGTTTTAGATTGATAATTCAGACAAATATTGAAGGTTTTAAGAGTCTTGATGCAGGCATATTGTGGTATTTCTAGTGGTAAAAATTTAAGCACCTTATTTTAAATGTTTGAGGTTAGCCTCTTCTCAATTCTAAAGCAATTTAAACACACCCATTTATATATACTTATCACTTAATTTACCATTTTGAAAATTGAAAGCTTGAATACAATCATCTTTCTGTAATTAGAAGAGCTAACACATTGAAGTTTTATAATATACTCTGATAATGCTTATCAGAGTATAGTGTGTACAGACACAGTTTTGTTGTTTGTCTGAATGGTAGAAAATCAGTTAGGGAGATGTTTGGGGTTTTTCAGTATTTTTCAGCATTCAGGTGTTGCATCATTCTAATAGATTGCAAAATGATCATACAGCTTAAGAATAAATACAAATTGAAGACAATAGTTTTAAAGTAAGCATTTTAAATAGTAGATGTAATATTTTTCTTTAGTTTTTCACAGTACAACTTTTTCCAAATACTACTTTCTAAGTTGATATTGAAGCACTGAAGACTTAAAGTAGGAGAGAATACACCATGGGAGAAATCATCAAGTGTCTGTTTAACAATATTATCTCACCATGTCTTACTCAGTTTTAAGTGAGGTCTTGACTTGCAACTTACCACAGAATTAAAGTCTCTGTAGTCCTGCAGAGCCATTTTGCAGTCCAGTATTTCTCCCTCACCTACCACGTTTCGTATTGTGCTCACACTAGAGCTTTTGCTCTGTGACAGATCATAAAGAAATATGGGAGGTGAAAGGAAGAAGAGATTGTGAAGTTGGTGCAAAACTTGACAGCACATATACAGTATGTATTGGAATCTGGGATTAGACACAATGCAAGTAAGAAAAATACCTCACCTAACACTTTTTGCTGTCTCTGCTGAGACATATGCTCTCTCTCCTGTGTAATCCAGCTACATTGACAGAAAAATAAGTACTGCATTTTTCAGACTGATGCAGGAACTGACATCTTATGTACCCAAATGCCTCCTGTTTTTTATGCCAGCTATTTTTTTCCTTAATCCCAAACCTTTTTGTTTTCCATTTTTTCAGCATTTCTTTTGTACACGTTCTGTACCAATTCTCCCCTAGCCAGAAATAGCCTAAGAAAAAATTGATTTTCAAAACCAGAAAGTAGAAATCTCTCACGAGATGGAATCAAAAAACAGATTATGCTTTTTGCCAGGACATGCAAAACAGACATTTGGTTTGATTTTTGAAGGGGTTTTTTGAGTATTACCTTCATTTTTTGCAACATTTCACTAAGAAAGTTCAGCTTTCAGGTATTCCGACAGTTGATATATGTATTGGATAGATAACTGGATAATTGGAGAGAAAGAGACTGAGACAAAGTAACCAGAAACAGCAAGGAAATGGAGTTGCTGACTTAGATGAGACCTTTGCTGGGTTTTTTAGTCACAAACAGTTACTTATATCCTCTTCAAAATATTAGGTTAACTAAAAGATACTGTAAAACACGTATTTGCCTAAAGCTTTTCTTGGTTTCAGCTGGAGTAGAGTTCATTTTCTTTTAAACAGCTGGTACAGTGCTTTGTTTTGGATTCATCATGAGACTAATGCTGGTAACACAATGATTATTTGGTTTTTGTTCAGTAGCTCTTGCTCTAAGTCAGAGACTTTTCAGTCGCTCATGCTTTGCCATTGAGAGGATGCACGAGAAACAGGGAGGGCTCGTGGCTGGGGCACCTGACCTGGACTAGTCAAAGGGACATTCCACACTGGAGAACATCACGCTCAGTGTAAAAATAAGGGATTTGGCTGGGAGGAGCTGATTGCTGCTCAGGAATGAGATGGACATCAGTTAGGGGTGGTGAGAAACTGTTTTGGGCATCACTTGTTCCTTTGGGGTTTTAGTCCTCTCTTTCTCACCTTTTTTATGATGATCATTAGTAGTAGATGAATATATTTTGTTTCAATTACTGAGCTGTTCTAATTTAACCCCTGAAGTTCGCCTTTTCTTTCCTATTCTCCTCCACACCAGGGTGGCAGTGAGAAATAAGCAAGTGTCTACACAGTGATTAATTGCTGTCTGGGGTTAAACCATAACAAGCTTTCACTTGAAAGAATTAAAAAAGACCTCCCTTTCATAGAAGATGGAGCAAAACTTAAAAAATAAAGTTTTGGAACTTCTAACAGCAGTTGTTATGAGAGAGATTGTACCTTTTTTTTAAAATAGCTTCTAAGAAGACACAGATGAAAATATTTTTAAAGTAGTCTTTAGAAAACAAATCTCAAACCTGTCCACTTTTTTGTAAATCTTAAAATTGCAAGTCGAATTTTGCATGGATGAATCTCACATCACCCATAGGTGAGCGTATTTACCTTCTCTTCTTCCTGGATTTACTCTAATTTACCCCTTATTTAGGGGTAAATCTTATGAACAGTGAATATATTACTTTTATTTAAATGAAAGGATACTGAATGTCTCTTCATTTTGTGTAAATATAAATAGAGTGCTTTCTACAAATAATTTTTTTTACTGATCTTACAAAATTTACAGATAAATTTTTTTATTGATATGTTGTGCAAAGTTGGGCAACTGGTTTCATGTCCCTTTGCTTCTGGTTCTTCTTACCCCTTTGTCTGACTTATATGTTCTTTGGGGCAGGTTGTGTTTCATATGTGGTTTTGTCTGTGACATATGTCAGTGTAAATACTGCTTGAGATAGTGATGTCCTGTTACAGATTTTATGTTCTCTGCATTATTGTTATGCAAATCAAGGTAATTTGTTGTCAAAATAATAGCATGAGAGAAAATGAGCTGCCACACTTACCTGCAGACTTTTGTAGCCACTACGTCTTTTGTAATACCAGCAGCCAAAGGCAAGTAAAATTGCCAGCACCAAAATGAAAAGTCCAATACCCAGAGCTCTGTTGGGAAAGCAAAACAAAATTTGCACCACAACTAAATGCATCCTCCCAGGAGCAAGTATGGTTAGACCAAAAGTTTGTGTCAGCAACTTTTTATCAGAGGAAGCCATGGAGCAGAATTTACTTCAGAAAATAGGCAAAGTATCAATAACCTCATTTAGTTTCTGTAGATTTAGCTGTTAGCTAATTTCTCTACCAAGTTCTTATAAACATTTTAAAAATATATTTATTTAAAATAATTATCTACCAGTGACTACTAATTCCAAAAACATACCTGTCTGTAAGTCTCTCAAATCACAGCATTGTGATATTGCAAGTGAATGTGAATTAAATTAAATGCCACATCTGCAATGATGCAGCTCATGTTTCTTTGCTAAATTTCTTTGGGCAGCAAGTATTTAAAATGTATCATAATTGCATCATATTGCAACAACTTCTAATGAAGGAAGTTTTTTTTTTGATGCATAAAACACATTGCAACCTTAAAACATGAGTAAGAACCTTTGAATTATTCATAAAGAGTTCTATAAGGATTTAGTTCTTGCATGACATACCAGGCACATTGTTGGCATCACTGGGTCATTTTAGGGAAAATATGTTTTGCAAATTGTGCTGTAAAACACCCTTCCCTCACTGCTTGCTGAGGACTTGGCAGAAGCAGCACATTTCCACTTTACATCAAAAAGCAAGCTGACAAAGTAATTTCAAATTTCCTAGTCACAAAAAGCCTTCCTTTAGTTTTAATATCCTCCCTGTTGAGAAATACTGAATTCATTCCCCATTTTTTTGTTCTTTCCCTGTTCAGGAACAGAAGAATATATGAAATGATTAAGGGGAAAAGAGTATGGGGAAAAATTGCTGTGTGAATCAGGATAAACCCATTCTAACATACACAGAGTTCACAGCAGTCACTTTCTGTTGCAGCCAAAGTTGTGAGATGGCTCCACTGGTTTTCCTACTCTCGCCAGCACAGTTGAAACTTGGAGGGACTACTTCTCCAGGCAACTGGTGCCCTCCCTACATTTTTAGACTTCTTGCTTGTCACATGTTGTGTTGTTTTAGCCATCCATTAGCCTGTATGCCCCTGTCCCGGTTTAGGGCAAATTTAGGAGAAAACCCAGGATGTGTTTCTGGAGCTGGTACTTCTGACTGCACATTTGCCATCTAACTCCTTACCTAACTACTCACAGGCTAGTATGGAAAGTGTGTATGCAATTTCTTGCCATTCCAGTTAAAGCTGAAGTTCTGCTGCAAAGAATCTAGGGCTCATATCTAGAATACTTCTGGTACTGGAAGGAGAAGGTCACTTTTGGTACTGGAAGGAGAGGGTCACATATCTAGAAAAACTACTTACAGATGCAGCCACGAGAATTCACAGCAGTTAGAGGTGAGCATGCCTAGTTTCAAGTGCTGAAATATGACTAGCCTGCCTTTTTTTTTTTTTTTTTTTTTTTTTTTTTTTAGAACTGAACTGCTTTGGATGGACTATTAGAGAGCTTTCCCCTTTGTTTCTTCTTTCCGCCAGGGCTGATGGGAGAGCAGCTATCTTGCAGTATGAGTGTTTGCAACAAGTCATAGTTTGGGGCCCAGTAAGCCAGTACTAACACAATTCACATACAGATATTCCAAGCACACTGGAATTACTTGCCTTATGTAGTAAAACGAGCAGTTGGGTGGTGTCTCTAATAATCCCAGACCAAACATATTTTATTGTAATTCAAAGATAAAAAATATTTGGTAGAAACAATTTGGGAGTCATGTTTGTATGGCACTGAAGTATTTTGCTCTTTTTTTTAACCATTTCTCTGGGGGGTTTTCGCCATTCTTTAGGGTGAGACAATGTCTCTTTGAGGTTCCTAAGAGAGGTCTGTGAATCTAGAGATTTAGGGTACAGATCACCTTGCAACAGCCTTAGAAGTAAACTCTAAATAAACCTCAATATACCTGGTAAAGGATGATGACTTGTGATCATATTATTTAACTCTAGATTCTTGAATTCTGCAATTCTGATTTTTCATATCATTGATGGCTCTCTAAGGTTGCCCCTTGACAAACATTAGAGAGACCTATAAGATAGTTAAAAGGCACTCCATCTATATACAACAGTGAATTTTTTTGATACAATTTTCTGGTTTTCTTTCAATACAAATTTTTTCACCAGCTTACATGCTAACATAAGTTTTAATTCACACTTACTCTTCCACTGCAAAATAGACATGTCCTTTCCCTCTAAAGTGGTTGCTGTCCAGGTGGTTATATCTTCTGGGCATTTTGTGAGATTGGTCCTGCTCAAACCTACAGGGTAGAAACACAGTGTGTCAGTGTGATAAATGATTTGTTACCATTGAAGCTTAATATTTTCAGCTTCTTTGTTTTAATGTGAGCATTTTAGAGAGGCAGGATAATCTGAAATTTTCAGAATCAAGTAGATTCCTATACACACACAACTAAATTCCAATTTAGGATAAAGCTCAAAACCATAACTATAAGTTTACATATTAGTATCATCACTGACATCAAGGTGTTTGCAGCTGAGTGTAACAAGTTTGCAGAATTTGATGTGGTCTGTTTAGGTACCAAGCGATGGCAGATTTCTAAAGCAAAATTGAGAATATAGAAAAAAAGGCAATTTTCCTGGACAAGAAAAACTATTTAGAAGAAAAAATAATACTGATCTTAACAATAGTTGTTTTTCTGTTCTGTAATTCCCTGTAAACACTCAGGGGATAGGTTTTCAGTCACTGGATGCTCTCAGAGATCTGTTGAATTTCAGATGGGAATACTGATTCATGTCTGCTGACAATCTAAACTCAGATGTGTAGTAATTAATTTTATTTGTAAATAAAATTGTAATCTATATTACAATCTTTATTCCCAATCTTAAGGTGGTAATCACAGCTGTCTGAACAGTTAAAAATCTATTCCATCAAATATAGTGAAGAAGAAATCCTCATGTAATCATGTTTCTGTAATGTGAAGAGCACAACAACAGATCCTTACTTGATTGTATCCCACTAATCTACCCACCCCATACAAGTAAATTAGAAAACACAATGACTTTACTGAAGATAATTCTAGCCAAGGAAATAAAGCATATTGAGTTCACTTAGAGACAATCAAGCCTCTTCTAAAGCATAATTTTTAAACAAAGCTGAAAACTTTGTGTAAAACAAAAAATATAAATCTTACCTTCTTCAGACCTGTATTCTGTCTGTTAACTGAAGGCATATGCAGCTTTCTTTTACTTGGTCTGTTTTTTTCTCCTTTGATCTGTCCTCTTATGACTATCACGAGTTTAAATTCCTTTCAGTTCAGCTTCTGAATGCATTAATTAGCGTGAAAGGGGCAAGGAGACAACTTCTCATTTTATTCTGCATCCTTCCCTCTTAAAAAGCAGCAGAAAAATCTGTTATTTCTTGATTAATTACATGTGCTCTGAGAGACAGCCCAACACCTTTTTACCTGCCCAATAAGCACAAGCTCCTGGAGTGGGCAGACTGTTTCTAGATTCAAACATGTTTTCATTTAAGGCTGCTTATATTATTAGAGAGGACTGGTATTTTTGCATGTATTTACTATAGCTTTGTTTGTGCAGTCTTTTTGTACCATTTTAACACTGTGCAATATAGTATATGTAGACCAAAACTCGTTATCCTGTGACAGAAGTGTCTTTGATTAAGGTAAGTAGAGTTTAATTCTATACTGAGAAGCAAATACTGCAACAAAAAGAGGGTACATCCCATGGGCTGCAGAACTAATGAAGCCGGGCTTTTGCCTTTGTTAATGCTGTAGTAATTCCATTTACAAGGTCAGGCAAGAAGTGGCAGCCTGTGATTGATTCAAAGGTCTGGGTACTGTGATATACCAGCAGTTAGTTACTGCCAAAAGAGCAAGGAGATAAAAGAGCCATCTTCTGCTTGTCATTTGTCCTAATGAATCATTAATCTGAGCCTCTCTGTCCCTCTAAAATTTTTTTTTAAGTTTGAAGGATTAAACCTTTTTAAGGTTTTACTTGTCTTTGAAGCTGTGCACAGGGCTCTAAATATAGTAAAAATGGCTGACACACTCAAGAGAAAATTCCTTACACAGGGCACCAGTTGTGGGAATACCAGTCATTGGTTTTTCTGGGTCTGCACTGAAGGCACTTGAGACAGTAATTCGTGTTTGGACTCAAGTGTTTATTATTTCTTATCAGTAAAACAGTCTCACTACTCTGAGTTTGGCAGCTTTTCATTAGAAGGCACAAAATGGCTAACAATCTCTTGTTACAAGGTCTTTTAAGACTAAACTATCCAATTTAGAACTGACACCTAGATTATTTTCCCTTTTGACCCAATAACTGATCCCAAAGAGCCCGCAGCACATAATTTCTGCCCAATTACAACCTGCCACCCAAACCCATGGAGAAGAAGGAAGAAGAAGCATGAAGAAGAAACCCAGGATGACACCCTGTGCCCTCCATCTTGCTTCCATCCACAACATGCTAAAAATCCCAAAACCTAAATTTCTCACCAAGTAATACACGTACACTACTCTCTATAATCTATTTCAGACTTTTGAGGATTCTAGTCTATCTTGAAGTCTAAGAATGTCTTAGGATTCTAGTCTATCTTGAAGTCTTTCTCCATGAATGAGGGTCAAAGTCAGTGCTCCCCTGGGGGTCAGGGCACCCCAGAGCAGACAGAGAAATATTCCCAAGGTTTCCACAGGAAAGAACAGACAGTGTGATTGACCAACATTCATTTCATTAGGAAGTCAGATAAAAAGTATTAACATCAGTATTTTTTAGCTAGGATGGGGCTGATTCTTGTATTTTTCCTAATTATGGTAAAAATCTGACCTGTCTATATATTGTTTCATGGTAGTGCCTAGAGATCGGACCAGAGGCAGTGACCACAGTCTGAAACACAGGCTGTGCTCTCTGAACATCAGGAAACCCTTTTTTCTGTGAGGATGACTGGGCACTGGCACAGGTTGCCCAGAGAGTTTGTCGAGTCTCCCCCACTGGAGATCTGCAAAAGCCATTTGGGCACAGTCATGGGCAACCAGCTCCAAATGGCTCTGCTGCAGCAGGGGTTAGACCACAGGACCTCCAGAGGTGCCTTCCAAACTCTGTCATTCTGTTATTAATGCCAGATCTAGTTGGTTTTGCTAGACCCGGTAAAAGTTTGAAGCAACACAGTTTTTGCAGAGGGGAAAACAAAGGGTACAGGAAGAATGAACAGTGAGGAGCATAAATTTGCTAATTTGGGCAAGTTAACTCAGATGAACTCAATAGGAATTTCAAAGGTGAAAGAGATGCAGGGAAGTTTCTGTAAATATCCATGTATGTAAAACTGTAAGTGGACGCTATTACAGTCTGTCAAGTTCCTAAGAGACATGCCAGCCCTTGTGCACTCTGAAATGTTGTAAAGTTCCTTATCAAATCATGTGTTTTCCTGAAGAAAAGCTTCACTTCTGGAAGAGGATGATAACTAAAGCTTGCTTGATCAAGCTGCTTGATCTTGTGAGAACCAAAACATTAATAAAGAAAATCCACGTGATTTCTTCATGTAGCAAAACCAGTCTCTGACCCTTACGTCCCTCAAGTGATGTGTAGGGTAAAATGTCAACTGCTTGAGTATTATGTGTTCTGAATGAATCTCTTGTTAATAGTATAACAGGAAAGGGAAAAAAAACCAAACAGTTTTGTCATGGATCTGTGGTGCCCTCTGGAATGTAAATGCAGAATGCTGCTATTGAGGATTTGGATGGATGAAGAGATGAAACACCACATCCTGCTTTTGATCTCAATCTTTTTACAAAATGTTATTTCTCTGATACAGTGCTGCTAACTCCATCAGTGTAAAGTCACTAGGGTTGACACATGGATTCCAAAGGTGTTTTGTTTTCAAAGATAACTTTTCAGGAGTAGAGGATGGAAGAGGAGTACTTTGGAGAAACCCCAGAGTAACCCAGCTTTTTTCTTACAGCCAAACCTGTGGCAAATCCAGGACACTCTGATGAATCTTGGTGAAATGTAGGAAATGAATGCTTCTGGTGTAACTAAAAATAACAGGCTTGACCTTTGAAAAAGAATAGCTGTTAGTTGGTTTTGTGCTGTTGACATTATGATCCCATCTTTCTAGGACAAGATTCTGGGATTTTTATTAATTTAATTCCTTTAATTGATAATTATTTTTCTCTGATATTTGAGGCTTCCTACAGCACACAGAGCAAAGAAAAACAAGTACAACCTGATTTAGTTTTGAATTTTATGGGAAACTCACAGGTATTTCACTGCTAAATCTACATTACCAGTAACACAGTACAGTAAGAGAAAATAAGGAATTATATCCCTTTCAGTTTGTCCTGAGGATCCTTGTCTGTCCATCGTTTGGGGATTTACTTTGAAGGAGGTGTTGTCTGGCTTCCATACTGAAGAACTCCACTTTAGGCTGGATTTGAAGCTTTTTGAAAAGAAGCTATTCCTCAAGTTGCTTCTACCTTGACTGCAGGCCCCTCCAGGGAGCAACATGTCCTGTGCAAATGCCTTGCACAAGCACCATAAATATGTTCATCCTGAAAGCCTGGTTCATGACAGAAACTTCCTCCTCAAGTAATTTCCAAATGAATCTGTGGTCCTTACTGTCAGACCCATCTCCCTCTGCTCCACCTCTAAATCTTACAGTAAAAGAAGGAATGGTAGTCTTAATCCCGTAGAAGCTGTGCCAAGAGAATGTCATGATTACAGTGGTGCCTTTGTTACTCTACCATGTTTTTCTAAAGAAAAATGTCTGAACAGCTTTCTGGCAGTTTTCCTTTGCTCCTATTTTGTCTGTGGTAAACCGGACAAGGGCATTGTTCAGATTTGTGGGGCTTTCTTCATGAGATGCAGAATGATCAGCCATAGGGGAAAAACTTTTGGATTCAGTTGGATGCTATCAAGGTGAGGTTGAATTGTTTCCCTTGCATCTAATTTCAGAAGGACATACCTGGATTCAAGAGAATGGTAGTGCTTTCCAAAGCCTCATGACCCTGTTTCCACTGAAACGAACTTTGCTAACTTTTGGGGTGAGAAACTCCTTACAGGTGGGCTGCTGATTTAGGCCTCTGAGGCCATCTATTGAAGAAAGTTAGTATAGTCAACACTGACTACATTCTTAGAACTTGGATCAAAAGAGTCCTTTGCAATAGGTTGCTCAGGGAGGTGGTAGAGTCACCATCCCTGAAGATGTTTCAGAGGCATGTGCACTGGACAATGTGGTTTGGATTTAGAGGTGACAGTGGCAGTGCTGGGTGGATGGTTGGACTTGATGATCTTAAAGGTCTCTGAACACTGGTGATTCTGTGATTCTAAGTAATCCCTGTATTAAGAGTCCAGTGAAATTTAACTTGAAATATTAATTAATTTAACTTGGAGCTGCAGCTGAAGTAAAAGCAGTTCCAAAATAAATACAAACACTCAGTACTTGAGCTCTGGATATGAGGGGAGCTGACTTCAGGCTGCTCAGGGAATTAGTGAGTTAGATACCCTGGAAAGATACCTGCTTTTGCCGGTGCTGGAGTCTGTCAATGCTGGTCACATTTTAACCACCATCTTCTAAGGGCATAGGAAGAGGCAATTCCCAAATGCCAGAAGTCAAGCAGGGGAGGCAGAAGATGGCTTGGCTGAGCAGGAATCTTCTTTGGGAGGTAGAGGCAAGAAAAGAGGGTGTAGGCTCAGCAGAAGCAAGGTCAGATGACATGGGAGGATTACAGAGATGCTGCTCCCCACTGCAGAGAGAAAATTTGTCATGCTGAAACAGTAAAAAGCTTTTTCAAATATATTAATGGCAAAAGGCAGTGTAGAAATAACATCAGCCTGTTACAGGATGAGGATGATCATCTCAAAAACAGCGACATGGACAAGGCCGAGATGTTCAACACTTCCTTGTCTCTACTTTCGACACCAGTAAGGGACAAAGGGGATCCCACTGCCTGGAGCTGGAGTACCCTGGCTATGAGAATGATCAGCTCCCATGATCCTGAAATTGTACAAAATGTCCAGCCCACAGCTGGGTAAACACATCATGTGATGGGTGATCAACTGACTGATGGGCTGCACAAAGAGTTGCAGTGAATGGGGTGGCATCAGGCTGGTGACCTGTCACTAGTGGGGTTCCACAGGGCTCCACCTTAGGGCTTAGGTGCTCTTCAACATCTTAATGATTTGGACGCAGGACTTGAACACTAAGTTTGCTGAAGACATTAAATTGAGAGGAGATGTTCACTTCTTTGAAGGCAGAGAGGCCTTGCAGGGCTACATCGACAAATTGCAGGTCACCAAACAAATGAAGTTTAACAAGGGAAGGTGTCAGATTCTGGCCCTGAGATGAGACAACCCTGGATGTGTGTATAGACTAGGGAATGAGGCTGAAAAGCAGCACTGCAGGAAGGGACATCAGGGTCCTGGTCTGTGGAAAGTTGAACATGAGTCAGCAGTGCCCTGGCAGCCAGGAGGGCCACCCATGTCCTGGGGGCATCAGGGACAGCATCTCCAGCCAGGTAAAGGAGGGGATTGTCCTGCTATGCTCTGCTCTGGGACAGCCTCACCTTGAGTGCTGGGGGCAGCTCTGGGTGCCAGAGTAAAAGAGGGTAATGAGGACGCCTCCTGCCCAAAGGAGGGTGATGAGGAGGATGAGGTGTCTGGAGGGGAAGCCATGTGAGCAGTGGCTGAGGTCACTTGGTCTGTTCAGCCTGACTGAGGGGAGATCTCATTGGGGTCTTCAGCATCCTCATGAGGGGAAGAGGAGGGGCAGGCACTGATCTCTTCTCTGTGGTGACAGTGAGAGAACCCGAGGGAATGGCCTGAAGCTGTGTCAGGGGAGGTTTAGGTTCAGGAAAAGGTTCTTCACCCGGAGGGTAGTTGGGCACTGGAAGGGGCTCCCCCAAGGAAGTGGTCAGAGCACCAAGCCTGACAGAGTTCAAGAAGCATTTGGACAATGCTCTCAGGCACGTGGTGTGATTCGTTGGATGGTCAGGAGTTGAACTTCAATGATCCTGATTGACCCGTTCCAATTCAGTGTATCCCATGATTCTATGATTTGACTTCTTTTGTGCCATTAGACAGATACATAGCAACAAGATTGACAGTGTATCCAAGGGACTAATATTATTTAGTGCATTTAGCAAAGAAAATAAAAGTATTTCTCAGAAGATACTGTTCAGCCTGGTGGGAACCAGGGGAAATCTCCAGCCTGAGCCTTGACAAAGCTAGTTCTGAGCTCAGACTGGGCTGCTCAGGATTTCAGCCATTCGGGCCATGAAAGCCCCAAGGATGTTATCAGCCCAACTATGCCGGACTATGTCCGTGCTGCCAGGCTCTCCTCATAGCTTCAGCCTGAGCTCTCTCTGTTTCAGCTTTGCTGCTGCCTCATCCTCATACCATACACTGCTGTGAACAGCCCAGCTGCATCTCCTCTATTCCTCCCCTTGGTGCCAGGGATGCTGTTTGTTACCCCCAAAGCTGCTGCTCCCCTGGCTGAACCAGCCCACAGAGGTTCACAGAGGCTAAACCAGAGGTTCCACAGCCTCTCAGTGATCCTCTCCTGAACCCAGTCATCTTTGTCAACTTCTTTCCTGTGCTTTGCTGCTCCAAAATGCATGCACAACCATGGAGCAGCGGGGAACAATCCCCTCCCTTGACCTACTCCTTATGCCCCCGTTCTTCCAGCACAGTGTGCCACTAAGTGCCTTCTTCGCTGCCTATATCAAAATAAATTGGTGACAGGGCTTGTAAATAAAATACAGAATTTTAACAGAGTGCCAGAGCTGGAAACTGCATCTATTAAACATTTCCCCATTCTTCCCACCTCCAGCAATACCACCTCCACTTTATAAAATGAAGAGTTATTTTAAGTAGGAATGCTGCAGAAGACTGTAGAATAATACTCAGAAAAATCTAAAATTTTCAACTGATAAGTTTAAAAAGGATTTTTGTCAGGTGTGTCAGAGCCTTACTACAAGACAATCCACACTCAGTTCCTCTCCTTCCAATAAGCCCCCACAGGTAGTTGATTTATTAATGGTTCAGCTGATTCCTTGTAAGTTAAATTAAATTTTAGTTCTTATGAGACAAGAAGTAATTCTTTCAGATGAGAGATTTAAGTAAATTCAACTTCACAGAGGAAGTGTTTCAATGGTGAAAATTTATGAAGTTTTTAAGTAGGGCAGATATGATATTCATAATAGTTTGAAGGCTTTAAAGTGCTACATATTTTTCCTTTCAGTGTTTCTTTCTAGATGTTATTCAGCCTTTTCTCCCTTAAATTCTGTCTTTCCCTAATACAGTAAAATTACAAAAAAACCAGTTGTTTGGATACAGACTCTTTTTTATTCTTATAAATAGAGACTTTAGTCAAAGTATTTGCCTTAGGAAAATTGGAATGTGGGACTGAAGGGGACATCAGGAAGTCATCTAGCCCATTCTAGTACTCTGAAACACATATATTTATATCCTTGATTATGTGTTACCTATTCTCTGATGTCTCTGTATTTTCATATTCTGCATTCATATCCTGCATTGTATCTCAACAGGCAACAATGAAGCTTTTCCCATATTACATAACTGCTTTTCTGGGAATGATATAAATTACCAGTTGTCTTAACAACAAAAGGAATTAATCACGTTTTTTCCATCTCAGACTATTATGGATTTGAAGGCTGTTCTCATGCCCTATAAAAATTTTTTCTTCTAAACCAGGCAAACTTTATTTCTTATAATTTTCCCTTAATTTCTTAATTCTCTCATTTATGTTGAACTTAATTCTTTGCAACTCATGTACTTCTTCCAGTTAACTCTGTTTTGCAAGCATTATCTCCTCTGCATTACCGTTGTTATCTCCTCTATATTACCATAACACAGAAAGACATTTGCTATTTTAAATACAGGGTTGCATTTGAGATTCTCTACTCAGTTTGAAGTCCACTGTAGCCTTAGTTCTTCCTATACTACTCATCAATCCTTCTCCATTTTGTGTGGGTGTATTTTGCTTTTTACTTCTGATATCTAGGACTGCATTTCTCTCTACTGTATTCTGTTACTCATATAACTTTTACCTTTTACCAGGTTTGTTTATTTATTTATCTTATTCCAGCACTGCTCTGTAGAGTACCTGCAAATCCTTCAGCTCAAAACTGTATTCATTTACTTGTGCTTTCAGATACAACTTGTTTACTGAAAATACTGGGCACCACTTCCCCAAGTAAGCATTTGTGAGCTGATGCCTCTTCCCTTTTTTTAGCAATAGCTGCAGTCTGTGATTGAGGGTAGAGTTTGTATCTGCTGCACACATGCTTCATGGCAATTTAATTTAGACTATGGTTTGCCTATTTCATTTAGCACAGCCCTCTGGGACTCTACTGAAGGCTTGCCTAGTCAAAATGCAACTTCAATATCAAAATAATATGGTAATGGTTACTGCTCTACTTTGCATGTAAATTAATTACTTTCTTCCTTTGTTTCAAACAGTCGTACCCAAAATTTCTGTTCTTCTAAATGCTAATAATAGCGAGTTTGGCAAAAACAAAACACTTCCATGTGTCCTTGAGAGGCTGTCAGAGGTCTCATGTAGTCACACCACTACATTGTGCTCTCCATACCTTCTGGTTTGATGCTTCAGGATATGGAGGGAAGGGTAAGGTAACGTTGACTTTTCTGGTTTGTTTCTAATCTTCCTTCCTCTTATTTTTCTCTGTTGGAGTCGATCTAAAATAATTAAAAATCCAGCTGATAGGACAAGAATGGCTCCTGCCATGTAGAAGCCTGCTCTGTAATCTCCAGCCATGTCCACAATCAGACCTGGAGAGAAACAAATGACAGGAATATGATTGATGGAGAACAGATGAATATAAATTAGCTCAGCATTGTGAATATATCCTCTTACAAAGGCAGTGTACTAGCTACATACTTGTCTGGCAGATTTCTACACCGTAAGCACAAGGAATATCACCCCAGTATAGCATTTTTCATTTTTCATTTTTGTGTTTTGAAACACAATTCATGTCTCATTGTTTTTCATTTGTGAATTGCTAGTGAAACAATATATTAGACAGTTTTAAGTACTTTCCAACCAAAAGTGTGGCAGACAGTGCAGGTACTGGCAGAAAGATAGACTGTGCAGCTGTGTATGTGAGCAACTCAATGTTCTGTGGGGTAGTTGTCACCAGTTGCTGTAATTTGGACCACAACTACAGCATGAGCGAGTTTAAAGAAGGGAAGGAGATGCATCTGCTGGAGACAAAATTGGAGAATTTGTCTGACGTGTTATGGGTTTCCAGTCCATCATTTTACAAAGAGTCACAGAAGCTAACAAAAAGACTTTGGTTTTCAGGGACATTGAAGCCAACCAAAATATATGATGCCATTGTGTATTATACTGAAAAATCTCTACAGTACAGTAGTACAGTAGTAGCACTGCAGCAGTGTGTCAGCTGTCCTGTGGGTATGATGGCACATTCCTTTGTGGGCTGATGAAGGTTGCTTGCTTTGGAAAAAGCAAGTTTGTCCATGTTTAGGGTACTTCCTCGCCCATAATCTAAACTAAGATCAGCCCTATATAGGCACAGGAACCATGAACTCAAATCTTTTAGATTTTACACTCAAAGGAGGAGAGGAGAGCTTGAGAAGCACTTAGGGTTCCCTGCTCTTCCATATCTTCTTTGTAGTTCACTAAATATACAAAAAGGGGTCGCACTGATTCCCAGATAATGAGTACTAGTGACCAGCCACTATAAACTGTATTTTATTCAGATCTTTCCAACACATTTTCGATACTGTTCTGTTTCAAACCCTCTACAAATCTTCCTGGTTCCTGTATTTCAAAAGTGAATTAAAATATTTCAGTATTCAGTTGGACTCATTTGCAACCCATTAGCAGTGTCATTACCACAAAAGTCACTTGTAGTGTGTGAACAATGGTCTTTGGATGAGGACTCAGATCTGCATTGTACAAGTCACACTGGTCTTTTTTTTTTTTTTTGCCATATCACTTTTCAAAGCCTCTACAGCTTGCGGTTCATTTGTCTTGCATTTTTCCAAGATGACTATATCTTTTTGCCAGCCCATAAATCCATGTGCTGTCTCATTGTCTGCTCTCTCTTCCCACTGTTTTTATGTGCTGCCTTCCCTGTTTATTATACTAGCTGGCTCAAATGCTGTCTAAAACCAGCAGGCATTTCTCTGAATATTTCCTTGAGGTTTGCATAGCCTAATGTTTCAGGCTGTTCAATTTGAACTTCTGTAGAAACCCTCCCAACAATACCAACATTTGTGCAACATCAGTGTTCTCAAATTTCAGTTTCTTCTCTGAAAGTGTGTGTCTGCTGCTTGTCCCAAAGGCGCACCTTCTTAGCTAGATAATTGGAGGCCATCAAGTGGCATTATGTGGAATTCAGGAAGCAGGACCACCATGTGAACCCTGGCTTTCATCCCTCCTTTCTTGTTGTAAAGGCATCTCCAAAATCACACAGAAGAGAGGGAGCAGTGTATTTTGAAGAGGATTTAAACTGACTATTTGTTTTTATGTACTTCTTGGCTCAGATGCCCCTGAGCTAAAAAAGGGGGGAAGTTGAGTGCAGATCCAGATCTTTTCAGTTCAGATTACCATTCCTCTTTCCTCTTTTGAACTGTATTTGGCAGTGAGTTGTCTTAACTTACCCGCAAGAGGAGGCCCCACAAAACCTCCAGTGCTTCGAATAAGCATGAAAAGTCCTAGGGCACTGTCAAATTCTGGCATGCCTACAACATCTACTAGCACTGTAATGTGAATGGCGACTGTTGTACCAAAGAAGAATCCATAGAAGCCAGTGAATATTGCCAGGGAAAGGTAATTGTTAGCCAGTGGCAAGAGCATCAGGGAAGTACTGATCAATGTAATCGCCATTGCCAGCAAATGAATGCTTTTGGTAACGTGGAGGTTGGCATACCAGCCACACAGCAATCTGCCTCCAAAGTCCACCATAGCCAAAATGGATAGGAGGGATGCAGTCCATGATTCATCTATTCCGAGGCTGTAGCTAAGTGGAACTAAAAATAATGGAGGAACAAAAAAACTCATAGCAGCTAATATACCAAAAATGGCATAAAGTACAAATTCTGGTCGCCTCACAAGCATCCAGTTGAAGGTTTTGGGCCTGATGGGAGACTGATCTTCTTTGTCTGTCCTGGATGCACTATTGCCAGGTGGTGTTTCAGTTTCACGATGGCTGGCCTCAAGGAAGCAGCTGCTTGCCAGGGGTCGCATCAGTACTCCACAGACACAAATATTGAGTTGGATGCCACCTATGATCAAGAGGGCACCTTTCCATCCGTATTGACCAATCAACCACTGGAAAAATGGCCCAAAGATGAATGCAAAGGCACATTCTCCAGCACTGGCAATAGCATTGGCCAAAGCCCTTTTCTTGGAGAAATAGTGGCTAACAATGCTAATGGCTGGTGTCCACGAAAAAGAAATGCCAAGACCTGAAAAACATCAATAGAAATAGCAGAGGTTAGACACTATGGAGGTATTTTGTGAAGGTAGAAATTAAAGCGGTCAGTGCTTCTACATTTGCAAAGTTAAAAAGTGTTAGAAAGAAAACATTTTTGCCCAGAAGAAGCATGAGCTTAGCTGGAGTAGGTGTAAGGATATACTTGTGACTATATTATATTCTGTACATTGTATATATTCAAGTGAAAAAGCAGAACATGAAGTATATACATTATTACATTCTCACTTAGAAAAAAAAAAAAAAGAAGTTGGTTTCACAGCTTTGCCAGTGCATGAGAAATCCCATGGTCATGGGGTTGAAGCTAGGCAGATCCCAGTGTCCATGCTGTGTGTGTTAACGGCTGGGACTAGGTCAGACCAGCCAGTTAAGCTGAGCTGTGTTCAGGGTAGACATGAGTGAGGTGGGACATGAGGGAAGTTGGTGTATTGCCTCTATTTGCTCTTCATTTTCTTGCTCAACTGCTTTGAGCAAATTTAAAACCCGCTCTAACTTAGAGTTATTTTGATGGCTCCCTAGACTCTTTGGCAGGACTGCTAAAGGGTTCAAATTCCAGACATTTTCTCAGGCATCCAGTGCAGAATTCAGAATGGTTTATTTTATTCCCTGCTAGCTTTGCTTCCTGTTCCAGGAAAATTTTCTAGCTGTTGGAGACAACTTTCTGGCCTGGTTTTGCCTGAAGTAAAGGAAAGGATTGGAATAAAATGAAAGCCTGGGACTCTGTTCAAACCATAAGATAAGCTGATACAAAGTATAGAATTTGGGATCTCCGTGTCTTTTTACTTCAGTTCCCTTTATGAAATTTTTTTAAACATTCACAAATTTCTTATCTCTGAATGAAAAACAAAACATTTAATTTTCTGCTTGCATATAATTTGCAAGTGTAAATTATTGGCATCTAAATATTTGCCTTCTTTGTTGATGCAGATTTCCTGTACAAACTCTTATTTCCAGAGTGAAATGGGAGGGAAATCACTTTTAAAGAACATTGCTTGTTCTGGCTGCTCATAAAGTCAAAATAGATAGCAGATTTTAAAACTCCTACCACTCACACCCTCAAATACGTTGCTGGTGGAAGAAAGCCATGAAGCCATAAATTCATACCCTGTAGAAAGCCAGTTGTTGCATACAACCAGACCATGTTGAGTCCAAAAAATCCCAATGCCATTCCTGAAAAAGCGAGAAGTCCTCCAGTGATCACAACTGTCCGATGGGTATATTGTACACACAGCGAACTGGCAACAGGGGCTAGATAAGCAGAAAAATTGGAGAAAGAAAAATACATTTGAACATTAATCTGATCAACATGGCCAAATAAATAAAACATTTTGACGGTGACTACCCTTATAATGCTTGACACAAACAGCCTTAATTCTGCTGGATGGGGTAGGAGGTCAATCAAAATTTCAAAATTTTATCCTTGCTGATAGAGAAATTACTGTTCCTGAGGCACAGATTTGAAAATATATTCAACATATGTGGACTCTTTTAAAGGGAAAGAGCATTTTAGTGCCTTCCTTGTAGTAGGACAGTTCTACTGACTTTCGTGTAAGGATACAACTACCAACAAGACAGAACCTCACGGACTGTTTTAGCAGAAGATGAAGATTCAGCCACGGAATCTATAGGTTCATCTATAAAAACTGTACTATTGAGAATGTGTTATTGATATGTCTGGCATGAAAACTTTCTGGAGAAAACTAACTTTTGTTTTCTAGAATTTTGCAAAAATCAACACTTAATGGAATTTTAAAAGTTTATAAACGACCAAAAATTAGAGTTTATTTTGTGGTAATACTTTTTACAGAAAATTGGCAGTTCATTTCTTAAATCTTTATTTAGTTGTACAGTTTCTCACAACAGAGTGCAGTGGCTCTTCAACACAAGGGCAAAGGTGCAGGTGGTACAGATCTGATGGTGCAGCAGCTGCTTTGGTCTCTAGTCACTGTCTGGAAACACCTGAAATGTCAGAGATATTTTTGCTTAATTAAGCATAGTTTTACTGCCTGGCTGGTTTTTTCCATCAGCATCACAAGAGTCGAGGTCAAAGCCGTAGGATTTCTTTAAATGGCCGTGGCCACTAGGGGGTTCCCAAGTACCACCTGGCATGAACCAGCTCCCTAAAATCTGTTAAATATCCTGGGAACCGGAGTTCATGCATAAAACCGAATTCAGTTAACAGGGACCACGCTTCTAAATATAAATAAGTAGGAAGACAATTATTAAGAGAGAACAGCCGGCAAGGAAGGTTTCATAGTACTTTGTAGGGGCAGGTTGTTGTACATTAACCTGTGCTAATCAGAATTAAGAGAATTTGGTAGCTGAGTGAAATAAACCTGACAGAGTACTAGTTGTTGCAAAGTCTTCAGCATGTACATTGCCTGACAGCAGAAAGACCTGGCAGGAGTTACACAAACTTCAAATGTCTCATCAGGTTTTACAGCAAAAATATGATATTTTTATAAACGTGTTAAAATGATACTGAAATTCAGTCATTATCTTAAGATGTAGTTCATGAGACATGATAAAGTACATGCAGTTGGTGAATCATAAAATATGATGAAAAAAAGAAGAGAAAAGTAGACACAGGGTAACATCCATGAAAGTTCTTGAAGACAAGAAAAAGAACTGCAGCTGGAGTAGAAATATTACCAAATCTCAATTCTTAAATAGTAAATAAGAAGAATAAACAGGCAGAAATTAAATATGGAGTAGCAAGAGAAAGAAAGAAGCTAGCCACAGAACTGGAAATGGGTAAAATATCTTGACTCCAGAGTTTGAAAGGACAAGGGCAACACACAGAAAATGCACAAGCAATGGAAAGGGATGACAACAAGAGTACAAAGAGAAAGGTGTTGGGAGGTGTACATCAGTAGCCAGAGAAGGCTGGTGAAGGTGATGGGGAGAATCCTTACTGTGGTAAACTGAACAGCCTGTTGCAAGTGCAGACCTTGGGAGTGGAAGCACATGCTCTCCTTCAACACAAGAAACAGACCTGCTGTTGAAAGGATTCAAATAGGAAAAAATAATAATTCAGTGATCATCCTTCTACTGAGCCAAGAGACACTTAAGGTTTCCCAGAGAGAGACATTAAGAAAGACTAAGCAGGCCAGGAAACATGCTCAAAGAACTGGAGGCTCAGGTGATTTTCATCAGGAAGTTTGTGGTCCCTATAAATGAAGCAAGGCAGAAGAAGATGAGGACAATTATGTATTGACCTGAGACATTTATAAACTACTATATAGAGGGGGTTTGGAATGTTTGACCACCAAGCTTTATTCACTGAAAGAGGATTATTTTCAATGGATTTCAAAGGATGAAAAGCAACTTCTGCTGAAAATTATAGCTGCCTTCCTTGAAGTAGGCTGGCGTCCCATGTGGCTAGGCAAATATATTATTTTTCTGGTTTATACTTGATATTATTGTGTTAAATGCTCTATTCCTTCATACATTCCTATACAATGTAAATATATGCTATAACAAAACAAAACCTAGCTAAAACAGGACTGTTAAGTTTTTCCGTCCTGTGCTGGGTTTTTCTTCTCATGAACTTCAAATGCCTGAATGACACAATAGTATCACAATATGTCAGTGATACATCTATTTTGTTAACCAAATTGATAGATTACCATTTATTAATTTCTGTGGTCTGTGAAGCAGGTTTTTCAAATTTTTTTTTCAGTTAATTATATCTGTCACTGCCAAGCAGGCATCAAGGATAATAGTTTATGGAACTGATAAAATCTTTTCAACTCATGACTTATTTTATCTTTTTACTTTGACTTTGGGTTACTCTTTTTTCCTTCTGAATACATTTTTCAAAGAAAGATCAGTTGCTCTTGATGTTTGGAAATACTGGAGTTCCAAGCAATAATACTGATAGGTGTGGACTGAGTAGGATGCACGTAATTATACAGTGTCTATGCAAAGAAGTGTCTTCAGAAAGAAAATTATGATAGCATTTATTATGTAAGGATATTTACCTATAGCAACCATATATCTCTATGAGAATATGCAGAGCAGATTTCACAAATTCTGTACAGTTCAAGCCTGCACATGTTTGGAATCCTCACATCATGTGAAGGATCATGCAGTTTGCAGGGCACTAAGGACTCTCTAAACAACCAAGCTGAGTCAAATGCAGTATGTTTCTTATTTTTCCCTCCTTCATTTGATGTGATGTGGTATTTGACCTCGCTGCCTTTGACTGGGATATTTCACTCTATCTTCCTCTACTCTCTGCTTGCATGGCCATGTCTTTATTGAGTTCTCTCTGTGTGAATAGATTGTTTTTTTCTTTTTAACCCTGTGAGTTTTCTGGTAGATCAGTAACTTGGAATCATAGTAAAAGGGGTGAAGAAGACATAGAGTTGGTAATACATGCAAAGAAAGGGGATCTTGGTGAATATAAAAAGAAGTGGGAAAAAGCAGGACTGAGAATAATTTTGGTAGCAGATGGCTTACCTGATGGATGGGGTCACAATCCTTGTATTCTGAAGTACTTTGAAAAAGTACTTCAGACAGTCACACTGAGATCAGTGAGCTTGCACAAACTGTTTTAAGAGCTTGATTCAACTAGCTCTGTGGCTATTATTCCTAGTGAGTTTAACTCAAAGCCTGTAGCAAAACTTAATCATGAGTTTAGGTAAATGATGTTTTTTCAAGCAATCAGATTCCTATGTTTATATAGTTTTGTTATTAACCCATTCCAAATATGAGGCAGTAAATGCCAATTTTCTGAAATTTTTCTGTATTTTCTGTAGAGACTTCTGAAGGAAGTCTAGACCTTATATGTTGCTGGGATTGGGGTTTTTTTAAGGAAGACTTCCAAACTTTCTCAGGTGATTAATATTAAAATAAAATGCTAGAGGAGTACTACTACCTACCTCCTAAATGAAAGACGGTAATGGTTACTGATGTGATCCAAGAAGTGGTGCTTGCAAGTTCATCAAAGTGCTGCTGGATTTCAACAAAGAACAGACCAAAAGTCTTGAGGACAGCAGCAGTGAGGCCCATCACCATGAAGGCTGACACTACCACAACCCATCCATAGCCACCGTCTGGTGGATTGCTGTCTTTAGCCTGCATCTTTTCTAATTCTTAGTTCTTCTCTGGTGTTTGGGTTGTTTTTTCCTTTTTTTTTCTGGAGTGGTAGTGATGGTGATGAGGTTTTTTAACAGATCTGCAAATTGGTAGAAGGCCCATGGTTAAAGAAATTAATTAAAATATTCTAGTAATGGCTTACACAAGTAATTATCAAGTTAAAATACAACATTCATTACAGTGGTTTGACTGAAAATATTACCTGAGTAACAGAGGTCTGAAGACACAGAAGACTGAATAAAGAAATTTTTAAAAAAATTCAAGTACAGAGTTAAGAAAACAAAAGAAGTATGCAGATGTGAACCAAGGAGAGAAGATAATGGGAAGATATTCAGACATGAAGATTTTCAAAGATAGAAGAATTTTAGAGTCCTCAACATTTTAGCATTTATAAATATTAATAATTCCTGTAATGCCAAGCATTTTTGCCAAAATGTTGCACATCCATCCTTGCAAAGATATATTCATAGGCAAGAATACCTTATTAAGCACAAAACTGAAAAAGCATATTTCCCTTTAAAAGTTTTGTGACAAACATGCAGCAATCCTGCAGTGCATGGAGGACCTGGGATCTGGCTGGAGGGAGAGAAACATTCATACATTTTTCTGATTTCTTCATGGACACTAAATGCTGAGCAGGGATATTGTACAAGATACAGAAGACCAAAAAAGACCTATCTCAGGAGGAGAATGGGAAACTTGAGATAGCTGAAGATATACTATACTTAAAATTCTCTACCCTCTGTGCACCTGGGAAAAATGAGCTGCATGAGGGAACCCGTACTACTTGAAGTTATCCAGTACAAAGAAGCAGTCACTAGTCCTGTGATTTGCTCCCTTGAGGTGCATGATCTCAGGAGGATCTGAATCACTGCAGCAGGGTGGGGAGAAGAAGCCATGAGAGCCTTGTAGGGATCAGAAACAAAATCATTCTACTGCCCCATATCTAGACTGACACGGCACTGAACTCATTTGCACATCTTAAAAAATCTTCGAACAGCCACAAGAGAGGGAGAGACTGCCTTGTGTTGACGTCTGTATGAAAGAATCAGGTTTTCATACCCACAGTTTCTGGGGTCATCTTAAGCAAGTTGTCAGATCTTGCTGTGCCTGTTTTCTCAGTTGTCAATTGTAGCTAATACTTTCAAAGGTCATAAATTTTGTAAAGTTGGACGCATTAATACTTGTATTAGTGCTCAGTTTACTATAAGAAAATACAGAAATTATATCAAGCTGTAGCTGTAGCATTCTGACAATGCTGAGCTCAAGTAGCATGGTCATAATTTTGTTTGAGGCTTGGAAGAACACAAAAAGGACACAACACTCAAGCTAAATGAGCCTGCCTAGGGAGAGTGATACTGATATTGCTGCATTCTGCAAAGACATGCCTGGGCAAGGGATTATAATTTGGGCCACAAGACAGATAGAAGAAATCCTGCTGCTTACCAGGCAACACCCAGACTAAAACAGGCATGATAAAATCTGCATGACACCACCCAGCACCCTTCACTTTCATTAGGCAAACTTTGTCCCGGGAGGAGAATAAATTGGGCCTTACTGCTCACAAAACTTAAAGGAACAGCATGTTTCCTTACCACAGATATATCTTTTATGTCACAGCTAAGAATTCATCTTTCAGTTCCTTTTAATGATCACAGTGTTACATGTAACTCCCAAATAAAATTACTATTTCAGTTCCATTATTAATTAATGAGGTAGTTATTTTCCAGCAGCGCTATGGATTTGAAAGCAGTGCAGAAACACCAGGAGGCTCACTGGGTGAGCCGTGGGTTCTGAGGGATTGGGCAGAGGAAGCATCCTATAGGGAATTGCTGGAATGCCTGAACAGGGTAGAAGAAAGCATAGATATACAATAAGGGAACATGTTTCTGACACCACACTTTGCTTTCTTCCTCCTTCACTTGCAAGAGAAAGTTTATTATAAGATTATGTAATTGCAAACACCCTAAGCTGAAAAAAGCTACATAGGATCTCCTTTTGCTCTTAACTATTGAGTAATGGTAAACAGTAAGGTATTAATATCCTCACTTACTCATTTTGTCCCTGGAGTTAACCTTCTAAATAAAAAGGAGTACCTGTAGGGTACTGCTCCTTCTGTTGTGCCTGGTCATACACAAGGTGCCTCAAAAATGTAAAGCTGTGCCTGGAAGCATAAACATTCTGTCTAGCATCCCACTGAGTCCTACCTCCAAAATTTCTCATGGCAGCTGGAACAGATGTCCTGTGAGACATGGACTTAAATCAGGAAAGCCTGTGCTTGGTGTCTGCATCAGCAAGAGCAGACAGCTCTGTTAGTAGTGTTATTATGCTCATGGCAAATTTTGCCAGCAAGAGCACACAGGCAAGAGTGCAACCTTTATCTTTTTGCACCTGGATAGCTACAAAGACACTTTCTGAGGCACCGGGGCTGTTCCTCTATTAATGCTCTACAAGTTCTCCAAGATATTTCTGTTTTGATTCATGCCAATTATTCAAAAAGCTTATCAGACAATAATAAAAATAAATTACAAAATGCTTATCTCATTGCTTGCATTTTAGGGTGCCACATAAACTTGTGAAGATGGATACTTGTTCTGCTTGGTTATCTTGTGCTCCATGTTCTAATTTACTTTTTACAAAAGAGCAAATTAGTTGAATACTTTTGCTGCACGTTGCAAAACAACATGGTGGTGGAATCAAGAAAAAACTCTTGTTAGTATGAATCCTAAGCTTGTTGTTTTCATGCAACTCATACTTAACACTCCCCAAAAAAATGTATTCACTGTCTCTGAATGGAGGCTGAGTGGGCTCCTTGTGAGCTGGTGATACTTTACAGATATAGGTCCCCCAAGAAGACAAAAAAGGGCAAGTATTAAGTTTTTCCACACTTAGATTAAAAAATGTGACTTTGTAATGGGTTTTTGGTTTGGGTTTCCAGTGCAAATATTGTACTATGACCTTGGATTTGGACTTAGGAAAAAAAAAAAAAGAGAAAAGGAAGAAAAACATACTTAATATACATAGACACAAAAGTACTTTTACCAAAGGCTGATACCATGAAACAGGAGCTATGTAAAACTAAGTACAAAATATATCTTTAATAAATTAACAACAGATTAATTAAATAGTCGTGTTTTATTGGTTGTATTAGAAGAAAGATGGAAAGAAACAAAGAAATCAATTATAATTTATGCTGAAACTTCCTCCACACATGTGACTTGGTACACAGGCTATGTTTGTCACATTCAGATACCTTATAATTTTCATCTAACACTCAGTCTGGCTCTGCTGATGCTCACTTGTCACTAGAGCTTCAACTACAGTAGGGTCGTACTAGTTACTTCTCCTCAGACACAAATACAGGAGGAATTCTTCATTAAATTTTCCTTTCTAACTTCACAGCATCATTTTAGGAGTCAGTCTAATGAGTATGATCTATAGCAATTTATTGACAAAGCATACTAGGATGGTAAAGAGGGGCTGAATGCTATGAGCAACCAGTTAGAAGTAACAAAAATCAAGTGTAGCATCAAGAAATTACCTTATTCAGCCAAGGCTTGTATGGGATGTGAAACTCTTCCTTCACCTTCCAGTTGTATGTAAGTTCTTGAGTTGTGCTGAAAACTCCCAGGTCATCTCTCTCATCTGAACTACCATCTGGCTAGCTGAACAAACCAATTTGTCTCCTTCAGGATGTGTAAGCATTGGATTTTATAAGAATCCCCTCCTCCCCTCCTCAAAAATCATTTGACTCCACCTATACGCAGAAAAACAAAGTTCTGTCCTGACTAGAGATCAGAGAAACAAAATCAGGAATGGGTGGAGGAAACTTACAAGAGGAATGCAGATTTTGTTATTTATCTGCACTATACTTACACTAGCCTTGGACTGCTGTCCATGTTTTCTACTGAACTCAACTATGGGACCAACCAGAAAGTTCAGATGTGTCAGCTGGCTTCAGACTCCCCTGTGTTCTGGGGCATTTACTGCAAATGTTTATCAAATTTGAAATTCATTTGTGGCTTCCCCTCTGCTTGTGCCGTTGGGCAGATGTTGGCTGCAGTGAGCATCACATAGCCTGCAGCAACTACAGAAGTTACAGGAAGCTTGAATGTGCTCTCCTGAGCATGATATATGCATATTTGAACCTTTCTCCACACCAGAGCAGTCCTTTACTTGTGTGATTTTAGAGCTCCCAGTTAAATACTGCTGGTCCTTGTAAAACTTTTCTCTCACAGCTCTCACTGTTGGTTTATTGGAACTTATTCCTTTTCCTACCAATTTACCTTGCACTAAGGTTGTAGTGGCCACACTGCTATTGTAATTGTTGGGGGGGGGCAGGGGGGGCAGTAGCTTGTTCCATTTTGTAGTATTTTTATTTACATGTTTGTATACTTACTTCATTACTTGATTAATAATCTGTGTAGTTTGTGTGTGCTAAGGGAAGTATAAATATGCAGTTGACCTGCATAACTAGAGAAACAGATATATTTCATATTTTGACATATTTGAATGCGAAGCCAGCAAGTTTGCAACATGACATTCTAATTTTCCTTTGCTGGGAAAATTATTTAGAGTATGTTTTAGGGCTGGAGAAGACAAAAATATGGCAAAGGAAAATTATGGGGTAGTTTTTGAAGTTGAATTAGTGTGCAGTCTTGATAGAAAAGTTGCTGCCACTCCTACTTCACCTTCTCACTACCATGTGAGTTTTCATGCAGTGAACTAGACTGGTGAACTGACCCTGCTGTTTGCTACACTGGCGCAGTTTCCCAATTTGGCAAAATTAATTGTGTGCTTTTACAATGCAGAAGGCAGAAAAAAAAAGTAGCCAGGAATGAAACTTGACAGATGCTTAATCCAGAGGCAAAATCCACATGGTGGTTGTATACAACCAATGTATTCACATGCCCCTTGAGCCCACCACATTCTGACCCATGATGTTGCTGGGCACAGGGGTGTGACTGATTGGCCTGCAGTTCCACTGGCTCCTTATTGCTTCACTAAAAACAGTAGTTATGGTTCCCCTTTGCCAGTCATTGACAGCTCCACCAGCTTCACTGCCATGACTTACTTCTCAGATGTGATATTGTGGCTCAGCCACTTCCTCTGCCCAATCCCTCAGAACCCACGGCTCACCCAGTGAGCCTCCTGGTGTTTCTGCCTGACTTCCTCATTGTCAGGATGCTTGGAATAGGTGGGCCTTGAATATTGTATTACAGTCATGGGAATTCAAGTCTATGGACAAAATAATGAAGTCTGGAATATTTCACTGGTCAGTCCATCAGGTTATTTTTAACATTATATTCACTGATATTACTGGGGATTATGTGCAAAGGAATATTGTCATGGCCTGTCATGACTCTCTCTTAAAACCAGAATGGTCTTAGCGGTACTACACTGAATGTTCATTTTCTACAGTCCTTCCTACTAAATACATTTAGTCTTTACTCATACTATGTAGTTTGGGTTATCCAGAACTACTTTTATGCATTAAGACCACAGTACATTTTGCTCATCTGATCAGGCTAAAATATTTTCACAATTTTCTGTTAACATACAGAAGAAATTTTATGCTATACCTGTGTACAGTACTTCTCCTTAATCATCTATTGGTTTTCTCCACATGTTAAATTTACAAATAAAATTTAATTATCTTTTATTTCTACTTAAAAAGTAAGAAAAAAAATTGTAGACTGCACTTCTATTAAACTGCTTACATTATTTGTTGTTCAACATTTAAGCATCTTAGAAAACTCTTACAAGAACTTTCATGTTTCCATTCATACACTGGAGGAAAAAAAGTTTATTCCAGGTGGCAAGAAGAGTCACTTCTCCTCAGATCTATTTTGTCAGCTCAGTTTTCACTAGTTCCAAGTTAGCTTCCAAGTTAAGTGCTTGAGTAAGCACGAAATACATTCACAGGTAGACTGCTCCCTGAAATATTTGGTGTAGAGTGAAATGAGAATCTCCCCGGAACATCTGTACTTCAATAACGGTGATTCATGATTATGAAGAGATTATGCTTAAATGCTGTCTGTCAAGTCATAAAGAATATATTGAACCATTCAGGAGTTAGTGTGTCCTGGCTTTTATTACTAGGCTCATAGAATGAAATTGTCAATGGTTGGAACAGAGGCTCGATATGTATGTATTTCTAAAACGCCTTTTTCTCAGTATTGTCGAAACTGAAAGTAGTGATTGTGTTCTCGGCTGCTGTAAATAATTTCATCTCCACTGATTTCAAAATACTTTTACTTCACTCCTTTCACCACCAGAGAATTTCTTCATTGATTTCTCAATGGGAACAGGGCTGTCTTTGAAGAAGACACAACATACCTACCTATTGCCTCTTAATTGTTATTATTGCAGTATATATAAAATATGGTAAAAAAGTCTCTGAAATGAAGTTCTTATTTAAATAAACTGCACAAATGTTGAAAGCCAGCCTAGCATAAAGTCTCCTCATAGTCAGCTGTGCTCAGATGGAAAGCAGAGAGCTTATTGAAACCATGCCTCCTGCATTCATCAGTCTTTCGTGGTGATCATGCTTGTCCGTCTGCTTGGAACTACCTGCTCTTATCACATACATATTCTTTTTTTTTTTTTTTTTGACCAAAGCCTTCTGACAGCATTGATAAACAGATAGTAAGCCAAGATAAAACACTCCGAGGTCATATGATCCATCAGCTAAGAGAATATTGACTGAAATGACTGAATCAAAATGACTCTGTTTGATTTGTGGTGTTAAGTGATTACTAATGTAATAGAGGTAGCCTGAACATAAATATTCAGAGAACGGTGTGCAGGAGAGATAGCATATGAAAAGATTGGAAAACTGTTATGTAAGAAATAAACATGCTGACATCACTGCCAAAATAGCTGAAATGGAATGATAAATGAACCTGCATAATTAATGTGGATGAATACAGAGGTACTTAAAGTCTTGAAGGAAAAAATTAATCTTGATATGATTAGAGAAGAAGAACCAGGGTAGTGATTCAGTTGCATAAAGTTAGGATTACAAAAGAGGTGTGTTTTGTGGAGACAGGATAGCTGGCAGATATCAGAGGGGCTAAAGAGCAGAAAGAGGTAGCAAATAAGCAAGTGAGTGATTAGGGTTTGTTAGAAGTTGTCAGACTGTAAAAAGCGAGCTATTAAACAAAGAAAAGAAGAATAAGTGGCTTGGATTTGGACTGGGTTCTGGTTATCTGATTACCAGTTAAACAAATTCTTATTAGTTTAAGATTGACTGAAGTTTTACAGGCTGGGAGCAAATGAAGAAAAAGCTGTCCTGAAATTACAGTCAGGTGTGCTGATTGCTCCCTTCCCCAGGGAAACATCAGTCCCTGGCCTCCCTTTATAACAAAGGAAATGCTCAGCCTGCATGGAATGGGGGGCAGAGTATCTACAGGGAAGAGGGTGACATAGAGCCTGACTTGGCTGCAAGTGGAGGGTATATTTATCTGAACAAAGGTTGTTTTGTTTTTCAACAAGCAAGAATCAGCTCATTTTCTCTGTGTAATTCTTGGTTGTCATTATAGCTTCCATTACAAAATTATAGGGTAAGAAGAGGAGGGAACACAGGAAATGAGTACTGCTAAACAGGGAAGAGGGTAATGCACTGCTTACCAAATCAAAATGGTCAAGTAGTGCTGATGCAAACAAGAGTCTCTCTGTGCCCTATCAATCTAGCAGCATCTGTGGGTGGCTTCTCCCACTTCCTGTTCTGAAAAGAGTGACCAGGGTCTAATCATTCTGCTTTAATTATAGCATGAAGGTGAAAATGCCCAATTCTTGGGTATATCTCGAGTGTCAATAAGGCATTTTCTGTCTTCATAGCTTAGGAAACAGATGGATGTGTTTGGCTAAATTAGCCCTAAATGTCCCACCATTGATGTCTGGGAAAGATTTTTGCAAGGATTCAGCTGAGAGCACAGACATTAAGGGATATAAGCTCATTAGACTTCCTGTCCTATTTTCTTAAACCAACCTGTGACACACTGTGCTTTCCATGGCTAGGTGCTGTATTGTGGAAAGATGATAAAGTGAGGAAATAAAGTCCAAAAAGAAGTGCCAGTTTCCTTGACAGCATGAAGTGTGCCTGTATAGAAGAGTTCTGAGAATGGACATCAGCTTGTATTGAACTGAATACAAGGCTGCACAAGGCTGCCCTGTATTTCTATAAGGATGATTATTGAAATTTCAATATTCTTGAAAATATTCTTCCTAGTTTCATTTTTAAAACTAGGATGGCAACAGATAATGAAGAATGTGTGTTGACTCAGAGCAATACTGAACTTACAAAATTTGCAAGGCAAACATTTGCAGTACACAGAATAAGAACCAGGCCACAATTAAGGGACGGCAACTGGACTGTTGGTAGTAGTGCCCAAAAAATCCACCTTGAAGACAGGGCAGAAAATTGGTTTAGTATGAGCTTCTAGTTATAACATTGTGGTTACAGGAGTGAGGCAACTGCTGGATGTATGGTTGAAGAGATGAAAGACCTGTGCCTGAGGGAGGAATAAAGATCTAGCTCTATTGCAGCAGCAAGGCTCAGTGATCCAACACCACCTTCTGTGCAGGGAAGCAAGATTTTTCCAAGCCCGCATCTGACACTTAGGAAAGGCTGACATAATAGGTCCTGGAAACTTAGAATGTAAAATCTGATTCTTCTTCCTCACAGAGTTTTCTGCTGAGTCCAAATTTCACTGAAAGCTGGTCTGTCAGAGAAACTGTGGGACACTGAGTGGATGGCTGGAACATGCTGCAGTGACAGAACCAGATTCCCAAGACAGCCAGACAGAACTGTCACTTCAAAGCTGTGGCAACATACTTATGTTAAAGCAAATAAAGATCTCTGCCTCCCTGCATAGTAGCAATGATCTTACCTTTGTATGTGTCACTGGTGTAGGTGCTGCAATGCTACTTCTGTTGGTTTAGCAATGCAGGTAAGTTACTAGAAAACTTGAAATCATCAGAATGGTTAGCAGGAACATGAAAGGGCTGGAAAATCACCAGTTGATAAAACTTAAGCTTGAAGATGAATGTAAGAGGGGTCTTGATCATGATGTATTAACACCTACACTAGACTAGACAACTTGTAACAAAAGGATTTTCAATTTATTGGTCAATGATGTACGAAGATTCGATGGATAGAAAATGGAAGCTAAGAAATTAATACCACAGTAAGTCACATTTGAATAAGAAAGGTGACAATGGGAACAATTTACCTGCTATTTCATCACTGCTTATTTTTAGTCAAAACTGAATGTTCTTCTGAAGATAGTGTTCTAGTTCTATTGCCCTAAGTAGCTGATGGTGGCCTTAGCATATAAAACATTTATATCTGTACTTTTCTGTAAAGCAAGAATGCTAACTTGCTATGACTTAACTTAGTTTTGCTACTAAACTAGAAAATAAATCCAACCCATAGTCCTTATCAATAAGGAATTGCCTTTTTACTTTTTCTGATTAAAACAAGGTTTACAAGTATAATTAATGCTCAGTGAACATGGGTTTTTCCTATTTTGTGAGCTGACAGAAAAAGCCAGCTTGGATTGCAAGATACTAGGTTAAACACCAGCCTTCTTGACATAAAGTCAAACTGAATTTATGCTGAATAATTTGATTGGAAATCAGATCCAATTATCTTAAATTGGTCATTCCAGACTAACAGAGCAATAAAGGGCACTGTGTTTGTTGATAAATTTGACCCTGAAATTACAGTCATGTCAAAACATGTAAGCACTATAATTCCAGTCTAATTCATACCCCGCAGTGCCCTCCCAAATGCTGTGCTCAGAACAGAAGATAAAAGGGCTGTTGCTCTTTCAGGCATACAAAGTCTTTCTGATCGAAAGCAGAAAATTACTTCCGAATTTTGAATTGGCAGAATTTTTAAAATTGTTTTGATCTGTAAGAATATGACTGTGACAAAAATTAGTATGTTCAAGACGTTTTCTTAACAAGGGGTGGTTTAATGTTCTAATATTGCCCAAAAAATAAAAGGAGAATTATAAGGAAAACAATGAAATTTTTCTAGAGTTCCAATCCTCATGTACACCTAGAGCCAAAAGAAAGCTACACATTAACAAATGACATGTAGCTCCTACTTCTCAAACTGTGCATAATGCTTCAGATCAATAATGTAGACATAGTAAAACTGATGCGAAACAAAATATGTTGCTGGAGAGCTACTGGCCCTGCCTAGGTAAGTCTTTTGGGAGTGGTGGCCCCCCAGTATTTTAACACTGATGATATTATGCTTTAAATCAAAATAAGAGATGAAAGTCTGTATTTGATTCCTTGATTGTCTTCTCTATATAACTTCAAGACCTACACAAGAATTTCAAAGGAGAAATAGAGACCTACATTCAATAGCAGGCCTGTCTTTCTTTAAAACCATATTTTCTTAAGTATATTCATAGTACTAAACATCATACAGGTTATTAATATGACATTGTCAAAGGGCAGTTTCCATTCCATGACATATTTGGGGGGGTCACATTTGATTTGTTTTGTTTTATTTTGTTATTTGTGTTGCAAATCTTTCACTGGACTAATTCTGCACTGGTATTTTTAAAAAATATTTGAAAATTTTTGAAAAAAATTATATTGGAATTTTTCATAGTAGTTTCTAATGTAACATCTACTTTTGAGAATGTAACCTGTAGGAATGTTTGTCTGCTTGTGAAGGGAGAAGTAACATAGGTAAGTGAGACAAAAGCAGAAAGGAAGAAAAACTGAACAAACAGAATAAACCAAGACTCTCAGCCTAGAACTGTGTTACTGGGTCATAGCGTAATTGGGAGTTGCAAATCATAAATCATCACTAATAATGTTTGTCTGTACTGAGGATGCAGTGAAGCAAATCAGAAAACTCGCTAAGCCTGAGTATGGAAATTTCCTAAAGAACCTGGGGTGTGCAAAGAGCATAGTCATCACCTTTCAGTGCACCACTTTTTTCAGACTTTTTAATTCCAAAGAGTATTGCAAATCCTATTAGTGTTCATATGCCAATAAGGGCAGGGTAGAAAGGAGCAGTGTTCAGTGTTTATCTGCACCACTGGATTTATTGAAACTGCCATTTCTTTAGATCATTACATATTTTGTTTCCAGATTACATCACAAAGCAGCAAAAAGTAGGTATCTTTTAGGATATCTTCAAAAATGGTGAAGAACACTGGAAAGCAGTATGAAAAACATAGGGAAAATGACCACAAAAAGTGGTCATCTTCTGTGCCATCATTCAAAGGCAGTGTGAGAGCAGGAGGAAGTGTTCTCTCCCAAGGAGAACCATGTGGAGTGCTGCATGAGTGACGGTCCTTGGCACTGCTCGGGCCTCATCCTCGCAGGTGCTCTCCTTAGCATAAGTTCACTAGAAGCCACTATTCACTAGCACCTCCTGGCACTACTGCTCTGCACCCCAGCCTACCTGAGCTCCAGCCTGGGCACTGCTACAACCATGAAATGCCAAAGATATAATGCAGTGGAGGGTGAAACCCTGCAAGAACCACCAGTGCTGTTACGTTTTTTAGGGTGGGGGTTAGGGTTGAGGCACTTGGCTGCTCCCCTACATGGCACCACTGTTACTTCTGTGAACTGTGAACTTTCCTTTCTGCTTTAACAAAAACAAAACCAACCAACCACTGAAAACAACTAAAAGAAGCAAGAAACCAGGGAAAGCCTTGCACACCTTTGTGAGCAAGGTGATGCAGCACATAGCACATGGGGCAGTCTTTGGTCAGGTGCAGGGTCAGGTGGATGCTCCCCCTGGAGCTGTGGCTGCACAGAGAGCCCAGGGCTTCACCTCTATCAGGCCACCACTTCCATGGACAGTCACTGCTGAGGGCTTCCCAGCCTCAGTGTGCAGCCAAACCAGGCCCAGCTGCACTGGCTGTGCCCAGTTACAGGCCCCTGAGGACAACAGCGACATGGAGCTCCTGGAGCAGGTCTGACAGAGAGAAACAAAGGCAGCTAAAGAATTGGAGCATCTCTTTTATGAGGAAAGGCTGAGAGAGTTAAGCTTGGTCAGCCTCAAAAAAATATGTCTGTAAGATGGCATTTTCAGTGTAAGTCTCTGAAGGGAGGGTGCCAAGAGGATGGACCTGGTTCTTCTTAGCAGCTCTGAGCAACAGGACACGAGGGCAGAAGACAAGAGGACAATGGGCAGAAAATTATGCACAGGAGGTTCCACCTGAGCACGAGGAAGAAACCTTTATCTTTACAGTGCAGGTGACTGAGCACTGGAACAGATTGCTCAGAGGGGCTGTGGACTTTCCCTCATTGGGGATATTCAAGAACAGTATGGACAAATCCCGCGCCATGTGTATGGGATCACCCTGCTTGAGCAGGGAGCCTGGACCAGGTGACTCGCTGTTGCCCTCTAACCCGACCGTCCCACCGGCGGTGCGAGAGCTGCAGAGCCAGCGCCACCGCCGGGGCCTGTGCCGGGCCACGTGAGCGGCGGGCGGGGCCGGGCCGCGCTCTGACCCTCGCCCGTGCCCGTACGGCGGCTGCGCGGCGGGAGGGCGGACGGCACGGCCATGGAGCGCGGCGGCGACACGGCCGGGTGGCGGCTCCGCGCCACCGCCGCACAGCGCGACCGCCGCCGGCCGCCGCCGCGAGAGGACGGCGACCCCGGCGCGGGCGGCAAGAAGCGGGGCGGGCGGAGGCCGCTGCTGCCGCTGCCCGAGGCGCGGGGGGCGCCGCTGGTGCTGCTGTACCTGCTGGGGCTGCGGGCGCTGGCGCAGGTGTCGCACCGGCAGCTGCTGAGCCGCCCGCCCGCCGCCGCCGGACCCCGCGACTTCAGCGCCTCCCGCGCCAGGTACGGCGGGGCCGCCGGGCGGGAGGCGGCCGGGGTGGGTGGCGGTCCCTGGCAGAGGGGTCGTGTCGCGAGGTGCCCTGGCGAGTGCTCGGAGCTGATGGAGCAGCGCCTCCCCCATAGTTTAGTTCCAGTAGTCTCGTGTAGTGCTCAGTGTCTGGGAAAGCTTCAAGTTTTCAGTTGTTATGTCACCGAGACGTCGGGAGGACTAAAACTATCACTTGAATTTCAGTTTTGGAGTGTTAGCATCAGGTGTATGGCTTGATAAAAGTGTGCTTTTTCAGACATTCAGAAAAAGACATATACGCATATACAGAACCTCGCTAAAGGTAAAATCTTTAGCTTCTCCATTCACCCTTCTGCTTCTTTTTAAATTGATATGTTCAGATCAGAAAACCAATACCATGGCTTACTATCATGGTAAATAGTTAAAAAGAAGAAGTCCTAATCAGGCCTATATTCCTATTACAAGTTACCATCTAACTGGCTTTAGCCTCTTCTGCCTACCTTGAGTTTTGAAATAGAACCATCTACAAAAATGTTACAGTTGTAGATAAGTTACATACTAAATGTATTGATGCTTAAGTTTTAATTTATGTCTTACAGGGCATATCTTGACAACATTACAGCAATTGGGCCCAGAACAGTTGGAAGTCCAGAAAATGAAGTTCTTGCAGTTAACTACCTCTTAGAACAAATCAGGGGAATAGAAAGAGAAAGCACGGATGCTCACAAGATATCTGTAGACATACAGAGGCCCACAGGCTCCTTCAGCATTGACTTTTTAGGGGGCTTTACTAGTTACTATGCAAACATAACCAATGTGGTAGTAAAGCTGGAACCTCGCAATGGAGCTGAGCATGCAGTGTTATCCAATTGTCACTTTGATTCCGTACCAAATACCCCAGGTGGGTCTGTGTGTTTGTTCCATGTTTCTGTGTGTGACATGAGCTGCAGGGCTTGGCTCATGGATTTTTCCTACCAAGTAGCCACACTAGAATAATGCACGTGCCAACTAGTCAGCTTGGTCTCAGTGAAACTCATTGTTTAGAGTGACAGGTTGATCCTGTTAAACTCAGGATTTCACTCTCATTTTCTGGTAGGCAGTGATTTACAGATGCTTATCTAGATTTCTGGGAAGTTTGGATATATCTGCCTTTCTTGTACTTCACTGCTTATGCATATTTTTTATGTGCTGTTTCCACCCATCGTCCAGGTCTTTTCATACTTCTGTACTGATTTAATCCTGGTTTTCCTTTCACAGGATGCTTTGTGCCAGAGATTGTGCCCACACGCATTAACGAGTCTGTTTTCCCCTCCTTCTACTGGTATCTCAGATTTTCAGTCTGATATGCTTAAGATATGCCAGTTTTTTTTTTCTTTCCATATTCAAAGCTTCTATCTCAAAAGACTGTAGTCATCAAAGGCTGGAGTACTATTACTTTGATAGTGTGAATATATTTTACCTGCTAGTTTGATTGTCACTTTTGCGTACTCTCTTATTCTTGTTCCTCTATATTTTTAAAATCTAATCCTTTAAAATTGTTATTGCAGCAAGGGTGTAAACTGCTTTGTAAATTTATGGGTTTAACAAAGCTAGGAAGGTATGGATCTAAAACACGAAATCTGTTGTAACACTCAGCCACAGGTGTGTGCCTGTTATTACAGTTAAAAAACACCCACAGATGGCACTCACCAATGGTACAGCTTTTACTGGAGTTTCTTCATTTACATCCCACACAATATTTTATTTTTTTGGTGGCGAGCCTTCTGTTTTGTAGCACATGTGACTAGTCTTCATTATTAAGGAAACAGTTGAGTGTTAGCTAGAGAAACAAAGCTTTTGCTGGACTCCTGCCTTTTTTCTGAACATAAATTGTGTATTGAACGTCTCTTTCTCAATTGTATTTGTACAACATGAGCTTCTAAATTTAGCTTAATAAATGCATGATTATTATACATGCTCTGTGACTGAGGAACTGCAGAGATGCTAATTACTGCATGTATAGTCTGTGTATGTCTACCAAGACTTAGAGTATTTCACAAGCATAGTACTATGATAATTAAAAATTGTTTTCAAATTGATGTCCTATGTAAATTGTGTGTTGATTTCTGTGGATTATAAAACAGGATTATGTTTACCTCAGTTATTTTCTTTACAGTTACTCAGACACTAAAATATTTCACCAACCTTGCTCGGAAGTGCCAAAAACATAGGAGTGGTTTGCATAGAATTTTAGAGAAAACTGCAGAGGAGCCAGAAATCATCCTGTGTGCTTGTTCTTAATCACAAAGCAGCCTAGCCCTTTACAGCAGCAAGGAGCTGCTCTGCCTTTTGTTTTCTTAGTATGCCACTTGCACATTACCTAAGCAAGAGTCTTTTGTTCTCTTCTCCCGTATTCTCTTAGCTATTTGCTTACAGCCCTTTTTTTCATTACCAGAAAGGTGGGCTTTTAACCAGAATCAGCATGACTCAAAGATCAGTGAGTAATACATTTGAAAATCAGATAATAAAATATAATCTGCTTGTGGTGCTTATAGACACAAAATGTGTGAAGCAAATCTCAGTAAATAATTTATTTTAAAAAATAGAAAGCTTGTGTTCCTTGTGAAGAAAAAAACATAAACTCTGAAGTCCTAAAATATGTCTCTTGTTCTGATTCTACTACTCTTTAGTTTATATGGCCTATTTGATTATTTTCTGATAAACTTGACAGCAAAAACGTTCTTGAAATTATCATTGCAGACATGATGTGGTTTTCTTAGTTTAACGATATCTGCTGTAAAATCTGTGACAACCTCCTGTCAGTTTTGTTGTGTATGAGGTATTGGGGTATGTTTTCTCTGCAAGTTTGTGTAATAGTCTATGGCAGCATGGCTGCTTTTGTCAGATGTGTATCTCTTGAAGCCAGTAACTTTTATTTTTCTTAGCCTCACAGCAAGGCAGGTAAATTACTAACCTCACTGTAAACTATATGCATCTGCTGAGTTTTCAATACAGCATTTTAAATAAAATAATTCGATGTGGCTAAGAGCAGACTCCTGATAAACTGAGGTAGCAGTTAAAGTCCCTTTCAACTCAGAATGTTCTGTGGTATTTTGTGAAATTAGTGAAAACCTGTGACAATCAGGGCTTTAAATCAGGTATTTGGGTGGTGATCTACGGAAAGCTTTTGTCAGAACAAGGCCATAATTTCTGAGAAATAGGATAGAGAATTGTGTATTGGAAAGATTTCAAATTTACTTATTCTATGCAATAAACTAAAGCTAAAACCTAGACTAAGATTTATGTTTATATTAGGAATATGTTGTTTTCGTAGCAGATACTTCTTAAGTTTTGCCTGGTGACAAGCTTTGGAAAAGCTGCTCTTTTTTTTCTTTAATGTGTAAATTGAACATTTTGAGCAGCTAACAAGTGTACCTAAATAGCATGCTGACTCCTGAACTTGAGGAGTGTTGAACTTGTTGGCATCTCAGTGCATGTCAGCAACATCCGTGCAACCCAGGCCCACAGGAATGAGGTTAAATTTCTGTTTTCTCCCAGATTTTATTTATTAGAGCAGGATAGGGAGGTGCTACAGCTTGCACCAAAGTGAGGGAAGTGGGAAAATGGGAGGCCTTGACTCAAAGATGGCTGCTTAATCAAGATAAAAAACCAGTGGGGCGTGGGAGGTGTGAGATTGTAGTTGGATGAGAAACTCAAAGACAACAGAGATTAGAGTGAAAGGGGTTTCTGCAAAGAAAGAAGGGTGGTGAAAAGCATCTGATCATGAAAATCTTTTATATAATGTTTACCTTATGGAGACTTTTAAAGGTGTGAATTCTGGTATTTCCTTAGCTTTATTTTGCAGTCTTAGCTTTATGTTACTTTGAGGTTTTGTCCTCCTAATTGAATGCATTGTAACAGTGTAGAGCACTTCAGGGTGACTTGTGTGGGAATGTATATTTCTTAAAATTTGAGCGTGCTGTCAATGAAAATTATATCCTTATTTGTTCATGTTGTATTTAGGAAAATAGATAATTATCACATTGCTTTCCTAGTAGCCTGGTTAGTCTGTTTCTCTTGAACAGTAGTGTTGAATCTGATGTCTTGTCATTCACTTGCCCAACTTCTGAATTTATTTTTTCTTTCATCTGTTGCTTTCAACTGGTATAGACAGAGGGTACAAGCAGCACCAAAAAATATACTAAAGCTTAACACAGTTGTACTGCAGTTATATTAAAACTGCAATAGCATAAACCATTTTCTCTCTCTTGTTTTTGTTACAAATCTGTGTGTTTGTTGTAAGCCTTATTATTTTGCTGATTATTTTAAGGTGCCAGCGATGATGCTGTTAGCTGTGCGGTGATGCTTGAAATACTCAACACACTTTCAAAATCATCGCAGTCCCTGCAGCATGCTGTCATATTCTTATTTAATGGTGCAGAAGAAAATATTTTACAGGTGAGAATGTGCCAGAATTAAAAATTATACATCAAAGCAGTATATTAAAGCTCTTAACAAATGAAAGATGTAGTTTGTGTTTAATCTCTTGAAATATTCATTGATTACCTGTCTTTTCTGAGTAGAATGTGTATAATTTCAAAGGAAAGCATGCAGTTGGATTAAGGATATTGTATATATTAGTTTAAATAGAAGACCTGCATTTTCTGCATCTCTTTGTGTTTTCTGCCTTTTGCCTTGAGTTATATGCAGTCTTGAATGATGGAAAATAACATTTAGGCTTGTCTGGTAGATGTTTGACCTATATTTTTTTGTTTCCCCATCAAGGCTAGTCATGGCTTCATTACACAACATGAGTGGGCCAAGTCAATCAGAGCTTTTATTAACCTGGAGGCAGCAGGTGTAGGAGGAAAAGAACTTGTTTTTCAAACAGGTATGAGCTTGCATTGTGTCCAATTTCTACACTAGGATAATTTGATAATAAATTATGCAGACTTGAAGGAATATTGAAAATGACTCATAAGCAAAAGACAAGAGAACATCTGTGCCTTTTTCCCAGTCCTGTGCACCATTTAAATTGTTCTTAGTCTTTAGATAGTTACAGGCTAAAGCTCTACCACAGAAGTTGCTTCATAGGTGGGAAGCCTGTGGAATAACAGAAATGGGTTTCCTTTTACTTTAGGATAAAAAGGAGAAAAGTGTTTTGGTAGTACATATATCTTAACACTCATACTTTCACATGTTCTATTTATTTTTCACAGAAAGTTCTTGTAAAATCTGGAAGATGTTGGCATTAGAACTCCATCTCATGCTCAGGAAGCAGCAAAACTTCTGTGTTTTGTAGGCTGCGGTTAGACCTGTGCCCCATCCCAGCTGGGCTGCAGACATTCTTGTCCTGATGAAGCCCTTAGGTGTTTACTTGCACTGAATGCTTTAGGGGGACAGACTTTTTTCTAAACAGCAGTACTGATGTGTGATACATGATGGATTAGAAGCTTGGCTAAAGGTTGTGACTTTTTAATTAATGCTAGGTCTTTTTGGCAGGCTTCTCTGCTCTGCCATTGTTGCTCTCCAACACGGGAGGCAACAGTGGCTTAGTTTTTCTCCCCTCAGGTGTAGCTAATTCTTTCTCTCAAGTGTGAGTCATTCATCCAACACAATTGTGCTTACTATATGCTCTGCGGGGCAAGAGTGTTAAATCTCCAGTGAGTTACTTTGTGTTATTTGTTACCATGAGAATGCATATCCTACCTGAAGTTCAAAATATATTTGCTGTGAATTTTCTGCTCATTTTTTGTTAGGACCTGAGAATCCTTGGTTGGTACAAGCATATGTAGTTGCAGCCAAACATCCCTTTGCCTCTGTGGTGGCACAGGAAATATTTCAGAGTGGCATTATCCCAGCAGATACTGACTTCCGTATCTACAGGGATTTTGGCAATGTTCCAGGTATGTTATCAAAAGGCATGTCAATATACATTACATTTTTATAACAAGGACACTCATCTCTGGTTGACTACTGAACATCCTCAAATTTGATCTGTCTGGGAGGGAATTTCCCTGTTCCTTTCCTAAGGAAAGAGTTTTTAGATTGAGTTTGTCATATAGTTTGCTAGGGATGTTTTTAAATGACTGGTGTTTTCCAGAAAGAAGCTTCCTGGTAGAAAAGTTTCTTGAAAATCAGGAAAATACTCCAGGAATTAACAGTACTCTATTAAGTATTCTGGTTTGAAACATTTTGGTACATGATGTTAATAACCTGCTTGCAGGAATGAAATGTCTGTACCTAATAGATAAAGCAAATTCATCTTCTTTAGAGATAGTGACATAGTCATTAATGCATTTTCATTTTCCTTGGGTTTTGTTTGGTTGGGGATTTTTATTGTTGTTGTTTTTTTGTTTTGTTGTTGTTGTTTTTGTTTGGTTGTCGTGGGTTGGTTTTTTTCCTTACTGGTGGTGGTGTTTTTTGGGGGGGATTTGGCTGTTGGTTTTTAGGGGGTTTTGGTGGGTTTTGTTTGTTTTTTTCCATAATCAAGGACTGGACAGAAGCTTTTTAGTTTTGCTAATCTGTGTGCAGCTTGCTCTCCTTTCTGTGGAGAATGAACCGTGGGAAAGAAATGTGAAATGTTCACTCAATGAACACAGTTCAAAAGACTGTAAATTTCTGTAAAGTCCTTGTTGTCCAGGACAGGTTGTCATTGGAGTCACTTTCAAGAAAAGTGATGTTTTTTAATTGATTATTGGTACAAAGCAGTTGTTCTGACATATTCTGTACTGTTCTGAAGTACGCTTCTCGTCTGAAAATAAAGTAGCTGATTTTGTACAATGTGTTCTTTGTTCAGAATCATACCTGGGTGGTAAATGATTTCTCACTGACCTCTGGGGTTTCTTTTATAAACCAATAAAAAATAATTAAGTTTAACAACTGGTTTGTTCCTCAGAATTGGGACCTAATTTGCTAAAAATTGTGAGAATTCAGATTGCAGGTAGCAGCTTTTTGCATATGCAGCTGAACAGGTGAATGGGATACACCGAATGTATAACTTATCAAGCAGAGGGTTTAACCTTTGGGTTTTGGTAAATACTTTTGTTTACACATTAGAAGTACAAAGAGCGCACCTGGTATTTTGAGAAGGTGCTCTGTAGTTTCACAGTGCTGCTTTTTATTTCTTTTCAGCAGGAACATTTATTGAAGTGTTGCAAGTAAGCATTTGGCAAGCACCTTGTAAATCTTGTACATGAGACTGAGATGATCTGGTGTTTTCATGTGTTTCTCCAGTTAGGTACAGATGTCCTGGGAATGGGTGCATGCAAAAGGACAGATACTTTAAAATATTTTAAAGCTGTTCTCTTTTAAAGACACTGGAAGTCCAGTTAGTTTTCCTTCTGTAAAGAAGACTACTTTGTTCATCTCTAAGGATAATGACTGGGTTACAAAGTAGAGCAGCATTTTCTGTAAAGTATATGGGAGGATTTCACGTATTTGTTTTGGGGTTTTAGGATTGTATAGATTTTAAAAATGCTGCTTTTCTTTTTGTAGGAATAGATTTGGCTTTTATTGAAAATGGCTACATTTACCATACAAAATATGACACATCAGACAGAATTTTGACAGATTCCATTCAGAGAGCAGGTTGGTATTTTAAGGATTCAATAATTTACCAAAGAGTAGTATTGTAGCTGCTTTTTCATTTTGCTGTGAGACTGCTGTAGTAAAAATTAGTAATTTTAATGACACATTTAATACATGTTGGTTGTGTTCTCAAGAACACAAAGAAAGAATTAACTGAATACATACATTTTAAATAAAAAAGAAATATAGTTGGTCAGCTTTGGAAGATAAACTTTACCAGCATCCAGTGACATTAGATTCCCCAGTTGCTTTCAAATCAAAGTTATTGTCTCTCCATTGATACCTCATTATTCAGCATTCTGTGTTCTTTTATCTCACTAAGTCCCATTATTGGTTAATGTTTTTCATCAGAAGCTTTTGAGTAGTTTGGTGGAATAGAGACTGATCTACCAACAGAGATTTTTGGATTAGAATGAACTTCAGGCAAACTTATGTGGTAGCACGCAGACTGGGTAAACAGGATTTATTTTCTACAACAGGTTGTGCTCATAGCAGGCTATTTGACAGAATGCAGTAAAAAAAATTATGAAGAACTTTAATTTCCCAGGAAAAGCTAGCATAATCCTAAATGCCTCCAGGATTTTGACTATTTACTCTTCAAGTTCATACAGAAGCCAGCTTAGATAACCACCATGAATTAGGGTTTTAAACACTTCCTTGCACCAATTTAGCTGCAGGACAGAAAGTAATGCTTTTAAATTCCTGTTGGAAAGATGATTTTACTGGTCATGATGGTTATATGTAGAACTTGTCCCATTAAATATATGACAGATTAAAAAGAAAAATAGACAAACTTTACAGCCAGTAAGCACTTTTAATGGTCTAATAAAAGCAAAATCAAAGTTTAGAATGATTGCTCTCATTTGGCTGTGCTGTGTAAAAGCAAAAGGTGATTGGTTCCTGGAGGCTACAGAGTAAAATAGTGGTCTTGTCTTTACAGTCATGTAGGGAAGGAAAGGCAGGTAATTCATAGTCATGGAAACCTGGAGGGATCGCTTAGTAGTTAGGAAAGGATGAAGATTAGGAAATTATAAATTCTTCTCTGGGTTAGCCTTCAAGTCCAGTGCTAAATATCAGAAGTGAAGAAGAGTTTGTGGGCTGAAAGCTTGACTGTTGCCTTCACTGAGGTCATGTCTAAGTGCATGAGACTTCCCAGGTATACTTATTTTGACAGCTGGATAGAATAACTCATGAAGATACTATTTGTATATTGTCAAATACCTGTTTGAGTATAATCATTTGTGTATTCATGCCTTTGTTGAGGATATTTCTATACAATTTTTCAGAATGGTTATATTAAAAATGCTGTGTGGTAATTTATTAACCTTGATATAATTATACTGTGCCTCTGCTCCTTTAATAGGTGACAATATTCTGGCTGTCCTAAAATACCTAGCTACATCAGAAAAGTTGGCTAAATCTTTTGAGTATCGACATGGAAATGTTGTGTTCTTTGATATACTTGGTTTATTTGTCCTGGCTTATCCTGCTCGTGTTGGCACAATTATGAACTATATTACATCAGCAATTGCTTTTTTTTATTTAAGCAAAAAAGTATTACAGCCAAAACCCAGAGGTAAGTCTAGGTGATTTTGGGTTTTGTTTGTTTGTTTGTTTGTATTTGGGAGGTTTTTTTGGGTGTGTTTTTGTTTGGTTTTTTTCGTCTTTTTTTTTTTTGCTTTTTTGGTTTTTTTAATTGCATTACTCATCAATAAATAGTAATTACAAGATGCAAAAGCGCAGGTGAAAAAGTGTTCAGGCCATTATAGCATCTGATTAGTTGAACTTCAGAAATAAATTTTAGGTGTGCAGCATGCCATAGGAGTTGCTTTGTGTTTAAATCTTGCATCTGAATATTAATAATGGTGAAAGAATATGATAGGCCTAGATGTCTAGCATTTATGAATCATGATTTTGTCTATTATCATTTCATGAAGGTTAAAATCTAATCTTTTAAAGATTTGGAAATTGAAAAAAAAAGCCAAGTATCCATATTATGGGGTTTTTTTTTTGTTAATTCAGATATGGTGTCAGAACCATGTTTCTTCAACACTTGTCTGTAGACAGGACCAAGTAAGGAAAAATAGGGAACATGACAGCAAAATTTAATAGAGTGTAAACCAACTTAAATCTAGTTAGACCTTCTTAGTATGTGTAGGAACATGCTTATTTAAAAGAAATAAGGCTTAAGAAATCACCCCCATTTTCTCCTCAAAATCCAGAATACATTTTTGGAGTAAGAAAATGTTACAAGAAAAGCAACTCAAATTTTTTGTTGTTCTTGGGGGAATGAGGAGAGGGACTTGTGGGTTTTTTTGGTGGTTTGTTGGTTTGGTTTGGTTTTTTATTTTTTATGGGGAGAGTTTTTATTTTGGTTTGGAGTTTTTTGGTTCATTTTTTGTTGGGTTTCTTGTTGGGCTTTTCTGTATACTTAAAAGTGGAACCATGGCTCCACTGGCCCCCTAGTAAAATTTTTGCTAGAAAATTAAGAAAGCTGTAATCTGCAAAATACACCAGTATTCTGGGAATAAACATTGCAGCAGGGATGTTGCAAACAGACATGCAAAGAATTAGGCTAAGTGATGCAAACTATGCTGTTGAGATACCTTCACAGGGGATCCCTTTATTTTGGTCATTAAAGTAGTTACACTATGGGGTAACTAAAATTTTGATGATAGTCTGCAGTAGAATGCACGAGTATTGAATGAGACTTCTTTTTTCTTCTTCATAGCTGTTCATAACCTGAAGAAGTTACTGACTGCATTCAGCTTAACCCTGACAAGCTGGGTGTGCACACTGGTGGCAGTCCTTATGGTAGCAATGTTTGTCTCCTTAATTGGACGGGCTCTTTCTTGGTACACCCATTTCTATGTTTCTGTGTCTCTCTATGGCACTGCAGCTGCAGCTAAGCTCATTCTTGTGCACATGCTAGCCAAGAAGTTCTTCTACAAGGTAGGCAAGGCTTTGTTGTTATTGTTGAAGGGCAATGAGGTGTTTAATCTGTGGAAGATAAATTTGAGCTGCTAAAAAAAAGCAAAAAGTTTTTAGTATTTAAAGTGTCACTGTGAAAAATTGCTTCATCTAAACATAGAGATTGTTCTGCTAAATCAGAGAGGTAAGAGCTATGTGATTTAAAGCAGCTTTGACCTTTAGGAGATGTTTCATAAAAGAGACAGGAGCCTTTGTGACTTAGGTCACAGCAACCCCAGGCAGCTCCACAGGCTGGGGCAGAGTGGCTGCAAAGCTGCCACAGGAAAAGGCCCTGGGGGTGCTGGTGACAGCAGCTGAACATGAGCCAGCAGTGCCCAGGTGGCCAAGAAGGCCAATGGCATCCTGGCCTGTGCCAGCAATGGTGTGGCCAGCAGGAGCAGGGCAGGGATTGTCCCCCTGTACTCAGCACTGGTGAGGCCACACCTCAAATCCTGTGCTCAGTTTTGGGCCCCTCAGTACAAGAAAGTATGTTTGGTGCTGGAGCATGTCCAGAGAAGGGCAGTGGAGCTGGGGAAGGGTCTGGAGCACAAGTTCTGTGAGGAGCAGTTGAGGGAGCTGGAGTTGTTTAGGCTGGTGAAAAGGAAGCTCAGGGGGGACCTTCTCACTCTGTACAACTGCCTGAAGGGAGGGTATAGCCGGATGGGGTTTGGTCTCATCTCCCAGACAACCAGCAACAGGACAAGAAGAAATGTTAAGTTATGCCAGGGGAGATTCAGATTAGATATTAAGACATTTCTTTATGGAAAGGATTATCATGCTCTGAAACAGGCTGCCCAGGGAAAGGGTTGGGTCACCATCCTTGGAGGTATTTAAAAGATGTGGCACTTAGGGACATGGTTTACCAGTGGTCTTGGCAGCGCAAGGCTTAGATCAAATGATCTCAAAGGTATTTTCCAACTTGAACAATTCTGTGATTATTCTGATTTATGGTTGTTTTGACCACAGCTGGAGATGTAACAGAGCTCTGTCTGTGTTCTTCTCTGCAATAGGTAAAAGTCATTTAGGCCCCTGCAAAGCTCAGTGAGGATTTGGTGTGTTGCTTTTCCATTGCTGTCATTTGTCATGAGTACTGTCTGTTTATCTGTTTTGCTTAGGATTCTTTTTTATGGACTAACCAATGTGATTTAACGTGTGTAATAATTTCATAATTATGGATTATAACAGTCTCATATGATTTTGTGTTAAATACAAATAATCTTGAGGTATCTGATAGATGGCACTCCTCCAGGGCAGAAGTTGACTACTCAGGCCTGCTAGGTTGAGGTTTTAGGTGCAGTAATATTTAGTCATTCAGCTTGCTGTTACTTATATTGTCTTGGCTATTTGGGTAGGTTTTGGGCAAGGGAATTTAGGAAGCCTTAGTTGTCATCCAAATACAAATGTTTGAAAAAGTTTTAAGAACTTCATGCCATTTGATTGTATGAAAAGTTCTGAGTGGATCCATTGTGTCTTTCTCTGGAAGTAGGTTTTTTGAAAGTCTTTGGGGAAGGGGAGTGTTAAGTGGTACACGTATCTTACTAAATGTATGTATTTTGTGTTTTCCCTTTGTGGAAAAGATGAGCCATTTATAAAATAGATGCAATGTTACCGTTTTCCAGTTGTCTGGATGAGCTGGTTGTTACTTTCATTAGCTGTTAAGACATTTCAGGCTCTGGGTCTACTTCATGGCTACTGATTGCCTAATCATCAGATCAGCCATCTGAAAATCAGAAGTGCTGCATGCTGTAGCTTGCACTACACTGTACAGTTAATGTTGCTTGCATTTGACTTACAAGTTGCATAAAAAATTTGGAAGCCAGTTTCTTCCTTAACTATCAGAGGCAGATTCATGGCTCAACAACTTGTGAGTTGATAAGCTTTATGTTTTGAAATAGGTTTGGCAACTTTTATGTTTCTTCACTCTCCTCTTTTTTTTCCTTCTCACCCTGAAACTGAAGTAGGTGCTTTCTGATAACCATTGTTCATGCAAGCAGTCCCTTGTGCTACTAGCAGGATTTGCAGTTAGGAATCATGCCATGCAAACACTGCAGAATTGCCCATGTAATTTAAAAAAAAACCAAACCCAAAGCAAATCATATTTTTGATGGTTAAATTTCTTCCCCCCCCCGCCCCCTGAAACATATCTGCTGTTGTCTCACATATTATGTCTTTTATTCAAAACAAGTAACATATTTTTATAAACAGACCTCTGAAGTGACAGCTTGTGGCATGACCTAAAGAGGGACCAATATAATATTTGTGCATTAATAACAGTGCTTGTGTAATAAGTCTTTTAATAGCTGTTCAAAAACAAGTTTACATTCTCAGGAGGTCCAGATAATTTTTCACCCGTAAGTATTACACAGTTTTTTAATATGCTGTGTTACTTTTTTTAAAAAAGGCTCTATTTGCCTGAAACACTAGCCTTGTGTATTCTTTGGTATTGTCATTTGTACATTGCCTTCCTCCTTCTTCCCCAGCCTGTGTAATATCTTTTTCAAGTTATTTCAGCAGATTTAGAAAATTAATTAAAAACTTATACTGTCATGGATAATTCTTTATGGTAAGAGGATGGTGAGATGGTGCTATTCAAAATTGTTTTGCCCAAGGAAAACAATTGTATACAAGGAATGTGGACTTTTTTATGTGTTCTCATGAGATGGGACCTATGGAATGTGCACAGTAATGAAATGTTTTTACTTCTTTTTGTTACAGAATGTGAATGAGCAGTTCCTGGGAGATGTTTTTTTTGATGCCTCATTGATGATTTGGTCCATAGCATTGGCTGTGATGACTCACATGGGCCTTTGTTCAGCATTCATTTGTACTTTGTGGGTAGCATTTCCTTTACTCACTAAGCTGATGATCCACAAGGAATTCAGCCAAAAAGGTATGGATTTTGACGGGTAGATATTATGTTTCTAAACTTGTACCCCTACTCTTATTTAAGCAAAAGAAATCGCAAACATTGACTTTGAGTAATCAAATTAACTAAGTCACATTTTTGTCATGAAAAAAGTGTTCTTGAACTAAAGACAGTTTGAAAGTGTGAGAAGCTTTAAAAAAATACACTGAAAAACATCCCAGGTCTCAGGCTGTAAGAACAGTATGTGACTATTTTAATAAGTGATCAGAATTTTGATGAATAGTGAGGTTCATAAAAATATAATAATATTTAAATGATGCTTGGGACAGTAAAAGTTTCAAATTTTTTTTGTAATACAAGATTAATTTTGTGGTGATTTTGAAAATTATACTGGTGTTAGCTGTGCAAAATGAGATCGTCCCATATCCATGTTAGGGATGAGGACCAGAATTGTGTATTGGGACTTGCAGCAGTATATCCTTGTGGATATTTCAATAAAGTTGTGTGTTTATGTCCTAAGGTTTTATTTTTTTGTCTTTTGTTTTTTCCTGTTCTGTATAGGTGCCACAATAAAGTTTATTGCGATGTACATGCTGGGGATGTTTGTTCCCTATCTGTATATGCTGTATCTTAGTTGGACTGTGTTTGAAATGTTTACACCTGTCATGGGACGAAGTGGTTCAGAAATTCCACCAGATATGGTGTTGGCAGGATTTATTGTGATCTTCACTGTAATCCTGTCTTCCTATTTTGTAAGTAGAATTTGCAAAAGTTGTTTAAAACCTTTGAGCTTTCTCTATAGTTTAGAATAAGATGTGCTTTTTAATTAATACTGGAAGTTAGTGATAGTTTGACAGTATCTTAAACATTACAGGGAATTTCTAGAACATATGTCAAAGATTCCACAGTTTGTGTTAGTCAAAGAAAGATCATTGAAGAAGAGCTTATATTGCTCTATGGTGATGTAGTACAGACTGATGTAAAACACGAAATGTAATGCCAAATTTTGAGTAGAGATTGAGTAGAAATTTGATTTAGGTGTAATATATGACTGAACAATACGTATACAAACTTCAAAAAGAATACTCAGATTTGTGGGTTTTTTCTGCTGCCATAGGACCTGGAAAAATTGCTTTGTTGGTTGTTTTTTTTTTGTTTGTTTGTTTGTTTGTTTTTTTTTTTTTTTTTTTTTTTTTGTTGTTGGCAGATGTTTTAAAAACAAGAAAATTTTGAAAGTTCCAGGAACTACTCACTTTATTTCTTTTTTAAAAAAGAAATCATCTTAAAAATACTAGTTCTAAATACTGAGATTAAAAAGACATAATTGCAAGTATCACCTCACAAAGACACTTCTTTTTAATGTACCTTCAGTTCGATAATTGAATTTTAGAATTATGCAAGTAGTGTTTTATATTTATATGTTGCAGTTTTATAACTGGACTATTTTTTTTATTCTCTAGATTAACTTCATTTACCTTGTCAAAAGTACAAAAACGACGCTAGTAACTTTAACTACTGTGTTTGTAGTCACTCTGATTCTCGTTTGTAGTGGAATCTTCTTTCCTTACAGTTCTGATGCAGCTAATCCAAAGCCTAAGCGAGTCTTTCTCCAGGTAAGAAAATGTTTGCATGTTGTATGACCTCTTTTGGTTGCAAGAATGTTTAGTTTTTTCAAGGCTTAATATCCCCTTTCTTTCTTGGTTTAAAAGCTCTAATGATTATTCTTGGTTTTGAAACAATTGATAATGTTTCTCTTGTTCACTCTGTGTTCAGCTCACCTTTGCCAGAAGAGCATGGGGTTTTAGCGAGGTTTAAGTAGGTGAATTGTATAACAAATGGTAATTTAAAAAGTGAATATGGTTTGACATGGGCTAAAACAGTCATCTTCTGATAGTGTTTTTATGATATGTTTTTTATCTGAGTAATTCTTGCATTTACATTCATAAATACTCAGATACATGTTCAGTGCTGAAAAGCCTACTGAAAATGCAGTAGACCTTAAGGTATTTCAGACCTTAAGGCTATTTCAGAATCACCTATGGCTCTTGCAAACTCCAGAGGCTCCATTATCTTTCTGTGTTTGTTTTTTTTTTTTTCCTTCTAGCATACGAGCAGAAGATTTCATGATCTAGATGGAAATGTGGTTAAAAGTGACTCTGGTATATGGATCAATGGGTTTGATTATAATGGAATATCTCACATAACACCCCATGTACCTGAAATCAATGACACCATTAGAACTCCATGTGAGGAGCAGGCTCCCTTCTGTGGCCTTCCTTGGATTCTGCCAGTCCATTTCATGTTCCGGTTTGTGTGAACTCTGCCTCATTTGAGCACTTTACTGCAAAGTACAGGGGTCATTTATGCAATTTCACTTACATAAGGGAGGAAAAACTAAGGATAATCTTAGTCTAAAAGTAAATAATCCTTCGTCTGTGTCTTCTGCCGTGGGTCTGCTGCAGGAGCTGTAGAAGTGAATGTGTGGAAATTAGATGTAGGCACCAGAGGAGAAAAACGTGAAGGGGGGGCCTCCTAAAGGGCAGTTCAGAGGAGGAGGATATACGTCTTCTCTCTTGTTCCCTTCCTTCACTGCAGCTGACAGCAGAGGATGTTTAGAGTAGCAGGTCTCTACAGAAGGAAACCAGCTGCTGTGGCTGTTTCTCACACCACAAGAATCTTGAGAGCAAAAGCTTATCTGTTTGAAGGTGAAAATGTTCTCACTTGTTTGTTTTGTAATTTAAGGCAGATGAAGGTAATTAATTGACACACTAGTGACAATTTTTCTATTAATATGACCTTTAAATATTTGTCTGGCCAAAAGCTGATTTTACCTGTCTTCTGCTAGAATCAACATCTTTTGAATATTTCATGTAGCAGCAGCACAGTCAGCTTTACTATGGAGAAACTTCTTGTCTTCTGACCTCAGGGTGTTGCGTTGAGAATAACATGAAACTTTTTTTTCTCCACAGGAAAAACTGGTATCTTCCTGCTCCAGAAATTTTGCCAAGAAGCCCCATTCAGTTTAAACTTCTGTCCAAGAAGCTGATGCCTTGGAATTCTGTGAGGTTAAGCTTTGAAGTATCTGGTGAGTGACTGAAGCTTCTGGTTTGTGATTTGTGTTTATTTTTATGCCCATAATAAATCAGGCTTTGACTCCAGTACTGCAGGTTCTAGTGCAGTTCCCAAGATAGTGAGCTTTCTCAGATTAGCATGAATTAATTCAGTTTCATAGCACACTAGAAACTGTGAGTAGTTTTATAAGAAGAGAAATAAGTCTTGCAGTTCTTATTTCTGTGACTGGTAACTTCATCTGTCTTGAGTAAGTCTTGATTTTACAGAAGGTCCTTTCTAAGCTGGATCTTGTAGTATTTTATATGTTAGTATGTATAAGTCTTTTTTATATTTATTATTATAAAATGTCCTATGTTCCTCTGTTACCTTAACATCACACTTATCCCAGTGCTTAGGAAAAATTGTAGCATCTTCTGTACAGAAGACATTTCTGTCATGTTTTGGAAGACATGAATAGTAGCTCAAGGATGCCCTGCTGTTCCAAGGGAAAGCAGGTGGTTACTCTGCCTCTGCCTGTTGATCCCTGTGGACACATCTCTGTCCCTGCAGGCCCGAGCCACATGTCCCTGTACGTGCGGCCGCGCGTGGGCTCCGCGCTGTCCCGCTGGTCCCTCGGGGATGGAACGCCGGTCGCCAGCCTGGGGGGAGACTACTTTGTGTTCTACTCCCATGGGCTGCATGCAGCTCCCTGGCACTTCTGGGTGGAACTGACGGTGAGTGCGGCACTGCTGGAAACTGGTGATGCCTTGGTCCACCCTCTTCCCACCACGGCTGCATTCCTGTGTGAAAAGTGTCACTGTAACTTCCTAATGCTTTGGTTTATTTGGTAGATCTTAATTCTAGTATCCTTCTTTTGATAGGTCAGCTTTATACCTCAGCTCCCATGTATTTCCCATGATAGTCCACCAGCTTCTAAACAGCCAAGGGAAAAATACTTTTCTTGTCTGCATGGTCTTTGATTATAAGTTTTGATTTCTCTGATCTTCCCCTCACAGTTCCTGAAGTTTTATCCTTACTACTGTTATTTCAGAGTTGTTTTTTATTATTATGAGTAGTTCTCTTTCCCTTTCTTTTCTCTTGTTTTCTTGGTTTTGGGGAATTATAGAATCCTTGGTGGAAAATGTACCTGTCCTGAAGCTGAAGAGAGCTGTAAAACCTTTGTTTTCTAAATTTTCTTTTGCATTATTTTCAGCTGGAAGCAAGGCTTCCAGCCTTCCTGTTTGAGTGGGATTCGACTCAACAAATTATAGCTCTCACCCTATAACTTTATGTCCTGCTTCCACCTAAGCTTCTACTCAGCCTTTGCCCTAAGCAGCCCAGGCCTAGCCTTCCACTGAACCCACCTAATCTCAGCCCTACCGTGTTTAGAGAGCATAGTACTGTCCATCTATTATCCATCTGCCTCCCCACCCTTCTAACTTGCAAAGGAATAATTTTTTGCAGACCTGTATGTTTTTAGTATAGGTTTAGCAGTATGTTTTTGTATGTATGTTTTTACTTTAGGTTTAGCACTTATCCTTTGAGTAAATATTACAAGTATCTTTGAAAGGTGAGAAAGCCCATTTTTCCTTCCTGCACCAGGCAGTCTAAACACAAATAATCCTCAAAGGGTACTCAATAAGGTAGATTGGAGTCTCAAGTGTGACAAGCCTTGCGAGCCAGATAGAGGCAAAGCTAGGCAGAAGGGGATTTGCTGTAGAAGGATCAGTGTAAACACTGTGTTGGAGTCCATGTCTTGATTTGTCAGCAAAACAGACAAACACTGAAGCAGGAGCATGTGGAAGCTGTGTAACACATCAGAGGCACTGTGATCTAAACATCTGGTTGCCAGTTCCTTTCAAATTGAACTTGTCATGTAATCAGACTGATATGTTGAAGATAGGGAGTGTTTTAACATAGAAGACAAAGAACTGCAGGATGGACAAAGAACTGCAGGACAGATACTGTCTATAGAAAACTACATCTGAATTGATATATGTTGAAGTGTCAGGAACAATCATAAAGACTGTGTTGTCCTTTTCTCATTTTCAGGCCCCAGAGAAGCATTCTGATGGAATAGTCTCCCTTGCCATAGCAGCACATTACTTTTTTGGGGAAGATCAAAAGTCACCTCAACTCTATGCCTTACTGGAGAGGTTTCCAAACTGGACGTTTTCTTCTGGCTGGTCCTGTACCTATGATCTTTTTGTCTTTTAATTTTGACAGCAATGCTGCAGGGCTGATAGGGTTATCTCTGATGCAGCATGCCCTTATGGCAAGCACTTTCTAACAAGATGCCAGAGACTTCAGCAAGAATTTAAAATACTTCAGCAAATGCGTTTCTTTGGCAGTTTGACTGTTTAAAGACTACTGCTATCTTGGGGATATAATGATACTTTTCTGAATGCAGTTCACCTTGGCTCTTCCACTGAAGTGGCAGTTTGGCTAGTGGGTTTCTTAAAATGAAAACTACACTTGACGAGGTAATATTAGCATAATAAATAGTGGCAATTGTAATGGGAGGGCTTCATGGAATTATTTTGATACTGTGTAAAATACAACTGTACTTGACTGATACATGGAGTATCACCTACCAATCCTATCCGTCCTACTCAAGTCTGATCTCCAGCTAGAAGGTGTTTGTTCCTGTGGAAGCACGGCAGAGGTGGCAAAGTCCCAGGCATTACTTTTGTCACTGGATGAAGTCACTGATAGCTGTGGTACTCATGTTGGTTGCATTGAGTCCTTGGCAAATGCACAATGCAGAGAAATCAATATTATGATGGGACATGGTAATTGTTTATCCAAATTGTATGTTTCTGTTAAAAAACTTAGTCCTACCCCTTTTCCTGTCTTTCTGGTGTTACAGCATGAGTGGCTAAATTCAACCTAACTACCATCTTGTGGTTTTGTTCCTGTTGGGATCTTTCACTATCAGCACATGAGCATGTGACTTGCTCTCTCATACATAAGAGTGCTAAGTCCTTACTCCTTTAAGTGGATGTCTTATAATTAACCTACTCTAAATTTTTAGTTTCCTTCCAATTTATTAGAATTGGCTAATTTTGGTATCTCCTCTGGAGAAACTTTCGGTAGTGTGTCGGTATTGCACTTGCTAATACATTTTACTATTTCTTAAAATAAAGTTTCCTTTCCTTAAGGAAAAGCACCTAAAAGAGTAATCTTGAAAAGATGTCTAATATTCTGGATTGCTCTTATTTTATTTTCATAGGATGGATTTTTATAAATGTCTGTGTTTTAGAGTATCTTCCAATTTTAATTGGCAAGCTTTGAAACCAGAAGCTACTGACCTCTTTTTTATACTTACCATCTTTTCGGGGTTTTTTAGTGCAGTGGTTAATAGTTAAGGGTAATTTTTGAAATTCAAAGAACTTGATATATCTGAAGGAACTTAATGGTTTTTTCCAAATTATATATAAAACATTTGGCTATATCAATATCACACTACAAACTTAAATAGTTAATCTCATGAGTATTGCCTAATGTCATGCAGAGCAGATTTTGTGCAGGCATCATTTCGAGTAGAAACATGCTAGTACTGTTAAGTTTGCAGAGCACATGAAAGAAAATTGTGTGACAGTTAATTTGTGTGAGCTGTGATGGATAACAGATCTTCAGTCAGGTATTTTTCCTTTAGATTGTTCTATAGTAGTGTGTAATAGTGGAAGGAACCAGTTTCATTGGTTGGTCAAGGGACATTAACAAAGGTTGTCAACTAACTCATGAACTAGGGTAAGAGGTTTAATTACTGTAATCATAATGAACTGGCCATCAGTATCTTAAAACCTGGGGGTTTATACATTAATGTGCATTAATCATCACTTGATTGTATCTGATTTGAAAGTACAATCCCTGTATTATTTAAAAGTGCTATTAATGATTTGAAAATCAGAGTTATAAACTAAAACTCCTGTGTCTTGAATCTCAATGAATGTGTTGTACTGTACTCTAGCTGATGCACAGCTAGTTAACTAAAGCTGCACTGATATTTACCATCTTTCTCAGTTTTGAGTTTTGTGTTTTCCTTATGATTTAAAGCTTTGGAAGTGCTGTGTGAAGAATTCATATGGGGAGCCAAAAATATAAAAATGCCTGTTGGCAATCTGAAACTTTAAGTGAAGCAATAACTTCTGCTGTCTCAGGATTTAATCCTTGTTAAATAAATTTATTATGAGGTATATCTGGTTTGTTGCAAGTTTCTGTCTTTGTAAATAAAAGCAAAACTTGATTGGTGACACTTGATTTTTAGCATGATTAAAGGCTATATATTTGCGTTTCCATTTATTGCAGTAATGTTTTACTTGAACTTGGGGTAGAAATACTGCTAAGAGCAGTATACTGCTGCTGGGTCAGACAGCTGATGTTAGAGCTGTGTGGAAGATAAGCTTGGCCAAAGAATGCAAAAATCATCTGAGCTGAGAAAAGTCAAAATGGGAATTCTGGTTGGTTTCCTGGAGAGGAGGGTGGTTTTTGAAAAAGATGCGATACAGAGGAGTCAGTGGTAGCCAAGCTAAGTGTTCTTTGCAAAATTGATGGTTGAGACCAGTTTTATTGTTAATCTAAGACAAAAAACGAGAATGGAAAAATTCTCTGTTTGTGTCCATCTGCTTCCCTATTCAAGTACAAGCAGATGAGTCTTCTGCTACTGTGGGTTACTATTTCTCCTAAAAAAATTTACATTTACTTTCTGAAATGTATGAAATGCAAGCAGCTAGTAACTTTAAGGATACAAGGGCATAGAGTAGAAACATTATTTATTCTTAGTAGAGGCAGTAAACAGTTGGTTAAAATTACCTTGTGCTCATTGGAAACAGTTTACATCCACAGCATTTTCTCAATTGCTTTCTTCTGGTTTTCCCCTCATTTTGATGGCTTTGAGAATCTACTATGTTTTCTATTAAAATATGTATTTCTGAAGCTGAGTGCTAAGCATTTTATCAATTTAAGCAAAGGAGACCCCTACATGTTGTTGTTATGCAATCTAGTGCATCCTTACAGTGTGTCACCATACCTTCAAGATTGTCTTTCAAGTAGAAGCATGCATTTGAAGAAAGAAGTGTTGGGATAGGTGCAATGAACAGGAAAATTTCAGCTATCATACACAAACTGTTGAGCTGAGTGGGGCTGTTCTGTGCTAGTAAGACCTGTCTTTGATGTCTGTCAGTCTGTGTTGGATTGCAGTTCTCCTGGAGAAACACCAGTCAAATAGACAAGATCTGACAAGTCTATACAGAGGTAGTTGTAGCAGGTGGGATGTAGCTGAAGAACAGTTTGTCTGCATGGCAAAGCTGTTCCATACTTTTCTCCCTTGAGGGCTAAACACAATCTGACTTTTGATAATTATCTGGAAGGGACCTGCAGGATGACCCATTTTAGAACTTGGTATGTGGTCTTGGTGGAGAATGGTAGAAAGACATGCAAGATCAGTAAACCTACGTTCTGTGGTTACTGTTAATTTATGTAACTGGCTTCCGTTTTGAACACAGAACATTCATTCTCAACCTTCATGTAAATCCCTTTCAGTCTCGGGGGAATAAATTGATCCTAGAACTTAGCCAGGCTCTCCTGTTCACTGTGAAAGAGGTTCTGTAGGGCTGCAACTCTTCATGGTTCTGTCAAAACTGTGGGTGCAGTTTAAGAACATGCTAAGCATTAAAGCAGAGTCTTGAGCAGGAAGTATAAGCCAGATTACGGAGATCTGTATTTCAAGCAGGGTGTCAAGCATCAATGTTCCTCAGCAAACATGTTTTTAAAAAAAATTCAGTTGCAGAAAGATTAAAGAATCAGTCTTAAAAACTAGCAGTGATTCATCTAAAAAGGAAGAGTTCTTTCAGTCTGTTCTGAGAATGGAACAAATAGAAGTTTCAAAGCCAATAAGTGGACAGGTGAATTTAAGTAACCATCTTAGAAGGCTGCCTATGCAGAGTTTATTTGGAGATGTTTTTTTCAAGGGAGAAGGTGGTGGCTTGTTCTGTTTGGGTGGTTTTGTTTTGTTTTGATGTTTTTGTTTTGTATTGTTCGGGCAGGATTTTTTTGTTTTATTCTTTTGTATTTGTTGGGATTTTTTGGGGGTTTGGAGTTTTTTGGATAAAAAAGGAAAGAGTAGTTAGGTGCTTTGTGTCTGCTATGTAGTAGCTTTAGGCTCCAGCTCTGGACTCCTAAAGCCTTCTCTCAGTGCTCTCCGAATAAGTAAGCCCAAGGATTTTCCCATTTCAGGGGCCACATGATCAACAGAACACTCAAGTTTGTATCTCTCTTTTCTCTGTTTAAACACTGGGATGACTTACACCACTCTCCCTGTGCTGCCATTCCTGTCCCTGCCTACTAGAGTACTTCAGCAGTGTTCAGCTCTAGGACAGGAGACGAAGCTGAAACAGTAGATTGTGTCGGTTGCCTTTATGTTCCCTCTTACTGTGGGAAATCCATCCTCCAGTTGAACCCAGCTTACCACCCTCAGCAAGTTACCCATCACCTTTTATAATATCATTATCTCCACACACAACTTCTCCCCTCAGTTTATTATGAAAAGGACCTCCTTTGTACAGGTTCTGGCCTAGATTATGAATTCAGGTATTTCTGCTTACAGTGGGTCTCAAAACTGTGGCTTAGAGACACTTTGGCTTGAAAACCATTTGAACTGGTTTCTTTGACCTAAAACACGCTGAGGAAAAATTAGTTTACTTGGGTTGACAAAAGTGATAGTGAAAAATTACCTTCAGAAATGCAATTTGATTCAAGCAGTTTTGTAGGTATACCTGGTGTGAAAGGATCTAATAGCAAAGAATACAGAGTATTCCTGTTTTTCTGGAACAGTTTTGCACAGGATGAGAAACAGATCAAGAAAACTTGATGATGTGCAAATTGTTGTGAAGAAGGAAATCTTACATCAGCCAGTTTTATGTGAGCTGGATACACAAAGTGAAAAGAGTGTCAACATGTTGGGATTTCATAAAAAGATGTTTATCCTCATCTGGTCAAGTGGCCCATTTTTCCTGTCTTTAGTTAAATAGTGCATATTTGTGGATGACTAGACCTTTTGTGGAGGGTTAACCCTGGGTAGCTATCAAACAGCTGACCCTCCCCTCAGCAGACCAGGAGGAGAAAATGGGATGAGAAAAATTAATGGGTTGAGATAGGGACATTACTCACTGGTACCCACAACAGATGAAAGAAACTGGCCTTGAGAAAATTATTTTATTACCAATTAAAATATGATAACCAAACACTTTCCCCGAACCTCCCCTTCCTTCCCAGATTCATTCTTCTGCCTTCTCTCTCACCGTGGTGTAGAAGAACTGGGGATAGTCAGTTAAGAGTCAGGTCATGGTCAGTCTATACAATTTCCTCTCTGCTTCCTTCCTTTCCTCACTATTGCCCTGCTCCAGCATGGGGTCTGCTCCAAAGGATACCGTCTCTCATAAACTGCTTCCAAATGGATTCTCATTCTCCTCTTGCTGGGGTGGTCCTTCAGGAAGAGACTGTTCCAGCATGGATCCCTGTGGGCCACAGTTGCTGCCAGAAATCTGCTCCTGTGTGGGCTTTTTGGGCTGCAGCTTCCTTCAGGGCTCATCCATCCACCTGCTTAGTGTGGGTGCTCCAAGGCTGCCACTGTGGGTATCTGCTCCAGCGTGCTCCACAGTGGGCTGCAGGTGTAGAGCCTCTTCCTCATCATTTAAAGGATTGAGCTGCTGAGCAGTACCACAGCAGTAAGAGGCTGATTAGCAAGACTGTTAGTAAATAATTTAATGTGTGTATTTACTTGCATTGAGCCACAGGCTCCAGGGAATCTCTGTTCCAATGCCTGGACTATCTCCACCTGCTCCTCCATTATGGGCCTGGCTGCCTGTGCAGGACTCTTCCTCACTCATATTCCACAGCATTTTTTACTCCTTGTTAAATAAATTACAGAGAGGAGGCACCAGCTTATGTTTGTTGGAACTGGCTCTGTCTGACACAGCCCTCCCTTGCCACCACACCCTTGCCACCTAAACGCACTACATCTCTTTTCACAGCAGCAGGTGGATGTAACTTCAAAGATGCACTAATAAGGCAAAGGCTCTATTCCTTCATCCTGTAAAAAACAAGCTGCAGGAGTATAAAAAACAATTTCATCAGGTGGCTTCTCTGAGAGCTTTGTCTCTCTAAGTTGGCCTACCTGAATGGCTTGCAGTCAGAAATAGTTCTTTTTCACAGGAGTAACTTCAAGTAAAGTTGAATATATTTGTCTTTTAATTACAAGTATAACAGCAGTGAAATCAAAATACAAAATTAGCATGTAAGATTTGCATAGAGATAATTACTACTAAAGAAGTACAAACTTCTAAAATTTCACAACTAAAAAGATTTACCTGCAAAACAACAGTAGCACAGTAGTAAGATATGAATATTAAGAATGTTAATATATCAGTTAATGTATGTTTTACTTGCACAGATCCAAAACCTGAACAGCAGAACGCTGACCAGGATGGGCTTGGCTTACATCATTACCACAGAACCACAGAAAAATATTAACTTGAAGCACAGTTTTTATTTCTTTTAACATAGATTAAGCAGGTTTCTTTATCATAAAAAAAGCTTTAAGTATTATCCCCTTAAAACAATAATGAATTTTGACGTCAGGTCACAACAGGCTTGTAGGTATGATAGACATTATCTGTAACCAGTAGCTACAATGCAGAATAAGCTTAATGCTGGGACTCAGACTGAGTTTCTTTCCTCTAACTTCAGTCTCAAGTTTCAACTCTTAAAATGAAGTTCAAGTTGCATTCATTAATAGCTCCAGCTTTCCACGTAATACTCGCAATTATTGCACTTGTACTGGTTGTATTGGCTTAGAAAAGCCATTCTAAAGCAACAGTTTAATATCTGTACATTTTAAAGCACTTGATCTTATCTACAAAGGAAATAAAGATGATGAAACCACAATTCATTTAAAACTTAATTGTGAATAGTCTTAATTTCAGAGTTTAAATGGATGTGCATTTAGTAACTACACTAGAAAAGCAACAGATGCTGTAACTACCATAGGATGACTAGTTTGGTCCATGTCAGTAATCAAATGATGTTATAAAAAATAAACTAGTTTATCGTGTACAAAATGAGTAATGTTGCATTTTTGTTCAGATTGCACAGTACAAACAAGCTAATATCTAAATTAATACTGTTACAGGTAGTTATTACATAGGGACAGCAGCTAGAAAAAATAAGTACCTCAAAGCAACAGACTTCTGCAGCCAGGTTTTCATAACATTGTATGAAAGTTAAATATGTCTTAGTTAGAAGTATGCATATTATAAAATGTTTGAAAAATGTTTAAGTATGAGCTGTTAAACTAGTTTTCCATAGCAAGAGTATATGATGATTATTTACATTTTAAAAATCCATTTATCAGAAAAGAATTTACAATTAAATAAATAACCTTCAGCAGTCCCTTAACCCAACTACAAGATCTGTTAAGTGGCAGTAAAAAAACAGGTAAGCCACCTTGTGTCAGTGTTAGGTCAGTAAAGTATGCCTCATCCAGAAAGAAGTGCAACTCTGCTTTAACTTTACTAGTCATCTAGAAACATGCAAACACACATAGGTACCTCCAAATATGGTACAGTCTTGAGTATTTGTACAAGATTATTCACAAAAACATACAATATATTTTACAGTCCTTTAATACAAAATATCGGTATCAAACCAATCTGAACTGCATTGATCAGACATTTATTAGGCAGGCAAGCTGCAAAGAAAACAGTTTTTATATTTAATCCCCTGTTCGCCTTTTAAACTCAAGCAAGATATAAGTAGTTTCTTCAGAACGTGTTGGTGGTGTAAAGGTACTGATGAACACGGGCTGAATCTGTCTCCATGTGTGTTCACTCTCCAACACTATTTAAAGTATCAAAATGTAAAGCTGCAGTCTGGCCATTGCATCAAAAAAGAGTCATGCCTCCTTTTGAAATTATTTGATGAAACTGGTGTTTAGTTATCCCCACTAAAAATTTCAAAGATTGAAATATTAAAAAACCAAAACAAACAAACAAAATTAAAAAGAGAGTTCAAATCCAAAACACAGAAGCAGATCTAAGAGCTGGTTTGCTTCCTTTCACACCTGAACAAATGGAACAAATGGTTGTTCACCTTCCATTTAAGACACAACACAGTCATAACTGCCTTCTTGGAATGAATCCTCATCCTCTGTCTTAGCCTTGTCCTCTTCATGTCTGCTTGCATTGCTGCTTCCAGCATCACTCTGAGGATTAGTGCCATGGCTAGATGAAGTCCTGCTTTCCTCAGCTCTTGGGTTCGCTTGTTCAGGAACCTTAGAAGGATTCACTGGCTGAAATGCTTCTGGTTGTACTTGCTCTTCTACTATTTCATTTAGTTTCTGGATCTGTGGTTTGATGATACTTAGAAATGGCTTGTACCCAGGGCTAGGAAGAGAATGGGATGAAACACCATAAACGAATTAAAATTAGTACTTCTGTCATGTGCCTGAAAAGCAGAAATGTTTATAAATAAAGAGAAAAAGGCAACCCTGATCAAACAATAAAAGTTGGAAAGCTCTGGGTTTGTTTTGGTTTGGTTTGTGTTTTGGGGTTTTTTTCCCCAGTTTGATTACAACTCTCTAAAGTGAGGTTTGAGATAAGGAAAAGGTAGTAACTTTTGTTACTTTTTAGGTAATAAAATATCTACAGCTCAAATGAAAATGAAGATAGAAAGTAACACTTACCAATCTGTAGAAGCCCACTTGTCAACAGCATCTAGGCCAGTCTTAATATTCTGACAGATTTCTCCATCAATATCAGAGGACTGCATGATACTGAAAACCTGGTTGATAACTGAAGATTCTCTGAGAATAAGGCCTATGACAACACACCAATCCAGACATCCTGCTTCCATGAAGATATGTAGCAAATACCTATATGGAGAGAAAAGGCTGTTTATTTTTCTACTCCCAAGACAAAAACTGCAGCGTGATTGTGCATATTGTTTCTTTCTCCAAATGCTGCAAGCCAGCAATTCTCAGTCTCAAAGGTGTCATTACTTACCGCAGCTGCACCTGTGACTTGTGTGGCCCTTTACTGGCCAGCTCTAGAGAGAGCTGCTCAAGCTCTGACTGAGTTAAACTTAGACTGGAGAAGTTTTCATCCACCATGGTCCAGTCTCCATCCACCATAGAACTTGTTTCAGTCAGGTCCGTTGCTGAACCAATGCTGCATTCATCACCTATCAAAAACACTCAGAAACATAAGGGAAAAAAGAAACTACTTACTTTAGTAAGACTCAGAATTTCTGAACTACTTCCTATAAAAATTGACAAACAGTAATGCTTTACGGTTGCATCACAGTTACTTCAGGCATATTGTCCATCCCGCTTCAGCATTCTTCTTGTCACACTGGATGGTAGAACTAATGTTGCAGGAATGCAATAGCTTTTCTATCCAGTAAAAATAATTCAGGAGAATTATTATCAGTAAGGCATCCTAGCTATCTGCTGGCAATCATCATAAAAGCACCAATACAGCATCTTGCATACTGTAGTCATAGAATTAAGTCCAGGAAGGGTTACAGTCTGTCTAAAATTCTGCTTATTTAAATTTTGTTAAAATGAAGTTTCAATATAAAATTATTTTCTTCACACAAAACCATGAAGATTTCACATGTTTTGTAATGTAAATATTTACCAGCACAAAATACAAAAATAAGTATTTCCAGTAAAAACATGAAGAGCACATGCAGTAACAGAATTTTCAGAGGAACAGTAACAAAGCTAAAAACATTACAGTGGTGAGTCATGAAGGCACCTACTCTTGAGAACTATTTCCATATTAAAGCATATGCATATTTTCTTGGAAAAAGTTTAGGAAGTCAAAAGGTTATTTGATTATATTCTTGCCCATAAATACGAGTGCTGGATTAGTAATTTATGAAATTTTTATTAGAATTCAGCTTGCAATATTTTGAAGGCTATTCATTTCGTTTCTTTAGAAATAAACTGCTTCAAAATGTGTAGCAAAGTCCATTGAACTCAAAGGTCTTCATCCAGCTCAGAAAAAAACCCCCACATACACCTATTTATATAAAGACCAGTAGTGGCAGACAGCAGTAAAGTCAATGCAATGAAAAGAGGTAACTATTTTCTTGCAGTCTCCAGATTTAAAAAACAAGAGAAACAGGAGTGAAAATAAAATGAGACCGTGCCCAAGCAGACAGAAAACATCTCCAAATGCTCTGAATCTCACAGAAGGCTCTACAGTTGTAAAAATTAAGAAAAAAAAATGTAGCTCACACTACGTACTTAGATCTTTGCCCTAATGGAGTGGAAATCACATGATTTAGATACTGTTGAAAACGCTCTATGCTCAAGGACAAGAGGAAGTATACAAAATTTTAAAAAGACTACAATGGTCTGACAAACTTTTCCCATATCCTTCTGTGTTCAGAAAAAATACATACAAAGTACAATTTCTATTTTAGTAAGCTCGTCCTACATTGCACCTTTTAAAAAGCAATTTACATAAAGCCTTAGGAAAAAATACAACTATATGGATCTCTAATTTCCTCAACTTCCTCAATAAGTGATATATCTAATATCATTCTTAGGAAACCCAAAAGCACAAAGTTCATGCAATTAGAGCTGTTCCAACACCTGCAAGAGGCTGATTTATGCAAGAGACAAGGAAACAAAAAACCACAACGTAGGACACTCTTCTTATCCAGACTGAAAGAATATTGAACTTCAAGTTATCACCACAGATAGAAACTTCAGCAAATATTCGATATTCAACTTCATGTACTTAGAGATGTACAAGATGGGCATTACCTTTCTGCTGTAAAAAATTTGATTCACTTTTCAGTAAGTCCTTTCTTTTTTTTTCCTGAATTTTTCTTATCAGTAGTTGAGAAGGGACAATACAACAGTGACACACAAATATCAAAATACAAGCACACACTTCACATTCTTCCAATGAGCAGATAGAAGGAAGAGTGACTAACCTTTACTTAGCAAAGGAGAAAGGAATGCATCTTGCATGTGTGGTCCATGAGATGAAACAGTATCAATCTCTCTCTGAGAAGAGCAGATAGTACCAAGCCAGCTACGACTGCGAGGTGTGTTTGAAATCCCTGTGTCCATTTCCATGTTTACAAAGGTGTCTGTAGACTGAGATTTTAGTAGTTGTTCCCCCACAGCTAGAAAGATCAAAACACACCATAGAAAAATCATGCAAGTATCCAGAAGGAAATTTAGACAGATCTCTCCTGGCATTTCAGGAAGCTAAAACTTGCATCTAAGTCAATATTAAGGGGACCAATGAAATTCAAGGGAATGCAGCAAGTTTAGGCATTTCAGGAATTTCTAACCAGCTTTTTATGAGAGCACTGGCATAAAAGAAGCATGATGTAATAAAGTGTTAGCATCAACAGAAGTAAATAATGATGCTGTTACTAAAAAGAGGAAGACTTGGCAGCAATGTCAGCCTTGCCATATGGAGGTAAGGTAGCAAATGTCAACTTTGCTGTAAGGAGGTAAGGTAGTGAACTGAGAGATCAGTAACATAAAGGAGGCTTAGAAGTCTTCTAAGTTCTTACTGTCTAACAAAGTAAATTTCAAACATTAGAAACATTACTATTTATTTTTTAAGAAGTTAATCAAAAGCTCATCAAGAGACTACAAAAGAATATTGATTTTAGTTATTTTCTGCAGCAGAATTTACACTGAAGCAATTTCCATGTTGAGTTCAACATCTACAGTGATGTCCAATTCAGTACACCTGAGAAAGCAGGAGAGGTACTGTCTATGCTAAACAGAATCTCTTAAAAAAATACACTCTCTGTGAGAAAGCTGTGCAGGTGGCAAGCCTCAGCCTGTTCTTATCTTGGCTAAACAGAGGCAGAACAGACCAGAACAGAGATTCACAGATGTAGCAATGCAGGAGGGAAATCTGAGTTTGAAATGTATCAAACTCAGATGCTACTGTACCTGTCTTGTACTTTCCATTCTTGAAAGGTGAATTAATGGATGAAGCTGGTATAACTGGAAATGGCCAGAGGAAATCCTTGTGTAGCTTTTTCAAAGCACACACAAAATCCTCCACACGGGCAGCTCTGGCTCGCTCCTTGCACAACCAGCCGATCAGCTCAAATCCCAACTGTGCAGCAAAGCAGCCAAGGTCTTTCAGCTTGATTTCCTCCAGCAGACGCCGAGCATGCCGCCAGAGCATCATGTCAATGTACATGTTCTCAGCACAGTCACTGTCTTTACTCCACCTACACACACAGCACAGAACAGCCAAGTGAACACTGATAAAGCTGAGTCACAAAGGCCACAACTGCAGAACATCAAGTCACCAGAGCAGTAAAAGGGGAGCTTTCTATGTAACAGAAGAAGCAGTTTCCCTAGTTCCTTGCTGTTTATATTCTCTAAAAGATCCCACTGCCTCAACAGGTAGGTGAAATAAAGGATTTAAGTTACAACAGCAGCAGTTTTTATAGAACATTAAACTATTAGCAATGCAGAAAAAAGTGAAGTAGGAGATAAAAGGCAGATGACATTGCAAAGTTTAGAGAAATAGTCAAGTATTGGCCCACAGCCCTTCCTATCCAAACCTTTAAGACAGTATTCTCTATTAAAAATTCCTAAATTCAGAATTTATACTAGGATGGTTTTAGAAATCAGGATGGGGAAAAACGCCAAAGCAAAGATAATAATTTCAGTTCAATCCTACTTCTGAACTGTAATACCTATCAATATCAAGTCGGTACACAGCAGCTTTAGAGGGGTTCACCCCAAGGCATAAAAGGTTCTATTTGTAGCTTGGAAACACAGTGCCAGATCAAGATGTGCACGGGAGCAGAGCAGGACACTGTGATGCTGTGAACTGTGAGCAGTTCAAAATGTATTTTTCAGAAAAACAGGTCTTTTAAATATGAGGCACGTGATCTCACTAGCTACTTAAATTACTACACATGTAATATGTACCACATCCAGTGGTTTCAGAGTCTTTGGGTCAGCAATATCTATGTAAGCATACCTGTGCATACATACAAACATACATACATGTATTTACATGTGTGAGAATATATTTTCCCAAGAATGTTATGAGACACAAACAGTACAAAAGTTGTGAAATTATAAATGCAAAAAATGTAGAAGGAGATTATGACAAATCTATCAAATCATTTATTTCTATAACTTAAATTAGTAAGAAGTCAGTCCTCTACCTAATAAAGTGGGGAATGAGAAGACATTACCTTTTTCCAGACGGGCCAGAGGGCATACTCAGTGTCTTTGTCAGATTAAATTTGCTATGGAGATTCTCCGCTGATTGGGATAAACTAATGCTGCGGTGCCTGAAGAATTCAAAACCACTACTTGAACTAGGTTCCTAAAAGCAAGAAAACCAAAACATACACTGAAAGTACCAAACATTATATATAATATGAAGATTAATCATACAAGGCATGATGCTCAGTATTTACTTTTCTCATCACAAACCTGAGTTGTTGGTGTAGTTGGGGGTGTTTCTGTTTCTCCAGAGCCAATGGCTTTAAGAAATCTAATCATATGACGACAGAGATCCCACTTTCCCTGCTCTAAGGCAGTATTAAATAGGAGAGTAGCATGTTGTCTGCTAACTGCTGGAACTTCCATATTCTGCAAGCAACAAAGCATAATTAAGTGATTTAGTTTTACTATAGAAGATCTGAAGTTCTATTAAGTCAAGCCACGCTACTTCACATTCGAGTATACCAAAGATTATAAACAATAAATTTCATGCTATAATTTTCCCATTTAAAACAGTAAACTAACTACTTACACTGCATGATCTTACCACCCTTCATAACTGGACATAATATCAACAGAAAACTGTTACATTAAAGATCTGTTGAACATGCACAACTTTGATATGCCTTTTTTTTTAAATACTGCAATATTAGTAAATATCAGTACTCTTGCAATATATCTGGTGCTGTTACCTGTAGGATAATAAGGTAAGAGGCAGCTGTGTCCAAGTCCTGGGCCATTAAGCACTCTTCAAATAAGTCCTTCGGGTTTCCAACAGCAGCAAAAAGGTAATTCCACAGGGCATATTCTGTCTTCCTAGCACAATGAACAACTGTCTGCAGGAAGAGGGGGAATTCTGTAATGAACTTCGCCACAGTGGGAAGGAGAGGGTCGGGAATGGGTTCCCGCGAGGTAGCTTCTTCTTCCAGCACTTCATGAAGCATCAGTTCTAGTACATGAGGGAAGTATGGTAATGTGGCACAGGAGTGGGCCAAAAGCAAGGCTTGTTCACCGAGGTTCCTAACCAAGAGCTGGCGTAAAATGTGATGGAGGTAGATCTGAGAGGTTCTCTCAACAATGGAGAACGGAAAGAGAACCTCTAAGTGTTCTCTAGCACTGGTTTGAGTGTATAAACAGTCATAGAGCACAGTGTCATTAACAGCACCAAGAACCAAGGCATCTTCAAACAAAACAGCCAATGGGTATATGTTGATGTGGAAAGGCAGCATGATCCGTCTTGACAGAAAGGAATGCGGTTTTCGATGATCTCTGGGAAACAGGGGAAGCCAGACTTTCATACCTGCCCCACCACAGCTGAGCCACAGAGCCTCCAGTAAGTGGCGTTTCTGTTTGTTAATCCTGCAAGTAGTCCATACATTTTCAACAGACTGGGCTAGGACAACTGGAGCACAAAAAGGCAGCTATTTAAAATGAAAAAAAAGAAAGAGTATCCATTATTCCTTTTATTTTTACCCTATTCACAAGAACTCAATTTTTCAGCTAAGTACTGTCTTCAAACATGTTATTCTTCTAACAGAGAAGAAACAAATCTGCTTCTCTCTTATCTGCATCCTAGCATGTGACAAAACACCACTTAATACCTATAACTATTAACTCAAGACATTTCTTTTTGTAACCTCCTTAATAGTTAGTCAGGAAGCAGAGAGATAAGAATAAAGGTGAAAAATAAAAACCTGTTCTCTACTTCTTCAGTTAGCCCCCAAGTCCAACCTAGAATTGACAAATCTTTATTTGAATTTTCCAAATTTCAGTCTCCCAATGTGCTTGTTTCACATAGAATTGGTTTTCATCAGCTCAGAAGAATTGGAAGTTCAGTAATTGATTTGTATTGTTGTTATTGCCAAGAACTCTGTAAATGTACTCTGCAAAAAATGATAATGTTCCATAAACATAAAAAACCATTCTGGACAGACTAGAGATTTTCTGTTATTGGTGCATATGAAATTTTGGGCAGTATCTTTACTCTTAAAACTTGTCTATTTTATTTCAATATAACTAGCAAACACAAGCAAATGCTCATATACTTCCAGCCAACAATTCCGTCAGTAAGCACAAATACTGCCTTGCTGATAGTCTTATTTTCTTTATGTCTGGACCACTCTCTTCCATCACTGCCATCTTTGAAGCCATACACAGTACTCCACATATATTTACTCACATGCTTTCTTTGATTAGGATTATTATCTTTATCTCGTATCTGGGGTCCAGATCGATCCCTTTGCAACATGATAAGTTGTCCTGCTAAGTTAAGCATAATACTTTCAGCTTCACAAGCCTAAGGAGAGAAAGAATATTATGCAAATTATTTAAGCTTTTTGAATTATAATTTTACTCATAACCACATTAAAAACCCAGAAAAAATGTAAATTAAATGTCCCACTTTACAGAGATGACTAACAGCTGAATTCAATATAGAAGGACTCAGAAAAATCAAGAACAAGTTCTTGTGCAAAGGAGTAAATACTGGAAGGTTTCTTATTCACCAAACTCATTCCATGTGTTTAATATGGACTTTTTCCAACCATGTGTCTTAAAATGGGCAATCCACCAGCATTCTAAGAAAAATAAAAGTCTGTATTCTTATCATTATCATCACAGTATGATTGCCAGTATCTGACTGCAAAGACAACATTGGTACACAACCCAAAAGCTGAGCCAAAAAGAGCTGATCCACACTTGTACAGCATCTTGAACTTTTATTTAGCTGCAGTTAGAGAAAAATTGTTTAAGGTGTGTCAAGAAAGCAAACTATTCTGCTCAGTTAAGTCTACTCCGTTTTGATTTACGACAAAAATCCAAGTTCTCTTCGCATGTGCTTTCAGTACCCTGACAAAATTCTGAAGGTTAAGACAGGGATCTTCACATCTTAAATCATTGTTTGGCTGTAGCAGAATTTACAAAGAGTGCCTCATAGGGTCAATATGCCATCTTTTCATTTTTTCTATTTATTCTTTGAGTAATGGACATGTTGTTGCAAGAAAGGTAATTCCTAATGCCATGGATTGTTCTGGATTTTGACGGTTAATACATGATAGAGCAACATACCCTTGATAGAGTTAAATTTAATTTGTTCACCAAGACTTGGTCTCAAACTTTTCAAGTTAAGAAGAGAAGGTATGAAATAAAATCTAAACTCTTACTTCTCTCTCCACCCCCTCATCCCCAATTCCCACATAACATGTCTATATAGTGAACATCAGAAAAAGCACATTCTGGATTTTACCATATAGAAGAGTCACTGATTCATGACTGATTTATCAGCCAGGTAATCTTTAAAGAGTAAGCTAACAAATTCAGGCACCAATTCTATCAAATTTCGAGATCTGTTACCTGCTGAGGCATCTTCAAGGTGATGCCAGTCTCTGTTCTCACTGATGTCAACGTAACAGACACTACAAGAAAAGGATGAGGAATGTACCGAGACATGGATACTTCTTGAAGAATTTGGATACTGGCAGTAGGATTAAGACTGAAAGGAAAATGACTACACTTAGAAATTTTACAACAGTACTTAACATGAAATAACTACCTTGAAGTAAACCTAACAAAAATAAGCAACTTACCCTTAGCAAACAATTTACTCTATGAAACAAATGACATTCCTTTAATCAGGAATCAGCAGAAATGCCCACATATCTACTCTATATAAAGTTACCAAACAAACCTAAAATGGGTTACTGATCTTGATACTTTGGGAAATACAGCTATGCATGGATAGAAGACAACATCAGATACTTCAGAAAATGACTCTATTGACTCTTCAATGAGACAGTTTCCAGGTTCGGGTTCCGTTGGGAGCTTTTTCAAAAGCATTAAAAATATTTTTCTCTGAAGTTCATCAACAACTTGCTTTTTTCTACCACAAAAAGGTCCCCTCTTGCTAAAAAGAAGATACCATTACTGTAAGAAAAATCACCTACATAGGGACTTAAACCCCCCATCTCTGAATCTTTATCTCCTCCTTAGATTCACTAATCTTAATTGTCTGAAAGCACCCAGCATATTTCACATTGCTACTCCTTTTGTACTAAAACAATTCCTCAACACCTCACCAAGACCAAACCTTTTCACCTTTGCAAGCCTGCTGCCACCTTCCCTTCACTAATTAGTGCTTCTAATATTAGAAACATGTTTTTATTTTAAAATATTCAAATATGTGGGTGTCTTTTAGTCCCTTTTTGTCCTATTCATATTCAGTTTTCAAGTTCCTACAATTTAGGAACATGTTTGTTCAGACAGCTGGAAATGTGCATACATCAGCCACTACCTACCTCTACCTTGCATGGGCCTATCAGTATGCGTGCAAATGAAAACACTCATGAACTTGTGCATAAAGATAACACCACTCCGTATTTTAAAAATCTGACTCCACTAGTTATCAAATACCTTTGTATTACTGTAGGATTTTACTCAAAGAGCAGGTCTACAGGTACCTTACTGCAAAAGCATTCAAATGGTGACACTCACCCCTCAGACCGTCTCTCAATACTGTAAAGGCAAATGGAACAATCTGCTCTGAACAATATCACAATGTCCCGGAAGACACTCAGTAGTAACGTGTTTGCCTGCACTTTGGTGATGTGAGCAAACGCGTTGTCAAGGTTAGACGTTCGCAGGTAGATTCTCAGCTAAAAGGAAGAGGAGTAGTTTGTAAACATCTTCTGTTTACCAGGAAGGTAATAGTAATTCCACTTTTGATTATTTTCTTATTGTGGAATGGTTGTCAAGAATTTCTACCAAGACACACTACTGAGTTTTTGTTTCATCAAGTATTTTATCCATTGCATCCATTTTATTATTATAACTAAAGCAGTTAAAGCACAGTACAGCCAAAGCTGAAGTACTGAACACAATCATAAGGAAGGAATTTTATTCACCAGTTTTAAAAAGCAAAGAGTAAGTAAATCTCCTCTGCCCATATAGTTTAAAAGCTTGCAAAATTCTCCCAAAATACTGTAAACAGGTATCTCAGAACACACTTCATGCTAATATGTAAAAGTGTCACAAAGTTTTCAGAACGAGTAGATTCACTGTAGTCAGCAGTAAACAGTTTTTAATAACAACAACAAAAATTTTCTGCAAAGAATTACTTATATATTAATATATAAACTCTGAATATAACCAAAAGCCACCAAAGTTTATCATGTATAAACATGTTCACAACATCACAATAAATTTCATGTTTATAATACTACTGTCATACAGATCAGATATTTTAATCATTATATGTTTACTTTGAAGAAAAGTATCTCACCTCTTCCTGGTGATCATTTAAATTATAACATGCAAGAACAATGAAGTCATTCCACCATGCTAAGCCACCTGTTACCATCATAGTTTGCTCCTGAAAAAAGCAAGCAGATGACATATAGGTATGTATTTTTATACACTTACACACACAGACATGTACATTATATGGGTAATTTCTTAAAGCCATGCATCATCTCTGTAAGCTTTATGCTTAGTGGCAAGACTATGAATAAGAAGTTCTTAATGTTTAAAATAACCAAATTACTGAAGAGTACTATGTGAAGGACAAACCTCATCCTACAAAATATAGTTCCACAGTTCTTCATGCTACTGGCATCCCTGGACTCTCTCAGTTGTGTTTCTAGCCTGAATTTATAAGCTTTACATCCAAAGCTACATCACATGAACTCTCAGATAAAACAAATGGAATTGACTGACTATATGCATGCAAAATTGGAACACTCAGCTAATATTCAGACACAAATTAAGTGTGTCAAAACCACAAGACCTGTGTTTCAGACACTTTATGAGAAACACATGTATAACCAGCAACCCTAATCCCAAGTGTGTCTACAGGCCGTTTACCTGAAAATGATACTCTTTAATTTTCTCCAAGTCTCACATCCCAACAAATAAAATCTTCCCTGTGCACCAGAATAAAATTCCATAACCTCTCACCTGGGTAATGTTTCCAAACAGCTTCCATTTTTTGGTGAGTAAAGAATAATGTGCAAAACCAAACTTGCCAACAACAGCTACATTCTGTCCAAGCTTGTCAATAGCTGAAAACTGTAAAAAAGAAATAAAAGCCGCCAAAACCTCAGATGGGAACTTATTTAAACTATATATCCTATCCAAATATGCACCACAAGGCAACAACATCAGACTCAAAACGTGTAAAGTATCTTCACGTTTCATACTTTGCTAACACAGATTTCTCTCTGTAATGTAAATTAATGATTTCATTTTCAGAGTTCAGCCAATCCTAAGGATAACCCTCCAATATTTTTAAATAAGAATGAACATATTCTTAAAATAACTCACCCTTATAGGCCAGTTGCTCTCTAGATATGTACTATGAATCTAAAAAAAAAAAGAGAAAATGAAAACCACATGACTATACTAACTACCATTAAAGTACCGATTAATTGCCACATCCTACAGGAATTTGGACAACGTCGGTTTCTTTTCAAAACACTATAGTGAAGGTACTTAATGTTGGAAATTTGTTTTTAAATACAATTACAGCCCACACACCAAAAGTTATTGATGCCTAAATGTTACCCTGTTTTGAATACACAAAACATCGAAATGCATTAGCAACACACACCAATTAATATTATATTACAGATTAATAGTCACAATTTGCTCATCTCTCCTCCCAGCTACTTCCCTCTCTAAGAGAATCTTTCAAAGGAACATAAAGATTTTGATAAATACAGTCTTCAGAGAGGACTTTCAGTATAGGGATGAAATTTCTAATCCTGTCACAAATACACACCAGCATATCCAAAAGCCTTCCTATGAGAGAACCTTACTGGAATACGTCAGATCAACCTCAATTTGGTATTCTTCACGTCACATGGGATGATACAAAATCAGCCTAGAACTCCATTCTCCGATCTCACACAAGGAAGGTAGGTACTCTTGATTGAGACCTAGGCACTGTCCTTTTTCATGGATATGCTGCTCTGCACAGTAATTCTAATTGTTTCAGCTTTACTTTTACCACAGAACAAAGATATCTTCTTCCTACACCAGTTTTAGGAGACAGAAGAGCTACTTGGCCAGCTAAAGTAGAAATTCAACAGTATCTAGAACCTGCCTGATATGCCTAGAATCAAACACTTTTTAATACTACTGATTCATGTGCTATGTGAAGAACAAAATACTGGGGATCCTTCAGAAATCTCTGTTTTAAAAGTGTCACCAATTCAACCATCAAAGAATACACATTAGAATTACAGATAAAAAGATATTTATCTTTTTATTTATATTACAGGAAAAATAGAAGTCCCATTACTACCCTGGAAACAATTTCTTCTTTGAAAGTCTGATATTGTGAAGTTTTAGCTATATGCTTAAATAGATGCCATTTTTTATGTTTGAAAATACAGATGGAGTCAGAAGACTATATACATTAGCTGAATATATTTTAAAGCATTTTGCATAAATAAAAATAACAAACACCTAAATTATTTCTTGTGTGTTGCACTTATTCTCTCTTTCAAAGCCCAGGAAAGTAATTAACTACTCCTTCCCCAAGTCATAAAAGCTTTAAGACTGTATTTATTGGCTAGGAGGCAAACTCATACCCACAAGGCTGATAGGACCAACACCGCTTTACCTTCTGTCAATGAGAAAAAGCTGCACCATGGCAAACCCCCAGAGACAATAAAAAGGCAATGATCTCATACCAGAGTAAAAAGGTCCGGCAGAGAGTGAGGAGATCAGCTGCATATTCTATTCCTACAAACTCTTGCAAGCACGAAGCACATACGGGCAACCAGGATCAATTACCTGTACAACATGCCAATGCCGGTGTCCTAGTAAAGTGCTTAAACCCTGAGAATCTAAACTGCCATCTGAAAATGGGCCTCTTTCCCTGGTGTGGTTATGTTCAGAGTGTGCCAAAGTATTTCTGGGACTCTGAGTCTGTGCTGCATCTCCACAGTTCAAATATAAGCGATCTTCTCCTTGAAGGAGGACTTGCTCCTGGTTACTCTATATTAAAACCAAACAAAAACAAAACAAAAGAAAAAAAGCAACTTTGAATTCCACATACAGAAAACAAAGGTTTATTTGTATGTATTTATATGTATTATAAATACATATAAATGTATAAATACATATAATTATGTATTTATATTTACATGATGAATATATTAAGAGATTCTAGGTAAACAATATGAAATATTGCATAGCAATATTTTCACAGTACCATTTTAAAGGCTCTATGACAAAAAAGAAAGACAACTCTAATGGCTGCAGAACAGAATTAAAACCTAAGAGAACAACTCAGAAGTCACCCAAAACTGGAAGTATGATCTAAAACAAGGATATATTTATCAACAAAAAAACTTACCATACAAGGATTAACAGTGAGTGCACTCTTGATGAACTGAAACTGCAGAATACCAAACTGCTGAGCTTCATTATTTGCATTTCTTTCAGGTTTCATGTTTGAAGAAGAACTCCCATCAATAACCCAGAGATGATACCCTTCTGATCCCCAGGTCTGAAGGTAAAAGAATAACAATAAAAAAATTACCAGCCCAACACTACATACAAATATATAAATGTAATACTATATATTCTCATAAAACAAGTACAGAAACTGATTGCAACTGATCTTATGATATACATGAGCCTGGAAAAAATCCACACATTTTGTTGTTCTAAACCATATCATTATAAGAATCAAACAGTAAAATTCACAAGGTACAGTAAGAATCTTGAATAATTTCCTGTCTTATGTTAAAAAAGTAATGATTAAATGGAGCGTAACTGTGCAAAGACACCCACATAAATAATGAAGACTGCTTGGTTCGCAGTTTAGGGCAACAAACAAAAATTCATACAAAGAGCCAGGTACGAAACAATCCTGATTTCCAAAATTACACTGGCTGCTGCTCATCAAATTCAATTATATCAGAATTTCAATTTTTGAAATTTTTTAAGAGGTAAATTTAAAAGGTACTGTCATTGCATACATGTACGTCCACTTGGGATGCATGTTTAGAGTTGTCAATATTCATAGCAACTATGTCATGATAAATAAACCAAATTGTTTTAGAAATACCACAAAAAATTCATCATGGTTTGTATGAGGCCTTGTAGACTGTGTCTGAAATTTGTTCTAATTTAAAATTTACTCTAATTTATTCTATTTATTTATTGATTTTACAGACTAGCAAGATTGGATTTAATGTTAACTAGTTTGTATTAAAAAAAAAAAAACAGTTCAGTTTCTCTGGAATTAATAATCTTAGTAAAGTTACTTTAAGTGTCAAAGGCCAGCTAGTAAATTTAGAGAAATAAGGGAGTCTACAATTAATGTTGATCTGTGTCTGACTGCACTTTGAAATACAGACCAGATAAAAAAGCAAAATTAAGTAAAAATCACAAGTGTTCATTCTTAATATTAAAAGCAAAGGCAAGAAAAGGCATGTCATGCATACTTCATGAAAAAAATTCATCAGTTGTCCTTTTGTCCTTCAATAAAACATTGTAGTAAAGGCATCATACTATGAAAACTAATTAGGCAAAAGAAAGACAGTTTGATTTTCTGAAAATCTGTTATACTAAACATACTATACATAAAACAATTAAAAACATTAAGAGTCATCCTACTACAGTGTTTTTACATTCCTGCTTACCATGGAACGGATTTTTAGAGGGTCCTTTTTGGCACCATCAGATTGATACCTTAAAAACAGAACAGAACAAGTTTGAGTTTGCAAATGACTTCATCAGAATAATAAATTAAATTCCTATCTTGTGTTTTCATATGGTTCTACATTGAACCTCATCTCAAATGGTACAGCCTGTTTGATCCACGACACTACAGAAAAGGCAATGCAACTGTCAGATGTCCAGCATAAACTATTTGAAATACAGGCACTGAGGGAATTTTAATATTTGCTTGCTCGAGCTTACTTCTAGGGTAATTTTCTTTTACAGACAAAAAGACCATTATAAAATAAAAATAATATATTTTTCTTTATATTTAAATGATCCCCTCCTAAATATTTGCCAAGATATATCAATATCTAAGAAATCATAAAGGAAAAAGAGAATTTTAAAAAGCTAATTCAGTGAATTAATTTCTACTTAAATGCTTTCAATTATAAAAACAAACACTTCTAATAAACTCTTTACAATGTCATTAAAAATACTCACGCAAAATCGCCTCCTAAAGTACAGATAAGCTGAGCACCAAAAACACTCCATAAGGACAAACCTCCACATTCCCAGGTCACCATCACAACACAGCTATCAGGTGACCATCTGATTAGTTTAACGGGTCCTGTTTTATTCCAAATATCTGTTTAAAAGTAGACAACAAAGTAAGTGAAAACGGTGAAAGTCCTTCAACTGGTTTCACTGTAAAAGTATAAACAAAAATATATGGAAGTAAATATTTGATTTTTCAATTAACTGATGCATTTATCAAACTGACTATCTCGAAGTGAATAAGTAGCAAACAAAAAATAGTGTCTTTCCAATGCATGCTTGGTTTCATAAGAAACTAATAATACAGGAAAACATGCCAGAAGTACACTGCTATAAGACAACCACAGAACCACAATTCTAATAAAATAATTTTTCAGACAATAGAGGTACTTAACACAACTGTAAAACTTATTTATGGATTTGTTTTTTAACTGAAAACCAATAGACACACACATTTTCAGTTGAGGATGCAATTTACCTACTTCATATGCTTCTTACTCTCAAGCACAGAATACTACATGAAAAAATACACTGCAGTGCAGGAAGAAAGCTGCACTACTCAGTATTTTTTCTGTACTCTGTATATCAGTCACTTCAAATTAATTCACAGTTCTATTATACTCATTATCAGTTTTGGCAATAACCTTTAATTTCCTGAGGTTATTGAAAATTAATTTCAAGACTAAGAATTAGTTAAAAACCCCACAAAAACACAAACCACCCACCCGAACCCTCACATACACAAAACACATCCAAAAGTTAATTAAAAAGCAAGCCGCTAAAAGTGCAAAGACACAAGACTTAATTACTATAAACAGACAGGATTAAATACTATTCATATTAGTGATTATGCAAACAAACAGAGGTTAACTAGCCAATGATAAAAAAAATAGAGTATACCCTAAAAGCAGCTGGAAAATTCTAGCAATAAAAGTAGCTCACCAGGATATTGTTTTGGTGTCAGTTCCAATTTATGAGAAAACTGCATGGCGCCAGTGGTGGTATCTATTGTATAAACCTGCACAGAGCCACTGGAAGACATTACACATGCTTTAGACTACGGACCATTTGGATTTCTTACCAGTTTCAAGAGGCTAAGAAAAGATGCTATTTCTCTCACCAGTAACAAATTTATCTAGAACAGAGATGTTGAATCAAATTATAGTCAAAGAACTTTGTGAAACAAATTTCTAAGATGTTTTCCAGAAGGCATCAGAGGACCCAAACCACCAGCCCTAGAATAATTCATGTACTGAAAAGACTTCATTCTCCTAAGATACATATGTACATACAGTCCACATATATTTATGGCTTCCAACTGCCAGACAATCCATGAGGGAAGGCAGTAGTTACTCAGTGCCAAAGTTTCATCAGGGATGTACTAAGGCATACTATGATCAGTTAATCAAAGTAACTATTCCTGTTTCTGAGAAAACACCAACACACTGTATTGTTACTACAAATAAGAATACTGGTTCTTAAGAGGACAGATGAAAAATAAAACAGATTTTTAAAAATTTTATAAAACAAAACCTAAGTAAAATACAATCAAAGAAAATAAAAGGCTGCACTCCAAGGTCAGTTTAAGCAGTATTACACAGGGGGGACCTGAAGGAGCAGTATGCAAAATACCACAACTAAAAGCACTTCTGCAAGATTTAATTTACAAATATTCACAGTTATTCTAGCAGGCAATATTTTTCTTGACCAAATCATAATTGCACAGAGCATCTTCTCAGTTGAGTGCCAAGTGCTGATTCTTGTCCAATATTACTATGACTAACTACTTAAAACTCACTTTATAATCCTGCTTTGAGATTAGCTGGGATTGTATCACTTTCCAATCCTTGCTACTGGTCAAGCCATCTTTCAATTTTTTTTCCCCAGACGTGAACAGCAAACACGAATCTCAATTGTAATTCAACCAAGCAACCATTTCTTTCCACCTCTCTCCTGACTCCTTGACAGCACATTATGTTATCTCCAGGCAGACTGATTATTTTCATCTTTACAGTTCTTGCAACCCAACTTAGTAAGAAGTAACTACTAATTCAGATTTATAATGAAACAATCTCCCCCTGCTCTGAACCAGCCTTCAAAAACTTACTTGGCACATCCAAACGCCATTAGCCTGTATTTGTTATTCACTGCCACACAAGTTCCATCAACTACATCTTGTGCCCAAACACCATGGAGCTGCTGTAGAGAAAGGAATTCAGAAGATTTTTTGTTAAACAGTGCTTTTATTAATAGCAGTCAGCTTCTATCCATGTCCACCATATTACACATCTGCCAGTTGACCTTTATGATCTCAACATTTCTATTCATGTCGAGACCAAATGACATGGCTCAAACAAATAAAATCCAGTAAATGCAAAACAGGTTTCATTCTTCTTAATATAAATTAGAGAGAGATAACAGTATGTAAGAAAAACTTATTAATAACAAAATAAGTCAATACCTGTAAGGCAAAAAAGTTCCTAACACTGTCTAGGGAAAAAAAAAATGGTAGATGGTACTAAGAATGAAGAAAGAAAGAAAAACATAAAAGTAAGTTTCCATCTGCAACAGCTGAGATCACAAGTGTTTTAAGTGGGTAAAGGAATCTGATATAGATCTATTCTTTTCAGTATTCTGTAGCTAAAACACAGATATTTAACAACAAAATGTAATAGTTTTTAGGCTGAATTACAGGTGAGAAAACTTAGAAAAGATTCCTGTAAAAGAAATTCTGAAGTATGCTTGTCACTATGAGAAAGAGACAGACTTGATAAGAACTAAGTCCTAGACATAGTACTTAGGAGATACCACTTCCTGTCATCCCACTTGTAACTTCTAACAGGAAGGCTGTTGGTCTAACACAATAAGACACAGTCTGTAATGACAATTTCAATGAATAAATGGAAGTTATTATCAATTATGGCCTCCCAGTGGTACCAACTCTATAAAAATCTAGCTCAAATTATGCTACAAAATGCAGCCTTGTTCTTATGTCATCTCTTAAGCAGATGTTAAATTTTAGTTTCTTTGTAAGCTGAACAGAATGTAAAGTAAAAAGCCGACTGAAATGCAGAAACCAAGGAAAACACATTTATTGTGCATGGTAGAAATGCTAAAGGAAACATACCTCAGCAGTGAATCTACTTGACATCGGTGTAATGAAACCAACTCTGCCATCATTAAAAACAACAGCAAAGCCATCAAGCGTGGCACAGTATTCCATATCTCTGATGTAAACATCTTCAAATCCCATAAGTGAACCTGCTGAGAAAGTATGAGCAATTTAAAAATAAGTGAACACAGAAATATTGCAAACTAACAGACATTTCAGATATTTACTTATTACTTCAATGAGAAAACCTGATTTAAACAGGCTATTTCATTCCCATTTACAAATGGCAAAATTTTCCCATCTCTGCTTAAGAACAGAGAAAATATTTTATGTCAGATGGTATGTCACTAAGAGGTAACTGTTATAACCAATAGAATCCCTAAAACCTACCTCGGGAAGACTGCAGATCTACAGAAAATGGAACTGTACATAGGTTGATGGCCTTCCTCCCATTGGTCATCCCATCCCAGTGAATGAGATGGAGAAATCCATCAGCAGTAGCCACAAGTAGATCTTCTAACATGGACTGCAAACTAATAAAAGATATTTGTTAATCCCTAAAAACACTTCATATCAAATCAATGTCACAGAAGTATCAATTAATATCATGAACACTGTATTACTGCCTCTTGTACCAGCAACTGCATTGTAAAGTTATAAACATTTACCAGGCTGACAAAATATGGTATAGACCTCAACTTCTCTCCAGCAATCACTGTTCATGAACAGGTCTGTACTGTTAGAGTAATTGCTTAACTGGGATACTAACTGCTGGAGATCTTTTCAATACTTTTGACTAACCATAAGACATTGCTGACAACAATCAATTATTCATCTATCCCAGAAAACTAACAATACTGCCTAGGCTGTAAATAATTCCCAATACATTTTAATCTGTGGTTGGAATGAACTGGTGAAGGAGAAATAAGACTCCTTCTAAATCCTTTCTTAAACATTTCCAAACTCCTGAAAACTACTGTTAATCTACTTGCATACAAAAAAGCTTTTTCCAGTATATACTGCATGTCTTCCAACAGCCATTTTGTCCTAAGGAGCCTCTTCCCAAACTTCACTTTGTTACTTTCCCCCTCCTCCAACGCTATGAAGTTTCAGCAACTTTTCATGCATACTTATTTATCATGTTCAAAATTTCTTTATAGGACAGGCCATCACCACAAAAAAGCAAGAGGTAAAGAAAAAGGACAAATGTGGACCCTCTGCAGGCATCTGGAGAAATGCTGAAATCCTGCATACAGTTTTTCTCTAACTGACCAATGCCTCCATGAAATCTCTAATACACACTTGGAGCTGAAGGACAAACTCATTTATAGTAATACACAGTAATACTGAGCATACTATATACTTCTGTATGCTGGAAATATCAGTATTGCCAAGCACAGAAAGAATTCTTAAACAGCAATTCACTTTTTCACCTCCTCAGACTTACTAGCTGCTAATAATAACTTACGAATACTAGTCATTAGTATTAATAAGCGTAAAAACTTACTAGAAGCCTTTTCTTCCATCCAGTTTTCCCTTCACTTTTTAAAAAGCATTGATACATATGGAAAAATTCTCAAGACCCAATTAATGAGCATACCTTGTGATAGAGGCTTGCAAGTCCAGCACTTTCTTCATTTCTAGATTTAATGAAGGAGCACATTGCTCTTCCTTATAATGTGGGGTTCCCTTCAGGTGCGGGCTTCCTCTAAAATACAAGAGAAATGTTTTAATTGAAACAGGTTGTCCTTCAAAAGACTCAAGAGTTACGGACTTACATTCCTGTGGTCTTTTTTTCCCCATATTTATATGTGTGTGTGTATATATGTATACACCCACACCCCCACAAGCAGCACTGAATATCTAGGATGTAAGTCTGATGCTAAAAGTTTAGTCTAATACATAGACAAAATAAGACAATGAATAGAGAATGAACATTACAATAGCTGTGTGGCCTGCCTTAATACTCCTAAAATAAGGGATATGTATCAGTGAAAAATCTGATTTAATAAATTGTTACTCAACTATTTACAGTAATTAAATTCCTGAATTCTTAAGTATCTCCAATTTATTATTTTTCAAGATGCATTACAGACTTCAAAATTACAGACTTCAAAATGTTTAGGTTTCTTCCATTCTTTTTGCCAGATCAATGTTTATAATATAAATTCAGTATGCATAATACAAGTAGACATCTATCACAGTATTTCATAGGAATATTTCTCCCTGAGGCAAATTAACTAGTTTTTAACCTAAGACCTACTAAGAAGAGCTGACTGAACACTGATTCCATCCCTTTAAACAAACCATTACAAAGTATCAACTTCTAGATGTAGAAAGCATCTTATTTTTGTCTTCCTCATTTTAAATTTCACATTCCATTGATTATGTCACAATATCATTATACATTACTATACATCATTAAAGTATTCCTTATTTATCTGTGTTATCAGACATGCCATGTGCTTTTTAAACTTTTTTTTTAATGAAAACTGACCTACAGTCCTAAGTATCATGTCATTCAGCTTATTTATCTAATGAGCATTATGCTAGTAAGCAAAGCAAACTATGAATGCAGCAGGCATTGCAGACAAGAATTAGTATAATTAGAATTTGTAGTAACTTCAACAGTCAGAAACAATAGAGAAGCACAGAGATTCATGTAATCTTTACCTGTATTTTAATTGACAGAACATTTATTTTAATTTACATCAGGGTAGCAAGTGTAACTGCCTAAGACATGGCAGAAACCAAAGCAGATGGAGCTTTAGAGAAGTTTGACAGCACAAGGATGCATCAATCTCTTTCCTGTCTTGTTTATCTCAGTAGATATCACGTTCCTTAATTCATTACCATTTTATAGCAATGCCATATTCATATCTGTTATTCTTCGATGGGCACTATACCTTTCCTTGTGTAGCAAGGACAAAGATATATGCCAGCTAAGGTAAAACCAAGGTAACTTTTGTCAATCTGGATTTAGCAGATGGAAGTAGTATCATTTTTCCAGAACAAAACTATGGTGGCTGTGAAGAACTACATTGAAAAATGAGAAAAAAATATTTTAAGGTTAGTTAATCTACCAGCAAAAGATTTGCAACTTGTATAAATTTTAATAATTAGAATGTTTGGTTTGCATTTTGAACAAAAATTAATTGTAAAAGGCAGCTGTCTTAGGAAAGATCTAGGCCTTCATGTAAGCTAGCTGTCATGCACTGACAGGAACCCTGAAAAAAGCAGTCATTTCTTTTTTTAATAATACTAGCATGGTGGGGTTGTTGGGGTATTTTTTAAAATGTACAAAACCCCAGGTGTTTGGAGATAGGCTTTTCAAAACATGTGAACATACAGTTCCAGAGAGTATACTTCCAAACTAGATGAAATTACTCTGGTTTATCAACAATCAGTGGTACAACTGAATTGTGCAAGCAAGTGACTAAAACTGCGATGAAAGGGTTGAGTAATGCAGAAATGTTGCTGTTAGGTAGGAATAAGACACAACTTAACATGTCTGTTTTAACTGACTGAAGTACATAACCAAGAGTAAACTCAAGGTTTCTACACAGCACAAACTACAAAGCCAGAATGGTAACAACATGGTTTAAAAGACATGTTTTCCAGGAAGAAAAATTTCAAGTCTCCACGTAGGCTGGCTTTCTTTCCCTTCAACACCTTTGATAAAAAAATAACTTGCAAGAATATTTGAATATTTTCAGTTTCACAAGCTAGTTTTAGTGAATTGGTCACCATCTGTGGTACCTTATCTTTTCCACTGGGGCACTATCATTCCTGTCCCAAAAAGGCTTCTTTTATCCACCTTGCAAAAGGACAATCCACACAGATTTGAGGTACATCACCTTGACTGAAATTCCAAAAATGCCACTATTTCAACTCATTGCCTGTGATTTTGTCTAATTTATCAATTCAAAAAGAAACCCCTAGTATGGGTGAAAAGGAGGTGCTACCAAAAGTACACTGTGTTCATACAGTCCACATCTGCATGAGTCAGCCTTACTGGCTGAGCTCCTTTGACCTTTAAACGAAGAATGCACACAGATGACTGAAGCAGGAAAGAATGTTTGGTCTGGGTTGCCACATCAGCATCTGCTATGGCTACAGCCAAACTTAAAGTTTTGCACAAGAATTGAGAGGAATACATTCCAGCGACTGACCGGCTGCATGTTAAATCAAATATAATCATTGCTATTTGCATAGCATCTGTTAATGTAACAAAGCCTGTGAGTAAATCTCTTAAAACTCAGAACTGAGGAAAATCTGCAACCCAAGAAAAACTGAAACATGGAAAGATTAGGGATGCGGTTTTTAAAAGCCCCAACACACCAAACTTTAAAGCATCCTAAATTCAAGAAAGAGGCAGCACCATGCAAAAGCAGAGTCAGACAGCCTCTTCTGGTAGGAAGAATTTCTTGAAGTTTGTTATCTGAAATGGTGGGAAGTCCAGGGAGGAAACAGGACACCGGCCAGTTAATTTTTCTAGGTGCACAATACTACATTTATGGCCTCCACTAACTGCACAGAAGTTAAGTCATACAACATGATGCACAGACAAATTTGTCACTGCTACCAAAAGTATCTAAGAAATACTTAAGAAGTTAATTATAGCAGAATCTGAAAGCCTGTAATTAGGGAGTTTCTTTATAATTGCAATTCAGATACACAACACATATTATATTTAAGTCTGTTCTAGTACTTTAAAATAATGTCCACTGCTTTCTGCTTAGTAATGGAGAATTCTAGCTTGGAGACAGAATTAGCATTAAATTCATATTTAAGTTTCCACTGTACTATTTGGGGTAATCATAGTAATATAGTTGGCAGATATTGTTGGATAATAGTTTAGAAAAATTCAGAAATGCTCTCACAGTAAAAAAATACAGTACTTCAAAAAAATACTGTGGCTAATGGCAAACAATGTATTACTTAAAAAACCAACCAAACAACAAACAAGGCAATAGCATCCATTCTCACTAGCTAAACCATGCAAGTAATGAGAAGCAATGGAGACATTTCACTGAAAAAAATAAGAAAGACTGCAGACACTTAAAAATTATTTCTAGAACAATTGTTTGATACAAACAAGGTAAAATATTTTTATACTACTTTTGGGCTATGATCTTCTTAGCTGTTCCTGATAAAATTACTTCTTCAGTAGTACTTAGAGTGGGAAGGAAGGGACAAGAAGAAAATTAAAAATCATGATGCTTCAGCTATTAATTGCAATATTTATATAACAAAAGCAGGGCAATGTTTCTAAAACAATTTACATCACCAACAAGTTATTCTTCTTGAAGTCAAGAAGGAAAAAATCTGACAACTGCCATTATCTTGGCATTAGCACAATTACACAATTTTTCCTAACCATTTTACAATGGTTCATGTGAACGTTCAGTTAATGTTCACACTGAAAAGCTGAGGACTTCATTTTTTTATACCTGATTCAAAAAGCCTGTATCATCACCTGTGAGATTTGGTTTTCATGCATCTAGCATCTTTTCACTCCTTAAACCTGCATCTCTCCACCACACACTGCAGGCAGCCACCAGTTGAGGATTAAATACATCTGACTGGATGCAGAGATGTATTCATACAGATTGGCAACAGCTGCACCAACAAAATTAAAGTGAGTTTATGGTAACAACTATGAAGAATAAGTGCTTAGAAAAGTAGTTCTTAGTATAGCCTTTACAACACAATTAGGTAGAAGCACATTTCTGCAGTTAAAGAAACAGCTAGCTAGCATATTGATCAACTATACATATAAAAAGGCTAAATGGTTTACTAAATGATTATTTCAGTTGCAAAGATTTCTTGACAACAGTTACAGAACCACAAAATCACTGGGTTGGAAGAGACCTTTAAGGTCATTGAATCCAATCCATGCCCTAACTAAACCATGGCATTGAGCGCCACATCTTTTTTTCAACGCATCCAGGAATGGTGACTCCACCACCTCCCTGGGCAGACCATTCCAGTACTTTATCACTCTTTCTGTAAAAAAAGTTTTTCCTGATATCCAACCTGTGTTTCCCTTTAATTAAAAGGTTAAAACATCTTGAACCACCATCAAGAGTTTGCAAGTGCCATAATGGTTAATAAAAGTTCCATATGGTTCCAATGGTTAATAAAAGTGCCATAATGGTTAATAAAAGTTCTTCTTTCAAACTAATCTAGTTTGAAAAATATATTTTTCAAACAATCCTAAAATCTTACAGGGAAAACCACAATGGTAAAGTTCAGCAGAAGCTTAATGCTGAGCACAAATTACCTAGTAAGTTAATTCACCATACACCTCATTTATTACCCTTCCAGAGTTTGAAGTTCAAAACCTTTGTACATAGTAATCTTTAGTCATTGAATCAGGAAGAAAATGTCCACTGATGAGGTAATTTATGGCACCTATAAACCATCAGGCTATAGAAAAGTAGATAGATAGCTTTTAAAAATGCCAGAAAGTTAAGACATGAATAGAGTAACCAGGTATATAAGCAACAATACAGCTTTGAAAACCATCATATGAACTAGTTTCTTCAAAAATTCATACTGGTTAGATAACAACTGATTTTCAAAGCATTTTCAGAGACTTAATAACCTACACCACTGAGGTCTTATTCTAAATTTACACAACATCCTTATCATTCCCCAAATGCAGGCTCCACTTGAGGATATGAAGAAACCTGACAAAAAAGACTCTCCAATTACCACATTTAGTTAATTCGCCATGTAAAATTTTTAGATTTTGTCTTTTTTGAAAGGCAAAAATATCCTCAGCACTAAGTCACACATGCTCTTCAAGCAAAAAAAACTTCAGTTACTCTCCTTGGCAAACCTCTAAACAGAAACAACAACCAGATCAGTATAGAGAAGCCTCTGATGGTGTTACTCACCTCTTTACCATCAAGCATAAGAATAGCTATACAAATTCATTTGGAAAATCCTCAAAAAGTTTCCACTGTACCTTGCCGCAGCTTACAAAGCTGAAAATTTGCTTTTATGCACTGTCACTTTCCTTAAGCAATCGAAGGCAGAGATAAATTTTATTTTAAAATGCTACAATCTTACCTTACATACATTATTTTTCATGTTTTGTCTTGTAGTTACTTTAGGAATTGGGTGGTAAAACCAGACCGAACTAATTGAAGCAGGACTTTGTACTTGTGCTCACTGTAGGAAAATATCCCAGAATGTGGGATAATGGCCAATACTGATTCTCTTCCAAATCTGCTCTGAACTGGAGCAAAGCATTCAAGAGCTGGAATAAAACTGCAGGGTACTCTGGCACAATTTTAATAAACTAAACGCCATACAATTACTGCTTTCTTCCCCCTGTTTTTAGTCTCACAAATTAAGCAGGATACTGTAAGTTTTCATTAAGCATGAATGACAGTTCACTCCAAGAACAGATTGGCAATTCCTAGCCAAATATCAACAGTGCCAGAAAAATTTTCTTTGACAGAAAAACTACATTCCTAAAATATCACAATATGACAAAAAAAAACCCCATAGATTCCAGCAAGAAAAATGAAAAGTTTCCTTTTTTATATATAAATATTCATATGTTGCACTTACAGCATGAGCATTTGTTTCATCATAGAAGTCTAGTAACAGGTTTTTACATATAATATGCATAATACAAGTTAGTTGCCTAACTCTTGCCATACCTACATGAGTAGATTTCATATAGATTAAATCTCTAAAGGTATAAAATAGTGTTTAAGAAGCATTTCCCACTAAACCTTCTTTCAGTATTTAACATGTTCTACATTTCGTAAGAGCTATGTCCTCAGTTACTAATACAACAAGCTTCAACAGATTTGTGGGCTCCAGCAACAAATTTTAATTTTGGATTTTAGTACTTCCATTAAAACACTGGATTTCAGAATATAAAGACCATTACAACTGGATGATATGAAAAGGAGACAATCATGTGAAATGTGCATTTTTAAACAGGAAATCAATTTTCCTAGGCTCTGATTCCATCTGGTTTAATACAAACAATAGCAGGGTGCAAGAGAAGATCACTCAACCTTACTTTCCAAAATCTCTCTATTTCATAATACTGAAAGATAAGGAAAAGCAAAGACTCTGGCATTCAAACAGGATGGCATCTTAGCCTCAATTCCCACTTTAGCTCTCTTACTAAACGTGTGCTGATTAGATTGAGAAAAAAAGAGAGACTTGGCCCTGAAAAAAAATCATGCTGCGATTAGATATGCTAGAATGCATACTGAGCTACAAACAGCCCAATACCCAAGAAATACCCCAGTATTTCTGTCGCTTCTCATACAGTTTTGTTTCGCTTTCCACATTGAAGCATTTTGTTTCAGCTGGACCAATAAAAAACTTTCATAAGTGCAATTACAGTTTACAAAACAGCTGCATGCTAGAATAGCAGTTAACATAGTAGATACAAGCAAGCTCTTCTGGTCCGTGTTGCTCAAAGGCTACATATAGTAACTATTCTGTATAAAAGTAACTATCAATTGGAGGAACATTTTCTCCACAAACATCCCTCTCCCGGACAACTGACGAGCAATTTTGACTTTCAGCAAGTCATTTGATCCTTTTCTTCAAATCAAAGCTAAACCATTATCAAGCAAATTTTAAAGCAGTTATTTAAAATATACCAATACCACATGAAGTTACTTTACTTCAGCGTCCCAATCCAATCTTGAAGACTGCAAAAAACTACTGAAGTCAAGAAATTATCTACCATGTACCTAGTACCTGCTTTTCTGACTACCCACTTTTTCTTCATTTATGGTAAAATATGCACAGTTTGTTTAAATGAGAGCTAAGCTGACAAAAGGATCTAAACACAACCATTCTCAGTATTTTCACCTGCATGTTAACAAACCTAGCTGCAATTCCAATTTCAGGATACTGAATAAACTAGGAAATTTTGCACTAGACCAGTATTGCGGAGCAGCTGAGGATTTTACTGGTGTGTATTCCCAGCACATGACCATCTTGTTATATTGATATGCACAGCTTAAGAAATCTGTTCAAGAAGAAGTTGTATTAGGAGGGTTTCCCTTTCTCATTGTAGTCATGACATTGAAGTTTTGTATTTCTGCCAGAACTGGCCACTATTATTTAAAGAAAGGCTACTAAAGAACAGGCTTCATTCTACCTACAAAAAGTTAGTAGATATGGGCACTTAATAAACATCAACAATTAGTAATAATAAAGTAAAACATGACTGAACATTCATCTCAGTTTTTACTAACTAGTTTCCAGCAGATGTCACTTCGCTAATGCAAGGACTTCCTCATACTTTTTCCAAAAGTCATCGCCCTCTTTCTCACTTTGCCCAGCATAGGTAAATAACCACACAAGACAGAGCTGGAAGAGTCCTAATTAATATCACCATGACTGCAAAAATGTTCCAAGCAAATGCTTTACCATGAATCATAAGATTTATACAAGTATCACTGAACAGTCACTTCATGCTTTTCAACTTCCAGTGTAGCTACTCAGTACTACTGCAAAGTCACCATTTTCTAATACCAGCCTTTTATCAAATGCCAACTTGCAAAATAAGCTACTAGAATCCAGGGCAGGGGACAGGGAGAGTTAAAAAAGGGAGATAGGTAGGTTTAGTTTCCCCATCAGGTCAACAACCCGACTTCACTTAAGGCACAGCTGCATAATCACTGCTGCCAACACAGAGGAAGGAGCCAAGAACACACTGTTACAGGGGGAGAAAACAGTAAGATGTCCCCTTTCAAGCATGAGGCAAGTCACATACAAGGCCTTTCACTGATCTGTAATGGCTTCAGAGTGAAGAAAACTAATTTGGTATTGTTCAGCCCAGCAGAAGTGAAATCCGACCATTTCAATGAAATAATGCCTTTGGAAAATGAATATATGCCAAAAGAAAGATAAAAGTTTCAATTCTAGCTTTTGGTCTCATTTGTCAGTTTGTTCATTTTAGATTGGAGGGTTTTTGTTTGATTAACCTCTGCCAAGTATTTGCTCTACAATGTAAATTAGTGAGACTGCCTACGGGCAGCACACTGTATCTGCACCTGCAAAAGAAGTTCATTCCATTTTAATAACTTAAAGAATCATTTGACATTAATCACAGGAGGCACAATTCACCCACAAATACCTGTGTTTCTTTTGATCTAATGTAATCAGAACAGTAGTAATTTTATTTAGGTTTTCAAAATTGAGGGCTAAGTATAGACAAGCTAGTCATCCCAGGGAATTCAGTGAGATCATTCATCTTCTTAAAGGTAAGCACACACAATAGTCTTAGGAGACTGTGAGCAACCTATTACAAACACACAAACACGTTGTCCTACTCTATGGAATTTGCATTATAGTCCTTTTTGGGCTATACAAATGTATTTTAAAACCCTGATTGTTCAACACACAACTAACAACTAAAACATGCATTTTCAGGTCAACAATTCATATCAATTAATAAACTTTTATAGAAGTTTTATATAAGTTTACAAAGTTAGACTGGTTAGTCACTGATGGCTTAATAGGTATTTTCAAGCCTTCCTACAAGTGATATTCTAAGCAAACTTGACAAAGCTTCTTTTTCAACTTTTATTTTGTGTTTTATATATATTTCCATAAGTTTTCAGATTTTGCCAATTAAAACACCCCCAAACTTTTCAAAAAGAACAAGAAAAACTCACAATAAACTACTGCTTAGTTTTCTGCATTATGTAATGTACAGACAAGGATCTACTATCCCTTTATTTATTTGGACAAGTTGCAGCAGCAGGCTGTCTGCCTCTTCCCCTGATGACAGTAAGCCATATGTGAAGAGTCAGTTTGAAAACTGCTATTCAGTTCTCCAGTGAGGCAAGTAAAGTAATATAACTTGTCTACATTAGTCTTAAGTTTCTAGAAAAAAGAAAAGTAAATTGCAACAATAAATTCCAGTTAATTCCAGAGCTTTGAGGGCTATTTCACAGGTCAAAAGATGGATTATAGCCATAACGGACAAAAAATTTTCTAGTCAATAAAGCAAAATTCAGTTTTAAATCATTTACTACCTGCTAAGTAATTTCTTCCTACACATATTTGTGAAAGAAGACAGATTTTGAATTTAAATATTTTTGAAAAATCCCTTTATTTTCTTTTAATGTTCATGGTTTAACAGTTACACTGAAAAGAAAAAGAACTCAAAATATCTTCCTCTTACATGACGTCTTAGGTAATCCAATACTCCTCAGAGATGACCATGTGGAGAGATCCATGATTCAACTTTAACTCTTTTTATGAATGTGAAAAAAACATAAACTGACTAGTACTATCATAATGATGAAGATATATAGAGAGATATATTAAAAAAAAAGAAAAAAGTTTCTAGCCAATTAGAAATCAAGAGTGTGCTATTATGTGCATGGACAAATTCAATCCAACCCATGACTACAGATTCTGCCTATCTAAACACACAGACACGTACACATATACTCCTTGAAGTTTTAATTTGTCCTGGGCATTTCCCAATTTCGTAAAATCCAAAATCAACTAATCCAAAATCAGCCACAAACACACCCAAAATACAGTCGCAATTTAAATGTGTAAGATGTATTCTGTCATTCACAATAAGGAAAATAAGATGATGCCGACAACATAACCATTCTTACTAAAAAGTATCCATTTGCTTTCAAAAATACTGGGATTTTATTCCCCATTTCTTTTAAAAAACCCTCTAAGTTATGAAAACATCGGGGACAGGATCTATTTTTGAATTGTACCTTAACAGTTCCTAAGACGTGATTTTTTCAACTGAGTTATTCAAAAGGCATCATTAAATCTTGTTGTAGATCATGAACACAACAGACTACCTCAAATTATAAAATTAGACTTTACCTGCTATTAAGGCTTTTGAGAGCTTGTAAGAAGGACCTAAGGAATCACACCAGCACACAGCAATCTACTTGAACTGACTCTAACTGACTCTACCCTACACTGACTCTAACTCATAGGAATGATGGTTCATATACTCATCAATGTTAAAACATACTCTGTAATGAAGTATCTTTTGTCATAAAAACTGCTTAGAAGTTGTCTAGTCATATTTTTTCACACTGTGAGGATCCAAAGTTTAAAATACTTACTTAGGATATATTGGCTCATAAAGATACTTGTCTCTTGCTGATGGGATTTCAAAAAATAAGATGTATCCATTTGCAGTCTGAAAGAGAAATACTGGTAAGATAAATATCTAGTCTCAGCATGAGTAAAATCTGCTAATCTTATGTGATTTCTATGTATGTCTCATATATTGAACTCAAATATACATTAATTCAGACATTTAAAATACTGTGTGTTTATATTAATTCCAGATAAAATCCATACCCACCCTTAAAGTCAAGTGAATCGAAAAACAGAAAAACAATCCTGTTTATGCACCAGTCCATCAGAAATTTTCCTCCAACTCATACAAACCTATAAAACCTGACAACTATGTCAGATACGTAGAAATATCTGAGTATTTCTAAATAATTCCTATCAACCACATGAATTAACGTAGAAAACAAAGTAGAAGGTGGGAAGTACCTGAATAAACTCTCCAAGTGTTTGAACACAAACGGACACTACTGAATGCAAAGAGTTTAGTACTGCCTCTCAGTGTTGGTCATCCAGGTAACTACCACAAATCCTCACATCACTTATCTTTAGCTACCACAAAACCTGTAAAAATTCAGTCCCGAGCCATGTTCTGTTATTCTGGAAGAATGACTTCATACTATGTACAGGGAACAAATACAAATCATTTAGTTACCTGATGTTCCAGTCATACCTAGAAGCTGCTTGCATAAGCTTGAAACAAGTAGATGACCAATAATGTTATGTGTTCAAAGCAGTGTCATTTGTTTACAGCATGAATTTATTTTCTGGGCAAATTGGTAAATGCATTTTGGTTAAATAGCATTTCCATCCAATTATTTTAATATGGGCTGGGCATGTATCCAAAGCACTGGAGAAAAAAAGCACTGAAATGAACGGTTTCACATTTCTTTGCAAGATTGGTTTCCTTTTCTTTGAATAAAGCAACCTCTTGTTAGCTTAGTGTATCATTTCATAGATGATATTCACATTTCAGTCAAACACTTCGCTTTAGAAAATTTGTGTTTTGGCTTTGAATTCCAAGAAACACTGTTATTCTCATTCAAAGCGAGTATCTTTTTCAAGCAAGAATAAAACCTGAATAATAATGGTGAGCTTGAGACAGGGTGATAATAAATGGAAGCCTTTCTGTGTGCTGTAATATCGTGTTCAGGTATTATGTGGTAAAGAACCGTCTTCATTTCTAACATCTTTACAGGTTCATTCCATTACATCATTAAATATTTAACCCCTAAGTTACCTTATCCTGGAAAGAAGAGTAAAACAATACTGTGAAGTATCTTTATACTGATAATAAGGTACAAAGGGCCTTACTGAACACTATTCAAAGCACAAAGTTGCTATTGTTACAGGTTCATTTCTAAATAGAGACTCAAATTCCATGAAGAGGGGGATGAAGTATAGAAGCATTCAAGCACAGACTTCTGGCAAATTGATCATATTCATTTAAAGAGGTTGCATTGCTTTAAAAACATTTGAGTGAAACTTACTAAGTAACCATTACTGTCATCCATTCCCTGATCATTCTAATCTTTGACAGTCCGAAGTACAAACACTGAGAATCTTGCCAGGGATTTCATAACATGGTTTCTTGCTACCATGTTTAATAAAGCTCTGCCTTAGCTATGGGAATGCACGCTGAAGAGCAGTCTGTATTGAAGGAGTGCCTGTAACGTGGGAAGGACCAAAATGCCTCCTACACTTCTCCATAATGAAGCATGTTGACCCAATTCCTAAGTTTGATTTACTACTAGGATTAGCTACCTGGATGTATGTACTAATCTAAACAAGAAAAAGTATTTCCCAGTAACACTGGAAAAATCACAAAGGCAGCAATATGAAAAAAGAAACCACAAAATATAAGGGGTAAAAATAAGATCTGTCTAGGAAATGTGCCAACAGTTTAACAACAGAAGATACTAGTGGAAAAAGAAGTTAGAATTTGTAGGGGATGGTGACACTGAAAATTGCTTAAGCTTGTTTAACTGCATACCTTTACAGTTACTTGAGGTACGTTATAAAGCTTGATATACTGGCCCAAAGTCTTCCTGCAGTACAAATAATATTTACCTCAAAGCATATGCAGTTAAGTGATGTGTTTTTATAAAGACACTTTGAATATTTGGGCTGTCAGAAACAAAAAACATGGTGTATCACTGGTATGGTGAACATAAAATTCAGACTACATTCCATATGATGATGTCATTTAAAAAAAAAGGAAAAAAAGAATGTACCACTTCATTAATAAGTACGTACTAAGCCTTATCTTCACCTTCTTAAAAACAAAGACTTATTACAGAAAATTACTACAACCAAGTACTCATGAGCACAGGTAGTAATAGGTGATAAACATCACCTAACTCAAAATTTCAAACTGAAATGTTCAAGTGTTGCACAGGACTTCAGATTAAGTGATGCTAACTCAGTTCAAAATCACTGGGTTTTTCATTAAAAACTTGCTTTGTCATTGCTCCTTCATTTGAATGTGTTAGTTAAGAAAAAAGAGAAAACTACTTGGACAGAATTCTTCTTGGGGTTGAGAGTATCACACATCTGTAGAAACACTTTCTTCATTAAAGCTCCAAAAACTGACTTTCTGCCCTGTCTCACTACAACAAAACCAGCAATACTGTAAATTTCAGTAGGACTCAATAACTGTTCCAAATTAAACTATATCTTTTTTTTTAAAGTATACTGCAAAACAGCTTATGTTAAAACCACCATAACTAACATGCTTGACTATATCATTTGTATACATACATCCAGGGATGAAATACCATCCTATGAAACACAAAGAATATTAGAAATCTTATTACAGTCATTATTTTATAAATGATGATCATTTAGAATTTTAATTCACAGAACTTTAGCTTACAAAATGAGACTTTATGGGCGTTTACATTCTGACACTATCTGCCAAAAAGAGCACTGTACATTTAGTTGCAGAAAAACTTTAAAGTTCAGTACTGAAGTGGCAAAAACTAAAGCTAATCTGTCAGCTGAACCACAAGGTCTCTTGAGCAAATGGATCACAACATCTCAGAAAAAAAACCCCACAATATGCAAAGTAATTAAATATAAAAATTCAAAATTTCCTCTGAACTACTACACAAAGGTTTAATTAAAATGTGTTTGGTGCAATATAAAATTGAAGAACTCTTTTTGATCCACAACAAAAATTACAGAGATCTTTCTGACTTTATTGATAATTATTAGTACTCACTGAGAATATAATCTGGCACTAACAGAAATACTTAACTTCATTGATTTCATCAGATACTTCTAGGCCATTTTAATATTTTAGACTAATTATTTACTTGCATTAACTTGCATTATGCAAAAGAAAACCGGACCATGGGAAGCTTAGCTGATTTATGATTATCATGATATTGCTAGAGAGAATAACTCCTCCATAAATCATCTAGTGTTTTCCACTAAGATAACAATATCTAATTTAAGATCTGGTCATAATGTTAAGACCCGACCAAAAGACATCAAGAGGATTATCCCATATTGCAACTCTTATAAACTGTACTCCCACCTTTCTTGTGTTCACCTTGCACCTCAAACTTCAAATATTGCTGTTGAAATAGTCCAAAGTACTGTGAACACAGCACCAGCTATGAAACAAGACTTTATTTCCATGTGAGACAAGATCTCATCTCTAAGATTCCAAACAGAAGAGTTCACATATCACTTATCAGTGCCCTTGTTTCTGTGTTCTCAGTGACTTGCAATATTTTTTAACCACCAAAAGCCAGTAATAAGGCCACAGTTTCATCTCTTAAGACTCACCTTTAAACTCCATTTATCAAGTTAAACATAATTATGTTACCTAAGTCCACAACTATTTCTTTCATTCACATAACTTTACATTACCGTATTATTTGTTACCAGATTACTAAAGTAATGAGATGTTGTATCATCCCCTGCCTATACATCTAACCACTGTTTTAAGACAAAGAACTGCAGTTCATTCTCACAGGGGAAAATTAATGAATACTACAAAAGCTTCTATTGTCTAAAAAGCCCTTGGTATCATTATATATTTTCACAAGACAAGTATCAATTAAATGTATTTACAGTCTGCAAGGTTCTATAAGCACAGAAATTGGTAAAACAAAATTTTGTTTGCAATAGTTTAACCAGAGTAAGAAGGAAAAATTCTACTTACCGAAACAGCTATCATTGTGCTGTCAGGCCGCCATTCTGCTTGTTTGTAAGGTCCAAACTGAGAAGCTGCTTTTGAAAGTTCCTTGTAGCTTACGATTAATACACTTGGCTGGAGGAAAAAATATAAATAATTATATCTCATATCTAGTAGGAATGGAATGCTTTATATGTTGTGCTATACCTGTTAAGAACTATGTCTCCTTAAACACCTACAACATGTTTCCCTTGAAGGAGGTTAAAAATGAACTTTAAAGAAACTTCATGGAGAACTGTTGCCACACTGTCCTTCCTAATCTCTTTCAAATCCAGGACGTTTGAATAAAATACTTAATTGCACAGTAAGGAGTCATTACAGAATACAGAAATAGTTTCAATTTAGATAAAGGGTAACTGATGCTTAAGATGAACAGACACACCTCAGACAGGCTCCTATAATGACAAGGACTGTCAAATGAATTAGGATGAAATATTCTATAGAATATTTGGTACAGACAATTTGCTTAGTTTCTACTAAATGAGCAGGCTGTTGTATTAAGGAGAATGATAATCAGGAAATTTGTTTTCTAGAACAGGTTGTCAGAACCTGCTGAAAATCCACCTCTACAGTTAGCTGGAAGGATTTTGCAAGTAATGAGGTGCCCCCATTAGCACCTTTCTTTCTGGGAAGGGAGAAAAGCTTTGGGATGATGGAAGACCAGACAAAGCTACCATGGGCACTAAGCCTTCATTCCCTTTCATGAATGCAGTGGAGAGCTGCAACACAAAAACCTAATGCAAAGTTGCCCTTCCTTGCTCTAGTGCTTAGAAATGTTAATTCTCCTTAAATATATTGCACAACTGTTTCTATTTTACTGTTCTTGAATGAATAATAGTTTTCAGCTTAGATGGGTATTTCTCCTTCCATTATCCTCCAACACTTAAAGGACACAAAAGTTAAATTAAGCAGGACATACTTTTTGTTTTGTCAAAGAAGTTATCCCTCATCTTCATACCTAACTTTATCAATTTCAGTTGTCATTCAGATTTGGAGCATCAAACATTGTACCAAAAAAAGCACACTGAAAGGGAACCAAGAGGGTACAGAGTAACCACTCATTTAACTGAAATTAACCACAATACCACTAGGCAAAGCTCCCCACTACAACCACAGGTGACAGAAGTTTAATACTGTTCTTTGCTTACTTGATGGACCAGGAGAATCAGTACAATAAATATAAAACATTCATTCTATCCACAAATCTTGTGAGTGTCCATCACTCCAGAATTTAGTAATCCTAGTTAGAATTCCATCCTATTTGGAATCACTTCCTTCAGTTTCCTTTCAGCTGAATTAGTGTCACATGGGCAGCCTTAGCCTTTGTAAATTCACAGCATGACTCGGTGTGCAGCTAATGGCATTATTCTTTAAATTTCACACCCACACAGAACTGAATTATCAAAAATAAAGTCAAACATTTATGAAGTATAATAAGCACATTAATCTTTACCCTAAGAACTATTTGAACCAGCTTTTTCAATTTGAATGGCTTATTTTGCATCAAATTATTTAACATTAAATAGATTACTAATTATTCTTACTAGCAGATTCTAGTTGATTGCTCTCAATGAACTACACAGCCTTTCACTGATTGGCTTAGAACCACCCTAACTGCCTTAGATATACTGAGAAAAAGCAGTGTCTTGGTAATCTGCATCATTACTGCAAACCTGGAGATCATTTTTAAGCACTTCCATGCCTGAAGCATTTTAGCTGCTGGCAAAATTAGAAACTCAGTAATACACAATTTTCTTTCTATATTACTATTCTTACAGAATATAATTACAGTATTTATAGTGTAGAATTCATGTGACACCAATTCACATAAAGCTGCTATTACATCTTTGAAGATGGAAGAACATTCTATGTACACATCAGCTACAAGATTTATACAAATTTATTTTTAGGCTTTGTGACTCACAGATGAGGACTTAAGCAGTTAAAAATTATTGCTTGCATTCAAACTGTTATCTTTCTGTAGTTTAAGTAGCTTCTTATTAGAAAGCAGACCCACTTCGAATTAAATAGGTCACAAATGTTACCTAGCGAGATGTCAAATAAGGAAATACTGCACTGATACTATTAATTTCCACATACTCCAGAACTCAAAAGCATGAATTCAGACATGAAGAAAACCCTAACCCTGTTTAAAAGCTTTCCACAGATGTGTGAATGGTCTGGATTAACAAAGATAGAAGGAGAGCTCAAGACCCTGCTCTTCTTATGCATGAGAAACAGTAATTTTACATCTGAAGTCATTTATTATATCTAAAGTAACTGAAAACATATATTGGCACAGGAATATTTCTGTGAACAGGAATATGTGTCCACCTAACTACTTGACTCAAGCACAACAAGCTACTGAACATTTATTTTAACAAATAAAACCAAAGCAAACAAAAAATCAAAACCAAACACCAAAACAAAACCACCCACCAAAAACCACCAAAAGTGTCGGGGGGAAGGCTAGTTAGTTAGATACTCTCCTCTTTTTAGTTTTATATATTTAATTCATACCCTGTATAGAAATAGTAGGGGTTTAGATTCTATTAATTAGAATTTTTCCTAAATCTTTACCTTTTTTTCTGTTAAGAAACCCCATATCTCCATATAAGCTTCATTACAATTCCAAGTCTTCTACTCTTCTCACTTCTGCATGCAGCTACTAACATTATGAAGCTATGCAGTTAAGCTCAACTAACAAATTATGCCCACTGTCACAAAAAAAACAATATATTAATCCTTCTTTAAAATGCTTAAAATCCACTTGCTGAAATATTAATGGTAGAGCCACAGCTTTGGGAAAAACTGGATTCCAGAAACATAGCAAAGAACCTAACAAATACTTGTTTAAAAAGAAGTAAAAAAATTATTTAGAGGAAGAAGTAAACACCTTCAGTTGTTAAGGAAGAAAGAAGTCAGTAAGCAAGTCAAAATTGCAATTTAACATTAAAAAAAGCACCCCAAAATAGATAAGAAGAATATCTAGCATTTTTTAATCTGCTGCAAAGAAAATCTAGCATTTTGTTACGGTACTTTTGTCTCTCAGGAGGAATGTAAGGTCAGGCAAAACAGAAGCTGCCACTCATTTACAAAAGGAACTGTGGCAGTGGATGTTTACAGGATAAGAAAATGGTGAAAAGAAAAATAAGAAATGCAACCTTAAAAACAATAGCACTACTATTACTAATGTGTAAACAAACTCTCCAGTACACTAATTAAAAGTACTGAAAAGAAAAAGAACTTGTTCTCATAGCTAAACTTTATCTCCTTCCATCAGTCAGCTGTGAAAAAGAACATGTTCCACAGTTGTTACTCAGAAGTTTTTATGCTTCACAACAATGTTTTTCTAGAATTAAACATGCCTCTTTTTTACTCGTGTGAGTTTATAAGCAAATCTGGTTTGCATTACCAGAAATTAATTGCACTATTTAGTAAAACAGCAAGGTAGCAAGAAAGCTCCATCCACAAAGCCACCTAAATTCAAACTACCTAAAAACTCACAGGTGCTTCATTGTCAGTTGTACATTAAGAATCCCTCTGGACTTTCCACTATGAAATACAAGATCTGTATCAACATCTGGACAAAATACCTATACAAACAATTAAAAAAACTGCAACATAAAACACCACAGCCAAACCCATGATGAAATAATCCCTAGTTGTTACTGTTTAACTTAATTCTACCTGACCTAGTACAGCAACTTGCTCACTTACCAAGTATTAGCAACATAACCCATGTCAGAACACTTAGCCATATATAACATAATTTTTATTAAAAAATCTATTAAGGTATACAAACCCTGCAGCAAATTCTCTCAGCAAGCTTAGATATGGGAAATTACCAATTAACTTAACACAAGCTTTCTAAAACATTTGATGAAAATGCAAATCAAACTGACATTAACCAACTGGAAAAAGGTACAACCATTTGACAGAATATAAAATAATAAAAAAATTTGTTTCCTTAAACCAGATTCTCTGGTTTGACTGCAGGTTCATGACAAACTGTGTGTATTGTTGATTTTACAAGTAGGTCGGCAAATACAGTAGAAAACTACTAAGTCTGAAAAGCAAACACATGACCTGACAGCACATATGCAACATGGTCTTATGTATAAGTTTGGGTTTCTTAATGTAACTTCAATCCAAGAACCTGCATGACTGTGAATAATTGTTCAAACCTAGTCTTCTCATCTCCTGACTATGTATTACTCTAGATATCAAAAATCCATCCCACCGAGGATAAAGAAGCCATTTCTTTGACAAACATCTGTCCTGTTTAGTTTTATATGGCAAATACTTTAACGCTTCATTAGGCTGTAGGCATGACACAAAAATCAAAAATGCTGTTCAGAAGAGTTTATGATCTAAGTGACAAAGATAAGGCTGGGAGAAAACAAAACACAGAACAGAATGAAAGTCTGGTGACACTGTGCAATTTATTTTGTCACTATATGGTCCGTGCTTTGCTTTAAATGCTGAAGCTTTGTAAAATTACAAACTAATAAAACAGAAAGGTTATATGGAGAAAAGCAAACATGTGCACATAAGAAACAGAAAAATTTCTATAGACCACAAAAGGCCATTTTGTCAGTAACAGAATGGTAACTGACAAATGGAGGTGACAAATGAATTTCTAAAAGCAATGTTAATTATAAAATCATAACTCCTTTAATTTAATTTTGAAAGTATTTGGAAAGCTTAGAATCAAGAGAAGATCCACCCAACAGAGCAGACACAGCTTCCAATCGTGTGTTCCATGGCTATTGTGAAATAATTCAGAAAAACAAAGTGCAGAATTGTCAACCACTACCTCTCCCAAATGAAAGTTTTCAGTTAACCTACTTCCCAAAAATGCTGCCAAAAAGCAAAGGCACATTCTATACATCTTTGGTTTTCTCTTACATGCAACTAACTGGACACTGAAAAATCATAACTGAAAATGCATTTTCCCATCATGCATGTAATTATGACACCGTTTTCAGGGGTCATCTATTTTATAACACAGGAGACACTGAAAGCCTGTAAATCCTACTAAATAACCACATGACAATTTTGGATTTCATCAGATAAATTCATCAATGCAACATTTTTTTCCTTATGTAACAACAAGTTTATCTTTTTAATAGAAGCAACAGCACAACTGTTGCTGTTGCTGACAAATAAAAAGAAATCCCCTTCTCAGACAAGTGTCTAAAGGGCCTAAATAAGAGATCAGCATTTTGGGGGTTAAACTACTAAGGAAGAAAACACAGTGAAGGGGTAGGATATCTTAACTTGCACTGATGCTATCTGTATCATATCGTTCACAATACACAGCCAACACAACTTTATGTCTTATATCAAGACATCTTTGTCCCATTCTGCAGTCAAATTCTAATGAAAAGCCTCCAGAGGCTGCATCCAATTCTATTAAGAAAAAACCACACACAATAATTCTGTAAATTATTCTGCTTACAGTTCTGAGATGAAAACATAAACTTGAAAGCATAGCGAAAACATTTCTTTTTAACAGCCCTCATAAGTAAAAAAACACTACAGAAACAACTGCAGACAATTTTAATGTATTTATTAATATATCTTATGAACTTCTGTGCATCCACTGTGTCACAAGTAACTCCCTTTATAGTGTGGCAAAATTCCAGGTTACAGAGATCACCTCCCCAACAGAAGCTCTGTTTTAGCCTATTGTATGCTTAGATTTAAAGCACACATTGACTTCAACTCTAATACAGCAACAGCTAGAGACTGAAGAGCACATTTGACAGAGCTGTGAGAGCTGTCTGAACATCAACTTACACAGCACTTGAAATTAATACCAACTATTTGACAACTTAGGATTCTGACATGCATGCTTTCTCAAAAGCCTATTATAGTTCATTTAGGTGCTCAGACTCAGTATCAGATCTTTAGAAAAAAAGAAACCAAAAAAGGAAGAAAAACAAGAGTAAATGTAAATCATTAAGTGGAGAAGCATACAGGTAATCAAGAATTCTCCTCTGAATGAGAAGATGGGACAAACTACTCTTAGCTTGAAAGGGCTCACAAAACTGGTTTTGACTGATGAGAGTCATAGCAGATAGTCCCAACAACCTACAGGAGATTTCATTAAATATTCAAGGCCAGTACTTATTCCTGTCATTGTCACAAGTTTGTTAACACTAAAGAAAGGAAACGCTGAACAATATTTATATGTACAACTACATCAGCAGACTATTCTTGCTGTACACAACTCACTTGTCAAGAGTTAGGCAGGGAACTCCACTCATCTATGACACCTTCTTCCTTAGCTACATTATCTTGTCTCTTAATACCTAGACCCCTATGGGTGAATTTCCAGAATTCAAAAGGTAACTAAACCAATTTAAAATTAAAGCCACAACTGTCAAAGGAGTAACACTTTCAAAGGGCCAACTATAATGTTCCTTTCATTCTTTCATCAACTAAATAAACAGGCTTCTATTTGTTCATAAGGCTAAACAGCCCTGTAAAACAACATCACTAGTCCATCGCAAGCTCCATTAAAATAGAGGTACAAGCAGGAAAGATGATGACACACAGGACTGCACAGCTGCCTTCTGAAACCTCATCTTCAGTTCCCAAGTCAATATATCAAACAGCAATTATCTCATTATACCATTTCAGAAAGGTTCTATAACTTGCTGATGTTTCTAATTTCAAGCATCCAACTACTTAAACTACCAGAATGAAAATGTTTGACAAGCTTTTCCATGCTATCAATGAAAATAGTTAAGCTGGCCCTTAAGTGTCAAGGTATTATCTACAGTAGACCTAAAACTTCTGATGTAAGGAAAATGTTTGGAGCAGAGGTCTCCACAATGGGGTGTATTTAACAGAATCCAATGGGGAGCAAGAAAGGATTTTTATACCACTAAAAAATAAAATAAAGTAAAAATTTTAAAATGTGTTCATTTTGGTATTACCCCATTCTTTCTTTTTCCTTTTCAAACTCTGGAAGAGACGTGGTTGATGCCCAGAGACTACTAGTGTATAAGAGCATTTGAATAATGTTCTTAATAACATGATTTAACTTCAGGTCACCCAGAATTGGTCAGGCAGTTGGACTAGGTGACCAATGTAGCTCCCTTCTAAACAGATTAAAAATTATATGCATGTGCTACTGTACTGGTATACACATTATCAAGCATACAAAATGTAGTTTGTGTACAGACTACATTGTGTATGCTTGATAATGTGTATACCAGTACAGTAGCACAGGCATATAATTCATAAATAAATGTCAACATATCTGGGGGCTGTGCTCAACAACCTTTCACCAATACTGGTTCATGATCAAAATCATTCACCTGAGTGGTCTTCTCTGTCTACAACCCCATCTCTCCTTACATGTAAAAAGTCAAGAACTTTCTGGTTCAAAAACACTAGCAGAATTCCATCTGGTTTTTTTCAACACCAGTTACCCTGTTTTGAGTCTTAATACCTACAATGATTCCAAAACAGGAAACAATCCACACTTTGGGATCAACTTTCCTTAGTTCCACTAGTTCTTAGTCCACAGTAGGTGAAAAGGAGTTTTAAACATGACTATGCCACCTTAAAAATACACATACTGAATGTAAACTCACACACCTGGAAGCACTTCAAAGAGCTGTTTCTGAAAATTTCAAAACAGAACTTTCCCAGTCTCATCACCTCATTCTTAAATGAAACCTTTGATACATAGCTGAGATAGTAACAAGTCTAAACAAGAACACCAGCCAGAAGGCTTTTCTGTGACAAGAAATCAAGTTAGTGCAACCTGGCAGGTTTATCCTTGTTCCAAAAACTGTACTTCTGACCAATGAAAACATCTTCTAGAATGCAATAATTAAATTGAAAAAAAGAAAAGCCTGGGGGAAAAAAACCAACAAACCACATTCAGGACCCCAGCTAAAAATAATGCAAGAAATTCTCTTTTAAAATTACCTTTACCAAAACATTTATTCTTCCAGGTTTCTGGTAACAGGCAGTTTTCCACAGAGGCCATGAGACTGTAACATGTTTTTCAGTTTAGGATCAGTCAGCGGGTCAGGCCTGGTGCCTGTCAGCACCTTCCTCAAAAGCACCCATTACAAACAGAATCAAAACCTATTTAAAAAATATTAATGGCCTGTAAGTTTAGTCAACTCTTCTGCACCAAGTGAATTCTTCTAGTGCTGTTTGTAGCAAATCTTACAATGTTTAACATTTCAAAACAAGTCTAAGCATGCAAGCTAATGAACCTTGTCCTTGAAAACAGACCATAAAGTAAACTACATTCTAGACAACAGGGCACATCTTGTGAAGCATTTCATGAGCCCGTTGTTTTCTGTGTCTTTCCACAAAAAAGATCAGTTCTGCTGTGCTGACAGACTACAACTAAAGGTTCAACAACTGGCAAAAACTAAGAAGTGTACACTTTATATACACTGTGTGCCACAAACCGAAGAAAACAGAGGCCAGATGATGATGCTCACAGAGCAAAGTTACTGGGCTGATTATGTGCTAGCTGGATACCTGTCTAGGTTCAAAAAACAGCATGAGCACCCCAGCCAGGAACTAGTGAACAGCCTTACTGAGCACAATAAAACATAACGTGATGAAATTGCTGCATAACTTAAAACAAGATTTTAAGGCTATGACTGTCATTTGACATCTTTCAGTATCATCTTTCTAAAACTGGATTGTTGGTTTTCCCTGGTAATCTGAGATGAACTCTATAAACCACCTGGATCTAGAGATATTTATAGACAGATTTAGGGTCTAATCTAGGCAGTATTTAAAAGGATCCAGCATCAAAATTTAAAGTCAGTATCACAGTTTTCATTGACTGCATCAAATCAAGCTGACAAATAGCATTTTTGCTATCAGACTAATACAATGTGAATTAAAAGCAAGGTGCTTAATGTCAATTATTCACACAGTTTCAAACTAGATTTAGCTAAACCAGCACTTTCCACGGAAAAGCCATGACAAGTCTTCTTTTAGAGCCACAAAACTTTCAAACTTACCATAAAAAGAAAACTTAGTGAACTTCTATGCTACAACATTCGGGGTAATGACAGTGTTTCTTCCATGTTTTACAAAGAATGCTTCATATGTTCTATATTCATAGGTTCGTTTATATAAAACACAGAAAATACAAAGGCGAAAGACATGAAACATATATGCAAAAAACCCTACACTGCTACAAATACTCTTTATATTAAGCACAAGCAGAATGTACAGTCTTAAAAAGAAAGTTGCTTTTTTAGTTTCATTTTTTAGGAAAAACCAGTGTTAACTGTAAGCAGATTGGTGTTGCATATTTCCTTAAGACTATACTGCTATCACTAAACACCGTGGATAACCCCTCAGCTTCACAAATACCTGTGAATATCCTTTGAAGTTAGCATCAAATTTTACAACCGTTTCTGGAAGAAAAAAAATTAGCAGACGACAGGGCTTTTCAGCTGGTAGAGCAGCGTCCGAGAGCTTATAAAATGATGGATACTCACTCTGCAGTACCAGATGCTTAGCTGCGATGGGAACAAAACGGCGAAGAAAGCTCTCTGGGGATCTGTCTGGATGTGAAGCGGTCGCTCCAGGGACTCCAGAGGACACAAGAGCCTCTTGGGCCAGCCGCTGAGGAAATACATGGCTGAAGATTTCCAGAGGAGCTGGCGCTCAGCCTGCTCTAGCCTAGGCGGGGGAACAGCGGGGACATCAGCGGAAGGAGAGATACAGCGTCCGCGGCAAGCCACGCATAATCACCGGCACACCGACGGGACCCCTGGGCTCAGCACCACTGGGGACGGGGGGCTGAGATCTCCCCGGCGCAGGGACGAGAGAGCGCCGCAGCCGCCGGGGGCGGAGGCGGATGCGGGCTGGGCAAGGGCCGAGCGGCCTGCGGGAGGCGGCGGCGAGGGGGACGCGGCCGGGCAGTCACTGCTCCGAGCAGGCGTCGGGTCGCTGCGGCGGCGGCAGCGGCGGCTCCGCCCTCCCGCGGGTGTCTCGCCCGCCCGCGCTCCGGATCGGTGTCGTCGCCGTCGCCGAGGCCCCCGCCGCCATCTCCTCCCCCTTCCGCTTCCGCTCCTCTTCCTACTCCTCCTTCTTCCGCTCCTCCTCTTTTTTCCGCTCCTCCCCCTCCGTCTTCTTGTTCTCTCGCTTTTCCTTTTCCTCCTCCTCTTCTTTCTGCTCCTGCTTCTTCTCCTTCTTCTTCTCCCCCTCCTCTCCCTCCTCCCCCTCCCCTCGCTCCGGTGTCCGAGGCCCCGAGGAGCGGTGGCGGCACGGGGGGAGGCGGGCCCGGGGCGGGCCCGAGCGGGCGGAAGTGACGTCATAGAGCTACCGCGTCACTGGTCCGGGCGGAAAAGGCGCCCCTGGCGTTGGGGCTGAGTGCGGGGACGGAAGGGAGGGGAGCGGCGAGAGGACAGAGAATCAGAGCCAGAGGTGGCAGGATAAGGAGGAGTGGGTTCAAACTTAAAGAGAGTGGCTTTGGAGCAGATCTGAGGAGGACGTTATTTGCTGTGAGGGGGATGAGGCCCTGGCACAGGTTGCCCCGCGAAGCTGTGGATGCCCCGTCCCTGGAAGTGTTCAAGGCCAGGCTGGATGGGGGTCTGAGCGACCTGGCATCGTGGCAGGGGACTTGGAACTAGATGACCTTTGAAATTCTTTCCTACCTAGCCATTCTATGGTTCTGTGATGAAGTCCACCTGAGACAGCCTTGTGAGTGTCCGGTGTGAACATTGCCACTGAGGTGGTTTTGGGGACAAGGAGTGCAGGGCACAGTTGCTCACACAGTGAGTGTGCTGCATCTTGGGTTTGGCGTCAGGCTTCTGACAGGTGCTACCACAAACTTCTCTCCCAGCTGATGTGTTGGACTGAGCATCCACACTGTGTTATTTTTACTCAAGACCGGTTTGTTAATCTTGTTTCCATCATTGCCCAGATGCTTTTATTCACACACTGTGGAGAGAGCAGGAGCATGTGGTATGATGAATGGAAAGTAGAGAGCTGTAGCTTTAGAGGTAGTAAATGAGGCTTGTTAGTCTTTTTCTATAACTGGAAGATAAAAAGAAATAGAAGAGAACTAAAGGTAAGCTCTCCATGCCATTGCAGGGGCGGTGCCTCTGTTGGAAAGAAATGGCTATTGGTAGAAATAATCAGAAGAGTTTTATGAATCAGTCCCCTTGCACTGCCTGTTAGAGAAGTTTGTCTGGACTGAGCTGTCTGGTAACTGGTCTTACTGCACAAATTACCCAGTGCTCTTCAAAGAACATAGGGTATCTGCACACCTAAGGCCTTCTCTCTCCCTGCAGCTTCCTGGTTACATTACCATATGAATTTTTGTTACCATCTGAGTACCATTTTCCAGCTGAAGTATTTTCATCTGAACACAAGCACAAAAAGAGAAGTGAGTTAAGAGAACACATATATTAGAATCCTAACAAAGCCATAATATAACTTATTATTATGGAAAAAAAATAGTAGTAATGGAATAAAATACCCAGATGTTTCATACCTTAGGCTTTAAGTGGGCTAGTTGGAAATGCCTTAAAATCAAATTCACCACTCTCAAATATATGCCAACCAGTGCTTTATGCTACAAATACCCTCCTTGCTTTAGTCTTTTCTCTGAATCTTTTTGATCTGTGTTTTTGACTGCTAGCCTTTTAAATTAGGAAATAGAAGTTATGTTAGGAATGTGGCATCATCTCATTTTACCGTCTCTCCTGTTATTCAGGTTATGAAATAAATGGTACAAAATACACACTGAGGAATAGTTACAAGTATAGAATCATCCTTCTGGATTAATTGCATTTAGCCAAGTTCATTTTACTTGAAAGTAAGGAGAGATTTGTCAAAGAAGTTCCATTAAGCAGTTAGTAAGAGACCTGCATGTTCCTCATACTTGTTTGTAGCTTCCTTAGTTAATGCTGCAGCATCCTAACATGGCTGTGTAAGAAGCAAACATACTTCAGATCATGCTGTTCATGCTGTGTGCCAAGACCAGTATTAATGAAGAAAACAGCTACCGCTTTTAGTAGCGCCACTACATGGTAGGATTTTGTGGTAACTGTACAAAAACTACAGGTTTTGGGCAAAAAGTAGAGACTGAAGCCTTTGCAATTTTTGGATTGCTGCTATTGTTCTTTTCTCTGTGGAAAGACACAAGAAATGAAGTTAGAAGTCATGAAGATTGCTCTATGTTGTTAAAAGTGTGACCACTGAAATCCTCATACCAATAATACAATTGTGATCCAAAGTATGTAATGGTTTTGGTACTTTTTTGTAGACTGAATCAAAACCAGATCTAGATGCCTAGGATGGTAAATCAGCAGTGATCAACTTTTTCTTATAATAGTCTGTTTCTAGTTGGCTAGAAAAGCATTTCTGAGTCTTGCGGTATGGGAGTGTAACTCAAAATACTCAAGGATGCAAAAGTTGTGTAGAAATTAAATGTGTGCAGTGGGCCAAGCTCAGAGAGTTTCTTGAACAGCTCTGGCAGTGGATACCAAGGTGCAATTACAAGAGATAGTGGCAACACTAGGATAACAAAGCTCAAGGGAATTGTGAAAGCCCTTTATACACAAAGGTCCACTTGTCAGTTGTCATCAACTTCAAGTTGAAAATAAGTCTTGATTGCAGCTGCCTATTTAGTGACAGTCATGTGGTTTTGAAAACCACGCTCCTGAGGTGATTGTGTCCTGGCACGGAAGAGCTCATGCAGAGCTGTGGGAACATGCAGGGACACGGAACTGTCATAAGTTTGGATATTAGCAGGCTAGTGAAAGGAAGGAGGAGATACTGCTGGTGACAAAGCAGGTCTGGAATGAAAATGTTGGATGAGGATAGCTGTTCTGTGTAGTTGCCTCTGTTAAGATGTGCAGGTGTTGGCCTGAGCTGTCCCTTAGATTGTGCAGCTAGCTCTCACCTAATGTGTCTGCAGCTCTTGCATGAGCAGTAACAGTATTAGTTCCTGCATGTTAAATTAAAAAAAACAATTACTCCTCCCCCTGCTATTGTCACTGCTAGCAATATAGCTCAGAGTAAAAGAAGAAAACTCAAAAAGACTGAGGCATGATCAGAGTCAGTGTCATAAAGTTTTTGCCATGCTGCTTACATATGCAGGCATTGTGTCATATAAAACACACTAAGTGTGTGACACTGAGTGAGCATCTGTGTTATGTACATAAAAATGTCTTCATTTAGTCATCTTCACTTAAACTTAAATGAGTTTTTTACCTTGCAGATTTCTGCTGATGGAATGTGGAGATTGCCATAGATTAGCCTGTGAATTAAACTGCCCATGTTGTTAGTCATCCACTGGTCCACTAAATGGACGTTTATGTTCAAAACAGTTCCAGATAAACCGGATGAGGTAGGACAAATATCCAAACCATTTTCCCACAGACCATCTACAGAAGTGTTCTCAGAGGGTGAGTTATAATGGTTGTTATTATCCTTAAAGATGAAATCTAAAGTATCAAAATAATAATACCAGAAATTTTTAAAAAACCCAAACACTCCAAAACCCAGTAAAAGGGAAGTGATTTCTTGTAACACCACAAGAAAATCTTGCATATTTTAAAAGTAAAAGGAAGAAAACCAAACAAACAGTGGGTTAGATGCTAAGGCTAGTCAGTTGCAATTAGTAAAGAGGAAAATCACTGTGATTATTTCAGACAATTTCTGAAATCAGCTGAGAGAGCTGGAAGGAGTATTCCTGTGAAGAAACTGTTAGGAAGAAGGGGAAGAACAGTTTATTATATTGTTACTACTCAATGCAGCAATTGAGTAGTAATTTGTGTTTAGGTACAGTAGATGACCTGAAGTACTGGGACAAAAAACAATAATTCCGGTGCAGAATACAGTACAGTTCTTAATCCTAATGTTTAGATTTACTTTCTGACAATTTTTCAAAGTTGTTTACTATATCCAGCTACATTTAAATACAGTAAAAAGCTAATTTTGAGCTAAGAAAATGCAACTAATAAAATCAATTAGAGAAATTCTAGCTGATTTTTCTAGTAGTCACTCACAAATGGTCACAAATTTATTTACCTTTTGATAATTTATAAATTAATGGAATTAATAATGATTGGTTTGAGATCATTCTCTGATTATATGTGATATGCTGCCATCCATTTTATAGTGTATTTTGTATACGTCACATAGTACCATTTCAGTTTTTGACTGAACAATTTATGTCACCAACAGTATAAAACAGTAGCATTAGAACCCACTTTCCTGAGTTTTTCAGCAGTGTATTGCAGTAATGTTTTGGTTTGGGTTTTTTTTTTCTTTCCAGTGGATAAACCAAACAACTGACAAAGTTGTATTCTAAATTTCTTAAATGTATATAGTATTGAAAAGTGGCTTTCACCAAGCATTCAAGAGCCCAAAGCTAAAATTTTCAAGCTTACTAGTGAATTTTAGAGTGGATAAAGTTATGGTTATGATTTAGTTAGAAATCAAATAAATTTGGGCTCAAAATACTTTCTTTTGTTTACTTATCTCTGAGAAAATAGAAAAGGAAATCATGACAGAGGTTATGCATTAACAACCATACCAATATATAAAGCCAGACAAAAAGGGAGACAAGTATTTCAAAGTTTTTGAATGCCAAAACCATGGTCTATCAGATTTAACATACCTAGCACAACATTTGCAGAAAATCAGGGTTCTTCAGATTATATAGCTCTGAGGAATTCAGTTTGGTTTTCATAACTGCTATAAGTTCAGTGGAGGGTATTAAAAAAAAGAAAGTCTTCTGCATCAGTAAAAATATCCCTAGAAATACAGTCTGTTCTTTCAGACTTCATTATCTGGGTTTCAGCGACTGGTGAATATGCTCTTGGTTTCGTGAATAGCTTACCACTGAAGTATTTGCTTTGTGTACACAATTACTTTGCCAAAAGCCATTGTGGTTTCTGAGCTGCGTTCCTTTAATATTTGATGCTTGGAAGACGAAACATCCAGAATCACAGATCATTTTTGAAATTTCAGCTTTAGAAAATAACTAAATTCTTTTAGATTGTGGAACACACAGTGCTGCCTCCTATGCAAGCACTGACATAATGAACTGCAGATCATTTAATTGCATTAGGTCACTGCTGCTCAATAAAGAGTCTGTGTATAAACTATATATGACTTTGCAAGAGGAAAAAGGGATTGTAGAAGGAGCTAACTGACTCAGGTGTGCATTTACTAACATAATTTTCAGTATGAACCAGTGCTGGAAAGACAGTTTATATTCACTATAAATAAACTGACTGAAGAACCATGCAAGCTGCTGTGTGTAGAGAAAATTAATGAAACTTTTTTGGGGTGATAACTGCATGTTTTTACTAGGTAACACCACCTTCATGAACTACAGGCTGCACAGTAGGGTTAGAGTGTATTAGATGGATATGGGAGTAGCAGACAAAAGAGTTGGAGAGGTAGTAGCTCTTGTATATGTAAGCGTTGGTAGATAGGATGGCCTAGACTTGCCATGTATTATACGTTTAAATTACTATTTTTACTAGGTGTTTCTGAAATTTTGTGAACATCTGCTTTATTGTATAATCTGTATAATCTGAAATTCAAAGGAAGTGCATTTGAATTATATTGCTGTACATAATACAGCCATACATGTTATCCGTGACACGTGTAATACAGTGTTACGTGTAATAGATCATGCCTCAACTCTGCTGATGAATTTGAATGTTTTTCGTCTGAAGGTGAACAGTAAAGGACAACAGATGCTGGAGGCAGGAGTCTGATCTGGTGGTCTGTTGAACATCCTCTGCAGCTTGGAACACAGTCTATATCCAAGAGGAAGGGCCCTGACTTTCAGGTGACAGGATGTAAAACACATCCACAGATTTCCTCTTGAGCAGATATAAGGAACAAGTCAAAACAAGAAAGAAAACACTGGGGTTTTCTTATATAATCTTTGTGGATCTTAACCTTGTCTTCTATGTCTCCTCATTGTAGGCACTTATTTGGACTAAGATGTGTATTAAATAACCTCTAAAAGTATGTTAAGATGCCAGTGTTTAGCAATGCCCTCTGCAGGCTTTTTTCTTGGTGGTTAGAGAGAGATGTAGTAGCTCCACTCTGTCTTGATTATGTGTTTGTAGTGGTTGAGCAGGTTCTTTTAAAATATTTTCCTAGCTGATCATCAGCTGAACTTTGAAATTTTATTCCCAAGCTGCTTGGAAAAATACGCAGAGTGCTGTAAGTGATTCATGAAATGGCACATAAATTACATGCTTGTTTCAAGAGCCTGGTTTCTTATTTGTTTTTGTATTATAACCATATAGAGTTCTGAGCAACAGGAATTCCAACTCCCCTGTCTTTCCCCTAGAAGCTTATGTCTGTCTGTACTGACCTGGCTATGCCTAAAAAAAAAGGTCATCAATTCAGCTTTTAGTTCTTTGTGAACAATGATTATACTGAAAAAAAAATCAACTTTTTTTTAAAGGTCTTTTGTCCCTCTCAGCTAAGTTGATACTGAAATAGAACTGTTAAAACTTCTCTAAAATACAATGGCGAATACAATGGAAATTGACAGTGTCGGAGACGGCATCATATTTTGAGCTGTTTTCTGTAGAAGTCCAATGTAAAAGAAATTATATACAAATCTTTTTTTACCTATTTGTTAATAATCTATGTATTGTGGCTTAAAGTACTTTCCAGTTGCAGGACAGAACTTGGAAATAATTCCTCTCTTGGTAAATTACATAAAAATGGATTGCTCATTCCAAATCATCATTGATTAAATGGTAACCCTTTGAGTGCAAAAATATCATCACATAAAATAGAGCCTTTTCATTACTGTATTTATTAGTAAATTGCTCTCATTCCTGACTGTGCCCTGCACATTAAGCAAAATATGTTTTCTAATTATGAGGCTCAGAACAATGAGGACAGTTACAAGCCAAGAGTTCTGTCTTCTAGTCTGAGACTGTGCAGGGACATCTTTGTGGTCTCTAGGATATCATCAAAGTCTTTGTTGCTAAAATCCTACTAAGAATATGTGTATCACCACACTTAAGTGTGTCAATTATTTAAGGAGACGGATTGGAAGCTTTTGTCAAGCAGAAGCTCATACTTCAGCAGAAACTGGAGATCTGAAGTGGCAAAAGATGTGACATCAGGACTAGCTGAAAATACACACAGAAAACGTGAATGGTGTTATATTCTTAGATAGACCTGACAAATACTCAATAACCTAAAGTAAAAATACAACCATTAAATAAGAATGCACTTGAAAAATTATAGAAAGCTAGTTGACTTTATCCACATTTAGAAAAATCTGTAGGTATTCTGTAGCCTGTTCAGAGGTTTGACGTTGGTAAGTCAACACTGTGTGGAGCTGTAGAGCTTGTTCTTCAGTAGATTTAAATTTGCATCAAAACAGCGAAGTGAAAGGAGAAGTGCTACATGAACTTCTGCTTTTAGGCTATACTGCAGTAATCACATTTTTTCAGTCACTGAATCATGCCAACCTTTTAGCAGTTCCTTGACAGAGTTAAATAGATATTTTCCTAATTGTAATCAAAGCTCTCATTTGCAGTTAATAAAAAAAAGAGGAGCATTTCAGCTTTTGTAGACCATACCCACAAAAATATGAAATGGGAAGCAAACTGGCTGACTTGCTGGCAGAAGAAAATACAGTTCTGTACACCAAGGCTTACTAGTTTTGAAAACTGTTAATTTATCATTGGATGCCAGCAATCCATTTTTCAGCTTGGATACTGCTTTTTGACTTGGCTTATTACTTAATTATAGTAAATAAATAAGAACACGCAGAAAACTTCCCATTAGTCATCTCTTTGGGCATCATATGGTGAAACATAGCCCCAATTGTTCTTAAATAATCCTGGGGAACACAGGTCTTGGAGTGACTGGATTACAGTCTTATTAAGAGTATCTACCAGATTTTATTAAGAATACTATACTGCCATATTAAGTGTTATTTTTATCTTTTACTTATTTACGTCAGGGAAAAATTTTGACCAACCCTGAACATATTGAAAATATCTCTGTGATGGAAATGTAATGGAAATGGAGATGCAGGCAGGAAGAGGTTTAGTCAGAAGACTCATTTAGCAAGCAGGTGCTTTAAGTGCCTTGGCAACTCACATTGACTTCAGTAGTATGTAAATAGATTCAACTGTTTAGCTATACTTTTTAGTGTGAAAGTACTACATACTGTAGTGATAAGAGGTTCGTATTTATAAGTTAAAAATCACCGGAACATACTTCTAATGCACGGCTAATATCAGCCTTTAAACACTTTTTTAGTAACTGATGTTTTGCCCTAACAAATGCCAGCTCAATATTACTTTACTGATAGTAATAAGAACATTATTTTGTCAGTAAGCTCAAAATGGTCTTGTCACATGAACACAGTGGGCTGTTTTCACCTTTTGATGTCAACAAGGGCAACAAGAAATGATTAAAGGCATCAGAACTGCAGGCTGCTGAGTAGGATATGACCAAGGGTTAAATTCATTGAAAAGAAATGTGAAAAAATATTGTAAATGACATGAGAAGGACTGCAAAGGTGAATGTAGCTTTGATGTATGTGAGAGAGGGCCTGCATATATGTTGATCAGCCAGAGAGGAGGAACAGAATCAGGCCACCTGTGTGTCCATGCTTATGTGAGTTCAGTTTCTGTTTGCATGTGAGACACGGAAGGAAGAGATGAGGGAGAAACATTGGAAAATCTGTCATACTCAATGATGTGAGCAAGGACTGGTATTCACTGTCCTTTCCAGTATAAGAACCTAGGAAGTATCCAGTGAAATTTACATTTGGTTAGGTACTAAATAAGCAGAAGGGCAAATTTGGTGTGTTCACTTCTTGAGTAGGCTGTTCCATTGCACGTATGTGTTTTCTCACCATTTTATGATTTTTTTTCCAATATCAGTTCATCAGCCAGTATGTATTGTTACTTGGTAAGGATGAACAAGATTGCCTAAAGGTTAAAAATCATAATGCCCAGAATGAAAATCACTGTCATTCCTGTGTTGCCTCCATTTGGAATGCACATAATTCACAAGCATTCCCCAGTATTAAATGGGGTAAAACTTTAACCCTTCAATCACAGTATCCAATGATCTTCCTTCAGCTTTTACTCAGGCAACACATTTCAAAAGGGCATGTTTTATTCTTTGATAGAGTATCCATTTTGAAACCTTGTACAAATAGATTTCTAGTTAATCTCTGTTGGCATTAAAAAACCAGAACCTCAGTGTCTCACCAATTACAAATTATTTTTAATGGATGGATTTGCAAATTATTTTTTTTTTAATTTCCTCTGATGGACATCTGAGAGCTTTTAAGAAGGCATACAGGCAAAACTGTTCTTGCAACCTTGCTTTATCAGCTGGAAGAATTTACCAACTTGCAAGGCTTGTAAGCAAGCACAGGACATTGATAACTGAAGTCAGTAGAAAAATTAGGTTTATAGATCTAGTCCTGCAACTGCTCAGTTTTGGAGCTGCTGTTTAACGTAGATACTTGTGACAGCTCAGCACACCTCAGGATTTACCTCTGTGTAAACATGGGAAAAGCAGGTATGCCATTGCTATTCAAAATCTGAAGAAATGCTGTATTTAAAAGAAGTCTTGTCTTGAATCAGGTGACATGTGAGACTTTTATGTAGTCCTTGAAATACTGAGATTTCATTCCTTCTTTCTTCTACTCCCACTAAGAAGTAAATTCCAAAATAATGTTCCTCTTGCTGAGGCAGCAAACTAAAATTCCCATGTTGCAGGCAAAGTCCTGTATTTTGCTGTAAAGGTCTCAAGAGAAATTTCCAAATGTGACATGCAAATTAGAATTAAGGAGCTGAAAACTCAGCTTCTGCCAGTAGAATAATGGAGGTGCAGTAATACAGGTTTTTGCACAAGAAGAGAACATTATAATTTCAATATTGACAAACCCAGTGAAAATAGCAATCTGGGGTTTCAAGGTTTACCTGTAAATGACAGGTAAAACAGAAACCTCTCTCATGTTGATAGCACTGTTTGGCCTCTTTGACCAGGGCTAGGTGTTCACTAAAAATGTAGGAATGCCAGACCTAGATTCCAAAGTTCTCTTGTTACAAAATACATACTAGCATGCACACATTGCTGCTAGTGCACAGCAAATATTCTTCAAAAGAGTAAAAACACAGCAAGAATTTTTTTTTGAAAGTAGAAGAAAGATAACCAGATTTCTCAGTGATATTGTTGTTTTACCTCACTGTTTCCTATGAGAAGCAACTTGAGCTGCATTTCTCATGGCATACAGAAACCGCCCTCACATGCCTACAACATCCATGTACAGAGCACAGTGCTTGGGCATGTGCTCTGGTTGTATTTAAAATTCTGACTTGAAATGGCATCTTAGTCAAACAGCATAAAATATTCAGATCTCTGTATTAGTAAAATAAAGTCTTTAGAGACTTACTGGCAAGAAAGGGATTATTTGAAACATCAGCCAGACAGCGGTGCTCTGACTTGGTGCTAGTTATATAGATAAAAATGTTAACAAATACGTTGTCATTTCTTTTTTTTTTCCTTTTCTTGTGGCTATTCGCACATATAGTGCTCAAGAGAAATTTGAAATATGAAATATGCAGAGGAGGGCAGCAGGAGAGGAGAAGGACCAGACAGCAAATAGGACTGAAAATCATTAGGGTAGCATACAAAAAAACCTTTACTAATATAACTATCAAATTTCTGATTAAAGATCCCCATGAGAATCCTTTGGCTGTTTGAGGCACACAGTATGCCAGCACAGCAGTTAAATAACTGCATATGAGCACAGTTTGCTTAGCTATTTAACTATTTTCTTTTCACATCCTCGGGGCTGCTTTAGCCAAACTTGTTTCAGATTTTTAGCAGTGTATTCCCTGTTGGGGTGGTGGAGATGATGCAGGAAAGTATCAGTTATTTTCATCATTTTCTTTTTTTTAATAGTACTTGCTTTGTTCTTGCATTTTGTGGTTTGTTTTCTTTACTTTAGTTGGTGAGATCTTATTATGAGATATTTGTTGTAATTCTCTATTACTCTGCTTGGTAATAGGTCTGTCTGTGGTCAACTGTGCTGATGATTTATTCATCAGCACAGTTGAAAATCACTTGGCTGAAAATCACTTGGCTCTGTACTCTGTGATACCTTGTATAACACTATCTTTTAATTTAAAGGCCTTGTCTGAACATGATTATTCTGTAAAGGCAGAACTGCTGCAAAGAAGATCTCTAGCACTTGATATTGCATTATCAGCCCTACCAGTCTTTTGGTCTGCTGACTTGTGAGAAGCAGCAAAATTGCGAAGTCACACTATGTGTCTGTCAGAAGCAGATGTCAGATGACACTTCCTAAATATAACCAAGTTTCTTTTGAAAAAGAGAGAATAGGCCACTAAAGCATGTAACCAATCCTCCTAACTTGAGATAAGATCTGTCAGCAGCATTGTGGTCAGTTCAGCAGAACTTAGCGGTAAGAGAAGCTGGGACAAGGTTTTTTCCTTGATTAATACTTTCAGAAAAAAAAAATCTTGAGTGGGTGCAGGGATCGTGTCAGCTAAATTTCTGCTCAGAGTTTTCCAAAGTTCTTTCAGAACTGTTTGAGAAAGGAAAGAAGTAGTGCTGCCATGCAATGAAGAATTTACTGACTTAACTTTTGTTAACAGACATTTAGATGTAAATATGAATAAATATATATGAGCATATGGGTTTCTTTATTGCAAAAGAAACTCCAAGCCCTTTAATATTTAAAAATGGCAACATGCAGGGCAGTGGTTAAATAATACAGTTAAAGCAGAAGGCACATGATTACTCCAGAAGTGGCTGCTCGAAAAATAGGACTTATAGGAGTCATCCTACTCTAACAGAAGGATGATTGCTATTAAAACTAGGAATATTGAACCCAAGATGTGTTATAGAAGGCAATGGACTCCTCCTTGTTGGGTGGCTATGTCTAACAGAGAGCTTTAGCTACCCTGGCCAGACTCAATGGTGACCCCACCAGTGCATCCTCTGCCCATGGGCCCACAAACCCTCTTTAAATTCATGTGAGGCACCCAAACATTGCCTGAGCAAAGCTGTAGGTAGGTCTGTGCCCAGCTCTGTCCCCTGGCATCCTGACTTGCTGCTTTTCCTGACTGGGCCATTGGTGCATGCTGTTGTAGATTGTGTTCAGGCGTGGCTGGCTGTGCCCAGTCAGGACGCCTGAGTGGGTTTTGAACTTGACACAATCACCTTGACTGAAAAGGGGTTGTTTAGAGATGTGTTGTTACCAACCCTTTTCCTACTTAACCTTGGTGTTAAGCCTTGCTGGGGAGGATGTGGTGCTGAGGTTGCTATCTGTTCCTGGCTCATAGCCCCTCATGGGGCAGCCCTGCTCTTGAAGCTCACTGACAGTTTACCTTGCAAGGACTGTAAAACTAGTTACATGAAGATTGTAATGAAAATTCAGAGATTACTTTTATTTCTTTGATCTCCATCTCTCTGCTTTTCTTAAGGTACATACTTACCTTCTCCATCAGTAAAATACATTTGGAAAACATTTCTAGATTATCAGATAGGAGATATTGCTGCTTCACTTAAGAAACACGCAGTCAGCTAATTGAATCCCTTTCTAAGGAAATTCTTACTTCTTGTGAAATAGATCAGATGACAAATAGCAAGATTCAGTACAAAAAAGTAGTCCCTTTCTCAAGTTTTCTTAGGAGAACTCACACCAAAGATAGAAAATGGGGCCAAACCTTATTCCTTCTGAAAGCAGTCATCTGAGTTCTCAATGTAATTACTCTCTCTTTTTCAGAAACATAGTCAGCTATTTTCCTGCTACTTTTACCTGCAACTCTTTCCCAAAGTTCAAATAAATATAGTAGTGTGATGGTAGGCTGTATGGCCTGCTCTTGGGCAGACACTTTATGAAAGCAGACTGGGTTTTATAGGGTAAAGTGACTATCAGTCAAATGTCTCTAGGCCAGCTGTGTCAAGTCGGCAACTTTAGATAAGTTACCAGTAATATCACTGATTCCTTTATTAGGAGCCTTGTATCACCGTAGCCAGTTTGCCAGGAAACATTATTTTTCCCCAGAATGTTTAAAGTTCAGAATTGATGAGTCAGGCTAGTTTCAGCATTCTGCAATACCAAAAGCAGTGTGCACCCTCTCCTCTGTCCATTGCTGGTGGGTTTTTCAAATAGGGTATTATTCAAGCTGGGTACTGTCCACTCTAGGACAGAGTGGACAGTACCCAATACAGAGCATTCTGCTGCAGTACCTGAGGCATATCAGTTAACGAATGAAGCTCAAAACAAAAGATGCATGACTTGTATCAATACCCAGCACACAGCAGATGCATAGATGATGACTTTTGACTGGAGAATATCCTTGGCCTTTTCTGCATGGTCCTGGGATCCTGTCTGTCTAGTTGATTTTTGTAATCACTTCCTATCATTCTTCACAGCTTTCCATATTTGAGTCAAGAAACTTTTAGCTTCTACCCATGATCAATTCTCCTGTCAGGCCAAATTCACAACTAAACTGGTTTTAGACAATAACCAGTCACCTTGAAGCACTAGGAGTGTTACATTATCCTAGTGCACAGTTTGGCTTCCAGAATAGTGGTGTCTGCAGTATTAGAGACCAGATAGTCAGCAGTGACTAACTGAGCAGAGTTGGCTTGTGCCCTGAACTGGCTTCCACAGTATGTCTTGTTCAAGTCTGCCTTGGCTGAAGAAAGAAAATGCTTCCCAGCCTTGGACAGTTTTCACCCATCTCTCTGCAGTCTCGGATACAACTGTACAACTCAGCATTGTGGAAATACTGGGAGTATCTAACCCAGCTTCCTCCAGTGGAGGTTCTAGGAGGACAGGGGCTCTAACCTTCTGTCCTCTTACAGCAGTTGTCATAAGCGTTTTTAGTTTTGGAAAACTGAACAACTCTGTAGAAAAGTTTGAGACTTTTTATAAAGGACACAAACAGTTCTTCATACACCTAAGATAGTGGCAATTAAAACAATGGAGTGAGTAGTCTCTTCTGAAGTTAAACCTATATTAAGAGAAGAATGTATGGGACATTAAAAATCATTCCAAGTCACCACATATACTAATTTTCATCCATCTCTGTGAAATTTCATTTAAATAAGCTTCACAGATGGGAATTCACCAGATTCTTCATCTCTTAGGTTTGGTGAATTAGATTCTGTACCTGGTTTTGGGTATTTAACTAGACCGGAGGCAGGCTCTAACCCCTGACATCTTTCCCAGTATCTCAGCAAGGTCTACTCTCTTGCATTTTACTTCACAACTCTTTAGGAGCATAAAGTACATGCATGGCAAACATAGAGAAAATCAAAGACTTTGCTTGGAGGTCTAAAATGTTGCTTCTGCTCTATAAATTTTTCAGAAAGCTGTCTTGCTTTCTCAGTTTTCATACCAGTCTGAGGGAGATCTGTGCACTAGGGACCACAATATTTTGGGGTTGTACAGAAGCATGGCTCAGCAGTTATAACTTCTTATATGAACTGGGAAGTTCTTTGAACTCACAGTGCTTCATCTGACTTTATTATTTTCACAAACATTCTGTGTCCCTCTTGAAAAAAAAATGTTGACCTTCTCCTGTTCCCTATTCTCACCAACAGCTTCTCCTTTCTTAGTGATGTTATCAAGTTTATACATCTATTCACTGATGCCTAGCCTCTGTTTCACCAGGTTTGCATAGTTAAGACTGACAATTATCTATTATACTTCTGTAAGGATTATGTTTGTCATATCACCTGAAAAAGGTTGACTTCCTACACAAATACTGTTGTCCAGTAGCACAGAAATCCTCTTGCTAGCAATGTTGTGATTAGAACCCCAAATTTCTGACTAGGTAGGTTCCTCCCCTCACTAGTGAAAGTACCACCTTCACCAGCAGAGACTCAGGCAATCATCTCACCCTACTGCCTGAAAAACACCTGTAAGGAATGAGCTTAAGCCCACTGTGCAAATTTCTACTGCATCATTCTTTATGTAAAGTGGTTTCTAACATAGACTTTGCATGAAAGATGTTTCACTTCTCACTTGGAAAAGCCCATTAAGGAAATATGCTTGTGAGTAAACAAACATTAGCTGCTGAAAATTGCATTGAAAATAAATGCAGAAGTGAACTCAGTAGTTCATTAAAGTCAGCTTTTAACAATATTTGTACAGTGCACTTACCTGTTTCAGCTACTTTTTACCATATGGCTGTGTATTGAGTTTGAGTGAAATATTAACAAGCACTGGCTATAAAAAAGTATTACACAGCATGCTTGACATATGGTGAGGAAAACCAGGACATCTTGTTGAACCACATTTGTAGTCATTGATCTAAGGCTATACTTTAAGGCCACATGTTCATCAGAGTAAAAGAAAAATCAAATAATTACAAAGGATATGGAAGTTAATTTGAACAACAGGTTTACAGTCAAAGGTCATTTTGGGTTAGAAGGGACTTCTAAGATTGCTTAGTTGATCCCCATCCCCACTGAAGGAAAAGACAAGTTAGACTTATTCCTGTAACTGTGACCCTCACTGTATAGAGATGGTTTGTAAAACCTATCTCTGTAACTATTTTGTGGAGTAGGTAGGTATCAGTTTTGGTGGTAAACTGTATGGTTCTGTCAGATGAAATAAATTCTCTAAGAAAAGATGACTGCAGTATTTCTTAAGGAAGAATAGAGGTTTCTTGATGTCCAAAATTCTAAAAGGCATTTCCAATTGCTCCCATAGTCAGAATCAGCTGCTGGTTTTCTAGTATGCAGACTTAAGTCTTATAAGGCATTTCAATTGGCTGTTAGGAATGTCTCTTCTGCTTCAGTCTTCTTCCAGAGATATTAACCTTCTTGATGTTAGCAGTTGCTTTCAGACATGTCTATGGTAATGGGAATCAAGAAAATAGTATGGGTTTAGGCTGCTACCAGTATGAAAGTGAACTTGGTACAAACAGCTAATCTTATTCTGCTCTATGCTCTTAATCTCAGACCAAGCTGCAGTTCACAGCTACTGAAAATGTTGTGGTTGTAGAAAAGCTGAAATAAACCTACTGTAAGCCCTTAAAATCTCTGGTTGATAGCAGAGGTGAGGAATTAACAGAAAGACTAATCACCCTATTTGCCAGTTGCTCCTGTGCTAAAATGGCATGTACCTCACTCATACATAGTAAAGCAGGTCAGTGGATTGGAAAAGTAGATTTTCCTTAGCCATACCAGAAAAATTCAATACTGAAAACAAACTCTCTACTTGCTCGTGAAAAATGGTCATCATGAAAGTTCAGTGAACTATGTTTTAGGTGACTATAAACCACTGAGTAGATGTTTGCACATGTTTTCACAAACATTCCACCAACTTCAGTTGAATCCCTACTTTTTTCCAGTACACTAAGATGCTGCTGCTTATGACATGCACCTAGTTGAGACAAATGTATGGAGATGAATAGAGGCAGTACATATCAGAAAGAGTAACAGCATCTTTTTATGCAAGGTATCCTCTCTGCCATTCAAAAATGTCAGATGACAGTACAATTAAGTCAAATTTTAAAAATACCTAATAGTTTTATGCTCTAACAACATCATGACTCACCATCAAGTTCAAAACTATAAAAAAACCAAAGAAAAAACAACACCAAACAAACAAAAACCCCCAACAACCCAAATTTTTTTTAAAACCCAACAAACAGACAAAACAACAGCAACAAAAAACACAGAGAGAGCACCACAGACAAACAGAACACAAGCCCTTCAAACATTTTGCAGGCAGTATGTATGTGAGAACTCACTTCAGCTGTTTGGAGATCACAGCATGTAAAACAGTAGGTGAAGCAGAAAGAACAGAGACTCATCATGTCACACGTGTATCATATGCTCAGTGGTTTACAGTAAAAGACAAGTCTTGCATGAATTCATAGACATATATAGACTGCCAAGCTGCTGACAAGCTACCTTTCACATACTCAGATGTGACAGTCAGCTTCATAAGCATCGAGCAAGAGCTGGTGAAAATAGAAACTCGTGACCCAAGGTATTTGGCTTTTCTAGGTATTCTTACAGTTATTGCAGTAAACAGTGCTGTTGTTCCATTCATAATGAAATAGAGTGGACAGGTCATAGGAGTGTTGTGGAAAGCTGAGCTGCCTCTGCCTAGGAATGCCAGGGGAAACCTTTCAGTGTACAATCCAGTAAGAGGGAAAGCAGAGTAGTGTTTGCCTTGCCTGTAAAATGGGCAGGAAATGCTACCCACACTTGTTCTTTGTTGCTCACACCAAGGCAGCATTTACTCACCAGTATAAAGTAATGACAAGATGACTTCCATTTCAGCAAGGAACAATGATAATCACTATAACCTAATTGCAAAGACTGCAGTGTACTATTTATGTCCATCCACATAAATTCATTTTTATTACTTCAATTTCATTTTCATGAGGAAAAAATAAACAGAAAAATGCAAAATTAACTCTTTCCAGGAATACAGTGGGTTAGATTTCACCCCAGCTGACAGAAGAGCAAGGGCTCATAGTTCCCAGCAGAGTACAAATCTGGAACAGAGAGAAATTGCTTGACCTTATGTACTGACCCTTAAGTATTGCTAAATGGTGCAAGCCAGGGCAGTTCCCAAGCAGCTATTCCATATTAAGCTAACCAATGCTTTAAGAAGCTGCCTCTGATTCTCTGACATGTGCCAGATTTGCCATGTCAGCAAGGACATAGGACATAGCAAGCCTAGTGTGGATTTGTCTCAGCTGAATCCAGTGGCTACAAATGGGTAATTAAAGGTGCAATACATAGATATTAAATTACAGATGATGTCAGAGAGAGATTAGTTTTTCTCCTCCAAAGTAAAATCAATGGCAGTCCTGCTTTTTAAAACCACCTGTCCTGGTGAAACAAGAGAGGGTGAATGCTGATGTTCTGGTCTCCTAGCAGCACTGTAGGTCCACTTTTTGCTGGAATAAATAGCTGCAAAGTGACACTGGAGAAGCAGTTCCCATCCAAATTCAGAGTAGTTGCTATGCAAAAGCTTCAATCAGTGGAACTCTTCTAAGAGCAAGGTCATAAGAGAAGTAGCTTCCATGTGAACACCTTTCTTCAATCTTGTTACATCTATTTTAGTAGAAAACACAGCTTACCAAAGCCACTGGTCTTTCAAAACAATATGACAGAACTTATGGAGTGCCCTTGCTTCACTAGCTCATGACTGACTAAGAGGAAAAGGTGTTTCATTTTGGATGTTTTCCCAAATCTGGCATTCCAGTACTAGGAAGCAAAGCAGCCTGGCATGGAAAAGACTCACTTCTTCACCTGAACAAAGGCAAAATTACTGTTTAAAAATAACCAGTGCAGAAATCTATCTGAGCTTCATTTTCACTTTTGCTTCCAAATTCCTCCTAAAGAAAATTCTGTTGAATAATCAGTTCAAATTTGAAACTTTTTATGTAGCACAATATCACAGTTCATGTTTTTTTACCTGACTTATTTGTGAGGTTTTATATAGACATTAAAATTCTCTTATGCAACATAATGTTGACTTATTGCTAGTATTGGGTTGTTTTGTTTTTTTTGTCTGTCATTTTATTTAATTTCAACCTCTTATTGCTCTTGATATGAAATATCTTCTAGCTGTTGCAATGATACAAGTTATACAAGTGCATACACTGATGCGAGAGGGTACTTCTGGTAATATGCAGTTTAATGTGTTAGAAAATTTGGAAATGGGATATGGGCATGTAATGATGCTTCCAACAGAAAGATAATTGACGTAAGATAGCATTTACAGCTTTTATTCAAATTCCACAAGACTTTTTACTCCAAGCACCATTCCTGATACTGGAACAGTTGATAAAGGCATTCTTAAAGAAAAATCCCTTAAGCAACAGTAAGTCCAAAAGTAAAGTGTATCAAATGCTCTCAGCTGACCTCTCCACAGTGGTAAACCGCATTTCGTGACAGCATAGTTCTCAGTAACTTCAAGAAGATACTGTATCTGAGGAGGCATATCTTTCCATCGCTGCAGTGTAAATACATCCCCATGTGTCCACTTTTTATCCTAAGGCTAAAGTGCTGTAATTTTCTTTTGAAGTCCCCAAAAACTGATGGAAAAAGTGCAAATTATGGCACGTAGATGAAGAATTTTCACGGACTTACACTCCCACTGTCTCTTGAAGCTGTGGCAGTTGACAAGTATAAAGCCTAAGTCTGAGAGTTAAAATCATCACCTTAAGGAAAGAAAATGCAATAGTATTAGTTTAAAAATCTGCAGTGATTTAAGTATAAAAAGCCTGATTTTAACAACTGAGTCGTAAAGAGTGAAAGCTTTTTGGTTATCAGGAGACTATCATGCTGAAGTTACCATGGCTCCTTAAAGCTGTTATAATTTAAAAGAACATGGGATCTTTTCCCAGGAAAGAATTACCTCTTTCATCTCTAGTCCAAAGTCTGAATTTTCTATTACAACAAAGCTATCACTCATTTTCAGCCATATAAATGAAATAACAAAACTGAAATCTGTTTAGAGAGCATCCATGGTAATGATTGTCAGTAAATATGTGCATGTGATTAAAAGTGTGCAGAATGGGACTTCAGCGATGAGTTTAAGTGTCCTATATATTCGGTTCTGATACAGCTTGAGCTGTAAGTTAAAACTGGTAACATTAACAGTCCTTGTTACTGGAACCAGGACTGTATGGGTCATTTCCAAGGCACTGTGGTAAAGTATCTGTGGCTTTATGCTTCAACTACCTACTCATCATGGAAAAAAGGTTCTTTCCAGGGTTTCTTAAAAACATCCAATGCTGAGAAATATAAATGTTTGTCATCTGACTTACTGCATGTTGCAAGTAAGACAAAGTTTTTTTGTCATTAAAATGAAGAAGTAAAACCACAAAGAATGGCCTTGTCTCCTTTAATTTCTTCATTTCACTAAGTGCACAGAAGAGGCTACAAAGTGGAAAAATACAAAAGTAATACAAAAAGCCAGGGGAAGCCAAGCTATGCTCGGACAATATGCCACGGAATGATGTCTGGACATGCACCAACGCTGTTCTCCAGAATGCTGCTTGCCTTGAGCTTGTGTTCATTAGTGCATGGCATGATGCCACTGAAGTTTCACACTGTCACATGAAAAATAAGAATGAGCCTTTGCCTGCAGCAAGGTTTCTGGAAGGTGGAAGTGTCTTTCTGAAAGTGTTGTTTCAATTGTAATATCTACTGATGGCAGTGGATCAAACACAGTTAAGATGCAGACATGACAACCTGAGGTGATTTGGAAATCAGCGAATTCATGCTCTCTTCATCCAATCTCTAGCTTTCACCTACAAAATTTATTTTTTAAGCTGGTGACTTTTTCATGTATTTTTTTAGCAGTGAGAAATATGGGTGGATTCTCAAAAAAATCCTGTCCTTGGAAAAGCCCTGAGTTGTCTCTGTGTTCACTTGGTTAGCTGCATCGCAGTATTACTCCATTTGTCCTCCTTGGCAGCCTCAGGGCTGACCTCAATTCACTATGTGAGGGTCTGCTTGGACACCAAGGGAATTATGGCTGAACCAAGTACCTCTGTACCTAACACTGGCCACAGCCTCTCACCTCACAGTGCATTAGCCTGTCAAACTGTTGTCTCTAGGTAACAAAATTGATTTATGTCAGTAGGTATATTAAGACTTTTCTTGTCATATTGATTTATGGTTTTCTATGGTCATATCTTTTTTTTTTTTTTCAGTTTAGTTTTAGTATGGAACAGTTAGATGCATCCTGACAGTTTTTTAGGTATTGTCTTCCCTCTGAAACGTAAAAATTTCTGGATGTCTTGGCAAGTCAGATTCTCATAAGACAAGAAGTAGCCTAGGAGATTATATAATATTCCAGATAAATGAGGTATCATTTTATTTGTTGTTAAAACTTGTATCCTGAGCTAAAAGTATAACAGACTATTGCCACAAAAATCTTGATGCTATCCAAAACAACCAGCTTTCTGTGAGTATCCTTCTCAGCCAAGACTACTAGAACCCCAGCTAGTATACAGAGGTGTGTGCTGAGTTGTATATGAAAGGTATTGGTACCTCAGTGAAAGGGAACCAATATTTATAATTTTTTGCATTGCCCAAGAGAAAGTCAAAACTTTAGAAACTTCATTTTTTAAAAACTCAAGAATAAAAGAGTTTTTAACTCAAAACTTAAAACTCAAAACTACCCTCTATTCTGATGTAACATTATTTAGGTTTCAATCTACATATTTTTTAAGATTTTAGATGTAAGAAGGAAAAATCTGTAAATGTAAATTTTAAAAATTGCCTATGACTTACTGTTCTCATCCTTTGCATTAGGGTTCAGTTTTCTTTTCCTGTCTGTTAAAGTAAATATATACAAATTTAGCATAAACATTTCTAGATTTGAAAGAAACTATATTGTAACTATAACTATTCAACAAATCTTTAGATTAAACTGAGCTGTAAGTACAGTTGTTATTAAATAATATCAAATAAATAAACTTCTCTACATTTCTTTTATAAAACTTGAATCAAAAACTTTACAAAACTTGAATCAAATTCTGAAGTCATAATGTTAAGACTCTCCTTTCATGACTGTAAATACATATAGTCTGGTTTACTGGAGTCTGTTCATGTGCAAGAAAATACTAGCTTTATTAGTTTTGTACTACTGCACATGCAAACAAGGAAGAAAATACTGCAATAGTCCTGTATCGCACCATTTTAGTTGTATAGCCATAATGGAGTTGAAAAATAAAAATTCTGTGTAATATATTGTAGCCAGAGTGTCTTTGTAGCTATGAAGAAAACACTGTTCAAACTATGCTTTTACAGTCCTCACTCAAGGCAAAGTTTGTGCTCTGTACAGAATACTAACTGGTCAGCTTTAAAAATGTATCTTTCCGTACACCTTGTCTCACATAAGTAACACAGTGAGGAAAATAAAATCCAATTAAAATTGTCCAAGATCTCATATTCTACCCTCTTGTCATCTAGAAATAAAATGTGACTGAAGTCATGCAAATGTGCCTTATTAAAATTTCCTCAAGGTTGTTCACAGGAAAAAGTAAAGAAATAGTGAAAAGTTTCACTATCTGAAGTAAAATGTACCTTTTTTGGGTTGCTCATTCTTGAATGATTTTCTCTTCTGAAATATTATTAGTGCAGAGAGTAGGACAGCTACAGTCACACATATGGGGATGATTAAAGAGATCCGGAATTTTTGTCCACTATACTGTGTACTCATTAAAGCTGTTAAAAACATTAAAGGAGAGTAAATTTATAACTTACAAAACAGGCATTGTTTCTCAAGTTATTGGTTCTGTTCCTCCAAAGTCTTGCTCTGACTGAACAAAGGATTTGTAAAATTTATCAACATAGTGATTTACACTCATATTATGAATAATTTGTTCTGAATTATTACTGTGAAAAGCCTTTAAAAAAGCCAGTCAAATCTTTCATTTTTATGGGGTTTAAGTTTGTTACCATCCTATTGGCATCTGCCTTTGAAATATTTCTATATATTGATGAGACCTCCTCTCAGTCTTCTCCAAACTAAACAGTGTCTCCTCATAAGAGAGATGCTTCAGTCCCCTCATCATCCTTGTGGCTGTTGCTGAACCCTCTCCAGTACCTCCTCTCTCTCGTGTCCTGAGGAGCCCAGAACTGGGCACAACACTCCAGATGTGGCCTCACTACTGCTGAGTAAAGGAGCAGGATCATCTGCCTCAACCTGCTGGCAATGTCCTTCCTAATTTGCCCCAGAATAAAATGTGCCCCAGGATACCATTAGCTTTCTTGGCTGCCTCATGGAGAGCTTTTTGTCTGCCAGGATTCCTAGGTCCTTCCATCCACTTCACAGATGTCAGCCCCAGCCTGTGCTGGCACACGAGGCAATTCCTCCCCAGGTGCAGGACCTTAGACTCCGTTCAACCTCACTAGATTTCTCTCTGCCCAACCTTCCAGCTAATCAAGGTCCATGCCTTCAGGTGGATCACTCATGCACCCAGTTTAGTGTCACCAGCAAACCTGTGGAGAGTGCTTTTGATTCCTTTGTCTGGGTTGTTGATAAATTGAATAAGACTGGACCCAGTACTAATCCTTAGGAAATGCTACTGACAGCAGGCTTCCATCTGGACTTTATTCCTCTGATCACAACCTTGTGGACTCTGTAATTTACCAGTTCTTGATCCTGTTCATCTAATCCATATTTCCTGAGCTTAGCCATGAGGATATTAGGGGTGACCATGTCAAAAGCCTTGCTGAAGTCAAGGTAGACAGCTAGATAGAACAATTAAGTAGGAGACCATCAAGGAAGATGCCCATGCAGCTGAAAAAATTCCCTCTGTATTGGCAGGAAAATAAGGAAAGCTACTCTAAAATTAAAATATACAGAAAAATACAGGCTGGTTTTTTGGAGTGGAAGCTAGCTGAGACTTCAAAGACACAAATAATACTGACTTGTTCAGTTAACCAAGAATCAATATTGCACTGATTTCTAGAACTGAACTCCAGTGATAGAGCATAGCACATGATATATGTATGAACACTGCCATGTACAAGTTCAAGGTCATACGAACCTAAAGTGGAAAAGTGACCTGAAGTTTCTCCATTCAGTTCTTTATTCCAGAAGACACATGTGTAGTTCTCACTCATATTTGGTTTGAATGTCAGGATGCTGGTGACATTGTAGAGACCATCTGCAGTCAGTGTATAGGTGGTATTTGCAGATCCGCTGAGATTGAAGTTCTCATTTTGCCAGAAAACCTCTGCCAGAGGAAAGCCTTCTGACTGGCATATAAAAACAAACTTGTCTTCACCTGGTATTCTCATTACTTGAGTATTTATTCTCTTGTAAGATGCTGCATGAGAAGTTTTTGAGTGAAATTGTTGTATGCAACAACAGTCATTTTCCCACTTCACTTTCCCTGCTTCCTTTTAATCCTATGCATTGTCTCTGGTTATATCTGTGGAACACTTATTTAAAATGATGAAGGATGTTTTGTAGAATAATGCAAAATGAATTATTCAATCCTTACCGTGCCTACAGCAAAAGAACACACTTCAGTGTGTTTATGCAGGGCAACAGTTGACACTAAATTTATGATTTATTAAGACAGAAGAGACAAGTGGAATCTTATGGGACTTATTTTCACTTTTAGAATATGCCACTTCCAGAAAGCCTGATTTCATGTTTGTTTTACCGTAGCTTATAAACAGTGTAATGTTTTCATCATATTAGAAAAAGAATTGACTTTTCATAGGAACTAATGTGGGTCTTAAGAATGTCTGTGTCCATTTTTGCATTTGATAAATATTTTTATTTAAATATCTGGGTGGAAAATGAATGCTGCCTTGCATCACACAGACATGCAACTAGTGGGAAACACCAAAAATCTTTCAAAGATCTAGACTGTCTTATTTTCCATTAACATATACGTTTATTACTAATGCCCATTTGGCTTCAATGGACACAGAAAATCACATGTCCTTGCTCTGGGAAATGTAGTCACTTGGGGAATCCCCAGCCACTTGGGTCATTGCAGCTGGATTCATAAGTGTATCAAAGCATCTCTGAGAAACTTTTTGGAATGACCAGAGGGTGGCCCAATAAGGGGATCAAAGGAGACGAGGGAGGTGGTGGCACTGGAGAAGAAGGCTGTAGAAAGAAGGATGGAAGGAGAACAGATGTTGTCCCTCCCCTGCACCAGGTGCTCTGGGAGGAGCTCAGCTGTTGAAAGGCTAGGCACCACTAAGACGACTGTTTTGGTTCAGCTGGGGGCTGAGCACAAAGTCTTGGTGGGACAACTAGCAAAAAATTCCTTCAGATTAACAAATTTCTACAAGCCTGTAGGAATTTAGTAGAGACATCTCAACAAGCATACAATTAGATTTAATTTAACCCCTCACCTCTTACATCCAAAGCAATGTATTTGTAGTCCACGCCCTGGTAGTCAATGAGACAAAGGTATGATCCTGCATCTGTGATCTTAACATTGGTGATCTGGAGGATGACTCGTCCCAGCTTCAGTTCACTGTGCAGAAGTGATGCTCTTCCTACATAATCAGGATGTTGAGATGGACAGAGTGCGTTCCCATTGCAGAAGGTGCACACCTCTTTTGATTTCAACAAGCCCTGCCTTTTCTGCTCCCAAATGACAGTCAGAAGTCTTAGATCCACTGAGCCATTCACAGGGAATCTGCATTCCATGGTCACGTTGCTCCCATACTCTGCAGTGTAGAGCTGTTGAGGAACTTCAACTGTAAATAAAGCTATGTATGGAAAAGAGAACAGTTTCATCAAAATATGTTCTGATTTTCTTTAAAGTTGAGCAAAACTGTGTCACACAGTCAGGGGTATATGGCTACTGATTTGACTAAAAGTTTTAAGCATTTTTTGTTCATATTCACACTAATATTTTTACCATATAGTAATAATAGCAAATCATCTATATTCTGTATTGATTACAGAGTCTGAAAGATGAGGGCAGAGTGGCCAAGTTTTTGGTGGTGGGTTTTGTTTGTTTTTTGAGGTTTTTTTGCATTTTTTGAGTAACTTAAGGCTAGGCCAGTGATTACACAGGGACCATTTTTATCAAACTGTGATATGGTCTCTTACATGTCCTAAGGTTGTAATAAAAGCAACAATTAATTGTGGAAATTGTAAATCTAATGTCACTATCCTTTACAAGAAGGATTACCAGTGTAGTTCCTGTTAAACGGAGTTGCACTGGATAAATGTGTATAGCTCAAAATTGCTATGTAGCAATTACAGTCACCACAAACCTGGAACCATGTGAGTATCATTTGATCTCATGCGTTTTCTCAGATATGTGCAACAGTATTGCAGAAAACATATCAAAATAATCTCAGCCATTCACCCAATCTGAAATTAATATTGTTATCAATAGGTTGCCATTTTAAAGTGTACTTGATATGGTTATTTCTAATACATCATTCAATATACTTTGTTACTACTTTCCATATTGGATGTGCTATGTATTGGTAGACAATTCAGGAGCACTTGGAAGTGTTGGTAGTGACACTGCAAAGAGAAGTCCATGCAACTGTAGCAAGGAAGAAAATTTTGTGAAAAAGTGCCTAGCTCCTTCTGGGTTTTAGCCAAGCTGCTTCTGCTACAGGCATGAACAGGGGAACACAAGTGATTATACTTCACACCATCTCACACTTGCCAGTGGGCATTGGTTGCTTTGGTCATTCTCCTTCTCACAGCCATGCCACTGATGCTGGACATCTCAGCTGCCAATACACAATATGTCCCCTGACTCTGGAAAGTGACAGACACCTGTCCTGTGCTCAGTCAGTGCCTGTGTCTTCTATAAGATAGAAAGCAGAGGCTCCAGACATTACTGACCATTCATGCAAGTATTGCTGGAGGTGCTGAAGCCCACATGCTAAAAGCTGCATTAGTTCTGTTAGTGGAACTGAAAAGCAGTTTCTCTCTTACCTGAAACCATGGAGATCTGTATTTCCAGCAACAGTATTGTGAGGATTTGGAACATTTTCTCAGGTAGATCTGAAATAAAAGTTTTGCAAAGAATTGCAAAGAAATAAAGAATTGCATTAGAACTTGCAACAACTAACCTTCTGCTGAGGCAGATCAGAGCCATGCTAGCCTTTAAAATCCATCAGAGCTCATAAACAGCAAAAAAAGAAACAAACTCTAGGCTATCAGCAGAAACTAGGAAAATCTGTATTAGAGCAACTCATGCACACACAAAGAATATGAACCAATGGCAATGAAACAGTGGCAATAAAGAGAAATGAAACAATTCCACAACTTCAGTCATGACATTTTCAGGATCTGTAGCTTGCAGGCAGTTTCAAATAGTCTGACAGGGAAATGCTTTTATATTTTTTACTATCCACAAATAATAATCAATTGCAATTGACTTCTCCCATGTAGGAGAGATTCATGAACAAGCACAAGCAGATATTATAACTGTCTGTACATGATCCAGTTTACAAGATTTTTAACCCTGCTTTTGTTTCAGCTTTGCTTTGCATGGGGTATTTTGCAGTTTCCTATTGCCTTAAACCTAAAGACCAGGAAATCCCTGAACACATTGTGAGGCAGTGGAAATCTCAGGATGGGTAAATTGAAGTTTGCTTCAGAAAGGATTAGAATGAAGACTTACTGCTGCTATTCTTTCACTTTACATATGGCAATGTCTGATGTGTACAAATCGCTTTGTATTACTGATAGTAAACCATCATCCCTGGAATAATTCAAAAGAAGAAAGTACAGTTTTAGAGTGAATGTATTTGTGTTCCAGTAGCAAGCAAACTATCACATATTTTTCATACTACTGTATACAGACCAACATAACTAAAAAGAGGAAAAAATCCAAACAACAAAGAAGCACCAGAGGCAAAATTCATACCAAAACTTATGAGATAATAGAAAAGACAGAAGAATTACTTTGAATAAAGCTTGTTAACATGTAGTATAATCTGAAAAGAAATAGTGAATAAGACCCAGAAATAAGCTACAAGGAAGTAAAGAAGAGAAGGAGCAATTTTAGACTTCCCCAGAGCTTGACTTACTGGAGGAGGGGTTTAATTTTACTTCCCTATTCTTTTGTGGGCTCAGCTTGAAACATTCTGGTTCAAATTTTCTCAGGTGCTGCATTTCTCTCATTGCTTCTACCCTTGAGCTTTCAGTATCTTGGAAAATGAAGCTCAAAGCTTAGCAAATTAGCAGGCGAAATTATGGGACTTTTTGATGTGATGTCACAAATAAAGGTTTATATGCAAACTACTGTAAGCAGACTTATTACATGTAAATGAAAGCTAGTTACCTTTATCAAAGGTATTTAATACATGATGAATCATAATTACTATGGCTGTGTGAGAAAGGAGCTAATAAATACCATGAGTATCTCTATCTTCCAGATGCAGAAGTAAAGACTGTTACTATTTACCATCCTTCGTCTCCTACTACACTCACTTCTCCACACAGCTTACCTATTAGAAGATAGACTGAATGAAGAATGAAACTATTTCTCATCAATATTTAGATCCTTGGATTAATCTTATGTGAGACATTTTAGGTATTCTGCTCTCTTTTTATCATCTAGAGTACATTGAAAATGCAGAGATGTTTATTTTTTAATGTAGGAGATAGTATTTTAAAAAATACACATATTACTGATAGTAAAAATAAGAAGATACACAATCTGCCCCAGCAGATAATCATAATTATTACATATCAAGAAAATCTTGTCTGACCAGAGGGATTAGTTTTAGAAAAGCATTACACATAATATAAATACACAAAAGAAAACAAATATTAGAACATTTTAACTTGGGATACTGAAAGCAGTCATAGAATGCTTGTGGGAAGGAGGAAGGATCTGTATTAAAAAGATCAAAGATCTATTAGCACAGATGTGTATTAGAAAGATCAAGGATTTGTCAGCAAGGATCTGTATTAGAAGGCATCCTTCCTTATTTCCATAATCTCACAAGCAGACATCAAGTTGTTGTGCGATCTTAATGCAATTTACCCATGCAACTTCATCATGTGGCTCTGACACACTTCCACAGCATCTAGAGAGTGATTTCTTCTGAGATTGCACTACTAACCATTCATGGTGTAACAGAATAGCCCCCATGTTCTCCCTGCTTTTCAGAAAACATATGTCATGCCCTGCTCTTCAACAGTCCTTGTACACAACTATCCTAACTTATCCTAAGGCTATGCAAAAGTCTTTTGTTTTTCTGTTAAGAAAAAGGCCACTTCTAAAATGTATTCATCATATGCCTGTTACAAATTCACAGGGATAAAAGAAGGAACACTGTGCCATAAAAATTAGTACTTAATGCATCTTACAGCAAAGTGAGGAATTGAAAATACACATCTGAGAACAGTATGAAGTAGCATGACATTTCAAGACCAATTCAGATGAAGTCAGTAAATTGATTTCCCAGACCAATCTGCAGAAGAAAAAGCAAGTTATCACACAGTGCTCTGTGATTATGAGAGTTAAGTCGTAAAAACCTTGGATAATTGAGTTGGTAAAAAGCATCACATCAAACATCTAAAGATCATCATGGCTTTTTAAGAGTTGTAATAGTTTCAATGAAGATTTGGGGCCCAAGACAAAGTTTGAACATGACCAATGAAAACAAAAGTATGACAATGATCAGGGAAAATGAGGAATATAATATTTTCTCTTTGTACAGCTTTTTTGCTTTTACTGAAAGTACAAAGTTGAAAACCATACTTGACTTCATTGGGCCACAAGCAATATATTCTGGTAAATTTTCTTAATGAATGCTGACTGAAATCCAGATGGTAATGATAATAAATTGCTGAAGTTCCATCAAAGATGGAAATTATACTAAGTATTGCTTTCTCCTCTTGATTCATTCAGTTGATCATGCTAGTAACTTTAACCCTGGTCCCAGCTCACTAATCCAGAGGGTTTATAACACTTGTCTAAAAAAAAATGGGTAATTTTTGGCCTTACTTCGTACAAAATCTTTAGTGGTTGTCCAAAATCCTTCTGTAAGGAGTGAGAAGGACATTTCTTGTTCCTTTGGAAAATTTAGACTCCCATTTCCAACTGTACAAGCTCTATGCTCCATGCAACTATATGATTCAATTTTCAAAATAATGTATAGAATTTATTCCATTCTACAGACAGAAGTGAAAAGGTACTTATCTTGACTGGATGTTATAAGGATGCTCTCAGGAACTGAAACAGGTGGCAAAATATGAACATCAATCTGCTATACGCTTAAACTGTGGAGCCCTTAAGCAAAAGCTTGGGGAGTTCATTTAAGTAGCTGTGCTTTGTATAGACCTCTTTGGTATGTGTTTATTGTAATTTACTGGATTCTATTTTCAGAAAACACTCATGTGTGTTTTCTCCACAGTGCGTTGGCAACTGAGGTTGGCACTAGTCTGGTGGTAAGAGTTAGGACTGATTTGGCATTAGTGACAACTCTCACAATGTTTGTAATGTTAAGTTTACAAGAAGTATTTTAAGCAAAGGAACATGAAGATCACAGAATATTTTGCATTCTACTCCACTGTAATAATGATTGAAACACACATCTGAGTAATGTAAATTAAATCCTACTGTTTTCACCCATGAACGGTCATAATGCTTTTCTTAAGTAAAAGAAGCATCTTAATGTAAGATCCTCTACCTTTGATTAGTACCCTTGCTATGATTGCTCCTGCACACGGCAGGGGGTTTGGAGTAGATCACCTTTAAAAGTTCCTTCCAACTCAAATCATTCTATGGTTCTGTAGTTCTATGATTATTCTCAACACAAGTTTAACAAAGGATCCTGAACATCCTGAGAATCTTTGTGCTGCTCACTAAACAAAACAACCAGAGACACAGTCACTGATACAGGGACCTTATAGTCTAATAAATAATGGGAAACCCTTTCCTGGAAACATTGTTTCAGCTATTAAAAGATTTGTTTTCCAGCAAATGGATGATTTAGAACAGTAAACACATTTGGTGTCTACATAATGAAATTTAGCAGCATTAAGCAAGGAGAGCTTTTTAGATCCATAGCTTCCACTAGAATAATCAGACCAGTTGGAAAAGCTAAACAAGATTTCAAGCACACTGGCTTTCCTCCAGGTTTAAAGCAGGAGTCAAATCAACACAGAAGTTCACAATAATCTCTCAGATTTCACTCTGGAATACCAAACTATTAAAGGACTAAGGAAGGGATACTTGGTTCTCTTTAAGTTCAATGGCTATGGTAGACAGACCCTTCTTTGAATTGTATTTCCCTGAGACCAAGATATGCCATTGGCAGCACTTCTGAAGTGATCCTGCTTGGTTGTAGCAGGTATAATACAGTTGTTTTTACAACATAGAGGGAAGTGGGGACATTGAACTCCACAGCTGGGAGCTAGGAGGATGGAAATGTCACCAGGCTGGCCAGTTGGCCTGTGTTCACCTCCACACAAACTGTCCTGTACACTTCTGCAAAAAGGTTTTGCAAGTGGTCTTGCATCCTGAGACATCTTGAGCTGGTAGACTTTGTTACAGATTTGAAATACAAATATTGCAGTTGATCTGTTCACTCCTACATTCAATGTTTTTGCTCCTCTGCTGACAGACTCTGCAACGTTAGTGAGCTGAGATCAGCTATGTTTTTGTAATGACTGTGCTTTTCCTAACCCCTCTCCTTCTGCACTCTCTGTCTTATTGTACTGCAAAGCTAGTACCCTTACTAAGCACAGGCCAGTGCCTTCTGGAAATAATCCAAAATTACAAACTCACCTTAATCAAAAGCAATCAAGCTGTGTTAACAGGCATCTGACTTGGCTCCATTTGACTCTCCTTGTGTGAAATGGAGTATTATGCTCAAAAAAACTATCTTCTCATGCACCTATGTACACAGCAAAAGATTATATGGTCCCAGTCACAGTTTCTTTTGTCTTTTTCTGTTAATTACTGAAACTCCCCTGCCTTCTGTACATTTTGCAAAAACTTGCATGGAAGCAAGTTTTCTCAACAGCTTTCTTTTAACACTCTCACATGTGCAAAAAGACACAACTTGTTGACATCTTCATGAAATGGCTAAACTGATTTTACTTTCTGTGGAAGGATCCAGTTTAAAAAAAAGAAACAAACCAAAAAATTAAAGAAAAAACTTTAAAAATACTAGGTCAGAAAATAAACAAGAGAATAAACAAAAAACAAGCATTAGATACTCATACAAACTACAACTGTTCCGTATCTCACCATCAGAAAAAAGGCACTTTTTTCCTATTTCAGGAATTTAATAAAAAATCCTAGCCATGCATATTAAAATTTGTTCAAAGGCCATTTCTCCAGCCTGTCTCAGTGTATTTTGTGGACAAAATCTCTTGTTCTTATTTTCTCAAACCTGCCTTATCCAAATACCACCTCACCTGGTGTTCTTCTTGTCTTTTGCACACTTGTTGCAGTCCCTTGTTGCCCACCTCGCCACACAGGCAATTTATTGTTGGGACAATTGGTTTGTTCCTGATGTTTACACGTGATGGCCTATTTGCATAATTTCAGTCTGCTCTCCATCTTCCTTCAGCCTTCAGATGAAGATATATAATTTCTCACTTCCTCCTTTGCTCACACTATCGGTGAATTCTCACTTTCCCTGCATTGTTTAACTGTCACCTGTTGAATATTTTCCACTGTCAGTTTTTTGTTCCATGACAAATATAATCATTCTAATACAGCTGAATTTTTTTTTTCTATAGATACTAGGATAGAATTGGGGTGAAATTTTGTTACATTTAAAAAGCAGCTGTGTATATCATAGAACTTTTCAGAGCCTTTCCGCTGTTAGCAGCATTACTGAATACAGACTGACACTCTGGCATGATACACTGCAAATTTTCTTTTGTATCTCTAGCTTCTACAGAAAGAAAGACTTCTTAGAGAGGCACAAGAACTTCTCTTCATAGCCTATGCTTTTTCTGGGATGCAGAAGGTGAAAGTCTCCAGACTTGCTGTACAATCAAAACAACCTGCAGGTAGTATGTTAGTAACAACTAAAAGAAAGTAAACAGGAATATATAGATACAAATATATACAGAGGTTTTTTTCTCCATTCAAATCCTCCCTGAAATTCAGGATGAAATATTTACTAAGAGCTACATCCTCATATACAAGCTGAAGAGGCTCACCAGCACCACTCCTCTGCCTTTGCCTATGAGAGAAGATAGAGTTGTAAGAGAGTTTCAACTTCTAAAAATATTAGGGTCAGAAATTTATATGGACCTGTGTTTTAGGATCTGGAACTTATCCAGTCTTTCATTCAGAATCAGAGTCTGTATCCCAGTAATAATTTGAAAATAAACTTAAGTAAATCTTAAGAATCTAGGAAAAAACCTGCAACCCATCAGCCAGAAATACAGGAAAAATCAATTTGCATTTTATCAGTGTTATACTCACATCAGATCTTTATGCAGGTCATTGCAATCTGATTCATGTAACAGCAAAGATTCCCAAAACTCTATCCTATTTGCACAATTGCAGAAACTACCCAAGTCATATGACAGTGTATAACATGCACCAATAGCACAGCTTGTAGGCTGATCTTATTCAGCTTGTAGGCTAATCTTTATGTCATAAAAACCTGACTATGTTGAAAGGACTTTTCTCGGGACATTGTTAGTTTCAGTTTCATGCTGAATGTACACTGAGATCACTTCTCTGCATTGCTGAGAATGTGCATGCATCCAACAAAATTATACAAATCATTCTGTAAAATCTATGTGCTCAAATTCTGCTTTTGATTATACCCATGATTTTCAGTGGGTTTATAACCATTTAAAGCAGTGTACAGCATTGGCATCTGAACTTGCATTTACTAGGACTGCTGTACATTCATCATAATTTTCTCACTTTCATGAGATTAATTTTACAAGAATTTTTCAAGCAATTACCTAATATTTGCAAAATCTATTTCCTCTTAATTTTTATCTAGGTTGATGTTATTACAAAAAAAAAATCACTATGAGGCTAATCAAACACTTCAGTGAGGTTGTGTATCTCCATGCTTACAAATGCACCAAACTTTACAAGACAAAGCCTGTGCAATTGTTTTTACGATGTCACTGCTTTGAGTGGAAGATTGGATTAAGTGACTGATAGATCTCCTTCTGTTATGAAAGTATTTTGTTCTATCAAGCAGCTTTATCAATGGACGCATCTTTTCATTTTTCATCACTCTATCTTTTAATTTATGATGACATAATGAGTGAGAGACATAAAAGAGATACGGATGTGTTTCTGCTACATATTCTCTTTTGTCTCCTATTAGATTCTCACTGCTCGTGAGAATTGTGCTCTACCTTAACACAAAAAATGATCATGGCTTTACTCCTGAAAATCCTAGCTGGTTTGGGAAGATGTATGATGATTGCCTGCCTCACAGTTCCAGACTGATTTATGAAATTACGTCTCCTGCTGCCTAGTACAGAGCAAACTAGTTCAACAAAACCACTGCTACATTACTTTATTCTTCTTCAGTAAGCTTATCATGTGTAGCCCTGTCACACAAAGTAATTCATGAGTAGTCTCACCTTTTCCCAGAAAAGCTCCAATGACTTCTTTGGCAGAGGTCAATGATTTGGATGACAGAAAAGAAACACCAAAGTTACTTTACAATCACCATCACCATCTTCTGCTCACTCTGAGCTAGTCCTGCCTACAGTATGTTTTCTTCATGTGTTCCCATATTGGGACAAGGAGACAGCTCAGTGAAATTGCCCAAGAATCAGTGACTTGCCTTGGTCATCGCAAGAACCCAGTAGTATCTGACTTGCCTGGGACAATCATATACTTGCAGAGCCAGAAAAATATGGAGAGAGAGAGAGAGAGAGAGAGAGAGAGAGAGAGAGAGAGAGAGAGAGAGTGAATCTGGGACAATATGCTGAAAAAACAGAAGCCCTACTGTTAAGGTCTGCAAAAGCAGAAATTCCACTCTTAAGACCTCTGTTGTTTTCCTGGCTAGCCCATGCTTGAATGATGCACCATTGGAATTTTTTAAACCAAAGGGGAAAAGGGACACAATCAAAAGTCCTGCAGTTCTGCTCTATGAAAAGCTGTGCAGGTCAACAGCAATGATTCTATTTTTTCATATTATTAGATCTTTATTGGAATTGTAATTGTCAATAGGTTTCATATTCTACAAAATTAAATGCTACATCAAAAAGCAGGCCACCACACTGGTTCATAGTTACATTTGTAAAATAAATGAGTCCTGAACTGAAATAGCAATAAGCCAATTTTGATTGTGCACATGAACCAGGCTTTTCTGATCACTTTTGGAAATCTAATAATACTTGGCTACTAGGAAGTAAAATGCAGCTTACTGAAGCTAAGTCTGCTCCTGCTTGCTGCTGTATTTTGTCTTCCAGAGAGCCGAAAACCCTGAAGCATCATGCAAATGTTTTTAATGGAAGAAAAAATGTTATTACACATATAGTGTTTAACTACATTTTTTGTGTTAGGACAGGAAGGATTTCCACTTACCTAGTTCTCATAAACTAAATGCTCTATTTTCACTTTGGTGTGTATTCTCCCTGTGTAATGAGTGGAAAATACTTGACCTGAAACCACTTATGGCATTGAAGGATAAACATGTGGGCCTGTCTCCCTGTATTCATAAAAGTGAAGCCACAAAACTTAAATTATACTAAAAGCTTAATTTCTAAAATAAGATTGGACAAGTTCAGCTTTGTATTTCAGAGAAGTTTAAAAGAGAGCTTATTTATTCGTGAGGGCAGGGCTTTTTGCTTTACCTGTTATTCACCTTATGTTGTGCTTTTCTAAAGAAGTAGCAAAATTTTATGCTTCCCATCAACCACTCAGGAATTCAAGCACTGTCATTTTAGAAGTTAGGGTTCAGCTAAAGAATTTCTATTTTTATCCTCTCATTTCATTATCTTACTCATCTGATATACAGCACTTTCAACAGTAACCTGCCCTTTCTCCTACTGGGAAAAGAGAAATGGAACAGTTCCTGCTGTAGAGTAGAGTTTGATAAAGACATTAACTTCAGTTCCATAACACTAAGCAAGCACTGCCTTGCAAAGGCTTATGAGAACTAACAAGAAGAGACTTCTTCACTTTCACTGTAAAATGCACACAACTTGTCCAGTCTCAAACAGGAAGTAGAAAGTGAAAAGGTTATCTTGTCTGGAAAGGGAATTATTTATGTGGTGATATGATTCTATATTTTTGTGCTGAGTCAGTACTTGGTCTACAAATGGCCCTGATATTTCAAAATCTCTCTGTAGATAATTAAAATTTGGCTATCACCTTCAATGACACCCAGATTCAAAAAGCATGTTGGGAAGCAAGAGGAGATATTCAAGTTCACATAGTAACCTTGAAGAGTCAAATGGGAAGAATCAGTATCAGAATATACAAGGTCTACAACGAATCAGGGAAATGACTCTGTAGTAACAATTTTACTTAGCTGTGGTTGACCAACCCCATTATGATTCTGACAGACATTTCTCTATTCTACTAAAGAGGACAGCTTTCCCAGATTATTAAACAAAACCTTGCATTAGCTACTTTGAATACTGCCAGCAGTGAAGCCCTGCCATTCACGAATGAGGACTGTGTCCACATTCTTGGGACTGCACAATACATTATTTATTTTCAAATGAAAAATAAAATCTGAGTCCAGTGAGATTCCAGTTCTCTGCCATCTGTTCTTTGTGGGAGCCATTAGAGGAAGGTCATGGCTGTAGACTCTCTCCTGCGCCTAAATCTTAGATACTGTTTTTTCTCAGAAATATGCAAATAGAGCTTATGCTACCTGCTGACAGGTTAAGGAAAGCAGGAAAAACCACAAGAAAAGCAAAACGTGTTTTATTAAAAAAATACAATTGTGAATACCATTGTAATAATTTTTTTTCGCCTGTGTATGATCCCCCCCAAAGAGCTATGCACTTAGCAAAATATAGCATAACAATAACTTGTGAAAAAGGATCCAAGAACAGGTTTCTTCAGCATTTCTATGTAATCACATGTGCAGTTATTTCATGTCCTAGAAGTAAGTAGGTTTTCCTTTTTCCATTCCCAAGAAAACAAAATGGTAATCTAAAGCAAGGGCTGTTTTTCCTAAATGTCCAAAGAATTGTATTATCCCCAGACTGTGAATCAGAAGACAGTGAGCAGTAAACAAGTAGTGCCAGCAATATCATGAGGAAATTAAATGCCCACGATCCTTTTCAAAGAAAATATCAAAAAACTTAGTATTATTTAATTCCCATACCATAGTTACCAAGAATTTTAAATCATCTTTTTCAGGCTTAGCTGAGAGTATCTGGTATTTTAATAATGAAAATGCCCTGCATGTATGGCAATTTGTCTTGTTGCACCTTTTATGAGGATCAAAGTATTGAAAAGATTCTTTAAGCTATGGAAAACCAGTTATGTGCAGGAAATTGTGAGCTCAGGTGAAGAAGGAAGAAAAAAAGGTTCAGAAGATGACCTATCAAGAGCTAGCTATGGAATTCATGATGGTCATAGACCTAAAGTGCTTTACTTGAAAGATACACTTAATTAAATTAAATGTTTGAAAGATACATTTGCCTAAACTTGAGAAGGTAGAAATTTTGATATTTAAATAAATACCTCACTATCTAGTCACATATATAGAATCCATTCAATAATTTTTTATGCTATAATAATTTTTTTAACTTCATTAAATTTTTCCTGTGTTACAACAATATAGAAGATTGCCATCACACAATAAATACAAAAAATAATATCCCCTTCAATACATTGAACACAGAACATTTGAGCCGACAAATCTTCACAATAGAGGGAAAAAGTCTTCCCCTGTTCTCTCTAGGTCTTCTCAATTTGCATATCTGTAACAGGAAGAATTATATGAAAAAATTATCAAATTACAAAATGATGAATGCACTGAACACTTCATAGTTTTGCACCCCTTTCCTAGAGTTTGAAGGTACCAAAGTTTCCTTCATCTAAAATTAAATTAATTAAAAGATCAAACAGGAAAAGATGATCATGGGAGGAAATAAAAGTGGTAGTTCAAACATACAACAGTATAGCAAATACAATGAGATTGCTGTTGCTTAGGTCCCCCTTTCTTTCAAAACCTTTTAAAATTCTTTCAAATACATTTAGTGCTCCCTCTGTCAGTATTCCCAGTGGCATATCCCCAGACCCTAACTCTTTGCCTTGGAGATCTACACCTGCAGGACTGGCAGGCTTACCTGTAAGTTTACTGTAGTAAAGCGTAGCAGGGAGGGATTTGGGATGCAATTAACGCAAGTGCTTTACAAGAAAGTGTGAGAAAAACCTCAATAATTTCACCCTCCTGTTCTACACCATAGGATGTTTCACAGGTTTGAGATATTTGATTCATATATTTTCTTGCTTTGTTGAGAGAGAATCGCACAGCTTGGGACCTGCTCAAGTAGCTGTGACAGGTTCCTGTCCCCTCCCCCATTGCCATCACCACCCTTACAGATATGCATGAACAACTCTTTCTATAGCAAAAGTGGAAGCTGGAAAAAGCGACTGGTTTGGGTTTTTATATATCTCCACATCACATTTTCCTTTGTATATCTTTCTATTTTAAAAACTAGATTCATTATTTGATGTAACAAACAGTACACAATGAGTTATGATGGTGAGTTTGTAAGACACAGAATGGGAGGCTGTATTATCTCTTGAAGGCTCTGTCTGTTGAAACAAGAGGTTAAATAAACTAGTCCTGAATCAATGCTCCAGTGACCAGGATGGTTTATGCTGTGTAAAATTTGCTACTAATTTTTCCTTCATCATTTATACTTACATTTCAGCTCTCTGTCTTCAAAAGAAGCATCTCTGCAGTTGTGTGTATCCTTATCTTTTGCAAGTTCTGTAAGCAAAGGACATATATACACGCAGCAGTGAGCATAGCTTAAACTTTTCCTATAGTGATAGATCTGTATTAGAAACTGCCACCTCAGGCCACTCAGGATCTAGAGTGACTTGAATGCAGAGCAAGGGATGAGATTAGCACCAAATGCTGTTTCTGTTCGGGCAAGTACTCTCAAGAGAGTTTTTCTTCAGAAAAATGCCAATAGCCAGCATGAACCAATTTTCACACAGCAATTTAATTTGTGGTGGTCTCCAAATACCCATACCACAAATTAAAAGTAAGTCAGCCAGTAACCATCTTGACAGGCAGCAAAAGGATTTTAATCTCTTCTCTCCGGCTGTAAATATTAAGTCTCTTTTCTTCATTTTTTTCAATAGCACCTGTCATGATGGTACTGGCCTTCCACTGAGCTTTGCTCATAGTAAATAGCATCAATATCACAACACAGAAACTAAAGCTTCCCTGAGTTTCTCTCAACAGGGCCAAACTCTCTGTCATGAATGTTGTGACAAAGACCCTCAAACGCATGCTATGATACTGGAAAAAAAAGAGGAATGTGCCAACACAGTTCAAATTGCAGCAAAAAGTCTGCACATCAGGATGTGATGCCATTCTGAGCTATTACGTTCCAGGGAGCCTGTCCCATCCTATTGCAGACTTTCCAAAACACAGTAAACTGCTCTGTCCTTTTCTTGTGCATATCAGAAGTGCATCAGTTCCTGGAACAAGTATGCTTTTCATTCCTTTTAAAAGGATGACACAATCACAAAAAGCCATTCTTCAATTGTAATTTATAGTTGTTATGTAAATGAAATGTAGAAAGCATTATAAAATGGAATTTAAATCTCCATTTGGTTGTCACCATTACAAAGTTAATTCTCAAGTAAGAGAATTTCTTATTTCTACAAGAATCACACTCTGCAAGATTTATGTCATATGTACATACTTGCTATTGATAGACTCTCCACAGGTGTTCTGTTGCTCTTATTTGCTCTAGCTGAAACAAAACAAACAAAAAAAAATTTAAAAACAACCCAAAATACTTGCCTTAGATCTAATGAGGAGCTTAAACACATTGGTGGGAGGGGCACACATTACATAGTGTAATTATTTGTTCTCAAAACACTAAATTTCTTCCAAAACTTTAAAATAAATTCTTCAGTACTCCCAATCTGTTGGTTTCCTTTCCAACTTCCTTTTCTTGTTTCTAAGCTGGAACTCCATTGATACTATGCACTAAAATCACTGGAAAATACTTGTTCAAATGGTTTCTCACTCCATCTTTTCACCCAGAATTTGAACATATCAGAAAACAGGGAACAGAAAGGGGATCATCTTCTCAGTGTTTTTTGAGGGGAAAAATGCTCACATTCTGGGAAGATTCTGTTCTGAAACAACCACTTGTCCAGTAACCCAGGACAGCTTAGGATTCAAGATAAAAAACTTATTGTCACTTATAGTGTAAACTTACAGTTTAGCTTTTGAATCAACTTGTAGTTTATCAAACACACACACATGTATGTGTGTATGTATAGATAGATATGGAAGCTAATGTGATGTGCATTATCACATACACACACAAACAAATATTAGTCAGGCAACCTAGGAAACTTCTGACCTTCAATGAAATCCCCAGTGGGATTCTTTTGAGCAATCAAGGATTTTGCTGTCCCTTCTTCCACTTTCATGTTCTCCTCCTATTCCTATTATGTTCTTAGGGCAAGTATATTGTTATACTTGCAGGATTATCTGCAGTCCTCTTGCAGCCTGTTAGAATCACCTGCAAGTCTGTTAAGCTTATGAATACTTCTCTCAGGACTTTTCCATAGCCACCCACCTCCCCCACCCAACCCATGAAAGAAAAAGAAATTAACAGTACTTCTTTCAGTTTAAGTAACAAGTTTAAAACTTTTTTTTTTCTTTTATTTTGGGTGCTAGCTATAGTCTTTTCATACTCAGACAACCTACAAATTATTTCTGCAAGTTTTTATTTTGTTAGCTAGCAAGTGAAAACAAATTATTGCCAAATACTTTAGCTTTTGTATATACTGTGATGCTGAAAATATCCAATATTAATTCAGGAAGTGAACTGAGAAAGCTCAAAACTTAGTGAGGAAATCAATTAAATATTCACTTAAAAAACCAGGTGCTCTCACATTTCAGTGAAATTCTCTATTTCAGAGAATGCAGAATAAGAACCACTAAAAAACCTCCAGTATCCTGTCTGCTACCAGCATTCTGGTCCCCAGTCAAAAAGGAGGACACAGGACAGGAACCTTCAATTTCCAGTAGGTAAAAAATAAGTGCTTTGATGATGCAATAGGTTAGACACTATTCTTACTGCTTACATCCTTACCTACAAGAAAGATTAACAGACACACATGGCTAAGTGGGGTTTGTGAGGGGCTGATAACGTGTTTCCCTCTGTCAACTTGCTAGTATCTACTCTAGGCCAGTAAAGAAAGAGAAATAAATGATATGGTAAAAAACTGTCTCATTCCACTCAGCAAGGATGAGTTAACAGAGCAGATTGATAATAACTGAGACACTCTAAAATAAATAATTTGCATACCTTTTCTTATGCAGAGCAGAAATAGAAGCACTGATCCAACAAAAGCAGTTGCAATGAGAGTTGCTCCAACAAAGCGTCTGCTCTCAGTCTGGAGAATGCCATCAGTTGAATCTTCAAGAAAAACAGGTGGGGGATAAGACATTACATAATTGCATAGGATCCTGCCTTTGCCTTTCATTTTCATTGTATTATTTTCGCTATGAGCAATTAAGACATAATAACAACTTTATAGATTGTGTCTAAGGTCAGGTGTTAATGGTGCACATAACACTTTTTTCAAATAAGGTGGGGGGAAGCTAGAACATATTAATATTTTTCTCTGTTCTCTGCATTCCATGTGATAGTGCCTTTGATCCCATCAGAATTCTGCTTGTCAAAGTGTTAGATCTGGCTTAGTTTCCCATCAGGATTACACAAAAAAGGTAATTGAAAAAGAGGACACAGTTCCTTTCATCTGGTAATGATTGCTCCAGATGGAAAGGGTAAGTGGTCTCCTTGAATCCCAGATATTTTTCTTGTTAAAATGAGACTTGCCCATTGAAAGAATTACTTGGTTTTCTCACTCTAAACATGGCTGTTTCAAACCCTTGTCATGTCCAAAAAGTGTGACTGCACAGGTGTTTTTAAAACTAGATGGTGAACTGAATCAGGGAAATGACCTCAGTAACAGTCTGATGAAGAGAAATACTGGTTTTGAGTTGGATTGGGTCTCCAGTCTGGTTGAAAACATATCAGGCTACATTGCAGAAAAGAATAATCAAAAGCAGAAGCAGAAGAGGAGCTGCCCAGTTAAAAGGTTTAATTAGGAATTGTATTGGTCTTGTCCATTTAGGAGTTTTCCTTCAATTCTGACTTTATGAGGGAAAAAAAATCTGTATACAAGTACTTAAATTTAAATATGCTCAAAGCAAAGGCTGTAGTGGCAGGAAAAAAACATATTGTTCAAGTTTATGTGACAGTAATCATCAACAAACTAGAATAATCTTGGAAGATGGAAGGATTTAATTTCCAGATGCTACGTTACATATCTTGCTACGTTCCATATCTTCCAAATAATGGAACTTTTAAAACATTTAGACTCAATTTCCAGATACCTGCAGGTCACACAAAATTCCTGTCTTTAAATTCTGACCATACATGCATGATTAACATGTTCGTATGGTGAAAGTATACATTAATAACAAAACTTAATGACACAGGTATTTCTTTCTAGCCTCTTCAAAATTTGGAAAGAGAAAAAAATCACAGCTGATTCGACTGGGACAAAATTACATTGGCACCTTGAAGTGTATTACCATAAATGAAATTTAGAAGTGTTACCTGCTATGTGTAAAATGGCAGTTGTATTTTCTTGTAGTTCTTTATTCCAGAATATACAGTAAAAAATGTCATCAATTCCACTTTTGATTGTGAGGGTACTTGTCACACGATACAACTGGTCACTTGCAGTTTCAAATTTTGTGTTTGCCTTATAAGTCAAATCTTCATAGTTTCTATTATGCCAAATCACTTCAGCTTCTGGGTATCCTTCTGACTGACACGTCAACTTCCATTCGTTGTGTCCTGTTCTCACCACTCCTTGGTTTATAATTCTGTAAGGAGCTGAACAATTGGAAAAAAAAATCATTACCATTAGGAAGCTAGAAGAACAGCCTATATTAGATGAAAGACACCTTTTCTTTTTCCCCAGCCCCCAGGATCAAGTTTCAGCTTGGATTTTGACAGGAAAGGTAAGTAACACTATTGAGTCTGTAACTGGAGGTACAGGATTTATTACAATTTTGATGTGGTTTAGAAAGCTCACTAGGCTTTATGGTCTTTGTACTCTACACATGATTTTGCAACCTGATTCCTTACAAGTCATGGCAGGTTTAAAGGACAGAACACGGATTCAGCCTAAACAGAAGTGCCAAGTTACACAGCTGTGCAAGCACCATCAGACAGCTCCTGTCTCCAATGAGGTTTATTTAACTGCTAATCCAGATATATCTTACTTCAGGGTCTCCTCTGAAATCTTTTAAGAGTATCAGAGTATTGAATCTCTGGTAGTAGCACACGCACCCTTAACTTTCAGGTGGATTGTCTTGTAGTCAGCTCCCCCGTAGTCAACAACACAGCGGTAAACCCCTGCATCTCTGAGCTTCACATCAGTGATCTGAAGGACAGACTGTCCCAAGTTCAGGCTCTCTTTCAACAATTTTATTCTTCCCCTAAAGTCACTGTGCTGATTTTTGAGGTCTTCCTCTCCTTTGCGAAGTACATAAACCTGCTTCAACTCATCTTTCTTATCCCAGCTGACACTTAAATCTCTAAACTCTAATTTCCCATTCACTGGAAATGTGCATTCCATGGTCACATTGTTCCCACGTTCCACAATGCAGAGTGACTGAGGAGCTTCAACTGTAAATAAAGCTGAAAAACAAAATTTGGAAGAAAACTTAGTTTTTAAATAATACACCTAATCTTTAAAGTCATGTCTTACCATAACCATAGGAAATTTTAAGGACCAAAGTATCTTCTCTGTTCTGAAAAGTTAAACATTTTGGTATGTAGCTGTCCAAGTATGTGATAAAACACAAGACCTCTGCTGTATACACACAGAATGGGCACTCATATCTGCAGACACCTGCTTTGTGCACACACATAGTGTGATGCTGTACTAAAAACAGTGAACTGTATATGCACAGCCCTCAGCTGTTGCTTTGAGGAAATACTGCCGTGGTAACAGGCAGGTGTTAGTAATGAGAATGTTCTGTTTATATAAATGCCAATTGTTTTTTACCCACAATGTTAAAGAATACACAACATTTCCCAGGTTTGATAGAGTCTAGAAAACCTTTGGTGTAATGCTAATGGTACCTTGTTTGAAATGGTGCCTCTGCTGGAACACTGACAGGGATTTTAACCTGGCCCCATATCAAAATACATGCATCTAGTTTAATGTAAAGCTGTGCTTAGACCTTTTTACTTAAAACATTAAGGGAAAAAACCTCAAATGCTATCAGCTGAAGGAAAACTGGAGAAATTAACATTTCTGTGCTTATATATGGAAAGAAAACACACTAAAATAGTTCTACTGCTTTTTACGGCTTCTTACCATGTAGGAAATGCCAGTAGAATAAAAATACATACAAAAACAAAGGCCTTCCCATGATGCAGATGGAACCTGAACCAATAAAAAAATAGACAAATATAAATAAATACTCATTTTCTGAGTTGCACTGTCAAATACACTTCATAGCAATCCACACAAAGAACTGGACAGGAGACACTGAATCCCACCCTATTTAAAAACAGGATGAAACTGCACCCAGTAGATAATCAGGCGGAAGTCTTCCTGCATGGATGGGTCCAGGAAAAACATCTTACTTTATTTGCTTTAAATATCTGTTCTTGACAGATGGCTAAATAAATCCTCTATCATTATCTGTGGATAAGTGAGTAAATACTCACAAATACCCAGTTGTACCCCTAACTATAGCAGGAAATGTTGCTCCCATTAGGAGAATGAAAGAATTTTCTATACTGTCAGTGCAGGAAATAGAACTCGGTTCTTCCCCACCTATTCATTTTATTTTAACATACTGTGAATACACCCTGCTTTTTTACCCTGGTCCCACAGTACATACCAGAAGGCTCACAAAGTTACATATATTGTGAAAACAATTACTGCTGTAGTTCATTTCATAACATGTATTTACGCAATAACAGCTATGAATCAACTGTTCACACAGTAGTGCCTTTGTAAAACAGTGACAAAGCCAGTCAATCTACAAGCAGAATCTATTGCCTTGAATTTCTGATGCTTTACATCTGAATACAAAAGTCATTTCACTTTTCTGTCAGAAGTTTTTCCCCTCTTTACTGACATAGGCTTTATAGTCCTACATAACATTTTAACATTTTAAAATGCTTATTAATATCAACTCATACATTTAATCTTCACACACCCACTGCTTTTGGTAAGTCTGCATTTTAAGCCATAAATACAGAAAATGGTAATTTGTTTCTAAATAAAGTTCTAATTTTGGACCCACAAACATCCACCAAAATAAGAAAGGATTGCCTTTAGCTGTTTTCTAGTGGTAGTTTCAGAACCTGTATAAGAAATTAGACAACTGTAATGCTCATGACACTTCCTAACTGATTAAATTCTATCTTGACTGCCATTTTTCACAATTTTTATGTTTCATCCTTCCTTCTCTGATTGTCAACTTTAAGATGACAGTGATAAAACAATTTTGTCTTGAATTCATAAGACACATGTGCCCTTACAGTGCTGTGGCTTAAGGGAACTAGACTCCTTCTAACAATTTGATTCAAGTTACTTCTTTTCCTCAGACTGCTGCTGCCTGATCCCAATAGCTGATTTGCAGCAAGCAATGCATATGGAGCTGAGAAAGGAAGGCAATCCATTATATTGTTAACAATGTAAGCATAGTCTGAAAACAGGCACAGGAAAAATTCAAATACTCTCAGGGTGCAAGATCTGATTAATTGATAAATCCTAGGCTTCAAAAAGTGGTTAGGTACCAGACTTACTCCTTAGCCACATGTGATGTCCTTGAAAGCACTAGAAAATTGCAGCCCAATCCTGTGGGTCCCCAAGAGCTTCTCTGAACGCGTATGCATCAGAATGCCTCCATCATGATTCCCCTGCTAGAGTAACATGCACTCCAGACCACCAACTAAGCTCCAACATAAAGCTTCTCAAACAAGACAGAGGTATACCCATCACACAAATGTACCATAATCACCCTTATTCTGGAGACAAGCCTACCACTGACACTGACTGGGTATAGTTCACTCCCCGTATCAGAATGACCAGAGTTGCAGCACACTCAGACTCAAAATACTTTCCTTTTTTTTTATTTTAAAGTAGAGGCTGTAGACTGCTTGTAACAAAGCAGACTGCTTGAACTAGTACACTGCTCGGAACAAACAGTATGTGCTCTACAGTCAGGATACTGAAAGATACCCATACTGCTGCCTGCAACCCCTATCCACCTTTTTGACAGGAAAACTGAGTATTGGCATGATCTGCAGGAAGGGTGCTCTGATTAACTCCTGGAAGACAGACAACAAGTTAGCTTTTATAGTCCCAAGAGCCATGTTTATGTCCTGCAATTGCTGACACTTTTCAGCATGCTTTCTCCCACTGGAGAGGAAAACAAGCTTTACAATACACAAAAGAAGTATGACTATTACTTACAAATTTCCTCAAGACTGAGAAAGTTTGCTGCTGCATTCAATTTTTCACTTTCAGAGGGAAAAAAATGTAGGTCCAGGTGAAATCCAGGTGCACATGCAAAAAGAAAACCACTCCAATAACCATGATAGAACCTTCTTCTGTTTTACCCTGAGCAGAAGAATCCTCTGGATAGTTTGAGACCTTGACATCAATCAAAGTCCTTTACTAAAGCTTGCTATTTTTCTTACAGTACATACCACAATGTCCTTTCTGTCCTCCTGCCAGCTTCCAACATCTGTGGCAAATAGTTTTTTAAAAGCAAAGTATATTCTAAACTGTACAAATTGCTCCTCAGTACTGCTGCTGCACGTTTCTGCCACAATCAAATGAAAAATACAGGAAAAAACAGAACTATTTATCAAAAGACTCCATGTGACAATTTAAATGTTGATGTAAGTACACCTACTTCTTTAGGAAACTTCCCCATTATTGGAAAGTTCCCCAAGTGGGAAAATTCTGTATTGCTAACAGTGGTTCACTGTAACCAAACACACGAATGCTGCAAAAACTTGAACATAAAATGCCATGGGCACTTTAAGAAACACATAATCTAATCAAAGCTATGTGTAAGCACCAGTCCTTGGAATACCGATTGCGGGTGGTTATCCATCTACACACACTCAGGGTCCTAGATTATTAATCTCAAGCCACGCCAAAAAGCTGCTAACAACAACTAGAACTTCCCACACAACTTTCTCATGTCTGTAAAGGTCATAGGAATAGAAATAATGTAGGAATAACGGGAAAAGCATTTCCTGCCCTCCTCTTGTAAAGACAGATATTCTCTTCCCAAAATTTGAACACAGTGAAGGCCACTTGCCTTGCTAGTGTGTAGTGAAAAAAGAGTTCCTAATCCTATATACTACATTAGCAAAAAATTGAGAATACTATCTTTTTCATTTTCTTGATTCTAGAAGTCCTTTAAGAATACAGAACCCCCCCTCCCCCCTCAAGCATTAGAAGCAAAAAGATAAACTCACATTAACTTGTAGACTGTACAGGGAGAACCGAGTCAACAGCACAATAATACAACTCTAACCATATGTTTCAGTGTAAATTCATTCTCTTGTCTTCACATACATCAGAAAAAGGTTGAAATTCTCAGAGTTAAAATACTGTAAAATGAACACTCTAAAAATTTTCACTGTTTTCTTCTTTCCACTTGACAGCCTGTTCACAGTACCTGTCATGGAAGAAAAAACACGTAATGTACAAAACTGATATGGTTCACGTTTTTACTTGATGTGTGAGATGAATGTGGAAACCGTGGTATATAAAATAGCTGAATGTAACATTTAGGTTGTAACAACCTGAGACTACCTTAGGAGATTGAGGGGGTGGATATTCGCAGTAGGTGAGACCGATAAATGTTAATTTCCACTGGTTTTTTTGCTGCTCTTAAAAATAGGCTAAGTTATATTGTCTCAGTAAAGGAAAAAAAAAAGGTGCAACAGAAAGAAACTGAAACACATTTATAAAATACCGTGAGATCACAGAAGCCACCTTTCAACGTAGTGACCTTTCAATGTCAGGAAATTCAGGAAATTAGTTTCTGCTTTTTCACTGCTTACCTTGAGGTCACAGGGTTGCATTTTTCATGTAAATTTTTAGCAGCAAATAAAAGACCTGGACAGGTGGTGTTTTGCTTTGTTGAGTTTCTTTTTGTTCTTATTGTTTAATTTTGTTGCTTCTACACATATGTTCCTATATATATACATACACACACACATATACACATCTACATGCACACAAGCACATCTTTGCACATCTTACCACTGCTGTGGTGGAGTTTGAGTTTTGGGGTTTTTTCACCTGTTTTGCAACGAACTTCCCGGACACCTATCTCAGTCCTGCCTGCCACCGTGCATTCCCAAGCAGACGCCTTCAGGGAGCACGCCCCCGGGCAGGCTCGGGTGGCCGCCGGTGCCGTGGTCACCTCAGGGTGGGATGAGGCCGGCGCAGCACCGGGACGGGCTCCGGCCGCCAGCAGCCCCGCGCCCCGCATTGCCGCCGTCCGGCTCCTCCTAGCCTGGCGGCTCCTCCCTGCCTGGGGCTCTCTCCCGCGGCCGCCGCAGCTGTGCGGAGCGCCTCCCGCCCCATCTCGGCCAGGCCTCGGTCGGACCAGGTGTGCTACACCCCGGCCCCGGCCCCGGACCCCTCGCTGCCTCTGCGGCTGCGCCGGCCGCGGCAGTGCCGGGAACTGCTCCCGGCCGCGGCCCTTCGCGGAAAGCCGTGCCGAAAACCCCCCGCGCCGTGCTCCTGCGCCTCACCCTTCCCAGCGCTTCAGGCCTGGCGGAGCAGGGAGTTCTCCAGGCAACCTCTCTGTTCCTGAGAGCCGTGAGCTCTAAACAACAAAACCAAAAGCAACATCAGTACTGCCTCACCCTGCGTCTGTTGCCTTTTCTTTATCCTTTCTTTTTTGACATGGTGAGATCATTTATTGTAAATGGATTGCTTGCACTTTCTAAACGGATGCATTTCCAGTACTCATGCGGAGGACTGGAAATACATCACAGTATCCAGGATATCCATGAATTCCCGGAGCTATGTCCTGCTTCTCGAGAGACAAAGAAGCAATTTATTTTAATAGCTCTGTTCCCTGCCATTTAAAGAGCCTCCTGGGAAACAACCTCCAATTTAATAAATTGATAATATGATCTGGACATTCAGTGTTGTGTATAGTTTTTATGCTGCAATAATATTTCTTAGGTTATGAAACATAACAAGATCAGCCATAACTTTTCTGCGAGAAAGCAACCTGAAATAAGAATATTACTCAGGACATTACCAAAGAACCAAAGAGTGGTTATGAGAGTGTTTTACTAATGAGTGTATTTACAGGGTAAAATATAAATCAAATACAAAATTGTGATACACGGTAGCATAGACGTCTAAGAGATGTGTACTGAAAGAGGGGAAGGACACCCAAACCTCTGTGCTCTCTATACCCTAAGCATCAGGTACTGCCACCTGCAGTATGAAGTTAATGGTTTTGTGGGCCATAAGCCAGCAGGTGTTTGAGAAACCACAGGAATCCCTACCGGGAAGCCATCAGGTTTTCTGTTGATACAGCACATTGATGGGGAGGTTTTTAACAGCAATCGGTTTAATTATGTTCAAATCTTCCAAAAACATATAACATGAGTCCCTCAGAAAGAAGACTGTTGATATTAGGTTATGCAATAAAAACTCCTCTGCACACCCCTCACACTCCTCTGCACGCCCCTCACACAGACAGACAGACTGCTGTCGCTGCTGCTTCCAGGCCCTTCCCATAGGATATCAGCCCAACAGAGACATATCTCCACAAGCACAGAGAAGCACAGAGGTCTCAAGGCAGGTAGGAGCCCAAACAGATGACTTAGAGGAAGCTCTCATTTTAAGAAGCTTCAAATTGTTTAGCAATAAACATGACATTTGTAAATGGCAAATTTACTTACACAACTATGTGGTGTACGTGAGTTACAAAAGAGTCACAAGACCAGACAAAATAATCGTAAGCCAAGCTATGACGTTTCTTTCCAGTAAGAACAAAAAATGACTGCAAAAACATTCCCAGATTGAAGTGGAAGCTTCTAGTTTATGATAAATGCTTTAAGTTAACTAAGACCAGATAACATAGGGACTTCCCCTACAACAAACAAAAAATGCTGTGTCAAAGCTACAGGCTTATCTTTGCTCTGTGTAGCTGCTAGGATTTTCCTTCACACAGTTCCTATTTTCAAAAGTCAAATAGTAAAACAAAAAAATAGGTAAAAATCTACAAGGTTGCAATCATCTTTCTTCATTAATGTAAAATATTAGAAGTCTGGATTGTTTTGCTGAACATTCATTCCTAAAATGTAAAAAGAAAAGTTACTCTTACAAGTTAAATAATTAGTTATTATGGGGTTAAAATGTTTTCTGGTCATCTATGTTTACAGTCAGTACACTTCTGGCATACTTAAGTAAATATACTGTAAAACAAGGAAATTGGCTTGCTAAACAGTACAAATTCAGGACATTGGTCTTCAATTTATTTCTTCAGTTTCTTTCAAACTAGCTGTTTTGACTGATAAATTTTGGAATTCAATTTTGTAGATAATCTTTCAATTTCAATTAAATCAGTCAGGCAGACTGATACAGATACAGCCTACTTTCCAGATACTAGTTCTACAAGCTATCTCTAGCATAATATGTTTCCTTCTCAATCTGGATTATATAATTGAAGAGAATAATGAATTGTTTAACATTCAAGTCATTATGGTAGAATTCAAACTGATGCATCCAAGTGCATTACATATAAAGATAAGAGGAAGAACACTTGCTTTCTTTCAAATATTTCTTCTAGTTCTAATTCTGTGTTCCTCTTTCTTCCTCATAATGTAAAAATCACAAATAAATTACCTAATAAAAATCTGTGTCAGCTCAAATTACAACTATTTCATTTTTTACTTGACTCTTTTTTTTTTTTTAAATTAGGTATCACAGTCAGCATTTCCAAGGTTCAATCATTTTTGGACCAGCTGTTTGTGGAGAAAATATGCCTTATAATTTAAATATTATTTTAAACAATATGACAAGAACAAGTGAGACATGACTGCCTGTCTAATGGATACCAGATTTGTGTTACTTTAAATGTTACTTTTTTTTAAAATGTCTTTATGACTTTGCATGGGTCTTTTGTAATGGCAGCAATACCTGTTGCTTTCTGGACTAGAGAAATACTGCCTACCTACAGAAATGCTGACAATCTAACAGCACCGTGCAATATATGATGCTGTCTGATTTTTTCCTCTCCATACCATGACCTGACAGACTGGGAATTAGAACAGGAGAGGCTATATCCCCCAGTGTGGTGCCATGAATATTTACAATATCAGTGAAATCCTATAATTCAAGCCACAAGTGGTACCAATCAAGAGAGGTAAGAGCTGCAGCCCCTGCTGCAAGTGGGCTCCTGCTAGTGTTTGAAGTCTGATGTAGCTCAAAGCAGTCTCCCTTCCACAGGCAAGAATCACAGTGGTTTCTTATGCCCTATGGAAACTAGTCTCCATTCTCCATGCTACTTCTTAAGTCCTAGATCCTTTCTTCAGAAACCTGTACTGTTTTTCTAGCACAAAGTCACAGTTCTGCTCCTCCACCTCTCCCTTATCTGTTCCAGTATTATTGAAATCTGCTGCCCCATCGTGCTAACCCCTCCATAGAAAGCAGATCTCTGTAACACGGAGGTTTGCCAGGGCTGCACTACAGAGGTCTAGTGCACTCTGAAACTCCTTTCTCCTCAAGGAAAGATTTGGACAGACCAAAATGGTTTGCTTGGTTGCAAGGGGCTCAGTGGGTGAAGATGGATGGTATCTTTGGTAACCTGCTTTGAAAGATTGTTATAGTCTCACAAATTTATCAGTCACAAGTCTCTCTGATGAAGTCTCGTTAAATACCTGTCAGTGGCTGCCAGTGCAATAGTGCCATCTTGCGTGGAGCTGGAGTATACCAATAAATTTCTCCCCTGGTTCTCTGCTGCATCAGAGATCCAGGGGAGAAATTAAATACTTGTTGAATACTTCAAAAAGTCACAGACATTTTCAAAATATCACTACAATAATTCAAGTTCTTGGAAGTTCTTTACTTCAAGTTTTTACTTCAAGTAAAAATGCTAAGCAAGTTTCCACAAGAGAAAAATATTAAAATATTTTTTCCTTACTTTTTTCTCATTTTTGCTCTACCAGTAAAAAAAAAAAAAAGAGGAAAAATGGGAAGACAGCTGTCTTCTTAGTATTTTTTTAAAGAAAACTATTTGGAAAATGCCCAAATTTAGAAAATAAGTATTGTCAAAACCAGCATTTGCAGATCAAGATATCAGCAAATTGATGGAGTAGACTGTTTCTGGAAAAATATTAATTCTTGCAGTAAGACAAGATGTCAAATTGCACTGTGAGGTGGTGTTCAAAGTGCTGTGTATCCTCACAGACTCAAGTTGGAAAACTGAATGAGATACTCTTTAGTGCCAAAAGAATTCTGGATATTAGAGCATGCTGTTAATATTATCAAGGCTGTAGATTTGATCCCCATATGGGCCATTCATTTAAGAGTCAGACTTGATGATCCTTGTGGGTCTCTTCCAACTCAGAATATTCTGTGATTTTGTAATTCTAGCACTTATTTGTATCACTGTTTTAAAGGCCAACTGACAGAACATAATTTCTGACTCAGTATTTTTAAGTATGAAAATTTAGTTAAAAATACTGAGTCAGAAATTTAAGTATGAAAATTTAGTTTCTTTGGATTTCAAAGCCAGGCTGTAATTACGGATGATGATGTCATGAAAACATTCTGACACATGATGAAAGGTAGAGCAAGATAAAAAGCGTTAAGCAACAAAGGCATTTTTAATTATTTTCCTTGTTGATTTACATGTATTGCCTAGATGTATCACCCCCGAGTGGTAAGCCTACCAGGGCCTGTGTGTCTATTGGGATGGGTTTCTTCAAATTTCTTGAGATAGTTTCTATAGCGGAAGAGTGGCGGGACCCAGGACAGGCTCCTCCCGGGGGCGGCTCTCCTCATCCTCACCCGGTTCTCCTGGCTCGCCGGCACCCCCTGTTTCGTGTTTTCTGCGCTGCAGGGTGCGATGGGGCTCGTCTCCTCGAAGGCCATGAACCTGAAAGCCTGAAAAGGCAGCAGGAGCTTACCGGCTGCGGGTACCAGAGTGCGGGGGAGGCTCTCCCGCGGCTCACTGCCTGGCCACGGCTGGACTGGCAGCTTCACCTGCTGAACTGCGCTGTCCTCCCAGGGTTAAAGGTGCTCCGCCAGTTCCTGTGTGGTTACCTGGTGCAGCAGGTTCAGGTGTGTAAAGCACCTGTTCTCTGTGTCAAAAGACTTCCTCAAGAGTCTGTCTTAACAAGTTGTAGAAGTGGAAGCTATCATTAAAGTAGCTAGACCCTAAAAATAGTTTTGGAAACCTACTTTGAAAAGTACATTTATGTTGAAGTTGAGCTGTGTTACTGCATTGTAACACTGGAGTGTTAAGAAACATATATATGTTAAAGTGAATCTGTTATAATGGAGTTGCTAAAACATGGATCTTATACTCTTAAAAGATATGAGTTAAATATGTTTCAACTCTCCCACCATTAAAAAAATCTTTTAAACAGTTCTTTCTTTAAGTTCAATCAGGTTGCTGCAGCTGAATTTTTCTAGAAACTCAGAATAGGGCATGGGGATGTTTTATTCCCTCTCATAAAATAAGAAAATATCAGCAAAGAAAAAGGAAAACCAGTTTGATTAGGGCTCAGAAAGTTGTGCTGAACAGACCTACAGTATAGCACTAGCTTTCTGATTTATTGTTAAATATCTTGTAACTTACTCATAATATTTATATGCCAAGTGTTGGAATGCAATCTGAAGGATTTAGCTGGAGTCCATTCCTTTAGTTATGCATTTAAATTGAACACAGGTAAAATTTTTAGAATGTTTATAGTGATGGATGAACTTCCAGTTTACTAAATTGCCAGTAGATGGCATATTCTAGTTTATAAAGCAGTGTGCAGTAGTAGGTTTTGTAGGATCACAAGTTAACTCCGAATGTGACCTAAGAAGAAGAAACATAGCATAAGGAAAGATTATATAATAAAAGAGTGGATAACTCTTAAGTGTTCAAAGAAGAGCAACCTTTTGCATGACTTGTAGACATCATTTTCTGTCTGTGCTGTGTTACATGTTTCTTACATGCAAACACAAGTTTTGTGTACAATTTTCCCCCCCTCCTGCAGTGATGTGCTCCTCCTACCCCCAAGGTTTTTGGAAATCCAAATAACAGGAAGATTTTCAGTTTGACAGATTGATAGTGAAATTACAGTGGAAGCTTGCTTCACAAACTGCTTCTCTGTTGGGTAAATAAAATTGAGGAAAGAGCTTGAATTCAAGCTAACATTTGTAGAGGTAGCTGCAGAGTTTGAATGCCAGTCTTTGCCTTGGCTAGTTCTGGCTCAAATGCTCAGGCACTTATAAAAAACAAACTTTGAAAGCAGTTACAAAAATTCCCTTTCAAAATTATATATAAATGTCCAAAATTTTTGCAAGTTGTTCTTCAGGAACTTCCCCTTCACTGTATTTCTTCTTTTTGACAATAGTTACACTGAGAATAGTATATTTCTTTCTAGCACTGCAAACACCTGATAATCTCTGATTCCTACTGTGTTTGCAGACACACCTGCCATGTTAGAAAAGCCCCATCTTTTGAAAATACATGAAGTGTACAGCTGAATCGGGTGTAAAAGATTCAGTGGGGGCCAGGAAGAGAGCTAAATTCCATGTGATTAGGGGATGGAAGAATGTAGCCCTGCTTCAAACTTGGGGAGAGTGTAGGGAAGAGGGAAGACTGCCATTTGTCTTTTCCATATGTGACTAAAATCTGTGATGTGGAGTTTACTGCTAGACTTTCAAGCTATTTGTAGAAAATTATATAACCTGATATATGTGCTTTAGACAAAATTGTGACTAGAAATGCTTGGAGAAGTTAGGTCATGCTAGGACCAGAATGAAACAGCTTAACTTAAAGCATTGATATATATTCTTACGGTGAAATACTGGGACTTGGATGCTATCAGTTCACCCATCTTTCTCTGAAAACCATCATATTTATTAATAAAATAGAAGCTTACACTTGAAGCAATATGATGTACTTATACAATATGTTCTTGTATAAGATATTCAAAAATAGTGATTTGTTTTAAATGTAAATCGACCCCAAAACAACATGTGGGATCCGAACTTCTCAGAGCTCTTCATAGCTTCTGAACGTTCTTAAAGAATCCCATGATTAAGATGTTAAAGAAAAAGGGTAAAATTGTCACTCCAAGCTAATTGATGTGGATCAACAAGTCATCAAAATTGTTTCACCTAGAATGCTTGCCTACTATCAGTATGTTGTGGCAGTGCACAGAAATTAGCTAGTTACTCTTTGGGTAGACCTGGAATGAAACACAGTAGGTATTGGTGAGAGAGTCAGAGATTTTTGTGCTATTAATTTCTGTGACAGAACACTTTTTTTTTTTTTTTTTTTTTTTTTTTTTTAAGAAAACAATCCCGAATAGGCGTATGCTCTCCTCTGAAGAGAGAGAAAATGCAAAGCTGTTTAGTGATTGACTTATTTCATGTGGAAGATTGTAGATTTGAAAGAGACAGTTGCAAAAATAAGAAGACAATAACATGATAAAAGTTGATAAAGATTTCTCCACATCACCAACTGTGGTGCATGCTAAAGCTCAGTCAGTTTTAGTCATTCTGGTATGTGCTGGACAGCCAAACCAGCTTGACTATTTTAGCATAAGACAATATTAAAAGATGTTGTACATGTTTTTTTTCTTTATGCCTTTCTTGGGATAACTCTGAAAAGGAGGCATTGTGGCCTTGTAAATTGTATCTTAATGCTTTTTGGAAGAATAATAAAACCTCAACTCTTTGCCTTGATGTTGAAGGACTTGCCAGTTGTTTGTAGTGTCTTTGTGTGGCTCCAGAATGAAATACCAGTCTGTGTCAAGTGGAGACTGTTTGTGGTAGAAGTTTGTTGAGGCTTCGTTTTTATCACAAGCCTGCTCCTTAAAGTGTAGCTTGCAAAATTATTTTCAAACACTTTACTATCTCAGATCTACAGCTCAAGACTAGTATATGGCCTTGCAGAGTGCTTTTAGTGAGGCTGAATAGGCTAGAGCAGGTCTCTGCTCCAGGCCACAGAGCAGTTTTAGCAGATTTTTATTTTTTTAATGAGTTCTATGTGTCCTCTTAACACAATTAAATGTGGGAGTTGCAAATATTTTTTTAGTTTTAGTTCTGTACTTTCTGTTCTAGTTTTCTTTTATTCCTTGTCTTTTTTTAATATCCCAAATGTATACCTTAAGAAAGCTATTGCAATAACTATTTATTAAGAAAGCCATTTTAAAATGTACAAGGCAGCCTGGAAAAAGATGCGTATCTGAAAGTGGCAAGTAAGAATGCAGAAATGTTTGTGGCCAATTATGCTTTCCTCAATATGGATCAGAACACTTTAAATATTTCTTATTAATATTTCTAGATGGTGACCTTACTGGCTAGAACTAGGTGTCAAGAAGCCTGACAGGTTGCTTTTAAATAAGAAATTGTCTGACTTCACATACTGTGAAGATATATTGAAGATACTTCCTAAAGACTTTATTGTGATGAGAGAGACTTAAGTTTGGTTAAATGCATAATACAAGTGTATTGCCTTCAAATTTAAAAATACAAAAACAATCTTGTATACTCTGTGTAGCGTTATTTAGAATGATATGAAGCAAAATCATGGTAGAAGATCACAGTACAGATTTAAATTTTAATTACCTGCCAAATAATTTGATTCTAGGATTGCATAAAGCAGAGCTTACTAACTTTGCACTTCAGAGTAGTATTTTTGCAGTGATGTGTAAAAGACATTCTAAGCACAATTCAAAAGGCTTTTGATTTAGGAGCCTCACATAGAAAAGCCTAAGTCCTCCTGCCAAATTTTAGCCAGATTTCCTAATACATAGAGAGGAATCAAAAATTCTCTCTTTAGTTTTGAACAGAACCCCACCAAGTCAGTACTATGCCATTACCTCCTGTGACACCCCACTCCACTCTGCCAGTTAGATTTTAGTTTATGTGCTGCTGTTATTTTTATACTGATTTTGGCTCTAAAAAGTTGCTTTTCTTTTCTTTCCTTGGGAAGCACTACTCAGGGGAAACTGATTAATATCCCAGTTTTCCTGTATATAGCATGTCTGCACTACTTGAAAGGTAACCCTACAGAGGAGAAAGCTGAGATTTTGTTTTAATAACAGGGTTTTTGTTTATTTTTCCCAGTGGTATTATAAGAAGACGAAGATATCTTGATGTGTATAGGAATAGTACTGCATAATAAGCAGTGTTTTCTAGTCCATACAACTAAAAAAATTAAGTCCTAGTAGCATTTAAAATCCTTCATGACTGTTTTCAGGTATATCTCAGTGAATAAGTTCTATTACTTAATTAGAAGAATTTTTTTCATTGGAACTCCACAAATAATTGGTGATACACTGAATCCTTTATTGACTGACCTTTTTTACTGTTTCTCATATAAGCTTCATCATTAATAATGAGATCTGAATTAAGGAATACTTTGTAATTTTGTTGTATCACTCTTTTCTCTATTAGGAGATGATAGATGGAAAGGCATGGATGAAAAGACTGATTTGCTTTAATATGTTTATATATAACAATCAGACCTAGGGTTTAAGTGCATCTCTTGACGTTGTCAAGTCATTGAAGTTTTCACCTAGATGCATTTCTGGGAAAACTTTACAAAAAAGCAGTGAGGAGAGAAGCAGTGATTCAGAGTCAGAGAATGGAAGAGACAATTGTGTTGCATAAGGGCCTGCTTAGAGAAGTGAAGTAAACAGGGTAGTAAATGGAGCACAAAGAATTCTCTAAGCTGTTGCAGAGCACTTTACTCTGGTTTTGAATTCCTGGGGTTTGATGCAAATGCCAGGACATGAAAAACCTCAGTGTTTTCCCCAAATCAAAAAATTAATCGCATTCTTCCATCCTAAAAAGGTGTTTCTACTAAAGCAGCACAATAGGAGCATTCTGCTGTTGCAGCAGATATTAAATAAAGAAGCCTAGAATTTTAGGCTTCATCTAGTCCTGGCAGAAGCTTTTATGAGACAGTGCGCTGGGATTTTCTGCAGTGTTGATGGTTCTGGACAAAGGAAGTCTGTACATGCTCAAGCACAGATGTACACAGCCTGAGAAACAAGCACAAAGAACAAGAGCTGTCTCTGGTCACAGTACTGCAACGTCATGGGAATAACTGAGATATGGTAGGACAGTTCATGCACCTTGAAATCTCTAAAAGAGAGGTACTAGCTCTTCAGGAAAGACAGGAAGGAAAGACAAGTAGTAGTGATGCCCATGATGAGAAGGTGTAGCATGTGAGTTAAGGTCAAAGGATAGTCCACAAACCTGACACTATGGAGGGAGCATGCTGCAGGTCATCAATCAGAATGACAAAATACATGAAGAAACAAGTTGTTCTTTTAAACAACTGAAGAAAGTCTCTGGATTACTAACTGATTCTCATGAGACTGTAGTCTCCCTAAAATCTGCTGAGTATCTGCTGAAAATCTGCCATAAATAGGAAGACATAAACAATTGGGTACATTCCTGCAAAATGTGAGTAATAACTGCTTGATACAGGTGTGTATGTACTAGATGGGCCATCCAAGAGCCATCATGCACAGCTGAATTTTTTATTTACAAATGAAGGAGACCTATAATATTACAGTCAGGCTTGATTGTAGCAAGATGAGTTGCAGACCCTGGACACTGGGAGAAAGGATTTTGTCTTGCTTGGGAAACTGGTAGGCGAGATGCCATAGGAGCTTTGAAGGATAAAGGAGTTCAGGAAAGCTGACATGATTTAAGTGTCAGCTAAGTGTTCTTGGCCACAACACAGACTGAGAGCTGAAAAATGGGAGCAATTCTGTAGAGATGAGGGGACACTGGAAGACAGCAACTAGGGCATAAGTCAGCAGTGTACCCTGACAGAAGAGAGAGACAAAAGGACAAATGAGGGCTTTTTAAGCTATAGTGAAGCCAGTAGGTTGACAAAATTTTCTGTTGTCATCTGTTCAGTGCTTTGTTAAATCCATTTAAATACTGCATCCACTTTTTGCCCCCCTTCTTCCCCAGTGCAAGAATAATGTAGGCGAAAAAGAGCAGCTTTTGCAGCACTCCACCAAAATGGCCAAGGGCAGGAGCACTTCTTGCAAGGAGGCCAAGTGCACTGTGCTTACTTAGCCTGAAATGAGATGCCTTCTGGCGATCAGGATCTGAGGGCAGCCACCCACCAACTGTGAGTAATCAAGAAAGTATAGCCAGAAAGTGCAAGAGGTAATGGGTATACATTGAAACAGGATTTGAGGAACAGTGCAGACTGAGTGTAAGGAGAAACCTTTTCCCCTGCAAGGCCAATCCAGCAGTGGAGCAAAGGCTCAGTGATGCTTCCATCTTTGGAGGTTTTCAAGACCTGGCAGGATGAAAGCCCTCAGCAGCCTGGTCTCCTGGTCTGATCACATAGCTGTTCTAAGACTGCTGAGGTTGAACCCAAGTTATTTTATGATTCCCTAACACCCACAGAAGCTGGCTGTGGCTCACTGTATTTTTTAGATCCTTTGAGGGAGGATTTTCTTACCTCTCTTTCTTCCCAGACTGAGAATTTTGAGCAGTTACTGCTTGATGTCTGCACTTGTACTGGGCACCACATGCACAGCAGCAGTCTGTTGAAACAAGATGTGACTTGGTCTAACTTTTAACTGACAGCTGTCAGACAGACTTTAGAAGTATGTTAAGTGATAATGACAAGGGATGGAGAAGGGAATTGGGAATTAAAGTCTCCATGTGCTCTGCCTGTCAGAGTGCAAAAACAAAGCAAAAATCTTGTTTGTGGGAATAATTTACCTGGAAAAGAATTGTTCAATCTCCTGTATGTTTCGGAAGTTTTGTAATATATATTGCTGTGTTAGCAGATACATTTCTCCTACACTGTATGTAGAATTACATATCCAGTATTAGCATATACATAAGTCAGTTGAAATCAGAAATTTCAGTACAAGGTTATAACCATTATTTAAGCAAAACACATTAAAAAAGTATTGCTTTGAGATGACAGCAGGTCAGCACTGCCAGTCTTTCAGGCTCAGAATAAGTTATACAGGAGGAGCCAAGAATCATTGAAAGTGCTGGAAACAAAATAAAACTAGTTAGTGCTTATGGCATGTCATTGTTTTATTGGTTTTTGGGAGTTGCAGTTGGAGTGGTTTGGAGGGTTTTTTTGGTAGACTTTTGGGGTTTTTTTTTCCCTTCCTAGTAGGAGGATTTCTTACTAAACAAAAAGACATTCTTCTCAGTGGGAAAGCATCATTGCTTTCAGGACTCAAATACAGTCTCCTGAATTAATCTTTGATGGGAGACACTAAACTTGTAAGAAAATAAACATGCTAGAAAAATAATATACTTCTGACAGATCTTGTATTTTCCAATAATAAAAATGTTTTATTATAACCTGTCTACAGCATGAATCTCTGGATAGTCTCAATCCCAGTCTGCTGCTGTCCCTCCTCTCTCCCTGTTTTATTATGTCAGACTCTAAAGTGCATTCCTTTCTCCAGGTAATATTGGATAGCCAGGAAACAGTCATTGATCTGCTTTCATAGCAGTTAGTCTTTGAGAGTTTATATTGCTCCCTGTATCCTCCTGTGTGGATATGGAAAAGATTCTATATTCTTGGTTAAAAAAAAGACAAGACCAAGTAAATCTAGAAAAGTAAGGGCTTATTTTTCTTTGTTTTGACAATGCAGTGGTAGTACTTTTTATTTCCTTCTTTTTTTTTTTTCTTTTTTCCTTTTTTCCCCTGGTTTTTTAAATCTTTCCTTGGTTTTTTAAATCTTTCCTTGGTTTTTTAAATATTTTCTTTCTTTTGGGGTCACTAACATCATCTAGGTTTATTTTGAGTCATGATAAAACTACATTATCCTATTTTAATTAGGACCAGATGGTGGTATGGAAAATCCCCTATAGTTCTGTATCTCAGTGGATACTTTTACCCACCCCCCCCCGCCCCACTTTGTTTTAACAGCTTCTTTTGAAGTTTTGGCAGTGATGCAAATTAATAAAGGAAATAAAAACAAAAGGCATTTCTTCCTCAGTTAGTTAAAACTGTGGAGTAAGTGGGCAGATAGTATAAAACATTGCTAGGGAAACTCATCTTCTAGTTCAGTAAGGCATAGTCTGCTTTTTCATAGATTTCTAGTGGTTTTTAAAGTTCTTACTTCTGAAGAAATTTCTAGTGAAGTTACTATGGTAAAATGTGACAGGATGTATATAGTAAAAGAGACAAATGAAGTATTTTAAGCATTTCTTCAAGTGAAAAATGAGATTACACATTTAACAGAGATAAAGTACAAGCAGTATTTGTATCTGCATATTTAAGAACATAATGTTTCTGTACAAATAAGTAACTTCCTTAAGTTATTGGTTTTGTGATATTTGAACTGAATCATGGATTCTACACATAGCACTTTGCTGGATTTCCTTTACTACAGATACTGAGAATTTTGTGAGTGAAAGATAAGGAAGACCTGATTTATTTATCAGACAGCTCATGGGTCTACTCTGACGTCCTCTCCTCAGTTTGTTTTAAATTCCTTAGAATTAAAAATATACTAAGAATGTATAGATAATATTAAGATTGATTAGTAGAGTTTTTTTTGAGAAACAAGACACCTGACTACATTCTTAAAGACAAGTGCAAAATGTTAATGGAAATTAGATGAGGAAAAACCAAAACTTTTGAAAAACAAAAACATTAAAGTCTTTTTGATACATAGTAGGCTCAGTCTTGGTACTCCATCTTAAACAGGTACGAGGAATTCATAGAATCATAAAATATGCTGAGTGAAAGGGAGCCATCAGGATCATCATGTCCAACTCCTGGCCCTGCACCTCATAAGCCTATTGTTTGTTCTTGGTAGGGACTTATATCTGGCACATGTCCTGGTCCTTTATTCTGGAACTCTTTTTGAGTAATGAGCTATAAGTAGAAATGGAAAAGAGAGTATGAGAAAGTATGAGTAAGGGCAGGGGGGAGATGACATCTCTTTCATTTAAAGAGGATTATATTTACAAATACAATTTTGGGGTTCGGTTGGTTATTTTTTTTCCTTAATAAATTCAATTAGCTCATTACTCAGTCAAAACGCTATCAATTATTATCAGTTGATCTTAAAATGAAATGGTGCTTAAAATGCATATGTGCACTATGTTTTGACTCTTGGCAGGAAACATGGCTAGTGTTAAAATGCCAGTGAGTTTCTGAAGAAGAAAATTTTCTTCATGCTTCTTCTCTTTCATTGATAAAAAAGGAAAGTACTGACACAGGTTTCTGAAGTTCTTCCTGAGCCTAATAAAACTTTTTGTGATGACATTTTTCCATCTATAGATTTGTCACCTTATCTTTGTTAGTAAAAGATCAACTACCTCTATAATGAAACCTGAAAAATTTAATTTCTCTTAATGTCTCAGACACTGAGTCATTTTCTTCAGGATCAGGAAAATCCCTAACCTTTTCCTCCCCAAAGTTTTCAGTGAAATTTAGTCAAAAGGACTTTTTTTTAGTTCTAGTAAAATGAAACCAATTGTTCCCATTCTTTCTCATGAAGTAAAATGTAAGCAAGTTTTGCCTTTCCAGATTACTACCATCTGTTTCCCTTTGGGGTGGGAAATAGCTAGATTTGTTTTCTATTGACAAGATACTAGTAGCGCTTACGACATCACTAATGCATTTGTCTTGAAGCCTTACATAAATTGTTTTGCCCCTTAGGTGATCTGGGCTTAATTCTGGGAAATAAATGCTCTCTGGTAACAATTCTATGTCCTTATTAGTTTCTCCTCATCAAATGGAACAGAACAAGATAAATGATACCTGTACTGAGGAAGATTAGAACCATCTGTCTTGCAGGGAAAAAGCCAGTTTGGTTGGTATTAGCTGACAGATTGTATACTCTGCCTGATCACTGTAAAGAAACAAATGAAGTGGTTAACAAAGAGCAGATTTTAATAGCTATTTCTAATATGAAATGACTACCAGCAAAAGATGCAAAACAGACTGGTTGCTGCACTAGTAGTGAGACAAATATTAATTAAATTTATTCACTTAAATCAATTATACCAGCATTTTTTGGGGGAATATCTGTGACTAGTACATATCATTGTGAATACAGCTTGCAAATTTTGTCTTGCTTGGAGGTGAACCTCCAGCTTACCTTTATATATTTAGTCTCAATTTGTTGGAGGAATTTAACTGACTTCAAAGAAAAAGTGCCTTCTGAAAATGCTTCCTGTGACACAACAAATTTACCATAGTTCCTTTCCTCTTAATAGAGCAAACCTATTGTTTTAGACTTTGTTAAGTCCACTGAAGTAAAATTTAGTCTTTTATTTGCTTTCTATGGAATACTATTTCCTGAATGTTAAGTTTGGGGGGGGTGGGGAATAGCTCTTACTCAGTTATTAGTCAGATATATAAATTACTTGATTTTGTAATATTAACTCTTTGTTTTATATGTTTTGATCTATTTTACTATTCCTTCAACATTGATACCTGCTTTTACAGAACTGGCTATTCAATGACATTGGTTTGTCTCGTATAAAACTTCTGAGAATTCTGAACGCTGGTAACAGTACCTTAAAATTTCACTTACTTTTGTTGATAAGATTATTAAATGCAGGTGGTGGATGCCCTTCTGCACTCTGCTGCATGTTTGTTGCCTAAAAGACACATAGAAGAAAAATAAGAATGCTGGGTTTCTGTCAAGAAATTTTATCTTCATGCTTTGCCCATTAAATTGAGTCTGTCCTTTGTGCAGCACAAAATCTCACATGGATTTGAGAGCTTTTGATATTATTTCTTCTTTATAAAGAGTGCAATTTCAGTACCTTATTGACAAAAAAAGGAATATAAAGGATTTGGTGCTAATAACATGAAGGTCATGGGTTCAACCCGCGACCGTTCACATAAGGGTTGGGACTTGATTCTGGAGGGTCCCTTCCAACTCAGAATATTTTGTGATTCCGTGTGGGTTTTTTTTTCACACAGAAACAGTGCAGTTTTTATTCTGGCTTGTGGCTAATATTGTGAGACCCTTTTCTTTTTCTCATAACTCTTTGCTTGTAAATAATTTGTAATCTGTCTTTGTGTGGGGAAGCTTTAAAAATTAAGTTTTCTTTTTAAAGTGTAGTTTCTTGCAGTGCTAATAATTTTAATTGCTTTGTGCACTTGATGTGAAAAATATCTGCAAACAAGCTTTGAAGCAGCAGGATAAAACATTTAGGTCTGATTTATTTTAACTGTTTGATCTAGAGGCCCATTTCCTGAGATGTCTGTGGGCACGCTGATCATAGAACCAAGCAGACACTGCATAATTATTTTAAGTTGTCATCTCTGTATTGCACTCTGGTGGCTTACAATGGAGAGATAGGTATCATTATTCTACTTTTCATTTATTTTTTGCCAAAGAACCATTTGCAGCAGCTTCTTGTTTTACCTATTGATTAGAAAAAAGGACACCAAGAATAAGTCACGCGAGCTGTTAGTCTTTCATCTACCGATGAAATGCCACATATAGCTGTACTATCTGCACACTAACTTTCATACATGTTTTGGAAGGAATTTGCAGATTTTTTTACGTGTGATTGTAACTTTTTTAATATAATTTAAGCCTTATTTTTCATTACAGCTCTGAGTCCTCAGAAGTTAGAAGTTAGTACTTTTTAAAAGAATGCTTTCAGAGTGTCTGAACACTGAAAAACTGTATGTGAAAATAAGCTACTATAGGCAGAGTAGCCATGGTCTCTAACAGAGACCATTAACCTGTGACAAAACTGGAGAGCTCTTTTACATGAGTGTAAGGGAATCCCAAAAGTTTCTTCAAGTTTCAGTTTTCTTAGATTTATACACTGGGTTTCAGAACATAAGTAAAAATGGTGTTTATGTGATTATTTCTTTTAAGGTAGTTAATTCCTTTCCTGTCCAAATATCTGTTTACCAGGACATCAATATAATTATGTCTTAATGATAGTGACAATAAATATGTTCTCTATAGATTTACTGCCATGACTGCTCTCAAGCTAAGTGTTTGTTCAGCCCAGTATTTTAGATAGGTTGGGTAAAAGCGCATATCTCCCAGGAGAGCCATGAAGCATATTGGGCTGCAAATTGACTCCTTATTGAGGGGTGATTACTGTCTCTTCCTCTGCATAGACACTTAGACTCACACAGAATACACCATTGAAATAATATTTAATACATGTGGGCAGTGAAGAAGAGAGCATTTTGCACTGGCTCTGCTTTTAATTTCTATTGAGTATTTGTACACCACCTTCCATCCTATTTGGGTGTACAAAACCAAAGTAGCATCCATTCCATCTACACATGGAAGAGAGAAAACAAGCTAAGAGTCTAAAGTATGAGAAATTTCTAGTCAAGTGAAGATGTGACTTGTAATCCAGAGAAGGATTTTTTTGCAAGTTGTCAAAGTCAATTAAATATTTCAGATGAGAATTTCTTCCCACTGGATTTTAATCAATTAAATGATGATATAAATGCTCTTTTGTGTGGTTTGACATCATTGTGGCAGTCTGAAGAATAATCAGTAGAAATGATAAGGATGGTTACCACTGACAAGTTTATTAGCATTATCAGTTTCCCAGTAACTGACCTTTTCCCTCTGTGCCTCACTTCTCTTCATCTGTCATGATTCATTTTGTAACATTGATTTCCTTTTACACTAACAGTTTCTGTGTGAGAGACTTCAAAATCCCAATCAGCCCTTACAGTTGCTCACACAGTGTTGAGAAACTACTAGCTGTATTTAAAGAAAAAATGGGAAATTTATTTCTTATTGGGCCCTCTTGAGAGTGTAATAAAATTTAAAATGTCACTTGCTACTGGTACCCATTTATTTTGAAATACTATACCTAATTTTTAAAATTATGCAATCAATATTTTTGCCAATATAGAAGTTGCCATTGCCATTTTTTAATTATTTTATTAACTGTGTCTATAAAATCATGGTCTGACTGTTACAGGATACAAGTAATTGAAAAGCATGCTGGGATGTGCACCCATGTATCCACATTACAGCTTCAGCTCTCCTGTGCTATGCACAGCAACCTGGCTAGGAAAATTACAGTATCTCTCTTCCTCCTGTTCGAAAGCTACACTTCAGATCCTTTATCTGTAGTTTTTAGTGCAAGTATAGTCATGTAAATCATTCCTATTGAAGTTTTTATGGCTATGTAGATGGGCCATTTGTGTACTTAAAATGAAAGAGAATTTGTTCCCTAAGACAATGGCACTTGGATGGTGAATGGTTGTTCACCTGATAAGTGTGATGTGCACCCGTGGCTTGTTTTCTCAATAATCAGCTTTTCCCATCAGTAAGACTTTTCTAAATAAAATACAGCCCATCTCTGCTAAGTCCGAATTAGATACTTTTTTTTTGTCTTGTTACCTATAAAATTCTATAAAATGTTTTGCAGTAAAAATGAATACCTACTGTTCTTAATTCTTCTGTTCTGCCATAATGAGAAATAAGTAATCCTAAAAATTATTGTAAAGTGAGTCCTAAGATAGTAGGACTTGGTGTTTTTCATAAAATCTGCATGTTAATAGATCAAAAGTCTTTCACTGTCCCAGTGTGACTGACATTTTCAATAGAACACATGTGGAGGAAAATAAGATACAATTACTAGGAAATTAACAGCTGAAAATGGAATATTGATTTGAACTGCAGTCAAACATGGTTTGGTTTTCTTTCATCTAATTTCGAGTCATTTTTTGTGGTAGACTTCTGATCCTTTTCCTATATACATATGTTTTCAAATCCTGACTGCCTTAAGGTCTTCAGGCAGTCACTTAAGGCACCGGTTTTTTGCCTTAAGGTCTACCACGATCTAGTTATTCGCCAGTTTACGACCAGCACGTCAGGATATCTTGTTCATTCAAAACTACTCATCTCCAGATATTCACTTAAGATTGGCATGTTAAATGGATAAGCATAAGGATATTGCACAGGAATTGTTTTAATTTTTAAAAGACTAGTTTAGAGGAGTTGCCTGAGTGCACACGTAGGTGTTTCATTTTGATACTTAGAGCATCCAAAATTTATTTAAAGGCATATACGCTTTTACAGTCAATAATTGCTTTTAAACCTATTTAACTTATCAGATGTCAGGTCTGGATATGTTAAAGCAGTATTTGATTGCACAGGATAGGCAGGTGCCCTGCCTTTTGTCTGCTTTGTCAGAATATGCCGGAGAGGTGCTCCCTGCTGTGCTACACAGTGGCTACAGAGCTCCCTGAAAAGAGCTCAGGTGTACTCCAGACTGGTTTTCCTACAGTTATTCTGCTAAGTTTAAGTCATGTGATGAAACAGTATTTAGTAAGACTACTTTGGCCATAATTGTTGCTCAGTTTTTCCTTTTCTTTAAGGAGAGTTTGAAATCCAGTGGAGTCAGTGTGGAATTGCCCTGGAACGCTTAGAGCACTTAGACTAAATCTCTTAATTACTCAGATTCCTGTTGTAATCCTAACAGCTACCGCACTGTAGTCCTTTGTTTTGCAAGATGAAACTATGACAAGTAACAAAACTGATCTTGAAAATGGAAAGCGTGAATGAAGATTTTTGTTGGAATAAAGGAGTACAGAACAAAGGGTACTTCTGGCATTTGAGAGATGTAATCCTGGGCTTGGCATAAAACCACATAGGTTTTGGAGCATGTATTCATGTATTGTTACTAAGTTTTCTCTGTATAAATTGTGACTAAATAAAAATTGGTTTACAAATCTCTGCATCAGTACTGTAGCTTACTTAGGATCCCCAAACTTATCTCAGGGCTTTCTTGGTGCTACATTGGTGCTATCTTGTAAACTATTCTTTGTAATAACATAAAACTTCAGTAATAGCAAGATTTAAATTATTCTTTTAGCCAAATGTCACTAGACCTGCTTTTTACTGCCTTCTATGGATTAGTATTCCTCTGAAATAATTGTTTCTTGGCTGTCACATTTCATCATGTACAAAGTGAATGTTCATCTCTAAGATTTGTAATTCCAAAACTTTCCTTCAATATATCTTTTTTTTAAAGAAATTAATTTAAATACAGTATTGTGTTTCATCTGGTTTAAATTTTACATCTACATAGAAGAAGTTTGCTCAAAGAAAAGGAATTACAGGCATTTTTCTATGCATTTCATTCCACCACTTGTTTTTTGATGGAGAAAGTTGAGGGTTATTTCACTCAAGTGAAAGAAAAAAGATCTAGTTAGAAAAGAATATGAAAAATGTTTGATAATGTTATCTGGCTGCTGTCTATAATATAGAATACAAGTTGTTTTCAATTATCATAGGTTATTTATATGAACTATTTGTAGATATACATGAAAGTACCCTTGGACTTCTGGAATTTGATATGACAGTCTCCTGCAGCATGGTGTTTGTTTGACTTTATTGTTTGTGACTTATCTTTTTCTTTCAGCACAAGAGCTGTCAAAGTATAACAAGTGTGAGGGGTTTTTTGTTGGGTTTTTTTTGGAGTTTTGTGTGTGTATTTGTTTTTAAAGAAATCATGTTAGGATCCTTTACTTTACTTTTGTAAGTTTGAACTTACAGCCTTCTTTTTATCCCATACTTACTTCTTTCTAAACACTGTGCATGTTAAACTGCCTGTTTTTCTTCTTCTCCATTATTCCCTTTTAGCAAGACCTATATTTCATCAGCATATCCTTGTCCCACTTCCTTACCATGTGCTTCTTCAAATTGAAGCTCATTTAGGGTAATACTGTGCATCTTGGAAGCACAGCTCCTTATCTGTGCTGACAGGCAAACAAAGGATCCCTTAATATTTTTCACATATGTGGAAACTACACCTATAATCACACTGAAGATGAAAATAAAGTCATTAAATGGATATTACATGTCATTATTTTATCTTATCACGTCAGCCCTCAGCGATTTACCAGGCTTAGGATATTTGGGACCAAAATGGGCCCAATTGATGAGCAGTGTACTTGTTTATTTTAGAATTTCCGACTGCCTTGTAGGTGACAAAATAAAATCTAATTATTTTGATATTTTATTAAGTGGTCAGTCAGCCATTATATAATTACTTCTGAAAAAAAAGAAAACCAAAACAAAGCAATCTGAAAATTATGGCTATCAGAAAGGTAAAGCCTGTTGATATATTTTGTGAGAACAACAATTGCAATGTAAGTCTTGAGGAAAGAGAAACAGATGAAATAGTACAGTGAGACTATAGTGAATGTTGTTTTTCCTACTGTGTACAATTATATATAATTAGATCTGTCCTTTTTTCATTATGCTGTCTCAAAATTATTTCTACCTATCTAGATACTGAATGAACTTGTAAATAAGATAGCAAGATCGACACAGTCTGAAGAAATAATTAGTAACAATTTAACAGAAATTGTTCTGTTCAGGCTAAATCAATAGTAATGGAGATGAATAAATGGGTGGAAACCTTAAGTAATTACAAATCCTTTAAATTATTCTTTAATTACAAAACAGGAGAAAAGAACATATTTAATTACTCTTAGATATTCATTACAAGAGAAGTTTCTGAATTCAGTCTTTATTCTTTCTTCCCTAGAATACACTCATTTAGGCAGCTGGTATTCTGTTTCCTGTACCTTGTTGAACTTCTCATCCAACTTGGTTAGCTAGCCTAGACATTCAAACCCAGGTATTCAATTTTTTCCCCATAAGATGAGTTATAAACATTGCTGTGAAGAAGACTTCTTCTTGTTCTGTTAACTAACTTCTCCACTTTGGTTTCACACTGCTTATTTTTGGCACAATTATTATTTTTTCATCCCTCTAAAAAGGAAATTCTTCTTGTGTTCTGTATAGTTGAGAGGAACTTCTGAGAAATACTGAATTCACCTTACTTAAATGAAAATGTAAGAGTAGATTTAGATGGGGCGTGTAACTAAAAAAAAATAAACCTAATGGTCTGCTTTTTTATTCTTCTCTCCCATAGAAAGTTCTTCTTGGACATGTGAATATATTGACTATATTGTACTTTTGAACAGTTTTAAATTTTAGTTATAGAAGTATTTCCCTATGGACTTTTGATATATATTTATTATCTATAAAAACTCTGTTGCCTTCACAGTGCTTTTCTATATTTGTAACTGTGGTGTTGCAGAAGAGTTATGAGCTTTATGATGCATCATGAGGCAGAAGAAATCCTGAAAGGGAAAAGAGGTGTCAAGATTGACTCTAAAATGATTACAACTAAATTAGAATTAAGCAGAATGAATTGGGAAAGCAGGTACTCTATGAATCAGCATGGAAATGCAAAGGTCAGAGAATCTTAATCTAGAGAGTCCTGCTGAGACTTGTGTCCCACTCAAAATCTAACTCTGCAATTTTGCTTGTCTGGACCTTGAGAAGCACAATTAGAAAGATTCTGCATAAAAGCATTTGCTAATTGACCTAAATGGTTTTTGGGTAGAAACTATTTCTGAAGAAGGCCATTCTCAATCAAAAGCCATGAAAGATTGCCTTCTTAGTTAGTGTTTTGGATTTATAGACCACTGAGAGATTGAGTCAATCTTTAAAATAAATGGATGACTTAGATTTGTTTAACTTGTCTCCCTTCTTTAGCTGGAAAGGCAACTAGCACTGCAGAACCTGATGAGAGACAGACAAACAGCCATGCAGATTGCTTGGACATGAGAATTTCTCAAATATTTCAGGACATTTTTTGGACACTTACTACTGTAGTTTTAACAACTGGATATGAAGTTCATTCCCTAACAGAAAAGATAAGTATATTACATTATATATTTCTATTTTGCTGCGTTTTGGTTTTGTATTACATGTAGTTATTTTTATCCAGTAGTTGCTCAGAGATTGATCAAATGACAAATGGACTCTGAATTCTGTCTGCTTTGAGTGTGTTCTGGTTATGTCTGTACTGCAGATTTATTTAAAAGCAGACACATGAGCTGACAATAAAATGACAATAAAATATCTGAAGTACAAAAAGTCCAGTACAAAATAACAGTTGTGTGTGGAAGAGGAGAGAGTATTTAAAAGCCATGCTATTTTCTTGTCTGTACTGAGATTTAATGAATTGTTAGTGAGTAGCACATTCTCCATGTGGATTTTTTTTTAATGCAGGGAACAAGTGGACATATTCAGAAGTCTGCTCACTTACATTTGAATCAACTTACCCAAGGGAAAAAGAAACCTGGCTAATAAAGCTATATTGCATAGGGAAGAACCTGCCGTACAGTACTCTTGGTTGATAATGCTTTCTTGGGCTGTAATACGTTTAGAGGGAATTAGGAAATATTTGTGGTTTTGTGTATGTAGTGAAGATTAAATGCACCTTATGCATTATGGGTTCTCTGTAGCATTTGGAAATGAACATAGAATCTACATTGTTATGTGTTGCAAGTGGCTGGGTATATGGCACTGCACATGCATGCTAAATGAGTTAGATCATCCCTTATTTGTTAATATTTTCAAAAATCACTATTGCATTTTTAAAATACTCTTGGGTTGAGAAAGAAGGCAACCAGAAGACAAATGTTTCTGAGGAAAGAAAGACTTGCTCTTTGAGTAGAGATTTTTAGGATACACAAGTATACACAAGTCCTAGACAGTCAAGGTCAGCCTAGAGTAACAGTGCTGATGTGCTGAATATACTAAATAATTTTTTCATTTTCCTTGCACAGAGCAATAAAAAGGAAGAACCGAACAGTTTTACTGCCAATACTTCCCTTATGCTTTGTATTTTCCTATCATTATGATATGGGCTATGGGACACTGTTGCAAAGGATTAAAGGTATGTAAGTCTGTCCTGTTCTCACAGAGAACCAAGCTTCAGATAACCTGTTATGTTTTTTTTTTAATGACTGGGAGAAATCTTGTAATAGATATTTGATGGTTTCTTTGACAGAAATATTATGTCTCATTTCTTTTCCTGCTGTTGAAATCAGATATTTTGCTAGTCAAGAGTACTCGTTTCTTTTCAGTTAAGACTGTCATTTTCTCTTCTTGTTTCACACAGCTGATGTAAGAATTGGATATCTGAGAGAAGTGACAGATATAGTGATTTACTTCTGTATTCCACTCTCCTGCTGTTTTTTTGGGGAAAGGGTTAGGGATTACAATATAAAGGAACAGAGACATGAATCATGGCCTTACCCCTTCATGAACAAACACAGTCATCAGGTGATGATGATCTTACTGCAGTGTCCTGCTAAGACTGAAGAAAGGTGAGTCCTGGAAAGTGGGGTCTTGCCTCATAGTTGTCTCTTGTCTATGTGATTAAATTATATACATTGTGTTGAAGTTCATGGAGATTCATTTATGTTAACTCTGATTCCTAGTGAAGGAGACTGGCTCAGTGAGTGTTGACTGTAAGTGAAAACAGCATCAGACCATGGCATGTCACCTTTACAAATTGACTTAGTTAACTAAATCTAACTAATTGTCTTGTCTGCTACTGGCACAACCGTATTGAAACAAAATAAAAATCTGTTTCAGCACTTAGTCTTTAGCCTCCAGATCTAACACTTGGGTTTCCTTACTCCATATGCTTCATGGGAAATAGTGGTAGGTTAATTAGACAAAGTCTGCTGTAGTTCCTACTGCATGCAGGTGCAAATACATTTAGGTGATGCAGGATTGTATACCTGTGACCATTTCCCCAACAGCATTAAACTTCTCTGGATTTTATTATGAAGAGTCAGCTAAGCATAGGGAAGAAGGGGTAGTTCTTAGAAATAAAAGTGTTGAAAAGGAGATTAGTACACACAGAGCAGAATTAGCACTTGGAATTTAGAATTTATATGTAATGTGTTTACTGTGTACCATGTGGTCCATAGGTTGAAGAGGAGCAATGGTATCCTATTGCTTTCCAAATATGAAAAGTCATCTTCGTGACTTCAGATCCATTAGGAGAACTTCAGCAGTATGCAAGGCTTGTGAAAATGTTTCGCAGAAAAGAAACTGTGGAACCAAATAGAAAATAAAATAGAATATGCCAAACTAACTCTGTCTTTTCCAGATTTTTTTTCTAAAAGAAATGTGGTAGATCCATTATAAACTCGTGAAAGCATTTGATGGGGTATTACCTAAAGATTAAGTTAGCATGAAAGACATGGAAATTAGTAGAGAGGTAAGCATGGGAGTAAATAAATTATGTCAAATCTTGGGCTTGAAAAGGAAGGCTAGGCTTCAGCAGGGTTATTAACAATATTTCTCAAGATTTGGTCTGGATCTTCATTTGCTTTATATTTTAAATTATGAGTAGCTTATCCTAATCGAGTCTTGGGGTGACAAACTTGATTAAGTTCAGCAACAAAGAAGAAATAAGCTGTAGTGCAAGAAGAATTGATGTTCTGAAGAAATGAGACAACAAAATAGGATTCAATTTGATAATGTCAGCAAGAAACTGGGGATTAATAGGAATTTCTACCACCAGAGGTCATCAGCTGGAAATGGTAGAAAAAGGGAAAACTTGAATGCTGATGATGAGCAGAATGAGTATAATTCAAATAATGTGATGAAATTGAGTTAAGCAAAGTCTAGAAACATCAAGTGAGGTTTCCTAGTGTCACGGCATGGTTGAGTTGGAAGGAATCTCTGAAGGTTATCTGGCCCAAGCCCCCTGCTCAGACAAGATCATCCATAGCCAATTGCCCAGGAAAATGTCCAAAAGGCTTTTGAATATATCCAGGGATGCATATTTCACAACCTTAGTACAAACAGAGTACAGATGAGAAGGTGCAGGAAAATAACTCCTGTGGAAATTTGTATGTAATTCAGATCACTTCTGGAAAGGGAATCTGTAATTTTACTGAAGAGCTGAAACTATTAGGGAATGACAAGCTGCCTTGCAAGAGGAAAAAAAGTGATTAATTTGATTTAATTTTGTAAAAAGACACGAGAAATTTGGGTCTACAGATCCTACTTACAGGATAGGATAAAGGAAAGTAAGAGAAGGAAATTAAACTAATTACCAATATCAGCACTAGATTAAAAGGAAATGGAATAGCCTGGATGAATCTGGTCTGAAAATCAGGTTCAGGAGTTCAATTTTATTTTACGATTAAAATTACGTAGTTGAAGAGAATGTTTTATGACACAATTAACCTGCAGCCACAATGCTTATTCTCAATACCCAACTGATCCCCTTGTTCACTCCCATACCTTTGCAACCATTTCTCTGCTTGTCTATCTATCCTGTTGGTGCATGCCGTGCTTAATCTCTCTGGTGTAATAATGAATGTATACACCATTCCCTTTACTGTTCTTTCTTTAAATGGTCTCTTTCTTCCAGGGTACACCTATCATCAACCTCATAGCCAGTTCCTTCTCCTAAGATAATCTGCAGTTATTTCTGTGCTGCATGGTGAACCTTGTATCTGAACTAACTTGATCACATAACATCTGCATCTGCTGCCTTTCATCCTTTGACATCATTTTATACCCCTGAAAGGTTTCATTGTTTCTCTTTCATTAGGCATTTTGTTTCTGATCTTGCTTACAGCTATTTTTTCTTCTGTCTCTAGCCTACTTCACCAAAAATTATGTCATTATTTTAGTATTCTTCCACACTGAAATATTGGAAGGGTATTTTTCCTGCTCTATAGCTTGGGCTAATTAAAACCCAAACTGAAGACATAGAGGGAAATACCTGTTGTGAGTTCTGCTTGTGCTGTTGGAAGGTCCTAAATTTCCAGGGCTGTGTATGAGGACCTAATCTTTTGGGTATGTCAGGGTTACAGAACAGCTATCAAACTATCTTTTCTAAACCTCTGAGGACACCAAGAATCAACCTGCTGTCTGTGTTCTTGGCGTTGCTGTTTTGCTTTTCCTCCTAGTCCACGTACACATTGCTGGTGTTTTCCACACAAATTACTAGAGGAGGGGACGGATTTTATGGCCAGCCTCTAATTGCACAGAACATCTCCACTCAGCAATGGAGCTCTGGCTGCCTTTTCTGAGATTCTTGTGTCCTGAGCAGTCAGTGGGGCAATGTCCTCTAGTACATGTGAGGGACAGGCATAGAGATTTGTCTGTCTAGATCCCTGTCCCCAGGATCTCTCGCTATTTCATAATCAGATGCTATATGCAACTGACTGATGTTGTGGGAGTGGTAACCGGTGTTGGATATTACTGATGGTCCCAGGCACTGCAGTACTTAAAAAATTACATCTGGGAGATGTCAGCGCTCAGACCTGTTTTATAGAATGACCATAATCCTGACTGCATTGCAATATTCAGTCAGGCTGATCACACATAAATACAGTTTAAAACCACTGCTATAAGGATCATAAAGCTGGGACTTAGATAAATAAGATTGTTGGCATTGTGCAAGTGGCATCAGCCAAAACAAATGCATTCTTTGCCTAATCTTCATCTCTTCTTATATCACAATCAGACCACCACAACCTATGTACGATGTTCAGTCTGTATCTTTGTTTTTTAGATTCTCTGTCCTAGATGTTTTCATTCCAGCCTTACCCAGAGCATTCTTCACTCTCAACTTTTCCCTGCTATGCTTCATGTTAGGTAACTGTCTTAGCAAAGCTTTTTGTGGAGCAGTGGGCTTTGAGGCAATGCTTCTTCAAGTCCTGTGCTGCCCACATTCTGACACCTTTTAGGCTAGTCCTGAGGCACAAAGAAAGACTGTGCCCAAATATGACACATCTGTGACACTGTGTACAAGTTTACTTGTTAAGTTTATGTACACCTTCATGTGAATGTCTGATCCACTTTCTTCTCAGATTCCTAATCACCCCACCAGTCCAAAATTCCTTAGAGACAACTTTGCTGGTATATTGCATCAGCTTATTTATAAAATACATAGCTATGACTTGCTATTTTGCTAATGTGGTCCAAACAAGAATATAGGCCAAACAAATCAGTTTCTTAAGTTTTTTTTCCTTTGCTTTCTAGTTGTAAGACTGAGGAAATTTACCTTTTCTTTCTTTCTTTCTTTCTTTCTTTCTTTCTTTCTTTCTTTCTTTCTTTCTTTCTTTCTTTCTTTCTTTCTTTCTTTCTTTCTTTCTTTCTTTCTTTCTTTCTTTCTTTCTTTCTTTCTTTCTTTCTTTCTTTCTTTCTTTCTTTCTTTCTATCTTTCTTTCTTTCTTTCTTTCTTTCCTTCCTTCCTTCCTTCCTTCCTTCCTTCCTTCCTTCCTTCCTTCCTTCCTTCCTTCCTTCCTTCCTTCTTTCTTTTCTTTTCTTTTCTTTTCTTTTCTTTTCTTTTCTTTTCTTTTCTTTTCTTTTCTTTTCTTTTCTTTTCTTTTCTTTTCTTTTCTTTTCTTTTCTTGTGAAGCGGAGAACATACGTGCTGCACAGAGCACTTTGCTAGAATTGCCTAAAGGACCTTTTACATGTAAAGATTTGTAGAATATCAGAATATCTTAGAGCAATTTCTTCATAGAAAAATAGGAAGATGGTATTAAAGCTACATATCTGAAATGTGATTATAATACTGCATTTAACATAACTAAATCATTAAAAATTTGATAAGATTATGAGCTCTTATAAAAATTAATAGATTTTTAAAAATTAGTACTTTCTAAAGCAATTGGTTTCATATTATATGTATCTCTTAAAAATAATCATTATTCTGTAGTATATTTTCCTTGTTTATAATGAAATATTGAATTTGCACTATCTATTCAGAGTCTGAAAAAAACTTTCACCGGTAGTAAAAAAGTCTGGTACTGACCAAACTCAGTATAACCAATAAAGATATGGTAATTGGTAGTTACAAGTTTGTATAAATATATAAATAAATATATACCATTTTCAAATACATTTCAGGATACACAGCTCAATTTGAAGTCAGGACCAGGCAGTCAATTTCTTTGAAAAATAAGACACTTTTTATTTGCTGTTCTTTAGGCAGTGAACTCACCATCTCTGCTTCTGGAATAAACAGCTTTTATCAGAAGTAGGTTCAGAAGTAAACACATAACTTGCTAACTGTGTGTTTTACTGTTAGGGAAAACTGTGTTAAAGTATGAGCAGAGATAGCTTCTGAAGAAGAGGAAACAAATTATGTAGCTATTTCCTGAATCTTTTTCATGCTTGTTCAAGATTCTGAAACTCAGGATAATTTGTTTTTCGATACTTGAAATCAGAGTTTCACTACTAAGATGAATATTAACTTAGGCTAACAGCAAACAAAATTATTAATGTATGTTTTTGTAATGAGTAGATCCAAGTGGCCTTACAAGTACTGAAAAATTGAGGGATTTTTTTGCATGCCTTTAGCATGGTATATCCCAAGAATATAGTTTTAGTATACTTTAATGTTCTGATGTCACACTTGGAAAAATTGTTTCTGTATTGGAAAGAAATCTGTATTGTTTGGAAACAGATTATTTTGTGTTTTGGATGGAAATTCTTCTACCATTAATCTAATTGTGGAATGAAAAACAAATGCTCAAAAAGCATCCAAAAATTAATTAAGCCAAAGTCTATACTGACAATTTGTTGACTTAAAAATTAAATTCCAGCTGGAGATAATGCCCCAAATATGACTTTGAAGACTACTTAACTAAACTCAGAATATTGCTACAATAAGATAGGCAAATATATAATGGAACAAAAGCTTCTCAATGCAGAAGAAATTAATAGCACAGTTTCCACGGTTTGACTTCTGAAAGCGCATTAACTTCTGCATTCAGTCCCTTCTGTAATTGGTTCTGTCCCCTGCATGCTAACAATGCACACAGTCTGTAACTGATCTCAAATGTGATGAGTTTTAATGGTCAGTGTAAGAAAATGAACACAAGTACTCCACTTTCTTGTTTTGCTTGGAATAACAGAGCATGTGCTATGTTCCCTCCAAGTTCTGAAGTCCACCTTCCTTTAATTTTGAAGAGGACTTGTATGTTTTGATATCTGTCATCTATTGATAGATACTCTTTTTTCCAAAAAAGAAAAACAATTGAACCAGCCTTTTTGGGTATTTCTATGTCTCCATCTGTGCCTTTTAGCCCATATTTTAATCCTATGAAAGGCATTTTCACAAGAGAACAGTTTTAACAGACCATACAACAGTTTTTACTTATAAATCTTAGAAAATTAGGAAATACCCTAATCATATCCACTCTGAATTAAGAATCAATATCTGTGTGCTTGTGACAGATTCCTGACTATGATGTTTGATCAAAAGCCATTGTTAAAGGGAGCAAAATCATGGTGCAGGTAGCAGTTTTAGGGGATAATAGGGTAGCTATATATTAATCCATCCAAACTAAATTTGATTTTTTTTCTCCTGAAGTTTGAACTTAGATCAATAATGTTAGTCTATTGCAAGATTCCACACTAAAATGTGACAGAAATGAGGTAAGTTTCATCCAATATTACACAGTATCAGTGAAATGTACCAAATTTATTAAGGAAAAGGCTCTAAGCAAGATGGTGTAACCCAGAATTAGATTTAGATGGGCTATATAGAATGTGCCAAGAATCATCAAGGAGTTAAGGGTTATTCACCTTTATTGTCCATATTTTTTACTGTTTGCCTTGCTTTTGTTTTTTGAAAAATGCATGGTTTTGTTTTGAAGATGCTCATTCTTTGTTGCAGAGCTAGTTATTCTACTTCCAGTGTATTAATCAAAATGCTTGCATGTGCTGTGTGCAGTCATATCTGTGACATAGTGACAGATACAGAATAATTGAATGGTATAACTTCCTTCAGAGGACAGTGAAAGAAAACAGGGGCTTAGCAGTGACAAGATTTACTTGGGGGAAATACATGCTTACAGCACAAGTTGCCCACATTCATCATATTTGTTACAGAAATAAATAAAGTGCCTAAAACATCCTGCTCCTTTCTGTCATTTGTGCTCAACTGGCCTCAGCTGTTAGACTTACTTTAATATATCACAACAACTGTCTTTGTTTCCATGAATCACTGGGGAAAAAAAGGAGAGCAATTCCAGGGGGAGCCTGTTCTGGCCTGAAGGCACTACTCTTACCACCTTAATTCTGTTGGGTTTTTCTGGTTATTATGTCTGATAGTCATATATCCTGAATCAGTATCATTTGGAGCAGGATTGTTCTGGAAAAGGGAGAAGTCAGTCATGATTAGGATGCCAAAATTAAGCTGTTTGTGTTCTAATTATAGGTATGAACCCCAGGAACTGCATGCCACCTGCAAGCCACAAGTGCCTCCACCTCACTCTTGTTTATCTGGTTGTGATAGTATGTATAAGCATTGAGGAGAAACAAGCAAAGTCGCTTTGGAGAGTCCAGTTTGGGCCCTTCCTTACAATAAGGAAAGTTGAAAATCACAGCCCCTTCCTACATGCTTTGGAATTATTTTATTGCTGACTGCATGTCACTGCTTTTAAAAGAAGGGAAAGCACTTATGTGGATATATAAAAACAAGATTGTTTCTGCATTATTATTAATTTTCTTAATTAGCCTTGGACTTCATTATGCAAAAATGCATGGATTTCTTAACTTTTTCAATTATGAGCTTTCTTAAGATTGAACTGTTTTCTAAACTGCACAATCCTCTATTGAAGGTAACTGGATAATGCTCATGCTTGTTCATCAATAACATTGATGCAGTGGTATTTCCCATTTGTTGCAGAATCCTGTACAGTACTAAGCAAACTTTAGAAATGCTGTAAATTCATGTTTGGACAGCTTTCAAAAACTAAGTTGTCCTTGCAGCAGTGAATTGCATGAATTTGAAATAGAGTCTAAGGAAAATGTCTAATGAAATCAGTAAGTTTTTGTCTGACATTTGTAAGTCATGGGAATAAGGCTTTAATTCAAGGTATTCAAGGCTACTGAGATATTGTTAAAGGATATCTTTTTTAATTAGCCCCCAGTTTTCATGAAACCTCCTTTACCCTCTATAAATTTTGCTATTGCTGAACAGATTAATAATTTGGTACAAGGAGAGAAGTAGTGCAATTATCTTTACCTTTTTTTAAGAAATTAAAAGATAAAAAGTACTTGCATTGAGCCAATACACTGGATGTACCTGCCTTGAAGATCATGAATGGAAATTAGTTTCTTTGTTCTGCTGTTGTTTTTTCTTCTTTATAAAACAAACAGTAGGACGTTATATAGTTACTTCAGATTTGTTAAATTTACATTATTAATCTTCTTCTGCATGTTTTGTTTTGAATAGTAGTTTTTCTAGTCACTCAGGAGGTACTATCCTTCTTGCCTTGTTCTGGTAGTGCTTTTTAACATTACTACAGCTTTTCAGACACTGAAAACAAATATGTTGTCTAGAAGGCTACTTAAAGTCCATGCAGAAGTCCACCTGATGTGATGGTATTTTCAGAAAAAGTCCATGAGACCAACAAAATCAAGGTACTGCTCTCAAAATTCAAGTTGTAATCACCCCTGCACAATTTCTGTCTGTAACAATATAGTAGGTAAGACTTCAGCTGAGGGAGGAACAGATCAAGCTTTTGTTCTTCAGGAATTTCAGATTAGCAGACTCCACTTCTGCAGACTGCATCCTAGCAACACTCTGGATAATGGTGCTTACTGTTGAAGAGGTACTACTGTTTAAACACTTAAGACTGAACCAAAAAGAAAACTGTCCAAGTTTTGGCTGGGGAAAATTTTAATTTTTACTTTGGCTAAGGTAGATTTTAATTTTTTTTGGTGGCTAGTATTGATCTGTGTTTTGGATTTGTGCTGAACACATGGTTAATAATAAAGAGATGTTTTTGTTATTGCTGAACAGGTAAGAGCCAAGGCCCTTTCTGCTTTTGGTACTGCCACACTGGTGAGGGGACCGGGGGTGCTTGTGAGGAGATACAGCCAGGACAGATGACCCAAAATGACTAAAGGGATATCATGCTGGTATATGAAGTGGGGGAAAATGGAAGAAGGAGAAAGGAGGGGACATTTGGAGCCATGGCATTTGTCTTCCCAAGATGGCTGAATACCTGTCTGCCCACAGGAAGCACTGAATCAATTCCTGGTTTTCTTTGCTTTTGTGTGCAGCTTTTGCTTTCCTTATTAAACTGCCATGACTTTTCTCACTTTTCTAAGTCTTTCCCCAGTCGTATTAATTCAGGAATTAGTGAGTGGCTGCATGGGGCTTGGGTAGCTGGCTAGGGTTAAACACAACTTTGCTCACTATTTTAGCCCTCCACAGCCTTGTTCTAGATCCAGATCAGTGCAAAACACCCAAGTCCTCCTTGAAAAGGAGACTGGAGTCTTTAACTTCTCTGCCAGCACAAGTGAATCCTACACCTTTATACACTAGTCTGTAGATGTATATCTTCTCTGTGCTCTCCTTCAGGATTGAGTTTTGAGGGTTTTTTATAAGCCAACAATACTCAAGGGATTGAAAGCATAGCCTTCACATGAAAGGATCTACAGACAACAGCTTCAAGGGATTTTAAGAGATGAACTTTTTCTGTTTCTTCACAGTATGACTTCTTATAAAAGGTGACAGCAACCGCTTCTTGTCCTGTCATACTGGGGAAAAAAACAAAAAACCAACAAAGCCAACAAACAAATCCAGAAGTAAGGTTTACTTTCACAGAGCGCATAGTTCTGTGTGGAGTCCGAAGACCACCACTCTTGTCAGCAAGAGCCTGCTGGGCCCCATTCGGGAGACACACAGATGTGGAGCTCTAAATCTCTAGGATGCCCACACTGGAGCCAGGGTATCTCTGACACTTGGATGCCTATGGCTGCCACTGAACTCAGGCGTCCAGTACAACAAACCTGAGAGGAACTCAGGCTTTGAAATCCCCCTTCAAGTATCCACAGCTTAAGTACTTCCTTGAAAGGGCATTTCTTTTACTTCATTTGTTTCTGTCTTTTTATGTCAAGACAACATTTTTAGGACACAAACATAGTTATGGAGATTCTAGACCTACAATAGAAAAAAAAGTCGAAATTAAGTTTTTCACGTTTTCAAAACAACACAAAAGGGCATCGGCACTGCTATCTGGCCACAAACAGGCCCAGAGCCGGCGTGTCTCCGGGTAGGTGTGGGCCGGGAGCCCGAGGAGGGAGGCCGAAGGTGAGGCACGGCGGCGTGAAGAGCCGGGACAGCTAGCAAGGGCAGAAAGAGGACAAAGCGCTGCCCGAGGGCTCCTCGACGGCTGCCGCAGGAACAAGGACCGCCCGGCAGGAGACGACAGCCGCGGCACCGGGGAAGGGGAGGGGGCTCGGGGCCGGGGCCGGGGCCAGGGCGGTGACTCAGCGCCGCTCGCAGCGCATAAAAGGCGGGCGGCGGGCAGCGGCGGGGCTGGGCTGGCCGCGCGGTCGCGGGTGGTGTGGTTGCCGTCGGGTCTGCTGGGAACGCGCCCGCGGGACGAGGACGGCGCGATGAGGATGGCCAAGCTGCGAGTGCTGTACGCCGCCGTGGCACTGCTGTGCGCGGCACCGCCGGGGCACCCCGGTGCCGTGCTGCCCGCGGGCGAGGGGGACGGGTACGGGGTGAAGCTGTGCGGCCGCGAGTTCATCCGCGCCGTCATCTTCACCTGCGGCGGGTCCCGCTGGAAGCGGCTCTCCCTGCTGGCGGTGGAGCCGGCGCCCGCGGCCGGTGAGTGTCCCAGGAGCGAGCAGAGGGGCAGGCGGCTGTCGGGGCGCTTCGCTCGCCGCCGAGCGACGGGCTGCGAGGAGGGATGGAGAGAACGGGAGGGATGGGGAAGGGCGAGCGCCCCGCGGCGCCTCTGGCTCCTCCCGCCCTGAGCCGCTGAGGGAAGGTCCCCGTCTCTTTCTCGCTTTCCCTCTAGATCCTAGTTGGCATTCCGAGACTTTTGGAAGGACGCCCTGAGATTCAGAGGGAAGGGGGCGGCAGGTCCTGGGGCATTATTTGCGGGGATAATACGCAAAGTTTTTGGTCAGTTCGGAGATACCGCGCGGCTGCGCAGGGCTGCTGGCCGCAGAGGAGCTTCTGCTACAAAATCCCGCAAAATCCCACTTCTCCCCTCTCTTGACCGTGTAGGGTGGTCTGATGCGCCCTGGGGAGCGGTGGGAATGCCTGTCGTTATGGCTTCTCCCTCTTCCCAAGGCTCCGTAATTCCTGGGGCGGCGGAACGAAGTGGGGCTCCCGGCGGGGTTTCCCTCCGGACGGGAGCCCTGGCGCCGCGCTGCCCCTCAGGGCTCCCGGGATGTGTGGGAGCGCACGGACGTGGCATCGCGCCGATGTTATCACTCCCCGGTGCTTTCCTGCATCAAAGAGTTGGCACGCTGGGGAGAGTGGACTCTGGTGCTCCGGGTTACAGTCTTTGGGCTGTGCTGCGGTAAATGTAACAGTAATTTTAAGTTATTACTCTGATTTATGTTGGTATTTTGAATACGTTTTTTAAAAGGACAGAAGTTGTAATTATGACTAAAACGTGCAGTGGAAGAGATTATTTTCTTCTGATTAAACACACTTTAGTGAAATAACCTAAGACTTCAGGCAGCTAATGAAGCCAGTATTCTGGGAATTTTTGCCACTTTTTTTCTCCCCCAACAGGTTGAGTAAAAGATAAAAGTAACCTTTGTAATTATAACAAATTACTTACATACAGCCTCTGTGGGGATTATGTCCTTTCCCAGCAAATTTTGCTTTCCTTTTTGTTAACAGTAGCTTCTGAGAACAGCAGTCACTAAGGAGCCTCCACTATGCTGCATGAAGTCTAACTAGAAGACTTCACCCCAAAAGACTATTAAAGGGCAGTCACTGTCTAATTACTAAAGGAGCTACAGCTTTTATTTTTGCACATACTCAGGCTGCTGTTCTATCTGAAACTTAGGTTCTATATACTAATTAGGCATATTTAAGTAAATACAAAAGTTGCTGGATAGTCTCATGCTCTTTCAGCTTTCTGAAACAAAAAAAAAACTATTAACAGCATTAAGATCACAAGACAAAGACTTGTTTTGGATTCTTTTAAAATTAGGAATTGAAGCTGTTTTTCTTCACATTAGTTGAAGTAAGCAATGCTACTTGCATTGCAGAAGTAAAATCAAGAGAAACAGTGTAAGGTGAAAGGAAGTAGGGCTGTATTTTTGAGAACACTTTAGTCAGTGAGATGAAGAATGTCATAAGTAAATTCTGCAAGCCCCTGATATGCCTTGAGAAATGAAAGAAATGAGAGGAAAGCATCAGTTTAAAATAGCTATAGAAAAATGCCATCTAGGACTCAGTTTACATACAATCTTTGCTTATTTAGTCCTTCCTACATTTCTTCTTCACATGATGCTACTTAGTGTGATTGTGCACAGGAGAGGAGGGGTCTGATCTAATGCATCCAACACAAGACACAGCTCTGTGGTGTTTCTGGATACATGCCTTTACAACAAAATTCTATTTCTGTGGAAAAATTGAGACTTCTCCTTCAATAAAACTGCAGTTGTTGACAGGATGCCTTTACTTCAGTTACAGTTGTTTCTGTGCATTCTGCATGTCTAACAAGAGGTACAGACTTTAAAATACAGATTCTGCTAAAAGTAAGCTACAAGTAAATCATGGTGTGGAGACTCTCAAGTACTGACAGTTCTCCCACATAACAGTGTTCCATTTAAAACTGAATGGGTTTTGTTGCTGTTTGTTAGAGCTGTGTAATCCTTTTGATGCTCCTACTGTCTGAATTTAAGATAAGTCTTCTCTTTAAAACAGATTCTGCGCAAACAGCAAGTAACAAACTACTGGGAAGCTTCAACCTGCAATCAGTTCAGGATCCTGAAGTGGAGCAGCTGCAGAGAAGAAGCCCATTTCTTGGATGGGAGACGTTTAAGGACTTGTATAGTTTAAATTACTATAATGAATATGTACCTGTGGCAGGTGACTTTAAAAAGCTTGTTCGCCAGGTAGAGGAAGCTGTTCAGAAGGACAGGGGAGGAACAGGAAATGCAAATCCTGTGGAATCAAGCAGCTACCTTTGGGCCAGGTATCCCAGAAGAAAACGGGAGTCTCTGGGTTTGGCAGGAATGTGTTGCAAATGGGGCTGTACAAAAGCTGAAATTAGTACTATATGCAGAGTTTAAAATCCTCTCTACACTTTTGCATGAAATCAGTGTATGTTGCAGTACTACTTGATTGATTACTTCATGGAGGAAGAAAACTCTTGCTGTATTTTATCTTGTCTATATGTGCTAATCAATATAGCTGGTTTTCTTTAAAAAAAAACCAAAACCAACAAAACAAAATAAAAATGTAATTGCAATGAGTTTGTTTTGCTGTAGTAACTTCTAATCTATATTTTTTACTAAGTCTTTTCATTTTAATGTTGAGCCTTTACACTTATATTACGAATGTATTATATCTTTGTAACTCTTAAAGAAAAACTTCAATATTTCAATAAAATATAATTATACTAAGTGTTGCCAAATTATTGTTCCTCTGTCAAAATAATGAATATAGAATCATAGAATGGCTTTTGTTGGAAGGGACCCTAAAGATCACCTAGTTCCATCCCCCCTGACATAGGCAGAGACACCTTCCCCTGGATGAAGTTGTTCAGGGTCCCATCCAGTTTTGGCCTTTAATACTGCTAGGGATGGGGCATCCACAGAAGGCCAAAGCTTCTCTGGGTGATCTGTTCCAGAGTCTCACCTCATGGGGAACAATTTCTTCCTCAATATCTAACGTAAATTCTCCCTCTTTTAGTTTGAACCCCTTATTTCTACTGCTACTAACTTTCTAATGAAGAGTTCTACCAGCTTCCTTGTAACATCCAACAATAGTAAAATGGGATTCATGGTACAAAGCTGTAGAGGAAGAGTATTTTGCCACTTGAAATCCCACTTGACACTGACTCAGCTTGCTGATTATTTTGACCTCATGTTTTCCATTTCCTTGTAATTGCAGAATTGCTTTTATGCAGTGTTACCTTTATAGAGACTTTACTGCGACACAACACTTGCAGCCTGCATTTTTTTATATTGATGTCTAGGCTTAAATAGTTAAGAGTATTAACACTTCATTCATTCCTTGTTTACTTTACTTCCCCATTTTTCCCTACTGTGGCTGAGAGTGCTGGATGTGCATCAAGTAACTTGCTGTACAGACACTTAGACATCTTTCTGTGCATTCTTAAAGTATGCTGGTCTACACTAATTCAGATGTACTTCTAAGTTGCTAATTGGTACTGTATTTATGAATAGCTGATTTATTCCTTGTAGTTTCTAATCCTTTTGCCTTCCTGCATGTTTTTCTCAGCTGTAAAAAAGTTATATTTCTAGCAATATGGTTCCTGAGGTGAGGGTTTTGGTTTTCCTGACCTCTGTGTGATGCTCAAGGTAACTTTGTACCAGCAGTTGACTCAGAGTATACTTCAGGGCTTAGGCTGTGTGGTTGATGCCTTTGGCTTTGTTCTTCAAAATATCTTATGACAAGTATTCATTGATTAGACTACTGCTGTCTGCAATTATTGCATATTTTTTTAAATTCCTTTTCTTAAGATATTATAGTTACTGCAGGAATTAGGCATCTATCAATCCTTTTTATTTTTTAAGACATGAGTTTAATTCAGTAGAGATTGGGCAGAATGGACATTCAGTATGAATGCTGTTATCTTCCACGTGAAAAGAACCATCTCTTCTGTCCTGGTAGCAATATTTATGAAGAAATGAGTTGTCTTCTTAAATGTCTTAGTTGTAGTGACTCTAAGATGCTTTTTGCCACTCTGAGTGGAACAGCAACTGTGTGACATTCTGCTATAGTTTGGTGTGGGTTTGTTTTTGCAACAGATTAGCTAAATGTCTATAGCCTGGCTTCCAGAAACTTCTCTTCACACATAGTTTTGGGGTTGGGTTTTGATTAGGATTTCTTAGAAGATTACAGGAGGAATTTGAGGGGAAGTATTCCTTATTTCTGAGCAGTTTCAAGCATTTTTGGAGTTAAGATTACTTAGTACTAAGGTGAGGAATAAGAGGTAGATAGAATCCCTACGAAAAGCCAAAATATGAAAATTCCATGTGAGAAGAAAGTGAAAATTATCCTATATGCATTTGTCTTGCTAGAAAACTGTCTCCCAAGCTTACTCCCAAAAGGAATATTGGAGAAGGTGAATGGTTATATCCAGTAAATGGTTATAGCCGACTTGAGTGAAATAAAGATGTAGTTAAAACTTTAAATTTGTGAGTTTAAGCCTTGAATGGAACAATCTGGAGTTTAACTTGCTGGGTTAGATGTAAGCCATTGGTAAAACTATAAATAGTATAAGTGAAAATAGTGTTTGAGTGGAAGTGCTTCAGGCTGAGATGGGATTATAAATAGAAAAATCAGTCTTTATCTGATATAAACAGGCTTTTCTCAGAGGCATGAGTCAACCCAGAGAATAGGTGTAATTTGTGTTTTCATTTGGTTTCTGTAATAGGCCTTGTCATAGTCTGTAACAACTTTAACAGGCAGGCTATGGCAAAGGCAGATAGCACAGACAAAAATTAAGTCTGTGTTTTAGAGTAAGAAAATATTTGTGCACAAATTACAGTGTGCAAAGGGTCCCTTTCCCTTCCTTCTCCCTCATCTTAGTTAATTATATACAAATATTTATTCATTGTATGATATTGTTCATTACATACTAGCAGATAACTAGCATTTATATATCTATACATACACTATAATTAGTTTATTACATAGGAATACGGACAAGGACAAGGAAGAGGACAGGAAACAAAAAATGGCTTGATGTCTTAAATCATATTCAAAATCATGTTTTAATTGGCATGCTAGAGACTTGATTGGATAGTGGACACAGGCATGTATGACCCCTTCAGGAAAGATCTTTAACACTAAAAGGGTATTTCCAGGATGTTTATTCTTAGACCAGAAGGACTTTTGGAAACTGGAGTGACTAAACATTTCTCAGTAAAAAGGATATTGCTGTTATGTAGGGGACTATGGTAGGCTGTAAATAAAATTGTTAATGGCGATGAGTCTTTCTCTGTGTGATCAAAGAACTTAACAGAAAAAGAAAAACTTCATACTACTGGGAAATTTAAATTACCATTTTGATGAGAAAGTGATACAAAAGGACACAAACTACATAGAAAATTCAGGAAAGGTGTTGAAGCACTCTGCAGAAGATGGAGAAAACAGCTGGAAGAAAGTGTGCTACTTAAGAAAAGATCTAGCTGAGAATGTGGACATAGTGGGCACCATAAGAAAAAATTTTACCAACATAGAGTAGCTACAAGGATTAAAAGTATTTCCCTGATTTTAATTCACCACACTATTAGTCACTTACCAAGGATCTGTTTTGGATTAATGATCTGCCTCAGGCATGGCAGGATGTGTCAGGTAAGGAATCTGAAATCCCAAGAAGTGTCCCTACTCATCTGTTGCACAGTCCAGCTGCAGTTCAGGCAGAGCTCCAGCTGGGTCCATCCTAATGGTGGTACCTATTGAGTGAGGTAGTTGGCTGCTGGTGAACAGTAGAGGCTAGATAGATGTCTTAATTTTAGCTATGGTGTCCTGTTCCCTGCGTTGGATCACATGCATTCTTAGGTTTGGAACACCATTTGAAATCAAACCACTTTTATGCCCTTTTATGAGAGCCAGGGCTTGTTAAGCTAGGTGTTTGCCTCCCCCAGGCTTAGACTCCAAAGTTGTTAATAGTTATCTGTGGGAATTCAAAAAGGATTAGAGGTTTCTAGTGGTAGGAAAAAAAATATGATTGGATAGAAAACTACAGATCAGAATTTAGTCTAATTCTAATTCAAAGGGCAAGAGGAAATGTAGCAAACAATCAAGTGAACAATATGAGTACTTATAAGATGATGAAGAGCCATCAACATGGATTAAAAAAAATAAATCAAATATTGTGATTAGATGTTGTATTTCTTGCTATCAAAACTTATAGTATTCATAATTAAACCAGGGTAAGACAGAACAAACTTAATTACTAGAAAATATTCATTCTGTCAGATCCTCTTTGAATCATGTTTCTGCTATGTAACAAAGGTGTGTTTTCAAGGCAGAGAGACAGACCATCTGAATTCACAGCATCTTCCCTTTAGTATAGTATTATTTGACATTTCCATTAATTGCTTACATGGAATGAGACAGTGAAGTCGCAGAAACTGGCAAACAGATGCAGAGGAATTTACAAATGGTATTGAGAAGGAAAGGACTGGAATTACATTGGAAGTCTTCAATCTGGTCTTCAAAAATTAGGGAAATTGCTTCCTATGTTTAGGAACAATCAAAATCTTTTGCTATCAAAACATTCTTTTAAACAGCAATGTCTTTGGCTGGCTTTGCTGGCACACAAATGAATAGAGTGAAAGGACCCTTATGGTAGGTCCTTTTTTTTTTGAAGACTGAAGTCAAGCTTAAGTTCAACCTTAAACGTTACTTGGGATCTTCTTAGAGGTACTTTCAGAGGTAAGAATCTGCTTGTTTGTAAGTGCCACACTTCCCATGTGAAAGCTGCTGTATGCAGACTAGATGTTAAGGTTGATTTACCTTTTTCATTTATAGATCAGTATCTTTGAGAAGCCAGTCCTAAAAGTGACCTGATAGTTAGAAAAGTCCATTGATCTGACCAGCTGTAGCTCAGGAAACACATCCAACATCCACATTTAATAGATGCCTTTTTCAACTGCTCTTGATGTAATTGTTTAGCTTTTTGTTGTTTTATTGTTCTTGTAAGTTAAATTCAATAACAGACTTATTATTGCTAAGAGAAGTTCTTGTTGGAGAGAAATTACGGCAATTTTAAATGTATTGCAATACCCTTAAGCTAGATACTCAGATAAATTTAACTATTTTAAATAATTGATTTGTTAATATTAAATTTCTTAATGAAGTCTTCTAAAAGTTATGTGAAATTTGTTCTATATAATGTAAAGACCAAAGCTAAAATGACTTGTCTAGGTTCAGTAGGAGAGTAGACAAGATTATAGTGTCAAAGTGAAATCACTTATACAATTACATTTGTTGGACACTTATTCTTTTTTAAGAAGACAGTAATATGATTCAGCTGTATTACAGAGATGAAACAAAATGATAATTTTCTTTCCCCATGCAACATTCAACCAGATATCACCCAGATAAAATTGATTGTATATATTTAAAATATTTGTACTTATCACATCCTTTGAACTTAAACAGGAATTTTTTGCTACCCTTGTTTAGGTAGTCTGATTTATGGCAGTTCTGATACAACTCTCCAATAGTAAGTTTTTTTCTCCTGACATGCTTAATCTAGCTTTTGGTTCTCTTCACATTTCCATTTCTTCTGAAAGTCTTTTCCAGGGTGGCAGGTACCTTTATTGAAGTCGTCTGACAAAACTGCAATCTTATTATTGTCCCTTATTACAATAAAACAAATTGAGATGTGTGTAATCAGACTTATCTCCACAGGTACAGTAGTTCAAGACCGAAGATTGACTGAACATTTTAAGTATTTTGTTCTGTCATTTGTTATGCAAGCAGAACATGTTTGACATGTTCCTCTCTGTTCAATCATTCAATTTGAAGATCCTAAAATACAGACAATAGAAGAAAATGGTGTTTGGGGAACATCCAGTGTGTTAGACCCTGGCTACTATTTATTGGATGCTGCTCATTACTAGACAGTGCCCTCAGTGAGGAGGAGGAAAGCAGACCAGAAGGCACTGTGGCCACTCAAACTGCAGCTGAATCAGGGGAGTAACCCCTGCTGGTAGCAGCTGCCCCTGTACAGAAGAAGATATCCAAAACCAAATCAGTTTACTTTGTGAGGGATGAAGAGGAAGCAGAACCCTCACCACAAGAGGGAAGAGGCAGGGCCAGAGATAATTATCCAATCCCCACCCCTGTGTGAGCTGCAAGACATAGGAAAAGATTTTAACCACCAGAGAGGAGAGGTTCCATTGGTCTGTTTGCTCCAAAGCTGGGATCTTGTGGCACATGGTATGAAACCAGATGGTAGCAAAGCCAAAGAACTGGGATCCCTGTCACAGAATTTGGGCAATGAAAAGGGGATTGGGAAGAGGACAGAAACTCTCAGCCTCTGGAGGTGATTTCTGTCAAATGGGAGGGAAAGCTGTTCTTTCAAGGAAGACTTGGTACACAAAAGGGTGTTCACTGCTGTGAACAAAAAAACCATTTCACAAATACAGTGCCCAAAAGCAGTAAGGTGCAGAAAGCTCGCACAGCTTTATGTCCCTTCCCTCCACCAGTCTGAAAACAACTAAGAACTGGAACAAAACAAACTTGGAAGATAGATCATCCATGTTGCACTGCTCTTTTTTTTTTGTTTTTTTCTGGATTGCTGAGCTCAGCTGTGTTTGGCACTGTTCCCCAGGCTTGGCTTGGTCCCATGTGGCTAACTGCAGCACCCGTGGGGCTTGATTTGGCTCAGCTGGAGCTTTGGGCTCTGCACAGCTGCTTCTGCTCTGCCAGAGCCAGGGTATTCACTCCACTGGGCCCTAAAGAACAGAGAAAGGACCAGGGTGACAGAGCAGGGCTGAGTGCACCAGGCTGATCCTGACACCGTCTTGGCTAGGGAGAGCCAAGATGGCACACTTCCCCTTCTTGCTGATCCTTGGCTTTTCCTGCTGATACCATAGCCCCATTGATATGTGTGTGGTTTGCAGTAAACCATGTTGTCACACGCACACAGCACTGAGAATTCCATCCCCACTCCCTGTAACCAGGGCACTGTGAATGTGTGCTGCAGCCCAGCAGATCAAGCAGGTAAACCCCTGTGGTATGATGGAGGATTGTCAAAAGAAAAATAGTGGGGGGGTAGCGGTCTGCAGATCACCCAAACCTGCCAAGGCAAGCACTACATGGTTACAAATAGTGGCACAACCATCGGATGGCTGGAGAGGTGCCCTGTGCCTCCTGCCACCACCTGGAACTCCATCTTGGCCCTTGAGAAACATGTCCTGTTGGGACATGGCAGCCCTGAGAGAAGTCAGTTGGACAGTGGGACTCATTTCAAAAACAGCCTCATAGACATCTGGACCAGAGAGCATGGTATTGAGTGGGTGGGCAAAGTCAAATGGAAAGATGATAAGGTAATGAAAATCAAGACATTAGAATTTCTAACAGGTGGTGTAAGGCACTTCTGTCTTAGAGACTTGGCATCTCTTTAAATACTGAGAACAAAAGGAAGTGTTTCTTCATCCCAAATTAATTTTCTTAGTGAAAGTCTTCATTAAAAAAGAGATTAAAAGCCCTCAGTAGGTAACACTTTTACTTTGGTACATCTAAGTTTCTTCCAATAGATAAATGCTTAATATGGCTATGCTAGGAAGGTTTGGAAAGTTGTATGTGCTGTATTCTACCTCATCAAATGGAACAGCTGCCTTCAGCAGTGATTTAAATAGCAGTAACAAATTTTAGTGTGCAAAAGAAAATGTTGGCAGGCATGTGTCATCCATTGTATTAAGTTTTTTTTTTTAATTTTCACTATCCAAATGCAAAAAGAAACACACAGTTAAGTTTCAGGTATGGATACACAGTTTTCTAAAAATATCCCTTTCATGTTCTCTTGACTAAACCATGTGTTCAAATGTTTACATTTCAATCATAAGTGGCAGGTATCTTTTCCTCCCTGCTCCCTACCACCAAGGGACTTTTTCTTCTTTAATATAAAGTACTGTAAACCTCTTATTCGAAAAGAAAAATTCAGAACAAAACTTCTCAGTCAAACACCTGTTCAGAATTGTTGTCTGGCATGGCACAACATTATTAGTTTATTTTGGTATAGTAATGATGGAATTTTTTTCAGCCAGGATAGGTGTCTGTGAATATTTCAGACTTAAGGCAGACAATACACAGTTTAGAAATATATTAGCACATATTTGTCATGATATGACATTTTCAGTAGAAAAATCTATCAATTTTTCATAATTCATTGTGCATTTTACATTTCAGAAAGCTTCTCTCATGCTGAACATCATCCTTCTTCCTTTAGTCTTGTTCTTCTATACCTCTGCTTTTGCTCTCAGAACTCTAACCTCTATGTGTTTGTGATCCTACATTCCTGAAAAGCTTGCTTTCTTTACACAAGAATTACATTTCTTCATCCTTAATACAGTAACATCTTTTCCCATACATTTCAGGACAGTTGGTCAACATCTCAACTAAATGCAACAATTAAAATTTTAATTTTAGGGAAAAAATATAATTCTTACATATACTTTCACAGTTGTATTCATCAGCACATTTAACAACAATTATCTCAACTATGGAAGCTTTTAACCAGTACTAGGACTTGACAAGAACATGTGTTTCTTTTCCTGAAAATTCATTTCTCCTCTGGCTTACTACATGACTGTTGCAAGTTTGTGGAATACTGCGTGGAATATATTTAAAAACTGACTTTGAAACTTAACATATCTATACTGATAGACAACTAATCAATACTACACAACACAATACTTGATTGCAGAGATTCTATAAGATACATTGTGCACGTATTAAAAAATTCTTTCACTTCCAATATAAGTGCAAAGCAGTAGTTAATATTTTAATTCTACACTGTAGTAGCAGTCATGTATACATAAACCAGCACTTTTTCTATCAACAAAATCAAACAGCATGTTGGGTAGCATAATTATTACACTAATGTATTACAAATGCAATGCCAACTGAAGACATTTTCTAAAACAAAGTACTTAGTCTAGTAATACAAATGCCATGTAAAAATATGACATTATCAATGCTACTGTAGATCTGAGAGCTTTCAAAATACAAAATACAGTGTTTTTTGGTGGTGTTGTTGCTTTGTTGGGTTTTTTTAAAGGTTACACAATTGGCAGTAGCAAATTCAGCAAAATCACTACATTTACATCCTCAACAGCTTTTTGAGAAAGCCACCAGGTCTGCTCTGGGACATAAATATTGACACTGCAGATGACTATACATCTCCCAAGTCCTAAGCACTACTTGGTCCTATTCTTCCAGCTAAGAACATTAATCCTAAATGCTCAAGCCCTCTGCACAGGCCTCTGGTTGTTAAAAAAGACTGTCTCTGGCCAACAGCACACAGTTACACTGCAGTGTAAAGATACAGCTTTCTCTCAAAATGATATAATACTAAAGTAAAAAAAAACCAGAACAAAACCCAGAACAAAACAAAAACACTCCACAAGACACTTAAAAATCATCCTTGAATTCACCACTACATTTATGCAATCAAATAGACTATGTAAATAGTCAAACTGTAGTAGAACAAGAAAAAGACCTTTAATTCACTTGAAAAATTAGCAGACTGGAAGATTTCTTCATTGCATTACACAAACTTCCCTGAGATTTTTACATAAATTATGTTTAGTCTACTATGTATTTGAAACCAGTGAGCTACTGAGTGTCATACACTGCAAATGTTACATAATTCCTGCATATGTTATTCAGCTGAAATGCTGTCTCGATACTTTAAAGCTTTATCTCCTTTGTTACAAAAATACACATACACATAACTGAGACTACAAATGCAAAGACATCTTTTGCACAAAATTTCAAATCCTCAAAGCAATGTATAGAAATTGAGAAAACATGTTAAGTTGAACATAGCACTTCAAAGTTCTTTGCAGCTTAAAAACTGTGAAATTGGTTTGAAAAATCATCTATGCAAATGCTTGGTGGCAAGAACACTAACAGAAATAGTTTTAAATGCAATGGGCAGAGAGAAGGTTGATGCTGCTCTCCGTATTTAGCACTCTCTCATACTATAAAATAGTAATTTTGTAGGAGTGACTGTGGGAGAGAAACATCACAGTGGTACAACATACTGCTATACTGGCACTATATTACACCAAGTACAGATTTTTTTGTTTTGATGATTTTTTTAAGTTTTTTTTTTAGTTTTTTTAAAAGCTGAGGTTCTTCAATTTCTGATAATATGGATGTAGTTTACCACAAATATTAAGGAGGCTCCACAGTGAAAGTAACCTCTGTTTCACTAACTCACTGCCACAAATTTTAAAAATTAACACTTCATTTTAAATATAAATCTGGATGTCAGGTCAGTTTGCCAAGCTGTATATCCCCTTAACTGAACTTCTCTCAGCAGAAGTCCAAAAAGAACCAGCATTATACTTTGCAAACAATAATGCTTAAGTAAAAACAAACAAACAAACAAGATTATTTGAACTAAAAATAAACAAACCCTGCAATTATACTGCTTTGAGATATGAGATTATCCCCAAGTTTTATGCCTCAAGGCAAAACCGAAGCATTCTCTTGTCCAAAAATTTTTGTTACTTATTTCAAAAGCTGAATTATACAGCATTCAGGTAGCTCTGATCTCCTTCCAGTTCTCAGTAACTGGAATCCTGTCCTTGCCCTATGCTGAGTGTGAGCAATTGCACTTGTAACTCCTTCCAAACAGTCTCATGTTGGGTATTACCACAGAAATAAATATGCTTGGGCCACTTCAATATAGAACAGGATTGATGTGGTTGTGACTGGCCATATCAGATACTGAGTTGTAAGTATTCTTTTTCTGTGCTGGAAGGAAGATATTTAGATGATCATCTTAACAGCAAAGTGAGGAATTGTGAAAGTGAGGGCATTTTCTAGATTTTTAATCCTGCTTTGAAGGTTTCAATTCATTCACTTATGACTCCATGAAAATTACAAGGATGGAAAGAAAAAAAGAGCAGCATTTAAAAGCAGTATCCTTAGCTTTTCCTTATTTACACTGAAAACACTGCCTTGTGTAAAATGAATTCACTTCTATGTGTTATCACTGTATCTTCAATTCTATAAAGGCAATCTAATACTCATCAAGGGAGGAGTAAGAATAAAAGGATAACATCTTTGCTTTTCCATTTTTAAATTAAAATTTTTGCATGGATTAGTAAGTTTTCTGTCTCTCCCAGTAAAGCGCAATTTGCTCCCCTTCTCTCAAAATACTTACAGTACATCACACAGCTACATCTCTTTGGATATACTGCTGGCTGATAACTGATTCAGACAGGCACAGCAAACCACTTCTATTTTGTTACACAGAGAAGCCAGTTCTGCATCAACAATGAAAAAATCATGAAACTGTATTAACAGATAAAAGTCTTTGTGCAATACACAAAACAGGGTGCCTAGTCACTATATACTCAGTGTAAAAGTATTTCTAGAAGTCTTTTCTGGGCATCTCTACTTCAACAAAGAAATACACTGGTTTTTTATCTCTTATTTTTGTTACATTTTAAGTCACCTCTTTTTTGTACTGCCAAGTAAGGCAAATAATGGTGTTGCTGAATGACCACCCATTTTTTAATTTAGAAAAATAATTTCTTTCCCTATTGAGAATTTCAACATGTTCTCATAGTAACAAATATATCCTGATAAAAAAGCCCTAGCAGGATTCCTCAGTATGCAGATTGAGATAGGGTATTTGCCACACAGATTTTACTTCCAGCAAGGATAAGATGTGTGCACATGTACATATGTCAAATATACACAGCTGACCAAGTACATTTTGTTCTGCATTCCAACTCATCCTCTGAAGGAGGGACAGTTTTTTCATCCACCCATGTTTTCCCTTATATGATCCACTCGCTGAGCAAGATCCCGAAAGGTGGGGCGCTGGGCAACATTATTGTTCCAGCATTCCTTCATGATAGCATAAATCTGGAGAAGAAAAAAAATATTGGTAGTAGGTAAACAGATACCATACATATTTACTTGAAACTGGATTAAAGAATATCCAGCTTAACTTTATGCTTCCAAACAACAGCTGCAGAAGAGTGTGCCTGTACTCTTGCCCAGTGACAGCAAGAACCTAGGATAGGTGGCTCTGCAAAAGCTCTTATTATGAAAGACAATTTTTTAAAAGTAAGCATGAAAATTCACTCAGCTGTTTTTTGAAACTTTTACAAGACTTATGTTACTTTAAGTTTTTTCTTGCTCTTTTTTTTGGGAAGCTCAAAAATGCTTTAACATAACAAGCACCAGTATGACCAGAAATTAGATTTACAAAGACAGTAATTCTGAATAAGACTTCCCCTGCGAAGTTAACATATATTTCTCCACATTTGTATATTAAATTCTTAATTATACTTCATATATAATCAGAAATAAGCAAAAAAAAAGGTTACTGTGCAAACTGAACCAACTTTGGAAGATATTTCCACTACAATAGTTACATGGCAACAGTTTTCTTTTTGCCCAAAGATGTACCTGATACCTGGTCTCATACAACTTGCCAAGCTTTTCCCCTACTCTTCTCATTCATTCAATCCAGATTGTTATTACCAATTTCTCATACTTTCAACAGTTTTTCACATATTGCTTGAGAACAATCTGTACAGCTACCAGGAAAAAAATTAGAAACTGTTCCTTATCTTTCAGCAGATTTGAAACACCTGCATTGACCAAGCTGCTTTAGAACCAAGTCTCAAGCAGCTTGTAAGCTGCAAGATAAGCTGCTGTAAGCTACAGGTATCTGGAAGATTTATTATCTGTGATGACTGGCCTTCCAGGATCAAAAAGGGGATGAATACAGTTTCTGACACAGAGACATTTCCATCTTGCTTTGATAGCTGGAGAAATGTCAGACACTGAAACCTTTGGGTTAGTTAAAATACAGTTTCAGTAAACAGATCTATTATCTTATTACATATGACATTCAGGTTATCTACAAAAAGCCAAGCCTTGGCAATTCAACAGTTGCTGTTCCGGTACATAAAATGCAAGAAAGGTCCTTCAAAGACTTCTCTTTCTATTCTCTATATATTTTTTCCTCCCCCGTCGCTTCCTGCCTCACTTGTACCATTCTTTTTCTCCTCTATTAAATCACTTGACCCTGATGTTTTCTCTTTCACCAGTTTTAACAGTATTATTTCCTGACTTATTGCCAAGTGTGCTTGACCTTAAAAGGATGCAGCAATTAATCTGAGCTGGCAATTACAGATGTAAAAAACAACCCATAACTATTTTCCTTCCATTTTTTCACTACTGACTCACCTACACAGCCCAACCAGGTCAGTTTGACTGAACCAGGCTTTGTGCACCCTGCTCTGAAGAATAGAATACTACAAGACTTAGGAGTGGTATGAAATTATTGTTGAAAGCATCTGGTATATAAATAAAACCAAAAGAACACAGTTAATTTATGTGCTCTGAGGACAGCTCTACAGGTGTACTTTAGTATCTACAAAGAACATGAATACAAATCTGAAGACTCTGAACATAGAAAATATGATTCATATACTTAACTGTGCCTACAGTCTGCAAGTTGAAAATACTTGACGGTGAATAATGCACATTATAAACATGAGCCTTCCACACTTGAGAAGGGAACAGTAACAGAAAGGCAGTAATCAAGATAAGAAGCTCTTTACATCCTGGAACTAAATGTGAAAAACCTTAGGTGGATATTAAGATTTTTTTGCTGAATATTACAGATTAAAAAAAAAAAAATCCAAAGTTCACAGCTTTGAATAAGAATCTCTACATGGGACTTACACAGAACAAGTTATATATACTAATCTAGTTGCCTTAATACATGTATCTTTTTGAAATAGAAGTGTGAGTGCCCAAGTACAGCAGTAAGTTACAGCAGTCCCACTTAATATATTCAGCAAGACTACAGTCTGGGCTCCTGAGGCAGTACAAGCTAAAGAATTAAAAAAAAAAAGATTATACTCATCATGAAACTGATAAAATAACAGCACAGCCATTCCACTTGAATAAGTACTTTAGTGGTCCAAGCAGAACAAAATGTTAGTTTTGCATTTGCAGGTACTTGACTGAGCAGGTACTAACTGAGCACCCTTCACACCACAGTAACATTTTAACACAGTCCATCACCTCATCAGGGCATCCATCTGGTCTCGGCAGTCGTCCATTATTCTTCAAAAGCTCTATCAAATGAAATACAATCATCTGCCCTTGTTTATCATTGCCAATCATGCGCATGAATTCCTGAAACAAAAGGCCAATTGTAATATATAATCTTTAGAGGAAAAAAAAGATGCTGCAATATTCTTACCAAGCAAAAATTTTATAAGAATAATAAGAATGAATTGAATAGTACATAACAATGATCAAATTATAAATTACATGTCCAGAGAATATATCAAAATTAAAGATTTTTTTGGGTGTGTAAAATTAAATAATGACATGGAATAGAATAAAATGGAATGATACATACACAATTTAAAGCACTACGTGAAAAATCTTTAAAAATGTTGATCATCATCTGATGATTTGACTACCCTGGATAAAGAGAAGACTGAGGTTTTAAATTACTTCTATGCCTGAGTCCTCAAAGGCAAGTGTTCCAGGCACACTGCCCAAGTAGAGAAAGGCAGATGGAGGGACTGAGAGAATGAAGACCCTAAGACCACTGTAGGAGAGGGTCATGCTCATGACCATCTAAGGAAACTGAATGCGCAGAAGTCTGTGGGACCTGAAGAAATTTATTCAAGGGTCCTGAGGGAGTTGGCAGATTAAGTTGTTAAGGCAAAATTTGTGATGACTGGAAAAAGGGGAAGTAACCCTGATTTTTGAAGACAGGAAAGTGAAAGACACAATGAATAACAAGCTAGTCAGTCTCACCTCTGCCAGGCAAGATCATGGAGCCAATTCTCCTGCACATCATGCTAAGGCATATGGAAAACAAAGAAGTGACGGGAAACAAACAACATGGCTTTACTAAGGGCACAAATTTTTTCCTGAGAAATCTAGTAACATTCTCTGATAGAGCTACCTAGACTTACACAAAGTTTGGCAGTGTCCCACATGACATCCCTGTCTCTAAATGGGAGAGACATGGGTTTGAGGGATGGGTGCCCCAGTGGATAAGGCTGGAAGGCTGCACTCAGAGCTGTGGTCAATGGCTCACTGTCCACGGGGAGAGCAGTGATGGATGGTGTCCCTGAGGGGTCAGCACCAGGGCCCAAACTGCTCAGCATCTCTGCAGGGCACGTGGACAGTGGGACTGAGGGCACCCTGGCCGCGGCCTGCGCGGGCAGCCACATCCTGCAGGGAAGGGTCCCATCCTGAGGGACCTGGGCAGGCTGGAGAGCTGGGCCCATGCAAACCTCATGATGTTCAGCAAGGAGAAGCAAAAGGTTCTGCTCATGGGCCATGGCAATCCTGGACACACCTGTGGGCTGGAAGGGGATGTGATTGAAAGCAGCCCTGTGGAGAAGGACTTGGGGGTGATGGTTGATGAAAAACTCAATGTAACTCAGCCATGGGCACTGGCTGCCCAGAGAGCCAAACATGTCCTGGGCTGCATCCAAAGCACTGCTGCCAGCAGGGCCAGGGAGGGGATTCTGTCTGCTCAGACCCCACCTGCAGGGCTGCATCAGCTCTGGGGTCCCAGCACAGGAGGAACATGGACCTGTTGGAGTGAGTCCAGAGAAGGGGCATGAGGTTGATAAGAGGACTGGAGCATTTCCTTATGAGGACAGAGTGAGGAAGTTGTGTCTGTTCTTCCTGGAGAAGAGAAAGTTGTGTGGAGACCTCACAGCAACTTCCAGGATCTGAAGGGGGCCTACAGCAAAGGTGGAGAGGGGGAGAGGGACTCTTAATCAGGAACTGCAGTGATAGGACAAGGAGTAATGGGTACAATCTGAAAGGGGAGGAACAAAGGTAATTAGGAAGAAATTCTTTTACTGTAAGGATGGTGAGACAGTGGAAGAGGTTGCCCAGAGAAGCTGTGGCTGCCCCATCCCTGGGGGTGTTCAAAGCTGGGCTGAGGGCTCTGAGTAACCTCATCTAGTGGGAGGTATCCTTGCCTATGGCAGGGAGGATTGGGACGAGATGATCTTTAATGTCCCTTCCAACACATAACATTCTGTACTTCTGTGATTAATTAGTTTTAAAAGGATTAAACTCACAGCTGGTTCTAAAGAGCTCTGTGGAACACTAAAATAACTAATGCTTTGAAAAATGCTAAATAGAAAACAGATATTGTCATGCTGATGTATTAAAAACGGTTAGCAGGACTAATCAGTAACGACACAGCAGAAAAATTAGTATAATAAAGCCAGAAAAAATGGCTTAGATAAACCTTGCTCTCCAAAAAACCAAAATAACCCAAAACGCAGATGAAAACCTCACTCAGACTGCCAGACATCCAAAGTAAATGAGGATGTAGTATTAACTGAAAAAAATTTCTAAGCACAACATAAAGAACTTTTTTTTTCCTCCAATGCTTCAAAATTTCTTTAATGATCCTTGACATGACAGTGTGAAACACCCATTGGCTGAATGTGTAAATGGCCAGGTTTTGAAAACAATATATAAGTATATGTTGCAGTGTGGTTTCCTGTCTCACCTATCCCAACCCCCTCAGGTATGCCAACCTTTCCCCCTCCCCCTTTGCCCTCCTGCCTAGGAGCTGCCCATCAATCCTAAACCTTCCAGCAAGGCGTCGTATGATTGGCAGATGCCCCCCAGGCCTGGGTTCATTGGCCTGTCCTAGCGTCCACATCCCCTGAGCCTTCCCCTGCTCACACCTGGTTGGCCCTCACCTGTCCCTCCTCTCCCCCTGTCCCTGGGGCTTAAAAAGGACACGAGACCATGTGGTGTCTGTCTGTCTGAGAGCTGTTATCATATTCAGAAGTCTACCATGCTACAATAAAACTCTGGATCTAAGCTCCACGGCAGAACCCGCTTCTTTTCTCTTCACCATCGTCTGAACCTTTTCCACCAAAGGTAAACTGAGTTCCTATTTTGCCTGGATTTGTTCTGAGCACCCAGCTGCAGCACCCAGCCAGCGAAAGGCATCTCTGGGGTGAAAAACGCCACAGCTGCCGCCTTTGGTCCAGCAGCGAGGCCAGACGAAGCCAGGCAGGACACACCCGAAACATTCGGGGTCTAATATTTAATAAGTATAAAGACTACAAGAGTTGAACAGACCACTTTGGTTAAATTTATGAAATTACCTTTTCTTGATGCATACCAATAGGATAACCAACCTGATGAAGTTGTGAATGCACGTGTAGAATTGATTCATTGAAAGAATAGTCCACTTGTGCTCGTGGACTCTATCACTTTTCATTTCACAATCCTTCTGAAGAACTCTAGGTGTCTTTATTTATGTTCTTATGCTGGAAGAGCTGTCCTGAGTTCTTCCTTGAAACCTCTGATAGCTCATTGTATGGAATTACTGAGAGGTCCACTGAGGCCAGTGCAGAGGTATCCTCCAAAGGCATTTCTGCCTATCATCACTATTCAGCTCTCAAAACCAGATTTGTCAGGACTGACTGTCTGGCCAAGGGTGAGGCCAGCTCCAGTAAATACAGAAGCCTGAACTCTCCTCTGTTATGCCCAGGGTTATTGCTAGGTGAAAATAAGATCATGTATCTTATTTTCAATTGGAGGATAATAGTATCTTTCTTCACCCACTGTAAATTTGTCTTCAGACACCTGTCAGCAGTCTGCAAAAAGCCACTCCTTTTTTTCCTTGAACTTTGCTAACTTACTAACTTGGGTTCTGCTAACATAACTTACATAAGGAACTTAAGGTATTTTAACTTAATTTCTATGTATGTGTTTGGCTCAGCTTTAAATTTGGAACAACATTAAAAATAAAGGTCATGCAATGGACTGGTTGCAGCTGGGATAACTCTCCACAAAGGATCAGAAAGAACAACCTATAACAAGAGATTTTAAAATATTTTTCAAACAGAAGTTACAGAATTAATAAGATATGCACAGACTATGAAGTAATTTTCAGATCTTCTTTCTTTCTTATGGCTTGATACCAGTTACATTTTAGTTACTACTTCAGACTAGATGCTGTCTCAAACACTAAGGTATCTCCAGAAAAGGATCAGTAAACATCAACCTATTGAGGTACATGACAGTGTAGGAAATTCAAATAAACAAATTTTCTGAGATTCATAAACTATATACTTACAGCTGGTGGGCTTTTGCTTTTGTCGATATAGGTGAAGAGTTCATACAAGACCACACCAAAGCTCCACACATCTGAGGCCACAGAAAATTTGCTTTCTGTCAGAGATTCTGGAGCGTACCTGCAACACACAGTACAAGGAAAATTGCTCTCTGCAACATGTGCCATTTTGATTTTGAAAACATTTGTTTTAGTGAGACAGATTTCTTTTTCATGATTAAGTGTTCTTTATTCATTGATATTAGCATGTTCTCATTTCTTTTTGGTACCTTCAATTACTAACTACTCCTTTAATAATAGTTAATTGGTTTTGAAAACCAAATCCACCTTAAACAAACACAGTTGGTGATAACTATAACCAAGTTTGATTTTTTTTCCAACAAGGTTGTAGATATATTTCTTATTTGTAGTGCAAGTCGACAGGAATTTGATGCGATTAGACCTGCAAAGAAAGACAATTACAGCCTTCCATCACTTTCAGTGAACTGTGTTGCAGGCACTTTTGGAACTAAACTGTACCTCTCCAATAACACCTACTAAGCTGCCATTTTGTATAATTTATTCTTTACGTAAACAGTGCCTGAGTCAGAATTAAAATACAGACTAAAATCGCATGTATGGAATGGCATTTTCTCTTGGGGTATATCCAACTGATCTCAGCTGGAAGACATGAATGACCAGTTTTTAAGGAACTAGAATACCTAAAAATGTGAAAGAATCCAGGAAAATTGGCCAGTTTAGACTTCCTTTATATCTGAATATATTTTTTGTTGGATGCTATTTCCTTTAAATACGTAGTTATTTGGATCTTTGTTTTGGAAGTTTTCCTGGGTTTTTAAAAAATATGTTGAAAAGTCCTAGATGCTACTCTGTGAAGTGAAATACCATGCAAGTGACTTTCACAATGCTGGAAAACTGACGTGGAGCTTGCAAGTAAGAATTCCACAACATGCAAAATGAATTGGCTAAAAGGGTAAAAACTGAAAACATGCCATGATTTCACATACCAAAAGAAGACTTACCAAAATATAGGACTTTCACCAGGTTCTTTCACTTTGTAGTATTCTTTGTCTTGTGGCAAAACTTTTGTCAATCCAAAATCTCCAATTTTAACTCTGTTCTCATTCTCCACCAAGATATTTCTTGTTGCTAAATCTCGGTGAACATATCTTTTTGTTCCTAGATACTCCATGCCCTAGGCGTAGAGGTTACAAACAGAACAGGAAAAGAGTTATTTTTACCACTACATAGCTGCACTTTCCCTAAGAGGATGAATTAACCTCAAAGTTAAAACCAAAACCAGGTTTGTCTTCTCCTAGTCCAAGCTCAGTGACTTCCATTGAACAGAAGGGAGACAGACTAATCACCTGTCAGAGCCAAGTATTTTTTTCATTACGCAGCTGGATAAATGCTACCACTCCTTTCTGTGCCCAAATGCAGTTGGCTGGTGATATGTAGAAGGAAAAAAATTGGGCTAAACTACACAATCCAGAGCACATGAGAAGATTGTCCAACATATCCATTTCATTTAGCTTTTTTCTTCATTTTCTGCATCTGCTTTCCTGAATGCTTCCATGAAATTTTGTATTATGATTCCTTGAATTTGACTATTATTCACTGTATTCCCAACAGTGTGCTTTGTATCTTTCGTATGGACAATTATTCACCAATACAGTTCTGCTTATTGTTACATTCCCACAGATTGCTGTAACAAAGCATTGGTCTGAAGGGATGTTGTCTTTTGCTGCTGATGATCCCTTCTTACCAATGCACTTAGTTACTTTCACTAACAGTGAAATTTGGAAAAAGTGTGTGTAGTGGCATTACTAAAACAAGAAGGTCTTGCTTAGACAGCAATAAATGGAGGACTGAGACTGATGCTGCACAATGTCAAGAGATACCCAACTCATACGTGAAAGGAATCACCAAGCAAGTTGTCAGTTTCATAGTTTTATAAGAAAGCTTATCACCCTTTCAACACAACGGAAAAGTTAAATTACACAAATAGCACTGGTGATCTCAAAAGTTCTGAAAAACAATGTTATTACTAGTCATGCCAAAAGGCTTATTTCTTTCTCTAATCTTTTTTTTTTCTTAATGTCAGAAACCTCAGAGTTTGGCTACAAAGTACAGTCTTTCTCTCAGATTCTAGTACCTCCCAGTACCAGTAGGTGGCATTGCTGTTCTCTCACAGCTCATTCCAAAACTGTTCAAAAATGCCCTATTCCTCATTGCCAGCTTTTTCACTGCCATAAATACCAAACCTTACTTCAAAGTGAGGGTTCTTACTGGTACAACTAGCCTATGAAAATGCTACAGCTTTTTCTTACTACAATGTACTATCTGAAAACAGCCCTAAAGTTTGATGACAATAACTTTTCTGTTAGCCTGGAAAACACATAAGACAGATCTTTAATTGAAATCATGCAAATTCTAAGTGGATATCACAATCCTGTGGCTCTAGTCTGACAATAGAGTTTAAATGTGATTTAAAATGTTTCTGTCTTTAAAACTGGCTCACCAGCAAGGACACCTGAAACACTTCAAACATTAAGAGAAGAAAAACCCTTTCCCAGTATAGTAGCAAGGAACCAAAACACAATAAACTACCAAAAACATTCATCTTAACCCTCAGGTAATGGGTGTGCCTTCATTTCTCTCATACACTTCAGAGGAAAACAGCAAGGCAGAGGCAGAAAGGTTTTTCATCAAAACCCCCCAAGATTACAGACTGACAGAAACACACAGCAGAAAGATGAGATGTGAGATGCTGAAAGACCAAACATTGCAAGAAAAGCAAAACCAGCTGAAAAGTGTAACATGATCAGCTAAATGAAGAAAAAGCATTCAGGTTCCATTTTCACAATATCAGATACTCACTAATTATGTTGTTTTGGAGAAACAGAATGCCACAGATTAAAGAAATCTTAAAGCAATCGATATAACCTCTACTTTGCAGATTGTACAGCAAAACACTCCAAAGCAAGGTACATACACTGTAACTCTCAGATTTCACTTTTCTTAGACGTGAAAACATTTCTTTAAGAGCAAGCTCTATGCGGATTTCCTACATTTTCATACATTGTCCCCATGTCATTATCAAAACTGGATGTTTTCCCGCTTTAGTATCTGCAGGATGCATATTTTATCTCCCTTTCTCTTGGCTGGCGCTTGGTACTTAGGAAGGAATAATCTCATCTGCTATTTCAATTTCTCACCATCCTGAAGACCTGTAATATTTTCAAAGTTCTTTCATGTATGTACATGTACACACACACTAAGGTCCTTTTTCTTAGTAGTTTCTGAATACAGTTCCTTTCCCAAAGATTTCTACCATATTTGCACAGCCATCAAGGGTCAAAATCTACCTTCCAGTCCTCCCAATGAAGGCCTCAGACCAGGGTCCTGAGACATGATGCCACTGTTATTTCATCAAGCTTTGAATGAAAGCCTGAGGACTTCTACAAATTTGCAGTTTCTTATGAGAGTGCACAAGGCCAGCACCTTGAGGTCACGGGCTGAGATGGACACAGAATAAAACAGCTAACTGTTTTATTAATAATTTATTTTATTTATAAAGCAGCCTTTGTGTACTCAAAAATCCATGTTGCGTCTTACTTCCATGAAAGATTTGGTCACCACCCTCATAGGTGGTGCCGAGTTTTAAGATTCTTCCAGGTCTCTGCTTGAACAAAGATTGTTCATAATGACTTACCAGCATAAAAACGTAATTTTGTTGCAGAAGTAAGTGTGAGATAATTTCTTAGGCCTGTAACCAGAGAATGACTTCTTGTTTTGGAGACACAGATCAGAGAGCTCTTCAACCCTCTGAAGTAGGCAGTCACCTATTCAATCCTTTCTCTCTCCAAAGACACTTGCCATGGACTTGCTAACTTTTTTTGTTTTCCCACATTCCACACTGTTTGCCCATGACTGAGCTTCTCCCAGAGACTACCCACATTGTTGTGCTTCAGTGAAGCACATGAATAGGTGAGATAAGCTGTTAAGGGTGCAGCATTCCTCATACATGCAAGAGGTTCAGCAGCTAAAAGGCTAGTCCAGTTTCAAGCAGGGAACCAGCAAGCTCTTTTCACCATGAGAAAGTTTGAATGTCAGGAAAAGGTCTTGGCTCTGGCAGAGATTCTCCCCTGATTGTCAGACCTTTTCTGCAGATATTGCAGAAGCTAAGTCTCAGGATCTTAAGGTGGCAGGGCACAATTACCAGACATAAGAATATTTGTGGACAACATACTCTAATAAACACCCTCATCCATCATAGAGTGATGAGGAAGTTGACAGAAGATCTCACCAAGCCACTCTCCATCATCTGTCATCAGTCCAGGTTCACTGGGGATGTCCCAGATGACTGAAAGGTGGCCAGTGTGACACCCATCCACAAAAAGGGCCAGAAGAAGGATCTGGGAAACAAAAAGGGCCAAAAGACGGATCTGGGAAACTACAGGGCAGTCAGCCTCAGCTCAGTGCTGGGCAAGGTTATGGAACAGATCATCTTGAGTGCCATCACACGGCACCTACAGGATGGCCAAGGGCTCAGACCCAGCCAGGATTTAGGAGGGGCAGGTCCTGCCTGGCCAACCTGATCTCCTTTTATGACCAGGTGACCTGCCTGGTGGATGCAGGAAAGGCTGTGGATGTTGGGATGTTGTCTACCTGGATTTCAGCAAGGCCATTGACACTGTCTCCCACAGCACACTCCTGGAAAAGCTGACAGCCCACGGCTTGGACAGGAGCACTCTGTGCTGGGTTCAGAACTGGCTGGATGGCCGGGCCCAGAGGGTGGAGGTGAACAGTGCTGCATCCAGTGGGTGGCTGGTCACCAGTGCTGTCCCCCAGGGATTTGTGTTGGGCCCAGTCCTGTTTAATGCCTTCACTGATGCTCTGGATGAGGAGATCGAATATACCCTCAGTAAATTCATGGACAACACCAGGTAGGGTGGGAGTGTTGATCTGCTGGAGTATAGTGGGGCTCTGCAGGAGGACCTGGACATGCTGGATCAATGGGCTGAATCCAGCAGTATGAGGTTCAACAAGACCAAGTGCCAGGTCTTGCACTTTGGCCACAACAAGCCCAGGCAGAGCTCCAGGCTGGGGACAGAGTGGCTGGGCAGTGGTCAGGCAGAAAGGAACCTGGGGATACTGACTGACAGCAGCTGAACATGAGCCAGCAGTGCCCAGGTGGCCAAGAAGGCCAATGGCATCCTGGCCTGTGCCAGCAATGGTGTGGCCAGCAGGAGCAGGGCAGGGATTGTCCCCCTGTACTCAGCACTGGTGAGGCTGCACCTCAAATCCTGTGCCCCTGAATTTAGGAAGGATATTGAGGTGCTGGAGCATGTCCAGAGAAGGGCAATGAAGCTGGTGAAGGTTCTGGAGCACAAGTCCTGTGAGGAGCAGCTGAGGGAGCTGAGGTTGTTTAGCCTGAACAAAAGGAGGCTCAGTGGGGACTTCATCCCTCTCTACAGCTCCCTAAAAAGAGGCTGTAGCCAGATGAGGGTTAGGCTCTTTTCCCATGCAACCAGCAATAGGATCAGAGGACACAACTGCAGCTGGGGAGGTTTTGGTTGGACATTAAGAAGAAATTGTTTACAGAAAGGATAATTGGGAATTGGAATGGGCTGTTCAGGAGGATAATTGGGAATTGGAATGGGCTGTGGGGGAGTTACTGTCCATGAAAATCTCTAAGAAAAGATTGCATGTGACACTCAGTGCCATGGCCTGAATGACTGTGTGCATTCATAGGTTGGACTCAATGATCTCAAATGTCTTTTCCAGCCTAGTTGATTCTGTGATTATGCAATCCTATGTAACCTACTGCTTCCATGTCTTTGATGTAGGTATTGAGAAAAGAAATTTAAAAATATTTCTGGTACATGTCTTGAGGGGGTTTGGTTATATCTTTTGTCTCTCTCCCCCTCACTCCCATTTATTTTTCTTTTCTCAAATTTCTAAATATGCAATGAAATCTCAGGTGTCTCTAGTTTCTAATATCTAAAACATAATTACAGAATAAAACTAGGGAAGGTATAAGCCCTCTTTATAAGGAAAATGAGATCACAAGAAAGATCAGATGTTTGTACCACTTTTCAGGATTTTATGAATTAGGTTTGGTACCAAATAATTTATTACAGGTTTGGGTACTTCTAAGGCCTCTAGTTCTGCATACAGAAGTCATGTATCTTTGCTCTTACAGTTTAAAGTAAATTGTTTAAACATACACATGTTGTTATGCTGTTTTTATAGCTGAATGTCAAATTTCTGAAAATTCCATTATAGAATGTTTTGCCTGAGTGAGTATATTAACTCCTACAATACTTTAGGGAGTCACCTTAGAGAGAAAAGTGAGTATATTCTGCCTCAGTCAGCAGATAGACCAGTCTCAGCATCCTGTATTGGATGAAAACCCAGAAGTTTTTCCAGGTCTTGATTACATTGCTACTTTTTCTGAGGGTTATGTGGTGCTATCAGCCCCACCACATTATAGAAGATACACCAAAATAACCAGTTATTGTTGGTTTGAGACAAATGGGATGGAAAAAGGAGAAAAAACTTCATTTAAAAATATATATAATTTGAAATGTCCTACCTTGCATATCTGAGATGCATACAGCAAAAGCTTCTTGTGGTCCAGCCTCTCCTTGTGTTTCTGCAGATAATCTCGTAAACTTCCATATGGTAAGTATTCCATAATTAATCTTAGATTCCTCCGTCCTTTTACAGCAATAACAAAAAGTACAAATGTAATTTTTTATGTAATTTTCCAAAGATGAGTTTTTTTAATAGAAGCGTTTCAATTCCTCTATCAGTAGCTATAATATAAAATGGACTTAATACAAATACAAATATATTAATTTATGATCTATACATCACTATGCAATGTTTCATATCCTAATTAACTGCATTTCCTCAAAAAATGCCACTTATTGAAACTCAACAACAATGTGGATATGCTTGGAAAATTAATATATCACTAATCAATATCATCTCATCAATACTTCATCTACTATTGCTAAGGCAAAGTAGAAGTCTGTATGTCTGTGTTGTCAAGATGAAACTCAGAATGGTAAGTGATATCAACTTATTACCAATGTTATCATCTTTCAAAAAACTTCCTTTGTTTTGTACTCTCTCAGTCCTGGAAAATTTATGACAAATGAGTGACTGTCATAAACACTTACCTCTCTGAACTTCTCAGTATGCATATTTAGGTGTATACAATATAGCACATACCTGCACTGTAGCATACTCCTTTGTATTTAACGATGTTATCATGCTGCAGTGATTTAAGTATTTCAATTTCTCTTTCAAAATCCCTAAGATGCTCTTCTGTGCTATGTTGCAGCTTTTTCACAGCAACCACCTCCCCAGTATTATCCTGCAGCGGGTCATACCGGCACATCTCAACACTGCCAAAATTTCCCTAGGTCACAAATGGAAACACTTGGGAGTTAAAAACAAGTCCACATCATTCACTCTTTGTGTTTCCTAGAGTACATGTTTGTTCATGTAGAATGTAGTTTTTGTTCAGTGCTCACAGTACTAAGCATTACGATTATGTGATTAATTATTTAAGTGAAAGGCCACAAAACTTCTCTGAGAGGAAAAGTGCAGGACTGAGGCTAACAGTTGAAAAGAAATATATTCCATGAAAGGAAGCAAACAGAACAAGAAACAAGGACAAGGAAAGAGGGTGATGTCCATCTATTTTCTCTCCTTTCACAAATTTCCACTTCCACTGGACTAATACTTTTCCTGCACTTGCATAAATGCCTTTGTCTTGGTTCTTAATTCTGCTCTTTTTAATTTTGGCTCCTTTCCAATTTGTTTCAATGTTCTGTTTTTGTCTCTTTCTTCATTTATATTGTCTTTTGTCTTCCTTTCTGCAGCCATCACCTACCACTCTGCTGTTCTCCCTATGCTATGCTATCACAGTGAACAACTATCTGCAAACAGAAGTACTTGTGCTACTTCACTTTCAGGCTGCTTCTGTACTTGAAGCCAAAAGAATACTGGTAAAAACCAAATAAAACAGCAAAGAACCATTCTAGAAAAATAGCACTTGGTGAAGATCTGCCAGCTGCACTTGGTCATCTGTCTAGGTCTGCTTTCACACAGCCAGGCTGCAATGACTTGCAAAACTAGTAACCAAATGCTGATTTCTAAGACCAAAAGTTCAAGGCCTACATGTATCTTGAAGACATATATCTTCCGTTTGAATTTAGAGGCTGTATATTCAGATTTCTCAGAATATGCATGCAAAAAACCACCAATCCTACTAGTTCTGCACAAGAATGCTCCAGAGTTTTGTTAACTGAATATCTAGTGCATGTGTGTATCCATCTATCTACCTACCCATCTATCTATCCATCTATCATTTATGTCAGGCAGCTCTGCATTACTTAAAAGTACTTAGCCTTTTGGTGTGACTGGATTCATTGTGGACGTTAGCTAATTTTCTTCTAAGAATACTGTGAAAGTGAAAAAAGGAACTGCACATGTTGCTCAGATATGACTGAAATTATTAACTTCTAAAACAAAAATTTCACTGCCAATAATGTATATGGGGTCATCAAAGGATAACTGAAAACCATAGTCATTTCCTGAACTATTACAAAATTTTGAAACATCTTACCTTGCCAAGTTGCTGTAAAAACTTAAGATGTCTTTCTTCAAATTGTGTTGGGTCCCGATCTTCAAAAGCACCAGAAAATCCAAGTGCTCCAATTCTCATATTTGGCAACATATCACTTTCTGTCAATAGCTCATAATCTGAGAGGTAGAAGAAAGAAGGGAAGAAAGGGAACAGAGTAGTTAACAAGAAAAGGAAGAACCTTATTACAGTCATGGCCTGTTCTACTTTTGTTAGGCATACTTCAAGCTCAGCAGAATATTGACAGCCACCTTTATTTCTATGCAGTAATTTGCAGTCAAATACAATGATGTATTGCAAAAAACATACTAAAAAGAAAGTGAACCAATAGGAAACGGGAGTTGTTTTGATCCTATTATATCGCAAACTCACCTGGAGTGAACAAACTGTTCAGATCACGAATAATTGCTCTAAAAGAAGGCCTGAAATCTGGCTCATAATCCATGCAGTTGTTGATGAGGTTTGCAAGTTCTGTCCAATTGGGGGCAGGAAGCTGGTGCCTATCTTCATAAAACTGTAGTTTCTGGAATTAAACAGGTAAGTCATTTTACATTTTACAACCATGAAGAGTTGCAGAAGCCTTAACATTCTCCTAAGAGTAGCCAAAAATTACAGCTCTAAACCTAGACTTGTTAAATCACCAAATGTCCATCCCACCAATTCTAACCTAAGGCAAGGCTAGTATAATTTATAGTGATCAGTTCAGAAATTTCCAGCCAATTAGTGGTAGAAGATAAGAGGATAGAGAACGATGAGAAAAATAGTGTCTCCTTTATTGGCAATTTCATAAATCCTCAGCTGGGTAGGTCCAGCAGAAAATTCTACTGACCTGTGAACTGGCTGCACTGACAGTTGTGAAAAGCTTTGCGAGCATTATGAAAGAATGTAGGGCAACTTCTGAAATACTTAGATATCTATAAGCTAGGTCTAGGTAAACCTTGGAGATATTGTAAGAGCTGATTAAAATACCTGAGAAATCAAATCAGGCTTTATGGGAAGGTTACAGTACCTTTACAAAAGTAATTCTATTAGTACTTTTGTGGCATAGTGAAGTATTCTTTTTGCTTGCAACTAAAGAAGCAAATACATATGAATTAGTTTTTTTATGGAATGTGTTTCTCCTCCATCTCCTGCCCCTACCTGAGATAAAAGTTAACATTGCTCATTTAGCTAAAATAGAATTGTTGCAACACACAAAGTACTGCTGTATTTAAGATGTTCAATTACAAGAATGCTAATTAAAATCCATGCACACTGTTATGAGTACTTTTCTGTTTAAAGTGATATACTGCTGCAACAAAGCAACAAAAATATGAACTAGATAATACTGACACTTGTCCCCGTAAAAATCAAAATAAACAACATAAAAACAAACTTCAAATCATCTCTTCTGGTTATTACCTACAAGCAAATATGTCTTTTTCCTGCAGTGGTCATAGGCCACACCACTTTACATGCTCATATGGTTACAACAGTAGATGTTCTAAATTAGAAGTGTTCAAAGAACTGCTATGACTGCAGACCCAGTAATACTTACTCTAGAAGAATCTAGTGCACTCAGAGGTTTGTCTCCTCCACTGCAGATTTCCCACAAAGTGGTACCAAAACTCCATTTGTCTGTGGCTAGGCTTAGTTGTTTGGGATTCTCAATACATTCAGGAGGAACCCAGGGTATTCTCTCAAGAAGGACTGTGCAATCACACAAAGAAAACTTGTTAAGATAAATAATGATACCATAAAATTCCCTAACATTTTGATTTGGTAAAAATTACTTTAATACAGACAGGTATTTCATTGCAATGTACTAATAATATTTTTCCAAGTATTTGTTCCCACAAAGAAAATCAAATTATGGAATATGGGCAAAAATTAAAATAATATTTGTGAATCAAAGAGGGAGATCCATTTGTTTTACTGTAAAATAAGCCTAAAAGTATAAAATTGCCTTAATATAATTTCCATATTACATTTGTTCTGTGATTTCTCTATTTCTCCAATCTTACCAAGACTCAACAGCTATCACAAACAACTAAGACATCAATGAATAAAAGATACTTTGCTAGTGGTTGGCATATTATGGCACAGCAAAAGGCACCATAAAAAGGAATTTTACACTATGTGATTTTTAAGCTATTGCTATTGACTGTAGTAACAAGTTAAAATATGGGATTGTACTGATTTGGATTAAGAGCTCCTTAAAATGAGATCTCATAAGAATAATGTAAGCTTCATATTAAAACAGGGAGAATTTAAATAGTTTGCTGGCAAATAATGACACTGCACTATATACAAGCTGTTAGATACCATAAAAAGTACCAAGTAAGAAGTGTTTTCATTAAAAAGAAAGACCATAAAAGCAATAGTAAGGTTACTTCCATTCCATTAGCATAACAACCTTGCACACATTTTCCATTTAGTTAATTACGCTGTTTGTAAAGCATTGGAACAGTCTTAAGAGTGGATGATAACCCAGTATTTTTAACATCATCAACCAGCTCTAGGTATTCACCAAGAAATGAACTGAAGATGATTTTTAACTGCCAGTCAGCATTTTCAAAAGTGCATTTGGTTTCAGTTCTGAAAGTTCTTGATCAATTACAAGACACTAAGTTCAGCAGTTATCTGCAAATGTAAGAGACTATATTGTATATTTACAATAAAATATAACAATACCACTACCAATGAAACAGGGTTGAAAATGAGAACAGCAGGGAAAAAAGCTCACACAATGGAGAACTGTGGCCTTATTTCCTGTAGCTGTTTGCTAATTTAAAAGGTACACTCAAAACTGCTTGGCTAAGACTGTAGCGATAATTATAAAATGACACACAGATCAAGGAACTTACTATGACAGAATTAGATTAGATGGTGGTCAACAAAAACCCCACCCCTAAACTTATTTTTCAAGTCAGAAGCATTGAACAAGAAAGTTGATGCAAAGACTTACTATCTCTTGGCAAAACTGTAATACTGATGCCAGGATCACTTAGCTTTATAAATGGGAGGTTTCCAGACTTCCTGTCTTCCTCTCTGATAAGCAAGATATTTTTTGCACAGACATTCCCATGAACAAGGCCTTTGTCCTCCTATAAACAGAAATACATCTTTTACAAACTGCCCAAAAGTCTTACTGTTGAAGAGATATTTAAAAACAAATACTGTACAGCATGAGGGAAACATCAGCAAATAAAATAATGATCACAGATTAAGTTGACCAAACTCCTGGTACTCCACCAGTTTCTCTCAAATTTACAGTTTTCAGCCAATTTTTGTTATTTGCCTAAAGTCTGAAACAATTTGACATTTTTGAACTCAGAAGAATGCTCATCCATCCACTTAAAATTAATAGAGGAATATTTAAATATTGTTAAAGGAAAGACCTTTCTAGTAACATATCCTGTCTTGAATAATGGCCTTTATATTTAACTGGAAAGACTGTAAGGTTGAGACCTAATACCCAAGAAGAATGCACTAGCAGAGTGAACAGTACAGTGTTTTCCCCTCCCAGTGGTTAAGTATTAACACTACCAGGAAATAGTTTATGTTCAGCATTGTGAGCTGAGGTGGGAAGCCCAGAAAGGACTGATTTGTGGGGGTGGTGGGGGGAAAGCACTACTGCAAATGTGTTTATATTTCATGCTAAAACATAAAGCATTAAAAAAGAATGGACATTCAACTACACTTTGTTCAAGATACAAAGTCTGTCTCTGGATATCTACTAAATAGCTGGTATATGGCCAATCCATTATCAAAACCCTCCAGAGTTTTAAGAATTCAGGTAATAGCTCAGCCTTTCTACATACATTAGTCAGAATCACTTGAATTCTGCAATTAACGAAACAGAACCACTTACCAGAAAATGCATGGCTAATGCCAACTGTTTGGCTACTTCCAGCTTCCACAAAATGTTGATAACATTTTTGTTCTTTTTCAAGTATGTGTCCAAGGATCCAAATTTTACATATTCTTGTACAAGGATGTCTGATTCATAATGATAAAAAGAGTAACAATTAAAACCAACAACAAATAATAAAATTTCAGGGCAGATTAATGACTTTAATAGTACACTTCTTTTGATACCTTGTTGGTGATCTAACTATAAATTTCAACTTCTGTGGTATCTGAGTACTGCCATGAATATTCTATGTTCTTTATACTTTTTCAGAGTGTGGAAGTTCACCTAATTTCTTCTTACTAGATTTAATCTTTTAGGGTTAATTATTTAGATTTAATCTTTTACAGATTAGGTTAAAATCCAGTGAGCATCTTTCCACCCTCACCTGAAAGGCACAATAATGTAACTGTTGATGAAGCATAGTAGTGTACAGCACTATCAATGTGGTGAGCTGAATAACATTCAAGTCATTCACTTCATAGTTGTCTACTATCTATATTCTTACTGGAAAATGCAATGCTTTATTGACAAAAGATGCTTTGCTTGAAAACAGACAAGTATTTGCCCTAAAATTGTGCATATGTGTATGACATATGCCTTCATGCAGCCATCTAGCAAATTACATCAGAAGCAAGAACCGCCATCTTCATCACTTTCAACACAACAATTTCAAATCACATGACTGAATCCTTGCCCTCAGCTGCAAGATGCTCACATTGAAGCTACTAGTATTATCTCACTGTAACAAAAAACCCCAGATTTTTTTTAACAAATTCATTTTAGAGACAGCAAATACTTTTTTTTTGCAATTATGTGAAACAATTTTTATCGAATTTGTACATCAAGTGTGTAAACCGCTGAATCAATAAACAGCCTTAAAACTGTAGTAAGTCTCTTACCTTCAGAAAGAGAATCATTCCTAGAGGACAGCTATGATCTAAAGGTGAAATATGTAACCATATACCTCTTGCTTTTCAATTACTTCTCTTCAATTATAAACTTGATCTAACTGAAATTTTATATATCGTCCCTATATGTGTGTGTGTGTGGTAAAATGAATAAAATACAAAAAACCCATGTGGTTGTCTTGGCCAAACATAATGCTGTGCCTTTTCCAGCCTTGTATGAGAGGTAATTTCTGATTACAGAGGTAAATTCTGATTACTGAATCCACCGTCTCTTTTGGAAATTCTTTCTCCCTAATGAAGGTAACCACCTACCTAATATGCCCATACAATTATAAAATGCTTCCTTTCATACAAATTTCTAATCACAGAAAATAAAGGGTTTTGGGCAAACTGACATTTCAGCCCAAAGACTGAATGAAGAAGAAAAAATGTCAAAGTGAGATCCAGCAGTCATATCTGAAGACCAATTAGCATATGGCAACCATCCAAAATTAAGATTTCATTTCAAGATGGTATAAATGTATTTCAGGTGTTCTTAAAAAAATCTTATTAATACATAGTCACAAAGCTGTAAGCTAAACTGGAAAGACATTAAACTTTTGAAGACAACGCAAACATTTTACTGCTGCTAAAATTTTGTAGTGTGTTTGCTGAATTACCAGGACCTCATGTTTTCAGAATGGGATCTCTAAACCAAACTTCTCAAAGTTATATTTGTGCTCATAAAGTCAGCACAGGTGGTAAAAGGCAGCGATGTCTGTTTCTAATCACAGTTAATGAAGATTTTTCTGGGTAGCAGAGTACCTCCCTTTCTAGCTAACCACAGCTGATATAATGTAAGGATGCAATTTTTCTGGCCACTTCATTCCAGAGGCACAGCAAAACTCATCTCAGACAGAACAGACATGACTGAGTCATCTACAGAGGTTACTATTCACACTGACTGTACTTTAAACAATTTTCCCTTTTCTTTGTTTTTACTATTAACTAGCGCTCAGATACCAAGGCTAATACTGCAGCAGCATGAACATGTATTAGCTGTCCAGCTGGTGTTGAACTTCTGCTGTTTTGTTTGGTTTTTCTCTGGTTTTATCCAAAAACAATGTCAAACTCTAATAGAGACGTATAAAAATTGGTAAAAAAATAATTAATTTCTACTTACTCTCTTCTCCACAAACACAGACTCCATAATTTAACACCAAGTGTTTGTAAGAAAGCTGGCTCATCATACTTGCTGCTTCAAAAAAGGACTTTTTGGAAGGAGAGGGAGAGATTGAGAAAGAAAATACATCAGTAAAAACAAAGCCCCAAAGTTATAATAAATTTACTAAAACAATTTTTTAAAAACATTTCAACTATCTCTTTGCAAAGACCCTATGTAACATATTTTATATTGTTGTTGGTTTGTGTTTGGCAACTGTTTCTTGCTTGGTTTGTTTTTGCTTCAGTGTTTTTGTCATGGAGTTTTTTTCCTAATTTTCTTTTTTTAAATAACTGGTAGTACACAGTACAGATAGGTTAACAACCTCTTTTTCTCTGCTGGCAAGTGTATCTCAACATTTTTAAAATAATCTTTTTTTTTTTTTTTCAGTGTCAATTACCTAGGTAAATTGAAGGCAAATTTATCATAACTATTCACTTTCTAATTTATTCTGCCATATGCACTGTTCAGTTTCCAATTGATTTCTTTGTAGCACATTATTAAGTTAAAACACAAAAATTATTATGTAATTCATCCACTACTGCAAGACCTTCTCCAACTTTTTCAGGAAAGTTTCAAATACTTTTATTGCTTGCTTTATTTTTTTATTCTGTTCAGTGGCACCTCCACCTACACTTGCTTGTGTACTGGTTATTCACCCAACAAAGTGAAGTGAAAATGAGAACATTTTCCTTCAGGTGACTATATCTTTATTTTATCCTCTGAACTTTTAGTAAGTGATTCATACTTTATAATACAAATTTATTACCTACGTTATCAAAAGCAGTATTATAAAGTTACATTACTATAATAAACATTACTACATCTTGTGAAATTCAGTTCTCACATACAGAGTCTTGGGATTGATTACACTACCAGTTTATTAGTTTGTGCACAAAAGCATTTCAGGTCTGCTAAAACCATCACTCAAAAAGTGAGAAGGCTCAGTGATTATGGGTGAATCCATGTATGGCAAGTTTTTCTCATACATAAATACTTCTGATTACTTGATTTTATTGGAAAATCTGAAGACAGTCTACCCAGAGGAAGTTTTTTTCCATAAATGGTCCCTTGTCTGTAAATAATGAATTTACTGGTTAAGACAATCCTGTGGCCATACTACCCCTCCTCTGGTACTTTAATTGTATAAATTACTTGTTCTTCAGATCTCAATGGGTAGTTCTGAATTCTTTCACAGGTGGTGGGAACAGGGGAAATAAAGTACATAGGTGTACTTCCCAAAGCCAGTCTCAAATCCATATTCCCCGTGTCACATGAGCTTGAGTTTAACATGAGCTTGGTTCAACATAGAACTCTATACCACACAAATACTAATTTATGAAGTAAATGCGTAATGCTTATGAAAAGAAGAAGAGTAATGCTCAGCATAGCATGGACAAATGTTATATAGCAGTCAACAATCACACCAACCTCAGAGTAGTTTCTGTGCACTTTATCCAGCACCTTTAAAAGAACTTCAGTTTGATGGAGCTGGCCATAGTCTCCTACTTCTTTCCTTACACCTTTGAAAATCTTAGTAAATGTGCCCTGTCCAAGACTCTCCTCCTAAAAGGAAGGAAGGATACAGACAGAAATAAAATCAAAAATATCTGCCTGTTTTAAAAGACATCTTTAGAACTCCCCCCTGTATAAGCATATGCAAGTCTTTAGAGGTGTGCTGGGTGTAGAGTCCAGCCGAGAAAGAAAGGAAGCAACTATATCAGAAACATCTTAAATTTTTGCTTGTCTTTTATTGATTACTCAAGGATCTCAGAAAACAACTTGCTGCAAGAACCAAGAGGAAGCAATTCCATTAAATATGTATTTAGACATCTCTAGAACCAAATAACTGTTATTGCAGTCAAAACAATGCTTCTTAATTATAAAAAAAATAGTTATTTGCATTACTGAAAAATAAAATAAATTATTTTCCACAACTCTAAGGAAAGATTACAGCAAAATCTCCTAGCTCGGGTAAGATTCCTTTAAACATACACCTAGGTTTTTAAAAATTGGTGCATATTAAACCCAAAATCTGCAGTAGAAAAAGCAACAAACCGACTTACGAATATCAAGTCCTCATTACGGATTTTGTGAAAAACCATCTGATTGACATTATTGTGTCTCTGTAGCATAGGTGATGAAGGTACATCAGAAACACTATTGCTTCTGAAGACTAGGAGATTTGATTTATCTGGGAGAAGAAAGAGGGAAAGGAAAACCAAAGTAAATTTGTAAAATATAAAACTAAACCAATACTGTTTCAGAAGGGTTGCTAATGAGGGCTCCTGATTCAACACAAACAAGATATCACATTGAGATCAGTGTATTTTAAAAGCCACACAGCATTAAACTGAAATCAGACTCTGATATTTTCTAATCAGCAAAATCATCTAGGTTCCCTCATGAGTTTTATGTTTCTTTTGATAAACATTATGAAAATATTCCTAGCTCCTTTCACATTTTAACTGCTGCACTATTTGTAATAACAACTGCGGATAGAAAAGGGGATGTCAATTACCTTCTGTTATAATACAAAGTCAATCTAGTCTTATACTAAAACTAAATCTGAAAAGTATGTCTTTGTGGGTATCTGCTCATATCCACAATTATATTTATTCAATAATTTATCATTCTGATGCATATAAATTTTTTATTTTAATGGAATAATGTTAAAAATTTATTCTCTATAATGTACATGCATATTTACTTGTTAACATCATTTCTAAGGTTTTGAATCCATTGACTATTTTCAATCAAATCTGAGAGAAGTAAAAGTTGTATCATACAGTCTGTTCTGGCAAGTTTGTCTTTAAATAAGAACTTTGATAAAGACAAAGACAATATTAAACTGTATGTAGTACTACTTAGGAGGGCAGATATTTAAAGATTTCATAAAGCAGAAAGATATGAGTATCAAAGGCAGGGAAAAAAATTAAATGCAAATGCAAGAAAAATCCCCTCCTCAGGCAGAAGCCCTATTCCATGTGTATTTTTTTAGTGTTAAAAAGGAGCTGAAACCACACTGCAGACTTGACCTAGCTCAGCTAAGATCAACAATGACAGAAATTCACTGACATTGTTGGTTCCATTGCCTATGGAAGTATTCTCAGTGATAAATTATTCATTTAGTAGCTCTTTCCTTCTCAAGACATGAAAACACTTGACATAAGAAGAAATGCTGCTGCACACAATCCGCTGCAATTAAGAAACCAGTTTTGCTTCTAATCACGAAGCAAAATGATTGCTTCTTGAAGATTATCTTACAGAAAAATCATGTTACCATGATTGCTTCTTGAAGATTATCTTACACAAAAATTTTGCAGACACCATGACTGGAAACTATGACTAAGAAGATGAATAAATAGATCAGTGAAATTAAAAAAACCCCACGCAAATGTATCACAGAATCACAAAACATTTTGAGTTGGAGGGGACCACAAGGATTATCAAGTCCAGCTCCTGGCCTTGCACAGGACCATCCCCAAAAGCGTCACACCACATGCCTGAGAGCATTGTCCAAACACTTCTTGAACTCTGTCAGTTTTGGTGCTGTGACCACTGCCCTGGGGAGCCTCTTCCAGTGCCCAGCCACTCTCTGGGTGAAAAAGCTTTTTCTAATACCCAACCTAAACCTCCCCTGACACAGATTCAGGCCATTCCCTCGGGTCCTGTCACTGTCACCACAGAGAAGAGATCAGTGCCTGCCCCTCCTCTTCCCCTCATGAGGAAGTTTTAACTGCAGTGAGGTGTCTCCTCATTCCCCTCTTCTCCAGGCTGAACAGAAAAAATGACTTCAGCCACTCCTCATACAGCTTCCCCTCCAAATCCTTCACCATCCTCATGGCCCTCCTTTGGCCACTCTCCAGTAGCTTTATATCTCTTTTATTGTGGCACCCAGAGTTGCCCCAGCACTTGAGGTGAGGCTGCCCCAGTGCAGAGCACAGCAGGACAATTTCCTCCCTTGCCCAGCTGGTCATGCTGGGCCTGATGCCCCCCCAGGACATGCTTGGCTCTCCTGGCTGCCAAGGCACTGCTGACCCATGTTCAGCTTGCCACAGACCAGAAGCTCCAGGTCCCTTTCCATGGCACTGCTCTCCAGCAACTCATTCCCCAATCTGTACAGCCAGGGTTGCCCCATCCGAGCTTCAGAATCTGGCATTTTCCTTCATATGAAACTTCGTATGATAGGTCATTGCCCCATTCTCTGAGGTCTCTTTAAAAGGCTTCCCTGCCTTCAAGGGTACCAATAGTTCCTCCCAGTTTTGTATCATGCATCTACCTGAGAGTCATTTAGTATTAACTTATTTTTAAGTCTTTAATCTAGAAAATAGAAAACTTTCTGCTTAGAAATAATCTCTCTCTTACCTTTTGGTTTTGGAGGACAGCATTTGATGAACTGGAAAATTATGCTGTCTGAACGGACAGTTTCTGTCTGGTAACAGGTCAAGAGATCCTTAAGATTGCTAAAACTTCTCTTGGTTCCACTAAGATTATATTCTCCGTTCTCATTCTTCGTAATCAAGCAGTGCTTATAATCTGTAGTACTGTCACGCTGCAGAAAATATTTCCATTAAAAATGAAATTGATTAATATTTAATATTCGAAAGCTTATCTAAATGTATAGCACTCTACTAATTAGAGAAAGGATGCTTCAGTAAAATATGATCATAATTTGTTATTTTGTTCTCACTATGTAATATTGATTCTGAGAAAATATGACTCTACTCCCATCACTGGAACTAGCATGTTGATACTAGAGAAAAACAAATGTTAATGAAATCTGAAAAGATGGAGCTGAGAAAACAGATAATGGATCCCAGGAAAAATCCTTTAGAGCTATTACGGAAAGCTCATTCACCCTGACACAGGGCTGCATCAAAACAAAATTTTGCTGGAAGCAATAGCCCTAATGCTTATGCTCCATGTTTGTTTGGCAGGCATTTGGAGATCTCAGCTGTAATTTTGCTTGCATGTCATCTCCAGCACAGTTCTAGGAAATTACTTCCTAATATGTGTTTTTAATATGCACTGAATTTTTTCACAAAGACTCTTGAAAAGATACCATTAAACATTTTTAAGCAAGATGAACTATTAATAGTGCTTTTGTGATCCTGTATCTCAATCCTGCAACAAATGTTTCAACAAATTTTGAATATAAAACATCTTCCAATGAGTTGCACAAGCCTCAGGGAAAAAAAAAAGTTGCAGTAAAGTCACTTAAAGGCAATGGTAGTCTTCTCTCACAAGCTTGACTCTCAACTTTGCCTTTCTAAGCTTGTTCAGGAACTGATTTCTTTGTCTATGAAATTCCCTACCAAACATACCTCATTGACTGGACATAACATTTCTCCATTCACACATCAGCATTACTTGGTCATTTTCAGAGATGTACCTGTCTCTGATAGTATTAGCAAACTTCCTCCTATACCAGCAGGAAAATTCTAGTACTACCTTTCCTAGCAAAAAACACAAAGGGAGCTCTGCTAATGTAAATAAAGATAAGCCATTCTTGAAAAAAGATCATCAAATTATTTAACAGCAATAATAAAGCATTATATCATCACGAGCTGCAATGCCAGAGAGAACAGGTACATCTGCTTCTCTAAGTAACATATGCATTTCCAGGGTGGCTTTCTCTCTAGCTAACAACAGAAATACCCAGGAGATTTGTGTTGATGTAACAGCTGCCAAATAATATGGCTGGCCCAGTACTGGGGATGAGGACAATACCCAAACCCAGAAGAACCTCTGAAGGAGGCACTCTCAGATTGTCAAAGTCTGTATACCCAATCTAATGAAGCCCCACTTGTGACGGGGGAGGAGGTATGTGGAAAACCCAGGGAAAAACTCAAGTAAAAATCCCCAAACATTAAAAAAACAGAAAACCCATCAGATTGCTCCAGCTCCATCTCTCAAATATTTACCCCAACATCACAGTCCCAAGATCCATGTCATTATCTCCAGAACTCTTAAGCTCTCTTCCCTTGGTCTCCAAGGCATGTGGCATGTGCATTAGCAATTCTGTATCAACTCTGACGTTTCTCACAAGACCCTGAAAATTGCCTTGTCTGACAAAAGTAGCTATAGAATATACATACCAGACAAACATTCTGGAGGAAAATTCAGAATAATTTACTGAACATCTCAGGCTCATTGTTATATCACAACAAAAATTTAATAGGCACTAAGACAGAATACAAACCTCTATAGCAAAGGTAAGGAAATATTTTTTAAAATCTTTAGGACTGCAGCGAAGGACATAGAAACCAGTCTGATTACCCGCTTTCTTCAGTTTACTGATAGCAAAGTCCATGCTGCAGTAAAAAGAAAATGTTTAATATTGCATAATTGCAAAATGCAGATAGATAAGATGTTGAATAATGAGCAATATTAACAAATATCTAATAGAACAATAATTAAAACTTTCAATTTTGTACAGCTTTCTTTAAGATAATCTCTCTGCCCTTTATTTTCCAGTATATAGGGTGATTGCTTAAAGAGAGAGCAGCATATTAAAATTTTTTCATACTAAACCATCACACTTATTTATCCAATAAGAAATGTTAAGGGCTAAAAAAGCATATTTGCCACAGCTTATGATATGATTTTCAACATGCATTATGAAAGAAGCTATAATAAAATTACCTAACAAATAAGCTTAAATTAGCAAAACATTTGTGTGGCTGAAAAAGGTGGGTTTAACCAGGAAAACGGCTAACAAGAAAAAAGAGCTCAAATAAAAGACATTCATTATTATTATAAGAACTAATTTCCTTTTAAACAAGCCTTGCTAACTCACTATTTCTATCCCTATCAAGGAATTATCTTTCCACTTAATTTTTAAAACATGTCACAAAGGCACTGTATTTTACAAGTGAAAAATAAGATGAAAAATATAAAGCATTTTAGTTACATAAATGCAATTAAAAACACTTTAAGATGCCTACCACAGTTCACAGACAACTAAAGCTCATCTTCCAAAAAAATATTGAATTGTCATATTAGTAAAAAAAATACTTACAAAATTGGCCCATGACAGTTGCTTTGGATATTTTCAAGGACTGATGGTGGTGCTACTTCTTTACAGAGATAATGATGGGCATCTGCTGTTAATCTGTAATATCCATCAATTAATGATACAAAGGAGAGAGCTTCTCTTAATGACTGAAATTCAGCCTCCTGTTCAATTGCCAGAGAACAATGTGGGGCAGGGAGGGAGAGAGAATTTCAATTTTTAATAGGCAATAAAAAATTCCTGAATATGCTAATGCTATAAAAGATATGCATATATGTGCACATTAAAGTCATTAATAAAAGCAGTTTTTAACTGTTTGTACCTTCTACCTTCTTGTTATGATTCAAAACTTGATACCAACTTTCAATATCAAATCCAAACCAAAGAAAACAGAGCTCAATATCAAATCCAAACCAAAGAAAACAGAGAAGCTGTGGATGCCTTACAACTGGAACAGGCTTTTGAGCAATCTGCTCTAATGAACTGTGTCCCAGCCCATGGCAGGGTTGTCGGAACCAGTTGATCTTTAAAGTCCCTCCCAACTCCAACCATTCCACGATTCTATGAAATCTGCCTTAAAAACAAAACCCCTTAATCTAAATAGATGAAACAGCAGAGGAATGTCAATATGAAAGCATTTGAAAGGGAAAAACAAGTAGATACAAGTCAGCATGCAGATACCTACTGCACTGCCAATACAGTCTGGTTCATTTCCCTAAAGGAAAGCCTTCACTTATCAAAGATTTATATGTCTGCCTTCAAGCAGAAAAGAAAAATCTCCAGGAAAGTACCTGCCTGAAAACTTAATTACTAGTTAGCAAAAACTGGCATCCTCAGGTAGATCACAGACAGAAGATGACCTTTTACTACTATGAAGACTGGTACACTGGAGAGGAGCAGGGAGAAAAATCGTATGGTCAAAGGAAAATGGGTGTGAAAAAAGGTCTTATGCACAGTATGATTAACAGATAACAGCAGGGAAAAAATTACATTAATCTGCAACAACATATTAATTGCTGCAAATAAAACAAAAACAGAGAAGCATTTTCTGAGTCACCCTAGGTTTCATTCAGTAGGGTAACCCAAGAGAACAGGCTTTAGTATGTGTTTGCCTGTGACACCAGAGACATACTTAGCTGAACACAATTATTGGGCAAGTTCTTTGCTAGAGACCAATAAAAAGAGATGTTTTTGAGTAAGTGTCAAGAATTTAGTGTCTTTAAACTCCTTTTTAAGAGGACCAGGACCTGGAAACAACTGCAGCCCATGGTGCAGACCATGGTGAGGCAGCTATGCCTCTGCAGCCCATGGAAGTTCATAGTGCAGCAGAGATCCCCCTGCAGCCCATGAAGAACCTCAAGTCACAGAAGAAGGATGTGCCTCAAGGAGGTTGTGAGCCCATGGGAAGCCTACAGGGAAACATAGGTGTTGGCAGGATTTGTGGCCCCATGAGCCACTATGGAGCTGTGGAGAAGCCTGTTCCTGGAGAACTGCACTTTGTGGCAGTGACCAGCCCTGGAGCAGTTCATGAAGAACTGCACCCTGTGGAAACAATTTGCATTGGAGAAGTAAATGAAGGACTCTCCACCATTGGAGGGATCCCTTGCTGGAGCAGGGGATGAGTTGAGGAAGACTGAGAGGCAAGGACAACATGCAATTAACTGATCATACCTCCCTTTCTCAATGCTCTACACTGCTGAGGGGAAGGAAGTAGAGAATAAGGAATAAAGTTGGCCCATAAAGAAGGGAGGGGTGGTGGGAAAATATTTTTAGGATTTTTTATTCTCATTACCCTACTCTGAAACAAATTCAATTAATTTCCCTGAGTCAATTCTGTTTTGTCCATGATGGTTAATACGTCAGCGATATCTATCCTTATCTTGACCCACAAGCCTTTCATTGCATTTTCTCTCCTCTGTTCAAGCTGAAGAGGGGAGTGATTAGAGCAGATTTGGTGGGCATCTGGTGCCCAGCCAGGATCAGCCCACCCCACAATTCTGTGATAGTTATGCCTGCTAGAAAGCCTAACTCAAATGCAAGGTTGTAGTTCAAGTAAAAAACTTTTTACATTTGGGTATAAAACACTTTCTTAAGATCTTCTTCACAGTAAAAGCAGTAACATTAATTTTGTCCTGATACTTATTTTGTATCATCATTCCTCAGAACATTTTGAAGCTTTTTTGAATGTGTTGGTCTCTAGCAGACAGCTTATCAGGACACCATGGAAACAGCACACTTGAGAACTGAAACCATGGACTCAGGTTTAAGACTAATAAACAAAAGAACCAGTCTGTGTACCAGAAATTTTCCTCAGATATAAACATCTACTTCTATTTCATTTCAAGCACATAGCTTTGAATGCAGAAAACCATTAGTGTTCTGATAACACCCCTTACACTGCTGATAATGTTTAGTTTTATCTCATGCTTATTAATGTAATTATGGATTATACAATACTATGCATACAACAATCACACAGCTTGCTCAAAGCATTATCTATCAGAAAGAACAGCAACCAAAGTAAACAGACCAGATTCTTGCTGTCTTGTTTGTGAATGGTGACAATTCTTCTCTCACTGGAGCCTTCTTGGCTCGCTTGTTTAATGCTGACATCAATGATATCAGGAAAATCACAGTATGTTTGTAAATCCTGCAACAAATATCATATAATTTCAATAATAACATAAATGGCAATTAAAAATCCTCACCTATTTGTAGCATTCTACAATTCTGAACTTGTAAGCTAACAAAGAGGATTATAAAACCTTAAACATGCCAATTACAAGCAAATAAAGGATTTTTTCCTTTATGGAATCATGACTAGGAACATAAGTTGAAGAACAGACAGAGATCCAGGAACCATGAAAAGAAATATCCACATATGAGCTTGGGTTTTTATCATTGTAGATATTTCTTCACTCTGTAGTATTTTATGAACAGTGGAACATTTAGATTACTTTTTTGAGAAGGTTTTTTTTTGTGAGCTTATTATTGGCATCCTGATTAAAGAGGTTTAGAAAGCCTGTTAACAATACAAAATGTCATAACCTCATTCAAAGTGATACAAGCTGCAAATCTGTAGCTGGATGAAGAAAAATGTACAGTAGTCCTCTCAAGTCCTATCTACTTGTTCTTCTGGTTGGTGAAAATGTAAACTTGCAAAACAAATTTCTTCACAATCTACTCCACATATGTCATTACATACAAATAAATAAAAATTATTTTTCAGTTCAGTATCTAAATAACAATTCATCGGTAAAGCTTACTGAAACAAGTTACAATCATGTTTACAAGCATCCATATTAATTAATCCGGTTTTCAAAACCAACTTTATACATAGTTTCTTTACCAGTGAAAATATATGCAGTGTCTGTCAATAATAGGATGATAATATTTTTAATTATGAAAAAATAATTTGGCAATCTTTATAAAAAACATTATTCATTCAAATGCTATGCTTACTAAAGGCTTGGTTGCCAAGCCCAAACAGCATAGTACGCATACACTTTGTACACCTAAAACTGGAAATTGCAGAATCTGACGTTTATTACAGCTCCTGTCAGAGCAATTTGCATTTACAGGAAAATTAGGGAAGGCAGAGGGCTGATACATAGCAACTATTAATGAAGTAATTGTCAATCTACAAATATTCCAAGAACATCACACTTCAAAAAATATGGGCATGTAATCAGATTTACTTTTTGCTAAGTATTGAAAAACCCCACTAGCATATAGAATTTTTTACAAATTATTACAGCACACTATAGAAATGCAACTTTTTGTACTTTGGTCTTGTCTGCTACATATTACAAATCAAAATTACCAAACCAATGAAATTATTTTGAAAACAACACACATACTCCAGTTTGCCTTTACTTTTACCTTTGCATAACTCCCACACTCTCAATGTACACTGTTTTGAGTTTCTATCAGGTTTTGGTAAACTCAACATAATGAACAGTCATGATGGGAAATCTCACACACACACACACACAAAATAATATCGATAAATAAAAATGCAGCCGTATGTGATTACTAGCACTTATAGGAACCACTAAGCACCTAATTCCTGAAGAAAGACTATAGGGACTCCACAATCACACAGATGTCATTTTAAATTTGCTAACTGAGACACTGGTAGGTTTCTAACTGCAGCAGGAAAGAGGTATAGGAGAATTTGCCTCTTGTTTGGAGTCCTTAGATCACTGCTTTCAAAGAAGATTTGGGGAATTTCTGCATTTTATCTACACCTGGGGGCATGGTCATTACATTTTCACATTTTTTATATGCCATTGTGAAGTAAAATTTGCTTACCAACTTTGCTTGAGGTAAATCAGAACTTCTAAAACAAGCTTACTACTCTGTTCCGTAACAAGTTATTAAAATAATTTTTTAAAATTACCTGCTCTCCAAGTGTCTCACAGTCCTTAAGTTTTCCCCTTGAACATTGAATTCCACCATTTCCAGTTATTACAACGGTTGCAAAACTTTCCTCTCCAGAAGGACTTCCACCAGGTTCTTTTACTTCAAAAACCTCTGAATAGAAGGCAGGCTGAAGGGTTTCCAGATTTATGAGATACTTAAGTTTCAAGTTTCTGGCAGTAGCTTTGCATTGGCCAAACTGTTGAATAAATTTGCGGAACCTGTACCTTATTCTTTTTCGCGTCAAAATGTGGTAGTCTTGGATTTTTGCTCGCACACACTTAGGTAAAAACATTTTGTAGCTGTGAATACATAACCAGACAAAAAAAGCTACTAATTTTATCCATTAAATCCAGCAAAGATAATTAGTTCTGTGTTGAACAAATCAACATTGAAAAGACCTTTTCTAAATGTACTGTTATTTTTACAACTGTAGGATAACAAAAGTCCTTTCTTAGATCTGTGGTATGTTCTTTCAAACTGAGCCCTCTGTCTTCTTCCATTTTCCATTTTTTCCTTCATTTAATTGCAACATAAACTACATAACACATTTTCCATAATTCAAAGATATCTGTTCCTTCATTAGAGAAGTTCTAAGGTAAGGCAGCAGAAGTTACAAAATTGCTCTGTTTGGTGTAGAAATTGTAAAGAGGATACTCCATGGCAACTACATGGATAAAGGACAGATTTCCTGGCTGAAAATACAGGTGGTAGAATAAAAAACTGTGGTTGGTTGTCAGTGAAGTTCCTATGTTAGGGACAGAATTAACTCAGCTGGAGTAGAAACTGATAGGATTGATACACCCAAGTGAGTTGATAAACTCAAGAAAGTTTAGCAGAGATCTGCCCAAGATGGTTTAGAGCCTGGAGCACATTACATGAGAGAAGAGGCATATGGGAGCTTGATTTGTTCAGCCTGGAGAAAAGTAGGCCCAAGTATGGTGTTCTACTAATTGTCATCTATCAATACAAAAGGACAAGAGAGGATTATCAGTATCACAGAGGAGACTGATTAGGTACAGAGAAAATCTTTCACAATGACCATGGTCATGCAGAGGACAAAGGAGTCACAGGGGAATCTCCATATCTGGACATTTTCAGAACTTGACTGGATGAGGCCCTGAGTCCCTTCACCTAACTTTGAATTCGACCGTGACAGGGGCTTGGATCTGATGACATCCAGAAGATGTCTCACCTAAAATTATTGCTTACATATTTTCTTGCACAATAAGCTGCTGCCTTACCTTTCATCAAGAGAGTCAAATCCATGTCTCCAAATCATGAATGGTCATCACGACACAATTTTTTTATTCATTTCTAGTTTACATAATAGGTAAAATTATGTAACTATTTTACATCAACACATCAACTGCCAACAGGTGAACACCTTCTCCTACACACTAACGCGCAAAAATACAAGCATGAGATAGATGTGAAACAGTTACAAATTATGGAATCACCTGACTGAATTGTAAATAGCCATTGGGGTTTGGTCCTTTTCTTTGGCCACTCTCATCATATCTAGAACAGCCATTCCAAGGCATTCTTCTTGTGTTTCGTGAGTAACAGGCATCTGTACCCATCCATCCAAAAAATCAGCTCGCCACTGAGAAAGAACACAAGAAAGCAAATGAAATCTGGTGCACTGCTGCTTAATAAGAATGGAGGTTTGGGGTGCAGTTGTTGGGGGGAGCTGTGGTTGTGTTGTTTGATTTTTTATATTTGGCTTGTTTAGAGGGTTTTATTGGCTTGGTTCTTTAAAGACTGAATGACCTACTTCATCCACAAAAAGATGTACTTATTCATAAGGAATACCAGCTGCTATCATGCTTAGAAGCACTGTTTTGAACTTCATCTCTCCAAATACACAATAGGGCATGGAATTTAATTTCCAGCTTGAGAGGGCTTCAGGCTTTCAAGAGCCTACAGAATTACTAGGAGAAGATGGAAAGGGAATAGATGCTAATAACACTCACCAATCTGCAGTTAAAAACAGGAGAGCAAAGCATACCTGTGCGAATAGGTAAGACATAACAAGATCGTCAAGGACGGGGCTTTCTGCACCGCGGAGAACGCCATACCGGTATGCTCTGTTGCTGCCACTGCAATACCAGTGGGGAAAATAAAACCTGGTAGGAAATAAATTCAAGCAAATGTTAATAAACAGATATTTTGGTTACCAGCATCAGACTTTACTGCTCTCAAATACATGTAACTAGTGTTGCTGATCTGAAGGAGCACTATGAAACCCCAGTTACTTAATGAAGACTTCAGATCCAGTTCTTGATATTTTAAAGTATCATAGTATTCTAGCAAGGTGATAAACTGTACTGAGAGGAATGAGAACCTTTGCTAAGTTATTCTCACTAATAAGAATACAGAGAATTTTATTAGTGCCTTCCAGCTTCTTTTGAAACAGTTCCCAAAAAAACATTTGGGCCAAATTATATGATGTAAATAAATTAAGCAGTTTACAAAATGAAAACTGTGGCTACAGTTTTAGTTGTCCACATTCAATTATAAGGTTAGGGAAAAATGGTTGCATTGCAGAAACATGTCTGACTATGCAGGACAATTACTCTGCATTTCAGAAACTACTACTTATTTCAAACCTGCAAGCACAGAGGAGATAAGATGTATCATTATTAAGAAAGCTTTTTACTTCTAGTGTATTTTTATTGTTTGTTTCTTCAATATGACACTGGTAAACACATTGGATAGAGAAAATTAATAAAGTACAAAATTCATATCACTTCAATATTTTTAATTCTTTTAGCTCCCTGTTTTCCAGAAAAAGCCAGCAATCTGTCCATAACTTCTAAGAGACTACAGTTCAACTAAATATCATACTGGTTGTGTTCTCTCACACAGTCTTGTTTTATCATGAAAAGTGTACAACATTTTATTTAGATTACCTTATCCGGTAAATTAGGATGAGCCTGGTTGTTTCATCCACATGGAAGATGTGATTTGGGGGATACCACATTCTGTCTGTTTCACTCATGAGTGCAAACATGTTATGATACACTGGCATGATACCTACATGAGGGGCAGAGAAACAAACATCAGCAGGAAACAGTTTTCACAAAATATTTTTAAAATATTGTGGGTTAAAAGCGGCAGATCGCCACAGTCCTCTACTACTATGGGCAACAGGTATCAGTACTGCCAACAACACTGCAATCACAATCCCATAACCTGCAGGCTGCTTTGCTGGTTAAATTTTTCATTCTTCCTTTATGCGCTCTGATTCTGTTCACCTGTTGTCCTATACCCACTGTTAGATGACAAGATTTTCCCATTTTCTCTGTATGGCATTTAATAAAATGTCTTCTTAGCCTCCCAGTTTAGAAACAGCTTACAACAGTAGACTTCTTTTCCTGCCTTTCCAAAATCAGATCATTTGATTTGAGCATTGATTTTACAACTAAGCATTGATTTTAAGATTTTAGACTGATTAAAAATTAGAAGTAAAGCAATACAAAGAAAATTGTAGTGACTAGGACAACCACTAGCCATTTTCATTTTAGTAACTCAGTTTGCAACAAACCGAAACATATACTGTTAAAATGAAACAGAACTGGAAAATATTTTTTTCCCTCAACAACTTTGATTTATGCTAACGGTAACTGACAAGCAATCCTACTTAATTAGAAACTAAAAAAATCAGTTGAGCATCAACTCTTCAGCAGCACCAGAATTTTAATTTGACTTTAATGCTCCCAGCTGAAACATAGCCTATGACTCAGCATTGTACTGTGCTGCAATGTTATGCATCCCTGTGATGCCAGTGTTAGATCTGGAAAACAGGTTAACTGCCTGAAAACTGATAGCACAAAAGGATGAACTGCAGGTATTGACATGCATATTCTGAAGACAGAAAGAGACACAGGTCGAAAGGCCAGAGAGTAGGATGAAAAATTACAATGTCAAAGTTACAGTAGGTCATAGCTAAAGAAAACTTATACATACTTTGGGGTAAGAAGGCAAAAAAAAAAGGAAAAACAAACAGGTAATGACAATAAAAGTAACTTAAAATGACATTATGAGACAAAAGAATTCTGGAAAAAGTCAAAATACCAACACCCCAGCTCAAAGACTTAGAATGAAGGAATTGAAATCCTCGCAACAAACCAGGAGCAGAAAAAAACTCCTTTATTTCTTCTTCTGTTCTGAACCACATGTAGGTAACTACTGAAAGGGGAAGACCTCACATTTCTTACACCACATCTAAACAGCATGTAAAACAATCAGAAGAAACAACCAAACAATTCCACATATAAAACCACATAGCCTTTTGGAATAAAACATATTTCAGTCTTAAACAGCAACTAGCTTAATAAATTTGATACAAAAAAGGGTTTGCTTCTATATGGGTCTAGTAAGAGGGCTAAGAACTAGAATTCTGTTGCATATTTGTGAAGATTAAACTGCTGAAATCTGTAGGTCAGTCATCTGACACCTTCTTAAACCAAAGCTCTACAAAACATACCAGAACTGCAGGTCTTAACATATGATTTTCTAAGAAAAGGAGTCAGACTTACAGGAAACTAAAGAAAGGGAAAGCATTATATAAGGCAATGAAAGGGAAACCAAACCAAAACCAATCCCCCACAGGAATAAAACTGAAGTGATAAGTAACTGAAAGATTTGCTGTAATTCTAAATGTTGCAAATTTATGGTGCAGCATTACATATTTGATCCATCCAAGTTTTGAGGATTTTTTTATGGAGTTAAAAAGAAACCTACCCCGTACAACTAAACATGGTTCTCATTTGATGTGTAAAGTGGGATGAACTATACTATACCACATGTCAGCTGTCCACAAAGCAGTAACTTAGCAGTTACCAGCTCAGCAGCTTGACGGCTGTGTGGTGTATGTATCCCCAACAATTTCAGATCAATTACAGTGTAATGTACGTGACAGTCACTAGCCTGTTTCGTGACTATTGCTAGATGCTAAACACCATTCAGGGCAATGCTGAATATTTTCTATAGAGCTAGTGAGACCTAGTTAGCCTCCCTAATACATTTACCCAAACTACTAACCATCCCATGTATGCTTACTGACCAACATTTCAAAACCATATTCTTAAATTCAAATGCTAAGCTGCTGTATTTGACCAAACACATTACAGACACCACAATCACCATGCCACCTCACATCTCAAAAAGCCCCACAGGGATTCCAAGATCCTACCATTGCCATTCTGAAACTTTAACCAAGACATGACCGTGGAACTCCCCCTACAAATCAGAAATACTTATATTTTGCCCTCCCCCTGTCTTCCTTTGTATGAAAAGTAAACTCCGCACTCTTCCATCCCTCATATTTTGGCATTTATAGTTCTGAATGGTAACTTGCACCATTCACTGGCAGTATTTAAGAACACAGAGATCATGCATATTTTTCAAGAAAAGGAGTTTCACTTTTTTATTTCTTCCCCTTTAGAACTATTAATTTGCTTTGTTCAACAATTGCTCAACAATTATAAAACAGAGCAAATGCCTTTATTAAATAGAGTCTTGAAAATTGTCCACAAAAATCTGACAAAAGCAGAGAGACCAGAAACTTCTTTTAATGTAATTCTTACCACCACTATTAACTGCAGGGTCTTTTAAAGTGAAGAAAACTGCAATATTTAAATGTTTTCTCTAGAAACAATCAAAGTCTAAAAACTGGAGTGGGGAATAAAAGTCTTCTGCTGAAGCCTAGATATGTCAACAATAGCGATAACTTAGGAGAAATATAAATGTATGTGAAGGTAAATAAAATCATAAGAGCCATTCACAACAGGTACTGAAAAGCCTCCCCTGGAGTTTTGCGCTGCATTAACCATGCTATCAGCTCAATCTGTGAGGAATTAAGAGAGAAGATAGTGACTCTGACATAATTAATCAGAATTTTCACTGCTTTGATTCTCCTGCAAGGGATATCAAGTAAATTTTCTGGAATATTGCAATGACAAGATCTCTTTAAATTTATTTATTTATTGCATAAGGCTAAAGAAATGAGTATATATATAATATGTATATATATATATATATATATAGTATATTCATACTATATAGTACATAGTATATATACTTGAGTATAGTCAAGTAACATCACAAAAGACTACAACACAGCATAAGTTTATACTTCAAACTTCTGTTTCAAACCTAAAAAAAAGTAGAGTCTTCTTTTCCTCAGTATGATTTTAGAGCTTCACATCCAGACAAGTCTCACTACTTCATTTATCCTGAAGCAGCTAAGAAAATACAGTTTTTCTGTATCTCCTCCTTTATTGGCATTAGGAACCCTTTCTCCCACACAGTATATTTTCATAAGGTAGTGTCCCTCTTCTAAGAAAAAATAAGAAACAGGAAGTGTAAATCACAACAAGCCATGACACCACTATGAAATGTTAAAGTCATGCAGAGTCTGCAATAGAAATACTGTTGTATGAAACTCTCAACTCAAGCGTGTAAGTCATTAGATATAAAAAGATGAAAGCAATTAGTTGAATGATTAATAAAAATCTCAAATTTTCTATATAAAAGTCTAATACATACATTAGTTCTCATACAGCTGGAAGTAAGCTGTTTAAAATTTATAGAGCCTTGCATATACCAGATGAAAATTTGCTTGCCTTTTCTGACATAAAAATAGTATCTTGCATTATCATTCATACAAACTGGAGGCTTACCAAACCCTAAACATCACATTCAATGTCACTATCCTGTCAACAAAATGGTTTCTGAATAGTCAATCAAAGCTTCTATTTCTTTTCCTGGAAAAATAGAATTGCCCAGAGTTCTGATTAATTCATTCCCCAGCTAGTGGGGGAGAGCAGGGGGGCTGCATGTTCCAGGTGGATTTTCAGGAAAGCCTATCACCTAAAGGAAGACAAACAAAGAAAAACCAAACAACAACACGACCTCACAATAACAAGCAAACACACACACACACTCACACACACATGAAAAAAAACCCCCGAAACCAAACAAAACCACCAAACAAAAAAACTAACCCTTAGTGAACAGTTACACTTAATGACAACTCTGAGCTACGTGAACACTGAGTCATGTCAATTCTGGAAATTCAGCATGCATAGAATTCCCTTGTTAGCAGCACAGAATCTCTTCTCGAGCATAGAAGCAAAGACTACAAATCATAACATTATGCAATGCACTCTCTGCCTTGAAAACATTCCATTGATTGACTGCAAACACTGCCATCATTTGTCACATAAAATGCTTTGAAACAGTGCTTTTACCTACTTATCATTAAAAACTCTCTGCCATTTTATGGTTTTCCAAGAGAGACCAGAATTTTTCAAGGGTCGTACCATGGAAATTCTGACAAATTGCAAATTGCAAATTTGCAATTCAGATGGGTGAGAATTAAAATGAAGATACAGCTAACACAAAGATTCTGCAACCTCTAGAACGATTTCTCTAATATATTTCATTTCCATCATAAGTTAGTTCCTCTAATACCACTCTCCCCCTCAGACTAAGAACAATACCTTTTCTTCAATTTGGTGTGACATTTCTAATCTTTTACTTGGCAATTAGCTAGCTAACATGCAAGAACTGAACCATGACTAACTCATCAATTTAAATTTAATGTCAAGACACCTTATTTATTTTTGCATTTCTGCTTGGAAAATGTGATAGTCACTTTTATGTACAGTTTTCCTTATAAAAATACAAACCCACAAAAATGTTTATATTTATTATATTTTCCCAAACCAGAAAACTGTTTTTAAATAAAGTTTTTTAAAAAAATGGCCAAGCTTTTGCATGCATGTATCAAACTGGCAGAAAAATATTTAGACAGACTAATATTTTTATAGCCAATACATACCAGATATAACAGATCTAATGTCAAATTAGCAGTGATTGGAAAATTTTCAATTGTCTGAACTCTTTAAAAGATACGTAACAAAACTCTCTGACTGCTGATGTTTGCCTAGATGCAGTCCTGCTTTACCTCCAACAGCAGTCATACTTGGATATAATCTGCTCTGCTGTCAAAAGATCTATCAGTTGTTCAGATCACAAAATTCCTTAACAATTACCAAATTTGTCATATTTCAGTCTTGCTTACTACCCAAATCACTCCCTTCTTAACCAAGTATTCTGACTCACAGCTTACTCCTGAAAGATGAGTCTTGCAAACAAACATTACATGACTGTATGGAGTCATATGTGTTCTGCTGTACAACCAAAAAATTGTCTCAGAAAAAAAAAATAAATAAACAATAAGAAGCAGTGCCACATGATTTAAGCACAAATGGTTTCTATGAAAGAGAAAAAAAGAACAAAAAGATGATCACTTTCATACCCAGAGATTGTAGGAACGAATTTGTTTTATTAAAAAATTCAATGTACTTTTGCAAAGAAAGATGTATACACAAAATGCATATTTGAATTATTTTACTACAGATTTCAGCCCTGGTGTATGTTAGACTCTAGGTAAATGCAACAATTCAAAGACATTCTTTGATATCAATGTATTATTTATTTCTATTATACCGCCCTGTTATTTACATACTTTATTTCCTAAACCATTACAAAGAGCATCAACCACACACACAAGCATTCATGTTATATCTAACAGAACAGTTTCCTTCTGCAAAGTGATTAAGCATGTACAATATACAAAATATGCACAGAACCTCCAGGACCAATCCGTTTTGCAGGGCTGCATCAGGAAGTAATTCATGCTATTTGCAGCTCCTGCTATGATTTAATTATTCAAACTGTATCTTAGCTCAATGAAAGAAGACTTTCAGTTACAGGAATACCTTTAAATTATTTGAAAAAACATGGCAGTCACCCAATTCAGCTTCACAACCATTCTAATGGGAACAGTTTTACAGCCTGCTGCTAACTACATCTGAAAGAACAGAGAAATTAGCACTTCAGTCTAAATGCCACCATTTTGATAGAGCTTTGGATTGTTGAAAGCTTTCTTGTAGGAAGCTGGATTTCATGGCTTCATTAGATAAACTCTTAGGTATATACTTACCACAGGCTTTACAGGCAACAGCACAAATCTCTTCTGCAACATATTCTCCAGCTGAAAATTGAAGGTAATCTCCTTCTGTCTTCCCAGGAGAATGATAAAGGAACACTTGAAGCAATGGTTCTGTCTGCTTGGGTGCACTGCTATTTCCACGGACGTCACCATTCTGGTGGACAGTAGAAGTTGCTGTACTTTCCATATTTGTCATTGTAAGACAAGCCATAGTTTGTTCTGGTTCTGTTCAGAGCATCTGTCTGAAAGAAATATAAGAAATACTTCTTGACTAACTGTACTTGGTTTTATTTGTAATATTCATATTCAGTGACAGTACTGTTCTGACACTGAAAAATCATTAGAACCTGAAGACAACCAAATAGCTTAGGTGATTTATGAAAAGCTAAGTTTCTCTTCAATTTACCACACAGCCCTAGAGGAAAAGCCACTGACAGTATTAGAGGAAAAAACAAAATATAAACTTGGGAGTCCAGATAGAGGATTATCACTTCTCACTGGATTTTAGACAGCATGTGCTCACCTGCAATATGCTAATTAAACCTGAAATCCAAAAGAATTGTTTTAATGAGATCTGTACAACTCATTTTACTCCCAATTTAAACTTAGAAGACAAAAAAAACTAGCACTGATGAAGAGAAGGATAGAAATAGCATCTTGCAGCTGAGTTTTCTTTGTAAGCAGACACTTCAAAAAAGTGCTGAGATGAGAATCTAACAGGCATGGTTTACATCTAGGAATGGGAGATCTTCCAAGACCACCTACTTTCAGAAAAAAAAAAATTTAATCTGCCATCAAAATAACAGTCCTCTCTGATAAATGTCATCAAAGGAGATTAATAATGTAATAAATAACCACAGATATATCTGATAATGAAAAAAAAGTTTAAAAATGTGAGATTAGACAGCATATTCCAAAAGCCAGTTGAAGAGTATCTTTGCTTCTCTGTGGCAGCATCATAATTTTAATTGGTTTAATCCCTGCTTAAGACAAAAGCTTAGATAACAGTTGAAAAGCTTGCTTTTTATTAGAAGTCATTCCAAGTAGCTACCACCTGGAATTCTGCATTTCTTATTCTGAAAATGCAGAATAGGTTCAAACAAGACAATTAAAAATATTTAATTTTTTAGAATCAAAGTATGTTTTCGGCCACAATAATGTTGCCCTGACCTCTCCTTCTCTTTGAGCTGAACAACCCTAACTGTGTCAGCCCTTCCTCATGGAAGAGGCACTCCAGCCCTCTGATTGTTTTTGTGGCCCTTCTCTGGACTCACTCCAAATGTTCCCTGTCTTTCCTGTGCTAGGGGCCCCAGAGCTGGACACAGGACTTCAAGGGCAGTCTCACAAAAACACACCAGAGGAGGAGAATCACACCCTTTGACCTGCTGGCAATGCTTCTGAGAATATGGTGAAACTGGTTTTCTGGGGTGCCAGTGCACATTGCCAGCTCACACCTCAGTTTTTATCTACCAGGATCCCCAAGACTTCATCCACAGGGCTGCTCTCAAATCCATTCACCCTCCAGCCTGTACTGATCCTAGAGATTGCTCTAACCTAGATGCAAGACCAGGTGCACTTGGTGTTGTTGAACTTCATGAGTTTCCATTGGAATCACTTCTCAGGTCTGCCAAGGGGCCTCTGGATTGCTGTCCCTTCCCTCAGTCCCTTCAGCTGCACTGGTCAAGTTGGTGTCATTCCCAAACTCACTAAAGGGTCTACATGTTGCTGCTTAATATATTGAATGGTTAATAAAGATACTGTACTTGAAAATGTAAATGCCTAAGTTAAAAATATGCTTATTGTTCTGCATAGGCATGTGGGTGTTACATTCTTAATGCATTATTTTCAACAGCTTTTGTTTATATTGAACTCTGCTGCTTTATCAGGAAAGAGCTGTTTGGAACATGTTCTGGTGTTTTTAAAAAAATTTTCTGTTCCTAACTAGAATTATCTAAGAAAGAATGAGTGTATGAATATTAATTAATGTGGGCTAAAGATGATGTGTGCTATGGAAACCACAACAGTTATATCAGCAGGAAATAAAAGCTGAACATCTTAAATAAGGAAAGCATTAACTTAATGAGTTTTGAGATGACAAAAGTATTCAATTACATAAACAAGAGGATAAGACTGTGTTACCATTATGCTAATTCTGTAGGAAAGAGAAAAGAAAAAAGATACCATCACCAAGTGAAAAATCCATTCTTTTACTTCCCAAACTAAGCAACACGAAGAACCAGTGTGTTATAGATATATAAATATGAATGTCTAGACACAAATGTCATTCACTATATTACTTAGGCCCTTATGTAGGGGATACACAGATTTCCTGTGCCTCATTTACAAAGCCAGCCACCTTTAACTGAAAAGATATGTGCTTTTAGCTCCAAAGGTAGCACAGGTAATAAGTCCATGTTTAACTAAGGAATAAAAGCATCCCTCCTCACTCAACAAGGAATAATTGTTTTTTAGAAGAAAAAAACCACCACATGACTATAAACATTATATTTAAAAGATTTCTCACTACCTTTGTCGACATTATGCAAGACATAATGCTTGTGCTCTACAACTTGCTTTTATAAAACTCTCACAGCTTTAATAACACAGGGAGCCATCTTTAATTACTACAGTAGTTTTTCCAAAATACTCCAAAATTAACCCGCTGTTTATTCAAACCTTAACCTGAACTGACAGATTTTTCATCTTGGTCACTAGGCTTTATGTCTATCCAAAACTGAATGGAAATGTAATTTGTCAACCTAACTGAAAACTTGTCCAGTTCCAGAAGTGTACTAAACAAATGTGCTTGTGCCTGTCTCTCCTTCATAAAGTCTGTGTATTTACAACATATTTGTCCTTTCAAAAAACTCCCATCATTCCCTCTTTGTTTCCATATTAAAAAAAAATCAATAAACCAAGAAGGGAACCTTGCTTAATCCCACCTAAGAATGTGAAATAGCAATAAATGCAGTAAAAAATGCAAAGTAAATACTCTACTCACTCTGTTCTATTTCTTGTGCTAATTTCAAAGGTTCCATGTGACAATGTGAAAAAAAACTCAAGGGATACTATTTGTAAAATTGTGACATCACTTCAAATTAAATAACTTTCAAGTTTGTCTTTTATGTTAAAGTGCAGACAAAGCAGGTGAAACCAAGAAATAGTCCTACATTATTTTCTTCACTGAAAATAGAAAACATGTTTTCTTGGCCTCTGCCTTATACATGTAAGTAAAGCAGTTATACGGATAGTCTCAAGTGCAAAGTAACTGAAACACAAGGTCACCACTTACTGGTGAAAATAAAACAAAACTCCTTTCACTTATTTTTCTTATCAGACAAGTCTCAAATTAGACACACTTAGTTTTCCCTGCTTTGGTCCATTCAGAGACCACTATATTAGCACAACAGAAACACTAAACATGGCAAAAAAAATTAACTACTGTTGATTTAGTATATTTAAAATATGACCTATTCTTCTGATGGAGCTAAGCATTTAGAGACTAAATATCAGGGAGACAACAGCGTACCTATTTGCAGAACTCTCTGAGTATAATTTTCTGGAGTATATAGATTTGTTCATACTGTAATTCAAAATAATTTCTGTGTTTTTGTAAAGAATGTAAATAATTCTCACCATTCTATGAAAGGATTTAACATATTCAGAAAACAGCTTTTGTAGATAAGTTACTCAATACCACAAAGGTATTTGTTTGAAAGCCCCTATACCAAGTCCACACACATCTTAGAGTGGATGTCTGACACAACGAAGGCTCAATTAAAAAAATGGCCAAACCAATTATCCAAGTAATAAATAGGAATAGGTAACAAAGTCTGAGGTAAGGATGATGTTTTGGAGATGACAACTACTAGCTGTAAGACATGTGATTCTGGTACTGATGAACAGAGTATTTGATTCAATAGAATTATTTTATATTCCTAATACAGATAATATTTTAAGCCATGGCTTCTAAAGGATAAGATTAATCATTCTATACATTGCTGTAACCACAATCACCAGCATGTACAACAGAACATGTCTAAATACAATTCTCTGTTGATGTGTGTATCAGCAATGCACCTGAAAATTATTTTCACCAGCCCCACTGGGCTGCAGTAATTCAATAATTTTAAGTCAACAATCAAGAAAACGGTTAATGAGATCAAAAATCATGAGTCACAGAAGACATTTCACTAAAACATGGAGGACATACAAAATTCTTACAATTTAATAATACACATCATTCACAGCCTTCAAAAGATTGGTTTTCAACTTACAGGGTTTCTTTTTGGGGAGGGGGGTGGCAGAAGCATTTGAGGCAACAGGCGGCTCTTGAAGGGAAGCCTCCTGAGCCAGGGTCTTTAGCCATACCACTTCAAATGTATAATTTCAAAGGTTTAAAAATGAAAGCATCCTCTCACTACAGATAAATCCTCAACAGTTAATTACCTTTTTATCACTTGGGAAATCTCTGTACTAAACATGGGAGTGATGAAGCCCTTTAAATAAGCATGTCACAAGACATCCGCTTGCTGCAGGAATCCACAGAAAGTCAGAAAAAGCAGGCACGCATGCAGAGGTGGAACATATTGTATCTGCATTAAAAGTACAATATTAAAAAATGTTAATGGCTGTGAACAATACATAATGAATGATTATTGAAGAAATCAAATCTGCTTTTAGATACAGATGAAGTGATCCCCTCCTGTCTTATTTGCCCAAATTCCTATCCTCTTTACCAAGAACTTTTTAAATTTAGTCTTTTTTAAATACAAAATTTAAAAAAAAAATGAAACCACATTTTTGGTACTGAGACTGCTTCTCAGTTCTAGCAAGAAAGTGGAATAGAAGCTAGATACCTGACTTCAAACATTATCACCAGTTTTTTTTGCACACAACATGTTTTTCTTTTCTGTGAATACAGCACCAGTTTAAAAAAAAACTGCTGATGGCATTACATGGAGAAAATAGAAACAAAAAAGGGAAAGTAATCACAAAAAGAGACATGGTATGTTCACTTCATGTAATAAGCCACAACAATTAATTCTCTTTGAAAACTGACAACATCCACACATTTCAATTCATGTGGAAGTTAAGATCAACTGTCTTGCAGCAGGAAGGGCAAGGGCACACCCACCCTTTGCTCTCATTGCACAACACTTCTGTGGTTGCAGGAAACTATTTGAAAGTGCTTAAGCACAACAGCAGCTTCCTGCAGCAATGGAAAAATATATATATTCCATTTGTGACCCTCCCAACACAGAAAGGGCCTGACAGAGAACCAAAAATTGATTTTAAAACTGAACAAAGGTGAGGGAAATAAAATGGAAGTTTGAAGGGGGCAGAATTCAGAATGGAGAACTCTTCAAATTTTATGTTGGATGACTCTTCAGACAGGTATCCCTGTGAACAGGAGTGAAGACTTCAACACAGCTTCCTCAGTGCCGTGTGCTGTGTTGACTGAGTCTATCACGAATACCACACTCCCTTCTTCCGTCCCCAAAAAAGAACCCATCTCAGTGAGCAGTAAATTCAGCTTCTTTCCCCACAGAAGTCAGACTGGTGGCAATGATTAGCATTTCTCCTCTTGCAATACTAGCTTTAGAGACAGACAGTTTTGCCTTGCTTGGACAGCTGTGTATTTTGTATGCACCTCCTCCAAGCACTTCAGACCATACTAGGATCTGATGTGTGAAGGCCAGCACAGTCAGCACAAGTTTTTTCCATACCTGTGCTGAAGGAGAGAGGAAGGATTGTTTGGGGGAGAGCTGTCTATCTCTGACCTACTGAGCACACATTCCATGCACACTGATCTGAGAGCACGACCTGCAAACAAAGCAGAGAAAAACCACCTGTTCATGCAGGTTTCAGATCAAGGGGCCTTGTGGGTATTCTAATTTATCTTCTATTTTTAAAGTACTGTTCCATGCTCAGAACTGCTAGCATTTAAGTCCCAGTCAGGCTCCTGAATTTAACCAAAACTGCATGAAGATTTATCTATGTTTAACTATGTTGTTTTTCCACAAATCCAGCAGAATAAGGATTGCAACATTTTGAATACCTTTGATAATACTGTAGCTTGTGCTTCACAGGCAAAAAAATCAATGAAGCAGCCTAATAGAAAATCTGTTCTTCACATGATGAACAAAAATAATTGCTTGTTTATTAAGAAGCAGCTTTCAGCTGTGAACAAGAAGCATGGACACTCAGAGATTAAAAACTCCAAGCTCAACAGGTTCATGTGACATATTTCTCTCTTTCTCCCTCACCCCATCTACAGGATCTGCATTAAGGCCTTATAAAACTATTCAGTTCACACACTTTTAGACTAAGTTTCATCTAATAAAAATTACTCCTTTAGAAGCAGACCTGCTGCACCGATCTCACAGTGCACCATCTTGTCAGTGACCTAGCTCCCCTATTTCCTCCTTCCTTCTATTTGTTCAAGTCTACACCATCTTACATTTCTGGTAACTGCAAGGATGTAAATGCCCAATTCCAAAATGAACTCAAGAGACTAATTAACCTCAGCCAAAATAAATTACTCCATCATCTCTGATTTGCCGCTGTCTGCAAAGAGCACAATACAGATTTGTTATTTCAACAAGTCTTCAGAACTGCTATAAATACAATTAATGTTTGTGCCTGTGTCACCAACTGCTCAGTTTACTACTGAAAGAAGAAAGATTTAATAGTATTTTCTATTGACAAGCAAGGCCTTGAAGACATAAGCTGTCTCCCAACAGCTCAGTATGTTTACTGCCAGTAAACCAAAGATGACAGTAATGTGCACACTGTCCATTTGCTTATATACATGTCCTTCTTTCAAGGAATTTGAATGAACATCAATAATGAAAGGCTTCCCAAGTAATGGTGGGTAGGTGGTACAGCAGGGTGCATTGCCTAGAATGGGATGAACCAACTTGAACAATGCTCTATTTTGCAAAGCTATCTATAGTGAACTAAAGAGGGTGTCATGCTGCTTTCAGTGTTGAGTTATGCTAAACCGGCTTGACTCATCAACACCAAAGTTTAACATGCTGATAATGAGGTGGAGATGTGGCAGATCTGGTAAAGTGTCCTTATCTACAAATGCTAAGGTGACACAGTTGTCGATACAGGTAAGTAACATCAATCTCTACTTAATAGTTTTTAGGGGGTTTCTTTGCTAGCTTTAATGGAATTGCTTTAATAAAACTGTTTTGACATAGCACACACTATACTATCCTAATTTTAGCTTCTATAATGCATAGTAAATAATTCTGATTAAGATCTTCATGTCTAATCATTAATTATAGTAAATAATTCATTTTTATATTATTAGATCTGGTTTGCCTCCCTTAATCCTGTGGGACAAAGCTGTACAAAGGTTCAATGACAACCCTATAATTTCTTAGAACCTAAAACTATTAGTTTGGCATTAAGATTGGATCTAGCCACACCAGGCTCCTCTTTGAGAAGGAGTTTAAAAGGCAAGCGCGTCCCTTCTGCACCTCATGACTCAATGGGAACTTTTCTAATAAACTTTGTATGAAGGTCTCACTCTACCTGTGACAGGAGATTAAGATTGCAGCAAAGTATCATAAAAAGTGCTAACAAGTCTTACGTTAGCCGGCAGTGATAGAACATCACAAGGGTATTATGCATGTTGTTCCAAGACGACCAAAATCAAGTTTTTACCTCTAAATCCAAACTTAGACTGAGAAAAAAAGTCAGCTTCCCACTTGCCATAATTTTGGCTAGTTTGTTTGATTTTCACTTAATATGTATAATTAATATTTAATTACAGTCTTTGCAGTTCAGTTTGAATACACAGACAAATGGAGCACAATTAAACATGCCCATAACAAGTGCTCAGCATGGCTTGTTATGCTATTAAAAGTTTAAAATCTTATGACAATAACAATAGTTTTCATATTCAGCATATATGACATGAGTTATCCTTGCAAATCTGATTTTCTTTGCATGTGCAAGCTTGTTTCAGTGGGCTGCTTTAAAAACAAAAGTATACTAAATTCAAGGAAGCAAATGCATACACTATGCTGACAGGCAATAAAGTATTGTATTTTTAAAACATCACCTGTTACAGAAGGACAGCGCTTTTTAATGGACCAACAAAAGGTTACAAAGGCCTTGTTCAGTCCAAACATGCCACTTCAGTGAGAATTTCACCAAAAAAATCACAGCAACAGATTCATATATTTCCAATACATATTCATAAGAAAATATCCTCCTGACTAACTTTGCCAAAATATTCAACAATATTTTTAAAAATACTAAGCAATCTGGAAAATCTGAGAACTTTTTTCCATTATTTGGATAACATTCATAAATAAAATTAATCTACATTTTAAATGCACTATCTTCTGCATTAAAACTCTGTTGTCTTTTCTCAGGTAATATTTATTCTGACCTTAAAACCAGCTTTCACAAAAATATAAAATATTCTCCTAAAGCATATTCAAAGATGTTTAGTTAACAAGGAGTGCATTTTCAGTTTTCATGGTCATTTTTCTGATATGCTCTGCCTATTGTTCTTCTGCCATGAGGTAAAGGCACACAAGAAAACAACTGCTCCTACAAGTAACAAGCCAAAAATTAAGTAACTCCACAGGAGTTTTCCTATATTATCAGCTGTATACTAATAGCACACAAGAACTTTTCATACACCAAAATTTGAATGCATGTGGTAGCAAGCAAATACATACAGAAGGTGACAGATTAACATATCAATGACAAAACATGCCCCCAAAAAAAAGAAAGGTAGAGAGCAAAGATAACATTTGCTTACAGTTTTCACTTGGAAAACCACTCCCAGTATCCACAATTCAGTCCATGAACTTGTGTGTAAGAAAAGAATAATGGTCCTGGCCTGATCTGCTTGCATGACACACAAGGACTAAGTGGATAGCTGTTAATATGAGGATTATCCCATTTTCATTCTGATTAGAAATTTTTAAATTGTGATTTTTAAGTTCTTCACAAGAGAATGAAGTGATCACTATACTTATTGAGGAAGAAAACTACCTGGGGCTGCTGTCAGAAAATGAATGAGCACCGTGCTCAGGTAGAAGCCTCAACACCACAGTAACATGCCAAGTAGGTGAGTTACCAGAGAAGTAATCAAATCAAAGACTTGCCCAGAAGAAACAGCTCTGTTTAGATTCCATTATAACTTTGGAAAAAGTTGGTCCGTATCTGCAAAACATTTCAGTTTCACCATGGTGATAAATTTCAGCAAAAGTCTATTTCATCAGAAAATTTCCAAGCAATTCAAATAGTTGCCCAATCATTTGGCATAGATTATGTCCCAAGATAATAGCATCTGAGGGTCCTTAGTCCATTCAGAGCCACCATTATCTGCACATCTTTATATACGCAGAAGACATAGGAAAAGTACCAATAGTGGCTCAGGGAGGACTTTTGCATGAAGCATGTGAAAAATATCACCAATTTACCTTTATTAGCTTACATATCTCCCAAATTCTTTTAACGTGATGCAATAAAAGATGACAACACCAAAATTAGGACTAAGTGATATTTTCACAAGTATGCTACATCATACTAGATTTTTTTTGAGTACTGTTTAATAGCTCAAAACATGGAACAAAAGATTGTCCCAAGTTACTCACTAAAGCACAGGTCTTCCTGAATTGGTTCTTTGATTTCTTTCAGAAAGACATTAAATAGGAATTCCCAATGCCCCTGTGTACATGGGGAAACTAATTCAAAGTAAAAAGCAGGATTGCTTGCTACTGGTCTCATTCTGCCTAGTTGGATTTTGGTTACAAAAAACTATTATACAGTGAGCAATCAAAGCACCAGTTTCTACACAGGAAAAACTACCAATGTATTATGAAGAAGTTGAGAAATGATAAAAAAAGATTCGATGAAAAAATATTAATGTCAAAAAGTATTCCAACAACCACCAAAGAAGAAGAAAAAAAGTATTTTTCTATTAAAAGTCATTTTTGTTAAAAATACTGTCTTTTACCTTCAACTTACTTTGAAGTTAAAAATACTTCAACAACCTCTAGAGAATATACAAGACAGTTACAACCTCACTCACAAGTTAAAAAATACTGGAAGTGCAAACAAAAGCAAAAATGACAACACCAAAGTAGTCTGTGAAATTACTTCATTTTCTTAAATGTTGCAAGATCGAGACAGTCGGGATGTGATGTTGGAAGACACTTTTGAAAAGCTAGCTATTCTTTCCCAGATGCAATTCCTGCTGTCATAATTGAAGAGCCATTTGTGAAAACATGAACCAGCACTTGTCTCTACAGTACTGCAGGGCCAAAGAATAGCATCAACAGTTGCAAAGCAGATGTTGGCTTACAGATGCTGTCAAGAGCCACACAGGCTGGTGCTAAGCTATCACAAGTCATACACATTCCACACTGCAGTCAGTGAGTGCTCAAGAGTGGCACGGCAGGCACCAGCTGTGTCACAATGGAACAGGTTTCAAACCAGTTGCTCTTCTCCCAACCTTTTGTGGCAGGCAGGGATTTCCCAGGTGCATTCTGGTTTTAGCAGCTTAACTGTGGAATAGATAGAACAGAGAACAGCCAAGACCCACCACTTGCTGTGGTCTGGTACTTCTGAAAGATGTCTGACTTTCGACAAAGTTCTTTATCCTCTCCCTCTACAGATGGACTCTGGAGTTCTGAGTCTATAAAAAATATTATCCTCTAAGTAAATATCAACACAACAGCTTAACCAAGCAGAGTTAGTTACTGGTAGAAATTAAAAAGTTTTCTTCCTCGCAGAAGATAGTTTCTCACAGCAAACATTTCTGTGAGGAAAACCAGTCATAACTCTTTCCAGTTGCCATTGGCTATTAGTATAAATTACCCTGCTTGCATTTGTTCAGGAAGCTTTTTCCAAGACCTGGATTTTAAAAAGTTAAACTCTTTTGGACTTCCTTCTGAATTCTGTCATCTTCATTTTCTTGCACTCTTATCTCACTTCCCCAGTCTGGCAACTTCCCTCCTCAGAGCTTAGTAACTCTACAGCCTCTACAGTAACTGTCATATGTGTTTACACTACGTTCAGAGCTCAAGAAGGCTGAAGAGCTAGAATTTTCCTGAGAACCAGGAGCAGAAGATTATGTAGTAGGGATAAAGGGCAGTGACATCACGAAGTATCCTCTAGGCAAGTAGGAGGTAAACAGAAAGAGGAAGAGCCATTCTAAAGGCAAATGTCAAAACAATGTTTAAAAACATGCTTTCCCCTTCACGGTTTATTTTGTGGCTTTTCTCTTTCAACACAGATTGCATTTAGTAACATAGAAGAAAAAAGAGACAAAAGAAAAAAAAGAGGGAAATTAATGATCCTGATTCCTGCCCAAGAATCAGAACATCTTAAGAAAAAAATCTGTTACTCAAACCTCAAAGACTGTTTAATGAAATTTGCAGTCACTTAAGTGAGAAATAATTCCATGGAACAGTAACACCAGGTCTCTTCATTCTATCATTCTAGGTGAAATGGTGCCTCCAGTTTCAACTCCAGAATATCCCAACTGAAACTACTACTCTTTGCCAAACTTCTAAATATCTACCCTTAGAGATTAAAGGTACACTTTTACAGTCTGTCATACACAGTAAAGTACCATGGAGAATATAATAATCATAATCCCAACCAGCTCTTCTGCCTACAAAAAGAAAAACCACAAGATCCACTATGCTCAACATAACACAATGTTATGTTTGTAAGATGTCACTCCTGCTGCTCCCAATTTCACAGATTATTTGGCTTCTTTCCCCTCCCAGTTTTCATCATCTGACCAAAGCAAAGGGTAAAGTGGTCTTGGACAAGAAAATTGCAATAGTAGGCTGAGATATAAAACATGCATTACCTTGATTCCTGTAACATTTTTTCTGGGAAAAATATGGGAGAAAACAAATCTAGTAAATCTGAGACAGAGACATCAAAAATGTGAAAACATCTGGATGAAGGAACTACTCCTATGCCAGCTACACTATCTGAACAGAATCTGGAAACACGTGCTTCAACAAATTAGCTCTTTGCAGAAATAACTGTCAGCATGTAAACAGGATAACAGTTAAGTCAGAGTGAATCAGCAAACTCTTCCAAACAGCCAAGAGCAATAGATGTCAGTGTCTCCTCTGGACTCTCCAGAAATATTTTCTTCAGCCTACCCTGCTTTTTAAGCTTCAGTTAAGAAACTGTACTTCAAAAGGTCAGATCTAATGCAAATTTCATTGTACAAATTCCCTCCTCAAGGTGCGGGAGTTTCTAGGGGATTTTGGTGTCATTGCCCTCCTTCCTCCTTGTCTTTGGAAAAGTGCCTAAAGTCTTGTAAAGGAAACCAAGCTGGCTCTTTACAGTGACACATCAGTTACAGGAACCCAGGACACTAATATTATTTACAGCCCTGCCTTAAAAAACACTCTCCTCCCCAGAAAACCAAGCAAACAAACAAACAAACAAATCCCCCCAAAAATCCAGCCAAAGGAAAAACCAACAAAACAGAACACTCCCCTCCCTGCTCTCCAACTTAGATCCCATACAGTTCAACAAGGTTTCAACTAGGTACTTTTATGAAAGTAGAGTCAGGGCCTGATCACATAAAATGAGACAACAAAACATAACAAAGACCATCTGAGAGATACAAACAACAATCTGAGATATTAAAGCAACTGCCACAGAAATATTTCAAATAAAATTATTTTTGTAGAAGTTTGATTAAATAGTAAAGTCAAGACTATGTAAATGCATTCACAAGCCTATCAAATAATGATTCAGAGTTCAATCACTGTACCAATATATAAATATTTATATCAATATATTAATATTGCAATTATATAGAAAGATATTATAATATATAAATACTGCAGCTTCTTATTACTCTTTAGAAGAAGAGCTGAAGTATTTTTGCAAAAGAATACATTCTTTTTTTTAAATCCTATGTTAATGCTTAGTATTGCTGAATAATTTATGACAGCAATGTTGATGCTTTATCTTTACAATTCAGGAAAATGTACTTGCTTGATAGTTTATTTAGGGTTTCCTTAAACACCAATGGCCTGCGAGTTCTCCACTTGTTCCCTATCTGAAATACCAGACAGCTTTTTCAAAGATACTGCACTACTTGCTTTGCCAAGATCATGTTATCTCCATAAACGCAGATTGTCAGAAAAAAATGCTGGCCAGAAAACCCAGAGCTCTGAAAGCAAACAAAGGTTTTTCATAAAATATACCACTAGCAGAGATTCTGCAGAAGTCTAATAGAAGTGACAAGGAGAAAGAAACATTAAGTTAAGACAAGCATATTTTCACAATGTAGCATTTCAAATAGTCTGTGTTCTCTTGAACATTTTAAAAAAAGAACAGACTGGTGCTTCCCCAAACACTGCAGAAAAGTCAAATTATCATCATGTGTATCCAGTATTTACAGAACTCTGTTTTGAGTATGATTAAGCATTCAATTGTGCACTTCACTTTCAAAGAGAAAGAAAATATTCCAAAATAAGATAAACTGAGAACTTCCTATATTCACATTGACTGTTCCCCGAGCTCTGAAATAAGAATGACACAAACCTTTTTTCATGATTTTTGAAATGATATCCTGAAATACCATAAGAAAATTGCAGAAGACAAGAGCATGAAAATTGTGCCCCAACAGACTAAAAAGATCTAGCGGACTACCTGACAGTCTCAAGAAATAAAAAACATAGTGGAAAAACAAGGAACTGTTTAAATGAGATATACAATAGCTTTAGAATAAATACCTATTTAAAAACCATTTTTTTTCTTTCAGAAACAAGAGTGTCAAACTACTGAAAAAAAAACAGTTAAGAAAGACATAGATTCTGTATTTCCTGATTTTAAAACATGAAGAGTAGATGCACTGTTACAAAATAGGTTTTAGATAATCCTATGTTACTGAACTTGATGAAGGGAGGAAGAAAGCCCAAGTGTAACTGACTGGTTTATGATATATAGAAGATTAGACAGGAAGATACAGTGTTCTTTTCTGGATTTTAAAATAAGATGTTACAGATTGTGTTATTATCAGTTCCTTTATGACAAGCCATTATAAAATAAAGATTAAGCATTCATAGCACAACAGTATTTAATAACTGGTCAGTTGTTGAAAAAATGTTACATTGCAAAATTCCCACTAAACAATTATTTAACTCCCACTAAAATTCTTTCTGATGACAGAAAACTAGAAAAAAAAATCCTGAAAACACTCAGATCTCTCAGTACCTAAGTCAAACTCCAACACAAGTTTTGCCTCTGAGCCCTGAAGGCTTTCACCCACCTTTCAATGTCCTTACCATTGTGGGAACTCACCCAAATTTTCTGCAGATGTATGCACTCAGTAACACAAACCAGGGCACCTCAGCTCTCCCTGCAAGTCCCCTCTCCAACTCAGCAATCATACTGTTCTAATCATGTCTAAAAGCATCTTTTTCCAACCCACCCATGGATAGGAAATTTGAATCTACCAAGGTGATCTGTTCAAAATCTAAGATATTCCATTCTCTAAATTACATAACAACAACTCTTTCCTAGATCATCTCAGACTTACAAGCCACTTAAGTTTTTTACAGAACTTTTCAGCATATTTGGCATAGTAATTTGCAGCTTCACTTCAGCTGTGATGAAATAAAAATTTCATATCTCTCCCCAGGTTTTGGAACCAGCTGTTGCACAAAAGTGTGGACCCCAAGAACCACTTCCAAAAGTAAAGCAGAACAACTAATGCAAAGTTGACAAAAGCAAGCTGTGACCATGATGCAATGAACAACCCAGCTAGTCCCCCCAAAAATGTCTGTAAACAATACTGCAGACTCTTTGACACTATTTCATTGAATGCAATGATTAGATAAGCTGGAGCTAAGTCTAGAATACAATACAAAGTGCAACACAGTTTATTACAGCCAAGTTTCTTCATAATTTGCTAATTATAATAAATTCTTACTCAAATACTGAGTAAGAATTGTCTCCATCTGAACTAGTTGCTCTAAGAGGTAAAGTTTTGTACATACATTTACAAGACAAATTGCTTGAAGCCCACTGAAATGAACACAAAGATTAAAACCAACCATGGCCTCTCCTCTCCTTATGCATGCTTTGAGCTCCCAAAGATATTCCTCAACAAACTACAAATCACTATAAATACTAGTAGTTCTTAGATTTGCTAAATATAATTCCAACTAGCAAACAAAAGCCAATTAAAAATCCTAGGCAGGAATTAATAATGTCTGAGCAGACCACTTCTGACCAGGCATTCCAGCACCTATAAAAGGACATCCCTCTCCCCTCTATGGCCCTTTAGAGTTTGTCATGTCTACCAGTAACCAGGCTTTTAAATACTTTTTTTTCCTTAACTGGGATTTAGTAAGGACTTCGATTACTAGTCAGTACAATAAATAGTCCACCCATATCTGGGCCCAAACTATACATAAAAATATTTGTCTGCCAATCCACCAAATAAGTGAATTAAGTTTCAAGTCATTAAAGTAAATACAGATACAGGGCACTAAATCCCTTTGACTGGCACACAGACAAAAAGAAAATATAAAAAAAACCCCAGCCAAATGACAGAAGAAGTCAGCCCAAGGCCTTCATATTTTAGATCACTGATAGCACTCTTCAGTATCAAATTTGGTTAAAAACAAACCCCTACAATGTGGCTTTGCCACAAAAGAGAACATACTTCTGTCAGTGGCAAAGGTAGCATCAGTGTCGCCAGAACACTTCCCCTATTCTAGGTAATCTCTATATATGTGAACAAGTTTGTAACAACACATAATAATCCTAATATTTTCAGTTTCCACTGCAGTTCAATACTAGGATGCTTTACATAAAACACTGTCACTTCTCTTACTTTCTGAATCTAATACAAAGGTCTAATAATTTCCATAGGTTCACACTGTTAACCATTGGTAAACCAGATATAAACAAAATTCTTTGATTCATGAAACATTTAATATTTGCATTTCATTGCAAAGGAAGCTTTATCTCATCATTCTTTTCATTTAAGGTAAATAGTTGAAAAATCTCCAAATTGCTTGAATACTGAAAAAAAAAATCCATTTAAATTTCAACTCTTACTGTAACTTTTCCCTCACTGTTCCTCATGTTTGATCTTTCAGTTTTAGTATACAGAGGAAACCTCAGGGAGAGGAAAGAGAAAAGCTCTTCTGAACACAGAGTTCAACACAAAGGGCATGAATAAGGAAGAAACCAAGGAAAAGAAAAGCACTGAGGGGAAGACATAGATGCAATATATCAACATATGTAACACCTCTCAAAGTAACTAAACACAGTGACTCTGCACAGTATTTATTAACTCCGTTTTCAATTACTCTTTAGAGTTCAGAAAAGATATATAAGTAGGTAACAAACGTGACACTACCGTGAACAACTCTATCAAAAGCTGTAGGTGTACTGTTCAGTACCTCATAGGTGAGCAAGATATTCCTCATGCCTACAACAGAAACAAAATGCTTAGTCACTGTGGTCCTGCTCCACTCTAAATGTCATTACTATGCAGGACGTAATGCCCTCTACATTATTTCAAAGCAGTAAAACAAACTCACAAAAACATGCTCTTGCTATTCTTCCATCTGCACTAAGAAATGGTAAGTTTTCATTCACCAGATGCATCCCCCTTCCACCTCCCTGAAAACGGTTCACAGACAAAGATCACCATTGAACACTTGGCCTAACTACAGGCACAAGCAGCATATGTCACCACAACCACATCTCAGGATAGTTGTAGGCTGGGATGGATTCTGCCTGTCGCTTCAGACAGGCAGTCAGAATCACAAGAAGGGTCTGGCGGGTTGACCTTGGCTGGAGGCCAGGTGCCCACTAAGCCACACTACCACTCCACTTTTCAGCTGGACAGGAGAGAAAAAAGATGGAAAACAACTCAGAGGTTGAGATAAGGCAGTTTAGTAAAGCAAAAGTGAAAGTTCATGCATGCATAAGCAAAGACAAAAAACCCTTATTCTCCACTTCCCATCAGCAAGCAATGTGCAGCCACTGCCCATGAAGCAGGGCTGCAGCACATGTCACAGTTGCTCTGGAAGGCAAACACTGTAAATAACCAGCGCCCTTCTCCTGCTCCTTTAGTAGCTTTTCCATCTGAGCTGACGCCATATGGTGTGGAATATCCCTTTGGTCAGTTTGGGTCAGCTGTCCTGGTTATGTCCTCTGCCAAGATTTTGCCCAGCCCCAGGCTGCTGGTGGGAGGGTGGAATGATGGAGAGACAGCGCTGGTGCTGTGCAGAGCTGACAGCAGCAGCCAAAACTCTGGTGTGTCACCAACACATTTGTAGCTACCAATGCAAAGCACAGCAGTGTGAGGGCCCCTGTGGGAAAATGAACTCCATCCTAGCCAGACCCAAGACAAAGAAGTGCAGCAGAGGTTATGGTAGTTAAATAACTCTTGTACTTGACAAAGGATTTTAGAAACCTAGAATCTGAAATCAAAATAACATAAGAAGTGGTTCTTGAGCTTCTTTTTACCAGAAGCTTCTGTGGACAGCAAGACAGGGTAATGGAAGGATGCCTTCTCTGATGAAGGATCCTATCTCATCTGATACAGAAACTTCCTAAAACCAAATTATCTCTCTCTCAGACTGTGTCCTGTTAGGCAGTGTAAGCACAGCAGCTGAGTCACACTGAAGATTTTATGGCAGTTTATGTGCTGTACACAATCTCCACCAGAAAGAAAAAGAGTGGGCAACAAGTAAAACAAGCAAATCTTTGAGGGAAAAAATGAGAGTGAATTGAGAGAGAAAGGACAATATGACCTGTATTAGAAAATGACACATCATATCTTCCAGAAAAATCTGAGTACCCCTTACTCTAAAACCTGGATGTTGCTTGAATAGTCTACAAGTTTACTAGGTCAAAAGCACAGATTAGTATGCCAAGTAGCCCAAACTTCCCTCAAAAGCAGCTGCTTTTCCTCTTTCCCTATCCCCACTCCCTCTCCCTACTAAGCATTTCTAATAAAGAGAATTTCTCCTCTCCTCTCTCACCTACAATTGGGTACAAAACCAGGTTCAAATTTTAGCTGAAATAACCTCAGTGATTTAGCACTTACTCCACTCCCTTTAATACTAATTAAAAATTAATTTAACTTGTTTAAAACTAATTAAAAGTGCATGATTCAAAGGCAGGCATAACCTTAATACACACATGGTGAAATCAATGCTTGTGCTTAAGCAAATGAGAAAAACTAGAAGGCTGGAGCCTGCTTCATCTTGGTAGGCATAGGAAAACAGTAACTATTGAACATGACCGAACATCTGGATGCCATTTGATTCCTAGAAAAATCTAAAAAGAAGCATCCTGTGAAAATTAAGTTCTTCCAGAGCATTATGTTTTCAGAAACATAACTGAACACAAATGAAAACTTGGGAAGAAGTTCCAAGTACTCCTGAGAAGAAAGTATCTTCTCATGGATTATTTTCTGGGAGGCAGTGACAGGTACCAGAGGAGGGGGATACTCCACGACCAGAGGAATAAGTAAAAGCATGAGTCTCAGTTCAGGTGGAAGATGAAAACAGTGCACTGAGTCACATGTTGAAAATCAAGAAAACCAAGAAAAGCATAGATATTTCTCCCACTTAATCTTCTACACCTCTACATCATTGTCTTGTACAAAAGAGTACTTAGGACTCTTCTATTCCCCTTCTACCTCTGGCAAATATGGTCTCTCCTCATCAGGTCCCAGACTCATCCAACTAAACCAGTGCTATGTCACTCCCCACCAAGGACACTCTTTTTCCAGTTTTTGTTGGTTCTATTGAGTATGCCCTGCATTGCCAATCTAACAAATCAGATACTGCAGAGGATACAGTAAAGAACACTTCCCATACTAAGGTTAAGAAATTCATTGACTTCTCATTCACATGTTGTACAAATAACAGCTACACATGAGGAGAAATAAGAAGCATGAATAGTTGAAGTTTAAAATATACCACTGGTGGTTCAGTGCATTCTGTTCCCCTCCTTGCCCCCATTCTCTCTCTCCCCATCTACAGGGAAGAAGGACTGATTATTTTAAGCCTTAGCAAATGTTTATTCAGTCACTCTCCAAGAAGCATTTACTTATTCTCTCAATGGGCTGGAAAAAGTTGATGGAGGAGAGATCACATTGCTGAGCATCAGGGGTGGTGATTAGGAACTTTAAGCTGAAGATTTTAGTCATTATTCCCTCTTTAAACATGGCAGGGAAACGTCAAGAGGTAGCCCATGCCTTTCAGCCCTACAACTGCAGCCTTCAAGCATTAAAACCTATTGTCACCCTCCTATTGCTAACATCTTCAGGCTGGTTTTTTTAATTAAGGTAGAACAAATGAAACCTACAAAAATGATATTTTAAACTGACATAAAATTAAAGGAAGCAGGAGTAAATACCTTAATGGGAAAAAAAAAAAAACCAAAACAAAACAACCAAAGACTACAGGAGCTAATCTGGGGAAGAAAATAAAAAGGAGAAGGTTTAAGGAGTCTCAATAGAGCCCTTGAGCAAGACCAAGTTAAAACAAATGTTCAAATCGCTATTTTAATTTTCCCATTGTGGGGTGAGAAAAAACACCAGTAGAAGTGACTGCTTTTTCTTAATGAACGTCAGCCACCACAGCACAAGAGGTCACGGACCAGCTGGAGCAGAACACTTATTGTCCCCTGTACTTGGCACTGGTGAAGCCACACCTTCAATCCTGTGGTCAGTACTGGCCCCATCATGACAAGGACATCAAGGTGCTGGAGCATGTACAGTGAAGGGCAAAGGAACTGGTGAAGGGTCTGGAGCATAAATTCTTGTGGGGAGCAGCTGAGGGAGCTGAGATTCTTCAGCCTAGGGAAAAGGAGGCTCAGGGGTGACCTTATCACCTTATCAGTCTCTGTAGCTGCTATGAGAAAGGAGGTTGTTGCAAAGCAGTGTCCCTTCTCCCAGGTAACAGGACAAGGGGAAATGACTCAAGTTGTGCAAAGAGAGGTTCAGGCTGGACATAATGAAAAGAATTCTTCACTGTAAGAGTGGTTAAGCACTGGGATAAGCTGCCCAGGAAATGGTGGATTCACCATCCCTGGAGGAGTTCAAAGGAGTAGACACAGCACTATTGTAGACAAACCACTGCTATGGTTTTAGTGGGCATGGTGGTGTTCAGTCAAATGCTGGACTTCCCTTGGAGGTATTTTCCAACCTTTATGATTCTATGTCTCTAGCATGCTTTGCATGCTCCTAATGACAGAATAAGTCAGTCTCAACTACTGTTTAGTCTCAACTACTGGCAAATGTTACCTGTTGCAGAGCCAACTAGCCTTACTAAAAGAAACCAGAACAGTAAATACTTGTAACAACACAATCTTCCAGAAGAACAAAGCAGCTCTAATCCTGTGGTTCCAGCTGTGTACCCTCTGATCTGCCACTCTCAAAAAGAATGGAGAGAGAACAAAGTAGCTATGTTATTTCCTTACCACCTGGAACATACAATGAATGAAATAAATAACTATAAACATCTGGCTTTCTTCCAAGTACATACAAAATCAAATTGAACGAATAGTTCTGCATAGTCCACAAACTCACAGGTATGGATTTCATACCTGTTCAGATTTTTCTTGGGCAGACTGTGCAAACATCTTGCTCAGATAAACCAGTTTTGCTTCATCCTGGAAGGAAAGTACATAGTTTTTCTACAGAGCTTTTAAAACACCCAGCCTAACAGGGGGGTGAAGAGGCTTCAGCAACTTGTGCCAGCTTTTATAACATTGGTTTATAAAATACATCCATGCCAGCCAACTCTTCTCCAGTCAAAAAAAAAAAATCACTACTATGAGTTTCAATGCCCTAATGAAGCACTGCTGGTCTTAAACGACAGCTCCCAACAGCTTCTGAAGCAGTTTGTCATTTCCTTGTGTCTTGTCACAGCTTTCACCCCACATACCTTGCTTTTGTAAAATGAGTCTTAAGGCTGTACAGCCATAGAGAAGTTGAAAAGGTCAAAGCACAGACTGCAGAGAAACAAACCTAGATGTTCAGAAGCACTAAAAGCAAGGGCAACACAATTAACTGATTCTCACCTGTCAATGCTAAGTTAATATTGGTCTTTCTACAGCGTGATTTCTCAGAAATCCGGTTCATTTATGTTTGAAAAGGGCTGTATTACATCAAACACACAACAAGCTCTCCCACAATGTGCATGTGGAATGTCAGTGCATGTTTTATCTATTCAGCCATCAAAATTAATTAAACACATTTGTACATCTCCTTCCCTCAGCTCTTTTACATACAATTATCATAACATATATGATGAATTTATGGGAAATTAGAGACAGGTCTGCCTTTAAGATAGTTCTCTTTCAGTTTTTCAAAATAATTCAAATTAAAGATAACTGTTTTTCTACTTCAAGTACTTGCCTGTATTGCAGAAGTTCTCCTTGTTAATAGTATGCAGTTCTACAATTGGTGAAGTATTTGCTTTGTGATCAGTATCACAGCAAGAAACAGTTTATCACAAATGGTTTTGTGATTATTAAATTTCCCTAGACTACCAATGTGATGAGTTTGAAAAATTTAATTTCCCTTTAGCACTAGTATGTGACATAAATTTCTTATCGACTACTGCCCAGATTCAGCTGTCTACTGAACAAGAAAAGAAACTGACAGAATAAAGCCTACCAAGTTCCTTCTTACTACTACTTGATACTTCCTTGGATTTTGCTTGCAGTGGTGGCTTGAAGCCCAGTGCCCACTTAAGACATACCACAATACAACAGCTTTCAACAAAACTGCTACAGACTGATATTCTTTACTAGCATAGACAGTATGAGAAACATTAATTAGTGCTTATGGTCATATGATTTTCAAGTATGTGAAAATTTCAACTTGGCGACAAAGCTAATAAATATGTTCATATCTTTTGGACAGACACAACATCAAAAAGGAATCTTGTTGCATGCATTTTGCACTACAGCTTTTGCCTAACTGCATTCCTTTCCTCCTTGTTTGTTGAACACTCAGAACAGGGAACTTTCTTGATTCAAAACCTGAATTCCTAACTACGTGCTTTCTCCGCCATTCCCCGGTCTTTCACATCTCCTGATCCTAGTGTTCTGAGCTGCTACTATTACTTCCACAATGAAAGCTACCAGAAAGTGTTTCTGGACCACCTACATCCCGCTGTAACTACAAAGCAGTGAAAAAAAAGCTTAATTCTTCACACTCACTAGTTAGGAAACATTTCTTTCTTAGTCCACCCCTTCTGTTTCTTTCAGCTATATGAAGCATTCCTTCCTTCTTTTCCTCAAACTGCTAACTAATAAATTGTGACACCTGTAAATTTGAAATTTGAAATATCTCTAGAGAATTTAGCAACAGCAAATAAGGTTCTTTTACTTATTTATGAAAAAAAGCCAAAAAAAGCCACTTTGGAGTGGCTTTGACTTAATGCATGCAAAGCTAAGTAGATGTACTTAGTCACCTTTTTCTTTTCTAAACATCTGTTGTGGTTAAGGAATGGCACTCCTCAGTTCAGTGCCCCCACCGGTACTCTCCCAAACCAACACCACTTGCTTGATCTTCCCTTCCCACTCTGGCAGGATGGAGTTGAGAACTGGAGACGCAAAAGGTGACAACCACAGGTTGAGATAAGAACAAGTTACTGGATACAGCAATGAGATAACAAAATGAACAATAACAGCAACAGAAGTTCTACCTGGATATAAGGATGAATTTCTTTACTGTGCAGGTGACTGCACTGGAACAGATTGTCCAGAAAGGCTGTGGGGTCTTCCTTAGCGGAGATATCCAGGAACTGTCTGGACACAATCCTATGCCATGTGCTCCGCGATGGCCCTGCTTGAGCAGAGAGGTTGGGCCAGACAACCCCCTATGAACCTTATAACTTTAAACACTCTTTGAGCCTGTGTCTTTTCTCAGCTACTGTCATTGTTTGACTAATTTTGAGACTAATTTTCAACTGCCTACAAAACAATTCTGCTACTTGTATTTTTTCTCTACCTAAACTACAACAGGCAACTTGATTTTGAGAGTTAAACCTCTCTCAGTACATGTTTTCCAGGCCATTTTTTGGTTCACTTGTTTCAGAACAGGCATTCAGGATAAGACCAAAGGTACATCTAGTTCTAGTGGCCAGTAAAAAGCAAAGTGCCCAGAAAAGAGCTAGGAGCAGAACAAGCCCACAACAGTACTTTCCCAGGGTAGTTTCCTAGTGATCCAAGATTCACAAATATTTTAAACCAAGACGAATTTAAAAAAAAACAACTTTGTGATATTTACCTGAAAACAACCACCTTCCTCTCTACAACTACCTGAAAGAAGGCCATAGTGATTTGGGGTTTAGTATCTTCTTCCAGGTAATAAGTGACAGAACAATAAGAAATGGCCTTAAACTGCACATGAGGAGATTTAGTTTGGATATTGGGAAAAATTTCTTCACTGAAAGGGAAGTCAGGCATTGTAACAGGCTGCCCATGGAGGTGGTGGAATCACCATCCCTGAAAGTGTTCAAAAGGCATATGGATGTGGCACACAGGGATATAATTTCGTGGTGAACATAGTGTCCTAGGTTAATTGTTGGCCTCAATCTCAGAGATCTTTTCCAGTCTTAGCAATTCTATGACTCTATGAAAAATTATACAAGTGCTTGTCCCTTCACACATGAAAATCATCAGACCAGATGATAGTAAGGTCCTAGAATTAAGTTTAAAAGTCTGACTTTTTTCTCCCCGAATGATTAACCTTAAGAACACCCAATCCTCATTTCCATGTAATTTCTTCTGTTTCCTTTCTCCATCTTTTCTTGTCATTTTCTACAGTTTACTTCTTTCTCCCATCCTACTGACTAACACTCTTCTTCTGTGACCCAAAAGGGGAAGGGAATTAGAGTAACTTACTGACTTAAAAGACAGATAATCATGATCAGTCACTCAGGAAGTCAACTTGCAAGGTAAAAAGCAAACTCAGAGTAGCACATCTGACAGGTATTTTCAGACAAGAAAAATACATACATGAGCAGTCTTTGCATGACCTAGGATGGACAAGTCATAATAAAATAACAATTCCATACTAAAATAACTGGGTAAACAGGGCAAGAAAGGAAAAGAAAGAATGCAGGCCATTTTGCTGCCAGGTAAGACACAGATTACAGCAGCAAAATTAGGCAGGACTGCAGATCCGTTTGGCAAGGACAATGACTCACACTGGAATACATCATGGGGTGAGGCAGAACTACCTAAGTTAATTATCTAGAGATCTTTAAAGAATTTGAGGAGGAAGGCAACTGACCTTCTCCAATGAAGCCTCCTGACCCTTAAGTAGGAAAAGACAGGCATACACTAAAGGAAAAATCCTGGCAGTGCTTTTATTGAGGCATAACTGATTATACAGGCTGACCAGCAGAGAGAGCTGCATGAACTGGAAAGCCTGCCCCCCAAATGGGGCACCAGACAACACAGACCTTCTGGAAGAGCAGTAGGGGCAGCATTTAATTAACAATGTAAGATATAAGGTATGCAGACTGGTACACACACAAACTGACAGACCACAAGAGAACTGAACCCACACAAACACATTAGCTCAATTCTCATACAAAAGTGGTAGGCCTCCTGGCAACACATGAGAAGAACGCAATTATGGAAAGTTCTTATATGAAAGTGGCACTTCAAAAAACATCAACACAATTTGGACTACTGAAATCAACACAATTTAGACTACTACTTGAGCTGCTGGCAAAACTGTGGAGGCAGAGGAGGCAAGTATTAACATTACTGCAAATTCAAACGAAATCTTTTGAATACATGAGGGATCAACATGTAGTTTATGAAGTCCCAAGAAACCTCACTTCAATTCTCAACTTTCCAATTAACTCTTCTACATGCTATTTTTCAGTACATAAACAGATATATTTAACTATTTAAACCCCACTAAAAACCAGAGAAACTGTGAAAGATACCTACTGTATAAACATGCCAAAGAAATAAAAGTTCAGTGAACCAAGGAAAATTTACCTGTAAGAGGGTTATGTTCAGAGCAAGCAGCACAACTAACTATGAATGTCTACAAAACAAGCCACACTGCTATTCTAACATCACCAAAATCTAAGATTATGTATTATTATGTATAATTATGTATAATTATGTATTTATTATATAATTAGTGCAGTCTAGTTTGTGACTACAGTGGTTTCACATTAGCTTAAATCTGTGAAATTCTGGAAAGCTAAAGTCTTATTCTCCCTTTCATCTCGTATTCCTAATTGCTCCCTACTTGCTTAGCAGTTGTCTCTGTACTGGGACAACATTCAGTAAACCAATTTCAGTTAGTACTATTCAAAAGTTTTCAGCATTTACTAAAGTTTTCTGAATTTTTTTTCACTCCAAAAGCACAGGATTGCTAGCACAGATGCAGAGACATGTATGGGAACACACCACTCCAACTGCCATACGCTGACTGGAAAATGTATCCTACTTGAAAATGCACCACAGGAAACCGAAGTTTCTCTAAATCTGCAGAAAAACCAGCAGAGTTAAGAAAAAGATGGTTTGTAGCTGGAAACTTCTATTTTCTTAGGAAGATACTCAAGGAAAATATGAAAATAAAAGGTTTTATACAGAAAAAAAGACATGAGCATACTTTCTACTTAGTGAGGCATTTAATTTAACCGCAAATTTCCATACAGGTTCAGTAGACATTTGCAGGGATTTAGACTTAATATCCCATTGCATTCCGCCTTCAGAAACAAGAAGAAACCCACACTTTAGAAAGTTTGTTAGACACACTATTTAGAATATCAAAGTAATAATCAAAAGGGAATCAAAACCAAGCAATACTATTTACCCTAGTGTTATGATTATTCATACACAGGTGCAATTTAAGCAAATATTTTCTTTGGTGTGAAACAATACACCGTTTTCATACAGCAACAAAACTGAAAGTCACAATTATTACATGAGAAAGTGAAAAATAATAACACTACTACTACTACTACTAGTAATAATAATAGATTAATATAGTTGGAAGGCACTTATGGTGGTCATTTGGCTTGTTATCCCTGCTCAAAGTAGAGTCAAATTATACCAGGCTTAAAGCCTATATAGCAAAATTTATACCATGTGCAGAGGTGGATATTTCACAACTTTTCTGAACAATTTTTTCCAGTGTTCAGACTGCCCTCCTGCTGAAAAATATTTCCTTAATACCTAACAAAAATTTCCCATGCTCCTTGTGTTTGTTTTCTCTCATCCAAACACCCTGTGCCTTCAAGAAAAAGTCCAACTCCATATTTTTTATAGCCTCCCATCAGGTAGCTGAAGACAACAAATCGATGTCTCCTTAGACTTCTCCAAACGAAAATACACAATTCCCTCAGCACACAGTACATTATGTACTCCAGCTGTATTTATCTTTGGCAGTACTTCACTGATCTTTTTCCAGCATGCCAATGTTGGAATGATCTAGTACTAAGAAGCTTTGAACTGGAATCACAATCAGACAAAATTAGATAGAAGCCTTTCAAGTAGAACTTTCTTTTAAAAGACACGCATTTTAATATCAGTGTTAAGTTAGATACTCAAGAAAAATGCAGGCTACACTTGGGAAATAATTAAGCATGCCCTGAGTAGTAATCACAGTAACTCCTGCTATCTGAATTTAATATAAATTTTCAATGTATTTGAGCAGAAAACACATCTTATAAGCACTACCTATATATATGGAGCAGATTATGTGTTCTTTATACATACACACATACAATAAACATCAGGCACATTCAATTTTATGTATATACTTCAAATATATAAAGGGCTTAATCTTTGTGGGTGGAGACCTGGCTGAAATCCAAAACAGAAGTACGGTTTTATAGTTTCTGCATTTATTTAGGATTATTCTAGTTTGAAGACTATCTAGACAACAAATGACAAATGTAAAAATACTTAACAATTGCAAAAATTCAGGACTACATCAAAGAATAAAGCTATCATTCATAAACATTTGTTGTCTGTTAAAGTTGTGCATATTTGATACAATCACTAAACTTGCTGGAAGAGCTTCTAACTTGCAAAAGTCAGCAAAACAATGCAAGATCTGCATATGAAAGAAGGAACAGTAATTCAAAATTTTATTTTTATATAGGAACTTTGCTTTGCAACAAAAACAAACACAAAGTAGCTGGTTCAATTTAAAGTTTCTTTGCACTAACATGATTTTTTTTTTTTTCCAAGCAGTGCAGACCAAACTTTAAAATGAGAGAAACCCCTTTCCTCAAACCTGAAGGATGTTTCACAATACTCTACAATAGACTTTGCTAGACGACATGAAAGACAGCAATATTTTACTCCAAGTAACATCAATGACCAACGAACTCAATCTGTAAATGGGGAAAAAAACCTACAGACAGATGCAGACTGATTCCTGGAAATGAATAGGTTTTTTCTGGGTTCTACATAAAGATAGAAAAGGACTTGGTTGCTTTTTGCTTTTCTTTTAAACTAAGATGCCTTGTGGGATGATTACATCAACCAGCAAGTAATGTCAGTTAGAAAAAAAAAAAATTCAGACAAACCATTTTATTATCGGAAGAGATGTTACTAATTGCAAAATGTCTGGAGATTAAAGGTTTTTCTTCCCTTGCAACTACTATAAAGTATGTCTCTGCAACCCAGTCTGCCAATTAATACAAGCAAGGACTAGAACCTCTTTCATGCTGTCCACTGCCTATCCCCCAGCCCCTAGTCCTCCGTTACCTTTAGAAGTTTCAAGAGGAAATGGACACTGGAGTTTTCCCATACCTCTTCTCAACATTTAGCTTACATTGCAAGAGTGTTTTGGGACATAGAAGTTTGTTAAATTTAGATTAAGAACTTCAAGATTTTAACAATAAACAGGACCTGCTACACAGAAATATTGTCAAAGTAACAAATCCAGTGGGTGCTAAATGGTGGCAGCCTCCAAAATGCTCCATCTGATATTTTATCTAGAACAATTACCTTTTAGTAGCCTACTTACCTCAGCAATAACTCAGAAATCAATCTAAATAAAAAGATAATATACATAAAACCTGCTTTATTAAGCAAATACTTGAGCCACATATTACTCAAATTTGTATCATGTCCACATACCTCAAAATGAAAATGGCTTACTTCAAATGAATTCAAAAAAATTTTGCTGATTTCACAAGGCTTTGAATGAGATCCCAAGAAGGAAAGCAGAACTTGAATCCTCATACCAAAAAAAAAAAAAAACCAAACCAAAACAAAACAAAAAACCCCCAAAAAAAACAAACAAAAAAAACCCCTCAAATTAAAATTTGCAGCTCAGTATGATTATGGAGTCAAACATGCTTGGTTGTTGACTTGCTTTATGCATATTAATCTAATGTAAATTTCAACTTGAATCCCAAAAGATCAGAAACCAGGTTTCTAGTGATAATACTGAATCTTTTGCATGTACGTGTCTGGTTATTTTTAAATACAGAGAAACAGAAAAAAAAAAAAGTGCACCAGATGCAGATCCTCTTTAAAAGCACTTCAAAACATTTCCTTCAAACCCACTTCAATGGCTGTAAGCATGTTTCCAGTTATGACTAGTCTTTCATTCTTAGTAATTTAGGGACCTTATTTTATAGCGAATGCAATCAAAACTCCTTCCTTTGATGAAAGCCACCTATATGTTGTACCTCTGGAACAGTATTTCTTCAAATTACTTCAAGTACTGTAACAATACTGAGTAACTAGGCGTAATGATGTTGTCAGTTTAATTCCCACCACCCCTTCTCATTGCAGCAGAAGGACTAGAAATAAAACATGACAAATAAAAGCCTACTGGCATTCTTCACCTATGGTACACAACTCCAGTTAATTCAGTTGTCCTTTAACTCAGTCAAAAGAGGATCACTGCAGCACTGAAAACCCCATCTCATGGAGCCCTTCAAGAATGTGCCTGCTAGGCCTTAAACACAGAAGAAAGTGTCAGTACTCCAAACTTTTAACCCCCCTCTCACCTCAGTGTTTTCTGGTCAAGTGCGTCGATCATCCTATTTGTAGGAGGTGCTGGTAAGAGTGACAGCAAGCTTCCACATACCTTCTCATCTCAGCCTTGCCAAACACCTTCCTATTAATGCTGTCCACCTCACCCTATTAGCAATTCTACTCTATAAACAAACAAACACAGAAATACTTGTATGGCTGTCTTCCTTTTCACTCTGCTTCTGTGTGTTTGTGACTGACAGATTGGGTAGGAAACTTTTGCCAATTCAGTAATACAGGAGGTACCAGCTAGGCAGCCAAAGACTTCACACATCAGAACTCACATTCTGGTGAATGGACACATTATTGAAACAAGGGTGTTTTTCATTGTGACCAAACCAGGTTAAATATCATTACATCTTAATCCTTTTACAAATTCAAAACAGTCCCATATTCAGTCCAATTGCCTTCCTAGAGCTACAGTTGCTCTCTAATCAGTCCCTCCAGTACTGCCTTTGTTCAGCTACTGAGAGCCACCTTACTGGCCCTTCACAAGCTTTTTCAATGCAGTAGCTTGACTTGGGCAAGTGGTTAAATATTTTTCCCCTTACCACACAAATGCAAATATATTGCTTGTACTCATCCTGCAAAACCTCTAAATACTTCTCAAGCTGAGCGTTTAGCCCAGCAGAACTATAATTATGCTAGTAGCTAAATTCCCTTCAATTTTTTTTTTCTGGTTTTGCTCCTCCCTTCTCTTTTATACATTATAATCCTCTCCCTGCCCTGAAAAAGGCAGAAGGAAAAAGAGGAGGAGAAAAAGAATCCCATTCTTCTTCTTGCCACTTTACTCTATATCCCTGATCTATTCTGTATTTTGTAAAAGCTCCCGACTTTAAGTTCCTTATCCTTTATTTATTCAGGGCATTCTCCATTTCCTATTTCCTCCTTCCTTTCCTAGCAGCTGGACTCCTCAAAGGAACTGGTTCTGCCCCTGTGAGAGGTTTGGGCTTTTTTCCTTTTGGTAGAAGACAAAAGAGCCAGCTCTCCCCAGTATTTCATTTCTTTATCACTCAAGGGCATACAAGTTGCTTTCAGAGTTGATAATCTTCCATGTCTTCTTGTGTAACGGCTCTCAAGTCGATAATTTTAAATAATCCATTGCAAATAGAAATTATCAATAATCTGCAAACAGGCAACACTCAAAGAATGTCTTCTAATGGGGATACAAGTTAAAAACTTATATAAACCCTAGAATATACAAGGAAATATATCTAGAAAAAGGTTTTAGAAAAGTCATGTTCATGTAATCATTAGAGGTAGTATTGCCACAAAAACTGACAATTTTTTCTTACTTCTGCAGTGCAAAATACTTCATTTCTGCCTGTGATGAAGTTTAAATTACCAATTTCAGAAGTTTCAGCACTATGAGCGAGCTAAAAATCACATAAAGGGCTGTTTTCATCTTCTGTTTTTTGTGTGAAAGAAACACACCATTGCATATGTCAGATGATATGTTGCTGTTATCAAGTCTAGATATCATGCATCTGTTCTATATAAATGGTTTAGTTATCATAGTAGCCTTGACAGTAAACATGACGTTCCTAAGTCAACCAGGATTTTCAGGTTACAAGGACAAAAATGAAAAGACACACAAATTATCAACCTGACACTCCTACATAGTCTGTGTAATCCACAGCTGACCTGCCATTTCTTTCATTACTTGTACACACAATTTAACACTTTAAGTATGGCCGTAATCATATAATGAGATTTGCTAAAGCCAGACTTTGTGTGAACTAGTCCAACAGTAGCATTTTGATGATCTACTTGCTGAACACCAAGAGTACTTTTCAAATGTTTTGAAACTAGCAGAAACAGTAGCATTAGCCATACACATTTAAAATGCTCTATCACATTTGGAAGGTATATGAATTTCTAATAATTACCTAGAAGTGACTCCAATATTCTATGAAATAGAAGCACATCATAATTTAAAATACAGAATTACTAATGTTCTGTACATATGCAATGATAGCCTATTAAAGACTCCCTCTCATAAAAACAACAGAATTGTATAATATTTTAAAGTAAACATTACACTTACAGCACCATACTTATGAGTATGTCATTGTTTCAGTAACAAAAAATATTATGTAGCAATTCACCCAGTGAATAAGTACTGTGATCCAATATTTTAATTATGACTTCAAAAGGGTCTCATCCATTACACAGATAAAACAAAACTTTAAAATAAAAGAGAAAATGAGACATCACAAACTGTAATTGCAAAACCAATCCTGTACATGATCTGTGTCAGTAGATGGAGGTGTCATAAATAAAAGGTTTATTAAGCTGACACTTTATTCCATCACATGGCCTAAAAAATGAAAGGATGGTGTTAGAGTTCTAGATACTGAGAATTTTAGACTGAAATACATACTTCTGCTTATTTCCCTGCCGAGAAACTATAAAGGTATTGGTGAAAAAGTAGTAAGGAATATGTGCACACACATGTAAGATACAGTATTTTCTGGAGAAATTAACACTAGTTCAGAGAAAATTTTAGGTTAAATTATGAAATCTTTAATGCTCACATACAGCTAGAGTGTCACACCCTCAACCATGGGAAACCAAAACTGAGCAAAACACTTGCAGATAGCATGAATGCCTACTTCAAACACTACCAGATAACAAATCTTTTCTTAGATCAATTGTCTATACTGAGATTATAAAAGAGCATTTCCAAAGTCTTATCACAAAGGACCTCTCCACTGTCAAAACAGCAGCCTCACTGAAATCTGACATTACACAGTACTTTCCAACAGTTACTACTGCTGGAATAATTAAATATGTACAGCAACAGTTAAAGTTAACAAGACATACAAGGATTTGCACCCATTTCTATTGCCATACAGTGCCACTCATCTACCCACACCTTCACAGAACATTCGGTTCACTTTTGTGACACTTCACAGACAAAGAAGCAAGGACACTTGTAACTTTAAGAATCACTGAATACTCCGAGTTGGAAAGGACCCACAGGGATCACTGAGCCCAAGTCTTCAGTGAATGGCCTGTGTGGGGACTGAACCCACAAGCTCAGCAATACCAGCCTCATTCTCTAACCAACTGAACTAATTTCAGGGTCTCTTGCACCTTCTTAATTACACATCATCTGTATTTTCTTTCCCTCATTTGTAATACATTTTGACTTCCTACCATTATCCTTGTATGCAGATTAAACATCAGTTCTCATCTACTACCAAGCAAACTTGCCAGTTTCTGTTTTCCTTCCAGACAAAGTACCCATACTTCTCCTTCCTCACACACCAAAAAAAATTCTAATCAAAATACTACACCCTTACCCACTGGGGCTAATAGAACTGAGTCTTTTCACAATCTGTTTTTCACAAGAAATTTGTTTTTTCCACTAAAAGATCAAAACTAATTTCTTCTTCAAAACCAGCAATAGTTCTCCTCCAACTGAAAATCAGTTTTCCAACTCCAAAAAGATAATCTTAATATAGCTTAGCCCAGCTTGCAAATCTAATCATATTTAAGGTGCTGTAAAGTGCTTTTTGGTTATCTTATTTTCTTCCCAATTTCTTTCCAGAGGCACTCAAAACTTGACCGGGGAGTTGGCTATGGTAAATCTGAGGACAACAGATCCAGAAAGACAAAAGGTTGTTCCAGCAATGTAAACTGAAAGAAAAAATACTTGGCTAGATGTGGGCCATGAAGTTTGATTCCAAGTAGGTCAGACATTGACTACTGTCAAGATCAGAAAGCAATCTTCAAACCTACTTGATTCAGAGCAGAATGGCTAATGGCCGTTTTATTAATGTGATCAGACGAAGAAATGTAAGAAAGCAACAAAGCCACAACAGAAGAGATGTGGCTGAACATGAGAGAGAAGTTCTGAAAAAAAAAGAGTTAAGAGATAGTAAGAAGGTAATGAACAGAGAGGCCTCTGGAAAGATGATGAGACAAAGCTGTTTACACTCTTGCTCCCGCCTTACTTTAAGCCCATATTATTTCCAGAATCCTATTGAGTTCCTCCTTCTGCCTGTAAATTCACCTCATGCTCCACTACTCTGAGAAAGGAATGCAGAAGTATTTTTACTGTTGTGATAAAAGAGAAAAATTCCTTTTCTTACAACACTAGAAATATAACCATTTAGAAACAGTAAGGTTATATTATGCTTATGATCTTATATATGTTTTATAATATATATATATTATATTCCAATGTCTTTGACTATGACCGTCTTCTTTTATTTCTAAGTTCAAAATAGTTATCTTGTGTGCGGTGCAGTATCATTAATATTAGAAAGTTCAAATTAGCAATTTGAACAAACATTTTTTTCCTACTATTTGCTGTGTAAGCTTACCAAAAGCTTACCAAATAAGTCTACATGCCCATTTAACCTTGTTGCTGCATCATGTATGTTTTTGCCACAAAGGCTTTAATGCTTTCTTCCCTTATTTACAGGAGAAAAAAGTGAAACTGTCATCGGTGACAATGACTTACCACCTTAATTCCCTAACAGCAAAAGGATGTACAGCAGTTTTGTTTGCTCACCTTCTTCCTCTAAATAATGAGTGAGTAACTGGAAATTATGTCTAGATAAGAAACATACTGTACCAAACAACAGGTAAGTATTCTAGAATCACTGTAATGTATTATAAAGAACTGTTCAATGAGAAATTGGATTTTCTTCTTAACCAGAAGTAAGCAAAATATTATTTCAACCAATAATACTATAGTGATAATTCCTGCATGTTTACTGCCTCTAAAAATATACCTATGCCTAACAGGGGAAGTAATTAAGATGTTATTTTGCTTTACAACCGGGTTTCTTAAAATTTCTTCTTTCCCCTTAATATTTCATAATCAAGAAAGCAGCCCAATAATTTAGGTCATCATAATAAGAAAAGAGTCAGGAACATGAACTCTAAAAAGCAATAGAAACCAAAAAGAAGTGGAAACAAGGCAAGTATTCTAATATTATGTATATACTTAGCTCCTCAAGTACAAGAGCAAACCTCAGTAAGAAATGGAAGAATTTTAGCCACAAATAATATCACTAGTACAAGCTCTTATTAAATAAATTTAGAGGTCATTAAATGATGCCAAAAAAATGGCACACTGATCCACAATAAATTTATGTTTCTTCAGGGAAGAAACCTGCATTCCACAATTAACTTTATTAGAATGCAAGGAGATCACAGAGAAACTCTTAAGAAAAGCAAATATTAAAACTTGTAAACTTGTACTCAGGAATCCAGCTTGATCAAAGAACCAAACTGCACTGGCACACCCTCATAACCAGTTCTAGAAGACATTCATTCCAGCAAAACAGAATGCTTTGGTATCAACAGGTTGAAGTTTAATGACCTGACAAAAACAAAAGACTGAAACAGTCCAAAAGTTCCAGCTGGTTTAACAGTCCATGAATCTTAGAGACTCAAAGATAAAATTAAAAGAAAACAAACAAACAAAAAACACCAAAAAAACCCCAAAATATAAATACATGTGTTCTATCCATGTCATGTATAATTAAGTACTCAGCAATTTAATGGCCAGACAAATTAATTCATTCAAATTAAAAATATCTTCTTTAAGTTATGACTGAAATGAAATATTATTTATATTTAATATAAACCATTCATGTAGCACATTTACTTTTTAAACTGTTGTTCCATGTTTTTTATCACTCAAGGAGCCAAATAGTTCTCTGCACTAATGTTTTTAATTAAACAAGACACATTATGGTGCATTTTTATGTAAGAAGAGATGGAATTTAATGAGTTCAATCTAGACTTTGAATTTTAATTAATTAAATTATGCCAAAGAGCACATTTGCTACAGTTTCCAACTACAGTAATTTTTAACTTACTGTTTGCACACTGCATTGAAATGTAACAAAAACATAGGAAACTGTCAAAAAAACTACAGTTGACATTATTAAATACAATACTTACAATGAAAAGTTCGAGAACAAAATAAATTCATACAAAACATACTAAGTTTTTCAAACTATGCAGTTCAGTAAAGAATGAATGTTCAGTTAATTACATGAGCTGAACAGCCTGTTTCTGGTCACAGTATCCTTCAAGGATTTAAACCAATCATCATTCATCATCACATGGTTATTTTTACACAAACTGGGGGAAGAATATATTCCCAGTTTGGTTGTGGGAAAGTCTCTGGCCACCTACTGTCCTGGCCTTTATTTAGGAATTCGTCAGTATTCACATCTTAGCTGAATTTAAAATTCTGAATCTAGGTCTTATTCCACTGCCCTAACATAGAAAAAAAAACCACTGGCAAATGGGAACAAGTTCACAGCAGAGGCCACCAACACTGTTGGAGCATAGACCCTATGAGGACAGACTAGGAAGTAGGGTCTATTCCACCTGGATGAGACTGGGGGAGCCTAACAGCAGTCCCCAGGACCAACATGGAAGTTATTCAAAAGATGGAGCCAAGCTCTTGTCCTCCATCCACAGGACAAGAGACAACAGGAGCAAGTTGAAACACAAAATGTTCAGAGAGGAAATAAAGAGAATGTTTGACATCCAGATGATGGCCCAGTGGTCAACATGTTATCTCCATCCTTGGAGATTTTTATGACCTTCCTGGATACAGCTTTTATACCTGTTATGACCTCCTAACTGACCCAAAGTTCTACTTTTTGCAGAACTTTGAAGAAGAAAGCAACTGAGGTCCTACTTCACTAAATTATTCTGTGGTTCTATACAGTATCTGTCTTTAACTAAAAGTTACAACATTTGACTAAATTTAGGCTTTAGCAGAATTGTAACTACAACCTCCAAACAGTTTTCTTTAAAACAAACAATAATTTAAAGAAATCCTTTTCATATCTATTAGCTGCTTGTCCACTGAAAATCAGGGATGACGTGCTCTTGTTTTCATTCTGCGCATCCCCTGAGCACAAAAGGGGACCATCACTTTTCCTGGCTTCACGGATATTTAACCCATTAACTCCATGATAAAGGGCACTCAAGGTGACTTCCCTTTAGGCATTCTCACTTAGAAATGCTTAAGCTATGTTGCATCAACTCAAAATAATACTGAGTTTTCTACCCAAGACATACTACGGATGTTGGAGCGGGAGCAAAATAGTTTGACACACTAGGACAAAGCACCAAGTGCCCTATATGCTGTTCAAAACTAATGCTTTTTCAGTATTTGCAGAAATGGTTTCAGAAAACCTAAATATAAGGCTGCTCAAAGGCCTTCCACAGAATTTGGTAGAGCAGTCCACAAGTCTACTGCAAGGATAAGAAACCAGACAGTCAATGCCTTCTAGCATATTATGGCATGCAGACAATGGCTGTAATATCAAGTCATGACAAACTTCAAATATCCTTCTAAAAAGTCTGACTAAAAAATATTATTTCACCACCCTGCATAGTTATAACAACTGCACAACCACATCACAGCATAACAAACTACAAGAAGAGACATCATGTATTATCAACCTACCCAAAAATTTTTACATCAGGTTCAAAAGTTTGAAAAAATTATGTGTCAAAACACCATAAAAATTGCCAAATACTATAATCTCTTTCAAAAAACAAAGTAAAAACATTTTTGCATTCCAAAGTGAATTTAAAATTCAGCTTTGTGGGTTCACTGGCAGAATTATTGATCAGTGTCATAATTTAGGAATAGTATTCCCAGTTTGGAACTCCCACTAAAAAGAAACCCTGGCTGCTCCCTCCATGTCCCCACTCCAGTGAAAAAAACAAAAGGCAGAGATTACTGGTTGATGTAAGAACAACTTACTGGAAACAGCAATGAGATAAGAAAATGGACAGTAACAGCAACAGTATTAATAACAGAGGTGTACAAAAGAGGGTGATTTACATGCAAAACGCTCCCTAAAGACCCCAGGTTCCCTCTTCCCACCACACTTCTTCTTGACCTGATGCCACACCCTTCTTTCCAGAAGTGAGATCACCCTACTTCCAACAGGATGAAGTACATAGTATAGAATAAGAACCTAGACATTGCCACATGGGCCCAGGCTCTACCCCCTCACTGCTAGTGGAGAAAAATTAACTCTGTCTTGGCTGAAACCAGGACAATAAGATAGCAATCTCAGCAAGTGGCAGAGCTCTTTGGAAAGAAACCTGGAAAAAATACCAAAGCCCAAGAAAATTATGGGATGGCTTAAGAGTGCTGCAGAAGATATCCTTCTAAACACTGCTTATACACGTGCATCACGTTGGGTAGCAAAGGCCATGAGAAACTTTCAGTGTCCTGTATGGTTTAAGCTGCTGTGGCTTCCAACTGCTGAAATATGAACAAGCTCAGGTACACCTATGTATGTTACAATCACACATGCAACTACATTGCAAACCTAGCTTCAAATTCATTTGTTTCTGAGTGATTCTGGTGTAATGTCATTACACCTCAGCCAAATAAATTCTCTGGTTTATTTATTCTCCACTTTGATGTACACTTATTTCATCACACTGGTTTTAGGTCTGCCAATGCGTAACAATGAAAACTGAAGACTCCAGTTCATTTTCACACCCACTTTGCACAGCGCCTGTATGTTTTACTAAGTTTTGCACTCTTGCTATCACAAACTTAAATCTAACATGCTTATCCCCAGGTTCTGCAAGCATGTTTATGAAATACTCACTGAAATTCAGTACATGTCCATCCTCCTTGCAATGTCCAAAACATGATTTTAGTGGGCTAGTCTCCAACTTTAGGGAAGAGAAGATACATTGGAATAGAATGCCCTAATGTTACCTTGAAATCACCTTTAACGGAAGAAACCAGGTTAGGAGAAAAGCAGCCAGAAGTACATTTTCACAAGCTCCCTGACAGAGAGCATAGTTACAAAGGTTTATGAAGACCCAGGTATGCGGCAATTAAAAGATAACCATGCACCTATTTACACAGTTGTTAGAGTAGTTCCAAAGTCTGTCTTTTGGGAGCCAGCTGTTGGATTGACACAAGCTTTACTGCCCACAGCTGAGGATCTGGGTTTTGTGCAATCCAGTGCCCTCCAATTCCACTGGGAACCCAACATTTCTTTTGTAGCTCAGTCCATCTTTGGGGTTATCCAGGATGCGATTACACAACATTTTCTCTGACACTGCAAGCCAGCTTAAGAAGTTATCCTGTCCGCTCCCTTTCCCTCATGCCACTTGTTCCAAATGAGACAAAAAAAATTAATTTTAACTTAGGTCACTTGTGATACAGTTTACAGCACAGACCTATAAAAAGCTGTTGTGTTTATACAACTGAGGAAGCAGCAGATGCCAGTGTTTGTGAGAGGCTAAGGAAAGAAAAGTTTTGAGAACAAAGACAGCTTAAGAGAAACAGTTAATACACATGATAAAACTACAACTCCACCTTATTCTTAGATCTTTGTGACTTCATGGTTTATAATTCTCTCTCTATAGTTTATAAACCTCTCTTTCATTAGGAATTAATGTTTGTTTTCCAACTGTCTTTGTCTTCAAATGGTCTTGCATTAGTCTCCCAGTCACATTTTACCTAATACATAACCCAAACATCACCTGCAACCTATACCTCCATATCTGAATCCATGTAAGTAATCCCTTAATTTCATGTTGAAATTAAAAGGCCTCCCAATCTAAATGGACTTGAATAACTGAGGCCTCTAAAAACTGTTTGATAAGTACAGGTACCAAATGTATCTTTATCTATCAACACTGGATATTTAGAAGGCAAAGGTTTCTTACTTAGGAAATATCTGACAGTACTAGAAACCCAAGCCATAGCCAGTATTATGAAATAATGAATAGTGATGAACATTTTTGTCATAACTATGAAATCCTTGCAGTCAAACAAGACTAACAGATATCAGAGATGGACAATAGTCATTTAAAGCATACTAGACCTGTACGCTAACATGATTCCTCTAACATATTATCTGCTCACCAAAAAAACTCTCAAAATTCATGCATAGTTTCTGGTAAACAGGATGATATAGACTGTGTGAAAAAAGGTCTAAAAACCTGATTTAAACTGATTTGATAGTTACTCTCACTAAATACTACAAAAAATGAATCCTTGAGACCAATAAAGTCACATAAAGAAGCATTTTAAAAGTTTTAATTACACATGCTAATAACTTTAATCACAATACTTTGAACATGTATGGTGAATCCTTTTAATTAAAACATCTGTAAAAGACTTTCTTAAGTACTGAAACCTACTGCAGGTGCTCAAGCACATAAGCACAATGATAAAGGTAATACCAGCTAAATCTGTCGATAAAAAACCTTACACCATGAACAACACATAGATTAAGAACTGGGGTAAACATCAGAAAAGATCCCATGTGGGGCTGCATGAAATACCACACCACACATATTTATGCAAGCATATAAGCACTTTCAAAGTCCTAGCCTAAAAACAACTTTGGTGATAACCGGCTTACATGAGACTTGAGCAAGATCAAAACTGAGAGCTAGCCAAGCAAAAAAAAAAAAAAAAAAACGACAGATAACATCTGATGTCAACAAACATAAAGTAATATACCCCTGAAAGAAAAACTTGCAGTTATTCGCACGTGACATTACATTTTAAGCCAAATGTAAGCAGATAAACAAAAAACAATTCACAGGATGTGCGGCTCAGCAGAATCTCTGCTTAATACAGGCACACAAGAGACAAGAAAAAGTGTTCTGATGAAGAGAGGAAAGATATTGAAAACATTCTCAATTCACCTGGAATACTGTCTTTTGTGACATCACAAAAACCACAGAAAAACAGAATTAGTTCATAGATTTGTATGAGCTATGAACAAATACTAAAGACTCTAAGGAAAAAAAAAATGCACACTTATACCCCCCTTCCCCCATCCCTGCAAAAAAAGCATCACACAAAACCATAAGAAAACCAAGAAGACAGAAAATCTAAGCAGCAAGAGCTAACGCCTATATAAGGAAATGTGCAACCATGATTTAAAAGCAAACTACTAACAACAAAAGGAACCACGTAATGCTACTGTGGAAGTCATAGTCAAAGACAGATGCAGAGAAAACTCGCCTCAGAAAAGGACAATGCTTCTATTGATTTTAAATCAATAGGTGCCTGCACCAGACTGGACAGGTTTTTTCCTACAAATCAGATTTAAAGATTCAGCTTTGACTGTGTGAAACAGTAACTACATAACCAAAATTAGATGGACAATTGCCTTCTAGGCAAGTAATTCTACATAACACATGGGGGTTATCATTTTCTACGTGAACCAGACCTCTCTGCATCCAGAATTGCATTACCCACAGGGCTTGACATTTGAGCGAGGCACCACCCTTCTTCTTTGAGCATCTTACAGGTTGCAACTGACAGTGACAACCTACCTTACACTTGTACCTTGTAGCTGTCACTGTACTGTTGCGCACAACCAATTCAAGTGAGACATACAATCTACTCTCTAGATGAACACAGTATACAGCAGAAAGCATCTATTTGTATGCAGCAAATAAAACTGGATCACCGTTCCTTCAGCAGAACTACTACAAAGAAGCTTCTTTGTATGTTCACATTTTTGTACAGTTTTTCACATTTGCATGAAGACTGATCTATCTCACAGAATAATTTTAAAATGTCATATTCAGAAATTCAAGAAAGCTCTTCATTCACCTTTTGATAAAGAAATTGTAACTGAAACAAGTTAAAGAAATACAAACGTAAGCATGAGCTCAAATGTTGACTCAGATCAGGCTAGTATTACTCATATTAGTCATCTTACTGGCCTCTTGCTGAGAACCCCATGGGACACATGAATACATAAAGAACCCACCAAAATCAGTGCACAGCCAGGGTCAGAGGTTTCGAAACAGCAGCTCTATTAAGTCAAATGAGAAAATATAGCTGAGTACTTGCCTAATGATAGGGCTAACATTTGCATGCAAGCCTAGGTAAAAAGTAGCAGGTGTGTTACAAGAAAAATGCTAGTCTGTAACAGAACAGGAGCACTAGGATAGGAAAATTTGGGTTGAAAGGCACTGCAGGAGGTCATCTAGTTCAACCCCCTACTTAAAGTTCCAGTTACTTTTCTAAAAAATGCCACCAGATTTTGGTCACCTTATTCCAGTTGTTTTTTTATTTTTAGAATAACATTTTTTAGAACAAATACTTTTATTTTTCTATTATTACATGGTCAATTCTGTTAACTGCTTTTTAATTGCAAGTTCGTAACTTTTGATACTCTTCTATTCATAATGAACACCATTTAATTACTGTCTCTGTTTAATACTACTACATTTCTGAATTGTGTTTATTTCCCTTTTAAGGCTCTTTCAGATGAGATCTCAGGTTATTTCTTGTAACTGCAAACATCATCACTTAGCTTTTGTTTACATAAGATCATACTGTAAAAATGTCCCAAAGCTGAAATAAAAAGAAACCAATGGCAAAGCAACAACCTCATTCAGCAATTGCTTTTCTCCTAACTTCAGAAAGATGATGCCACTGCTAACACAACATGGCAGTAACACTCACTTTAGTACTATTCTATGGTCATGCATAACACTGCCTCCACATAGTTTGGAAATGGTTATTCTACAGAGATTTCAACTTTTTATTAGCATAATCATAATTTTGAACAGCTACAAGTAAAAAGCAGTACAATATCCTTTCATTTTCCATTCTGCAGTTCTAGTCAGTCTGATTCAACCAACAAGGATGTTGGACCATTTTCTGCATTCCATGTACTTCTTGCTCATTACAACTTCCCCTCCCAGCAGCAAAAACTCCTTCCCCATGTTGCTGTCATTGGTGCTTACAAAAAATGAAAATCTGCAAATAGGTCAAATTTAGGCTTCTCTGGAAAGTCCACCACAGTTTAAAATCCCTGCTATTTCATATAATAATACTGAAGTTGTTTAATTCAAGAGTCTAGACTTACACCATGTAAGTCACTCAGGACGCATTCTCATCAAGCAGAACATGGTAGTGGCTTCTGTATTCCTACTGAATCCTTAAATTACTTTTCTAAAAAGGGAAGAAAAATAGGCATGCCCAAAGAACATCACTACAGTATTAGCACCATATCAGTTATGAAGAAGACTGAGATGCAGGGAAGGAAAAGAAAGTTAATCCATATAACTGATCCAAAATACCCTTAAGTGTGCACAGAGTCTCTCTGTAGTCATCTGTCAATACTGATTTTCCATAAAATACAAACTTACTAAATACTTCTCTCCCACCTACTAACATACATGTTACATTTAATTAGTAACAGAACAAATTAAGAGATAATAAATTGGTAAGCTTTACAGAGCTAAGATGTCAGAAACAATGATCACAAAGCAAATAATCTCAAGTACAAAATTACACTCAAAATTGTCAATAGTCGTTACAATCTTCCCAATTAAGTTTTCTTCTGTACAGCAACCAGAAGGAATACAGTCAGCAATTCCCAGCATAACACAATTTACGAATAACCAAAGGAAGGTGTTATTTTCTCACCTGTGACTGACTGCAGAAGTGAAAAATTTGAAGACAATGCCACAATCAGGTTCTAATTAGACTTCAGTCGCAAAAAAAAAAAAAAAAAAAAAGAAAAAGAAGAAAATCTGAGGAAGTTTTATCTGAAATTCTTTTCTTAAAAGAAAAATTATCTTCTGCAAATTAATCAAATCCATTAATTCACAACCCACACCTAACGGAACACTTCCCCACGCAGAAGCAAATTCAACAGACACTTACAGAGAAAAACCACAAGTGTGGTTTTTCGTGACTGTTTGCCCTCCTTCTGCGAAGAGATTTTTTTTTTAACGGCACAAATAAGTATTCGCGAGGAAGTTCTCCCGCAACACACAGCACCTCCACCGAAGAGGCGCGGCAGCCACACTTCCAGCTTCCCCGCCGCCCAGGTCGGCCCCGGCCCGCCCCCCGGGAGCCCTGTTTACGGAGGGGGAGGAAGCCAGCGCGGTGCCCCGCTCACAGCGCCCGGCGGGCAGGGTCGCCCGTCCCCCGAGCGCCCGCCCGTGCCCGCCCGCCCCCGCCCGCCGGGGCTGAGCCCCCGCCCGCCGGGGCTGAGCCCCCGCCCGCGGGACGGGGCTCGGGACACGCCGGTGCAGCCGCCACCCCGGCCACCCCCTGGGCCCCGCCGGCGGGCGGGCGCTGCCAGCCCCACTCACCGCGGCCGTGGCTGTGCAGCGCGGCGCGCAGGCAGCGTCCCGCCCGCTCCCTCCCCATGCACGGCGGCGCCGGCTGGGGGACGCGGCGCCAGCTCCGCGCCGACCCGCGCTCTGGCCGCTGCCTCCGGCTGGGCGGTGCTCCCGCCGCGCACGTCATCGCGCGGCTGCGGGCGGGGCGGGTCCCGCCGCGCTGCCCCGGCAAGGCGCGGCCGCTCCGGCGGGGCTCGGCGTGCCGGGCGGGGCGGCGCGTCCCTCGGCCCGCAGAGACACCGTGCGGCCGCAGGGCAGGCGTCGCGCCGCTCTCCCGTGCAGGCGGCAGCCCCCTCATCGCAGAATCGCAGCATACTCTGACTTGGAAAGGACAAGGGACACACGTGGGTCATCGCGTCCAGCTCTTGGCCCTACTCACAGTACCATCCCCTTGAGTCACGTATGTGCTTGAGATCGAAACTCATCTGGAGCTCTGTCAGGTTCCGTCGGCACCAGAGAGGGCACCAGGGTTTTGTCAGTGCGAGAAGCGGAACCGCTGCCGAGCAGGCGAGCGCTGCTCTTTGCCCCCGCTGCCTGCTCGACAGTCGGTGTGGGCAGCGAGGGCTTGTCTTGTCTCCCACAAGTCTCCGTCTGTGGGAGCCCGCCCAGGTGAAAGCTGGAGGGCTTGGGATCAGCGAGCGTGAGGGACAGATCTGGCCTTGTACAGCCATGGCAAACAAGCAGGGCGTCCTTGCTGCGGTCTGGCTGCACAGTAGTGAGTGTGTTAGCTGGGCCAAAGAAAAAAGGTACGGTTGTTTTTTAAGCAAAAAGTGTGTGTGTGCACTAGTTCTGTCCCACCTCTTGGGATTTATTGCACAGTTTCTGTCACTCCCTGTCCGATGAGTTTGTTCCTTGTTTTCTTGTCCGTGCCAAGTAAACATGCTTCACCTGAAGGCTCAGGAACTGGGTTGTCTGTTAGACAAAGGATAAACACAAGCTGGGACAGGGAAGAACTAAAAAGCCATGTAAAAGTTTGATGGTTGATGAGATGCTCATGACATTCTTGTTTTCAAAGCAGGCTGTTATGGGTCAACTAGCAATTTGGCACTGTTAAAATGTAATTCTTTAAGGACAATCTTACTTTGTAATTTCATTTCTATGATGTCATGCATGGTCTTTTGCTCTGTACAGAAGAGTACGCCCATGTGCTATAACATCATCCCACAGGTCCTTTAAGGACAAAATCTAGGCCATTTCAGAACTGGAAATTATATCAGTGGCTACGTTGCTTTGTTTTTATTGAATGTGCAGTGTAAAGAATACCTGGTGATTTTGAAATAAAGTCAATTACAGCATGTTTTCTTCAATAATACCTAGTCTTTCATCTCAAATAAAGTTTCTGTGGTATTATGTTCTCTAATAATTTGCTTTTCATGTTTAATGAAAATATAACTCTCCTCAGTTTGCAGTGTGGAAAACTCACACAAACATGCTGCAGCGACACTGGAAACTTTTTCGAAGCAGAGGAAAGAAAGAAACCCCAAAATAAAAATATTCTGATGCCTCCTAAACATAATTAACTTATATGCCACTGATATCCAGACCACTCAAAAGGAGAGTACTGTACTACATTGGTTGTGCTCACTGCATGACATAAGACTTTGCTCATCAAGATTTCTGTAGACAGACCCCTGCAAATGCAAAAAATTTAACTTAAATAGATGACAAATCCTTATATTGTTAAGTTTCAGTAGTTTGTCAGGGTCAGGTGTAGTTGGACCTGCTAAATTTCTCAGCTACTCAAGTGATAAAGCACACCATCACTTGCTTAGATTTTGAAAGTCTAATCAGTGTTAGGACTCCAAACTTTATAGCTTATCTAGTGATACCTGGTATTTTTGTTTGTCTTCTATTATAATTAAACGTGTTTTAGTATAACATGGCAAGAAACAGAATTGTCCTAAAAGTATCCTTTTTCTCTGGTCTGTTCAGCACTGTTCATAACTTTTCATCAGAGTTCTTGCTACTATATCAATTTTTAACAAATCCTTTAAAAGGCATCTGCACTCAAAAACTGTGAACATCTCAGGCTTGCATCTAACTGCCATTTAAGCACCCCCCTTCCCTTTTTCTAAATGATCATACAGTGTCCATGCATTTGCATGTTAGTATGCTTGGACACCAGTGTCAGTCTGTGGCAGGGAGCTGAAGTATCGTTTTACCTCCACATTGTTCACACGTTTCATTTTGCGACTTCACACTCTGTGAATACCCTTGTGTGTAGGGCGTAGTAACACAGGCATAGCCAGAGAATCCAAAAACATGGATGCTAAACAATAAACTTAGTAAATATATGCCCAAATAACGGACAAAATTACCACTAATTATACGGAAAAACATTATTTCTACATGTGGTGTAGCAGCTTCAAATTTAGTTTGCTTTTCAAAGCAAGTTATGAACTTGCCTTCTGTGCAAAAGGCTTAATTTTACTTACTTGATTACTTCTGTGTTCCAAATTCTGATATTAGTGTGCTGGCCAGGATACAGACTTTGTTTCATTTTCATGTTCAAAAAGCTGAAAAGTACAGAAATAGTTCTGTAGTGATTCCTTCAAAAATTCTCATAGTTGTCCTTTGATTTATCATTTTCATCTGAAATTAAAATCAAAGCATATTCTCTGTTCAAAGGTAGGGAGTTATTTGCAAAACCTTTGCAAATTGTAACACTAAGGAAGTTACTTATTTTAGTCAAATCCATGCATGTATTTCACTTTTCTTTCTACTTTTGTAGCAGGATGTGAAATCCATACTGTTTAGTAAGTACATATGTCATCATGTTTTTTCTTGTTTTCTTTGTGTTGTAGGCTCTGCCTTGGACAAAAATATATTTTGGTTAAAAAATCATGCTTTCCCTTTAAATATATGGTGCAAAGAACAGTCTTAAAAGAAATGTTTTCATTTTTTATAGTCATTCTCTGAAACCTTTTTCCTGAAGTTGTATGAGTGATTACCTCCTTCCTGGAGGAGAATGGAAGAAAAAACACCTGTAAATACAGGTTTGTGTATGACTCAGCTTGCAAAAGGACACACTTCTATTGGGTTATTGGGTTAGATGTAATTGCAGCCAGAGAAGAACATATGGTGCAAAGAACAGTCTTAAAAGAAATGTTTTCATTTTGTATAGTCATTCTCTGAAACCTTTTTCCTGAAGTTGTATGAGTGATTACCTCCTTCCTGGAGGAGAATGGAAGACAAAACACCTGTAAATACAGGTTTGTGTATGACTCAGCTTGCAAAAGGACACACTTCTAATTCAACTCCTTTGGGAAAATATAACTTAGGAAAAGAAGCCATCTCTTGGCTTTGATGGCCCCAACAGGAAGCGCAAGATTGTCCCCTTCCAGACATCTGTTTGATACTGTTCCTCTGAGAGACAGTAGAAAGTACCTAAGAATACCTTCTGTAATGCATTTCTGCAAAGACAGCTTTTGGAGCATATACCTAAGAATGCAAAAGGCACTTCTCCAGGCACTAAATTGTACCTCACTGGAAGATGCACTTCTTTGTCAGCTCCTTCTCCAACAGCCCAATGTGTTCTTGATCGGGTACAAAATGCTGCATCATACAAAAATCCCATAGGAAAAAAATGTTAAAAACCCAACAAACACAGAAAAGCCCTACAAGAACAGGCATGAGTTCAGTTGCTGAGCAAGTAAAAAGCACTCAGAGACTACAGTGACTAATGCAGGACGGTGACTTCTATAAACTAGAGGAATGGAAACAGGTAATGCTCCCTGTGTGTCCAAAACCACCCTGTTTCCTTTCCCAGAAGTTTCCTGGGGTTGGATAAGCTTTCGCTTTCCAACAGCTCTCTGGGATTCCCTCCAAACTATACAAGGAGAAGACAGAGAAGCCTGCTTTGTAGGCCACAGTGATCAGGAATAGTTCTCTGCCTGACAGATTGTATGAGAGATGGGTATGTCAGATGTCCAGTGGCATTAAATCTTGGATTTAAAAGGATTGCATAACAGTATTGCTGCCTTTCTTAATCAACATTGGTAGCATATGCAAAAGTCACACACATGTAGTGCATGAGATTTCCATCTGCACCTTTCAAATTTAATTGTTCCAGTTTTGTGGATTTCAATAGTTTCTGATAGGTTTTCTGCAAATAAAGATCAAATAATTTGGTTGTTTACTGTTTAGTGAAGCTAATTGCCTCATGTGAGTAGTAAGGTCTGCACTGATCTCCATACCACTTGTGGCTCTCTGAAAAGTTGAAATCCTTTGAACGCTGTCATCCATGTGGCTCAGTACAGGTTGGTGTGGATCTGATACAGAAATGGAGTAAATTCCTTTCTTGCCAAGTTAGTTGAGTCACAACAGAGCAGCAGCATGGGATTTCCTTTTAAGGAATATGTGCCTTTCTCTTATTAGAGGATAAAACCTAGTGTGCAGCCAACAATTTAGTAGCTGGAAAAAGCAGGCAGGCAAGTAAGCACAAGCAATTGGTTTAACTGTAAAACTTCAAAATAAATTTTTGAAATGCAGTCCACTGATGGGAAATGGCTTGGTATAAATGGTATTACAGGGAGCCACAAATTTACTGTCACCCTATGACTTTTTTGCTCAGTAAACATTTAGGTATACTAGTACTACACAGTGAGGAAAAGGGTCAGTAAGTCTGAATTTCTACTCAAAATCTGCTAACAGAATGAATAAAATTAATAAAACTGCAGCCTGAGTCTGAAGGAGAACCTTCAGGCACTGAAGACTCAGCTTGTCTTGAGTTTGTTTGTGGCTCTGCTGTCAAAAGTCCTATTGATTGCAATACAAATGCTTTGGGAGTCCATCAGTGTGCCAGGACTCCATCAAGTGACTGTTTCCTAACCAACTTTTGCTTGCATAGGTTCTGTTTTGCTTTGTTTTCCCTTTCATCTTTAAAGCAGGGTATCTTCTGTGCTTAACTGGTATCTAAATGCAATAACATGTGCATTTGTCTTAGATTTGCATGGCCAGGTTTTGGTAGTGGGCGAGCTACTGGCTTCTGTTGGAATATGCTGGAAGCATCCTCCATGTCTGCTAGAGCCAGTGTCAGACACCTTCAAGACAGACATGCTGCTGGCCAAGGCTGGGACAATCAGAAATGATGGTAATTCGTTTTGGTAACTTATTTAAGAAGGAAAAAAAAGTTATTGGGTAGATATAATTGCAGCCAGAGAAGAGCAGAGTGAGAGTATGTAAGAGGAACAGCTCTACAGACAGCCAGGTCAGTGGAGAAGGGGAGACACAAGGCAGACACTGCAGCTGGGATTCCCTCAGAGCACCATGGTGGGGCAGCTGTGCTCCTGCAGCCCATGGAGATCCACAGGGATGCAGGGATCCATCTGCAGGCTGTGAAGGGGACACACACCAGAGCAGGTGGATGCCCAAAAGAGGCTGTCACCCTATGGGAGGCATATCCTGGCAGGGACCTGCAGACCCAGGGAGAGAGGAGCCTTCACTGGAGCAGTAGTACTGTGGTAGTACTTGTGATCCTGTGAGATCTCATACTGGAGCAGGCTGTGCCTGATGGATTGCAACTGTGGAAGAGTGCAATCTTCCTGTGAGATGAGCTCACACTGGAGAAATTAAGAGGGAACTGTCTCCTGTGGGAGGCACCCCCCACTGGAGCATGGGAAAGACTTCTCTCCCTGAGCACTGGGAGAAAAAATGTCTGATGAGCTGACCGTAACCCCTGTTCCCCTTCTGCCTGCACCATTGCAGGGGGAAATAGAGCTAGGAAGGAAGAGAAGTGGGGGAAACTGTTTTTAAGATTTGTTTTACTTCTTGTTATCCTGATCTGATTTTCTTGGTCCTAAATTCAACTAATGACCAAATTCAATCTGTTTTACCTGAGATGGTAATTGGTTTACCAGTCTCACTGACTTTATATCAAATCATGAGCCTTTCACTACATTTTCTCTCCCATGTCTAGTTGTGAAGGAGAGTGTTAGAGTAGCTTTGTTGGATACCTGGTGTCCAGCCAGGATCAACCCTCTAGTGAATTCAAAAGGTTTTCAGTGCTACTGTTATACAAATTGTATTCATATTCATAATAAAGATAAATTAAAGTGCCTTCCTAGGTCTACCTATCAATAGGAAAATAACTTTTGACAAAGAAATTTTCTTTGAAAATCCTGTGGGAATAGGGAAGTCTACTAGATTGAAAACCTCTCAAAATTTTGAAGGGCCCAGGGTCTGTTTTTTCTTTTGAAAAATTAAACTAAAATCACCTCAGCCTTTCTTATCTTAGGCAAATGTGGGGAACAGCCTACTTTCCTCATATACACAAACTAGTATTTCTCTATTCATTCTTGGAGTTTCCAGATATTTAAAGAGACTCAGAAATTGACCAAAAGTACTCTAATGCACACTTATAGGTTTCCAGCCCAGTTCACCTTCTTCAGGACTTCATTGTGTACAGTGTTCACGACTGTGTAATGACCTGGCATCAATTTGTGGAAAGTAAGATTGTTCTTTGAATAGTGTTTTCACATTATATATATTAGAATTTTTTTCTTCTATCTCAAGATATGAATGGAGATTTAGATGAGAACATTTGTTATGGCTTTTTAAAATTAATATTTCTAGAAGTAAATTATGTACTGTTTGATAATGTCTGATTTTAAATGCAATGGGCTGCAGCTCCACCCATATTCTTTTATCATGTATTATTATGGCAAGTTAACCTTCCTGAGCTTGTTTGGCAGCAGTTATCTATCTGTGAAAGCCAGGAAGCTTCAAAAGTTAATGTTTATGTAAATTCATTTCCATCAGTAGTGTTTCATCCTGTTGGGTTTGGGGTTTTTCTTTGAGTTATTTAACTGTTTTGTAATTTCATCTGCTTTAGTATGTAGCAGGATGTGAGCGTGATACAGCTAGAAACTAAAAGGACAAAAGACAACACAATGGGGTAACAAAAATCCTGTTACGGTCAACTGTTGAAGTTTTTGAATTTCCTCACTCGAGATCTCAACCTTTATTCTTTTTTTTTTTCATTTTGAAATACATTTAAGATACAATTACTAAGCTATACTTGTGCTATACAGAAATCAATGTCATGAAAGTGAGCCAAGTGTATCTTGCACATTTTCCTAACTGCCTTCTGTGCTCACATCAATCACCAGAGACCTTAATGAGGGTTCTTGGGTTAGGATGGGGAAGAGAAGGCTTCAGGGAGAAGTCTTCAGGGAGACTTTATAGCAGCCTTCCAGTTTTAGCAACCTTCCTGTAAAGGAGTCTTACAGGAAGACCAGAGAAACCCTTTTCACATGGGCATGTAGTGACAGGACAAAATGGCTTTAAACTGAAGAAAGTAGGTTTCGCTTAGATAATAAGAAGAAATGCTTTATTGTGAGAACACTGAGGTGCTGGAACAGGTTTCCCAGGGAAACTGCAAATGGTTCATCCCTGGAAAATGGAAGATCAAAGTTCAAGATCAAATTGGATGTGACTCTGAGTGACTTAGTATAGTGGAAGATGTCCCTGCCTATGACAGGGGCATTAGAACCAGATGATTTTTAATGTCTCTTCAAACTCAAAGCATTTTATGATTCTGTAAGGGCAAGAAACTTTGATATACACACACAAATATACAAACAAGAAACTTCTGTGAAGTGATTCTAGAAGTCTCTAAACTACTTACAGTAAACACAAAGTGAAAAATTTGTTTGTAGTTAATTTTTTCGCATAGTATTCTCATTTTAATATTTCACAATGAAGTTAAGACACTGAATTTCACTTTTGTTTCTACTCAGTTTTACTTCTGATTAGTACATAGGAGCAGCAAGTTGTGTTTTGATTCATAGTTCTGGAAAAGGATGAGCAGAGCTTAAAATCAGAAACCTATCCAGTCTGAAATACAATTATAAAAATATGCAGTCTGCTGATTCTTCAAATGTGCTTAAGTAATTATTGCTCAAGTGAAAATAGATATGAGACCTATTGCTTTATCAATATTTCTGAAAAAGTTATTTCAGGAAAAAGCTAGATATCAATGTTGGTATCAAATATGCACACTGGCAAAACTGTAATACTAAAATATTTTATGTTAAAAACAAATTATTAGGTATCTTAAACATAGTTGTTTTGCTTTTGAAACTTTGGACCTATTTTAGTTAAAACTAGCAAGTGTATAGGGTTTTCACAAAGAAGTGAATTCCTAGTCTAGATTCAAAAAGGTATGGACCTCTGCAAACCAGCTGAGAGAGGCCTGTCCCACATGCCACCGCTTTGGTAATACAGCTTTAATTAATTGATTGTGGGATCAAAATTTACATAATTTAACCACTGATTTTCACTATTGCTTTGTATTTACATTGGTACAAAAAACATCAAACCCATGTCAAATTGCTGTTTTCTTCTCCTCCCTTATTTCTGAATTCCAAGATCAGTTAAAGATCTTTCTTTGTAATTAAAGCAATAAATCAAATTCAGCTCTTTAATTTCCTATAGAAAAAGAAGCACCCAGCAACTATTAAGTTTGAAAATATTGATAGCTTGTGCCACTCTTTATAGCGTAATGGAAATAAACTACATATTGGAGCTCTCTGGGACAGCATTTCAGGATCTAGAAATAGCTTCCACTAACTCCTTTTCTTAGAGGAGGAAGATTTTAAGATAAGCAATTCCAGTAAGTATTCCCTGACACTGTGGCACACATACAAAATAAAGCAAAAAAGCTCTCCCTAGGGCAAAGAATACATATCACTTGCCATTAAGCTTCCTCAAAGCTTAGGTTATAAAAGATATTGTCAAGGTAGCTGTACCTCGGGCAGAAACAAGAGTTAACTTGATCCTTCCAGGGAGTAGCTTCAGAGTGTGTCATTCCCAAGATACCTTTCATGTATTTATCTAATTGCTTCAAAGAGCAGAACTAGTTCTCATCTACAGAAATTAAGGGAAGCTAGATGTCATGGTTTTCAATCAATGCCAAGCAATGTTGAATCTGGCATTCCCAGGACCAGAGAAGCTGCAAGAGTTCCCTGAAGCCCTGGCACTGCCTTCAACACAGCTAGACCTGTGGAGGAAACCCAGTCCTCTGAGATGAGTCACAGGGTGTCCAACCCTCCTGGTTTTGAACCTCTTCTATTCTGCCTCCTCTGCTGCTACAGAATTGAGTCAGCCATAGACAGAAAGCCTAGAGTTACCAAAAAACACAGACAGATATTTTTGGTTACCAGAAATTGTGACAACAGGAGCCAGTTTGTGCTTAAGAGATGTTGCAGCAGGCAACATAAATAAATAATCTACTGACCTATGGAGAGGTTACCACTCAGAAAATGGCAGAGGAAGCAAATTGAAAAGATTTCAAAGGGAATGGCTTTTACTTGGAACTGCCACTGTTCTGCTTACCCTCAAAAGTGAAACTAACAAGCCCCAAACAGAGCTGTTTGAGTTTAATATTTAGCTAGCAGCCGCAGTAACACCAGAAGAAGTGGATTGTCATGAGAGTGGTTGGTGAGATGGAACTACTGAACTATTATGGTTAGCATCTGTGAATTTTTTTATATGAGCTAGTGCTGCAAAAATATGCTGGCAAGGGTTTGGAATGTTTTTTTTAATTCCCAAGAAAAGGCTAGTGGGCAAAAGAACAATATTTTAAAATAGCTTTATGCATTTTAAATATAAACAGACAATTGAAACAGTAGCACAGTTACATTAGTTTCTTCAACTGCATGCGTCTATATATTCATGACTTTTATTCCCCACACTGCTTCATTGAAAAGCAAGAAGCTAAAAAGTAGTATCTAATCCTCAAAGCTCCTTCTCTTAAGCTAACCTTGTCTTGGTGCTGGAGATAGTCTTTGCAGTAGCAATGGTAGACACCTTATATGATGAAATGCAGTAAGGACCAGTGGAAAGTTAATGACAGAAACTCCCACAGTATTGATAAGCAAACACAACAGTAGGGTGGCTTCCTTAGCAGAAGGTCTTAAAATAATAAAGTATTTCAATTTCATAAGACTGGAGCTTTATATCAAGATTTTATCTTGTACAATTCAGTTTTAAAGCGGGCCAGTTTTAAAGCAGGCATGTTAGTGCCAGTCAGCAAGAAACTTTGATTTTGGGTGTTAGGCTTAAGTTCCTTTCTTGCTCCACTTTTTTCGAAAACTCAGAGGATTCAGCCAGAGGACTATTACTTTTCAAAATGGCAAGCCTTCAAGGAGACCTCTGAGACAGAAAGATGAGGAAAATGCTTTGTTTCTACAGCAGGAACTACTAGGGCAGATTTAGTTAGAAGAAATCCACTCTTCACTCTTCTATTTCAGAGATCTTGGATGAAAATCCCTGTAGTGAGACAGATCAGTGACCAGTGGAAAAAAGAGAGGAAGCTGTCTGGGTGAGTGGCCAGGGGAGAATTCTGTGTGCATAGAGGGAACAGAGAAGTGAAATTATGTAGCAACTCAGAGTCCCACTGCAGCTTAGTGGGGATTATTCTTCCAGCTTGTACAATACAGCAAAGATCATGGATCTAACAGGAGTGAGAAGAGATCAGTGGAGAAAGGGATCTATCACAATGGAAAGCTTTCTCAAGTAAAGCTGGCAAAATTTAGTCTTTAGAGGTAAACAAAATAAACCAAACAAATTCTGTGAAAAAAGCAAAGGCAAGAATGTAAACTTTACCAAAACAAACAAACAAGCCCCACCACCCACAAACCAAAACCAACATTAAAAAAGAGCAGAAATAGAATAGGGAGATTCAGGCTTGTAGAGCCCAAAGAAGCTTATAGCCATCATAAAGTGAGGCAAATGTTTGCACAGATCTGAGGTTCTGTGAATCTTGATATTTTCTAGTACAGCTCTCTGTGGGATAAAAATGAGTAACTTCATTCTTCTCTACCACTGGCACAGAAGAAGTTCTCCAAAACACAGACTTTGGAACAGAGGATAAAAATGCGTGAAGCCAAGAATTACATTGCATGTAATGCAAAAAATGTACCTTTTAATATTTGTATGCCTATGACTTGGGAATAACAATTCAAATAGTATATTAATTGATTGTTATCAATCAATTAATATACGATTATTGCCTGGAGAAGATATAAGGCAGAGGAAATCAGTGAGAGACTTCCCTGAAATCACACTAAAAGTGTGAAGTTTTGGACAAGTTCTTTCATAGCACTTTGAAAGTGATTGAGTGATTGATCTTTGAAAGTGATTCAGTGAAGAAATTGCCATGAGCATAAAAATGATTAAGTTTTCACTCCATGTGTCAGGCAAGTGACAATTTTGGTAATTTCTTGTATTTTCCTTACAATGTCTCAATAGCTATTCAACAATTTCAGACAAAAAATTGCTCTTTTCTGTGCAAACTTGTGAGACTGAGAAGGGAAAAGAAAGGTAATAGAATTCTGCAATATCCTTCTCCTTGGCTGTTAGTTATACTCTCTTTTTGCTTCTTACTGTAAATTTCAACTTTTAAAAAAATATGCTAACAATGTTTATTTAACTCTGCAAACTGAAACAGATGTTCATTCTTTATTTGTACTTTAAACTAAAATGAAGAATACCTTTTTAGGCAGCTGGCACACCCAGCCTCTGGTGATGCAGCTTTAGACTAGCCCCCCTCACCCTCTTGTTGAGTAAGAAACTCAACTGTGCCTTGTCTAATAGCCTGCTCTTCTAAGATGCTAGCATGGAAAAAGACAGGTCTTTCAGAACAGCTCGTCTCTTTGAATGCATACATCATTGCTTAAAAAGGTCTAGAGCAAGATCTTGACACTGTTTCAAGACAAAACTTGCTGCTGACATTAATGGTGAAGGATGAAGAAACAGTATTTTTACTAACAATCTGACAAACACATTCCAAAAGAAACAGAAATACCTTTCCCTAGTCTGTCTTATTTAGCCCTGACTCACTGTGGATGTGTTATTTGAAAATATATTATGCAGATTACCTATGTCCAAAAAACCAAGTGAAAATAGGAGATAATAAACTTGTAGCATGAATTATTAAGTAGATTTTTACAAACAATCTCAGAAACATTCTGCAATAGAAATTCTTTCCAAGTCACATTCTGAATGTTTAGATGTATTTCTAAATAAAAATACTTTTATGAATCTCTCAGGAAGCCATGCTGTTTCAGGCACCTTCTGAATGCTGGCACACAAACAAAACAGTATGACTGTGGTTTTCTTCTCTTTTTTCCCCACTTTCATGATGTTAAAAATAAAAAAGAGTAAATAAACAAAATTCATGCATATTTTGATCTAGATGCATCTTGCAAATCTTTAGCATATTATACAGAATCAAAACTTATTATCACACACAAGATTGTTTGTCCTTCTGTGCTGAGGGATGATGATTTAGAACCATAGTCTTAACTTATGGAATATATCCACATTCATCAAAGTTAAGAAAATATACCTAATTTATGCAAAATTTGCAAAAGCATTTTTTTTTGTTATCCTTGGAGACAGTTTAGGATTGAAAAAAGATTTAAGTAACTTTCAAGGAGCAACATGGCGGCAGGTTAAAAATGCAGTGGGAAGGGGTAAGGCATTTGTTCTGAAGCATGTAACTTCTGAGGCATCCTGCAAAAATAAGTGCCCTCCTGGGCCTGTTGCATTTTGTAAAATGGGATGTGTCATTGCCATGTAGTGATGATCACTGGAATCAAGCCCTTAATCCTACTAGTTCATCTGTAGTTAAGCACCAGACACCTTCAAGGCCCTACAGATTTTCACCATGGGATCACTGTTGAAGGAGCACTGATGTTTGTTGTATGAGCAGCACAGCGGAGGCTGCCAGGGAAGCATGGCCAACTGGTACTGAGAAGACGGAGTGACAATGTGGCAAACATACAGCATGAGGACAAATATACAAAGACACAGCCTACCTCTGTGTGCTCAGTTGTGCAGAGCAGTTGCTACTTCAATTTCCATGGGCACCCAGCCACTGCTCACCCTCATGTAAAGAATTTATTTTGGCCTTTGTTTTCTTGTGGCTACACCCTTAATCAATACCACCTTAAACCAGGTTTCTTCTCTGGGTCTCCTTATTGCTACATACACGGAATATTTCTATACTCTCTAATACACAGGGAATACAGCTCTGGGCACTTTTCTTAGTGTATATACATAATCTTACTATTCCAGGAAAGAGATTAGCACTAACACCTGACATCTATTGCTACAGATTTACTACAAATCATCCTAATAATTCTGTCTTGTAGCAATGCCACAATTCAATTTATATCTAGTCTAAGTGCTATTTGGACATTGTGATGCTGTGACACAGAGCATGACTTGCTTCTGTTACTCATCCAACGCCATCACCACACAATTCAGCCCACACAATCTCTTCCCTGCAGGACTTTCTGTCTTTTTACCCTTCTCACTGACAACAGGTTATAGGTGTTTTTCAGAGCTTGTCAGTGTTGCTCAGAGGCAACAGGCACAAGGAAGACACTATAGTCCCCATCGTCAATGCTCTTTTAAGATACAGCTTACCAGGACCTAAGCAGTAACTGCAAAAGATGCTCCTTCCACATTTTTGTTTAGAGTTGCTGTGATGCAGTTGTGTGTCTCACTTGGGATCCCTTAGGAGCCAAACTAAATAGAAGTGGACACACATAAGACACACAAAATAAAAGCATGGAGATGGCCATACAGTATTAAAAAAAAAAGAAAAGAAAAGGGGGAAATTAACTCATAGACAAAATTATGCATCCTGAAAATTGGTTTCTTTTCTTGTTTGTCTTTTTTTGCCTCTGGTTTCTCAAGAGTATGATTGAGAAACAGGGAAGTAAATGTCAGAATTTGCAAGCACAGAAATATGCCTCTGTGGATTGAAACAAAATCCGTATCACCCATGGGGAAGAGGAAGAAGAGAGAAAGTATATATGCTCTGGCAGTAACAAAACACCATTTTGAAAACATTACCCAAGACAGCCATGTACTTACTGTTTTGGCCCAGCTAAATTACCTACTGTATGCTTCCCCAGACAGTTATTACACTGGCTTCTAGCCATATGCCTTTGATAAAGTGCACTTGGAATGAAACAATTTTGCTTCCAATATAATCTCTTCTACTCCAGAAACTGTCCTACAGCAAGATTTTCTGACATAACCACAGAAGGTGCAGTCAAACTACAATCATAACATCATAGAAGAAAGTTTGACAACAGGTATTACAAAATTGGCAGGAGATGCAAGGTAAAGGCAAATCTTACAAATACTTTTCACATCACCACTGTGACTGCAACTCTCATGGGACTGCACCTGAAGTGGTGCATTCAGCTCTGGGACTCCAAAATAAGACCTGGACCTCTTGGAGCAAGTCCAGAGGAGGCCCACAGTAAAGATCTGAGGGTTTGAGCACCTCTTCTCACGAGGACAGGCTGTGAGAGTTGGGTTTGTACAGCCTGGATGAGATTCTGTGGAGACCTTATAGCACCTTTAAGTCAGTACCTAATGGAACCTAAAGGAAGGCTGGAAAGGAACTTTTTAAAAGGGCATGTAGTGACAGAACAAGTGGTGATGGCTTTAAGCTAAAGAAGGTACGTTTAGATTAGCTCTTTGAAGAAATTCCTTACTGTGAGGGTAGTGAGCTGCTCTAACAGCAGCTCAGTGCTCAGTGTAGCTGTGGATGCCCAATCCCTGCAAGTGTTCAAGGCCAGACTAAATGGGTCCTTGAGCAACCTGGTTGGGGGGATCTAGTTCCACCTAACAGGTCTCTTCCAACCAAAACCATTTTGATTCTATTATCAGAGCTGTTCACCCAAAGGGATTAACTAAATTACTGATGGATTGTTCAGAGCACAGGATTATTTATGTACAGCTAATCACTTCAAATTTAAGTTACCTGAGTATTATTCTGCTATGGATGGACTGAGATGAAAGATGTGTCTCCTAGTAACTATCATCTTCACCATAAAGTCTGTGGTGACCAACACTATGAATTTTTTTCACCAAAAATGCATTTCCTCTGTCCAGCTCTAAAATTAACTATCTTACTGCTCGTGTGATCAGACCACCAAAGCAGATGTCAGTTGCTGTTTTGCCGATAAACAAGCTTTTATCTGCAGGATTTCCTTCTAATAAGTACTTTTCCCAGAACATGAAGGCCATATAACTTCAAGACAGTTCTAACCTAAAACCTCCTCTGGAATTGTTAATATTTCTCCAAAGAGTGACTGTTCTTGAAAAACTTACCAGTTTCATATACCATTGCTTTTTTCTGTAAGGCAACAAGCAAATTCACAGGATTTGAGTTGTTGCAGCAAGTGTTCTGCTGTAGAGCTATGCAATTTGCAGCAGGGCTAAGGCTTACCAGTCCAATTTTAACACTGAGGTTAAGTACAGGTAATTGTGTAACATAATAACTGCTGCTTGGGCAACTTATTGCCATCTCTATGCCTGGTGCAACTGAACATTTGGAAAAACAGCTGTATAGTTAAGCTTAAAAAGAATAAAGCTTTTAATTTTTGAAATTGTGACAATACTTGCAAATTTTTATTTAAGCAAATTTCGGAAATTGGACCTGTGGCACAAACTTGGATCTTTAATTAATGTAAGCTTTATATTTTTATTCAAGTGGCTTTTAATTTTAGTTTGTACATTTCACCTTTTGGATCAGTAGTGACTTGCATTTTGGGTAATTTTAATTTATGAAATTTCTAGTTTTTTCATTACATAGCAACAGAAGGGAGCAAGGTAAATTCTTTCACGACTATATTCCTTCTTCTAACTTAAAATATAAAAAATATAATCAAGTTATTTTACTTCACATCCTATTGTTTTATTTAGGATTTCCTTAGCTGCAAGTCAAATTTTGGAAAGCTAATAAATTACAGGAATGGCTTCACCCTTTCCCTTCCTCCCTCTCTGGCAACTCCTAAAGTTATTTTTTTCATGTATCAGTTCAAGATAGCCATTTATGTTATGAAGGGCTTAGGAAAGACTTCCAGGCTTTTTTTTTTCCCCAGTTGTTGTCTGTTTTGCTTCAAAGGGAAATAAAACCTTATTTAGGAAAAAAACCAAACTTTATTTTTTCAAATCATGTCTGACAGATTGCAACACAAACAAAGTACAATAAAAAAATTACTCACACGGCCTGCAAAAGTTAACAAGACAGTAATCAAATAATGAACCTCTGTCCAAGTCCTTTTTGGGTCCAATATACATTCTTCATACTACAGAAGTAATGCCCACTTTACAGTGGCATCAGATAAAGTTTGTGAAACCATTTTAACATAGTCACTGGTATCTGCTCTCTCTTTATAGCAGCTTTTGACACAGTTTTATATTCCTCCAGACACATGAAGGATAGTCTGAAGTCAAATATAAATTTCTTCCCTTGTGTCAAGAGTTCAGCATTAACTTCCACAGGTTTGCCTGGAATCTACCTGAGGCCTTTCATGAGTAAATATACAATCTGGTAGAAGCTGTTTTGCATCTGTCAATCCATCCCATACAGCATTATTGGCACTTTAAAAAGGGAGCAGATGCACAAAATATGATGTTGGAACTGAATAAATTTTTCTTTCTCAAAGCCTACAGCCATTTTTGCTACTTTTAACAACTAATTGTGAGCCACGTGTATAGCATGCCAAACAAACCTAAAAAGAATATATGTGATAAATCAAAAGATGCCATAGAGGTTTCTCCTCCCATGCCCATCTTTGCAAAAGAGGCTAAAATAAGTCAAGTATAGGCTGTGATCTCCTCTACAGTATTCTGACATTAGAAAAATAATAGAAGATATTTTATTCTTCTTTGAAGCTGCAACCCTGAGATGAGCTCAGCTGGTTAAAGCTCAGTGCTAATAATGCCAAGGTCATGGGTTTCATCCCTGTATAGGCTATTCACTTAAGAGTTGGGCTCAGTGATCCTTCTGGGTCCTTTCCAACTCAGACTATTTTGTGATCTGTGAATTTAGTAAATGTAAACAGGAGTGGAGCATTTGACAAATTCTACACACACACAATGTATAAACAAAGAATTGCTGCCATAGCTTTAATTTTCATGCCAATATTATCTCTGCAATTGCCTCAATAATCTAATATTTCCATTGTGATCATTTGTTTTGCAATGCAAAGCTTGTTTTTGTTTTCCCTCTCTATCTAAACCTTTCAGAAAAAGCTACGAGTGAAAGCAGTAAATACATAAAACCAGAGCACTCACCTCATTAAGGCCTGAGAGCACAGTGACATGAGGCACTTGTGTCCCATTCCGTGGAATACAGTGCAAAGAGTCCCAAGTCAGCTGAGACTCCAGAGAGCCTCTCCAAGCAGAACAGAATACTGGCATTGCATTTATAATAGCACAGATCTAAATACTCTGAAGTCAGCTTTATTGTTTTTGTGCAGTGAGCTTGGGTAACCCTACGCTGGAATCATCACAGGTCTACCTGTGCCAGAGTAAGTACAGAGACAGGTACGGTTTATTAGATCTTTGCAGCATTTTCTGTCTTTCACAGAGTCTGTACATGTTTTTTATCTTATAGTTTTACTGAGGTTGCAAAATCCAATGCCAACACAGGTCATCAAAACTTTCTCCCCGCCCATGTGCTCTTCCTCAGTGGTCTTTGTTTCAATTTTAAACATGATCTGGAAGAAGCTTCTGAGGTGTCGCAGAAACTCAATTCTGAATGAGAGAAAATAATACTGTTTAAGAAACAAAACAGAAAGTCCAATAGCATTATGTACTAACACAGATTCCAGCAATGAGCATGTGAATGAAATAAGAAAATATTACTTAGTACAGAGAAACAGGGCTACAAGCTCCAAACACTATTCTCATTGTGTTGTAGAAGTTGCTAGTGACCCTTCCTGAAACCTCTGCACTCTCTGTAGAAGCAGAGAGAGGAATGGCTGGTAACACAGCAAGACAAAATGGTGAGGAAAGAAGAAAGAAAGGAGAGAAATGTAGCTAGGCAGGTTATTTACTCCTGATGCTGACTCTTCATCAGGGCTATATGAACCCCATACCCCATACCAACCCATGATTCTCCTTTCCCCTGCCTAATGTTTAAAGTAGAAATAAAACATAAACAGGCATGGGTGCATACTTTAAGAGAGATCCCAAAGCATGTGTTTGATTTCTGACTGATTACTGACTTCTCCACTTCTCAGTTAAATGTTTCATTAGGATTATATTCAGACTTAGAATTCTTCCTGTTTTCTCATTTTCAGGAAAAAAAAATTCCTTTCATCATTTCAGACAGAAAGGCAACAAAAAACTGAACAATCACATTGATCCTAAACAAACACTGACTGGAGGGCGAGTAACACGAAAAACTATAAAAAAAGAAAAAAACCAAAAACATCCAAGAAAACATTTTTGCTGGCTTCTCCAAAAGAAGGAACATGCAATTGCACCAAAAGACTACAAAAGAAAACTTGTAATTGTTTCTGACAAAAGTTTGGACTCTTCCAGTCATGGCCACAAGCAAGTCTGCAGTCTTGAATAAAGATTTAATCTCCTCCAGCAACTGGTATGCACCTTTCTTAGTTCAAAGAAATGGAATGAGGATATCCAGTTCACACATTAGCTTGTCTGCTCTACATGCTGAAAGCATAACTGCAAGCTAATCACACATACATCATTACAACAAATCAAGAGTAAGTATCCACAAAATGGGAAGAAGGAGAACAAAAGCCTAAGCCTGTCCCCACTGTGGCATCACGAGGCCTCTGAAAGCCTCTTGGCAGCTCCTATCCACAGAAATTGTGAAGGAGTACAAGGAAAATTGCAGGAGCAAATTGCTTTATACACTTCAGCTGGGCATGCTGCTGTTTCTGCACTCAGATATATGCATGGGAGAGGAGGAAAATGGCAGGAGCTAGAAAAAGAGAGGCTGTGCCACCTACACTGGTGCATGCTTGGGATGATCTCACGTATCTCTGGGGCAATCTGCTAAATACCTCTGCAGGGTGAATGTGGGAACATTGCTCCCAATGTTATGTATCCTTTCTCCTGCACTTTCCTGGACTGATAACTTGCTTCAGCACAGACACCAGCTTTCTCATCTCTCAAATAAACTAACAGTTGAAAGAAAGAACTGAAAAGCACCTTTTCTTCCATGCCTCCCCAGTTGCAAGGTTTCTCATTGCAGCTATAGTAGGCAAATGGGCATATGCTGGCACAAATGCTCCAGTAAAGCTGACAGACCACAAGCTCTGTATCAGCCTTCTCCTTAGCTGGGTCCTTTCACAGGCTCTGGCAGTGTGACAAGAAAGCAGCCAAGCCCAAAACAGGAGAAGTGAACTGCAAGGAGACACTGCAGAATAAACTGTAAAAATGACAGAGGCCATGTGGAGCCAGAGACTCAGGGAAAAATCCTAAAAGGTGATCAGGAACTCTGCAACATGTTGGTGGGATCAGTTCAGCCCATACCTCTCTGGGCTACCCTGCATCTCTGCATCTTTTTCCTTTTGAATAAAGGCTGAGTGAGAAAAATATCAGCCCCTACATACATGGGAAAGGCTCTCTGGGGTGCGAGCAAGGGGAAGGCTGCCTGGGGACACCAGGGGAGAATGCAGAAGCACCAAAAGGCCAGCTTTGTCTTGTAACAGTGGAAGCACAAGTGGTACAAACCCTGAAAATAGAAGAGAAAGAGGCAGGAAAGTAGAGGTTTGTGACAGAAAGCAGGCTTGTATTAGCTCCGAGGTTGGTCTGGGTTGCAAGTGGGCACCTCAAATAATAGCAGAGGGCACTCCAACCACACAGGCACAGGCTGCAGGACTGAGGGAGGGGGTGAAAGGTACAAAGAAGGTTTATTTGGCTGAAAATTTACACTCTGTGTTCAGGCAAGAACAAGGCAGCAGCTGAACAGAGCTGCTTCTTAGGTGCAGGGACAGCTACATGAGCCACACTGGAAGCCTTGTAGCCAAAACCAACAAGAGTAAAAGGCCTGTTTATCTAAGTGCTGTCTTTTCCCCAAAGCCTGCTAAGAATTACAAACAAGTACACAAGAACTTCACATATTGAGCAAAGCAACCAACTAACAGAGAGAGCAGTGTGAGAGAAGACCTGTGTACCAGCAGTGCATTCTTGGTTCAGCTTCACTGGGGCCTGCACAGGGCTTTGCCTGCTAGCAGCAGCAGCAGCCCCAGCACGGCTCTCCTAAGTCCTGCCACACACCTTCCCTGCAGGAGACAGACTGAGGAGCCGGGAGTGGGCATCCCCAGTCAGGGGAGAAACTGAAAGTGTCAGCTTGGCTGGGCAGAGGCACCCTAACCCCACCTCTTGAAGGCCCTAAACCCTTGCAAAGCCATGGATTGGGGCACTCGAGCTTTTGGGGCACAACAGGCCTTCCTGTTGCTGCCTTTCATGTACCCCTGGCGCATGCTGATCCACCAGCATGCAGACAGGTCTGTCCTGCCAGACTGACCTCTGTGAGTTAGTGGGATGGCCAGCACTCTGCATTTGATTTTAAGCTCAGCTTGACAGAAAGGCACTTGCTTCTGTGAAATACAGACACTAAGAAAGGGGTAACAGCAGCTGCTGGCCCTGCAGACTGTTAGCTCCACTGCCACTCAGGACAGCCCTGCTCATGGTGTTTCATTTCCACTCCCCATAGTTAGCTGAGGCAACGAATGTCTCCTGTGAAAATAAGAAGTTTCCTCATTCTAATGGACATGTTCCAAAGCATTTTGTCCCCATGTGATGCTCTCAGCAGCCAGCTGAACTGTCACATTCATGCTATATTATGCTGGACAGGGAAGCCAATAATATAGCTTTTAAATAACTTCAGATTCTGTAGGGTGAAAGTGTTAAATACAGAGATGTCACAGCTCTGAAAGAAAAGAAGGAACAACGACACGGAACATGACAATACTGCAATTTACTTCATAAGCTTGTGTGCCCTATGAGTTGCTTGGGAACCAAATTTACCAGTCCTTTATAAACAGCCCTAGTTGAGGGCATAAAAAGCCCTAGTTGTTGAATGCATAAAAAGCTGCATTCTATCTGAACAGATCCCATAGGATTGATGAGTCACAGATTCTCACAGAATCATAGACTTTAAAATATGCTGCTTCAGTATGTGTACTCCTGACCTTTATCCCTGCTGTATACACCTAGCTTGGAAGAAGTGACAACCCACCAACTTGAATTCATCCTGCTTACAAAATAAACTAGTGTATTTGCTTGATTTTCACAGAAGAAAAAAAGGGTAAAAAATTTAAAAATACTCACAATGACAAGTGATTGGATTGTCTCTTATGCTTAACTGTGCACTTCAAACACTAATATCTACTCTTCTGATACCTTCCACATGAATACTTACTTTATAGGGGATTACTTCCCCTTTGTGCAATGGGATACTTCCCTGTCTTCCCCTCAAAATCTGATGAATGTTGTTTCCAAGGTATCAGGAGTTGAGAAGAGCAGTTAGGTAATTTTTAGCTCTCATGTGATGGCACCACCATTCTTCAGTTATCACAGTACTGTACCTTTCACGTATACAGCACCGGTACCATGATAACCGAAAAAGGACAGTTCATGCTCTTATTATTTGATGCCATTGCCAGATAAACAAACCTCCCTTCATCTGACTAAAGAATAACTGCTCAGTCTCTAGAAATAACTGTGATCTATTAAATCCCTTGCAAGTCTGAAAAATTAAATTTTTGATAAATTGTTTTGATAAATTTGTTTTGATGAATTTTTTTTTGATAATTTGTTTCCCTAACCAGTTTCTCCTAGAACTCAATTAGGCCACTGCTGTGAAAGATAATAAAAGGTGTTTTTATAAATACATTAAAAACTAAAGGAAGGCCATGGAAAATCTCCATGCTTTAGTGGGTGTGGAAGGGAACATTGTAATCAAGGATGAGGAAAAGGCTGAGGTCCTCAAGGTCTTCTTTGCCTCAGTCTTTAACAGTAAGACTCATCCTCAGGGCAACCAGCCCCCTAGCTGGGGTACAGGGAGCAGAATAGATCTTCTGCAATACACGATGAAGTACTGAGACATTTAGAATTCTATGGGATTGGATGGAATTCATTCAAGGGTACTGAGGGTGCTGGCAGAAGCATTCACCAAGAAAATCTCCATCATGTAGCATCAGTCCTGGCTAACTGAACAGGTCCCAGAGGACTGGAAGTTGGCCAGTGTGATGCTCATACCAGCAGGGTCAGAAGGGAGGACCCAGGGAACTATAGGAATAGCCCATGGCTTGGATGAGCACCCTCTTCACTAGGTAAAAAACCATTTGTATGGCTGGGCCCAGAGAGTATCGGTGCATGGAGTTACATCCAGCTGGTGGCCAGTGACCAGTGGTGTTCTCCAGGGCTCTCTGGGGCCAGTTCTGTCTAATATCTTCATCAGTGACGTGGATGAGGGGACTGAGTGTCCCCTCAGTCAGTTTGCAGATGACACCAAGCTGGGTGGGAGTGTTGATCTGCTGCAGGGCAGGAAGGCTCTGCAGAGGGATCTGGACAGGCTGGACCATGGGCCCAGGCCAGTGGTGTGAGGTTCAACAAGGCCCAGTGCTGGGTCCTGCCCTTGGGTCACAGCAAGCCCAGGCAGTGCCACAGGCTGGGGCAGAGTGGCTGCAAAGCTGCCACAGGAAAAGGCCCTGGGGGTGCTGGTGACAGCAGCTGAACATGAGCCAGCAGTGCCCAGGTGGCCAAGAAGGCCAATGGCATCCTGGCCTGTGCCAGCAATGGTGTGGCCAGCAGGAGCAGGGCAGGGATTGTCCCCCTGTACTGGGCACTGGTGAGGCCACACCTCAGATCCTGTGCTCAGTTTTGAGCCCCTCACTCCAAGAAGGACATTGAGGTGCTGGAGCATGTCTAGAGAAGGGCAACAGAGCTGGTGAAGGAATACAAGTCCTGTGAGGAACACCCGAGGGAGCTTGAGATGTTTAGCCTGGAAAAAAAAGGAGGCTCAGGGAGACCTTATTGCTCTCTACAATTGCCTGAAAGGAGATTGTACAGAGGTGAGGGTTTGGTTTCTTCTCCCAGGCAACAAGTGACAGGATTAGAGGAAATGGCCTCAAGCTGCACCAGTGTAGGTTCAGGTTAGACATCAGGAAGAGTTTTTTCACTGCAAGGGCTGTTAAGAATTGAAATGGGCACCCATCGTGGTGGTGGTGGAGTCGCAATCTGTGGAAGTGTTAAAGAAACAACCAGATCTAGCACTATAGTCTAGTTGAGAAATAGTGTTCAATCAAAAGTTGGACTTGATCTTAGACATCTTTTCCAACCTTGATGATTCTATGACCTGTGTTTACAACTAGCAATGTAAGAAATTAATTTCTTTTCTATCCCCTGAACAACTACCAGCTACAGACAAAGCTTTAGTAAAAACTGAGACTGAAGGACCAGATAGGATTCTGCTGCCCAATAAAACCTTAAAATAGCACATAGCTCCGTGAACTGAAGTCTTAAGCTGTTTCATAGGAAGAATCACTGGCTAGCCATTTGAAATACAACATTTAATGACACAGCTACAGAGAGATCACCAGGGAAAATATAGTAGTGTACACTAGGCAATAAAAAGCCAACTGATGTACACATACATTCCACGTCAAGAACCATCAATAAACCCTGTCTCTGCAATTCTCAGAAACAGGAATAATATAGAACAGTAAGGGACTCATCTAACATGTAGAAACAAACCCAAGGCAACTTCACCACTTGTCTCATTTGAAGTCAGGTACAAGTTGTTCTATTTGTTACCATAGGCAAAATCTCCCATATATAAAAATAGCTGTGCAATAAAACTAGTGAATTAAAACAAGACTGTGTAAGTGAACTGAACAAAACAACTTACGTGTATGGAGACAAAGGTCCCAACAGGACTTTGGAAACATCCCGCTGTCCAAGGGTCATAAGGAGCAGAGCAAGGCTCTGATTTGTTGAATCTACACAGCCTCCCTGCAAACCAAAATGTTTTAATAATTAATCTCTGTACAAACCAGCAATTGGGATGGGAGGAGAGTAACAAAGGCAAAAGATACACTTAAAAGGGTGAAATACCACTCCCAATTTTTAAGGGCCAAGAAGATAAAAATCTAGATTTTTTTAACAATGAAAAATCAATTTCACATGGCTAGGAAAAGAACAGAACTAAAACCCATAAGAAGATCACATTAAATATCCCTCCTAATCTGTTTTAACACCTCAGAATGTAAACACTGAAGAATTTCTTTCCAGTAAATTGAAAAGAGGTATTAGTTCTAGTTGACATGCATCTGAAGATCGATGAATTCCAGCACTATATTATAATAGTTACATTTGGACAAATAGTTCAGTGTTAGCACGTGGAAAACAGCAAGTTAAAAAGTTATTTAGCACTTATTCACAAAAACCCTTGCTGCCAACTTTTATGAGTTTACACCTGTAAAACATTTCCCCTCCATCATTAAAATAGAAGATTTTTTATTGCTAGTGAAAGAGCCATACATAAAATTAAGCAGAAGCACACACACTCATGTACATATTTGACTGTAGTAAGTCATATGCAAGGTAAATTGTTCTGTATGTGGAAAATATTTACTATGATGCATACATTAATTAGAACTGGAAGACTAGAATTAGAAATAAGAATTGTTTACAAAGCTAGAATATAAATTTAAAGGGATACCTTCAGTCAAAGCTGCTGTAGAGACCAGCCCCATGAAATCTATCAATAGTTTTCTGCTGCATCAGGCCTAATGCTAAGTCTTCAGAATAGGCTCTCATGAAACCAAAACCTTACTTTTTAAAAACCAAATTCTCTAATAAGGTAAACTGACAGCTACCTTTGTTGACAAGGAAGGTAACCTATCATAATTTCAAGACATAACACTATCCAAGAAGGCAAGGGAGAAAATATATTTTGGACTACATAGATTAAGAGAATCAGCCAATGTGACAACCTCAGAACATCTACTCAGTGAGAGGCAGAAAGGCAGAGCCTTTCTGAGAGGGGATACTGAAGACTTAATTTTCAAGATGGCCTTTCTTCTGTGTGACAAGCTGCAGCTCTATTCTTCTGAAAAAAAGTCTGTGCATTATATGCAAGGAACTACAGCACAGCAAAATAAGTAGCTCTATTGCATTCACTACCATGACCCAACTCCTAAAACATGCTCTTACAGCAGTGCTTGCCCTCTTAACTATGTGAACTTGACGCACCAAAATGAAGTTCACATAACCTAATGCTGCCTATAGGACTGATAAAAATTTTGCTTTATCTTGAGTGAACAGAGTACTTGCAGAATTTGCTGGTGCAATCTAAAGCCACAGATCTCACCAGCTGTATTTGCCAATGAAACATATACCAAAGCAGATAAGAGTTTGGTAAGGATATTCCTGACACTGGACTTTCTGTAGTTGTAGTTTGATTAGTAATTCAAAATGCTCCTTCTTACTTGGATGAAAACTTCACATTTTCTGAGCTTGTTTTACTTCTCTAGAGCTGAAAACATTATAAAGTATCTACTTTTATAACACAATTTATACAAAAGCTTCAATCAGCATGGAGACAACCATGTCCTAAGAAATAAAACACAATGCATCCATCATGTCCTAACTGCTTACATAAGCTCCCTACATTGCTGCAGTGAGTCAGTCGTCCCCAGTACTGCTGTGCAGTAGCAATCTGCTATGCACATTTGTGGCGCTGTCCCCTTGAGCCACTCTACCATCTCCTGAGGAATTCTCATTAGACACTGACCTTGATTAATGGCTCCTGGGCAGTTAAGCTCCTTTTTAGCTTACCAGAAACAGTCTGCTCCCAGGAACTTCTGCCTAACAAACTGCTGTTTTCTAATGGACAGTCTTGGAACATTATTTTTGTCTAAATCACAGCACAGGTGGAACAATATTATTGTCACTGCACCTTTTGACAAAAATTCCAGTAACAACTGACCCAGATTATGGCCAGGATGGAGAATGACAGAAGGCTAAAGCCAAGCACCTCACAACCCTACTAGCAGCAGTACTAAGCAAGGGTCTTTGAGTTCTCCAAGGCTGCATCAGCACCTCCCTCGAAGTGGTACAGCTCTTGAGGCTCAACAACCCTCAAATCTTCAGTACTTAGAGAACAATCACCAAAAGCTGTTGACAGGGCCTGCGCTGACACACTCAACCCTCAAAGCTTAACCCTTCAAAGTGTTTACAGGTACAAAGCCATCTGACATATTTTACTAAACTTGAGGGGAATTTTCAACCTTTTTATATACATCTTTATGTCTATCTGTGTGCATGTATGAATTGATTTAAATATACTACATCAAGTGTAGTATGAATGTTGCCATCTCTTAATTTTTCAAATAAGTTGCTACTGAGCTTATAGAAAATCTTACTGAATACTTTTGTAAATATTAGTCACAGAATCACAAAACGGTTAAGATTGGAAGGGATCACAGCAGGTCAGCTAGTCCAGCCTCCCTGCTCAAGCAGGATCACCCCAGAGTACATGGCACAGGTTATTCTTCTCCAGTGCATGAGACTCCACAATCTCTTTGGGCAACCTGTTCCAGTGTACAATCACCTGCACTGTAAAGGATATGTAAAAGTATCTTCCTCATATCTAGGTGGAACTTCCCGTGCATCAGTTTCTGTCTATTGCCTCTTGCCCTACTGCCTGGCACCACCAAGAAGAGCTTGGATCCATCTTCCTGGCACACTCCCTTCATAAGGTCACCACTCAGTCACCTCTTCTCAACACCAAACAGGAGCAGCTCACTTGGCCTTTCCTTTTAAGAGAGATGCTCCAGTCCTTTAATCATCTTTGTCATCTCCTCTAGACTTGCTCCAGGAGCACCATGCCTCTCTTGTCCTGAACACAGCATTCCATATGTAGCCTCACCAGGGCTGAGTAGAGGGGCAGGATCAAGACCCTCAACCTGCTGTCAGTGCTCTTCCTAATGTACCCCAGGGTATCATTGGCCTTCCTGGCCACCAGGACACACTCTGGCTCCTGGACAGCATGTTGTCCCCCAGAATACAGACAGCTATTCCCCAGTGGTTCAGTTCCCAGCCTCTGCTAGTGCCCAGGTTATTCTTCCCTACATGCAGAACCCTGCATTTGCCTTTGCTGAATTTCACAGCTCTTCTCTGCCCACCTCTCCACCTTCTCAAGGCCCTTCTGAAGGGCTGCACGGCCCTCTGGGGTATTGGCCACTGCTCCCAGCTCTGTGTCATCAGTGAACTCATTGAGAAAACATTTGTGCGTTTGTTCAAGTTATTGGTGGAGAAGTTAAACAATACTGGACCAGTATTGAACTTTGGGGACACCACCAGTGACAGGCCTCCAGCCCGACTCTGCAATGCTGATTACAACCTCCTGGGATCTCCCATTCAGCTGGTTCTTAATTCACCTCACTGTCCACTCATCTAATCCACATTTCCAAAATTTGCCTATGAGGATGTTGTAAGAGACAGTGTCAAAAGCCTTGCTGAAGTCAAGGTAGACAATATCCACTAATCCATTCATCTAGTTGTTTCATTACTGAAGAGAAGCAGATCAGTCAAGTATGATTTACCTTTAATGAATCCATGCTGACAACTCCTGTTCACTTTCTTGTCCTCCATGTGGATAGAAATGGCCCCCAGAATCATCTTTCCAAGACTTCATATGAGGCTGACTGTCTGGTAGCTTCCTGGGTCCTTCTTTCCCTTTTTATGCCCAGTGTGATGTTTGCTTCCTTCCAGTCCTCAGGCACTTCTCCTGATCACCACAGCATCTCAAAGATGGTTGTAAATTGCCCACCTTGTTGTCTATCAGCTCTCTCAGCACTTGTGGGTCCATCCCATCAGGGCCCATGGACTTGTAAATGCCAGGTTTGCCTGACTCCAGCTTGGTCCTCCTTGGGCAAGGGAAAGTCTCCACTCAAGCCTTCCTTGTCCCCAGTCTCCTGGGTCAGAGATCCCTGAGGGCTGGTCTTGTCAGTGATGACCAATGCAAAGGCAGCATTCACTAACTGCCTCCTCTGGGTCCTCTGTTAACAGGGTCCCACTTCCATTTAGTATCAGGCCCATATTATCCTTTTTCCCTTTGTTAGAGATGTATTTGAAAAATCCTTTCTTGCTGTCCTTGACATTCTTTGCCAAACTTAATTCCAGGTGGACCTTGGCTTCCCTTGTCTCTTTTCTACATACTCTGACAATCTCTCTATATGAATTCCAAGTAACCTGACCCTGCTTCCAGTTCCTGCTTACCCTTGATAATGAGAGTAGTTTTTTATTTATCCATCAGATCTCTTCCCCTTTGCCCAATTTCTTCCACATTTGGAAGCATTGTTCTTGAGCCTGAAGGAAGTGATCCTTGAATATCAACCAACTCTCTTGGACCCCTCATGGTCTCTTGGACCCTGTGGGGTTTGTTCTCATGGCATTCTTCATGAAGATCTCCCTGCAGAAGCTAAAGTTAGCTCTCTGAAGTCCGTGGTTGTGGCTACTTGCTGCCCTGCTTTCTCCTCATCTGGAACTGAGTTCCACACTCTCATGGTCACACCTCCAGCAAAGCCTTATCTGTTTGTTAGTATCAGTTGAGCAGCACACCATTGCCTGGGGGATCCTCCACTACCTGTGTCAGGAAATTTTCATCCGTGCTTTCCAGGAACCTCCTGGGCTGTTTGTGTTTCATTGTGCTGGTTCTGCAGCAGATGTCAGGGGAGTAAAGTCCCCCAAAAGAACCAGGGCCTGTGACTTTGAGGCTGCTTCAGATGTCTGTAGATGGCCTCATTCACTTTCTCCTACTGATCAGGCAGCAAATACCCACAACAGCAAAAACCCTTACTAGTCTGCTGTTTAATCCTGATCCATAAGCCCATCATCCTCATCAAGACAGAGCTCGACACTGTCAGGGCTGTCTCTCCTGAACATGGTGTAGCCCTTCATGCCAACATTCCAGTCACATGAACTATGCCACCATGTGTCTGTCACCGCAGTAAGATCAAAGCCCTGCGACTGCATGCAAGTCTTTAGCTCATCCTGTTTGTTCCCCATACTGTGTGCACTGGTGCTCATGCACCTTACGGAAGTATTTGATTGTGTCAGCATTCCAGGAGTCAATGATTAAATGCTGCTAGTTCTTCAGACAAATTGTTGATCAAGTCTGAGGCTACATTTTGCAAGGGATACACTTTTGTGACCCAAAGGGAGGACCTCCCTTAACCCTTCTGCAGCCTTATCCTTTTCCATCCTCACCCTTTTTGCATTCCCATTCTCTGTATAAATCATTGTAGATTCACTCTAACCCAATTTTTCTTTGCGTGCTTCAACTGTGTAATAACCAATAGTGAACCTTGCCATCAAACTTTGCAGCACGTCAACAAATTTATACAAAAACTTGCTTTTGACAATACTTTTGCCCATGATTTAAGTAATCTAAACCACTCATTTGCAACCATTCCTACAAAGGCAGTTCCCAGACAGTGATATTAAGTGATTGCTTGTAATCTAATGACTGAACAGTAACTTCTGCCAAGTGAAGGACTTTACATTCCCAAGGAGGCCAAGTTTTTTACTATCAATCCACCTGCCACTTATTCAAGAGTCAAAAATTAGAAACAACCCTCGCAAAAGAAATGGGATGGGCAAAGTCAGAGCCAAGGTACATTTGTTCCAAAATAGCTGGTGCTCATTACCAATGTAGAATGCAGCTTCTACACTGTATTAATTCAGTCTATGGTAGTTTCTCCATTATTATTTACACTGACTACAGAGCCAGATCAAGCTAGTTGTGACAATTAGACACAGATCCCTTAAAATCCCATCCATTTTTAAATGTTGTACAAATACTAAAGCTGACATGTACATACAAATATCACAACTCCCCGTATTGGACAAAAGTGTTTCGAAAAGATTTTTTCTTTTGAGCTTGAGCCCGGCTTTGACTAAGTGTTAGTTATATTTTGGGATACACACAATTTCCTCCATTACCTGTGGGTACATATTTGCAGGACTCAGTAATTTGTTACGCAAAAAGTAACAAATTATTGCAGAGGGTTTGTATTTTGGTTTTTGGGGTTTGGGTTTTTCCCCAGAAGAATGGAGCAAAGCCTGACTACACTGAAGTAAGACCATCTTGAAAATTAAGCCATCAATGAAATCCTTCACGCATTTTAGCTCTAGTTCAATAAAACAAACAGTTTTAGCCCTCCTGCCCCTTCAAGGTCCCCTAGCAACTCAGCCTTTCTTCATTAAAGAATTCAGCCTTAAATAGGTACACGTACTCCCCTACTTTTCATGATTACAAAGAATATAAAAATTAAATCCTTTTCCAGTTCTTCCAGATTTTCCATTCTGCCAATTACTCTCTAAATAAACCTCCCATAAACAATGTCTTTCAAAGGCAGGAGTTAAAACCCTTACTGGCCTTCTACAATTAAGCTTCAGAAAGAACTGCATATGGATTTGTAATGACAATGCTAGTCAGTCACTCCATTGCCCCCTCTTGCAGAGCCACTGTGCCACTTACTAGTCTATTAGCTCTGACATCTTTCCATCAACAAATGCGCATTAAAAAATCTCTGCTGATTCCAAGAATCATGCAACACAATATCTTTTTGAAGGCTTAGTAAAAGGACTTTTAGCAAAACTCAAATCCTTAGATTTTCTAGGTTTAAACTTTACACAATGGCAAGCACTTTACAAAACGTCCCTGAACCCCTTTCAACAGTAACTGCAACTCCAGCAAATTTGTGGGTGACCCCAACACCTAAATCCTTTAAACAGAGAATTGTCTCCAGTGCTCTCAGGGTGCCCTGGTCTGGTGAACTCTCCCTGGCTCCCACAGCAGAGTACCTACTGGTAAAAACACAGATGGTGAAATAATCCCATAAAGAGAAGATCTAAAACCAGGAAAATAAATTCTCCCTTGAGCCCTGTATTCAACAAGCAGGTGGCATAAAAAGATGTGGGACTTAAAGATTGCCTGTTCAGAGTAATCTATTCTTGCTTTTTTTAGATTTTTAGTTTCACTTAACATATTACCTAGGCAAAGAAACATAAACAACTAGTACATTAAACCTAAACAGGCACTGTGCACTTTGCAACATGTTTTTATATCCCCTCTGTGTTCAACACTAAATCAAACTGACCTAACAAAAAAACCAAAAAGACCAAACAAACAAAAAATCACCCCAAACAAAAAATAAATGTCCGAAAAGCAAACACCCTAAAAAAGTCCATCCCAAAACAAAAAACAAACTAACCCCCAAAAAATACAAAAGAAAGAAAATGAAGAAGAAACCTCATCTTTCAAAATTCAGGCTAGTACTGTAGGACCACATGTATCATACATAAATTCAAGTATGTATTATAAAAACTACATAACAAAACCCATCATATTGCCCATGATGGAGGGAGAGGGGAATTCACTAAATAATGACTAAGCACTGCAGTGAAAAAGTAGCACAACAGCCAAAAATGCTAGCAAACTAGAACTTTCCATAGTAAGCTGCTATAGTGAAGGACAAATAGTCTGTACACTGCTCAGCATTTTTCAGTCTCTCTGGGACAGAAGTCATCCACACATAAGGGAGTCTTCCAGCAGCACCAGCAGTACCATAGCAAGCCACAGCTAACAACCTCACTCACTCAGATTCTGATCTTCAAAGACACTGAAACCTGACAGCCTATTACTTTATGATTCAAAGACTTATCCAACCCTGCTGCCTCCTCAAACATTTTTCCTGTTGTCTTAAGACACTCACTATCCTTTGCAGAACTTGACTCATCATATTCAAATGGCTGCCATACACTAAAGCAGAAAGTTACTTGCTTTAGGCCTTTCCAGTGCTCTTCATTTTGTAAATTCTCTGACATCTGAGTCTGTGCAAAATATATTATCTGGACGAACTGCCTCACTATTTTTAATCTATCAAGTGCTAAATGGTTTCCAAAGGAAAAAAAAAAAAACCTATTGTTGCTGATAAAAAGTATGTGTAAACTGGATTTTTGATGTGTCTGGACATATGACTACCAGAAGATCTTTTCCAAGACATTACACAAACAAATGTACCAAAAGATTTTTGCAGTTCACACCTGAAATAAAAATAACTACATGACATACATAATTGCAGAAAGAGACAGATGTTTCCACCACTAGCTGTGACTACATTCTCCACACAGGCCAGAGTTTCAAGTACAAGGGATCTAGATTGTACCCAGCAACCCAGGAAGAACATTTTGGCAGTGGCATTTCCATGAGACAAGAAGCCTGGGCAAGAAAAGTCCCTTAGCAACATGATTTATATGCTGAATAACTATAGACAAAATATTAATGGAAGACTGGAAAAAGTGGCCAACTGGTAATTCAAACAGATAAAAGATTTGCAACAGGGAAAAATAAAAATAAAATGGGCACAGATGAACAATCTAACACAGGTATGGATGTGATTTATGAAGTTGAGGGGCTTTTTTATATTTAACTGCATTCCCTAAAATAGAATCTCAATAATGGCAGTTTTAACACTTTGGGAAGTCATATAGCTTATTACAGTTCAGAGTAACCACTTTTTTTTTTTTAATAATGAGAAAAATTTGTAGATGACTGCCTCCTAAAGGCCAAATATGTTTTATCAATGGTAAAACATAGTTATTTAAACATCTGTGGAGATAAAAAACAAAGCAGCTGGAAAGTTCTTTATTAAATCAGAAACTCATGTTTGCCAAATCATTTGTAACACTGAAAGCTGCTTATCCACTGAAATTCTTGCCACAAATGAAAATCATTTTAATAAAGAAAAAAATCTATTCTGAATAGAACTGTGATGCACTTAGGATTCCTAAGTAAACACCATCCTAGCCTCTTCCAACAACCCATTAAGACAATTCTTCATACAACCAGCAATTCTCAGCACATTTAACTTTGTTGTCATCATCATAACAAAGTGGTCAACACGAAGCCTTGACGAGTTTTTTCCCCCTTCTGCCGCTCCTATGTTCTTCCACTCATAATCTCCCATTCCAACCACTAGTTTAGAAGCATGGACTATGTCACCCATCCATATTATTTAGAAGAGTAACAGCCAATGTGAAGCTAATTGAATTCTGTTCCAGACAAAAAGCAACAGAAGAAGAATTTGCCACTCCCGTGATTCATAACAACACATATCAGACATTGGAAATCACATGCCCCAGTAAGTCATTACACTGTTAAAGGAACCATGCAAAATCACTCATTACCTGGATGAAAAAGACACTGGCAGCATCAGATCCTTTCTCCACTTGGATCTGAGTCTGTCTGAGGGTGTCACCAAAACACCTATCCTTTTACCTATTTTATCATCCCCTTCCCTTACATTTATATACAAATATACAAAACATATTGGCCACTTACTCTGTAGACCTCCTCAAGCAGCAGCTTAGCACAATTCTGGCCCAGTTCCTCAGGAAGCACAGCTGCTCCCTGGCCCTGAGGGTTTGAGGCTAGCTCAGCACTGAGAATAGTGCCATTGATGGTTTCTGCAGTAAGGCACATGCCAAAACCTGGTGATCTGAAAGAAAGTGAAAAAGTGCATTTGATTTAAGGACAAAATTGGAGTAATGAGCCAAGAACTTCAAGTCATAAACGGCTCCTCCCATACGGTGACAAACGTCCTGTTTGATGCAATAGATTGATGCTGGAAAAAGAAAATTAACAACTGTACTTAAACCCCGGACCACAGTTGCCACAAAACCCTCTATGTTGGCTTTTCCTGGGCCAAACTCTTTAAATATGAAAATGAAAAAGAAAATGAAGAGCCATACAAACCTCTGAAATGTTTGGGTTTTTTTTTAATAGAGGAGGGTACTTTCAGATGTATTTAATTTGTGCTTCATAAATATTTCAGAGGTATCTGGTGTTTCTTCTCTGCAACATTCCAAACCAAAACTACCCTTCTTTAAGGCTTTAGCTCTTTCCCCTGGAAGCCGCAATATTTAGCAAAATTAGACTAATTAGTTAGTATCAAGGATACTGCTATCATACTGGATTCATATTTAAGGTGAATGTCACAGTAGCATCAGAAACCCAGACAGCCAGGTTGAAAGTGATTCAGTTCCTCTTGCCATGCTATTGTTTACCTCTCTGCATGAACTGCATGTAGTAAAAATAATGTTGCTCCTCCAAATCATTTGACTTTTTAAATTTCATAAACAGATGAAAAACAAAGTTGAGACCCCAAAACTACACAGCTCCCAGAAATATTTTTGCAATTCTGATCCTGTAAGCAGTTTGGAGCCATTAAAGTTACAATCCTGGCATACTAAATGTGATGAAGGATTGGAAAATACAAAAAATACTAAAAGTTTCTTCAATAATTTCTAGGTTCATAAACTTTCTAATCTAACAAAATTTAACGAAATATTTCAAAAAGCAGAAACAGTGAAAGAAAACATGCATGCCTGCATTTGAGCATACAGACAGAAAACTGTCAAATGAGTTATCCAGAATCTTTCAACCCCAAGGAAGAAGACATCAGAGATGACAGATACCAGCAAAATTGTCTGAATCGCATCCACCACTTCTGTGTTCTGTCACTAAACAAAATCTGTGGAAGTACAATAAATTAATTTTCCAGTCCTCGCTAGTGAGAGGACAGTCCTTCAGCCATTCAGCAGAAGACAACCCATACTGCTTTAACACTTCCTTAAAACACGTCAGTCCCATCCTTAATATTATCATTTCCATCAGAAGGTGTACAGTCAACTCTGAATCTTGGTTTCCTGAACATATCATGACTCCTTGATCTTAATCTCTTCAAAGCAACAGACTTGGAAATGAAGGGAGCTCAAATTGCCTTTAGTGGCAGTAGTGATGTATTTCATTCCTTGCTTAAGAAAACACATCTATCCCTGTTATGTATCTAGTGAATCACCCATTCTTTCTTTGTGAGAAATATTTATTTCAAATGAACAGAATAGAAGGTTGTGATCTAAAAACTCAGTAAAATTAGATCAGGACACCCTAGCAAATGAACAAATCAGAATAACATGTCTGTTTCCTGTAAATTCTGGATACTCACTTTCCAGAGTTGACCCCCTTCATATGGTCTGTGTAGATATAGATGTCTGGGAGGAATTTATTCAGGATGCCCCTTGCAGATTCCACCATTCTGTTTGCCATCTGTGGTGACACTCGGACAGAGTATCTACATTTCTGAGCTAAGAAATCCATTGCAATCAGAAGAAAAAATTGAAAGCAGAGACTGACAAAAGTGAAGAGGCCCCAGTGCATTATTTCAGAAAACATGTGCTTTATACAGCTATTCATGAGCTTTTGTTCATGTGCCTGTACCTAGAGAACTATATGCTTTCTACAGTCTTTTCATTGATATACCTTGAAGTGAAGTACACACAACATGTGCTGAAGAACAGATTATGACTAAGTAAACATCTATCTTGAAAATGCCATTCATCAAATTTAAATTGCTGTTCTGTTGTCTTGTACTTTTTTATGATGGAGGAAGTCTCACATGCTCTGTTCTTCATAGTTTATTAAAACATGATCCTGAGTGAAGTTTCTGTGAATTAGCAACAAAAAAATCCTGGGAAGATGAATAAGAAATTAAAGACAAATGTTCTAACAAAAAAAAAAAAAAATTAAAAGGCTCTAAGAAAAATATCTTTGCTATCTCCAACTATTTTGCAGTGTTTTGAGGCTATCAAATTCACTAGCTGTCTAGTCATTTAGCATCTGAAAGTTCCAGGAAAGAACCTACCACCTTACCACCCACATCGACCCACCTCCTCACAGTCCATAAGAGGTGAACAGCCTTTCTGATCTTGTACTCAGGTGCTGTTTCAGAGGAACTCCCAAAAGATCTTCAAAGGTACAAAGCACATTATGCTTTAAATTCCAGCCCAACTATAATGCAGACTCACCCTCTACCCATCTGCACATACATTCACACAGCAATGCAGAGAAATACACTCTCAAAACTCCTAGTTAGCAGGGAGGAATTTTCTTTTCTACAAATTTCTATAGCATCTTCTGTGAAGTACGCAAACTCAAAACTTTAGGACCTTAGAGCAAAATCACTAAAAAATAATCAGAAAACTGTTTGTTCTGCACAGTTGATGCACTCAGTATTTTGGATTATATAAAAGGCTGCTGTAATACAATCTCAATACAATACCTCAGCTGTGAGGAAGATTTACTCAGATGAATCTTGGAGAAACAAAAGAACACATAAAAAAGACATAAGGATTTATCCTTCCAGATGTTTTGTATTCTATTGCCTTGAAGGACCACTTAATAGCTGAACTGAGTCTGCCTCTTACCATGCTTAATGGCAAACCTATACCCCTGAGAAAAGGCCCAGGAAAGCCTACAGCAAGGTGAAAGTTCAGAATTCAATCAGGTATATCAATCAAAACCTGAGCAAAGGCCCAGAAAAGCTTATAGCAAGGTAGAAGTTCAGAATTCAATCAGATACATCAATCAAAGTGGTCCAGAATGGTGCTGCATATTAATGTCAATTTAGAACAATGGCAGTAAAGTCATGATCATTGCTTCCTCCTCCACACAGAAACATATGTACTTACTACAGAGCAGAATGGAGGCATAAGAAAATTACTTCCTCCACCAATATACCACAGCAACTATCACCAAAAGCACAATGAGCTGCTTTCCTTTCTGTTCTACAGCACATGTATCCAGTAACACAGCTGTTGCTTGGCACTACTGCACCTACCTAAATGCTGCGATTGGACAAGGTAGTCAAAACATCCAGTTTATACACACAGCTGTGATGGCATGCCATAAACTAAAAGAAGAAATAGGCTGCAAATCTACACCTCTGGCAGAAAACGTGACCTCCTTCCTGTTTTCTTTTTGAGTAATCAATGCCAAATCATGTTTGGGACTCTCAAACACAAATTAAACTACATGTTGGCCACTGCTTAAGACAGTTTAATGTAAGGGATTTCTGCCTTCTTTCAATGACAGCAGATTCATGACAGATACCATACAAAGGCCACAAGAGAAAAAGAAATTAAATAAGAAATAATCCAAAACATTGGCTAGATTTGCAGTTGTTTGAAAAAGTAAGGAGTTCACAAGAGTATTTTGTGCCTTTATCTCCAGGCGGAATAAAACCTCCTCTACTTCCACGTGCACTGGTACCACAACTTTCTTTCAAAACACACCAAAAAGCTCAGTGTGTGCTGCAAGGTGTAAACTGAACTAAGATTTAACTATCACACTAAACTATCATCCCATCTAACTTCTGCTAAACTAGTAACTGCTGATTTAATGCACAACTGAACTACATTGGTTACTACTGAATTTACGCACCAAGTAAGATTACTTTAAGTGCTCCTACATTATGTGATGGAAGGTATTTTAACTTTTTCTTGCTATTGGAAAGATTTTAAATAGTGCCATTCAGCTTTGAATTCATTCAATAGCCTACAGATGCTTTTTGAATAGCAATGTTTTGAACACAGGAGTTTTGAGGCACAGTCCTGAATATGACCCCTCTGTGTAATGTTGGCCTGTGTTACCTAGATACATGCTCAGAAAGGTGGGTGCACTTCTACAACTTCCAAATTAGTTCTTTTTAATAAGTAAACCCATTTAAAAGTAGAAAAACAGACAGACAAACAAAAAGGATACGCAGTTCCTCTGATGCGCTTGATTTTTCCAGGGTCTGTGAACTGAACAGGTTGCAAGACCTTTCTCACTGGGCAAGAAAATAGTATCTCTCCACCCCCTTTGGGAGGCATTCCTCTTCGATTGATCTAGAACAAATAATGGAGGAAAAAAAACAGGTTAGAAAATGGTACAAAGAATGTACTTATACACCTCAGAATTACGCTTTTATTTCTCAGAGAATAAAATGTTTTAAGTAGGGGCATTTTGTGAATACAGGCAAGAAAACCACATCCTAAAAGCAGAAATGGATTTTGCATCAAAACTAAAAGCAGGCATTGATTTCTTTGTTCCTCTCAAGTAAAGTAAAGCATGGCTTCTCAATAGGAAACAGTGCAAAACCAAACAAAAACATCTTTACTAAAACAACCTTGTCTTAAGTCTTGTCTCTAGTAGCAGATTGCACCTCGCTGCTGAGGAGACAAGAACTATTTGATTTGAGCTCAGCTGATTACAGCATGGTGCTGATAATGCCAAGGTCATGGCTTTGATTCCCATATGGAACATTCACTTAAGATTTGGACTTGATGATCCTTACAGGTCCTTTCCAACTCAGAATATTCTGTATGTGAGGGACTAGAATGAACTCATTCCCACTAACAAGTCTGTCTAGCCTGACCCAGTCCCACCATTCCAAGCCAAGGATGGAGCTGGGACATGGGCCAGTGAGTGGGTCTGGGCAGGGAGGCCCACAGCCAGACAGGGCAGGGCTGTGGCTAGCTGAAGGCCAGCCCTGCTGCAGGGTCACAGGAGCAGAGGCTGACAGTGCCAGGACAATGACATGGGCACTTGGGCTGTGGGCAGGATGGGGTTGAGGGGTAACCTTTGCAGAGCAAGGCACCAGCAGGCCCCAGTAGTGCAGCCAGACCCCTCACACATTTCTCCCACCTAAAAGAAACCCAAATGTTTTGTATCCAGATTTACTGGGCCTCTGAAGACTGTAGTCTTCAAGAAAAACTTCTTTCCTCTGTTTTCCAAACTGGAGACAAACCTCAATGACCCAAACACAGATTCAGCTCTCCTACAGGTGAAACAGGTTAATGATACCGTTTTTAATTCGTAGCCCCAAGCATGGGGCAGAATGAACAAGTAGAAATAAAAAGATAATAAATGAACTGAAAAGCAACAAAAAGCAAAAAGATTTCTAACTCTTCTTTGGAGACTCAGGAAAGTCACTACTTTCTCCTTACCCTATCACTGTGTGGCTCATAGCCACAACGAATTATCTGTTAGAGACAGAAACCCACAGCAAGAACATGGTCCCAGGCTTTTATGAAATTATGCAGGAGCATAATTTCAACACATGCTTGAAAAGAAAGGAACAAACTGTCTTACCTTGATTTCCAGACTTTCACCATCAATTCCAAACTTCTTCAGAAGGGGTAGAGCTGTTGCCTTAAGGACATCAACCTATGTGGAACACAGAATTTTAAGAACAGACTTTCTATTGGAAGTTAGGTTAGTCAGTAATATAAAAAATCACTGAATTATGAGGTGACTAACAGAGACAAGTCTTCTTCATAGAAGGTATTTTATGGGAAAACATGGGAATGCAGCACAGAGAGCTTAATCTAGTTAGCCTACCACAATACATCATTATTTAAAAAAAATTCCTAGAACAAATTACTGGCAGATAGAATTTCCTATTCTGGCTTTCTTCCTCAGCCTGATTTTGAGTACCATTATGTAAAACACAGTACTTATTTCTCTGAACAGTGAAACATTTCTCTGAACATTCCTACGTTATTGAGTAAATAATATTCTTCTGTTATTACTAAAAAATTCCTATAGCTAAACAAATTAATGCAAGGACCACTGCATTATTTCAATCATCACTGCAAAAGCATGCCCTTGATTTGGCAGAAAGATCATTCTATCAACAACTTCTTTTTACCTGTTTCTAAGAAGCAGAAGCTTATAGGTAGCTTCTATTGAAGCACTTAAAAGAATCTGAAGAGGGTAACACATCATCAGTGTATTCCCTTTTAAGCCAGGTGCTCACCAGGTCCAGGTCTGAACAGAATTATCCTTGCCATTGCTCTTCCTAATTCCTAAGACTACAGGGATTGCTCTCTTTTTCCATCTTCCAAAACTTCAGTAGTGTTGCCAAACATGATATAAATTATTTAGCAGTGCAACAACACAGGGAGTTACCCAAGACAAATAGCTGTGGAGAGACAGGATCAGGACAGCATGACCAAAGAAAAGATAAACACAGATGAAGGAAACAGTCATGAGGTAGACAGCACTTGAGAAGGCAGACAAAAAGCACCCTCTTTCCCATGCCTTTAGCCAAAATTCATAATTCTTGAATTTCATCTTCTCTGCTTTGAAGAGAGCGCAAGCCACTGACAAAATTGCAGCACATATCTCACCCAGAAATCTGTGAACGTTTTGTTGGTGGTACCTGAGGAGCTATGAGTGTATGTTGTAGTTCTCAAATCCTGATCGACAATATATCTCCTTTTTTACAGAAAGACATTTGGTGGTGTTTTTAGTATCAATATTTGAATGTCTACATTAAAATAAACAAAACTGCAAGCCAAGCCAATGCTTAACTTCTTTTAACTTAAAAAGTTTACGGTTTTTTAAAGCCAGGCTACCTTGCTTTGGCCCTTCAATAGTATTCGTTAACTATACAAATTTGACTTTTGGAGTAAAGCCTTTACTAACATGCATGTGCACAAGCATGTGAATACCACTGGCAGAAATCTCAACAAGCTGATCTGGTTCAAATTAAAATTACACAATGTTTCTTCCTCCTTCTCATGAAACAAAACATACCAGTAAAAAATAAAAACTTTACTGTGTAGGTTAAGAACTCAAAAAACTTCAAGACTACTTGTAGTTTTCAATCCTCAGAAAAATTCCAGGCATAATACTTAGAGGTACCAGACAGACAAATAATAAGACTGACTGTTCCAATTTTGCTGCCTAAACAGAGGAGGCAATCAGCAGTATTTGAAGAATGGGAAAAGGCTGTTCTGCCTCCCAGGCAAGCAGGGAGTTGTGCAGGATGTGAAGCAGTTCACTGAAAATTACAAAACAGCAGCTGAACTGAGCTGTAAACCTATTTTTCTATCCTTTTGCCTATCCTCAGCCATAAACCCCATCCCTTAGCTCCCCTTGGAGGGCAGTTATTCCATTTCTAGAACAGACAGCATAACACCAAGTTGCACCTAAACAGATGCATCATACAACTGATGGTATACCTCACCACAAATGACAACATTCTAAGTCACATAAATATTGCTTATTTGCGAAGTTGTGTAAATGCAAATCACTTATCACTTCCCTTTAAATAAATCTACAGTAGCTAAGAAAAAGGTAGAAAAGTAATTTTAAGAATCCCTTATCCAGTCCAAAGATATTAAAAAAAAAACAAACACTGAAATAGAGAGCCTGCAGCACATGGATACCTGAGAAAGGGAAAAGCACCAGTTGGCCTGTATATCCATTGGCATTGCACTTACCATTGAGCCCACCTAACATACGGTGTTATGTTTCACAAAAAAGGGCCTAGACTGGGAGAAGGGGAAGGGGAAAATCAGAGTTTAACAGGGAAGCAAGAACCGTGGGAAGAAAACTCAGCAGGAAAAACTGCTTGTTTTCTACAGACAACTGTTGAATTCTGATTAAGTTTGACAATTACTGCTCCTAAGCTAAAATTTCACATACTAGTCTCATGTCAGCATGACAGTCATTTGAACTCAAAGCCCCCATGGTATAGCTGTAAAAAACTTTAACATGTGGAAACACAAACATCAAGAATGATTACTCTCAAACAGGGTACTGCAGCTATATCTAAATGTCAGAATAACAATACATAGAGAAGGAAAGGAAACAGGAGCTATCAATTGCATGCCACCTCCATTCCCTTCAAAAAGGCACCTTACAAAGGGCATCCTCTGTATACATAATCATTAGACAGAGAAACTTTACACTGCCTTAACCCAGTCCCACATGATTGGTCCCACAAGCTACCCAGGGTCAGATCTTGCCAGTGGCAGCACAGGAAAACACATTGCAGGTGTAGACTGCAATGAATAGTCCAGGTTGGTATTCCAAAGGCTTATCTCTTCTTGACAAGTGAGAGCAAGTAGTATTCCTTTCACCCATTCAGGATGTATCACTCACACAGTAATACTGTGCAGTATTATCATACAATCATAGAATGTTTTAGGGTTGGAAGGGACCTTAAAGATCACGTAGTTCCACTTGCCCCTGCCATGGGCAGGGATGCCTCCCACTAGACCAGGTCCCTGTCCAACCTGGCTTTGAACACTGCCAGGGGTTGTGGCATTCACAACTTCTCAGGCTGATTTGTTCCAGTGTTTAATGAGGCACCAAATAATATGGATATTAATAATGTCAGCACAGTCCCACTTGGAACTAGTGCATGTTCAGTGGCCACGGTACTCTTTAGGAGTTATGCCAGTTGTCAAAGAGCTTTGCATTGGGCCCTGTTGGAGGGCTATAAATGTATGTAAACAAACACCACAGTAAACACATGCTCTTATACTCCAGGAACGCAGCCTGACCTGTGCCTCACTGAACTCAGTTGAAGTTTTCCTTCTACCAGATGTCCTTTAGAAACTCTTCCTCTCACCTGAATCTCTTCTACTCTCCTCACAGCAGGAGAGCCACCATATTCCCTTGCACGCACCTGACAAGGATGTCTCTGGTGAAAACTCAAACGACATAGCAATCACATCCCACAAATACTTCTGTGTAAATGGCTGTGTAAAAGCCAAGGTATCAGTCCTGAAAGCAGACTTCACAAAGCCCAGTGGGTCAGCCTACCTGTTCACTGCCACCATGAGAGAAAGGTCACAGTCCCCTGGTTGCACACATATTCCTGCTACTTGCCTCCCACTGGCTACAGGTCTTCAAAAACTGCTCCAGTGCAGATTCCCCATGAGTTCACAAGTCCTGCCAGCAAACCTGCTCCAGCATAGGCTCCTCTCTCTACAGGCCTGCAGGTCCTGCCAGGATTCTGCTCCAGTGCAGGCTTCCCATGGGTTCATAGCCACATTCAGGCATCCACCTGCTCCACCTGCAGCGTGGGGCCCTGCACTGGCTGCAGGTGGTCGTATGCTTTGCTGTTGGCATCTTGGGTGGAAGGAGGACAGCTGCCTCACCATGGTCTTCATTATGGGCTACAGGGCTCCTCCCATTTTTCACTGACCCTGCTCTCTCCAGGGCTGTTTCTCTCACGCATTCTCACTCTTCTCTCCAGTTCCAGATTATTCCACTGTTCCACCCCCTCACTCTTCCTCCTTAAAGCTGTTACCCGAGCAGTGCTACCACCATCACTGATGGGCTCAGACTTGGCCAGCAGTGAGTCTGTTTTGGAGCCAGCCAACGTGGCCTCTGCCAGATGAAGGTGAAACTTTGGTCAGCTTCTAACAGAAGCCACAGTCTGTAGCATCCCAGCTCACAAAATCCAGCCATGCAAATCCAATACAACCTACTAGGTTGAAATAGAAAGGTTGCTACATGAAGAGCAGCAGGTAAAACACCTAAGCTTCCACACTGTAGTCACACTGGTTTGCCTTTCCACCTTTGGAAAGCAGGAAGCATACAGATAGATAAATTCAAGCACCTCTTTTTGGGCAAGCATAGGTAATAACTGTTCACTGAGTTTATATACACCCTCTGTCTACTGAAAAATAAAAACCAAAATCGATTTAAAACCAAGTTTCCATTTACGTAAGCATACAAATAAATTAGGGTAACACTTAAATTTGTGCTTTTAGTCTCAGAAACCAGCAGAGACATATGTTATACCAAACAACTCGTAGAAGTCTTCTAAGTACCTTATTGGTGTGCACCAGGATTAATGTTTACTCAGGCAAGTTAAACAGACATAAGCCAGGGTGAAACCAATTTTAGGACCTGGTATTCAGTTACAACCACTTAACAGCAAGCATGAGCTGAGTCACAGTAACTGAAGTTGTTACTGTTGTCACTAAGAACTAAAACGTAGTCTCTACTATAGCACAAAGAACTTAAGGTGTAACTCTTTACATGCATTTGATTTACATTCAGCATACAGAGCTTGGGAGTCAGCTGATGTATGCCAACTCACTTGTCTAAATTTTGGCAACAGCAAGCACCCTTCAAGAACAAAATGGCCTTAATTCTTGCACCCATTTGAACTAAAACAGTTTAATCTCAGGCCCATGCAACTGATGCCCAAAAGGAGGTAATTCCCAGAATCAAGACTCTATTGTTTAGATGAGTGTCCAAATTTACTTGAAAGTAATATGAACATTGGACTACTCTTCATCTCCAGATTACTGCAAGAATTTCTCCATTGTGATTAAACAGTCAACAAAAAAGGACTTCTTTGATTCTTAATACTTACAATAAGTACTTTTAATCACTATGACTGAAAGGGTAGCAAAAAATACTTCCTCTTTTTTTCTAATAGTGCTGTGTACAACCCACTTTGATCATCCCTTGAGTCATGGGGATGTCTCACAGACCCACAGGTGAGAGAGTAAGATTTTTAAATGAACAGAGAAACACAGCTGAAAAGTCATAAATTCGAGCAGGACTCAGGGGCTCGTGTACTATCTGCAGTTACACTTCACAGGTATTTGTATTCATTTAAACTGGTTACATTTTCATATTACAATGTGTCCTTAATTTACTCAGAGGAAAACAGGCAGCGTCCAATCACCATTCAAAAAGTAAAGAGTAATGCTGTTCTCTAAAAGTAGAAGTTTATGTTTGGAGTTTTTGGAGAAAAATAAATATAGCGTGTGACCACTAATCATTTCTTCAGCATTCTGATCACGTCTCCCACAGCTCATTTCTGTAACAACACTGGTACAAAACAAAGGACTGCAGATAAGTAATAGAAACTAAGGCAAGCGTTTCATAGCCATTTCACCTACCACACTTTCTGGCATGTTTCTGAAGAACCAGAGAGTTATTTCATATTTTTGGTACTGTAATTGCCTAATCACCATGTGACTCCAGTTTCTAATAGAAAGAAGGCTTGAAGCAGCAGTGGTATGACTATGTCCAGAACCCAACAGAAGAGAAAGATTCCTTCCTTTTTGCACTCATATTTTGAAGACACTTTCTTCTTTATAGAGTAAATACAAGTGTGGGGCAAGAGAAATAATCCATTGAAATTCTAAGAGAAGAGAAGAACCAAACCTGTGTTAGGGCCTCACAATGCATTTAAAAGGAGTTTGCAGGGGAAAAGACAGAAGCCACACAGAACTGAAAGTCAGCTCAGTCAGGGGGATTACAAACTGAAGTTCAGAGTGTGATACACTCTAGTTTAGCAGGTGCTTCTTTGACTCAGCGAGTTTACTAATGCAGCAACAATGGACACTTCTGGATGTGAGGGATGCTAAAAATTCAACATGTTTTAGACACTTCTTCCCAATCTTGTTATTTTAGGGGGACAAAAAAATCCTTCTCTGATACTTAAACTTTATTACTTACCGAAGGATCTACTTGATCATTTGTTACTCCCCTCAAGACAATCTTCAATGGATGCTTCATGAAAGGTGCCAAGCAGAGCAGACTTTCCAAGTAATAGCCAATACCACGGCTGGGGCTGCAGTCATGTTCCAGTGAGCCTCCGTACAGGAGACCAGGCTGATAGTACAAGGTCGTACCTGGGGAGCAAACCAAATGAGAGCACTGTAAAACACTGGCCATTAAAACAGCACAAAAATACTTTGTAACAACATATGAGGCAAATTGAAGACAGGAGACTATATGGAAGGCTAAAGCACTTCCAGCACACTATTTACATGTCTGCAGCTAATAAATGGGTCAACACATGAGTATCTGTCTGTCCTGCACACTACTTTCTTCCTTTCCCCTCCCCCTTAAACCAAGGATCTCTTAGCAATCTCCAAAATGCTGATATAAGCAATTATTATTCTCCACAGAAGCTAAACCTTCATCAGTCTTGGCATATTTGATGCTAATTCATTCGCTTTACTTACCAACTAAAGATCATTACAACCCTTAAAAAACCCAAAACCTCACACCAGGTGAGTGTGAGGTTTCACATGAAATGCTTTTCACTCTAATCAAACTCTTTTCTAAGCATGAATAAGCAGGCAGTCTGGCTAAGAAGTTTGCCTCTGTAGAGGATAAATCTTCTTTTTCTTCTACAAAAATCAATTCTGGTACAGAGAAACCTTGCCCACTGTGAAATCCTGCATACCTAACAAAATACTAATTTTACTAAATTTCTTGGGCAATAGAGCTTCCTTAGCTCTCTGCGTTATGGTAGAGCATTGACCTTCTGGCATGTGATCAATTAATACAAAACTTGTCAACTTTGTTATTTCTGATCTTCTCAGTCAATCTTACCTGAACACCTACCTCTATCAAGACAAGACTTCCATTCTACTGCAGAAACTGATAAATCCTGGAGACCAAGCAGAAAAAAAACAGATCTCACCTGTTTGGTTTATTTCAATCCTTGAGCCATTGGTCACTTTGTCAATCAGGCGAATAAAACTTGCTTCAAAATCTAAGGAGTAGAGCACAGACAGAATTGCAAAGTTTCTTAGAAGTTCAACACCTTGCCTGTGCTTTTTTTTACCTTTTTCTGCCTTCCATGACAGTAAGGCTACTCTCACTCTTCAAGTTGTGCTGTAATGCCACCACATGTGAAAAGGCAATTCTCTGTAAAAACAGAGATGTTAACGTGAGCCTCCACACTTATAGGCATCTCAAATCAATTGAGATGCCCTCAGATGCAGCAGCTAGACTAGTCACACAGCACATAATAAAAGTGGATGTTTCTGACCACAGTGGCTTGAGGGATTGCTCTTGTCCAGGACAAAACCTTTGACAATTTACATTTTAGTCAGTACAAAGCAAAACAGACAAATCATAGCAAACAGGACCCCATATACTGAAGCTTGACAAGCTAATAACAGCTTCACATTATTCTCTGTAAAAGTGTTAGCTTAAAAGAAGGGGACGTTTAGATGTGAAGTGCTGCTGCTGCATATCTGTTCCACAAACATAATTAGTTGTTTGCAGACTCTAAAATTTTCCATTTCCAAAACAGTTTTGCACATACTTAGGGTAGAGAGCCACAAGTCATCCCACTGCCTCTTTTCTTGCTTACTGTGTTCACTATACCGTAGCAGTTTGTGTGGAAATGGTTCCTCAGTTTCTCTCAATTGTGTGGACTCTCACCCAGAGACAAAGAAAAGGACAAGCAGATTTAACCCAACCTAAGTCCAAAAGTACCAACCAACCATAACCAAAAAGGAAATAACACACACCAAAATAAACAAACAAATAAAACACCCCAAAAAACAAAACGAAACCAAAACAGAAACACCTGAAAAAAGCCATCCCAGGAAGAATATGCTAGTATTCT